>NC_042982.1:24537715-25912715 GCF_901001165.1 Salmo trutta
GAGCAGCCACACTAATGTCAAAAGAGCTGTCGGCAAACAGATCTAAAGCTCGTAACAAGATGGCTGATGTTGGTTAGAGTAAGCAAACAACAAACACACGGAAGCAACATGGGGGACGTTTGTTGTGTCACCTGAGGGAGGATGGAGATTTTGAAGGATTGGCTGGTGTTGGTGGCTCTCAGGTAGATGGACAGTTTGGGGAAGAACCTCCACGGCGTCTCCCCCTTCAACCAGCAGGCCAGTTTAGTGCCACCCCAGAACCCTGAGGTGAAGTCCTGGATCTGGACCATAGAAAGACAGTGATGGATTGTTAAGACTCCAATAAAACTACTCTGAGTTGTGAAAAAAAGTGTACTTTTACATAGATAACCACTCATTTTCTCTCAGATCCGTAGACCAGAACAGAGTTGCCATATAGGGGTGAACAAATATAAGCCATGGTATGGAAAGGAAATAAGTTGCGGTGTCCTCAGTCTACACAGTTACTGAAGTGTCCTCAGACAACCAGGTTATCCTAGAAGTTCTTTGTCATTTGATCATGGGCACAGCGGCTGACATACCAGAGATGTTCTTGAGATGGCCTCCACCACAGCACTGAACACATTCACAGGCAGCCGCAGAAGAGTGGTTCCACTGTCCACTATGGCTTTATCCTTGTTGTACTGGGAGAGGGAGAGAGAATGAAGAGAGAAGAAGATGTATAAAGAAAGGGGAAAACATCATATTTTTTTCAGTTGCATATTTCATTTCAGAAGACCTTGATCAAACAAAAAGCTGAAATGTCCACCTTGGTTCCTGGAAGGCTTCAGAAACAGATTTAGCACATTCTTGTATCTCAGCTCAGGCATGCTTTATTAACTGTTGCTTTATATCCTCTTTCCAGACCTGCACTACAGGCTCATCCAGAAATAATGCTCACTAGAAACAGCCTTAGTCTTATGGCTACGGTTAGGCTTGGTTCCTCAAACCTGACGTGTTGTGCAGATTGAAATACTTTGCAAACCATTTAGACCAGGGCAATTTAGAAAACAACAGTGGACAGTTTGTCTCATACCTCTTTGCAGTCCAGGTTTAGATTCTGGTCCCCAACCTCCAGCTTCAATACTTCCACCTGATAGTACCACTCTTCCTTTATAGGGGTGTACCACATGGACCCCGAAAACAATGTTGGTTCAACACCTCCCATGACCTGAAACAAAACAGGGTTTTCATTCACTTTACAAATTACTGAATACAATGATAGCCTGAATACTGTAATAAAACTACAATGGCATGCCTTGGCAATGTTTGGCATGGCATTGCAGACACTGATTACACCCCACTATCTCTCCCATCTGCTGCGCTCACTCACGTGGTCGGCTCGACCGTGACTGCTCTTATAACACCGACAGACCTGCCCTCGGCAAGGGGCTATCTTAGCTTAATTAGCCACTCGCTAACTAGATTGGGTGTCCAATGGGGAAACGCATTGAGAGGCGCAGAGACTTGCTAGCGATCATGTTTCTAAGAAGCACCATGCTGCTCAGTCTAATCCACCCTTGAAAGGTTTATCTGGTCTGGGCGTCGGGAGAAATATTATGCCAAGCAACTGTGTGTGAGATGAACAGCCTCAATAATCATCTTCTTTGACACTACAACAACCAGCCTTTGTAAGGAAGTCCCCCCCCCCCCCACCCCACCATTCACTCCTCCCATTCATAGCCTTTAGCTTTCTCCTCCTGACTACTCACAAGACTTCCCCCCGTGGGGTCGGCAGTGGTGCTGGCTGACAACCCAGCTCCGCACATCTGGAGGGAGAACACATCTGGGATGCCTGTCTGTCGTACCACGGAGTTAAAGAAGGGCTCCACCGAGGAGTCAGGCTGAGAAACAGGAAACATAAACAAAACACTCTGGTCATTAACTTAGTGTAAAATAGTATAACGTCTTGGCTGTCCTATTGGTCAATAGTGAAGCTGTAAGCACAGAGAATGACAGGAGAAAGTCTTATCAGTTATCACCCTGACTAAACAGGATCCCCCCTCTCTATACCTTGACTTCACATGGTGTATATGTCAAGGGCCAGATATATGCATGTGATGCATGACAAACATTCTGAAAATCATCTGAACCTGAACAAAGCTGAGATCCACAGTACAGAGTGGTCACTGTATGTCAATGATTTCAAGTTGTTGACCTCAAAATCTGCATAAGGCATACATTGTGTAAGCTCAGAATAGCCTAACCAACATTACGCCCCATGGTTCTGTGTGATGATGAGATCACAGCTCCATTCTGAACAGTATCATGTGTGTGAACCTTTTCCGGTTGAGTTGATTTGATCTTTGATAACATTCAGCAGCTCTTCACGCCCCACCACGCTTACGGACACCACTGTGCCAAATCAAACAGACATGGCGATATCATTCATATCAAGAGGGCATGAGGACCCCTCCACCCATTTACCCGAGCCAGCAGGGGGTAGGCCAGACCCAGGATGCCCTGCCAGTTGACCCCTGGGAGGAAGAATCCGTCGGACGAGAGGATGGTGGCGATGTTGATGGTGAGGGTGCCAGCGATGCTGGGTATGAGGACGCGGTCGGTGCCCAGCTCGCCCTCCCAGTTGCCCTGGGTGTACTTGACGGCCACGCCCCTGCCAGTGGACTTGTACGTACTGGAGCTGAACACAGGGACAGTCAGGGAGATTAACCAGCACTCTTGGACAAAGGAAATCTTATCAAACGAATGCCTGAGCCAATTATAAACAAACATAAAACATGATCAGATTGTAGTATAAATGATGAGATTGATGTGAAACACTGATTACTTAATTAAGGCATTTTCTAATATTATGAGGCCACCAAATATAATGCGTAGCCTTCTCATTGACCCAATAGAGATATTCCACAGAGCAAATATCCGAGCCTGACTCACAGTGCTGTGTTGAAGAAGTGTGTGATGAAGGGATGTGCTGCTGCAGCCACAGCAAAGTTACTGCTTCCTGTATCAACCAGGATATTCAGCTGGAAAAACAAAAGAGTAGTGAGTACTTTATCAGTCATTCAACCATCCGTGTTACTTATGCGCACACTTCTTAAGACACGCCATAAACACACAAAATGACTCAGTCAGCGATCGTGCTTTGAGCAGAACAGGTTATTTACTATGCTCATGACGTCTGAAGATTAGGAAAAAAAATCTCTCTGGTCTGGTATCTTTTGAAAAAACATGACCACGTTACGCCCGCCCATTGCTCCACAGTTTAAAACTCCCTCCATCCTGGTATTTGTCAGCGGTGTGCGAGCAGGAGCGGAACGTGAGCTACAAAGCAGCAGTTGAGATCATGTTGTCTCAGGCATCAGTTCAACTAGGGGAACTAATGAGATAACCGACTTCTGTCACCTCGGTGACGCACAAGGGTCATTACTGAACATTCCTCATCATTAAAGAGGCTGTGCTCTCCACAGCTCCGCTCGCAACAAAGGAGTTTATTTACCATTTAAACGTGTTAGGCTGCTTAACTAGCCTTTAAAGCACTTTGGATTGATGGAGGAGAGGCAACATGAAGGGAATACACAGGAAAGCGGTCTGCTGGTGTGACATTGCACTTCCTGCGTCTTCCCTAAAGCAGCCCGAGGAAAATGTGATTTTCGGGATATTTGTTTTCATTCAACTAAAGCATGGGCTTCGTCAAAGCTAAGAATAAGAAGTAACTCATTCAGAAATGTTACAGTGAAGACCTTACTTGACACCCAGACAAAACAAATGAAGCATTCTGCTCTCACTAAATAGGCTACTCAAGAGTATTCTGCATTCTTGTTGTCGACCCGGTTCTGAGAAGAAAAAAACCCCCAGATGAGCAGGAACTATTGATGACCGACAAAAACTGTAAATAGGCCTAGCTATCCCTCACAATATAGGCTATACAAAAACCCTAGCAGGATCTACACATAACAGCCAATAATGACAAAGTGAAAACATGCTCAGACTTTTTTGCAAATTTATTGAAAATTAAATTCATAAATTATTAATTTACAAAAGTATTCACACCCCTGAGTCAATCCATCACTACCTTTGGTAGCGATTACAGCTGTGAGCCTTTCTGGGTCAGTCGCAAAGAGCTTTGGACACCTGGATTGTACAATATTTGCACATTATTGTTTTTAAAATTCTTCAAGCTCTGTCAAAACTGTAACTAGGTCACTTAACTCCATTGTATATTTGGCAATGGCATGCCTTGGCATGCAGTTTTACTTTAGTGCCTGCAAACAGGATGCATATTCTGTACAGGCTTCCTTTTCACTCTGTCATTTAGGTTAGTATTGTGGAGTAACTCCAATGTTGTTGATCCATCTTCAGTTTTCTCCTATCCCAGCCATTAAAAACTAACAGTTTTAAAAAGTCACCATTGGCCTCACTATGAAATCCCTGAGCAGTTTCCTTCCTCTCCGGCAACTGATTTAGGAAGGATGCCTGTATCTTTGTAGTGACTGGCTGTATTGATACACCATCAAAAGTGTAATTAATAACTTCACCATGCTCAAAGGGATATTTAATATCACGTTAAATTATTATTATTTTTTTTAAATCTACCAATATGTGCCCTTCTTTGCGAGGCTTTGGAAAACCTCCCTGATCTTTGTGTTTGAAATTCACTGCTCGACTGAGGGACCTTACAATTATCTGTATGTGTGGGGTACAGAGATGAGGTAGTAACTCAAAAATCATGTTAAACACTTATTGCACACAGAGTCCATGCAAATTAAGCACATTTTTACTCCTGAACTTATTTAGGCTTGTCATAACAAAGGGGTTGAATGCTTATTGACTCAAGACATTTAAGCGTTTCATTCTCAATTAATTAGTAAACATTTCTAAAAACATAATTCCAATTTGACATTATGGGGTATTGTATGTAGGCTAGTGACACAAAATCTCAATTTAATCCATTTTATATTCAGGTTGTAACAACAAAATGTGTAAAGTCAAGGGGTGTGAATACTTTTTGAAGGCACTGTACTTCCTCAAAGCTCTGTTGCGTCCCTATCAGTGTTCCCTAGTTGGACTGGCCGAAGTCCCACCACTATGGCTCTGCCATCTGAAACCCTACTGCCACCACACAGATGGCAGCACGCCACTCACGCTGGGCCCAAACCAGACAGACCATCCTGACGCAGCCTGTTGGGGAAAACTAGGGGCATTTCCTTGTACCTCCTACCCTCTCAATCCTCTTCCTTACTCCCCTAGCTTGGCTGGGCTGAACCACCAGGCAAATCCCTTCTCTTCCCCTTCCCTGAGCCAGCATGGCGGCTTGGTCGCCTGTGGTTGAGCCTTGCCTGGCTAATTAGCAGAGGCTCTGTGGTGGGGATGTGCATCTGCTACCTGTTTGTACCAATTAGCAGATGTGAGGCACTCCAGCCGACACCTCGGCCTAGCTGCGACGGGGCTAACAGATGTGGCAATTAGTGGTTCATCTGAATAACGCCTTGTTTAACACCAGGCCTTTAATTATATCATAGATAGAACTGTTTGACGATTGGTGTTATTGTGCCCCCCTCCCCTTGTTCTCTCCCCTCCCCTCCCTACCTCTCATCTGATTATAGTCAGAAGTGTTGCTTAGCTAGGTTCATTTTAGTGAGGTCAGATTCCTTCAGTGTGATCATTCCACTAATAAGCACAAGGAAATGACAAGGCAGAAATACGCTTGATAAGATTGTGGGAACCAGAGTCTGGCTGTGCCATAGCCATGGTACCTTGCTAACAACCAACTCTTGGTCCAACAATAAAAAGTGTTCCAGCTAAGAACACACTGGCTTTATCAAGAACATACTAACATAATGTAAACATTCCAAAGACTGGGAAGTGTGGGTACCTAAAACTGCATGCAATTAGGGCCAAATTGCAAAATCAGGCATAAATGAAGACAGGGGGAAATAGATGGTGATGGAGAGGGAGATATTTACATAAAACCTAGAACAAAAGAAGAACAGAAACTATGGGCCACATTCTTCCAGATCCATTAGTAGAGTTTGAGCAGATTTCAGCTTTCTCCCTGAGCCTTTGTGCCTCATAATCCTGGTCAGCTGCCTGGCCAGTGGAGCCCAAGCAGAGGCCCGAGTCTAGCAGCATCATGTGAGCTCATGTGCGTGGGGGCTTACATGGCAGAACCAGGCCCTGGGCTCAGAGCTGGCTGCAGTCTCACTCTCGCCGTCACCCCCTCCTGCCCACGCCCCAGGGGCTAACAGCCTCCCCACACCCTCTCTCCATATCACATGCTGGCTGGAATAACTATTTGCAGACAGACAGGCTTGGTCATAAGTTAGCCTACTAAATACCATGGCCTAAATGTGAACATGTATTGCATTATGTAGTTGAATTTGTAGGCTCTATTACAGTATATTAACAACACTTTATTATATCTACACTGAGAATACCAAACATTAGGAACACCTTCCAGTGCTTGACTGGAGCTCACAGGAGCAGAGTACCGGCACCTCAAATGTTCTACTGCTTGTGCTCCTATTCCTCTAGCTCAAAAGTAATGTGGGGCTCCTGCACCTAAATATAAACAATACCAGCACCCAAAATGAGTACTGGAACCTAGTTCAGTCCAAGTCAAGCACCTTCCTAATATTGAGTTGCATCCCCCTTTGCCCTCTGAACAGCCTCCATAACACCTCCACAACATGTTAAAAGCATTCCACAGGGATACTGGCCTGTTGACTCCAATGCTTCCTACAGTTGTATCATGTTGGCTGGATATCCTTTGGGTGGTGGACCATTCTTAATACACACGGGAAACTGTTGAGCATGATAAACCCAGCAGCGTTGCAGTTCTTGACACAAAGTGCGCATGGCACCTACTACCATACCCCGTTCAAAAGCACTTAAATCTTGTGTCTTGCCCATTCACCTTGGCACACATACACAATCCATGCTTCAATTGTCTCAAGGCTTAAAAATCCTTCTTTAACCTGTCTCCTCCCCTTCACCTACACTGATGGAAGTGGATTTAAAAAGTGACATAAATAAGGGATCATAGCTTTCACTTGTTCAATCTGTCATGAAAAAAAGCAGCTGTTTTGTATATATAAATAAAATGTCTACTTCATTCGAGGTAGAGGTCAAGAAATGTATTCCACATTGAAAACAATAGGTCATATTTTGATATACCTTTTGACCAGGGGTACCCAGTGACATCTCCATGTAGTAACCTCTGCCAGAGTCGCCTTGTAAGTTATTGACCATGTCCAAAAAGTTCACTATTCCAGCTGGATCAGATGCCAGGGACAGTCCATTTCCTGAGGCTTGTATTAGTTTCAGAGGAGTTAAATCCAAATCCAAAGAAGAGTTAAATTTACCTGTAAATATTTTAAGTGGAATGGTATAGAGACATTTTGTCATTCCAAAACAGAGCATGATAAATAATGCTCTAAGGGGGATCGAACCGTTATGGTAAGCCATGGCAAATATTATTCAGGGAAAGTCAAACCTCGGGAAAAGTCCAGCTCTTTGTTCAAAGTTTGCTCCTTAGTTTTCAGCTTGGCCATCATGAGACCTCCAGTGAGGTAATCATGGTGAACGTGTTCAGACGACGACGCTGAAAAACATTAGAAACAACCTCGGCTTTCACATTCAGACGCATTCAGAAGTTTACTACTCTCTCCAAAAGTTATTTGCCTTACTTATTATTTTGGATGGATGACTTCCTGAATTCCATATCACGGATGTGACGAAGTGCCACAACTTTTATTTTTTTGGTCAGGGAAGATTTGCTTGGAGGGCGCCTATGGGGCGCACCATAGAGATAGTTAGAGGACTTATATCTGTGTCGTTATAGCGTATGTGACAGCATGGGCTGCGCCAATGAGGCTACAACCATAGCAATTCCCACCCAGTTGACGACTCGGACTACTTTAACATGGTGGAAGCCTTCAATGGCGCTGCCCATGATAAAATTGACTTTTGGCCACTAGAGGCCGCTATCATTGTCAACGTGATTTCCCTGTGTTTTGTACATACTTCCACACTATGAATTTGGAATAATACTGTAAAATTGTGAACATGATGTTAATGCTGTAAGAGCTGTTTGGAAAGACGGGCTGAAATTTCTGCCTGTTTTGGTGGGATGGAGTGACATCACCATATATTCAATTAGTTAATAGACCAATAACAAAGAAAATTCCAAAACTCTGCCAATAACAGCTATTATTCAGTTTCCCCCTCCCTACTCAGATCACTCCCACACTAACTTAACATAGTAGGGATAAAAGAAATGCCCAAAACTAGATCCCTTACATACTGGTCTTGAGGAGAAGAAGAAAAACTGTCCAGGGTAGGTCTCTTCTGCACTGTTCCACCAATCTAGTCAATGTGGAGGAGGAGTTAAGAGAGTGTCACCTTATTATTAACGTCCAAAAGTGGAAGTTAGATTACAGGCTCTCTTTCCATTAACCCCTGAAAACTGGAACATTTGGTTGTCGCAAAATTCTTGCTTGAGAAATTGCGATTTGCTAAGAAACTATTTTTGGTGTTATTTTTTACCAAATCAAATCAAATTGTATTGGTCATACACATGGTTAGCAGATGTTAATGCGAGTGTAGCGAAATGCTTGTGCTTCTAGTTCCAACAGTGCAGTAATATCTAACAAGTAATCTAAAAATTCCCAACCACTACCTAATACACACAAATCTAACAAGTAATCTAACAATTCCCTAACAACTACCTATGCACACAAGTCTAAAGGGGTGAATGAGAATATGTACATATAAGTATATGGATGAGCGATGGCCAAGCGGCATAGGCAAGGTTCAGTAGATGGTATAAATAGAGTATTCATGTGATATGAGTAATGTAAGATATGTAGACATTATTAAAGTGGCCTTATTTAGAGTGTCCTTGTTTAAAGTGATTAGTCATCCATTTATTAAAGTGTTCAGTGATTGGGTCTCAATACAGTATGTACATGAGATATGAGTAATGTAAGATATGTAGACATTATTAAAGTGCCATTATTTAGAGCGGTATTGTTTAAAGTGACTAGTGATCCATTCACTAAATTGTCCAGTGATTGGATCTCAATGTAGGCAGCAGCCTCTCTGAGTTAGTGATTGCTGTTTAGCAGTCTGATGGCCTTGAGATTGAGAAACAGCTTCTCTCTTTCGTTCCCAGCTTTGATACACCTGTACTGACCTTGCCTTCTGGATGATAGTGGTGTGAACAGCCAGTGGCTCAGGTGGATGTTGTCCTTGATGATCTTTTTGGCCTTCCTGTGACATCGGGTGCTGTAGGTGTCATGGAGGGCAGGTAGTTTGCCCCCGGTGATGCATTGTGCAGACAGCACCACCCTCTGGAGAGCCTTGCGGTTGAATGCGGTGCAGTTGCCGTACCAGGCTGTGATACAGCCCGACAGGATGCTCTCGATTGTGCATATGTAAAAGTTTGTCAGGGCTTTTGGTGACAAGCCAACATTTCTTCAGCCTCCTGAGGTTGAAGAGGCGCTGTTGCGCCTTCTTCCCCACACTGTCCACACATTTCAGTTTGTCTGTGATGTGTACGCCCAAGAACTTACAACTTTCCACCTTCTCCACTGCTATCCCTTCGATGTGGATAAGGGGTGCTCCCTCTGCTGTTTCCTGAAGTCCACGATCATCTCCTTTGTTTTGTTGACGTTGAGTGAGAGGTTGTTTTCCTGACACCACACTCTGAGTGCCCTCACCTCCTCCCTGTAAGCTGTCTCGTCGTTGTTGGTGATCAAGCCCACTACTGTTGTGTCATCTGCAAACTTGATGATTGAGTTGGAGGCGTGCATGGCCACGCAGTCGTGGGTGAACAGGGCGTACAGGAGAGGGCTGAGCCCACACCCTTGTGGGACCCCAGTGTTGAGGGTCAGCGAAGTGGAGATGTTGTTTCCTACCTTCACCACCTGGGGGTGGTCCGTCAGAAAGTCCAGGATGCAGTTGCACAGGGAGGAGTTGAGACCCAAGGCCTCCAGCTTGATGATGAGCTTGGAGGGTATTATGGTGTTGAATGCTGAGCTGTAGTCAATGAACAGCATTCTTACATACAGTGGCTTGCGAAAGGATTCACCCCCCTTGGCATTTTTCCTATTTTGTTACCTTACAACCTGGAATTAAAATCGATTTTTTGGGGAGTCTGTATCATTTTGATTTACACAACATGCCTACCACTGAAGATGCAAAATATTTTTTCTTGTGAAACAAACAATAAATAAGACAAAAAAACGGAAAACTTGAGCATGCATAACTATTCACCCCCCCAAAGTCAGTACTTTGTAGAGTCACCTTTTGCAGCAATTACAGCTGCAAGTCTCTTGGGGTATGTCTCTTTAAGTTTGGTACATCTAGCCACTGGTATTTTTGCCCATTCTTTAAGGCAAAACTGCTCCAACTCCTTCAAGTTGGATGGGTTCCACTGGTGTACAGCAATCTTTAAGTCATACCACAGATTCTCAATTGGATTGAGGTCTGGGCTTTGACTAGGCCATTCCAAGACATTTAAATGTTTCTCCTTAAACCACTCGAGTGTTGCTTTAGTAGTATGCTTAGGGTCTGTTTTTTAATTTAATGATTATATAACTAGGCAAGTCAGTTAAGAACAAATTCTTATTTACAATGACAGCCTAGGAACAGTGGGTTAACTGCCTTGTTCAGGGGCAGAACGACAGATCTTTGCCTTGTCAGCTCGGAGATTCAATCTAGCAACCTTTCGGTTACTGGCCCAATGCTCTAACCACTAGGCTACCTGCCACCCCATTGTCCTGCTGGAAGGTGAACCTCCGTCCCAGTCTCAAATCTCTGGAAGACTGAAACAGGTTTCCCTCAGTATTTCCCTGTATTTAGCGCCATCCATCTTTCCTTCAATTCTGACCAGTTTCTCAGTCCCTGACGATTAAAAACATCTCCACAGCATGATGCTGCCACCACCATGCTTCACTGTGGGGATGGTGTTCTCGGGGTGATGAGAGGTGTTGGGTTTGCGCCAGACATAGCATTTTCCTTGATGGCCAAAAAGCTAAATTTTAGTCTCATCTGACCAGAGTACTTTCTTCCATATGTTTGGGGAGTCTCCCACATGCCTTTTGGTGAACACCAAACGTGTTTGCTTATTTTTTTCTTTAAGCAATGGCTTTTTTCTGGACACTCTTCTGTAAAGCCCAGTGGAGTGCACGGCTTAAAGTGGTCCTATGGACAGATACTCCAATCTCCGCTGTGGAGCTTTGCAGCTCCTTTAGGGTTATAATTGGTCTCTTTGTTGCCTCTCTGATTAATTCACTCCTTGCCTGGTCCATGAGTTTTGGTGGGCAGCCCTCTCTTGGTAGGTTTGTTGTTTTTAATAGTGGATTTAATGGTGCTCCGTGGGATGTTCAAAGTTTCTAATATTTTTTTAACCCAACCCTGATCTGTATTTCTCCACAACTTTCTCCATGACCTGTTTGGAGAGTTCCTTGGTCTTCATGGTGCCGCTTGCTTTGTGGTACCCCTTGCTTAGTGATGTTGCAGACTCTGGGGCCTTTCAGAACAGGTGTATATATACTGAGATCATGTGACAGATCATGTGACACTTAGATTGCACACAGGTGGACTTTATTTAACTAATTATGTGACTTCTGAAGGTAATTAGTTGCACCAGATGTTATTTAGGGGCTTCATAGCAAAGGGGGTGAATACACATGCACACACCACTTTTCCATTTACATTTTTTTTTCATTTCACTTCACCAATTTGTACTATTTTGCGTATGTCCATTACATGAAATCCAAATAAAAATAAATTTATATTACAGGTTGTAATGCAACAAAATAGGAAAAACGCCAAGGGGGATGAATACTTTTGCAAGGCACTGTAGGTATTATTTTTGTCCAGATGGGATAGGGCAGCGTGCAGTGTGATGGCGATTGCTTCATCTGTCGACCTGTTGAGGCGTTATGCAAACTGAAGTGGGTCTAGGGTGGCCGGTAAGGTGGCGGTGATATGATCCTTGACTAGCCTCTCAAAGCACTTCATGATGACAGAAGTACAGGAGCAGCGGTAGCCATCTTGAAGCATATGGGGACAATAGACTGGGATAGGGAGCGATTAAATATGTCAGTAAACACCAGCCAGCCAGCTGGTCTGCGCGTGCTCTGAGGACGCGGCTAGGGATGCCGTCTGGGCCAGCAGCCTTGCTAGGGTTAACATTTTTAAATGTTTTACAGTACCATTTTAATTAAAAACAATCACAGAAAGGTACTTAAATGTTACCCGGAAATGATTTGATATTGAGATAAATTGGCAGCATTGGACCTTTAAAAGTGATTTGTGTGCTGTATGGCTAGTCTTTAGCTAGAGGAAAGATTTTTTAATTTAGGACTTTTTTGTAAGATACAAAATAAATAGGCATACATGAGCATATATTGTAAATGGAAGAATGACATGGAAATTATTTAGTATTTTTCAAAGGTGAAGTTTGCCACACAATGACCCATGTGCACAGAGAGGTGTTATTGTCCTATTGCATCGTGTTCTGATTTGACCCTTGCCCTCCTCGTCCTACCTCAGGCAACAACTGCTGATCCATATGATTGCATGCCTCCCTGTGGCCTCCCTGTGGCTCAGTTGGTAGAGCATGGTGTGTGCAACGCCAGGGTTGTGGGTTTGATTCCCACGGGGGGCCAGTACAAAAAAAAAAATGTATGAAATGAAATGTATCCACTCACTACTGTAAGTTTCTCTGGATAAGAGCGTCTGCTAAATGACTAAAATGTAAAATGTAATTGCATAAAAATGACCCAATTACCTGTTGCAAAGTGTCATTAAGGTGGATTCCCTTTAGGCCCTGTCTCACTCACTTGACCAATATGGTGTGGATGACCAGCAAACTGCCACACTGTCCAGTCTGTCTCTGTCACCACAAGTGGAGGGAGAGAGACCCTATTGGTCAGGAGGATCAATACGACACACCACATCACCACACTTTATTCTCTAAGAGCAGCACAGAGACAGGCACTGTCTCCCTCCACAGCCCCAATGAGTTCCACTTGGGCTAAGACAGTTCCAGTGTCACATGTCCTCAGTGAAGTTCCACAGCCTCCAGCGGAGCTGATAGAGTTTTAATCGCCAGGGAAAAGCCTTTACCAAGCTGCTTCATAGCAAAACAGTAGGGCCTCACATGACATAATGAAATGGTACCTACTATGGATATCACCATTTATATAATACCTGATGTTCCTGTAATTAAACTGTATGCAATGCTTTCCTTTGGCCTCTGCCTTTTAAGTCAAGAAATGTATTCCAGGTGATTGAGTTGGAGGCGTGCATGGCCACGCAGTCGTGGGTGAACAGGGAGTAAGTCTGCAAGTCAACAATTCATCAGAGTTGTAACATCTCCACATTAAATGTGGAATGAAATTAAACAGAAAGAAAGGTTAGGCCTTTGTTCCTAGGTTTAAAAAAATGAAATGTGTACATGTGTAGATCCCTGCCATGATTTAAATGCCAGGTTGAAATTCTGTTGATTGACCAAAATTATACCTGTCACTTTATGGCGCCATGTGAGTAGGGATAACAAAGCAAAATGGCTGTGGTATGAGAACAATGAATACAATGTTTGTTTGAAAACAAAATAGTTCAGTAATTGTGCTATAAAAAATTGTTTAATAATTTTCCTGGAAATAGGGATTTACTGGACTTCTCTCACATCTCTCTCAAGGACTTCCTATCATCACAAAGGAGTGGTGATTGTACTGTACTGTATCAATTTGATACAGTATTTCCTATTTGATTATAATTCCAGTTTTTGTGGAATTACTGTTTTTTGGGGGGAAAGAATTGACTCTGAATTTGCTCTGGCTCAGCTGGAATATTGGTATTGTGTTTCCTTGGTGTGCATTCATCCTTCTGTCACAAGTGTTGCCGTGTTGAATGGACCAAACTGCAGACGGAATGTGGATACTCATCTTTTTAATATATACGAGCAAAGCATCCACAGGAAAAACAATAACTACTAACGACAGGCTATGTACAAACAAAAGACTAGCAGTGTTAGCACAACCACCCACAAACCCAAGTGACAAACATACTCCTAAATATATGACTCCCAATCAGGAACAACGATAACCAGCTGTCCCTGATCAGGAGCCACACAGACCAACATAGAAACAAAACACCCAGAACACACATACACAGACATACTCTGCCACGTCCTGACCAAAATACTACACAACTACACCCTCTGCTGGTCAGGACGTGCCACCTTCTTAACTTCCTGTAAAGACATTATTATCATAAACTCATAGCAGCTTTATGGTCATTCATCATTTTGACTGTGCGTGTCTTTGTGCAGGGCCTCAATGGGCCTGTTGTCCATCATGAACTCAGCCAATCAGAACAAAGATATCTTTAAACTCTTTCTTGCACACATTGAGGGGTTTCGATTAAGCTGCCCCAAAAGCCGGTGAGTGAGGTGAGCTCAGCTAAAACGGAATGGTTTACGGAATCTGCGTCGCTCTGTCATATTGTCATCAATGCAGTATGGTGCATCTCTTTTCCATAAAATGTATGTTAGAATTTTCAAACTAATTTTCATTGAGAAGGCAGAAAGCGTTTTTATCAAAACCAATCACTTTTGCATGTGAAAACACAGAATCCTACTTATTATTGCAACCGTAACATAATTAACCTAACCTGCTTTGTAATTCTCCTAATCTCCTGCTTAGGTTCTCCTAACCTGCCACGAAAAGTCAAATCTGACAAAAGCTGTATCTCACCTAGTCAAAACCCAGTTGGCCCAGGGCGTTAATCGAATCCCTTAATGCTGCTCCACCAATGACCAGAAGAGGGCACTCCTGGCTGTTACCTTTCTCCCATGTGAGCTGGAGGCACTGTGACATACTTGTGAGCAAATTAGTCAGATTAGTAAACAGCCTCACAGTGCTGTGCAAAGCTTCTTCAGAGGAACATTGGTTCCTAATCCTCACAGAGCTCTGATCACTACGTCTGATGAGAGACCGGAGAGATGACCACACAGAGAAAGAAAAACAACTCTTCCTTCAAGTCCCCCCTTCATACATGTCAAATTCTAGAGTTTATATATACACATACGTCTAGATGAGATGTGATTTCACAGCCTAACACATTATAATTCTGGTACAATGTAAACATATGATGAGACCTTTTTTGGCTCAGACTATGATATTTTGATTGCACACATCGTGATTGTATAATACAGTATTAGCTGTAGTAGTTGTGTGCATTGCATGCTCAGACTGCAATGAGGAGATCTGTGAAATAACTAGACATCGTTGCCGTTTTTCACTCTCATTATGACCATATTTTACATTATGGAGGCAGCGCATCCTCTGAAATGGCTTCACATAATGGCCCCTGAGTTGTCCACCTGTTATGCATGCCTGTCCTTCCGTCCATCCACCTTGCCCTATTGCCTTAGCCAGAGTACAACAATGGTGTAATCAGCATGACTTGTACAACAGGCATAATGACTGGGACATCTCTAAGTACATAATGCTCGTCTTAGACGCTGTGCATCTGTTGGCATTTCCATGTGATATTGGATACTGTGTAATTACAGCCAGGAAAGAGCTGGACAAGCTGGGATTAAAGGAGATGGCGCGTAATGACCTGGCCACATGTTCCTGCTGAAAATCTCATTTTCTATCATCACCCTGCCTGCCTGGGCCATTTTATTGGGCAGGAAATAGCATTGTTTGTACAGAGATTCTTAGCCTACTCTGCTACAGATTTTTGTGTAGATCAGAAAGTCTGTGATCAAACTTTATTTGTCACATGCGCCGAATACAAGTGTAGACCTAACCGTGAAATGCTTACTTACAAGCCCTTAACCAACAGTGCAGTTCAAGAGGAGTTAAATATTTAGCATATAAACTAAAGTTAAAAAATAATAAAAAGTAACACAATAAAATAACAATAACAAGGCTATATACAGGGGGTACCGAGTCAGTGTGTGGGGGTACAGGTTAGTTGAGGTAATTTATACATGTAGATAGGGGTGAAGTGACTATACATAGATAATAAACAGAGAGTAGCAGCAGTGTACAAAACAAATGGAGTGGGTAGTGGCCATTTGATTAATTGTTCAGCAGTCTTATGGCTTGGGGGTAGAAGCTGTTAAGGAGCCTTTTGGTCCTAGGCTTGGTGCTCCGGTACCGCTTGCAGTTGTCATACCAGGCGGTGATGCAACCGGTCAAGATTCTCTTGATGGTGCAGCTGTAGAACTTTTTGAGGATCTGGGGACCCGGGGCGGCAGGTAGCCTAGTGGTTAGAGTGTTGGACTAGTAACTGAAAGGTTGCAAGATTGAATCCCTGAGCTGACAAGGTAAAAATCAGTCATTCTGCCCCTGAACAAGGCAGTTAACCCACTGTTCCTAGGCCGCCATTGAAAGTAAGCATTTGTTCTTAACTGACTTGCCTAGTTAAATAAAGGTAAAAAAAAAAGCCAAATTCTTTTCAGTCTCCTGAGGGGGAAAAGGTTTTGTCGTGCCCTCTTCACGACTGTCTTGGTGTGTTTGGACCATGATAGTTCGTTGGGGATGTGAACATCGGATGGGGCCCCAGTGTCTCCTGACCCCTCCTGTCTCAGCCTCCAGTATTTATGCTGCAGTAGTTTATGTGTCGGGGGGCTAGGGTCAGTCTGTTATATCTGGAGTATTTCTCCTGTCTTATCCGGTGTCCTGTGTGAATTTAAGTTTGCTCTCTCTAATTCTCTCTTTCTTTCTCTCGGAGGACCTGAGCCCTAGGACCATGCCTCAGGACTACCTGGCATGATGACTCCTTGTTGTCCCCAGTCCACCTGGCCGTGCTGCAGCTCCAGTTTCAACTGTTCTGCCTGCGGCTATGGAACTCTGACCTGTTCACTGAGATTACTATTATTTGACCATGCTGGTCATTTATGAACATTTGAACATCTTGGCCATGTTCTGTTATAATCTCCACCCGGCACAGCCAGAAGAGGACTGGCCACCCCTCATAGCCTGGTTCCTCTCTAGGTTTCTTCCTAGGTTTCTTCCTAGGCCTTTCTAGGGAGTTTTTCCTAGCCACCGTGCTTCTACACCTGCCTTGCTTGCTGTTTGGGGTTTTAGGCATGGTTTCTGTACAGCACTTTGATATATCAGCTGATGTAAGAAGGGCTATATAAATACATTTGATTTGATTTTGATTTGACACCAAGGAACTTGAAACTCTCAACCCGCTCCACTACAGCCCCGTCGATGTCAATGGGGGCCTGTTCGGCACGCCTTTTTCTGTAGTCCACGATCAGCTCCTTTGTCTTGCTCATATTGAGGGAGAGGTTGTTGTCCTGGCACCACACTGCCTCATACTTGTTGCAAAGAGATTTGACCATTGTTGCCCTACAGAACTATTTATACTCAAAGTCACTCATTGACCCTTAAAATGGGGATTACTGTGGATACATATGATGCATAGTAGGATATAGCAGCAAGCAGTCCCTGTAGGAGTCAGGATCCCTGCCACCTCCTACTCTTAGCCCCCACGGCAGACACTACCCTTACCCACCATTTGCAGTATTACACACACACACACACACACACACACACACACACACACACACACACACACACACACACACACACACACACACACACACACACACACACACACATACACCATCTGTGTTAGCATGGTGCCCGCCAGATGCTCACAGCAGCTCAACACAGATGTTCCTATGGTAGCAGCAGGAAGGGCGGCTGGTGGTTGGTAGCAGAGTAGTTTTCGTGGCACGGTGTTTAAAGTACAGTATGGAGCCCCTGGGGAAGAAAGAGTAACTCCAAAGAGCTCCCAGGATGAGTTCATATCTCCAAGGTCATGTACAGTAGACAATCAGAGGCATGGTACTGGGTTTTGTGGCCAAGAGAGTGAGAGATCAGATACACTTACCAGATTTGGTTGACTATCTGTAGGTCTATGTTCCACAGCAAATTGGTTAAGTTTGGTTAATTAATCTTTAAATATCTGTTGTGGTTCGCTCTGTCCCTCTGTGCTACTGCTATCTATTTATTTAATGGCATGCAATCTGCATCTCCACTATCTCCCGCCCACCAGTGCTGTATGTGTTGTGTGGCTGTTTTCTGGTTCAGATACCCTTCTATAATGAAAGAAGGGCGCTTCCAGGCAAAAACACCCACCCCGCTGCTGCCCGGGCCGGGGTAAGAGAGTGCAGAGTGTGCTTGCCCCCTGGCTGTGTGCTGGTGATTGTGCTCTGAGAGGAGAAGATAAATAAACATAGAGGTGGGGAGGAAAGAGGGTCTTCATACATTTTTATGACCACATAGATAAGGTCAGTTGTGTGCCATTGTTACTAGGCAACACTGCAACCCTGTGTTGGATTGAGTTGTGAAGCTGAGAAGTCAAATTCCACATTCTTATTGCCGGCATGCTTCTGCGTTTGTTAACAATCAGGCAGCTCACTGCTCCATGCATGGTCTGTGTCAAGACCGAGAGACTAGTTTAGACTTTGAGTGATTAAAGGCAAACACATTATTGATAAGAGAATATCAAAATGCTATTACACCATTGTTATAACACTATAATAACATTGTGGTGAAATTATCTGATGATCATGATGGGTTGAAAAGGGTTGTTCATTTAGGAGATGAAATGCATAATGATGATTTATTGATATTTCACTTTTCCAGTGAGGAATGGGAGAGAGGGAGGCAAGGGGAATGCAGCTATAAGCACCAACTCACCAAACAGCCCCTTTTCGTCCTCTCTATCCTTTCCTCCCTCGCTCCTTTCCTCCCTCTCTCCTCTCACTTTAGCCCCCTCAGCGCCCTAGTTTAGCACGTCAAGATTGGCTACAGATATGCTGCTCCATGCCTTGGGGCTAGCCAATGGAAGGCCGTCAGTAGTTGCGGTAGTAGGGTGGGGCGTTGGTGTTGTGAAGTGGTACTGGATTGCTCGGGGAGTAGAGGTGGGGGGTGGATAACTGCTCTCTATGGATGAAGGGGAATGGGTAACAAGTCAGAGGGAGAAAGACAATGGAATGCATGTGTTTGTAAACATAATACATCATTATTATTAGTCCACCAGTGGTGATCATATTTCTATTTTCTATATTTGTGATTTGTTTACACAAAATACTTTTATATTGATCCAGCAATACTGTTTGCAATGGTTGGCATGTTATTTTTCTCTTGACCAAAGAACACCACTGCTGATTTCTATATCTTGAGCACTCAGACTCACAAGCTCTCTCCTCACTTGGAGTTCCTCATGTAGACTGTGTTGATGTTGAATGATTCAAGTGTTTATCTCCTCTGAGAGTGATATGGTTGATAACAGAACACCATCATGTGTTGTCTTTAAGTGTCACAACATTCTCCCTCAGCCAACTTAACTCTACACACTGTTATATTTGGAGCCACACGCACAGTTTGTCACTTATCAGCATCATTGTTTTAGTCAACAAAGGGGATAATTTACTGGTGCTGTGGACAGTTCTATTCTGAGCTAATGGGTTGCATAGTGAGAGGGAACCTGATCCTCCTTTGGGTGACATGGAAAAGGGCCGCCTGACATTTTTCTGATGATAGGTAAGTCTGTATTTTGTTATAGGAGACACCCGGCTTCAGAGGAGTTGTCAAAACAAGAATGCTGTCCTGGGAATTACCCCTAACCCACCATCTGCAGCACAAGTGCCATGGAAAAGCCAGGGGAAGGATGATGGGAGAGAGGGTGAAGTGGACGGGCAGACTGGATAAAGGCAGCAGGCAGGGGCATCTTGGAGACAGGTCAAACAGTTCATTAGATCTCTCATTGTTTTGGATGGAAAAAGTGCAGACAGGAATAAAAATAAAGAAAAAGTCCTTCACCATTATGTCTTTTTACCAAAAATAAGAACATTTTAAAGTAACTTAAAATACTACAAAATTGTTTTAGTACATAGTACTGTTGCATGACCATGGTTTGGATTGGATATGATGACAAAGAAGAAACATCAGCAACACAAATATTCAACCCATTTTGTGAAAGCAATGTGTGTATTTCTGGGGAGTCATGACCTTCAATATAGAGATATTTCTTCTTAGTTCCGTTGTTGTCTGCCACGACCACACGGCAAGGGCAAGCCTGCATTATCAGATGCATTTTCCAGTATTTGAACAACTTGATGGGAGGTTAAATTACACCCCACCTCCACCTAACCCCATGCCATATTCAAAATGTGATGTAAGATGTCCTTCCATTATGTGTGTATACAGTATATCTGAAGTACATTTACACTGATAAACCTGCATTGGAGTGGTTACTGCTTTGCTGAAAACTAACCATCTATGCTTAGCCATACTTCATTAACAGCTAGTACATTGTGAACAGTCAGTGGTCCAAGGATCTTGCTCTGGGAGTGTGAATGATGGTATTGTGTTTCACAATGTAAGTAAACCACAGAGATTTTACATCTGTCACTGCATTGAAGTGATAAATGAAAGCACCTGCTCTCCATAAAGAATTTAGGGTTTCAGTAACATTTGATATATACTTGTCACGTCCAGACCAGTAAAAGGGGTTATTTGTCATTGTAGTTTGGTCAGGGTGTGGCAGGAGGTGTTTGTTTTGTGTGTTTTGGTGTTTTTGATTTAGGTTCTATGTTTTCTATTTCTATGTTTAAATCTAGTTTTATATTTCTATGTTGAGTTTTTGGTAGGACCTCCAATTAGAGACAGCTGGTTGTCGTTGCCTCTAATTGGAGGCCATATTTAGTTGAGGTTTGTTTCACTTGTGTTTGGTGGTTATTTTCTGTATAGCCTGGGATGCCTTGTGGAACTATTTTCGTCGTTTGTTTATTTTGTTGAAGTGTTTTCATCTAATAAATTAAGTATGAGCACTTTACCCGCTGTGCCTTGGTCCTATCCTTACGACGCCCATGATAGAACCACCCACCAAACAAGGACCAAGCAGCGGGGATTGGAGCACCGAGGAGAAGGATGGACGTGGGAGGCAGAACGACGTTTCTGGGAGAGGAAATTAAGGGAGCTACATGAGGCCGAGAGGCAGAGTCAGGGTGGAGTCCTGAGCCAACACCCCGTGCTTACCGTGAGCGGGTGACGAGGAGAGCACCGAGCTACGCAGAAATGCGCACGGTGTCGCCCATACGTATGCACAGTCCGGTGCGGCCAGTAAGGGCTCCGCAGCGTTGCCGGGCGAGAGTTGGCCGGCAGCCAGGGAGAAGTGCGCTGGCGCAGCGCATCTGGCCACCAGTGCATCTCCTCGGTCCAGCTTACCCTGCGCCTGCTCTACGCACGGCAGCTCTCACTCTCCAGCACAGCCCAGTTCGCCCTGTGCCAGCGCTCCGCCTATGCCGGGCTACAGTGACCACTCAGCCAGGATGGGGTGTGCCAGCCCTGAGTTCCAAACCGCCGGTGCGCCTCCACGGCCCAGTGTGCCCCTTGCCTGCTCTGCGCACCCAGTCTCCTGTAAGTCTCCCCAGTCCGGGGAGACCGATCCCAGCTCCACGCAGGAGGCCTCCAGCGACGCTCCCCAGTCAGGAGCCTCCAGCGACGCTCCTCAGCCCTGAGCCTCCAGCGACGCTCCAGCGACGCTCCCCAGCCCTGAGCCTCCAGCGACGCTCTTCAGCCCGGGGCCTCCAGCGACGCTCTTCAGCCCGGGGCCTCAAGCGACGCTCTTCAGCCCGGGGCCTCCAGCGACGCTCTTCAGCCAGGAGCCTCCAGCGACGCTCCCCAGCCTAGAGTCTTGTGAACGGGAGCTACACCCAGAGCCAGAGCCACCTCCGTAGTGGGAGGATTGGGAAGGGGGGGTGTAGCACAGGGACCGTCGTTGACGGTGGCCACCCTCCCTTCCCTCCCTTTAAGTTTGGGGTTGTTTTTGTGGGGTTTTGTTTTTGAGGTGCATTCGGGGTCTGCACCTTTGGGGGGGGGGGGGTACTGTCACGTCCTGACCAGTGAAAGGGGTTATTTGTCATTGTAGTTTGGTCAGGGCGTGGCAGGGGGTGTTTATTTTGTGTGTTTCGGTGTTTTTGGTTTAGGTTCTATGTTTTCTATGTTTAAATCTAGTTTTCTATTTCTTTGTTGGGTTTTTGGTAGGACTTCCAATTAGAGGCAGCTGGTTTTCGTTGCCTCTAATTGGAGGCCATATTTAGTTGAGGTTTGTTTCACTTGTGTTTGGTGGGTGGTTATTTTCTGTATAGCCTGGGATGCCTTATGGAACTGTTTTCGTCGTTTGTTTATTTTGTTGAAGTGTTTTCATCTAATAAATGAAGTATGAGCACTTTACCCGCTGCGCCTTGGTCCTATCCTTATGACGCCCATGACAATACTGTAGGTATCACCTACTTACAAAATTCCTCCATTGAGTGTGATATTTTTAAATACGATGGAGATGTACAGTGCCTTCGGAAAGTATTCAGACCTATCACGACTCAGGATATGAACCAGATGCAGACACAGGAGGTGGATAGTTCGGTTCTCAGAATATTTATTATAAACAAAGGGGCAGGCAAAGGTCAAGTCGAGGGCAGGCAGAGGTTCGTAATCCAAGGCAGAGTCAATTAGGGACAGAACAGCAGGCAGGCTTAGAAAACAAGAACTAGAGAACTGGAGAAACGGGAAGCACCCTGGTAAACCTGACAAAACAAGACCAACTGGCAACAGACAAACTGGCAACAGACAAACAGAAAACACAGGTATAAGTACACAGGGGATAATGGGGGAAAATGGTAGACAACTGGTGGGGGGTGGAAACAAGTACAAGACAGGTGAAACAGTTCTGGGTGTGACACAGAACCCTTGACTTTTTCCCCATTTTGTTACGTTAGCCTTGTCCTAAAATTGATTAAATAAATAAAAAATCACACAACCACACAATACCCCATAATGACAAAGTTAAAACAAGGTTTTTTTTACATTTTAGCAAATTCATGAAAAATAATAACAGTAATACCTTATTTACATAAATATTCAGACCCTTTGCTATGAGACTCGAAATTGAGCTCAGGTGCATCCGGTTTTGATTGATCATCCTTGAGATGTTTCTACAACTTGATTGGAGACCATCTGTGGTAAAATCAATTGATTGGACATGATTTGGAAAGGCAGACACGTCTATATAAAGTCCCACAGTTGACAGTGCATGTCAGAGCAAAAACCAAGCCATGAGGTTGAAGGAATTGTTCGCAGAGCTCTGAGACAGGATTGTGTTGAGGCACAGATCTGCGGAAGAGTACAAAAAAATATCTGCAGCATTGAAGATCCCCAAGAACACAGTGGCTCCATCATTTTTAAATGGAATAAGTTTGGAACAACCAAGGCTCTTCCTAGAGCTGTCCGCCCGACCAAACCCGGGGTAGAAAGGCCTTGGTCAGGGAGGTGACAAGAACCTGGATTGTCACTCTGACAGAGCTCTAGAGTTCCTCTGTGGAGATGGGAGAACCTTCCAGAAGGACAACCATCTCTGCAGCACTTCACCAATCAGGCCTTTATGGTAGAGTGTCCAAACTGAAGCCACTTCTCAGTAAAAGGCACATGACAGCCCGCTTGGAGTTTGCCAAAAAGTACCTAAAGACTCTCAGACCATGAGAAAAAGATTCTCTGGTCTGGTGAAACCAAGATTGAACTCTTTGGCCTGAATGCCATGCGTCTTGTCTGGAGGAAACCTGGCACCATCCCTACAGTGAAGCATGGTGGTGGCAGCATCATGCAGTGGGGATGTTTTTCAGCGGCAGGAACTGGGAGACTAGTCAGGATTGAGGCAAAGATGAACGGAGCAAAGTACAGAGAGAACCTTGATGAAAACCTGCTCCAGAGCACTCAGGACCTCAGACTGGGGCGACAGTTCCCCTTCCAACAGGACAACAACCCTAACCACACAGCCAAGACAAAGCAGGAGTGGCTTCAGGACAAGTCTCTGAATGTCCTTGAGTGGCCCAGCCAGAGCCTGGACTTGAACCCAATCGAGCGTCTCTGGAGAGACCTGAAAATAGCTGTGCAGTGACGCTCCCCATCCAATCTGACAGAGTTTGAGAGGATCTGCAGAGAGGAATGGGAGAAACTCCCCAGTACAGGTGTGCCAAGCTTGTAGCATAATACCCAAGAAGACTTGAGGCTGTAATTGCTGCCAAAGGTGCTTCAACAAAGTACTGAGTAAAGGGTCTGAATATTTATGTAAATGTGATATTTCAGTTTTTATTTTTAAGAAAATTAGCAAAAATGTCTAAAAACCTGTTTTTGCTTTGTCATTATGGGGTATTGTGTGTAGATTGATGAGGGTAGAAAAACTATTTGATACATTTTAGAATAAGGACGTAATGTAACAAAATGTGGAAAAAGCCAAGGAGTCTGAATACTTTCCGAATGCACTGTTTGTAATTATTCTTGAAATGATAGCCCATAATGTAAAAGGGCACTTTTCCTCCTGCTGCCTACAGATGTAGGATTTTAATTTGGGCCAGTTTGCTACAGCTGGGAAATAATCCTGCAGCAACAAGAAATGTACCATTTTCAGTGGATTATAATGAATTGTTGTAGGAGAAAATCAAGTCAGAAGCCTTTTTATATCTCAAATACACTGCCAGTTTTACATTTACTGCATCGTAAATTAAGATCCTACATCTGTATACATCAGACATGGCTGAAAATCTATTTCATGGCGTTGGTATTGTATCATTTATTTTTTATTTTAGATGTCCATCAACATAAACCTCCTGGATACAAAAATGTGGAAGTACCTTTATTATTTAGGCCTACCAGCTTTATAGGCAGAACACTGAAGGTTATTAGATCTCCTTTGATGCTATCTGGTATATTTATTTGCCACCAAACACACAGAAACCAAGTGTGAAGGAGGAGCATAATGGTGATATGAAAATATTGTGGAAGGTCACCTACTGTACTTCCTCTGCAAGAGATCCTTGACCTTGGATAACTATTTTACATTATTTTATTCATAGCTATTTATTCTCCCTTGTTTCCCTTTTATGTAACATGAATATCAACAACAAGCAGTGCAGATGTCATCACTGGACTTAGCTATGCACTTTGCTAAATTGTGGCTATAAAGACCTATGAGAGACTCACTTGAAGTTACCTTAGACCATAAAGATTAGAGAATGTGTCATTTGTGAGATTCACAAGGAAATGTCGTTCTGTAGAAAGGGCTTACATGAGATTCCTGGCCACTTCCCTTCCTGTTCCTGTCAAGAGAAGGTGGTTGAAAGGAGACATATTTCTGACAGATGGAGGATTGGTACCTTCATAGAGGTTGGCCTGGAAATTAATCATGTCGGTGACAGGAGAACAATGATGCATTGTTATTAAACCCTTATTATTTATGTAATAACATAAGTATTACACAAATGTCTCACTTGTGGGGACACATTATGTTTGAGATGATACTTTAACTAAATAATCCCTACGCTATCTGTCACGTTTGTCGTACGAAGGAGACAAAGGCGCAGCATGTGTATCGTTCCACATTTTATTAAAACTGAAACTATGCAAGACATACAAATAAACTAATAAACAAAACAACAAACTGTGACAAAGAGGTGCAACATACACTTACTCAAAAATAATCTCCCACAAAACCTAGTGGGAAAACAACAACTTAAATATGATCCCCAATTAGAGACAACGATGACCAGCTGCCTCTAATTGGAGATCATTGTCACAAAAAATGTCATACTCGTCACGGAAAATGTCGTACTGGAGAGAAGAGGACCAAGGCGCAGCGAGAATGTGAATACTCATATTTAATTACCAAAAAAAGGAGTAAAGTATCCACTGACAAAACAATAAAGATGACAACAGCAACAGTTTTACAGGCTCTACAAACGCAGTGCAAAAACAACTACCCACAACCCCAAAGAAAAACACACACACCTATATAGGACTTCCAATCAAAGGCAACTCAACACACCTGCCTTCAATTGGAAGTCCCAATCACCAACAAACATTCACACACACAAAACTGCCACGTCCTGACCCCAAAACTAATACAATAGCTCCATCTGCTGGTCAGGACGTGACAATCATCCCCAAAAATAAAACATAGAAATACAGAAACTAGAACCCCACATAGAAATACATAAACTACACAAAACCCCCAACATAGAAAAAAGAAACTAGAACCAACATAGACATAAATAAACTAGACAAAACCCCCTGTCACGCCCTGACCTACTCTACCATAGAAAATAAAAGCTTTCTATGGTCAGGACGTGACACTATCAAAGGGGTACATTCATCTGCAGCATTTAATGTCCAAACTATGAAGCATTCCCAGTTTTTTTAATAAGGATCTCTATAATTGGCTTGATGACAGATATCATTAACATGCTCAAATTATAATCAGTTTTGTTTCTTGTCTAGTCTCTAGTTAGTATGGAGCTGAATTGCTTACAGTGTATTCATACTGTCACGTCCTGACCAGTAAAAGAGGTTGTTTGTTATTGTAGTTTGGTCAGGGTGTGGCAGGGGGTGTTTGTTTAGAGTGTTTCGGGGTTTGTTGGGCTATGTTCTTATTTAAAAGAGGGTGTTTGTTTAGAGTGTTTCGGGGTTTGTTGGGCTATGTTCTTTGTTGGTCTAGTTCTATGTTAGTTCTAGTATGTCTATTTCTATGTGGTGTTTCTTGGGTTGACCTTCAATTGGAAGCAGCTGCTCCTCGTTGCTTCTAATTGAAGGTCCTATTTAAGAGGGGTGTTTTTTTCTATGGGATTTGTGGGTAGTTGTTTCCTGTTTAGTGTTTGTTGCACCTGACAGGACTGTTTCTCGGCGATGTTTGTTATTTTGTTAAGTGTTTACGTTTTCCTTCATTAAAGAAGATGAGTATTCACATTCCCGCTGCGTTTTGGTCTAATTCATACGACACCCGTGACACATACCCCTTAATTTATTGAACATTTTGTGTTAGTCTGAATTCAAAATGGCTTAAATATATATTTATTCTCTCACCCATCTACACACAATATGCCATAACAACTAAGTGAAAAGATGTTTTTAGAAATGTGTGCAAATTTATTGAAAATGTAATACAGAAATATCTCATTTACAGTTGAAGTCGTAAGTTTACATACACCTTAGCCAAATACATTTAAACTCAGTTTTTCACAATTCCTGACATTTAATCCTAGTAAAAATTCCCTGTCTTTGGTCAGTTAGGATCACCACTTTATTTTAAGAATGTGAAATGTCAGAATAATAGTAGAGAGAATGATTTATTTCAGCTGGTATTTCTTTCATCACATTCCCAGTGGGGCAGAAGTTTACATACACTCAATTAGTGTTTGGTAGCATTGCCTTTATATTGTTTAACTTGGGTCAAACATTTTGGGTAGTATTCCACAAGCTTCCCACAATAAGTTGGGTGAATTGTGGCCCATTCCTCCTGACAGAGCTGGTGTAACTGAGTCAGGTTTGTAGGCCTCCCTGCTTGTACATGCTTTTTCAGTTCTGTCCACAAATGTTTTATGGGATTGAGGTCAGGGCTTTGTGATGGTCACTCCAATATCTTGACTTTGTTGTCCTTAAGCCATTTTGCCACAACTTTGGAAGTATGCTTGGGGTCATTGTCGATTTGGAAGACCCATTTGCGACCAAGCTTCAATATAGCCACATACTTTTCCTTCTCATGATGCCACTTATTTTGTGAAGTGCACGAAACCCTCCTGCAACAAAGCACTCCCACAACATGATGCTGCCATCCCCGTGCTTCACGGTTGGGATGGTGTTCTTCGGCTTGCAAGCCTCCCCCTTTTTCCTCTAAACATAACAATGGTTATTATGGCCAAACAGGTATATTTTTGTTTCATCAGACCAGAGGACATTTCTCCAAAAAGTACAATCTTTGTCCCCATGTGGAGTTGCAAACCGTAGTCTGGCTTTTTTATGGCGGTTTTGGAGCAGTGGCTTCTTCCTTGCTGAGCGGCCTTTCAGGTTGTGTCGATATAGGACTTGTTTTACTCTGGATACAGATACTTTTGTACCTGTTTCCTCCAGCATCTTCACAAGGTCCTTTGCTGTTGTTCTGGGATTGATTTGCACTTTTCGCACCAAAGTACGTTCATCTCTAGGAGACAGAACGCATCTCCTTCCTGAGCGGTATGACGGCTGCGTGGTCCTATGGTGTTTATACTTGCATACTATTGTTTGTACAGTTGAACGTGGTACCTTCAGGTGTTTGGAAATTGCTTCCAAGGATGAACCAGACATGTGGAGGTCTACAATTTTTTTTCTGAGGTCTTGGCTGATTTCTTTTGATTTTCCCATGATGTCAAGCAAAGAGGCACTGAGTTTAAATGTAGGCCTTGAAATACATCCACAGGTACACCTCCAATTGACTCAAATGACGTCAATTAGCCTATCAGAAGCTTCTAAAACCATGACATCATTTTCTGAAATTTTCCAAGCTGTTTAAAGGCACAGTCAACTTAGTGTATGTAAACTTCTGACCCACTGGAATTGTGACACAATAAATTATAAGGGAAATAATCTATCTGTAAACAATTGTTGGAAAAATGACTTGTGTCATGCACAAAGTAGATGTCCTAACTGACTTTCCAAAACTATAGTTTGTTAACAAGAAATTTGTGGAGTGGTTGAAAAATGAGTTTTCAAGACTCCAACCTAAGTGTATGTATGTAAACTTCCGACTTCAACTGTACATAAGTATTCACACACCTAAGTCATACTTTGTAGATGCACCGTGGGCGGCAATTACAGCTATGAGTTGTCTTGGTTATGTCTGTATCACCTTTGCACATCTGGATTGGGGGATATTCTTCCTTGCAGATTTTCTCAAGCTCTGATAAGTTATATGGGGAGCGGTGGTGAACAGCAATCTTCATGTCAATGGGATTCAAGTCTGGCTGGGCCACTCAAGGACTCACATTCTTGTTCTGAAGCCATTCCATCGTTGCTTTGGCTGTATGCTTGGGGTCATTGTCCTGTTGGAACGTAAATCTTTGCACTCTGAAGCAGGTTCTCATCAAGGATTTTCCAGTATTTTGCTCCATTTCATTGTTTTGGCCTCATCAGACAACATACTATTTTGTCTTATGCTCTGAGTCTTTCACGTGCCTTTTTGGAAACTCCAGGCGTGCTGTCATGTGCCTTTTTCTCAGGAGTGGCTTTCGTCTGACCACACTCCAATAAAGCCAAGATTGGTGAAGTGCTGTAAAGACTGTTGTCCTTCTGGCAGATTATCCCATCTCAACCAAGGAACTATGTAGTTCCAAGGTCCTTTTTGCCCAATTTCGTCAGACAGCCAATTCTAGGCACAGTGGGAAGTTCCATATTTGTTCTATTTCACAAAGGAAACTTTCAACACTAGACATTTTTTAAAACCCTTCCCCAGATTTATGCCCCATCACAATTCTATCTCAGATATCTAAGGACAGTTCCTTGGACTTCATGGTATAGTTTCTGCTCTGTGGGACCTTATATAGACCAGTGTGTTTCTTTCTAAACCATGTCCAAACATTTCAATTGGCCACAAGGGTACTCAAATCAAGTTTTTTTTGTTAACCTTTATTTAACTAGGCAAGTCAGTTAAGAACAAATTCTTATTTACAATGACAGGCCTACCCCGGCCAAACCCGGAAAACACTGGGCCAATTGTGCACCGTCCTATAAGACTCCCAATCACGGCCGGATGTGATGCAGCCTGGATTCGAGGTACTGCAGTGACGCCTCTTGCACTGAGATGCAGTGTCTTAGAACACTGCACCACTCGGGAGCCCGAGTGGATCATCATTGTAGTGACGTCTCAATGATGATAAAAGGAAATTGGATGCACATGAGCTCCATTTGGAGTGTCATAGCAAAGGAGTGTGAATACTTATGTAAATGAGAGATTTCTTAATTTCATTTTCAATAAATTAGCAAATATTTCTAAAAACATGTTTTCACTTTGTCATTATCGGGTATTGTGTGATAACAAAAATAAATTTTGAATTCAGGCTGTAATAAAACAAAATGTGGAATAAGTCAAAGGGTATGAATACTTTCTGAAGGTAGTGTCATGTCCAACGCACCATAATATTTCCATGCGACCAGACCCCTCCTCTGCTCTGTCCCTCCCCTGTCTGAACTATGTAGCAGAAAAAAACAACTATTGCTAGCTTAATAACCAATATCATTAACAGGTTCAAAATAAAGCCTGTTTTTAGTTGTTGGCATGGCGCTGGATGCTTTATGTATAACGCACCATAATTCCATGTCCATCCCCCTCAGCTGGAAGGATACAGAGCAGCCATGACAGGCCCATTGGACAGACCTGATTGATAATGAGATGTAGCTGGACAAGACGAGCCCCTCAGGTGGTCTTCTAACAGGATTGCTTCCCATCATCTGTAGGAAACAGAGGGCGCATCCACAGGCCATCTCTGCCTCGGACATCACAGCAATGAGCACCAGTAAACAGCCAAAACCACTGCACAGCCAGCCTCACAAAGCTTACATTCCCCTGTCTTGGGGCTGGGTCAATTGTGCTTCTACAAATGCACAAGCTTACAAACCCATGCAAATAGTTACATACTAGAGCAGACCATTCTAAATCCAATGTAAGTGGTTTGTTGTTTGTTGACCCACTGGCCTGACTCCTCTTCCTGTCCATCCCTGACCTCACTTTATTGGAGTGCTCATGATAAAAATACACTACATGACCAAAAGTATGTGGCCACCTGCTCGTCGAACATCTCATTACAAAATCATGGGCATTCATTTGGAGTTGGTCCCCCCTTTGCTGCTATAACAGCCTCCACTCTTCTGGGAAGGCCTTCCACTCGATAGAACATTGGAACATTGCTGCGGGGACTTGCTTCCATTCAGCCACAAGAGCATTAGTGAGGTCGGGCACTGATGTTGGCCGATTAGGTCTGGCTCGCAGTCGGTATTCCAATTAATCCCAAAGGTGTTCGATGGGGTTGAGGTCAGGGCTCTGTGCAGGCCAGGCAAGTTCTTCCACACCGATCTTGACAAACCATTTCTGTATGGACTTTGCTTTGTGCACAGGGCCATTGTCATGTTGAAACAGGAAAGGGCCTTCCCCAAACTGTTGCCAAAAAGTTGGAAGCGCAGAATCGTCTAAAACAGGGTTTCCCAACCCTCTTCCTGGAGATTTACTGTCTTGTAGGTTTTCAGTCCAACCCTAATTTAGCTTATCTTATTCAGCTAGTTAAGGCCTTGTTGAGCAGCTAATTAGTAGAATCAGGTGTGTTAAATTAGGGTTGGACTGAAAACCCACAGGACGGTAGATCTCCAGGAAGAGGGTTGGGCAGCCCTGGTCTAGAATGTCATTGTATGCTGTAGTGTTAAGATTTCCCTTCACTGGAACTAAGGGGCCTACTGTAGCCCAAACCATGAAAAACAGCCCCAGACCATTATTCCTCCTTCACCAAACTTTACAGTTGGCACTATGCGTTGGGGCAGGTAGCGTTCTCCTTGCATCTGCCAAACCCAGATTCATCCGTCGGACTGCATCCTATGACGGTGCCACGTTGAAAGTCACTGAGCTCTTCAGTAAGGCCATCCTACTGCCATTGTTTCACTATGGAGTTTGCATGGCTGTGTGCTCGATTTTATACACCCGTCAGCAACGGGTGTTGGCGAAATAGCTGAATCCACTAATTTGAAGGGGTGTCCATATACTTTTGTATATATATTATAAATAGTATACCAAATTAAATGAAAGCTAGACCATTTTAATTTGAATAAATCTCTTCTTGTGTCTAGAGAACTGTCCAGTGTAAGTAGCTTTTACTGAACAAAAGGAATGCTGTTGACGAGAGATGCTGGAACAGTGTGTTGAGAGAGAGAGACTGCGAGAGAGAACGTGCTGAGAACCAGGAAGAGGACACGTCCTACTACAGCAACATCCTCCTCACCAAGTTGAGAGACAGAGATAAAAACAACCAACAGAAAATCTGACACACACTCATCCTTTTAAAATCCCTGATTTCAAGTAAATTATTCAGCAACTAATAACATAGCCTCCTCACCATAACGTATCCTCCTCATGGTTATTTTTCAGTAGTTAGGATTTTATTAGGATCCCCATTAGCTGTTGCAAAAGCAGCATCTACTCTTCCTGGGGTCCACATGAAACAGGACATAATACCGAACTATAATGCACAAAACAGCTCAAGGACAGCGGTACATACATTTCATTTAGCAGGCTATATGCCTGGAGAGGGATAGGGGCCAGTCATGGATGTGTGGCTGCAGACAGAGGATGCTGACAGACAGGTCCTCTGTTTGCAGTGAATGGCCTCTTGGGCAGGTCTGATGATTTTAGAAGCTTATCAGACAGGATCTGCTCCTGGGCAGAGGCTGGGTGGGGAAAGGACCAGAGGCAGGTCAATGTTAAATGCACCAAATCCAGCTAGAATTCACAATCAAAACAATAGCATAATACTTGCTGATGTTAGAACATCATTTAGTATTCAATTCTACTTCAACAAAATGCCAAAATGTAATGCCAACCCGAAATAGAGTAAAAAAATAAAGAAAGGACAAATTACTTTTTAAAATTTGTTTCAATAAGATATCATTACATATTTTACATGCATTTCACCGACCTAATGGTAGATTTGAGTGTATGATTAATTTCAAATCAATTTATAAAATGATTTCCCACAAAATATATTATTTAAAAACTCAAGGGCTCTTTGCATCAATACCATTTTGAAGGCATAGTCCACTGTCCCTCTCCTGTATAAAAAACACGTGTATCGTCATGTTCCTAGTGTGCCTTTAATAAAAGTACCACTTATTTACTTACGCACGCACTTTGTGTGCCTGTATAACACTGTGCGTAAAATGTTCTCCTTGTTAACCAGCTCTTCAGGTGCGCCTTCTTTAACTGCAAATGTACCCTCCCTGCTGTACATGCTCTCACCTAGCGCCTAGGAGGACTGGCTGGCGCCTCTGCTCCTTTAAGGCAATGAGGAATTAAAGTGGCTGCAGAGGCAGGGGAGAGGGTTATGAGGCAGCGAGGGTTACCGCATGGACCAACGCGATTAAAAGGGCAGTGGGAAGATGCGCGTGCTTGCCTCTTGCTGGACGGAGAGAGGTGGTGAAGATGGTCTGACTTCAGCTCATCCGGATTGGGTTTTCATTCTTATTGAACTGACCGTTTACTCTTTATTTTAAGTTATTTTATTTGTCACATTTTGTTTCCCAACCTGCTTCTATTTTTCAGTTTTCGATTTAAGATGCGTTTTTTGGATTCCACATTGTTATTGTTTAGGTGTCCCCGTTTTAACACCCAGACATTTATTTGAGGACCTATCGTTGCCCGCGTGCCACTACCCTGACTCAGCATCACACCTGGACTGCAGGCGAGCACTGTAGCCCCCTCGAGCATCCCTTTGAAGAGCAGGGGAAGTAGCAAGGCACGGAGGACCAGAGTAGAGCTGAGCAGAGTCCGATCACAGCTTTAACCAAGACAATCAGAGATACATATACTATATCCTCCAAGCGTAAAGAGGGGTCGGAAAGGGGAGAGGAAGAGTAGGCTACGAGAGTACCAGGGAGGGAGTTATAGAGAAACAAGGAGGAGACGTTGAAGACATCAGATCAGCAGAGAGTTGGACTGGTTACTACAAGCTAGTAGCAAATGTTTAACATTACACCTGCCACAGAACATAATTATAGGAAGGCAGCGGTCAAAGAGTGCGGAGGAAGACGAGAAAGCATAGCTTTGGGGGATTTGAACGGAGCGGGGCATGTGGATATTTGCAGTTATCTTTTTCCAGAGCATCTTAAATGGTAAGTTTAATTTTCACGTTTGAATGTTAGTTATGTCAGTAATTCAGTGAGTAAAGCAAAGTAGATTAGGGGGTTGGAGGTCACCTGTGTTACACATGATAACATTGTATGGTTGCCAACAGTGCTAGGGAGAGAGGAATGGGAGTGAAATGTGCTTTAATCTGTTTTACCTATAAACAACATCATTGGTTAGTATTTGATAGAATCACATATATTATGTTTTTAGGCAGTTAGGGGACTTCTTATGATGCCTTCATTCTTCAAATGCGTATTGCATTGCTTGCTGAGGAAATAAATTGATGTTGCCTTGCCTTGTTCAAGAGAGGTTTGATAAATTAGACGTGACCTTAAGGTTTAAACCTTAATTGTTGTCAGTTACATTTACTACATCGAATGTAATCCATATTTTCATGTCTGTATGTATATACCGGTAGGCTATGATTTCAGTCCGAAGTAGCATGGGCCTCAATAATGAGTGACGTATTTTATATACTGGACATTTGGTTTAACCCCTTTCCCCTCCCCCATCCAATGTATTTATTTAGAGTTGTATATTTTAAAATTCAATGTAGGGTATTCAGATTCGAAAGGATATTAGACACATGTAAAAGCTGATAATGTAGCCTATCATTTTATGTGAATTAAATTGATTCATTAAAGTCTATCCTTAGAGATTTATGATATTAGATTAAAATAGAACATTGATTTTGAATACATGCATGCAAGTTTTCATTAAACAATGCATTTCTAGCCGTTGCACAGGGGTGTAGACAAATGAAGACTTGTAAAGGAACAATAATGGTGTATCAATGAGAGAGAAAATGTAAGCCACCAGGACCTGATAATGTAGAAAAATGGCTTACTAGAAAAGGGACCCCTGTAGACACTGCAAACACATGTTTTATTTTTTATTGAGATTACTGCTGTTAAATAGATTTGAAAGAGCTTGCAGGCCATATATCATGTAACAGAAATAAAAAACAATTATATTATAGAATATTACACACAGAATTATTCTGTCTCCTTTCATGTGATCAATTCATATTGATTTGCAATCTCCAAAGATTGAAAAAGACCAAGAGATGATAGAAAGACAATTTCTCAATGCATTCAGTTAAAAGGTGTGTGTGTGTATATTTGTGTAGTGTGTGTATGCTTTCATAAATCTGTGAATTTGCAATATGAAGCTGATCGGGGAGAAGAGTAAATTGATACAATTTATTACTTACACAGGATCAAATAAACCATTATTTATTGGATATGATCTCTTCCCCAGGAAGGGAGTTATGACAAGGCTGGGTGTGTATGGAAAGGGGTAGAAAATATATCTTCTTACAAAATGTAAAAGCTGTTGCAGATATTGTAAGTAAACAGGGTAGAACCTCTGGTTGTGGTTTTGTCGTAGAGGGTCGCTGAATTTACCGCATCAGGCAAAAAGGGGCATTGGAGGTTTGGGATTAACCCACTGTAGCACATCGGGGGACGTTCATTTTATACCAACGCAGATGTGACAAGTTGAACCCAACCCACTTGGCAAGAAAATCAATGGTTCATTTCTAGTTCCTTGTTTCACTCCAATCCCCCTCCCTCCTAAAAGAAACCAAAAACTTAAATTATACATATTTGACTATCATCCTTTTTTCCTTGTAATGCAATTCTCAGTCAGCTGCTTATTGACATCCATGTTAGGCTATTCCATCTGTACTCCACATAAAATGTTATCTCCCTCACTCACACTGGCTTCTGTGGAAACTCATAAAAGAACAATAAGCATTCATTGTTAATCATTATAATTGTGCTGTGACAGATCAACTGTCTGGCCAGCCTGGATCCGTATATAGTCTCAGAAGCCTTCATATTGGTAACCTAATACAAGAATAGAATAGACCGTACATGCAAAAATGTATATTGTATTATTTGGGAATGGCTTCACCCATTTGGGAATGGCTTCTCCCTTCTGTGTTGTTCTATTGTCCTGCATGTTATGCCTTTGGGGACGATGGGTATAGAAGGTAGTTGGAGCTGTGGTCATGCTATATTTCGCTGCACTGTATTTCATTATGTTTTCTGTGTTTGGTTTTCTGAAGATGGTGATTATCATGATAATGATGAGGTCTGTATTGACTGAGCTGAGCTGACGATGGCAGAATGAAAGACCTTGTAGTTACACAGAGAAATTGTATTCTAGAAAATGTTTCCTTTTTAGAGTTAGGTTTATCTATAGATCCTATTAAATTACTGTTCTAAATACTCAATTTGTATTCTAATTCCTAATTCTATAGGTCTATCACATGCTCACTGGCCTTTCTCTATGGAAACCTCCATTATGGGTGTCAGGAAAGTGTGAGTTTGGCTAAATAAGGCTATACTGAGCGGTGACCATGGAAGTGCTTGATAAGGGCCCAGCCACTTCCTGAGCCCTTATTGTGCATATTCTGGCATAATGATAATTGAGGAAATTATACATGAAATGCACAATACAAGATACAGATAAAATATCAAATTTTTGAGGAAACTGGGTCAGTAGATTAGTTTTCTCTGTTGTAATTAGCCCCCGAATACAAAATACTACAGGTATGATATTTTTAAGCATTCTTAGAATTTAAATTCTGGCCTATTTAGACATTGTGCTATTATTAACTCCATTTATGCATATTTTATTTTGAACCATTAAAGCATTTATAAACATGAATTCATAATACATAAATTAAAACATGTATTTATTTTGTGTACTGTGGGTTACCTTTGATCATTTTTATTTAAATTGAATTGTAATTAAGAGATACAGTAGGATATAGCTATCTTTAGATGGCTAAGGAAACATGTTTATTTTTGCTCTCTGAAAGATGCCTTAAAGCAAAACCAATCCAAGCTCCAATTCTGTTTGTAAAAATGATGAGGAGAGGCAGCTCACATAGGGCCCTTATTCATGGGGTGCACGTTTGTCTTAATATTGTTTTGAACATTCGTTTTAGGACTGATGCCCGACTGAGCGTTCTACTCAATGCATTGTCAATAAGTGCTGATAAAGATTTAATCAAAAGTGCATTACAGTGGCTTGCAAATACAATGAAATGTCAAAAGGAGGCAAATAATTAATAGGAACACCCTTTGTCAGATTGACTTTAGATGTTAGCTAGCTAAGATTGGGGGGAGACCACCGGATTTTAGCTAGCTAACGTTAGCATTGTTAGCTATTTTTTGACAAACTTTGCTAGCTAATGACAACATTGCCATCTATCGAAAGTACATTTTACAACATGTACTGTATATCATGGCGAAGTTGTTTCTTACTAAATATGTGCAATGTCAATGTATTACCAGCCAACTATACTGTAATTTAGACTAAAGAGTCATTGGCCTCCATTCACAGTGACTGGGCTTATCACAACTTCTTGGGCACCACTATGGCAGAGGGCGGCTTGAGAACGTTCATAACAATGGCATGACTCGACAGAGTGACTGAGGTGCAACCTGTAGATTCCAGCACAGTGATTGAGAGACAGACCTGAGCAAGGTCGTTTGAGATGGCCTACATCTATTTTGTTTACAATAAATTAACATTTACACTAAGGTCAATAGGTCACGCACACTTCTCATGTACACATTTCTATCTCAATAAACATGCCCGTCTTTGTCGTTGTCGAGAGATGACTCTATATATATATAAACTAAACAAACATTTTAACGCAACAATTTCAACAATTTTACTAAGTTACAGTTCATATAAGGAAATCAGTCAATTGAAATAAATAAATTGGGCCCTAATCTATGGATTTCACGACTGGGCAGGGGTGCAGCCATGGGTGGGCCTGGCAGCCAAGCCCACCCACTGGGAAGCCAGGCCCAGCCAATCAGAATTAGTTTATCCCCACAAAAGGGATTTATTACAGATAAAAATACTTCTCAGCAACCCCCCCCCCCCCCCAACATCACTTAGTCTGCCAAGTTAGCATGACAACACATTAGGAACCTGAGAAGGAAATGCAATGGAGACTGGGGGCAGCTTGATTTGACTAAACTTGGCAGAGAGGAGGAACCTGTGTTTCAGTGGAGTTAATCTACTGGGGGCAATTAAGGCAGCGCACTGATTACAGATCCATCTGTTCCTGTATAGTGAGGTGCTCCTCTTGTAAGACGTATGCCTTTGAATCCTCCATATCTATTTAAAGATCTTTAAGACTTACCGTCTTTTGGTAGCAGTGGCCTCATGCAGGCAATTGAGGAGGACTTAGTGGACTAGATCTAAATCTAAATCAGTAATATTTGTTTAAACCTGTTTCCAGTTAGGGAACAGAGTCGTTCCATTTGATTTCAATCACTTTTTGAACGCACCCCTTTTGATTTTAACGAAACCTTCTATACATATTTGCCCATGGTAGAAGTGGTCCGAAAGCAACTTTTTGGATCTGAATGACAGAACATTTAGTAGATAGATGAGTTCAAAGTTGACCTGTTTTTCATACCCCACCCTACCATGGGACATCCATGTCTTTGTCACTGGAAAAGATAAACGATTGGGTTTTATGTCATTTAAAAGCTTACAAACAGGGTTATCAAACTATTAAAACATTTCTTGAAATAAATGTTATCAGCCAAAACATGACACTCATTGTCAAGAGTATGCTGTGTCTCAACGATGGCGGGTACAACACAAACAGCTCAGATGAGGTGAAATAGAGTTTGAGCTACAAAATATGCGAAAATTAAAAAATCTGAGTTTACAATATTTTTGATCATTGATGATAAAGTAAAAAAAGTAGATTTCAATTTAAAAAACAAAAAAACTAAAAATGTGATTTTTTTTAACAACCCTGTTTGTAAGCTTTTAAATGATGGCAAGCTCAACCGTTTATCTTTTCCATTGATTAAGACATGGATGTCTCATGGTAGGATGGGTTTGCAAAACATGTTAACTTTGAGCACATCTAACTCCTAAATGTTTTGTCATTCAGGTCCACAAAGATACTTTCTGACCTTCGTCAACTTGGTATCCGAGCAGCACATGTGACCTAGCTATGAAAACGTGTATAGTAAGGCAATAAAATATATAGTCTCACTGTGTGTTATTATTATATTTTTTGTTGTTGTTGCATTTTACCGCCTTTTACTCCCCAATTTCATGATATCATATTACAATCTTGTCTCATCGCTCCAACTCCCCAACGGGCTCGGAGAGGAAAAGGTTGAGTCATGTGTCCTCCGAAACATGATCCGCCAAAACGCGCTTCTTAACAACCGCCCGCTGAACCCGAAAGCCAGCCGCACCAATGTGTCGGAGGAAACACCGTTCAACTGACGACCGGAGTCAGCCTGCAGGCGCCCGGCCCACCACAAGGAGTCACTAGAGCGCGATGAGCCAAGTAAAGCCCCCCCGGCCAAACTCTCCCCTAACCCGGATGAGGCTGGGTCAGTTGTGCGCCGCGCTATGTTACTCCCGATCACAGCCGGTTGTGACACAGCCTGGGAACGAACCCGGGTCTGTAGTGATGCCTTAAACACTGCAATGCAGAGCCTTAGGCCGCTGCACCACTCGGGAGGCCCTCAATGTATGTATTGATAGATACAGTACTTGTTTAAGGTCAATTATTCCTTAGAGTAGTTCCCCTTTGAGAGGGTGATTGCTGGTGAAAAGTATGTGTGGTAGCGTTGTTGTTGTCATTCCTGAGGAACGGTTGCTAATGGTAATGTCTGATAATGGAGACCCTGATGTGTAATAATGGATCTCCCAGTTCACACATACTGACTCCATAATGAAGATGCCTACTAAAGATGTTCAGCAGCCGTTTTGCAGTCTAATTAGTAATGGGGCATGGGAGACTCACAGTGGTGGTGGTATGTTTCACTGAATGTAAAATCTAATTACAAATCAGACTGTGTAGCCTTATGGATTCTACTGAATCAGAACAATATAATTGCATTATCACCATGTAAATGGCTTTCACATTAAAATGTTAACTATACCGTTTAGCATCGACGGGGGAAAAAGAACTCACACAGATGTATATGTTTGATCAACCATGTAGAGAGGGGGTGCATCTGGCAAAGACATGTCATGTTATTTTATGTCGTGTTGTTTTATGTCGTGTTGTTTTGTTTCGTGTTATTTTATGTCGTGTTGTTTTATGTCGTGTTATTTTATGTCGTGTTGTTTTGTGTCGTGTTATTTTATGTTGTGTTGTTTTGTGTCGTGTTATTTTATGTCGTGTTGTTTTGTGTCGTGTTGTTTTATGTCGTGTTGTTTTATGTCGTGTTGTTTTATGTCGTGTTGTTTTGTGTCGTGTTATTTTATGTCGTGTTGTTTTGTGTCGTGTTATTTTATGTCGTGTTGTTTTGTGTCGTGTTATTTTATGTCGTGTTGTTTTATGTCGTGTTATTTTATGTCGTGTTGTTTTATGTCGTGTTATTTTATGTCGTGTTGTTTTATGTCGTGTTATTTTATGTCGTGTTGTTTTATGTCGTGTTATTTTTTGTCATGTTGTTTTGTGTCGTGTTATTTTTTGTCATGTTGTTTTGTGTCGTGTTATTTTATGTCGTGTTGTTTTATGTCGTGTTATTTTATGTCGTGTTGTTTTGTGTCGTGTTATTTTATGTCGTGTTGTTTTGTGTCGTGTTATTTTATGTCGTGTTGTTTTATGTCGTGTTGTTTTGTGTCGTGTTATTTTATGTCGTGTTGTTTTGTGTCGTGTTATTTTATGTCGTGTTATTTTTTGTCATGTTGTTTTGTGTCGTGTTATTTTATGTCGTGTTATTTTATGTCGTGTTATTTTATGTCGTGTTGTTTTGTGTCGTGTTATTTTATGTCGTGTTATTTTATGTCGTGTTATTTTTTGTCGTGTTGTTTTATGTCGTGTTATTTTATGTCGTCTTGTTTTGTGTCATGTTATTTTAAAAGGCTGAGCACCTAGAAAAGTGGCTAAAGCAGTTTTTAGAGAACACCCACTTCATAAATATATGCACTAACATTCTACCTATGTCTAATGCACATACTGTATGTTGGATTAGGACTACTGTGTGTGTGTGTGTGTGTGTGTGTGTGTGTGTGTGTATGTGTGTGTGTGTGTGTGTGTATAGAGCCCAAGTATGATGTAATGTAACTGTGGCTAACCAAATCAAATTGTATTTGTCACATACTTCGTAAACAACAGGTGTAGATTAACAGTGAAGTGCTTACTTAATCTGGTACCTAAATGCCCATGCTTTGAACTACACACCCATGTGATCCCTATATGCCGAGTGCACGTGTTTGCTCTGGTATGGATGGATCACCTTGGTGACTCTCACGGTTTGTCCCTGGATCCCTTTGAGCTTAGTATTTTCCTCACATTTCATCTGCTTCTCTTTGTCTTATTGACTGCCACTCTTTTACCTCCTTCTAGTGTTTCATCTCTTGTACTGTCTCCTATGTCCTTATGATAGCCAAACTGCTCAATCAGTCATTCTTTGAATGCACCAAGTTATGTTTCCTGAGGTATTTTACAATCAGAGTCTTCAGAGGCCTTTTATGCATAGTACCAATAGTAAAGTAGGCTGCGGGGTAACAGAGGCAGGACAGAGGCAGGTGTGGATAGACAGTGAAGGAAAGACAAATAAGTCCAGCTTGGTTTCTCGACACTGCTTTATTTTTAAACCTGGCACAGACGGTAAGATGTAAGACCAATTTAATGCCTGCTATTATTAGCTGTCCATTTTAAAAGTGCTGTCATTTGCTGGGTTGAGGAAAGATGTGTGTGTCTAGGTGTGTGAATGTGCCTGCTGGACCCAGAGGAGTCAGATTGATGCTTTTGCATCCTATGATCATTCTGGTGTGAGAGACTGCATGCCTTTGTGCTTATTTCTATATGCCATATGCTCAACTATGAATATTTCTGCTAACCCTAGAGTCACCTTTCACATTAATGTGTGCTGCTGGAATAGACCAGAGTGGTTTAACGATCAAAGGCTAGGATCACTGTTATGGTTTCACTTTCCTCTACCTTGGTATGTTACATAGTGGGGGGTTTTCTACACTATAAGATGCAAATACTGTTTGTGTTCACAATATGCTAACTTCATATCTGTTCTCAGAATACAGAGAAAGAGACACAAACCACAGTGTATGAATGAGCCTGCATTCCAATGAATTTGGATCAGTCACCAATTTGATGTTTTGATATGCACAGTTGCACTTCTAAAAAGAGGTGGTTCCTATTTAAAGAATCTGTGTCCCCAGGAATCAGTAACTTTGTGACTGCTGGTAAATGTCTCATTAGTGTTGCTAGCCTGAGCTTTATTATGTGTTGCTTTCCCTCTCTATATCAGCTTTTCCCCAGAAGTGATTATGCTAATTGCTGTTTGATCAGATGATTACATTATAATTTGATTAATCCGGAGTACTAAATGCTCTGAATACATTTGTGTCTGCTTGGCTGGCTGGCTTTACAGAGCTAACGTCCCCTGTCACACAGCGAACACACAGGAGAAAGAGACAACCCTAGAACATGTATTTTTTGGAGGGATGGTGTGTAGTGAGGAAGGAGGATAATAAAGCAAGCAGGGGATTGACGGAGAAGAGAGGAGGGGGCAGGTTGGCTGGGGGATTCTTCAGGGAACACATGCTGTGCTCCTTAGTGTTAAATAAACATGTTTGCTTTACGGGTTTGGATGTGATAAATGTTTAATATAATACATCTATAATGATTGTCAAATAGGTCTGGAGTATTTAAGTGAGTGTGGCACATAGCATATTTAAAGGGGCCTGGTTATGGGGCAGCTAATAAGATGACAGGAGCCAGCTGTTGTGACATTAGCACTGACACACTTCACAACGCCAGCTGTTCATTACTGACTTCTGTTTAACAACAGTGGAATGTGGATCAATGGAAGTAACAACAAGATGTGATCACTTCTGTTGGTTTCTCAGCTGGTGTTACATCACCGTCTAACAATAAATGGGGCGTTTGCAACATATTTTACATTGGCTACATGATTTATGATCACCTGGGCATTTTCAGTTGATTTTGTTGACCTTTTCACCTGTTCGCCTATTTTAGTTTTCTCTATAATTTCACCTCTACACTGCAGTATGTCTACATTTGCCACCACTCTGGAAGATGCTGTTCCCATAGCGAGCATGCAGGTTGGCAGTGATGAGTATATGCAGGACAACATCATTGATGCCCCTGCACCTGTGGTCAGTTCATCATTAATTCTGCAGAAGAGTAATCAATCTCCTTCCAGTGTTTGTCTACATAGATAGTCATCCATCCACCATCTAAAGAACCCTCAAGCTACGCAATCAACAGTATGTAATATACTTCATTATTTGAACTCTGTGTGAGGAAGCTAAGCAGGGTTGTCTGTCAAAATACTGTTGACCCCATGTCCTCTTGACCTGGGGTGTGTTCAGTTTGGTTTACCGTTGCGTTTTTTAACAGCCTTTGCGGTATGTTTGATCCCGTTTGGTGGCTGTGGCGAGGTGTGGCCTGATCAATATGGGTGTGACCATTAGAAATCGCAAAATTCGTGCTGCACACCATACACAATCGCCCTCTGGGCCACCATATTCATGCTGTCTTTAACTGGTTGTTCAGTACAGTAGCATTTCTTGTACAAAGGAATCCGACAAAGGATATAAGAAGGATTCAGCATACTATACTCAAAATGTTCACTGCTCTTTCTTTATTCATACAGTCCAGTGTGACTACGCCCTCCTCATCTAAAAGGTTGCTACTCAGTGTTGGTCTACTATATCATTAAATGAAGATGGTCTAACATCTTGGCATTATCTCTGTAGGTTTAAGCAGTGGTTAAGTTTAGTCTACATGCATTGACTCCCCCATGCTCCTCACTCTGACGCTTACAGGCTTTGTCAAGGGGATTAGCTTCAGCTTGCCATAAATACACCATGTTGTTTTAATTTATGTTAATTTGTTTGTGGAAAGTTGACCCAATATGAAAATGCTGCACTACCAATTTCTTGAGAAATTTGGAAAGAAACCTTAGTATTCCCTTATCAGTGTGGCTTGCAGTTTGAATCAGCCTTGACAAGTCCGGGCACTGAGGAGGACAATCATTGAGTCATTTTAAGAATTTGGTATTCTCATAAGAATACAATTGTTTTCTCCCATCTATTTGATTGAATATGCAAATTGTTTGCTCGGTTAATGCCTCAAAGAAACTCTTTCTCCACACTTTAGTGTTCATATTGCACCACAAAATAGTATTATTTTTACCCTGGTACTTTTTATTCAGCTGTAGTAGCAGCAGAGGGAGTTGCTATAGTTTGGTATACAGTATACTGTAATCCCCCATCAGATTCTCTCCCTCCCGTTGGTTCATCAGCAGCATGATTTAGACATCAACGTCTGGAGCGCTGACATTCTCCCTACTGAGATATGCTGCTGCTGCTGCCTCCTTCTCTATTAATGAGACATCCACTCTCACCCATTTAACACATGAAAATAAAAGTAGATCTAGAGAGGTGCACCGTGGGGCTCCACTTTACCATATCCTACTCCTCTGACATCAGACGATGGATCTGTCTTTGCATATCACCAGTGAGCAGAGCAGAGCAGAGCAGAGCAGACAGCAGCCCCTTTCTTCTGTCATGTCCTGGTTAATATTCATGAAAGCAAATTGGGAGACTGTCATTTAGCAAGTTCCTGTACAAGCCCTGTGTGTAGCCCCTGGGCAGAAAGAGGAGAATGCTTACTCACATTGGATAACCCCCCTCATTGCCCCCTACCTCTTTCTTTTTCTTCCCCATCTCCTGTCTCTGCTCCTGATCCCAGGCCACCCCCCAGGCACAGCACAGAGGGCTGCTTTAATTACCCAGCGTTCCTGGTTGACAGAGCCTGTCACAGTGCAGCAGCTGCCCGCCCCGCCTCACCCTGCCTCGTGTGTCCATGCCCTGCTCTGCCCCGTGTGCCCATGCCAACTGAGAGCCCGACGATGGGCCACTGGCTCACCAGGCGTGACATGGGTGCCCTATAAAATACTTGGACCCAACTGATTAGTCCACCATCCAACTCTCTCTGGATCTCCCTATTTTTTCTGTCTTTTTCTGCTCTCGATGTCTGTCAGATGAGCTCATGATAAAATGATGGGCAAAATATGGAATAGCACCAATGGATGATTACAATTTAAACCGTAAACATCCAAGCAAATGCAGTACATAAACTGTACATGTGGCTGTATTCATTAGAGGGAGGCAGTAAGGGGTTTAAGCATGCATACATGTTGTTAGTGTTTGTTCCATAAGCATTGATTGCACGTTGAATTAAATGAAGCGCCTCCATAGTCCTGAAAGCCCTCTGTGATGGCTGATTACACCTGTCTGTCAACTGATGAATTCTACTGCCTTTGATTGATCATCTTAACTCAACAAATTTGAATATTCATATTTATATTCATAATCATATTCATGACAACTGTGTTGTGAAAACATTGTTTTTTCACACTGCACCTATATGTTAATATATGGGCCTGTTTTGTGCGCAGATAATAATCATGCTAAGCATTCCATCCAAAAATCACAAGGCAGTTGCATAATGTCAGCGTGATTGAGAGTTATTTTCATATTAAAATGAGAGAGGAGCCATCTGGTGCTATGGAATATTGATGTTAATTGACGTAATTTCAATACTGAAGTAAAAGGATAATAGATTGCAAATTGTTGTTGCTCTCAAGTGTTACACTTTCGGAATTACTGCTCATTGATGTTTTTCATTACAGATGTTTTCATATTAGCATTATTGTTTTGTTTTACCAATCTAGTGCTGATACCACACATTTAATGGAATGATTAAGCTATCATTCTCTGTACATATACATCAATTATTTCAGGCACTGCTCTGCTCAGTTGCTTCGGAATTAAACATGCATTCACAGTAATGGTATACTGATAATATTCCCAGGTGCATGTAGCTACTGTACAGTAGTTACTTTTAAATAGTATATCTAGTATGTCGACACCCCTTCAAATTAGTGGATTCGGCTATTTCAGCCACACCCATTGCTGACAGGTGTAAAAAATTGAGCACACGGCCATGCAATCTCCATAGACAAACATTGACAGTAGATTGGCCTTACTGAAGAGCTCAGTGACTTTCAACGTGGCACCGTCATAGGATGCCACTTTTCTAACAGATCAGTTCGTCAAATTTCTGCCCTGCTAGAGCTGCCCCGGTCAACTGTAAGTGCTGTTATTGTGAAGTGGAAACATCTAGGAGCAACAATGGCTCAGCCGCAAAGTGGTAGGCCACACAAGCTCACAGAACTGGACCGCCGAGAGCTGAAGCCTGTAGCACGTAAAAATCGTCTGTCCTTGCTTGCAACACTCACTACCGAGTTCCAAACTGCCTCTGGATGTCAGCACAAGAACTGCTAGTTGGGAGCTTCATGAAATGGGTTTCCATTGCCGAGCAGCCGCACACAAGCCTAAGATCACCATGCGCAATGCCAAGTGTTGGCTGGAGTGGTGTAAAGCCGCCACCATTGGACTCTGGAGCAGTGGAAACACGTTCTCTGGAGTGATGAATCACGCTTCACCATCTGGCAGTCCGAAGGACGAATCTGGGTTTGGCGGATGCCAGGAGAACACTACCTGCCCGAATGCATAGTGCCAACTGTTACGTTTGTTGGAGGAGGAATAATGGTCTGGGGCTGTTTTTCATGGTTCGGGCTAGGTCCCTTAGTTCCAGTGAAGGGAAATCTTAACGCTAAAGCGTACAATGATATTCTAGACGATTCTGTGCTTCCAACTTTGTGGCAACAGTTTGGGGAAGGCCTTTTCTTGTCTCAGCATGACAATGCCCCTGTGCACAAAGCGAGGTCCATAGAGAAATGGTTTGTCGAGATCGGTGTGGAAGAACTTCACTGGCCTGCACAGAGCCCTGACCTCAACCACATTGAAAACCTTTGGGATGAATTGGAACGCTGACTGCGAGCTAGGCCTAATCGCCCAACATCAGTGCCCGACCTCACTAATGCTCTTGTGGCTGAATGGAAGCAAGTCCCTGCAGCAATGTTCCAACATTTAGTAGAAAGCCTTCCCAGAAGACTGGAGGCTCTTATAGCAACAAAGGGGGGACCAACTCCACATTAATGCCCATGATTTTGTCATGAGATGTTCGACGAGCAGGTGTCCACATACTTTTGGTCATATATGTGGTCCTCACGCAAGGCATCATGTGCCTCTGGCATAAACATTTTTAAACAGTTTGTTTTCATGGTTAGATTCCCATCTCTGGGCTCTCCAACATCTACAACATTTGCTAATCTAAGAAAATAGAAATCTGTTTGGGGATATGTTTTTATGGATTTATATTCCCAACTAGAATCCTCCCCCTTCTCAATGAAAAAGATGGTGGCGATGAAGTGGCCTTGTCTTTTTTCTTCTCCCTCCAGCTTTGCTGATAGAAAAAAAGATTGGTTAATTATGGATGCATATATTGCATTATTGAACAGTGTCACTTCTTTAGTCTTTATGGTTCAGCTCATGAAAAATGATGTACTCCCAGTGTAAATTAACAAGGTATTCAAGTCAAATTTCAGAGAAGGCTTTTTGTTTGGGAATTGTATTCATCAGTTTTTTTTCTGTTTGAAATGACTGGAAAGGACTTCTTGTGCCACTAGTTTTAGAAATGTAATGTGTGCTGCATCTGTGTTCATTCTCAGTCATTGGCTCTGATTGCTCTTGATAAACCACCAAAGATCTGTAACACAGAAATGTTTCAGTGACAGAGAATTTTAGAAAGGCGTCAAATATTATATTCAACATATCTTACGTTTTTATCAATGCAATACGGATTTTAATGTTTCTAAAATATGAACAACATCACCAATTATTCATTCATTATTTAAGACACCTACCTATACACTCCCTTGAAAAAAAGACTCTGGGTCTCAATGGTTAAATAAAGGTTAAATAAAAATAAATAAATACACGTTGATGATTTCAAAGAGGATTTTTCATTAATATTAGCACACCTACAGGTAGAGGCTGTATTATCAATAGGCCACAAAGAAGGGTTCTATGTTTAGCCCCAGCTGAAAAAGGAATGAATTACAATTTGCTAAGATTTTGATGTATTATTTTACAATTGAGTCTTTAATGCAGCTCCAGACCCATACAGAGCAATACGATTTTCACTCCATTTTAAAAGATTTAAACAGGCACAACCTTGATAGAACTGCTTTTTTCACAATCAATGTTATTTATTTATTATTGGGCAAATCATGATGGGCTTCAATGGATAAGCCTAGGTCATTCATAGACACAATTCAAACCTTTCTGCAGCTACAGTATGTTGCAGATGCTAGTGCCATGAGAGAGAGAGAGAGAGAGAGAGAGAGAGAGAGACAGAGAGAGAGACAGAGAAAGAGAAGCCTTCTGTTGGAAGTCATGGGCGTAATGCAGCTAGACTCAGGATACCCTTAAGTGTCTGTGAAATCATGTGTGGGTGTGCATCATGAGTCACCCCTATCGTCTGTCCTATGTGTGTATGGCTGCCATTGACAGATTGATCAGTCTGAGGAGGCTAATGCTCAGCTAGCGCCTCCATCACCCATTAAGGAATGATCTCAGTCACAGCCAGGGATTCTCTCAGGCCGACTCTCTGCCATAGACAACACTGTCTGACTGACTCATAGTGTCCCCTTAGAAATACAATTCTGGATGGCCACTGGTTATACAGGAGTGTGTTTTCTTTAACGCCCACTACAGTAAATGGGTTCAACTGATAAGTCAGAGTGGCTACCATTGATGCCAACATACCTCTGGACTGAGCATAAACTTTCACATCAGAAACCGCTGAGTAGAGCAATATGGACGTTTTTTGTTGTTGTTGTAATTATTCGTTTTTATTTTGTATTTGTGTGTGCGTGTGTGCACGGATGGTTGTATGTATCTCTTTGCGGGTCAAAGCCGCTGGAGCATAGAGAGGGTGGAAACCACTTCGATTTGAAACCTTGTTAGAAATGTATGAAGTGCTAAAATGTTTTATTCCCAGGGAGGCCTAGCTAGCTGTCACTGGTAAGCCATTTACTGCTAGGCACTGACTCTGACACCAGACAAAGAGTCAGAGGTAGGCTAGGCAGCAGGCAGGCACAGGATCATGCTCAGCCAGGAGAAGTTATACACTGAGTGTACAAAACATTAAGAACACCTTCCTAATATTGAGTTGCACCAATATTTTCCCTCAGAACAGCCTCAATCCGTTGGGGCATGGACTCAACAAGGTGTCGAAAGCGTTCCACAGGGATGCTGGCCCATGTTGACTCCAATGCTTCCCACAGTTGTATCAAGTTGGCTGGATGTTTTTGGGTGGTGGACCATTCTTGAAACACATGGGAAACTGTTAAGTGTGAAAATCCCAGCATCTCAGGCACATACTACCATACAATATTTAGGCACTTAAATCTTGGCAATTATTATTATTATTTTGTCTTACCCATTCACCCTCTGAATGGTACACATACACAATTCATGCCTCAATTTTCTCAAGGCTTAAAAATACTTATTTAACCTGTCTCCTCCCCTTCATCTACATTGATTGACGTGGATTTAACAAGTGACATCAATATGTCATGGAAAGAGCAGGTGTTCATAATGTTTTGTACACCTAGTTTAAACACCACTCAGTAATCAACCCCCTAGAAATTAGCACTGAGCCATCTGATGCTAATTGGTCCCACTTCGTGTTTCTCTCCCTTCCAAGGGAGCTGCGTAACGACACACACTTTTACATCATGAACACTCTTTCCCCCTTGTTGCTCCCCTGCTCAACCAAAGCAGCATATATGTTCAATGTTGAGTATGAGCAAATGACCTCACTTCAAGGCCTATTATTTTACTTTTATGTAATGAATGTGATTTAAGCGGTATCAAGGATTAGATGATGACTAAAAAGGTCCATATTAAAGACACTGTAAACATCAGGTCCATAACAAAAGCATTTATTGGTTTCATCATGGCCAAGTAAATAACTACTGTCCTGATGTATTTACAAGTAAACATACATATAATACCAGTCAAAACTTTGGACACACCTACTCATTCGAGGGTTTTTATTTATTCTTACTATTTTCTACATTGTGGAATAATAGTGAAGACATCCAAACTATGAAATAACACATATGGAATCATGTAGTAACCAAAAAAGTGTTAAACAAATCAAAATATATTTTATATTCTTCAAAGTAGCCACCCTTTGCCTTGATGACAGCTTTGCACACTCTTGGCATTCTCTCAACCAGCTTCATGAGGTAGTCACCTGGAATGCATTTCAATTAACAGGTGTGCCTTGTTAAAAGTTAATTTGCGGAATTTATTTTCTTATTAATGCATTTGAGCCAACCAGTTGTGTTTTGACAAGGTAGGGGTGGTATACAGAAGATATTCCTATTTGGTAAAAGACCAAGTCCATATTATGGCAAGAACAGCTCAAATAAGCAAAGAAAAATGACAGTCCATCATTACTTTAAGACATGAAGGTCAGTCAATCCGGAAACTTTTAAGAACTTTGAATGTTTCTTCAAGTGCAGTCGCAAACACCATCATGCGCTATGATGAAACTGGCTTTCTTGAGGACCACCACAGGAAAGGAAGACCCAGAGTTACCTCTGCTGCAGAGCACAAGTTCAGTAGAGTTAACTGCACCTCAGATTGCAGCCAAAATAAATGCTTCACAGAGTTCAAGTAACAGACACATCTCAACATCAACTATTCAGAGGAGACTGCGTGAATCAGGTCTTCATGGTTGAATTACTGCATAGAAACCACTACGAAAGGACACTAATAAGAAGAAGAGACTTGCTTGGGCCAAGAAACACGTGCGATGGACAATAGACCGGTGGAAATCTGTCCTTTGGTCTGATGAGTCCAAATTTGAGATTTTTGGTTCCAACCACCGTCTTTGTGAGACGCAGAGTAGGTGAACGTATGATCTCTGCATGTGTGGTTCCCACCATGAAGCATGGAGGAGGATGTGTGATGGTGTGGTGGTGCTTTGCTGGTGACACTGTCTGTGATTTATTTAGAATTCAAGGCACACTTAACCAGCATGGCTACCACAGCATTCTGCAGCGATACGCCATCCCATCTGGTTTGCGCTTAGTGGGACTATCATTTGCTTTTCAACAGGACAATGACCCAAAACACACTTCCAGGCTGTATAAGGGCTATTTGACCAAGAAGGAGAATAATGAAGTGCTGCATCAGATAACCTGGCCTCCACAATCACCCGACCTCAACCCAATTGAGATGGTTTAGGATTATTTGGACTGCAGAGTGAAGAAAAAGCAGCCAACAAGTGCTCAGCATATGTGGGAACTCCTTCAAGACTGTTGGAAAAGCATTCCTCATGAAGCAGGTTGAGAGAATGCCAAGATTGTGCAAAGCTGTCATCAAGCTACTTTGAAGAATCTCAAATATAAAATAGATTTAGTTTTGTTTAACACTTTTTTGTTTACTACATTATTCCTTTTTTGTTTACTACATTATTCCATAGGTGTTATTTCATGGTTTTGATATCTTCACTGTTATTCTACAATGTGGAAAATAGTCCCTTGAAAAACCCTTGAATGAGTAGGTGTGTCCAAACTTTTGATTTGTACTGTATATTGGATCTTCATTTGACCAGTATTGTCGCAGAAAAAGAATCCTGCAGCAACAGGATTTGACATTTTTGTCCATAATGTTGCTTGATCGGTAGTTAGGCTAATAGCTGGCTAAAATGAGGCTACATGAAAAGTGTAATACTGTTAATATAACCGTGTGTTAGTGTGGGTTTTCAGTGAATTTATGTAAATCATTAAGCTGATCTGCATTTTCTCAGCAGGAAAATTTGCAGCAACAAAGTGTGATCAAATTAAGATCCTGCGCCTGTAGTATACCCATTCAAGTCAGTTGTCATGCCATCTAATTTTTTTGTTCTCTTTGTTCTCCTCTCTTACAGTTTTTAGTGAAGATCTACGTTCCAGCTTATATTTTGTCAATGCATCTTTGCAAGAGGTAGTGTTTGCCAGCACCACAGGGACCCTGGTGCCCTGTCCCGCTGCAGGGGTGCCCCCCGCCTCGCTGCGCTGGTACCTGGCCACTGAAGAGGAGATCTACGATGTGCCCGGGATCCGCCACGTGCACCCCAATGGCACTCTCCAGATCTTTAACTTCCTCCCCTCCAGCTTTAGTAAGCTTATCCATGACAATACCTACTATTGCACAGCTGAAAATCCTTCAGGGAAAATAAGAAGTCAAGATGTCCACATTAAGGCCGGTAAGTGTTTCTTTTAAATAGTAACTGTTGTTTTCATTCCTTAATTTCTGCTTGTATGTATTTCATTTGCTTTTGCCAAATGCCACCCCTCTTGCTATCCTCAGTATTTCGGGAACCCTACACGGTTCGGGTGGAGGACCAGAAAGCCATGAGAGGCAATGTAGCGGTCTTCAAGTGCATTATCCCAGCCTCCGTGGAGGCTTACGTCACTGTCGTATCGTGGGAGAAAGACACAGTCTCACTATCCTCAGGTAAGACAATATTCTTATATCTTGGTCAGTATTTTGTTGAATTCCTTGCTTGGACTCTTCAAATCAGCTATTGGATTACAAGTTCAGAAGATTACAAGATTTGTTTACACAGACAGTGCTATGGATCCAAAGGTTTATACATGTGAAACCTTCCCTGGTTTGCTCTTTGTACTTGGGCCACTGTTCTGTCTCTCTGTGACTTACCTGCTTGTGTTCTTAGTCAGCCATTACTGGAGCTCCATGGAATCCTGTCCTCCAACATTAATAGCAAGGCTAATGTCTGTCTGTCATTTTAACCCACCCCCGACCCCCTCGATTGGAATCATTCATTGCACAGGTTGATATTGTACATTAAACGTTCGATTGATGCCCACCCTCTGGGCAATTTTGCTTCATATGGTGCATTTAGAAAAAATATAGACAAGCACGCACCTCAAGCTATTTGACAGAGGGAGAATTGTGGGACATGTTTTAGTAACATTTTAAATGTGTCTGCTCAAGCATAAAGATCCCTTCTGTGATCCATGTCTGTGCGTACTGGTTGCTAGTCGAGGGCATTACTGTTTCTGCTGCTGTAAGGAGATATTATATGATCTATAATGACTGCACATGAGTTTTGCAGATTCAGACGAGTGAAAAAGATGCTAGCCTCTGTGAAACCTAGAAGTTATCACTTTTTACTGTGTCACATTCATAGCCTTGAAAAGTAGAGTAGCATGGGAAGTGGAATTTTGACTTCTCTCGTTTAAATGATGTGCTTAACTATATAACATAGGGCAGATGTGTAATGGCTAGTGTTTTTTTAAGTGAATTTAGGTCATGCAGTATTGTAGTCCTATGGAACCTTTATTTTAATTTGTTCAACTTTTACTGCACAACAGCCAGGGTATTGTAAAGGTGAATAATGTGTAGGAGCCTTGATGTGTTTTATCATCACCCAGTTCTTAGGAGTGCTTTTACATGCATTACAAACAATCTAGATGGGATTGTCCCTGTTTATTCCACACGAGGCCTGTCAGAAGCACCAGCAGCATAGTCAGAATCAGTGCTCTTTCCCTGCTAAATAATTTATGATGTTCTGATGCATGAGCAAATGCACCTTACACTGTTATGGAGAGGGTATGTTTACGGCGTGAGCAGGGGTTACAATGGGCATTAAAAGGTGTGTGTTTTATTTCTTTTCCAGGGGTTTGATCCCAGGTTGTGTATGTGTGTCAATGGTGTGCGTACTGGGAGCGGAGTCAGGTGCAGGAGAGCAGAGAGTTGTGAACAGGCGCACACTTAATTTAGGCAGGAGAAACCAACAGACGGACGCCATTGCGTCGAAACCTCCAGCTAATTGGCAAAAGTGCAAAATGCGCAAATAGTCACAATAATTATGTTCAAACAAATAAACATACCTTGTGATAAAACGCGGAATAAACGAACACCAGTCTAGCGCATCAAAATTGACACGTAACACAAAACAATTTCACACAAAGACATGAGGGGGAACAGAGGAATAAATACATGTAGTGTGATTGGGGAATGAAAACCAGGTGTCCAGGGAACAAGACAAAACAAATGGATAAATGAAAAATGGAGCGGCGATGGCTAGAAAGCCGGCGACGTCGACCGCCGAACGCCGCCCGAACAAGGAGAGGAGCCGACTTCGGCAGAAGTCGTGACAGTACCCCCCCCTTGACGCGCGGCTCCAGCGGCGCGTCGACACCGGCCTCGGGGACGACCCGGAGGGCGAGGCGCAGGGCGATCCGGCCGGCGACGGTGGAACTCCCGCAGCATTTCAGGGTCCAACACATCCGCCACCGGAACCCAGCACCTCTCCTCCGGACCGTACCCCTCCACCTCCACGAGGTAATGAAGGCCCCTCGCCCGACGCCTCGAATCCAGGATGGAACGGATGGAGTACGCCGGCGCCCCCTCGATGTTCAGAGGGGGCGGAGGAACCTCCCGCACCTCAGATTCCTGGAGCGGACCAACCACCACCGGCCTGAGGAGAGACACATGGAACGAGGGGTTAATATGGTAATCGGGGGAAGCTATAATCTGTAACATACCTCGTTCACTCTCCTCAGGACATTAAATGGCCCCACAAACCGTGGGCCCAGCTTCCGGCAGGGCAGGCGGAGGGGCAGGTTTCGGGTCGAGAGCCAGACTGCGGTGACGGTCCGCTCTGGTCTTTTGGCGCAGTGCAGCCTGCTGGAGGTGACCATGGGCGGCTTCCCATGTGTCCTCCGCGCGCCTGAACCAATCGTCCACCGCAGGAGCCTCGGTCTGACTCTGATGCCACGGTGCCAGAACCGGCTGGTACCCCAATACACACTGAAAGGGGGAGAGGTTAGTGGAGGAGTGGCGGAGCGAGTTCTGCGCCATCTCTGCCCAGGGCATGAACGCCGCCCACTCCCCCGGCCGGTCCTGGCAATAGGACCGCAGAAACCTGCCCACATCCTGGTTCACTCTTTCCACCTGCCCATTACTCTCGGGGTGGAAACCTGAGGTAAGGCTGATCGAGACCCCCAGACGTTCCATGAACGCCCTCCAGACTCTTGAATTGAACTGGAGACCTCGATCAGACACTATATCCTCAGGCACCCTGTAGTGCCGAAAGACATGTGTAAACAGGGCCTCCGCAGTTTGTAGGGCCGTAGGGAGACCAGGCAGAGGGAGTAGATGACAGGACTTAGAGAAATGATCCACAACGACCAGGATCGTGGTGTTTCCCTGTGAGGGAGGAAGATCCGTCAGAAAATCCACCGACAGGTGTGACCAAGGCCGTTGTGGAATGGGTAAGGGATGTAGCTTACCTCTGGGCAGGTGTCTAGGAGCCTTACACTGGACGCACACCGAGCAGGAGGAAACATAAACCCTTACGTCCCTAGCCAAGGTGGGCCACCAGTACTTCCCAGTCAGACAGCGCACCGTCCGACCGATCCCCGGATGACCAGAGGAGGGTGATGTGTGGGCCCAATAGATCAGACGGTCACGGACAGCAAACGGAACGTACTGATGCCCGACGGGACACTGGAGTGGAGTGGGCTCTGTACATAACGCCTGCTCAATGTCCGCATCCAGCTCCCACACGACCGGCGCTACCAGGCAGGAGGCCGGGAGAATGGGAGTTTGATCCATGGGCCGCTCCTCTGTGTCATATAGCCGGGACAGTGCGTCTGCCTTCACATTCTGGGATCCTGTTCTGTAGGACAGGGTAAACACAAAATGGGTAAAGAACATGGCCCACCTTGCCTGACGAGAATTCAGTCTCCTCGCTGCCCGGATGTACTCCAGGTTGCGGTGGTCAGTCCAGATGAGGAAAGGGTGTTTAGCCCCCTCAAGCCAATGTCTCCACGCCTTCAAAGCCTTAACCACAGCCAACAGCTCCCGGTCCCCCACATCATAGTTACGCTCCGCCAGGCTGAGCTTCTTTGAGAAGAAAGCACAGGGGCGGAGCTTCGGTGGCGTGCCCGAGCGCTGAAAGAGCACGGCTCCTATCCCAGCCTCGGACGCGTCAACCTCCACTATGAAAGCCAAAGAGGGATCCGGATGGGCCAGCACGGGAGCTGAGGTAAACAGAGCTCTTAGGTGCCCAAAAGCCCTGTCTGCCTCAACCGACCACTGCAGACGTACAGGACCCCCCTTCAGCAGTGAGGTAATGGGAGCGGCCACCTGGCCAAAACCCCGGATAAATCTCCGGTAGTAATTGGCAAACCCTAAAAATCGCTGCACCTCCTTTACCGTGGTGGGAGTTGGCCAATTATGCACGGCTGCAATGCGGTCACTCTCCATCTCCACCCCTGATGTGGAAATGCGATACCCTAGGAAGGAGACGGCCTGCTGAAAGAACCGGCATTTCTCAGCCTTGACGTACAGGTCATGCTCCAACAGTTGTCCAAGTACCTTGCGCACCAAGGACACATGTTCGGCGCGTGTCTAGCGGAGTATATCAGAATGTCATCGATATTCACCACTACACCCTGCCCGTGCAGGTCCCTGAAAATCTCCTCTACAAAGGATTGGAAGACTGATGGAGCATTCATCAACCCGTACGGCATGACAAGGTACTCATAATGCCCTGAGGTGGTACTAAATGCCGTCTTCCACTCGTCTCCCTCCCGGATACGCACCAGGTTGTACGCACTCCTGAGATCCAGTTTAGTGAAGAAGCGGGCCCCGTGCATTGACTCAATCGCCGTGGCGATAAGAGGTAGCGGGTAACTGTACCTCATCGTGATTTGATTGAGACCTCGATAGTCAATGCACGGGCGCAGACCTCCATCCTTCTTCTTCACAAAAAAAGAAACTCGAGGAGGCGGGTGAAGTGAAGGACCGAATGTACCCCTGACGCAGGGATTCGGAGACATATGTCTCCATAGCCGCCGTCTCCGCTTGCGACAGGGGATGCACGTGACTCCTGGGAAGTGTAGCGTCTACCAGGAGATTTATCGCACAATTCCCCTGTCAATGGGGCGGTAATTGAGTCGCCTTCTTTTTACAGAAGGCGAGAGCCAAATCAGCATATTCTGGGGGGATGCGCATGGTGGAGACCTGGTCTGGACTTTCCACCATGGTAGCACCAACGGAAACCCCTACACACCTCCCAGAGCACTCTCGCGACCACCCCGTGAGAGCCCTCTGTTGCCAGGAAATGATGGGGTTATGATGAGCCAACCAGGGAAGGCCTAGTACCACGGGAAATGCAGGAGAGTCAATGAGGAAGAGACTGATTCTCTCCTCGTGACCACCCTGCGTCTCCATGGCCAGGAGATGGTCGCTTCCCTGATTAGCCCGGACCCTAATGGTCGACTATCCAGAGTGTGTCCCGGGAAGGTCTAACCACAGGAATAATGGGGATCCCTAAACTAAGGGAGAACGCTCTGTTAATAAAATTCCCAGCTGCGCCTGAATCGACGAGCGCCTTATGCTGGGAATGCAGGGAAAACTCAGGAAAACAAACAGGTACAAACAGGTGGACAACAGAGAAGTCTGGATGAGAGTGGTGCAGACTCACCTGGGGTGACGCCAGAGTGCCCTGCCTGCTGCCTCGACTCCCAGAGGGACCAACCCGGCACCGACCGGTAGTGTGCCCTCTGCGACCACAGATGGTGCACGTGAAGTCCCCTCCTCCAGCCTCCCTATGCGCAGCCCCTCCCAGCTCCATGGGCACCGGAGCGGAGTTGCTGGAAGATGGAACCGACAGAGCCCCCTCTGGACGTCTGCGGGTGACCAGCAGGTTATCCAACTGGATGGACAGATCCACCAGTTGGTCAAAAGTGATGGTGGCATCTCTGCAGGCCAACTCCTGTCGGACGTCCTCGCGCAGGCTGCATCGGTAGTGGTCGATGAGGGCCCTGTCGTTCCAGCCTGCTCCGGCGGCCAAGGTCCGGAATTCCAGTGCGAACTCCTGTGCACTCCTCGTCCCCTGCCTCAAATGGAAGAGCCGTTCCCACGAAGCGGCGGGTGAACTCCTCGAAGTGGTCCAACGCCGCGTCTCCTTCTCCCCATACGGCGTTTGCCCACTCCAGAGCTCTCCCCGAGAGGCATGAGACGAGGGCGGACACTCTCTCCCTTCCCGAGGGAGCTGGGTGAACGGTGGCCAGGTATAGGTCCAGTTGTAAGAGGAACCCCTGGCACTGTGCTGCTGTTCCATCATACTCCCTGGGAAGGGAGAGACGCATCCCACTGGAACTGGATCCGGACGGGACTGGTAGAGGTAACCCCGGTTGCGCTGGTCTCTCCCAGCGGTCCATGGTCTGGACAGCGCGATCCATCATGGCACCGAGATGATGTAGCATTGCCGAGTGTTCCTGGACGTGCTCCTCAACTCCTCTGACCGGGGTACCTGCTCCTGCTGACTCCATGGTTGGTGTGAAATTCTGTCAATGGTGTGCGTACTGGGAGCGGAGTCAGGTGCAGGAGAGCAGAGAGTTGTGAACAGGCGCACACTTTATTTAGGCAGGAGAAACCAACAGACTGACACCAATGCGTCGAAACCTCCAGCCAATTGCCAAAAGTGCAAAAAGCGCAAATAGTCACAATAATTATGTTCAAACAAATAAACATACCTTGTGATAAAACATGGAATAAACACGGAATAAACGAACACCAGTCTAGCGTGTCACAATTAACACATAATACAAAACAATTTCACACAAAGACATGAGGGGGAACAGAGGAATAAATACATGTAGTGTGATTGGGAATGTAAACCAGGTGTGCAGGGAACAAGACAAAACAAATGGATAAATGAAAAATGGAGCGTCGATGGCTAGAAAGCCGGCGAAGTCGACCTGCCGAACGTCGCCCGAACAAGGAGAGGAGCCAACTTCGGCAGAAGTCGTGACAATGTGTATATGTTTGTATATATGTTAGCATAAGGTTATCAACCAGGCCTGGAAATAAAGCAGATTGACCCAACCTATTCTTCTCTGAGGGTTGCCAACCCCGCACTCTACATTTTTAATGAAAGAAGACTTGGTCTCAGTTGACACAAAATAAAGCTATCCAACTGCTGTGCTAAATGATTCATCTAAGGTTTTTGACTGGTACTGTATGTATTTTATGGATTCATGTTTCATATAATCCATTTAAAGTAGACACCTTAGAACGAAGTGTTATCCTATTTATCTTAAAAATCATATTTTAATATGTACAAGCGACGGTTTGCATTGCGTCTCATCTGAAGCCTTTGAATTTCCAGTGATTCATGTCAGGGGAAAGGATATGTATAATTACAGACTAGGGCTGGTTTTAATTAATCAACTGTGATTGAAAAGTTAATTACAATATGAATTACCTCTTAAAATAAGGACTGCTTAGTAGTCATTTGAAGTGGCCCTGTTTTCAGTGTGAATGAGCACCGCAACTCACAAGCCCTAATGTTGCCACTAACTTACCATTAACCTGTCATGCATTTTAAAATGTACCTCACTGTGCAGCTTTTCAAATTCACGGCAGCCGCTCGGCTCCACTCTGCTTTTGATAAACAATTGACAGAGCTAATAGGGAGATGAAAGAGAAAAAAACAGAGGAGTGGAGCTTGCAGCGCGGCTGCATCAAGTGGTGGGGTTGTTGAATATGGGATGGGCTGCATGGCACATCTTTTTGTCTTCCGCATCTGCTTTGCCTTTGTCTCTCACCTTTCACATGTGATCCAATTTAATGAGGGGGCCTTTATGAGAGAAAGGTTTATCAAAACTAGCTCTCTAAGGGATGCATACAACATGTGGGCATACAGGTTTGTATTCCAGTCCTATGGTTATACAATAACTTATTCTTCCTCTCTTCTGTCTCACACTCTTACTCTTTGTTTTGCTGGATGAAGTAGAGGTGGGGTTTGCTGCACAGTGAACCTGTCTCATTCAGAGCACGTCTCTGCATGGCCCTGCATTGGTCCTCTGGGTTTCAGTCTCCTCCAATGATGCTACACTCTGCACCTACTAGGAAACTTGTATTCATCCATGTGAGGTGGGACTTTGTCTTGAGCGAATGGCGTACTGTGTATACAGTATCTTACACATGTAGTTTGCTGGCGTTCGCAACAGTTGCACATATTTAAATGTTCATTTAAGTGTCAGGATGTTTCCATAGTGCTGCTGCATTTGACCGTTTTGCACCAAGTTTGTAGCCTGGTATATCCCATTGCCCAAGACAGACAGACCAACAGACAGGTACAAGGCCTGTGTATGAGCATGACGGCCAGTGTCTGTCTACTGTTGCTGGGAGGAAAAGTAGAGGCTGGTCCTCTGATGCCTGGAGATAGTGCTTTCTCATTAGAACAAACACACGTGCCTTTCATCTTTTCAAGCTGAAGATTAAGCTGGAGATGGTGCAAGGAAAGCTTTTCTCAAGCATTAAGGCACAGGCTTACTGCAATGCTGGAGGGGAAGGATGACTGTAAGCCTCTCCCTCCTCCTCTCTCCTCTCTTTCTCCCTTTCCTTCTCTCTCCTCTTCTTCTCCCTCTCCTCCTCTCTTTTTCCCTCTCCTTGCTCCTCTCTCTTTCTCCCTCTCATTCTCTCTCCTCTTTCTCCATCTCCTTCTCTATCCTCTCTTTCTCCCTGTCCTCTCTACTCTCTCCTCCTCTCTCGCCTTCTCATCACCACTTTCCCTTCCTCACTTATATGGAATGTTGTTGAAAGGCATTTGTTATTACATGTATTTGTGAATGCATTGTATACTGAGCAGCTTTCCTATTTCTTAATGTTGGTACAATACCATAATGGTATTAAATGCAGTCATATGTACTGTATAATATTCTGGATTTGACCTTCTTTAAGGGTCGTAGTGGCCAGAGAAAAGGGCCTTACGATTCTACTGATGCAGTCATAAAGTCTCTATCCTGGATGATCAGTGAGTCTTCTTCCTGTTCATCATTTACTGGCCTTGACTGCCAGCCTGCCATCCTCCATTGCGTAACACTTGGCAGAAGGCCCGAGTCAATTTCCTGCTGGCTGCAAAACACTGTTTTCTATTTGGTTTATGCAAATGTACCATCTAATGTTCTGAGCATTACCAGAGCCCCTGGAAACATTTTTCAGTCACATTTATGCGGGCTGCTTCGCAACTGTGTACTTTACACTAACTGTTTAAATGCCACGGCAATCTCTCATCCTGCTCCTGATGCCACTCACCCTCATTCAAGGTACTTGAGTAGTGCTAATCAAAGCTTATCAAGAGGTTTGCCTGCTAATAGCATCAGTGTCTTAACCAGCTAATCTCCATAATGTCTGGGATGGCCTTACAGGAGCTAGAGTAGGGAAGGAAGGAAGCTATCATCACACAGCAGGGATTTATCTAGTCAGCTTCATGACGCCTCCCTATTTTTCGCTGGGATTGACAGAGGGCACCTACAGACAGGCAGAGACAGGACAGCTAAATTACCCCGGAACCAACCCAAAGTCAGGCCAACCTTGAAAAGAGGGCAGAAAGAAGCTCTTACTGGTTCTGTTGGTGTGCCGAGGGGGAAGAAGACAATGGAGAAGAGAGTGGGCGAGGCTGAAGCTTTCCTTGGTAAACATAGGCGTCCACACTGCATTGCATGGGCCGCATTGTTATCTCTCTCTCTCTCTTTCTCAGAAAGAGGGAGAGCATGATCTCTATCTAACCACAGAACGATTACGAGGCATCCCTGGGCTAGTGTGTGTGTGTGTGTGTGTGTGTGTGTGTGTGTGTGTATGTGTGTATGCCTGCGTGTGCTATTCCTCCCACCCTGCAGTAAAGCCTTATGAAACAACACAGCACATAATTTTACTCCTGCTCCACCCAGAGCAGCAGCACCTGAAATGCTGACCCTCATCTTTTCTAGATCCCAGTTCATAGTCTACTCATGCACAGCTGCTAGAAAGCTTGGGGAGTTGGGGTATTGGGAGTGTGTGCACGTCTGTGAGTGTGTGCGTGTGTGGAGAAGGATACAATCCAGAACTATCAATACTTGTGTGCATTAATCACGCGGCTGCCACAGAGAATTATGGGAACATGAGCTGAAGGATGCATTTGTGCATTTGCAGCATGAATGCTGTTTGAAGGGGAGTTTGTGGAATTGGGATGTGGGGGAATGGACCCTTTTCTATGTGAGTAGAGTGAGCAGAGGAGATGGTCTGGGGTGGCTTGTTGATCTAAATGTACATCAACACAGTGATATTTTTGTTATATGGCCATATAAACCCTTGAGAACCGCACTGCTGGGTTTTCATTTCATGTTAAAAACATATTGTTCACACAACTCAGCCCTCAATATGAACCATAGAAGACATTTTGTTCTTCTATTTTATTCATATGTCAAGACGGCTTGTTGGAGTAAACGAGTAACCAACTGTCTTTGCTATTGCTGTCTGATATTTGAAGTCCTCAGCTGTTCTGTGATGTGGGACAGAGGGAGGGAGGCAGTGTTGGGGTCAATTCAAATTGAAGTCGGTCAATTCAGAAATTAAGCTACATTTCCAATTCAATAATTGAGAAAAGGGCAACTATTTTCATGACTTCTGAATAAACTGGACAGGAGAAGCTACTAATTTCAGTTGATACATTTTTTAAATAAAAAATTCAGATCACTTCATGAATTCAGTGACTTCAATTTGAAGTGACACCAACCATGGAGGGAGGGATAGAATTGTTTGTGTATTTTTACATTGTACAACATGAGTAAAACATAAATTGTATGAGGTGCACTCACCTCTTTTAGTAGGGATGTACAGTATAAATTAAGTAGTCAGGGTATTACTGCAGTATTACAATAGTATAGCAATTTTCTATTGAGGAGGCCGAGCACCAGATTTCCTGCTGATACATTACTGTAGTATTACTGCAGTATTATAGCAATTTTATATTGAGGAGGCAGAGCACCAGATTTCCTGCTGATACATTACTGTAGTATTACTGCAGTATTATAGCAATTTTCTATTGAGGAGGCCGAGCACCAGATTTCCTGCTGATACATTACTGTAGTATTACCGCAGTATTATAGCAATTTTCTATTGAGGAGGCCGAGCACCAGATTTCCTGCTGATACATTACTGTAGTATTACTGCAGTATTATAGCAATTTTCTATTGAGGAGGCCGAGCACCAGATTTCCTGCTGATACAATGCCTGCCTGTTACCCAGCCTAGCAGAGCTATAGAAAACAACAACTGTTGATCACAGTTATAGCTCTGAGCAGGCGTTCTTACATCACAGTCAGAGCTCTGAGCAGGCGTTCTTACATCACAGTTAGAGCTCTGAGCAGGCGTTCTTACATCACACAGTTAGAGCTCTGAGCAGGCGTTCTTACATCACACAGTTAGAGCTCTGAGCAGGCGTTCTTACATCACAGTTAGAGCTCTGAGCAGGTGTTCTTACATCACAGTTAGAGCTCTGAGCAGGCGTTCTTACATCACAGTCAGAGCTTTGAGCAGGTGTTCTTACATCACAGTCAGAGCTCTGAGCAGGTGTTCTTACATCACAGTCAGAGCTCTGAGCAGGCGTTCTTACATCACAGTCAGAGCTCTGAGCAGGCGTTCTTACATCACAGTCAGAGCTCTGAGCAGGCGTTCTTACATCACAGTTAGAGCTCTGAGCAGGCGTTCTTACATCACAGTCAGAGCTTTGAGCAGGCGTTCTTACATCACAGTCAGAGCTCTGAGCAGGCGTTCTTACATCACAGTTAGAGCTCTGAGCAGGTGTTCTTACATCACAGTTAGAGCTCTGAGCAGGCGTTCTTACATCACAGTTAGAGCTCTGAGCAGGCGTTCTTACATCACAGTCAGAGCTCTGAGCAGGCGTTCTTACATCACAGTTAGAGCTCTGAGCAGGCGTTCTTACATCACACAGTTAGAGCTCTGAGCAGGTGTTCTTACATCACAGTCAGAGCTCTGAGCAGGCGTTCTTACATCACAGTCAGAGCTTTGAGCAGGCGTTCTTACATCACAGTCAGAGCTCTGAGCAGGCGTTCTTACATCACAGTCAGAGCTTTGAGCAGGCGTTCTTACATCACAGTCAGAGCTCTGAGCAGGTGTTCTTACATCACAGTCAGAGCTCTGAGCAGGTGTTCTTACATCACAGTCAGAGCTCTGAGCAGGCGTTCTTACATCACAGTCAGAGCTCTGAGCAGGCGTTCTTACATCACAGTTAGAGCTCTGAGCAGGCGTTCTTACAACACAGTCAGAGCTCTGAGCAGGCGTTCTTACAACACAGTCAGAGCTCTGAGCAGGTGTTCTTACATCACAGTCAGAGCTTTGAGCAGGCATTCTTACATCACAGTCAGAGCTCTGAGCAGGTGTTCTTACATCACAGTTAGAGCTTTGAGCAGGCATTCTTACATCACAGTCAGAGCTCTGAGCAAGCGTTCTTACATCACAGTTAGAGCTCTGAGCAGGCGTTCTTACATCACAGTTTACTGATAAATAAGAGCAATATGGCAGCCAATAGGCCGCTTAGGATGAAAATGATTAGGTGGTGATCTGTGGAGTCATGGGTACTAAGTATGGTTTAATCTTTAATAAGCAGTGATGGGTTTATTGTATATTGCAGTTTGGTATCAGTCGTCGGAACTGGAATGGGCCTTTCCAGTGCTTATGGATTATTACACTGCTGTACTACTGGACTGGACCCAGGCCAGCCTACATCATGGCAGCTGGCCAAGAAACAGATTAGTAATAAGCACGGCGTGAGATAATTACGGGCAAAACAACCAATTAATTTCTGTTTATAAACCACTCTGAGATTTGGGGTTGTCTTTACCCATGGTGCAGTGGGGCAGGCGTCCCCTGGTCGGGGTGTGTTGGTGGCAGGTGGCGAGGGTTGTGGTTGGCGTCTGTCATATGGTCTGAAACACAGGATAAACACAGAGAAGAGAGGCCAATTGATGTTCAATCAACCTCCCAGAATGCAACAGTGTCTGATCCCATCTTAAAAGCCTTGAAAAAGGCACTTAAAGAAACTAAAGCACCCACTGACTGACCAATGGGATTTTATTTTCTCTCCTTCATCCTTTCAATCTGAGATGAATGCATCTTCCTCTCAGGGTGGTCAATCTAGAAAAATACAGTAAATCGCATTTAGTCCATTAAACTTTCACACTAAAGCCGTGAGCTGTTCTGCACATACTTGGAGCATTAACCATGATTGGAAATAGTCAAGACATTGAAGACACTGAAGTAAACTAATCAAGTGGAGTGAAACTGCTTCTTGTGCGACAAAGAACTAATCTCAGACAACAAATGGCATTGCAGTTTTGGTGTTGTTAGTGGAGATCATTATTGTATTCAAACAAAGCTGAGCTTGAATCATGCAATTTAAAAAAATATTTCATACAAATATGTTATTAGTGTTATTATGCAGTGTGTCTACAGTGGTCCAGTGCTCCTCACCACTGCTCCCAGACAGTATTATCATTTTAAGGTGACCTTCCATCTCTGTTTTGATGGATGAAACATCAACATTCATTGGCCCCTTTTCTACAGCCCTATATGGCCAACTTCTTCTTCTTCTTCCCCCGCTCCCTTCTTCCTTAACACTAACCCTAGGAACATGGACAAAGAGCACCAGTGGCATGTCTTTGACCCCTCCTTCCCCCTTCAGCATACACTACAGTATGTCTCCCTTGAATGTGAGTATCAGACCTGCGGTGTGTGGTGGGTTTGTGTGCATTGTTATCTATCCATCCATCCATCCATCCATCCAGGACGGACGGACCGTCAGACAGTTTCTTAGGAGAGAATAGCAATTAGTGTTAGCATGGTGATATGGTTTAGGGTGTTGGGTAGCATGGTAGGGTCTAGGGGTTGGTCTAGGATATGTTGTTTGAGTGTTTCTGGTGGCAGCAGGGTGGAGGTGTAGCTCTCTCCTGGCTGTCACTATGATGCTTATGGTCTAGAACAGGGGTGGCCTGGATAGCTAACTGGGTGTGCAGGATTTTGTTCCAGCCATGTACTAATGTAACAAACCTGATTCAGCATACCTGAAATAACAAAAGTGAGGCTCGTAAATTAGGGATGCGATTTATTTTGAGATGCACATACGTTTGCCTTGGGCTTGGTAGGTGCACTCTTGACATTTTCCATTTTGTGCATACCGCAGTGAAAGGGAAAGCAATTATCTGTCCCTGTCTTCCTTTGGTATTATGGAGCCTTTCATAGTGTTGTTGACTGTGACGACACAAGGTGGCGGCTGTGGAGACTGACCTTTTGACAGACGCAGCCTGCAATCTTCACATCCGTGTAGGAGTTCAGCCAGCCAATCAGAGCAGCTCCTGCTGCTGCACAGTCTTATCACCTGCATACAGCTGCTGCTGCCCCTCTGATGGAGCAAGGAGGAGAGGGAGGGAGCGAGGGAAGGAGGGAGGGAAGAAGCAAGAGTGAGAGGGAGAGATGTTTTTGCGGTCCAAGAGGATGATTTCCGCTGCATGTACCAGGACATATCCATGTATTTTAAAGCACTACGTTCACATTTCATTTTTCAGGGTTTGATATAGCTGTTGTGCTTACACATATTTGAAGAACAGTTTTTTTTAATGATGTTTGAAAAATGTTCAGTGCCTCAATCATTGTAATTAAGTATGACGGTAGAAAAAATGTTAAATAGGGTTTTAGATCAAAAGCATGCTTTGTAGCCTTAGTGAAATGAAATAAATAAAAAAGCTACATCTGAATTGATTTTCCTGTTAAGTTCTGCTGTACTTGTTACCATGGAAACCTGGTCATGTTCCCCTGGCCTCCTAGGGCAAGTGTAATTGTTGTCTGTTTCTCAAAGCAAAATTCTCCAGCTCTCTCAAATGGTTCATCTACCAATCAAATTTAAAAAAAAAAACATTCTCAAGGATATATTCCTTCTGGAGTCTCTACAATTGGAGCTTTATGAACCTGCATGTGTAGCATTTAGCAGTCTCTGACCACAATCATAAAAAGATAGTGTACTATGTTTACCTTTTCTGGCAATAAAGTAATGCCTTCTCTTCTCCCATTCTATTTGATTATACATTATTGCCTACTGCAAAGGACTGTTGTATTTGTAATGTAAATAGCTGCTTGTAGGGATGTACAGTAACTGCCATTGCCAAGACACTCTCATACTGTTTTTACAGGATTTCTATTTCCTACCCAAATGAGAAAGGAGAGAGAGCTCTTGTTTTCTTACAGGAATAATTAACTGAAATTGGGGCGGTGTCGCATGCTCACTCAGCAAAAAGGCCTGGGAGGGTTCTCAACTTTTCGGCTTTGAATCAAAGGGGACTTTGGGGTCACCAGTTTCCTCAGTATTTCAAGTCAGATATTGTCCTGTCACTGTGTTGGACCTATCCCAACTTTCTCTTCCAGATCAATAGTAATTAATAGTCCTCCCTAGAGGGATACTGACTGAAGTATCCATGTACTGTATGGTAAACAGTCAGACACCTCTGTAGAAGAGAGGTTTAGAATAGCTTGCATTTGATACTAGGCACAGTGGTCATATGTTACTTCCTACCCCTTTTTCTGTTTTGATACAGACATTCTGTACAGTATAAAAGCAAGGGTCTGGTCTTAACTGGACACCTGGTGTTTACCTGCAAACCATCAATCAAAGTCCCCACGGCCTAAATCATATTTTTGACAAATGTACATTTATTGAGAGATTGAAAGACTTGCCTAATATTTTTTGAAATCTCATGTTTATTTTATTGTTATTGTTATTTTATATGACTAATTATTATATAGAAAGCCTGTTATTATTCTTAAATGTATTTTATTTTTCAGTAAGCATTGTCTTTGCTGTGTGCTTAGGGTTGTTGTCCTGTTGGAAGGTGAACCTTCACCCTAGTCTGAGGTCCTGTGCACTCTGGAGCAAGTTTTTATCCAGGATCTCTCTGTACTTTGCTCCGTTCATCTTTCCTTCGATCCTGACTAGTCTCTCAGTCCCTGCCGCTGAAAAACATCTCCACAGCATGATGCTGCCACCACCATGCTTCACCGTAGGGATGGTGCCAGATTTCCTCCAGGTGTGACACTGGGCAATCAGGCCAAAGTGTTCAATCTTGATTTCATCAGACCAGAGAATCTAGTTTCTTTAGGTGCCTTTTGGCAAACTCCAAGCAGGCTGTCATGTGCCTTTTACTGAGGAGTGGTTTCCATCTGGCCACTCTACCATAAAGGCCTGATTGGTGGAGTGCTGCAGAGATGGTTGTCCTTCTGGAACCATCAGCTAGAGACAAAATTATGTTAATTTAAGGCCTAATCCAGTCAACAAATTACAGGACTAACAGCTCTGGAGCTCTCTCAAAGTGACCATCGGGTTCTTGGTCATCTCCCTGACCAAGCCCCTTCTTCCCCAATTGCTCAGTTAGACCGGGCGTCCAGCTCTAGGAAGAGTCTTGGTGGTTCCAAACTTCTTCCTTTAAGAAGTATGGAGGCCACTGTGTTCTTGGGGAACTTCAATGCTGCAGACATTTTTTAGTACCCTTCCTCAGATCTGTGCCTCAGATCCTCAAAAAGTTTGACAGCTGCACCATCGAGAGCATCCTGACTGGTTGCATCACTGCCTGGTATGGCAACTGCTTGGCCTCCGACCGCAAGGCACTACAGAGAGTAGTACGTACGGCCCAGTACATCACTGGGGCCAAGTTTCCTGCCATCCAGAACCTCTATACCAGGCGGTGTCAGAGGAAGGTCCTAAGAATTGTCAAGGACTCCAGTCACCCAGGTCATAGACTGTTCTCTCTGCTACCGCATGGCAAGCGGTACTGTCGCGCCAACTCTAGGTCCAAAAGACTTCTTAACAGCTTCTACCCCCAAGCCAAAAGACTCCTGAACAGCTAATCAAATGGCTACCCAGACCATTTGCATAGCCCCCCCTCCCCCCTTTTACGCTGCTGCTACTCTCTGTTTATTATCTATGAATAGTCACTTTAACTCTACCTACATGTGCATATTACCTCAATTACCTTAACTAACCGGTGCCCCAGCACATTGACTCTGTACCGGTACCCCCTGTATATAGCCTCACTATTGTTATTTTGCTGCTGCTATTTAATTATTTGTTACTGTTCTTTTTTCTTTTTCACTTATCTATTTACTTATTTTTTCTTAAAACTACATTGTTGTAAGTAAGCATTTCACTGTAAGGTCTACACCTGTAGTATTCGACGCATGTGACAAATACATTTGATTTGATTTGACACAATCCTGTCTCGGAGCTCCACGGACAATGTCATTCGATCTCATGGCTTGGTTTTTGCTCTGACATGCACTGTGGGACCTTACGTAGACAGGTGTGTGCCTTTCCAAATCATGTCCAGTCAATTGAAGTTACCACAGGTGGACTCCAGTCAAGTTGTAGAAACATCTCATGGATGCTCAATGGAAACAGGATGCACCTGAGCTGAATTTCGAGTCTCATAGAAAAGGGTCTGAATACTCTATTTTGTTCTATAAACCTGTTTTTGCTTTGTCAGTATGGGGTATTGTGTGTAGATGAGATTTTTTATTTTTTTAATCCATTTTAGAATAAGTCTGTAATGTAACAAAATGTGGAAAAGGTCAAGGGGTCTGAATACTTTCTGAATGCACTGTATATACACTGAGTGTATAAACATAAAGAACACCTTCCTAATATTGAGTTGCACCCCCTTTTGCCCTCAGAACAACCTCAATTCTTTGGGACATGAACAAGGTGCTGAAAGCGTTCCACAGGGATGCTGGCCATGTTGAATCCACTGCTTCCCACAGTTGTGTCAAGTTAGCTGGATGTCCTTTGGGTGGTGGACCATTCTTGATACACACAGGAAACTGTTGAGCGTGGAAAACCCAGCAGTGTTGCAGTTCTTGACACACTCAAACTGGTGCACCTGGCACCTACTACTATACCCTGTTCAAAGGCACAACTTTTGTCTTGCCCATTCACCCTCTGAATAGCACACATACACAATCCATGTCTCAAGACTTAAAAATCATTCTTTAACCTATCTCCTCCACTTCATCTACACTGATTGAAGTGGATTTAACAGGATACATCAATAAGGGATCATAGCCTTCAACTCATGGAAAGAGTTTCTAGTGTTTTGTACACTCAGTGTATGTTTACCATTTTCCTATTTTTACCCTCTCCCTGACTCTATCCCTCTCTCACCTCTTTCTCTCTCTCCCACTTTCCCTCTGAAATGCACTACTAAAACAAGTAAAAGGGATCATTTGAAACATCTATTGTGAGTGCCTGGCAGACAGATATAGGCTGCATAACTATCAGTTCTTCTGTGGGAGAAATCTATTTGCTTGATGAAGCTGCTTGCATAATCCTTTAGTTACACTTGCCAGCTGTGAGCAAAGATATGGCACTTTGGGATTTTGCATGAATATCATTGGGAGGACAAAGAAATGAAACTGATGCACGCATGCGCATGGTCCTTTGCATAAACCAGGCTAGCCCATAATCTGAGTTCTTTAAAATTACATTTAAATATAAGTGGATGGAAATGTTAATGAGCAGACGCCGTTTTAGGACAATTATAGGGAAGTTGGTGAAATGCTGAAAATAACATTTCAAACACACATTTTAGTAATTTTTTAGCAGACGCTCTTATCCAGAGCAACTTACAGTAGTGAATGCATACATTACATACATTTTTTTCCACGTACTGGTCCCCCGTGGGAATCAAACCCACAACCCTGTCGTTGCAAACACCATGCTCTACCCACTGAGCCACACGGTACTACATACAGTACCAGTCAAAAGTTTGGACACACCTACTCATTCAAGGGTTTTTTCTTTATTTTGACTATTTTCTACATGCTAGAATAATAGTGAAGACATCAAAACTATGAAATAACACATATTGAATAATTTAGCAACCAAAAAAGTGTTAAAGAAATCAAAATATATTTTATATTATATTTGAGATTCTTCAAAGTAGCCACCCTTTGCCTTGATGACAGCTTTGCACACTCTTGGCATTCTCTCAACCAGCTTCACCTGGAATGCTTTTCCAACAGTCTTGAAGGAGTTCCCACATATGCTGAGCACTTGTTGCACAGCCTGGAGGTGTGTTTTGGGTCATTGTCCTGTTGACATCAAATGATTGTCCCACTAAGCGCAAACCAGATGGGATGGCGTATCGCTGCAGAATGTTGTGGTAGCCATGCTGGTTAAGTATGCCTTTAATTCTATATAAATCACTGTCAGTGTCACCAGGAAAGCACCCCAACACTATCACATCTCCTCCTCCATGCTTCACGGTGGGAACCACACATGTGGAGATCATCCGTTCACCTACTCTGCGTCTCACAAAGACACAGCGGTTGGAACCAAACATCTCAAATTTGGAGACCAAAGGACAGATTTCCACCGGTCTAATGTCCATTGCGCGTGTTTCTTTGCCCAAGCAAGTCTCTTCTTCTTATTGGTGTCCTTTAGTAGTAGTTTCTTTGCAGCAATTTGACCATGAAGACCTGATTCACACAGTCTCCTCTGAACAGTTGATGTTGAGATGTGTCTGTTACTAGAACTCTGTGAAGCATTTATTTGGGCTGCAATTTCTGAGGCTGGTAACTCTAATGAACCTATCCTCTGCAGCAGAGGTAACTCTGGGTCTTCCACTCCCGTGGTGGTCCCCATGACAGTTTCATCATAGCGCTTAATGGTTTTTGCGACTGCACTTGAAGAAACGTTAAAAGTTCTTGACATTTTCTGGATTGACTGACCTTCATGTCTTAAAGTAATGATGGACTATCGTTCCTCTTTGTTTATTTGAGCTGTTCTTGCCATAATATGGACTCGTTCTTTTACCAAATAGGGCTATCTTCTGTATAGCACCCCTACCTTGTCACAACACAACTGATTGGCTCAAACACATTAATAAGGAAAGAAATTCCACAAATTAACTTTTAGCAAGGCACACCTGTTAATTGAAATGCTTCCAGGTGACTACCTCATGAAGCTGGTTGAGAGAATGCCAAGAGTGTGCAAAGCTGTCATTAAGGCAAAGGGTAGCTACTCCAAAAATGTATATTATGCTGCTGCATAAATTATGTAATATGCCAGGGAGATATGTATACTGTAGCTAAGAAAATGATACTAAGTGTATGTTGTGTTGTAAGCTGTTTGTAGCCCATGTGCCTCACCCTAATAATTTAGTCCCTTTCCCCCTCATAACGTAGCCGACTGTTCTGCCTTGGTGGTGCACATGCAGCCTATAGCCTGTTTTAGTGTTACGTAATCATCAAATATTGTAAGAGCTTTCATTTTCTGCTTATATGCGCCTTTTATTTATCCTATGGTTCTGACTTGGTGTACAGGGAGAATACTGTAAGAACAACCCATATTCTGAATTCGCTGTTCATTTCAAAAGTGCTGAACAAATAGTTATATTAACTAAGTCCATCCTAGCTCGCTCATTGATGTCTTAATCGAAATTACGGATTGCCTCTTATCCGCTCGTCATCATTTGTTTAAGCAAGTCAGCCATGTTAGCTATATTTTTTGAAAAGGCAGTAAATGAGGCTGAATTAACTGGTTTGCCTCGAGACAAGGCTCACCTGAAAGCCAGGTGTAGCAGTGGTTAGGATTCACTCCATGGTGCTGAAAAGAAAGCTCTGCTGTTGGGACAGCTTTATGTAGACCCTAACAGTTTGTGGGCATTGTGTGTCACGGTTATAGTGCAATGAATGTATTGTTTAAAGTTGTGTTTTGTAGTGGCTTTGCTGGCATGCATCTAAACCTACTAAAGAACACCAATGAGTTTACCCCATCAGGTTTTACATGCTAAAATCACCACTGGCTCAGACTCTTCTGCCATGTATTCCAAGCTCAGTGTGTGCTCTGTGTGCTTGGGTTTAATGGACAGTTACTGAAAGCTAGTCCAATATGTAGAGAAGCATGCTACATATTCCACTTACCAAGACCACTCATACCAGAGGACTGCAAGAAAAGTAACCATAGAATAGAGTGAGAAATCAAATGTGCCCCTGATTTTAATTTTATTCTTTTTGGGGGGACTTCCACATACACATCCTGTATTTACAACATGGCTGCCATCCCTGTCTTTGGCCAGTTTCTGTCTGTCAGGCACAAATAACATTAACATTTCATTACCAGTGTGATACAATAGTAATGTATGTAAAAAAAAAGGGAATTTCAGCATCCTGGCAGGTTGAAATATTTATGCCACTGCGAGGTAAATGGCTCCAAATCTGAGAGTGAAAATAGGAGAAGGATACAAGAAGAAATTGCTTGTAAAGCTGTGCTCTCAAGGGCTGGGCTGCATAATCAATGAAGTGAAGTGTGTATTGTACCCCCAGCATTGAGACTGCTTCATGCAAGCCCATCCTATTTTTACAGGGAAGACAGGTCTGTTGCTATGCTCTTTGAGAAGGTCTCCTGCAGTAAAGAAAAAAGAGCTTTCGCCACTATCACACCTCGTAGTGGAAACAGAAGGAGAATTAGAGGCTCTGTGCTGGCTGGAGGTTTTTGTTGATAATTGATGATTTGTTCCGTTATGCACTCTGAAAAGGACAGAGTTGACACCTGCAGAAATGGACTACTGGATTGATTCATTTATGTTGTAGCAAAGGTGTTAATGCAGAAAAGAGAGCAAAAAAAAGCAGACATACCAGTATAAGTGATTTTAAGTATTTATCAAAGACATCATCCTTTGCTTAATAGATTTCATATGACAAACTTAAATGCACAAAATCAAATGTATTTGGTTGTAGAAGTTACTTCTATAGAATCTTGTATTTAGAATAAAAAAAGGTATTATTATTTGATATGATTTATATTAGAACAGTTGGAATGAAAACACGTTTTTTACTTTCTTTTTTTTAATGGGGCCTTGCTCTCAAGACTTGGAACAGTGCCACTGATCCAATATAATGCATCTGTAATACAGCTGTAAAATAAGAAAACATGTTACCATTATTGTTAATATTATAATCTATACAAAGTTTTTAAACAGCATTTTGTTGTTGCTGTGATTCTTGTTAATACAGGATAATACAGGATTATTATATTTGACACGTGTCTACTGTATCAATCAAAACAGTGTGTTTAGTACAGTATGTGTTTTAGATGGTCAATTCCAGATGTTTTGCATTACTCCTTGGATGAGAGGCATCATCTTGGATTAGCCAATTCAGGGTTGGGTTCTTAGTAGGATTGATGAGACTGACTGGTGTGCTGCTGTGTTGGATTAGTTGATACCACTTTAGCCCCAAACCAATGTTCTACCAGAGTTCCATTATGGCAATGTCATACAGTATATAACACGTTTGAGGTAAGACCCAGATGAAGACAGCATTGAAGAAACAAAAGTTTATTCCTACCAACAGGGGCAGGCAAACGACAGGCCAAGGCAGGCAGGGGTCAATGATCCAGAGAAGGTATAAAGGTTCCAGAATGGCAGGAAGTCTCAGGGTCAGGGCAGGCAGGGGTCAATAATCCAGAACGGTGGGGTAAGGTACAAAACGGCAGGCAATCTCAAGGTCAGGGCAGCCAGAACGGTCAAAACTGGGAAGGATTAGAAAACAGGAGCAGGAAAACAGGCAGGACCAGGGAAAACCGCTGGTAGGTATGAATGAACAAAACTAACTGGCAACAGACAAACAGAGAACACAGGTATAAATACACAGGGGATAATAAGGAAGATGGGTGACACCTGGAGGGGGGTGGAGACAAGCACACGGACAGGTGAAACAGATCAGGGTGTGACCGTATAGTTGGACTGCACACGTAATGTAATCAGTAATCATGTAGTGAAAAGTGTACAGTAAACATTGGAATCAAGAAGGTTAAATCAAAGTGAACTGCAGTCTGTTGCTAGGGTGACTAGTTCTCAATATCCCCCACTGTTCAATGATATGCTCTGTAACACAAAAGGCTTGATATGTATAGTATATGCATTCATAGCCTATTTACAGTAGATGCCTGTTGTGTACAACTGTGCATGAATGCTGATGTGGATGCATGTGTGTGTATTTGTGTGCATGAGAAGAAGGAAAGTTAGAGTGTGTGTGCATGTGAGAGAATTGAAAGGAAAACGATTGCGTAAAGCAGTGTGTGTGGATGAGGCAGGTGATCAGGCTCCCAGTACAGAAAGCTCCAGCTAGCTGCTGGTAATGATGGTTATTTTCTCCTCTCCTTTCCTCAGCATTTGAGCTCGGGCCTCTGGCAGATGGATTGTGGAAGGTTACACCTTTTAATTGGGGGAGGCAGGGCGAGGCTGCTGTGGTGTTGCTGTAGTGTAGTGGAAGCCTGGGAACAGAACAGCCTTGGCTGCTGCTCTGCTCTGCTCTGCTCTGGGGCCAGACAGGAAGGCAGGGAGCAGGCAGCTAACCAGGACAGCCAGTCTCTTATCAGCAGAATACAAATAGCAGCTAGCGAGGAGGACTATGGATTAGGCCGTTCTATTACACAGTGTTTGTCACGCTGCTTCAGAGGGAGGGGAGGGCTGCGGTGTGTCTGTCTGTATGGAGGGAAGGAAGGGACGCATCATGTTGCATGTGTTTGACATGCATGGCGGCCCACACCTACATGTACGGGGTGGCAGGTAGCAAAGTGGTTACAGCGATGGGCCAGTAACTGGTCGCAGGTTCGAATAACTGAGCCAGCAAGGTGAAAATCTGTTGATGTGCCCTTGAGGAACACACTCAACCCTAATTTGCTCCAGGGGCGCTGTACTACTATGTAAAACAGCACATTTCATGTGACTAATATATATATATATATACACACAGTGCCAGTAAAAAGTTTGGACACACCTACTTATTCAAGGTTTTTTATTTATTTTTACAATTTTCCACATTGTAGAATAATAATGAAGACATCAAAACTATGAAATAACACATATGTAATCATTGAGTAACCAAAAAGTGTTAAAGAAATCAAAATATATTTTGTATTTTAGATTCTTCAAAGTAGCCACCCTTTGCCTTGATTACAGCTTTGCACACTCTTGGCATTCTCTCAACCAGCTTCACCTGGAATGCTTTTCCAACAGTCTTGAAGGAGATCCCACATATACTGAGCACTTGTTAGCTGCTTTTCCTTCACTCTGCGGTCCAACTCATACCAAACCATCTCAATTGGGTTGAGGTCAGGTGATTGTGGAGGCCAGGTCATCTGATGCAGCAGTCCATCACTCTTCTTCTTGTTCAAATAGCCTTTACACAGCCTGGAGGTGTGTTGCGTCATTGTCCTGTTGAAAAACAAATGATAGTCCCACTAAGCACAAACCAGATGGGATGGCGTATCGCTGCAGAATACTGTGGTTGCCATGTTGGTTAAGTGTGCCTTGAATTCTAAATAAATCGCAGGCAGTGTCACCAGCAAAGCACCCCCACACCATCACACCTCTTCCTCCGTGCTTCACGGTGGGAATCACAAATGCAGAAATCATCCGATCAGCTACTCTGCGTCTCACAAAGACACGGTGGTTGGAACCAAAAATCTCAAATTTGGACTCATGTCGTGGACAAATCAGAATTAGTTGGGTAACATAGGAAATTAAGATGTTTTATTAGTATAATATGCTTATTTGAGGTACTTGTCATTAGAAAGTGTCCATAGGACTCTGGTGTCTTTTCAGTTGCATGTCTACCTTCGCTGGGGCTCAGACACTTGGGGCCCAGAGAGGGGAGAGGTCAGACTTGTCGTCATGGGAATGTGTCTTTACCTATTTCTTAAACCATGTGAAGGGATGCGTGATTAATGGGGAACCAATGACTTGTCTCCACAATGTCTGTGAGCAAGCCACTCCCTCCTTTTCTTTATTGTGGGGAGGATTATGGCAGTAAATGGACCCTTGTATGTCCTCTCTTAGATCTCACACTTATCCTGTGATAATATATGGCCTAGAGGCTCACTCCCCCCAGTGAGCCTGTCCAGGAGTGGGGTCAAGAGGGGGTTTGCTTGAGATGGGAGTATCTAGAGTTGACAATTGATATATGCCATTGGATGAAATAGTTCTGTTCAATACCGTACCAGGGAGGGACGGTTCTAAGGAGACCAGATACTGGGCTATACCATTAATCCTGTTGACATAGCAGTTACTGTCTGATGTGTTTTATTGATATCTGTCATACAAAACGTAACCTTTGTGAACTGTTACTAAGTATCTGTGGTTTGTCAATGTACGTTGAAGGGGGTGTATCATTGCTATAAAAGATCCCTGTAGCCATTCTGTAATCACCTCATTAAATGATTCATTCGAGAGAGTGCATTATTGGGGGTCAAGAACTTTTGCAAAAGTATCTTAAGTATTAAAGATGTAGTTTAACTCGGACTGGTGTGTTTGTAACTCCTCATTTGGTAATGCGGAAAATAGCCACCACACTCATCAGACCAAAGGACAGAATTCCCCCAGTCTAATGTCCATTGTGCGTGTTTCTTGGCCCAAGCAAGTCTCTTCTTCTTATTGGTGTCCTTTAGTAGTTGTTTCTTTGCAGCAATTCGACCGCGAAGACCTGATTCACACAGTCTCCTCTGAACAGTTGATGTTGAAATGTGTCTGTTACTTGAAATCTGTATTTATTTTGGCTGCAATTTCTGAGGCAGGTAACTCTAATGAATTTATCCTCTACAGCAGAGGTAACTCTGGGTCTTCCACTCCTGTGGCGGTCCTCATGAGAGCCATTTTCATCATAGCACATAATGGTTTTTGCGACTGTACTTGAAGAAACATTGAAAGTTCTGGAAATTTTCCAGATTGACTGACTTTCATGTCGTAAAGTAATGATGAACTGTTGTTTCTCTTTGCTTATTTGAGCTGTTCTTGCCATAATATGGACTTGGTTTTATACTAAATTGGGCCTTCTTCTGTATACCACCCCACCTTGTCACAACACAACTGATTGACTCAAATGCATTAATAAGGAAAGAAATTCCGCAAATTACATTTTAACAAGACACACCTCTTAATGGAAATGCATTACAGGTGACTACCTCATGAAGCTGGTTAAGAGAATGCCAGGAGTGTGCAAAGCTGCCATCAAAGCAAAGGGTTGCTACTTTGAAGAATCTCAAAAATAAAATATATTTTGATTTGTTTAACACTTTTTTGGTTACTACATGATTCCAAATGTATTATTTCATAGTTTTGATGTCTTCACTATTATTCTACAATGTAGAAAATAGTAAAAATAAAGAAAAACCCTTGAATGAGTAGGTGTGTCCAAACTTTTGACTGGTGCTGTATGTAAAGAAACGTCCTCTCACTGTCAACTGCGTTTATTTTCAGCAAACTTTACGTGTAAATAATTGTATGAACATAACAAGATTCAACAACTGAGACATAAACTGAACAAGTTCCACAGATATGTGACTAACAGAAATGTAATAATGTGTCCCTGAACAAAGGGGGGCTCAAAATCAAAAATAACAGTCAGTATCTAGTGTGGCCACCAGCTGCATTTAGTACTGCAGTGCATCCCCTCCTTATGGACTGCACCAGATTTGCCAGTTCTTGCTGTGAGATGTTATCCGGTGGGTTTGTGCCCATAGACGACGTTGTTGCCGGTGATGTCTGGTGAGGACCTGCCTTACAACAGGCCTACAAGCCCTCAGTCCATCCTCTCTCAGCCTATTGCGGACAGTCTGAGCACTGATGGAGGGATTGTGTGTTCCTGGTGTAACTTGGGCAGTTGTTGTTGGCATCTTGTACCTGTCCCGTAGGTGTGATGTTCGGATGTACCGATCCTGTGCAGGTGTTGTTACATGTGGTCTGCCACTGCGAGGACAATCAGCTGTCCGTCCTGTCTCCCTGTAGCGCTGTCTTAGGCATCTCACAGTACGGACATTGCAATTTATTGCCCTGGCCACATCTGCAGTCCTCATGCCTCCTTGCAGCATGCCTAAGGCATGTTCACGCAGATGAGCAGGGATCCTGGGCATCTTTCTTTTGGTGTTTTTCAGAGTCAGTATAAAGGCCTCTTTAGTGTCCTAAGTTTTCATAGCTGTGACCTTAACTGTCTGTAAGCTGTTAGTGTCTTAACGACCGTTCCACAGGGGCATGTTCATTAATTGTTTATGGTTCATTGAACAAGCATGGGAAACAGTGTTTAAACCCTTTACCCTTTTGGATTTTTATGAATTATCTTTGAAAGACAGGGTCCTGAAAAAGGAACATTTCTTTTTTTGCTGAGCTTATATACACTACCGTTCAAAAGTTTTAACCTCTACGGGCCACGGGGGCAGTATTGAGAATTTTGAAAAAAATATGTGCCCATTTTTAACTGCCTCCTACACCAACTCAGAAGCTAGGATATGCATATTATTAACACATTCGGATAGAAAACACTCTGAATTTTCTAAAACAGTTTGAATGGTGTCTGTAAGTATAATAAAACTCATATTGCAGGTAAAAACCTGTGAAAAATAGATTTAAAAAAATGAGAATTTTGTGACTGTACTATTTAGTGTCATTGTTTTAAAGATACCACAGTGAGAAAGGATTCAGTTCGCAACTCCTACTGCTTCCACTAGATGTCAACGATCTTTAGAAAGTTGTTGGAAGCATCTGTCATGAATACAGACCGAATTAGAAAGCTTACAAGTTGACACGTCATCACTTCATTTTTTGCGCCTGCGCATGAATCTGAGAAGAGTGTCTTTGTCATAATCGTTTATTCTAGACACTTGATAGGTTGTGTGAAAATATTACTGATGTTTACTGATGTTTCACGTTAAAAATGGACCAAAAGATTAATGCTAAACAACGTTTGACATGTTTGAACAAACATAAATAGATTATTTACTAGGTTTTTTTTAGCTTTTCGGCGTGACTTTACACTGCCCACCTCATTTTGTGGGAGCCTACTGAACGCTAACTATTTGGACATAAATTATGAACTTTGTCAAAAGAAACCACATTTGTTCTGGACCTGGGATCGCTGGCAGCGCCTTCTGATGGAGATAATCAAAGGTAAGGGGATATTTAGAATGTTATTATCGATATTAGATGATGCTAATGCTAACGGTTTAGCTTAGCTTAGCTTATAGCTTAGCTTATGTTGTTAGCATAGTACCCAGTTTATAGCAAAATGTGATTTCCCAGTAAAGTTATTTTGAGATCTGGCCATTCGGTAGCAATTACGAGATGATAATATATTATTCTTTGAATGACAATATTATAATTTACCAATGTTTTCGAATAGTAATTCCGTGATTTGTAATGCTGGATTCACTGGGAGCATTCGAGCCGAAAAAAATTCTGAATTTCACCGCGACTGTAAATGCTGTTTTTGGATATAAATATGAACTTGATGGAACTAAAAATGCATGTATTGTCTAACATAATGTCCTATGAGTGTCATCTGATGCAGATTGTCAAAGGTAAGTGCATAATTCTAGCTAGTTTTCTGTCTGTTGATGCCCTTCTTTGAATTGGCTAAACATTACACGCAGCTATTGTCAATGTACTCTCCTCACATAACCTAACTTTATGCATTCTCCGTAAAGCCTCTGAAAATCGGACAGCGTGGTTAGATTTAGGAGATATATCTTTCAAATGGAGGAAAATAGTTGATTATTTGATTATTTGAAATGATTACTCTTGCAGTTTTGAATTCCCCGCCATGGTCACATGACAATGAATCCCAATACCGGGATAAGATCCTGCCCCCTGGCCTCAACAGGTTTTAATGGAATATCTACATAGGCGTACAGAGTCCCATTATCACTCCTGTGTTCCAATGGCACATTGTGTTAGCTAATCCATGTTGATCATTTTAAAAGGCTAATTGATCATTAGAAAACCCTTGAAATTATGTTAGCACAGCTGAAAACTATTGTTCTGATTAACCTCTCTGGTACATGTGGGACGAACTCGTCCCACCTACGTAACAGCCACTGAAATCCAGTGGCGCGATTTTTGAATCGTTAGAAATGCTATAACTTCAATTTCTCAAACATATGACTATTTCACAGCTATTTAAAGACAAGAATCTCGTTAATCTAACCCCACTGTCCGATTTCAAAAAGGCTTTACAACAAAAGCAAAACATTAGATTATGTTAGCAGAGTACCCAGCCAGAAAAAATCAGACACCCATTTTTCAAGCTAGCATATCATGTCACATAAACCCAAACCACAGCTAAATGCAGCACTAACCTTTTATAATCTTCATCAGATGACACACCTAGGACATTGTGTTATACAATACATGCATGTCTGTTCAATCAAGTTCATATTTATATCAAAAACCAGCTTTTTACATTAGCATGTGACGTTCAGAAAAAGCATAACCACCGCAAACTTCCGGTGAATTTACTAACAGTTTGCTAAATTACTCACGATAAACGTTCACAAAAAGCATAACAATTATTTTAAGAATTATAGATACATTACCCCTCTATGCACTCGATATGTCCGATTTTAAAATAGCTTTTCGGATGAAGCACATTTTGCAATAATCTAAGTACATAGCCCGGCATTACAGGGCTAGCTATTTAGATACCCACCCAGGTCAGCATCCACCAAAATCACATTTCCTATAAGAAAGATGTTCTTACCTTGCTTGTTCTTCATCAGAATACACTGCCAGGACTTCTACTTCAATAACAAATGTTGGTTTGGTCCCAAATAATCCATCGTTATATCCAAACAGCGACGTTTTGTTCGTGAGTTCTAGAATGCTTTTTCGCGGTGTCGCGCATGGCGCATTGGCGTGTCAAAAATGTCTAAATATTCCATTACCGTACTTCGAAGCATGTCAACCGCTGTTTAAAACCAATTTTTATGCCATTTATGTCGTAGAGAAGTGATAATATTCCGACCGGGAGTATGCATTGAGCCTAAACAGCCGAATAAAATTTCTCCTCAGAAGCGACTCATGCACGCGCATCATTGAAAGGTCCTCCGAGCATCCACTTACAAAAGGCGATAATATGTTTCAACCTGAGGTTCCCTCGTAAACCTTCAGTTATTTCGCGGGCTCTGAGAGCCTATTGGAGCCCTGGGAATTGTCACGTTACAGCTAAGATCCTTACTTTTCAATAAAAAGAGGTAAGACGCACGACTCCTTGTCAGACAGGGTACTTCCTGCTTGAAACCTTGTCAGGTTTTTGCCTGCCATAGGAGTTCTGTTATACTCACAGACACCATTCAAACAGTTTTAGAAAATTCAGAGTGTTTTCTATCCAAACCTGAACAATAATATGCATATTCTAGCTTCTGAGTTGGTGTAGGAGGCAGTTAAAAATGGGAACATATTTTTTCCAAAATTCTCAATACTGCCCCCTATACCAAACAGGTTAAAGAAGCAATAAAACTTCTTTAGACTAGTTGAGTATCTGGAGCATCAGCATTTGTGTGTTCGATTACAGGCTCAAAATGGCTAGAAACAAAGAACTTTCTTCTGAAACTCATCAGTCTATTCTTGTTCAGAGAAATGAAGGCTATTCCATGCGAGAAATTGCTAAGAAATTGAAGAACTCATACAACGCTGTGTACTAGTCCCTTCACAGAACAGCGCAGACTGGCTCTAACCAGAATAGAAAGAGGAGTGGGAGGCCCTGGTGCACAACTGAGCAAGAGGACAAGTACATTAGAGTGTCTAGTTTGAGAAACAGACGCCTCACAAGTCCTCAACTGGCAGCTTCGTTATATAGTACCTGCAAAACACGAGTCTCAACTTTAACAGTGAAGAGGCGACTCCGGGATTCTGGCCTTCTATTTCCAGGTCTCTCCAGAGATGTTCCATCAGGTTCAAGTCCAGGCTCTGGCTCGGCCACTCAAGGACATTCATAGACTGGTCCCAAAGCCACTCCTATGTTATCTTTGCTGTGTTCTTAGAGTTGTTGTCCTGTTGGAAGGTAAAACCTTTGCCCAAGTCTGAGTTCCTGAGTGCTTTGGAGCAGGTTTTCATCAAGGATCACTCTGTACTTTGCTCCATTCATCTTTGCCCCAATTTTGACTAGTTTCCCAGTCCCTGCTGCTGAAAAACATCCGCACAGCATGATGCTGCCACCACCATGCTTCACCGTAGGGATGGTGCCAGGTTTCTTCCAGACGTGATGCTTGGCATTCAGGCCAAAGAGTTCAGTCTTGGTTTCATCAGACCAGAGAATCTACTTTCTCATGGTCTGAGAATCTGTAGGACCATCGGGTTCTTGGTCACCTCCCTGACCAACACCCTTCTCCCCCAATTGCTCAGTTTGGCCGGGCAGCCAGCTCTAGGAAGAGTGTTGCTGGTTCCAAACTTCTTCCATTTAAGAATGATAGAGGCCACTGTGTTCTTGGGGACCTTCAATGCTGCAGAAATGTTTTGGTACCCTTCCCCAGATCTGTGCCTCGTCACTATCCTGTCTCGGAGCACTACGGACAATTCCTTCAACCTCATGGCTTGGTTTTTGCTCTGATATGCACTGTCAACTGCGGGACCTTATATAGACACCTGTGTACCTTTCTAAATCATGTCCAATCAATTGAATTTACCACAGTTGGACTACAATCAAGTTGTAGAAACATCTCAAGGATGATCAATGCAAACAGGATGCACCTGAGCTCAATTACTTACATAAATTAAGGTATTTCTGTTTTTTATTTTTAATACATTTGCAAAAATGTATTAAAACGTGTTTTCACTTTGTCATTATGGGGAATTGTGTGTAGATTGCTAAGGATTCTGTATATTGTTTTTGAATACATTTTATAATAAGGCTGTAATGTAACAAAATGTGTAAAAAGTCAAGTGGTCTGAATACTTTCCAAAGGTACTGTATGTTAAAAAAATCTGTACTGTAGGATGGATGATGATATGATATTATTAATGTAGGATGTTATTAGAAATGACAGTATATGATTTTCATATCATGGATGTATTTCCTAGCCATTTGCATCAGTAGGTTTTTGTCTGTCATCCATTTGCCTTTTTCTGGTAGCAAAGAAAATTATTACTTGAAAATGAAGTATGTCATTTGGGAATTTTGCTACGTATTTCACAAAGGGTCTCTTGATGGTAGTTTGTAGTGATGTGTGTGTGTGTCACTCTCCCTACATGTCCTTCTTTTCCTGGGGAGGGTGTTTGTCATGTCTGATTATAGTTAACCCCTGTGAAACGGCTGGTGCATCCCTCCCTCCCTCCCTCCCTCCCTCCCTCCCTCCCTCCCTCCCTCCCTCCTTCTGGTTATCAGACAGGCGAAAACCAGAAGAGAATATTCCCCCTCAAGGTCTCCCTCCCTAGCTCTCCCGCGGGTGGTGTCTCCTAGGAAACCGAGTCAGAGTTGACTGTGGAGCACAGATGGATCGCTGCCCTTTATCAGGTTATACCATTGGCCCATTAAAAAATAACCAGCCTTCCTCTGTGATGCTACTACAAACCCCTCTTCCCACCCTAAATGGACTGTCCCTTGTCCTACCCACCTGACACGTGTGGACATTGGATGTGCCAGGCTGAAACAGGCAGGTTGTGTGGTGCTGAGGCTGTGTGTGTGGCTGAGTGATGGAGGAAGATATCTCCTAGTGAATAAAATGGAGTGAAGAGCAATTCTACTCGAGTATCATCTTCCCTTACTGTGTCCTTGGGAGAGAAACAAAATGGAGACCACCTTTTTCTCTGTCTGTATAGACTGTGTGCTGGGTGTAACTGCTATCTTGATCATATCTTATCACTTTAGCACACAATGTACACGTAACAAGGTAGGTGGTATTCACAGGACATAGCCTTCTGTATATGGGAGTGTAGGAAATGTTGAATAATAATTTAACATGAGGGCAGACATACACACAGTACATACTGTTTACATGTTCACAACCGCCTTGTTTCAAGTAACTGGTGCCTGAGAGAGACAATATATATGCCCTACAAACATGTTGTTTTAGAAGACTCCCAGAGATTATTATGGACAGTGTCTGTCTGTCTGACACACAATGTTTTTAGTACTTCATGTGAATTGACTTCCTATCCATCATTAAAGGCAAACTGAGAGTGAAGATGAGCCTCTTTTACTTTGCATTAACTGTTAACCCAAACTGAACTTTTCTGTATTTCATTTATGTTTCTCCATAAGTTTGGTGAGACACTGACTCGGGTGGGCCCACCTCACCCTGACCTCAGTCCTAGGGACCACCACAGCTAGTCAGTCAGTTAGAGATGGATGTTTTGGCCTTCAGTCAGACAGTCAGGCCGTCAGTCAGACAGACACACAGTGACAGGCCTCTACAGTAATTACCCCAGCCAGGCCTCATCCACACAGAATGTACTGCCATGTGGTAATCCTGGGAGCATATGGAGACGGGAGGAATTAGCATCCCACAAGAAAATGAATAAATGAATAGGGGAACATTAGGGCCTAATAGTCTGACCCGTGTGTGTGGGTCTTGAAACAGAATCTGCTTTCTACCACCAGCGTCTGTTGGCAATCATCTCTAAATCGTCTAATAACAACAACAACATCAACAACAACTCACTTGTTGGGAGAATTAGAGCTGGTATCCCCTTTATAGCCATAGTGTTCTCAAAGCTACAGTGTATCAAAGATGGAAGCCAAGCCATTTGATTGTGGAGGAAAAACGTTCTCCATATTGTCAGCATCACATCCTCATTTGGATAGACCTACCGCCAGAGACAGTTTGTAAATCGATCAACCTGCCACCGAGCCTGTACTTACAACAATTTCGGTTCCCTGTCGATCCGGTTCTTTCTCCTTTTTTGGCACCAGGGTATCTTTTCCAGGCTGATTTGCATCAATAAACCTGGGTAAGCAAGGCTTTTAATGCCTAATGTGGCTGTAATGAGCTGTCGCATTACGCAGAGTGCTGAGGTTCAAGCTTATTAGTTGCTTGGTTGCTCATAACGTTTTCGTTCTTCCTTCAGTACTTCAATGTTACAAATTTGTCAATTCGATTTTTTCTCTATCCCCTCTCTTTTTTAATATACTGGTGCTCTAAAAATAGACTCCTATTATCTACAAGGCCTGGGCCCTCTACTCAATTGTATCAGCGATCAGAACAGTGGACACACGACTCAGATATTACAATAGAAGTTACGCGCTAACACTAGCTAGTGTTAGCTAATGCTAGCCCCACAGAGCTATCCCCTGGTTAACAGTAGGCTATGTGCTCGGCTAATTTAGATTGGAGGGAAAGGGGCTTTATCTGCGAATAAATGCCCATCTCCATACAGCTTTTTGGTCTTTATACTAAAGTAGTATGGTTTGACTGGTACTTCAATAGTAGTCTAGCCTAATCCTAGCACACGGTGTATTGTGCCTAAAGCATCATAATATATTTGTTTATCTGAAGGAAGTATGGAGGAGTGGGGTGGAAGCTGTCCAATTTTCCCTTTTCTTTAATTTAAAAACCTCTTCATTTGAATGTACTGCAATTTAGAGGGACTAGGATTCAACACATGAACCATATCCAATTACTATACCAAACAGCGAGATTGGATATATTTTATAAGTCATGATCTACAGAATGTGTACAGGCAACCAGCAGCAATAATAGATCAAGCTTAGCCTTGAGCTGATTCCAGGTAATTCAGAGGTTACGACCCCATTTAGTTATCTTGAGAGAAAATGGAACAACAAGAGAACACTAGGATAAAAACCAACATTACAGAATATCCTACATGTATGTAGGGCTCTGGGTAAGATATTAGGCCTGGATCTTTCCGGTCTCTCTTCCTGGTCATATGGCTCCTCTACAGTGTTCGATGTGCCAATTGATAACAAAAGGGAAGGCAAATTAGTTCTGGCTGAGAAAAGAGGCGTTCAATTAAGCATCCGTTTGTTTACTCAAAGATCCCAACCAAGAAGCTGAGTCTCTCGGGGTGGCAGGAAGTCCCTTGGGAGGCCAGTAATTAACACTGAAGGGGGGAGGAGGCGGGAGGCCGTGTTAAGCTGCGTTTTCATCTTCCGATTGCTACACCGTAAAATAATGTGCCCCGAGGCGACTGTTGACATTGTGTTCCACGCCGTCGCACTGTAGCGCTAGCTCTCCATTATTATAATGTATTTATATATCACAGCTAAATGGAAGGCCCTGTTACAGATTCATCTACATAAAAGAGTACTGTAGCGCCGGAGGGCATGAACAGATGAGAGCGTTTAGTAAAGTCCCCCTCCCCCCTTACCCAACCTTCTCCCCCTGCGTAGCCTACCCTCTGCTGACTACTCTGTTAACTTGTCACTTGTCATCGCCAAGAAGCAAGTTACCAAATGCCATGCTGTTTGTGGGTACACACACACACACACACACACACACACACACACACACACACACACACACACACACACACACACACACACACACAAACGTCCCTCTATGACAAAGAGAGCTATTCCCTCTGCAAACGGGTCTCAGATGATGAAAGAGTCGTATTTTCCCTCTGATTTCTGCTGTGGAGTGTGGATGTGATCGGAGGGATACCATTTTCATGTCTCTCTCTCTTTTCTCTGTCTCCATCTCTCTGCATAATGTAGTCTGTTTTGTTCCTCCTACGATGAGTGTACTGGAGCAAACTGGTTTCCAGCTGATGGCTTATTCTCCTGTGTCTGTGTGACGCCCAGGCTGTTTCATCACCGCCAGTCTTTCTGTGGGGCTGTCACCGTCACCACAGCGAGGAAACCCCCGCCCCTGACGTCACCACATTCTAATCCACAGCTGATTGACGGCGGCATTGGATATGGCTGGCGCTCTAACAAGGGTGGCAGCTTGTAGTGTGTATGTTTGTGGGGGTGTGTTTGTGCATGTGTGTGTAGGGTTATATTGAAATGGATGAGATGGGCCATAACTGTCTTCAAAGAGGCCATTCGTCCCCATTGACCAGGTGCTGCCCCTCTGTTACAAGCCAGTAAAGAATGTTAATTACAGTCCATGTAATTAAGCCTGATGTCTGAGTGCTCTGGCCTTAGGACAACGTTGCCTGAGCGTTTGTCCTGAACGTATGTACACATACAAGGAGGAGACCGATAAAATATGTCAAAGGCCATCTGTGACAGCTGGTTCATAATCAGATTACCTCCCGTTCAATCTGGGTTGGGGGGCGCAGTCCAACGTCTGGCAATTTGGTCTGGCCCAGCTGTGGTTACATTGGAGGACCTGCAGCCTACATTATGTGACTGTAGCTCGTTCATTCTCTTTGACCCCGTTACCCTACGACCGGCCTGCCCTGGATGGGCCGGGGCCAGGGCCAGGTTTCTCCCCTGTGTTTGAAAGTGCCTGCTCTGCAGAAGGTGACTTGAAGGGAGAACTAGCGTGTCAGACAAGCTGATGACTTACATATACTCTGCTCCACTTATGCACGCACACTCCCTCGCCCTGTCCCTTTTCTCTCTTTCTCTCCCCTCCGCTTCTGCCTCTCTCTCTCTCCTCCCCTTCTCTCTCTCTCTCTCTCTCTCTCTCTCTCTCTCTCTCTCTCTCTACCCTCCCCTTCTCCCCCTCTCTCTCTACTCCCCTTCTCTCTTGCTCTCTCTCTATCCTCCCCTTTTCCCTCTCATACTCTCTCTCTTCTCCTTTTCTCCCGCTCCCTTGCTCTGCCTACTGTCTAGCTCTGTGATGGTAATTAGTGTTGAAAAGGACATTTTCAGCAAAAGCTTTCAAATGCTATTTAGTTCTCCCCTTGAGCTAGAGAGCCTGCCTCACCCCATACACCCTTCCTTGTTACTGTCTCTCTGTCTTATGATTGCTGTGCATCTTGATGCTTGCGCTTTTGGTTATTTGCATACAGTATGTTCTCAGCTTAGATATTTTCTCCCGTTTTTTTACTCTCTTTTCCCATAATCAGCCTGGAGCTGAGTAATGTGTGTAAGTTTGTGTGTGTCTTTATAGTAAATGTGTGTTTATGTTGTGAGGGAGATTGCCGGAGCAGTTTGGCACCTCTCAGCTGGACCTGCCAGAGCCTTATAGTGCTGACACAGTGCGAAGGTCATCCACACCACAGGGGGCAGCTTCCACACTTCAGATACCCCACCAGGCTGTTTTCTCTCCCCCTCTGCTTCACCACGGGCGTCTGCTGACCTCTCTCTGGGTCACAGGGGTGGCACTTCTCCGTGTCACAGCCCAGAAGCATCAACACCGCCTCCCTTCCCCACTTGGCCACCTGACCTGATACCCTACAGTATGTACAGTAAAATCTTACATTTCACAATAGAAGGGTTGTATCTGTGTTGTCTTCCTCTGTTTGTTATTGCTGGGCTGGACCTGTACTGCACATACTTTACATTAAATACATTGGCTTTCCTGTGGTGGAACACAGTGGGTACCTCTGATGGGAAGGGTGGCATGCTTCCAATTGGGTTTACTAGGCTGTCACTCAACCAGATCTAAAGTTATCCCTGCCCCTCAGTACTGGGCTTCATTTCCTGGCACAGTGGAAACAGAGTCACACTCACTCTGTCTGACTGACACATTCAATGAGATATCCACTTGAGTGTGGCTGAGTGTTCTGCTTAGTGTTCTGTTCTTCAAACAGATTGTTTTCATTGGAGTCTACCTACAGCAATCTGCATTATAAATAAGCTGCTGTAAAATAGATAATGTTAAGAACTTAGTTACACCACAAGGTGATGTGCGGTGCTTTTTGTACCCAAATGTTAGCCTAGTTACCACATATATAATGTAGAAGAAAAATAGAGACATAATCTCATATGTCAGCTATTGTACAGTAGCAGCACTACAAACACACTGTCTGTAGCGTCTTAGGGAGACAGCAGCAGAGCTGGTTAGTGTGACACTGGTTATTGTGACAGCCTCTCTGCAGCCTCCGACTGCAGTTATCCAGGAGAGGATGATGACGTCTTTGTCTGGGTTTTTCTTCCTGGGTGAACAGGGTGGATCTCCGGTCCCCCAGTCCCCCCATCTGGCATGTCTGTGATAGGCCTCTTAGAGCTGAGAGAGGTGTACACCGCTGCTCTCTGCTCCTGTCACCGCTCTGCTCTACATCACCCCGCACCGCCTGTGACTCCCTGCCGTTGTCACAGTAACCATCTCACCTTCCCTCCCCAGTCACACCTAATGAGATGAGTGTGTCTACTGGAGGACAGAGAGAGAAAGACAGAGGGGAAGCGGGAGGGAGGAAGATGGAGCGAGGGGGAATGGAGAGCAGAGGCAGAGAGAAGAGCCCCCTAAGCAAGCTGGTCCTAGGGCTCTGTTCACAAACACAAACAGATCCCACAGAGCCCCAGGACAGCAACACAACTAGACACAGCCAAATATTTGAGAAAACATAAAGATAATTACTTGACACATTGGAAATAATTTACAAAAAAACTGAGCAAACTAGAATGCTATTTGGCCCTAAACAGAGAGTACACCGTGGCAGAATACCTGACCCAAAATTAAGGAAGTCTTTGACTATATACAGACTCAGTGAGCATGGCCTTGCTATTGAGAAAGGCCGCCGAAGGCAGACCTGGCTCTCAAGAGAAGACAGACTATGTGCACACTGCTCATAAAATGAGGTGGAAACTGAGCTGCACTTCCAACCTCCTGCCAAATGTATAACCATATTAGAGACACATTCCCTCAGATTACACAGACCCACAAAGAATTTGAAAACAAATCCAATTTTGATAAACTCCCATATCTATTGGGTGAAATATCAGTGTGCCATCACAGCAGCAAGATTTGTGATCTGTTGCCACAAGAGAAGGGCAACCAGTGAAGTGTTTATTTATTATCCCTTTTTTACTTTAACTATTTGCAAATCATTACAACACTGTATATAGACATTATTCTTATGGAACTTTTGTGAGTGGAGAGAGAGAGAGGGCAGAGAGAGAGGAGAGGGAGGGAGGGAGACTTTCACCACCTGTATATGTCTATAGACATCCAATAACACTCTTGTTAATGGCTAATTACCCTGGACTTAGGAAATTGTGATTACAATCGGAGATGAAAATGAAATTAAAGGTAAACGTTCCTGGCACTGTTGCTTTCGGCTCCATTCTGCTCAATTCATACTCAATGAGTTGAATGTAATTACTGTTATTGAAAACCTACAGGACTGTAGCTCTCCTGGAACAGGGTTGTAGAGAAAACCCACAGGACGCTAGCACTCCATGAACAGGGTTGTAGAGAAAACCCACAGGACAGTAGCTCTCCAGGAACAGGGTTGGAGAGAAAACCCACAGGACGGTAGCTCTCAAGGAACAGGGTTGGAGAGAAAACCCACAGGACGCTAGCACTCCATGAACAGGGTTGTAGAGAAAACCCACAGGACGCTAGCACTCCATGAACAGGGTTGGAGAGAAAACCCACAGGACGGTAGCTCTCCAGGAACAGGGTTGGAAAGAAAACCCACAGGACGCTAGCACTCCATGAACAGGGTTGGAAAGAAAACCCACAGGACGCTAGCACTCCATGAACAGGGTTGGAGAGAAAACCCACAGGACGCTAGCACTCCATGAACAGGGTTGGAAAGAAAACCCACAGGACGCTAGCACTCCATGAACAGGGTTGGAAAGAAAACCCACAGGACGCTAGCACTCCATGAACAGGGTTGGAGAGAAAACCCACAGGACAGTAGCTCTCCAGGAACAGGGTTGGAAAGAAAACCCACAGGACGGTAGCTCTCCATGAACAGGGTTGGAGAGAAAACCCACAGGACGGTAGCTCTCCAGGAACAGGGTTGGAGAGAAAACCCACAGGACGCTAGCACTCCATGAACAGGGTTGTAGAGAAAACCCACAGGACGCTAGCACTCCATGAACAGGGTTGGAGAGAAAACCCACAGGACAGTAGCTCTCCAGGAACAGGGTTGGAGAGAAAACCCACAGGACGCTAGCACTCCATGAACAGGGTTGGAAAGAAAACCCACAGGACGCTAGCACTCCATGAACAGGGTTAGAAAGAAAACCCACAGGACAGTAGCTCTCCAGGAACAGGGTTGTAGAGAAAACCCACAGGACGGTAGCTCTCCAGGAACAGGGTTGGAGAGAAAACCCACAGGACGGTAGCTCTCCAGGAACAGGGTTGGAGAGAAAACCCACAGGACGCTAGCACTCCATGAACAGGGTTGTAGAGAAAACCCACAGGACGCTAGCACTCCATGAACAGGGTTGTAGAGAAAACCCACAGGATGCTAGCACTCCATGAACAGGGTTGGAAAGAAAACCCACAGGACGCTAGCACTCCATGAACAGGGTTGGAAAGAAAACCCACAGGACAGTAGCTCACCAGGAACAGGGTTGTAGAGAAAACCCACAGGACGGTAGCACTCCATGAACAGGGTTGGAGAGAAAACCCACAGGACGGTAGCTCTCCATGAACAGGGTTGGAGAGAAAACCCACAGGACGGTAGATCTCCATGAACAGGGTTGGAGAGAAAACCCACAGGACAGTAGCTCTCCAGGAACAGGGTTGGAGAGAAAACCCACAGGACAGTAGCTCTCCAGGAACAGGGTTGGAAAGAAAACCCACAGGACGCTAGCTCTCCAGGAACAGGGTTGTAGAGAAAACCCACAGGACGCTAGCACTCCATGAACAGGGTTGGAGAGAAAACCCACAGGACAGTAGCTCTCCAGGAACAGGTTTGGAGAGAAAACCCACAGGACGGTAGCTCTCCAGGAACAGGGTTGGAGAGAAAACCCACAGGACGCTAGCACTCCATGAACAGGGTTGTAGAGAAAACCCACAGGACGCTAGCACTCCATGAACAGGGTTGGAGAGAAAACCCACAGGACGGTAGCACTCCATGAACAGGGTTGGAGAGAAAACCCACAGGACGCTAGCACTCCATGAACACGGTTGGAGAGAAAACCCACAGGACAGTAGCTCTCCAGGAACAGGGTTGGAGAGAAAACCCACAGGACAGTAGCTCTCCAGGAACAGGGTTGGAAAGAAAACCCACAGGACGCTAGCTCTCCAGGAACAGGGTTGTAGAGAAAACCCACAGGACGCTAGCACTCCATGAACAGGGTTGGAGAGAAAACCCACAGGACAGTAGCTCTCCAGGAACAGGTTTGGAGAGAAAACCCACAGGACGGTAGCTCTCCAGGAACAGGGTTGGAGAGAAAACCCACAGGACGCTAGCACTCCATGAACAGGGTTGTAGAGAAAACCCACAGGACGCTAGCACTCCATGAACAGGGTTGGAGAGAAAACCCACAGGACGGTAGCACTCCATGAACAGGGTTGGAGAGAAAACCCACAGGACGCTAGCACTCCATGAACACGGTTGGAGAGAAAACCCACAGGACTGAAGATCCCTGTACTAGACTTACAGCTGTTGCCAACGGCTCCAGACCTGTTGCCCTGCTGTGTGTGAGCATCTGTTCCTCAACGCTACAATGCTGTTTAAACTCCTGTATGTCTGTAGTGGTGCCATAAAAGCCCCATCCGGAGCCATGAATCAAGCCTCCAGGGCCAGCCCAGATTGCCAATTATGCACTTGAATGGAGCCACCAAACACAAATGAGAGCAAGTGACGATGGCAATTTGAGTGAAAAAAAGCTTCCCCAACAACAACAACATGACTGTGGTTTGTATGAGATCATATTTATATACCTGTCTTGACCGGAGGGTGATGTAAAATGTTTTGTGCTTTTATGCCTCGGTCCTGTGTGTGTGTGTGTGTGTGTGTGTGTGTGTGTGTGTGTGTGTGCGTGCGTGCGTGCGTGCGTGCGTGCGTGCGTGCGTGCGTGCGTGGTTACCGGCGTTCTGTCGTCTCTATGAAACAGTCAGCAGTCTTTAATGCTGTTTTATTGTCTTTCATCGACAATTACCCCAGGTTCAATTAAGGCCAGTTTACATGGCCCACTAATTGTTTATGTGATTAACGGCACATTTGGACAGACAGTAATAGAGTTAGATCACAGGGAATGGATCTCACACCTTAACCCTGTGTTATGACTGACCCAGGGTGGCCTGCTGAACTGGCAGGGTTGGACTGTTGCCCTTTGCCAGTATGAGGCTGCTGGATGGCTTGTGCAAGGGTCATATTGGCTATCCGTGTGTATGTTGGAATCTGAGTTGCGATTTGAACCGTATGGATTACATATCTTTACTTTATAAATAAGATATGGTTATATAATACAGAGGCAATCAGAAGAACGGTCAGATGTCAATATTGTACATGAGCACTTCTCTTCTCTAGAACATCAAATTCACATGTGATCGTCCATGTGAAGGTCTCCTCAATTCACTAACTTGACTATCATCAGTCCCTGTGTGTTCAGTAATCAAGTGTCGGTGACAATATTAACAGTCGTCTGCTGCTTCCCACGTCAACATCAGACTGAGCAGCGCTCAGATTCACTACCGTCAACTTAATTAGTCACATCTGAGTTTAATTACATTGAGTGGAGGAAGTCGTAATCTCAAGTAGATCAAATTAAGCTCTATGCAAATCCTGAAGTGTCTCTTTCTGTCTCTGTGGTGACAATCTATCTTTGTGGCGGTAGCCACATGACGCTTCTCGGTTGTTAAATGGGATCTTAACACTGGAATCACCCCATTAGAATTGTTAAGTGAGTGGCTGCCTCCATGAGAATGGACTAATTGTGTGTGTGTGTGTGTGTGTGTGTGTGTGTGTGTGTGTGTGTGTGTGTGCGTGCGTGCGTGCGTGCGTGCGTGTGTGTGTGAAATTGTGTGAAATTGTGGCTAGAACAAAGTGTGGATTTATGTATGACATACGGTCTGCCTAAGTTGTGTTTTCAGAACCTCTTTAAGGTGTATGTAACAGGGAATACTAGTAATAGCTGTAGAGAATAAAAAAGAGAAAGACTATCTAGGCCAAGTAGCTATAGGAGTGGAGCATGAAAAATGTTGGTGGCTACTCAGTCCAATGATAAGATAATACAATGATGACATCATAACAACCGGTCTACATATGGTTGCGTTACATCAATTTCCATCATAGTTACAGACAGGAGAGAGGCAGGTCCCCTCTTAGTCACCATAGCCATGAAGTTTAGCACTGTTACTCAGACACTGTCCAAGCACTTTTCCTTCACTGAAACTGTCAGACAAGCCAGTGGTGTACAACACATAACCTTTGGGTGGGGGCTCCCGAGTGGCGCAGCTGTCTAAGGCACTGCATCTCAGTGTAAGTAGGCGACACCACAGTCCCTGGTTCGAGCCGACTTGGCAAAAAAATCTGTCGATGTGCCCTTGAGCAAGACACTTAACCCTAATTGCTCCAGGGTCGCAGTCAATATTGGTTGATCCCTGGCTGTAACCCCACTCTCTGAGGGTGCCTGAAGGGGAGTGGGATATGCAAAAATCTAATTTCCAATTCACATCCTTATAATATACACTTGTACATGTGTGAAATAGGACAAAATGTAAGCACCCACCTAATTATTATTGTTATTATTATTAAGATTCCAGGCAAGTCTTTCTTTCTGCCACATGGGCTTTGGCCCCCTCCACAAAATGTTAAATAAAGTCCCTAGGGCTGTGTTTACACAGGCAGCCCAATTCAACTATTTGGCCAATTATTTACATATCTGATACACACTGTATCTATCTGTTCTTTTCCTTAATGTGCAAACAGGAATCTGATCTTTTCATATTTTATACCACCTCCATATGTGGATCTAAATCCTGATACAAACCTGATCCTCCATATCCGACCCATGTCCGGATGCTCCGATCAGATTCATTTGTTCAAGTGGGTTTTTGCACATGACCTGCCGTTATGGTAACCACCCCAAAATGTTAAATTACAGTGACAGGAAATGAGCATTGCATCTGTGTGATACTTCAGAGGAGAAATCAATGTGAATGTAAAAAATTCTGATATGGGTCACGTGTAAAACTGTGTGCGGGCATTCAGAAAAAAAGAGTGCATATAGAAAGTAAGTCAGATTTGAGTAATTTAGTATTTGTGTGTGTGTGTGTGTGGGGGGGGGGGGGGGTAGATCAGCTTTAATATTGCAGATAGATTGTAGCTACCATCAATGTAACCTGTCTGCATAATTTGCAATCCCCCATATATATTTTTGTAAATATTTACAGGACCAGTCAGGTTTGGACACAACTACTCATTCAAGGATTTTTCTTTATTTTTACTATTTTCTACATTGTAAGATTATTGTGAAGACATCACAACTATGAAATAACACATATGGAATCATGTAGTAACCAAAACAATTCCAAGAGTGTGCAAAGAGGCAAAGAGTTGCTATTTAAAGAATCAAAAATATATTTTGATATGTTTAACACTTTTTTGGTTACTACATGATTCCATATGTGTTATTTCATAGTTGTGATGTCTTCACTATAATTCTACAGTGTGGAAAATAGTAAAATTAAAGAAAAACCCTTGAATGGGAAGGTGTTCTAAAACTTTTGACCGGTAGTGTATGTATATCAAATCAAATCAAATTGTAAAAGTCACATGCACAGAATACAACAGGTGTAGACCTTACAGTGAAATACTTACTTACAGGCCACTAACCAACAATGCAGTTAAAAAAAAATATGAATAAGAAATAAAAGGAATTAAACAGCAGCAGTAAAATAACAATTGCGAGACTATATACAGGGGGTACCGGTACAGAGTCAACGTGCGGGGGCACCGATTAGTTGAGGTAATATGTACTATGTACAAGTAGGTAGAGTTATTAAAGTGACTATGCATAGATAATAACAGAGAATAGCAGCGGCGTCAAGGGGGGGGGCAATGCAAATAGTCTGGGTGGCCATTTAATTAGATGTTCAGGAGTCTTATGGCTTGGGGGTAGAAGCTGTTTAGAAGCCTCTTAGACCTAGATTTGGCGCTCCGGCACCGCTTGCCGTGCGGTAGCAGAGAGAACAGTCTATGACTAGGGTGACTGGAGTCTTTGATAATTTTTAGGGCCTTCCTCTGACACCGCCTGGTATAGAGGTCCTGGATGGCAGGAAGCTTGGCCCCAGTGAGGTACTGGGCCATACGCACTACCCTTTGTAGTGCCTTGCGCACGGAGGCCGAGCAGTTGCCATACCAGGCAGTGATGCAACAAGTCAGGATGCTCTCGATGGTGCAGCTGTATAACCTTTTGAGGATCTGAGGACCCATGCCAAATCTTTTCCGTCAACTGAGGGGGAATAGGTTTTGTCATGCCCTCTTCACGACTGTCTTGGTGTGCTTGGACCATGTTAGTTTGTTGGTGATGTGGACACCAAGAAACTTGAAGATCTCAACCTGCTCCACTACAGCCCCGTCAATGAGAATGGGGACGTGCTTGGTCCTCCTTTTCCTGTAGTCCACAATCATCTCCTTTGTCTTGATCACGTTGAGGGAGAGGTTGTTGTCCTGGCACCACACGGCCAGGTCTCTGACCTCCTCCCTATAGGCTGTCTCGTCATTGTCGGTGATCAGGCCTACCACTGTTGTGTCATTGGCAAACGTATGATGGTGTTGGAGTTGTGCCTGGCCATGCAGTCATGAGTGAACAGGGAGTACAGAAGGGGACTGAGCACGCAACCCTGAGGGGCCCCTGTGTTGAGGATCAGCGTGGTGGATGTGTTGTTACCTACCCTTACCACCTGGGGGCGGCCCATCAGGAAGTCTAGGATCCAGTTGCAGAGGGAGGTGTTTAGTCCCACAGTCCTTAGCTTATTGATGAGCTTTGAGGGCACTATGGTGTTGAACGCTGAGCTGTAGTCAATGAATAGCATTCTCACATAGGGGTTCCTTTTGCCCAGGTGGGAAAGAGCAGTGTGGAGTGCAATAGAGATTGCGCCATCTGTGGATCTTTTAGGGTGGTATGCAAATTGGAGTGGGTCTAGGGTTTCTGGGATAATGGTGTTGATGTGATCCATGACCAGCCTTTCAAAGCACTTCATGGCTACAGACGTGAGTGCTACGGGTCGGTAGTCATTTAGGCAGATTACCTTAGTGTTCTTGGGCACAGGGACTATGGTGATCTGCTTAAAACATGTTGGTATTACAGACTCGGACAGGGAGAGGTTGAACATGTCAGTGAAGACACTTGCCAGTTGGTCAGCGCATGCTCGCTGTACACGTCCTGGTAATCCGTCTGGCCCTGCGGCCTTGTGAATGTTGACCTGTTTAAAGGTCTTACTAACATCGGCTGCGGAGAGCGTGATCACACAGTCATCCGTGTTATTTGCTTCGAAGCGAGCATAGAAATAGTTTAGCTCGTCTGGTAGGCTCGTGTCACTGGGTAGCTCTCGGCTGTGCTTCCCTTTGTAGTCTGTAATGGTTTGCAAGCCCTGCGTCGGAGATGGTGTAGTATGATTCGATCTTAGTCCTGTATTGACTCTTTGCCTGTTTGATAGTTTGTCGGAGGCATAGCGGGATTTCTTATCAGCTTCCGGTGTAGTGTCCCGCTCCTTGAAAGCGGCAGCTCTAGCCTTTAGCTCAGTGCGGATGTTGCCTGTAATCCATGGCTTCTGGTTGGGGTATGTACGTACGGTCACTGTAGGGATGACGTCATCGATGCACTTATTGATGAAGCCAATGACTTATGTGGTGTACTCCTCAATGACATCGGAAGAATCCCGGAACATATTCTGGTCTGTGCTAGCAAAACAGTGCTGTAGCTTAGCATCTGCTTCATTTGACCACTTTTTTATATACCGAGTCACTGGTGCTTCCTGCTTTAATTTTTGCTTGTAAGCAGGTATAAGGAGGATAGAATTATGGTCAGATTTGCCAAATAGACGGTGAGTGAGGGCGAGGGAGAGCTTGTACGCGTTTCTGAGTGTGGAGTGAAGGTGGTCTAGAGTTGTTTTCCCTCTGGCATGCTGATAGAAATTTGGTAAAACGGATTTAAATTTCCCTGCATTAAAGTCCCCGGCTACTAGTAGCGCCGCCTCTAGATGAGCGTTTTCCAGTTTGCTTATAGCATAATACAGCTCATTTAGTGCGGTGTTAGTGCCAGCATCGGTCTGTGGTGGTATGTATATATATATACTGCTCAAAAAAATAAAGGGAACACTTAAACAACACAATGTAACTCCAAGTCAATCACACTTCTGTGAAATCAAACTGTCCACTTAGGAAGCAACACTGATTGACAATACATTTCACATGCTGTTGTGCAAATGGAATAGACAACAGGTGGAAATTATAGGCAATAAGCAAGACACCCCCAATAAAGGAGTGGTTCAGCAGGTGGTACCACAGACCACTTCTCAGTTCCTATGCCTCCTGGCTGATGTTTTGGTCACTTTTGAATGCTGGCGGTGCTTTCACTCTAGTGGTAGCATGAGACGGAGTCTACAACCCACACAAGTGGCTCAGGTAGTGCAGCTCATCCAGGATGGCACATCAATGCGAGCTGTGGCAAGAAGGTTTGCTGTGTCTGTCAGCGTAGTGTCCAGAGCATGGAGGCGCTACCAGGAGACAGGCCAGTACATCAGGAGACGTGGAGGAGGCCGTAGGAGGGCAACAACCCAGCAGCAGGACCGCTACCTCTGCCTTTGTGCAAGGAGGAGCAGGAGGAGAACTGCCAGAGCCCTGCAAAATGACCTCCAGCAGGCCACAAATGTGCATGTGTCTGCTCAAACGGTCAGAAACAGTCTCCATGAGGGTGGTATGAGGGCCCGACGTCCACAGGTGGGGGTTGAGCTTACAGCCCAACACCGTGCAGGACGTTTGGCATTTGCCAGAGAACACCAAGATTGGCAAATTCGCCACTGGCACCCTGCGCTCTTCACAGATGAAAGCAGGTTCACACTGAGCACGTGACAGACGTGACAGAGTCTGGAGACGCCGTGGAGAACGTCCTGCTGCCTGCAACATCCTCCAGCATGACCGGTTTGGCGGTGGATCAGTCATGGTGTGGGGTGGCATTTCTTTGGGGGGCCGCACAGCCCTCCATGTGCTCGCCAGAGGTAGCCTGACTGCCATTAGGTACCGAGATGAGATCCTCAGACCCCTTGTGAGACCATATGCTGGTGCGGTTGGCCCTGGGTTCCTCCTAATGCAAGACAATGCTAGACCTCATGTGGCTGGAGTGTGTCAGCAGTTCTTGCAAGAGGAAGGCATTGATGCTATGGACTGGCCCGCCCGTTCCCCAGACCTGAATCCAATTGAGCACATCTGGGACATCATGTCTCGCTCCATCCACCAACGCCACGTTGCACCACAGACTGTCCAGGAGTTGGCGGATGCTTTAGTCCAGGTCTGGGAGGAGATCCCTCAGGAGACCATCCGCCACCTCATCAGGAGCATGCCCAGGTGTTGTAGGGAGGTCATACAGGCACGTGGAGGCCACACACACTACTGAGCCTCATTTTGACTTGTTTTAAGGACATTACATCAAAGTTGGATCAGCCTGTAGTGTGCTTTTCCACTTTCATTTTGAGTGTGACTCCAAATCCAGACCTCCATGGGTTGATAAATTGGATTTCCATTGATTATTTTTGTGTGATTTTGTTGTCAGCACATTCAACTATGTAAAGAAAAAAGTATTTCATAAGATTATTTCTTTCATTCAGATCTAGGATGTGTTGTTTAAGTGTTCCCTTTATTTTTTTGAGCAGTGTATAATTTATAAGTCCAAAAATGGGTGTAGCAACTACAGATTGCCCCTTTAAGTCTATCAAAAGTTTGAGCATGTGTGCATTTTTTTAATCATAATGTATTCGTTTGAGCAATAAAAGCCCCACTTTTATTCCATAGGCTTGGATCCGCACTATGCAGCTGTTGCAAGAGTGCATTTTTCACTGGCTGTCCACTGGTTTCAAAAACCATGATTGATAGGCAGCTTAAACTGCTTGAATTCAACCATTATTTGGTTCAAATACAAATGTAGATTTGTGAACAGCCATCCACAACAACCACAGTCCGTATGACACAAATAGCTAAATTAGAGAGCAGGAGTGGGATTCACATCAACACGTTATCAATAATAAGTGATATCCGTATCGCCGCAGACTATACCACAGCTATCATACTTAACTCCAAGTGTTTACTCAATTGGATCATCTTTGGAAGACATTTTTTTTCTCCTCTATTTAACTAGGGAAGTCAGTTAAGAACAAATTCTTATTTACACTAACAGCCTAGAAACAGTCGTTTAACTGCCTTGTTCAGGGGCAGAACGACAGATTTTTACCTTGTCAGCTCAGGGATTCGATCTAGCAACCTTCCGGTTACTGGCCCAATTCTCTTACCACTACCTGCCACCCCACATAGCTTGGACTGTAGCCTACAAAAGCCTATTCCTGCTCTTTTCCCGCAATCCGTCAATCACATTTGGTGTGTTATCATAGTGGTCTCTGACTTGTGGTCAGACTCACCCAGGTGGAACAAACTTGAACTTGCGCTTTTTTTCAATGCTAATTTGAATGTCATTGAGAAAACAGACAAGTGTCCGATTTTTTCCCACAAACATCCTTTCTGAATTTAAAAGTTATCCTATAAATTATTAAGTCGTTTTTCAAAAATATCTGTAATCTGATTACAATATTTTTGCTGGTAACGGATTACAGTTACTGTTACTCCCCAACCCTGTGGACAATAGAAAACATTAGTCTGGAGCACATTAGTCAGTTTTATACCCTCCCTTTGCAACCCTTCTCAAGTCATCAGGATTTATATACTGTATGTCAGATATGTATGATATTAGAACCTACACTTAATGCTCTTATCGACATCATTTAAATGGCTTTATAAAATACATGTGAGTAATTGGTTGATTTTATTTATTGAGTGATCATTCTGTTGAGCTAAATGATAAAGGGAGATCTTATTCACACCCCACCACTTCAGTTGTTGGCTTTATGTTTGTTGTCATGCAGTACTTTGACAATTTACACAACAGCTGGGCATTGTTCATGCAGTCACTAGTTCTGATATGAGGATCATCCCGTAAATAAATAGGCCAACTGTGGAGGCCCAGAGCTCTGGAGGATGCCTCCTGCTTGTAGAATGAAAACACTAATTTATGAATGGACATTCCACAGCCAATCACCATCATCCCATAGATTAAATCATGTTGGGTTTTGCTGAGAGGATTTTCTTCTCATGTCAAATCTGCTCAAAGAGTCTTCCTAGTGAAATCTGCTGGGTTATTCATGCCGTGGCAGAAGACATGATGCCATATCAAGTGGCTTCCATAACAGATTAAGGAGTTCTAATTTGTATCATAATCTCACATTACTGAATACAGCTCACAGAAGAGGGAGGTGGGGGGGGGGGGGCAAGGGAGGGAGGAGGAGGAGAGGGACAGAGGGAGGGAAGAGGGACAGAGGGGGAGGGGAGAGAGAGGGGGAGAGGGAGAGAAGAAAGGGGGAGAGAGGGAGGAAGGGGAGAGCGGCTGGTTTCCTCAGACATCTGGTGATGAGGATGTGTTACTCCCTGTAGCATGCCTCCTCTAGTTTGGCCACTGAATATGTGATGATGAGGAATCACCAGAGATACTGTAAACAGAGAGAGGTTGCACCTAAGACACCAATTTAAGGTTGGTTTTGCATTTCCCTGTACAATGGTTAAGTTTAGGATTTGGGGAGGATAAACATATCCTAGATCTGTGCATAAAATGTAAAAACACAGGGAGATAAGGAGACGGCAGCCGTAGACTTTCACGTTGTGACAAATTGAGACATCATTTCTCACAGTGACATATTGACCTTTGCTGACAAGAATGATTACAAACAAAATAATTCACTTATTGGAGCAAATGTAAAGTAGCATCCATACTCATTTTGTTCTGTCTCAACATATTCAATATATCTCTAACCTCCTCCTTAAGTTGTGTTGGTTGTGTCATTGGCATCAAGTAAGTAAAAACTGTGTAGCGTTTGAAGTTTAGGAACAAAGGCAGTGTGTATGTGTTGAGGCCAGAGAGACAAGCTAGCAGCAGACGATGCTCCAGAAGCAACATACAGACTAATAATAATGACTCCTCGTCTGTTTTCCCCCTCAGACTGAGCTAATATAGTTTTTGCTGGGTAATGATACCGAGACGGGAGGGCATATTCCCAGTAATTGATCCTGCTGGCTACCGCCAAGCTCTAACGAGCTAAACGAGGAGGAAAACCCTCTCAGGCAAGAGCAGAGTTTTTATAAGAGAGAGAAAGAGAAATGAATGCATACAAGTTAGATTCGGGGAAGAATGCACTTTCTAATACAAAGACGTTCCCGGGGTTTATCCGTGGTTTCCGTGACGACGGCATGCTGTAGCAGATCAAAGAGAGGAGTGTAAAATGGTTGGAGAGAGGGCTGCTTGAGCATTCTCTCCTTTTTCTTCTGCTGGAGAGAGGAAGGGAGAGAGGGAGGGAGAGAGGGAGGGAGCATGCGGACAGAGCACTCCCTCTTTCATCTCTTACAACATCCTCTGGGGGTTTGGGATATTCTGCGACCCCTATTTCAAAGGGGTCGCAGAACTGAAGATTCATCTCTCCATTACCATGTTGTCTCTGTGCTGCTGGGTAGAAATCTAAGGGTTGCTGCAATTGTTGTCTTGTCTTTTTTTCTGATCAAACACGCCTTTAATTTTCACCTGATAATACAGTCCGACATTGATTAACCAGGATGACACCCAGACTGATAATTGCTATGTCTGCTTCTGAAAATTACTGTGTACTAGATCATCTCAGGGCTGTTAGGCTACCTATTCATTTTCTGTCCTCTATGCAACGTATTGTGAACCTGCCTCCAGATATGATATCTTCAAATACATCTAGACAGAACATACCATTTATACATTTTACTTTATTTACATTCTGTGTGACTAACAGTTCACAAGAAGCAAGTAGTTGTAGTTAATGCTGTTGTTGATTAGTGCTGACTACACAATCACATAACAGCTATTTATTATAGGTTAATTTCTGGTGTATTAAATTAACCCATTTCTCCCCTTCTTTTCTCTTCCATGCATACCTTGGAATTATTCTGGAAACAGGTAAGCCATATAAATATATTATACTGTGTTAAATTATCATAATTAGAAAAAAATCTAATACTGAAACTGAAATATTGTAGTGTAGCCAGCAGATAAAACATTTTGTCAGGTGATTCAACAGCATCTCTAATCAGTAGTAGCTATACGACAAATATCAAATAGCAAGTAAAGTACTAGACATATTACCAGAAGTCATCGCAGCATAAGGATGCCTGGATGGTTTGAGAGGAGTGTTTGTAGGATAAAAGCCTAGGGTGTGTTGTTGTGTGATGCCTGAAACAGAGACAACAGAGAAAGGCTGCTGAATGCTGAATATTCTTGGCGCGTGCTTGGTGCTCGGTTGGAGCCCAGAGATAAGACATTTATGTTCTGCCAGCAGGGGAAAAAAGGCCAATGGGTGCCGTGGAGATGTGTAGACATCAGTGGTTTAATGGCTTGAATCTAACTCGGGCCAATTAAAAGGCATGCAGCGTGCGCAGGGTTGGGCGGCCATTCATTTCAGGGGAAATTGAGGTTAAAATGAGCCATTGTTCAGCCACACGGCCACATCATCGCATACTGAGTGCCAGACCTGCAATGGTACTCTAAAGGGTAGATAGAGGAGAGAGAGAGGAGGATTGCTGTCTTGAGTGGAGATTATGAACATTGAATGCAGTGTGTGGAGAGAGATAGAGAGAGAAATGGAGAGAGAGAGACATCCACACATACAAAGACGGGGAGGGGAGGGAGAGAGAGGGGGGAAAGATCGAGAGGCAGAGTGAGAAAGAGAGAGAAAGACACACTGGGAGAGTGCGACAAAATGCTTTGCATTTGATTTGGCTGTAGATGTCTCCCTGTCTTTATGTGGATAGGAATTGTCTGGCTGTATTTTCTGCCCGTCTCTGTGCGGATAGGGCCAGGGGTTGCCTGGTAGAGTTGGAGTCGCCTTCCCCAGGTGTGACATCAGGTGAACAAACACCACTCACTGCCGAATTGCTGACTGAGCCATAGACGCACACACACACACACACACACACACACACACACACACACACACACACACACACACACACACACACAATGACGATCATACATCACAGCTTGTCAGGTGTGTATGTGTGGGTGGGAGGGGGGGAAGCCATGCCATCTCATTATAGGACAGAGATTTGACCCTCAGCTTCTCACCTTTTCTTTAGAGAAAATCCTCACTGAGGTGGGGCACTAATGTTGGGTGATTAGGCCTGGCTTGCAGTTGGCGTTCCAATTCATCCCAAAGGTGTTCGATGGGGTTGACGTTTGGGTTGACATTAGGGTTCTTCCACACCGATCTTGACAAACCATTTCTGCATGGACCTCGCTTTGTACACGGGGGCATTGTCATGCTGAAACAGGAAAGGACCTTCCCCAAACTGTTGCCACAAAGTTGGAAGCACAGAATCGCCTAGAATGTCATTGTATGCTGTACTGTAGCATTAAGATTTCCCTTCATTGGAACTAAGGGGCCTAGCTCGAACCATGAAAAACAGCCCCAGACCATTATTCCTCCTACACCAAACTTTACAGTTGGCACTATGCATTGGGGCAGGAGGGGACTCCTGACATCTGCCAAACCCAGATTCGTCTGTCGGACTGCCAGATGGTGAAGCGTGATTCATCACTCCAGAGAACTCGTTTCCACTGCTCCAGAGTCCATTGGTGGCGAGCTTTACACCACTCCAGCCGACGCTTGGCATTGCGCATGGTGATATTAGCCTTGTGTGCGGCTGCTCGGCCATGGAAACACATTTCATGAAGCTCCCGATGAACAGTTCTTGTGCTGACGTTACTTCCAGAGGCAGTTTGGAACTCAGTAGTGAGTATTGCAACCAAGGACAGACGATTTTTACGCGCTACGCCCTTCAGCACTCGGCCGTCCCATTCGGTGAGCTTGTTTCGCCTACCACTTCGCATCTAACCCGCTGTTGCTCCTAGACATTTCCACTTCACAATAACAGCACTTTGACCAGGGCAGCTCTAGCAGGCTCTACCAGTTCACTTCACCTATTTTGTGGACTGAGTCCTCTTTGCATTCACATTGCTATGTTTAGAAAGTAACCAAGATCTTTTTCCAACATGCACTCTGGGTTTTTACAAAGTGCAGGACAAGCCATTCAATCAGATTGTGTTATCGGACAGCTAGATATACCTACTTATATTTTGGAAGCTAATTGCGTTTAGTTAAAATATTTACATTTACATTTAAGTCATTTAGCGACTTACAAATTGGTGCATTCACCTTATGATATCCAGTGGAACAACCACTTTACAATAGTGCATCTAAATCTTTTAAGGGGGGGGGGTTAGAAGGATTACTTTATCCTATCCTAGGTATTCCTTAAAGAGGTGGGGTTAACATGTACATTTGATTGGTAACAGAATAAATAGCAAAAGAATAACTGCACAATAAATAATGCTGTAATTGAAAATTGTACACGGTAGGCTACTGCCCCTTTAAGAGCTAGAATAGATTTTGTACCCCATGTTGTGATTTTCACCAAATATATTGTTTTCTCACACTATTCAAACCTCAAAATCAATAAACAGCTTATGAAGATCACTTAGCCTATAGATCACATATTGCAAACAAATAATCTGAGCTAAAACCTCCACGCATTTTGGAATTTCTGTCCGCCCTTGACAATCACTAATCAATATCCAAAAACTGCACCATTTTTTTTGCCCGAACCTGCAGATCATCCTCTTCTCTCTTTTGTGGCACCAATAGGACGGTTTATGGCAAGGGAGACAGTGTTGCAGTAGTCTAGTGTGTGGTGAGGGAAAAATGACAAGTGAATCTGGGGATCTTCGCATTCACATTGCCCTAAAAAAGGGAACCGGAATTCAAGCGAACCAAACTCAGGCCACATATCTGAGTTCACAAAAATTGTCTGAAAGGCAAATGTGAAAACACCCAATAGGGCCCCTCTCCGTTGAGCTTTCAATATCCTCTTATGACGGTTTCATACTGTAACCCAGAGAGGCGTTCTGCCTGCATGGCTGCTGAATGTGTCCACATGTGACCTTTGGTTAATGTCACATGCCACTGGCTTTCATGTCACCCCAACACAACATGACAGGGCTTTTTTCCAACCCCCATTTTCCTTCCCTGAAACAGAGGCATCGTCATAGATATTTTAGTGTAGAGCAGGCGAGGCGGGCCACATTAATTATCCCTGTGAGTGGTCTGGATGGAATAAGGGCAGTCAGCTGGAAAGGAGAGGCAGGGGCAGGGCGGTGGGATGTAGGAGTGGGGTTCCCCAAGGGCGGGGGGGTGCTAGACGTGTGTGCGTAAAATGTATGGAATCAGCATGCTAAGGTGTTTTGAAAACCCACATTTGGTGTATTTAATTGATTTGAGGTTTTGATGTCATGTGTTTTCTGGAAATCTTTCTGAGTATTCCTGTCAAAAAATGCTCACATCCCAGTCAAATCTCACACACAAAAGAGAAAAAGCTGGGGATTATGACCGTATCGGTACGGTGTTGTGAGGAATGACAGAACAGGGGATACTGCAGGAGGGGCAGTGTCGGGCTCCATCCCAAATGGTACGCTATTCCCTATATATTGAGTACTACTTTTGACAAGGGCTCATTTGGGACGAAGCCTCAGACAGAGACAGAGCCCTAAGATGGACGTGCCCCGGGCCCCTGGCTGCAGGTAGTGTTTAACGAGCTCAGCCTTACAAAGCCATATGTGTCATCTGATTACTGTAGCTCTGCTGCATCCTCTGCCTCTCCCTCTTTCGTTCACTCTCTCTTTTGCTCTCTCGCTCTTTCTCGTTCTGGATGCTTAATTGGAGTCATTGTCTGAAAGGGCACTTGGGTTATATTGGGAAATTGACATTTTGTTGTTCAGTATTAGATAATAGATATGATAGTTTTTATTTATTCATTTTTAGGGGGTAGATACATGTATATTTTTTTGCTGTTGGCTAAATGTGTCAAAAGTGGGACAAGCAATGTGTGCTATTTAGGTGTAATCTAGTCAAGATACAGAAGTTGTCCTCAGTATTCTAACACAACAATATCACAATCATACTTCAGTATTGAAGTATGATTGTGTAGGATACCTGACGAGACTATGTCAGCGAGTGGATATACTGCCTCTACCGTTCTATTCGTGAATGTGCAATCTCTGGAGAATAACCTGGACAAGCTCCATTCAAATTCTTCAGATCAACCTTTCTCCGAGTCGTGGCTCAACAAGTACATGGAAAATATAAATCAAGCTGTTTTTTCTATACATCGGCAGGACAGAACGGCAACGTCGGGTGAACTCAAGGGGGGTGGTGTGTCTCTTTCTTTAAAAAGCTGGTCTCTAATATTAAGGAAGTCTCTATGTTCTGCTCGCCTGAGTTAGAATAACTCATGAGAAGCTGTAGACCATACTATTTACCAACAAGCTGTATATGGCCATACGCAAACAAGAAAATGCTCACCCAGAGGCGGCACTCCTAGTTGCCGGTGATTGTAATGCAGGAACTGAAAACGTTTTACCTCATTTCTACCAGAATGTCACCTGTGCGACTAGATCACCTTTACTCCACACACAGAGACGCATAAAAAGCTCTCCCTTGCTTACAAGCAAAAACTCAAACAGGAAGTACCAGAAGTACTCATTATGGAAGTGGTCTGATGAAGCGGATATTAAGCTACAGGACTGTTTCGCTAGCACAGACTGGAATATGTTCAGGGATTCATCCGATGGCATTGAGTTTACCACATCAGTCACCGGCTTCATTAATAAGTACATCAACAACGTCGTCCCCACAGTGACCGTATTTACATAACCCAACCAGAAGCCATGGATTACAGGCAATAACCGCACTGAGCTAAAGGCTATAGCTGCCGCTTTCAAGGAGCGGGATACTAATCCAGACACCCAGACACCCTGGACTCACTCCAATTTGCATACCGCCCCAACAGATCCAAAGATGACACAATCTATATTGCACTCCACACTGCCCTTTCCCATCTGGACAAAAGCTCAGCATTCAACACCATAGTGCCCTCCAAGCTCATCACTAAGCTAAGGACCCTGGGACTGAACACCTCCCTCTGCAACTGGATCCTGGACTTCCTGATAGGCTGCCCCCAGGCGTTGAGGGTAGACAACAACACATCCACCACACTGACCCTTAACATGCTTAGTCCCCTCCCGTACTCCCTGTTCACCCATCACCCACAACTGCGTGGCCTTGCACAACTCCAACACCATCATTAAGTTTGCTGACGAGACGACGGTGGTAGGCCTGATCATCGACGACGATGAGACAGCCTGTAGTGAGGAGGTCATGGACCTGGCAGTGTGGTACCAGGACAACAATCTCTCCTTGTACATTCCCTGGTTATTTTATTGTGTTACCCTTTCCTTTTTTGGGTTAAGTGCTCGTAAACATTTCAAGGTCTACACCTGTTGTATGTGGCGCATGTGACAATTAATATTTGATTCACTGACCTGACAAACCATGCATCATTTATGAAAGGCATTGTCAATACTTTTGATGGCTTTTTTTCTCTGTGCTGTTATCGATTGACAGATTTATTACCACTAATTCATGTTTTTCATGTGGGCTTCGTGCTTTGTTTCATGCAAACTATTTTCCAAGCCGATACTAACCAGGCCAATGTGTAGCACTGACTGCACCCCTCAGTGTTGAAGCAGGGCAGCTCAAGTCAGCATGCAGCAGCTCTCAATCATGATGGGGGACTGCTTGGAACACAGCGCCCTGAGGAATAATGGTTATTTTGCGTGTGTGTGCATGCGTGTGTGTACTGCACAGTACAGTATTTGACTTGATTATTTGAGGGGGATGGGGTGCTTGCTGGAAGTGAGGGAGAGGCAACAGTTGCCCTGACAACATCAGTAGCTGTCAACACCTCTGTCTTAATAGTGACAAATGGTACTTATTACATCAGCGTTAATTTCCCCCCATCTCCTTCAGATGAAGATACTTAGCCTGCACTGATCAAATTGTCAGCATAATTACTAAGAACAGACCCTATTAAAAGCCAGAGCTTCAGATTCAGTGTCGAGTCTCATGGTTAGGCCTATCATTCAGCTGCATCTCTGGGAGGCTGATGTAGACAACACGTATACTAATGTCCTTAAGTCCAGAACTCTACTCACTCAGACAGAAATACTGTAGGAGGACAGGCTAGGGGGTAATAGACATACGGCTCAATTCAATGGAACTGCACTTCAGTATTTACAGTACATAGGAGGAGCTTTTTCCCATTGTCAAATAAAATCACAGGATGGTTTTGATTCTGATACAAACCCACTTTTCTTACCAATTAGACTCCCTTCACAGGTGCTTCCAGTTATGTGTGTGGTCAGTAATTTGTCAACAAAGACACTGCATTGTAAGGTAGTGTGTACGCTTATTACTATGAAATTATTAACAGGCCACTCGTCCTTTCTTGGACAAAATTGCTCTTCGAAGTAGACCTGACATATGAGTTATTTACAATAACTCAATAAGACAAAATTTGAATAATAGTAATACATTGATTAATCTGAAGGTAGGAATTCTTTAAGAATCTATTGGAGTTCTTTTCCAGAATAACAAGACAAACATAAGTTATTCATACAATCAACATTTAATAATGCTAATCTAAATATTTACAAACAAAATAAGAGTAATCATGAAAAGGTAGGGAATAGAATGAAAGACAAGAAGGAGACCTCAAGATATCTGAATATTAAAGACGTGATGCTCAGACTGCTGTCCTTGGCTCTGGCCAGGCCACATGGAAGAGAACAAAGGAAAGATGGCGGTGTGTCCTCCTTTGTCCTGAATTGAGGGGTTTCTTGGTGGTGGTTTCTTGCTCCTTTGCTCTGAGTTTGGATGGTCCCTCGTGGGCTGCTCCTTTGGGTTGTGTCCCAGGTTACTCTGCCTACTGGCTCTTCCTTTGAGTTGCTGTAATGTGTAAGACAAAGACAAAACAAATGGAAAATGAAAAGTGGATCGGCGATGGCTAGAAGGTCGGTGACGTCGACCGCCGAACGCCGCCCGAAAAAGGAGAGGGACCCCCCCTTGATGCGCGGCTCCAGCAGTGTGCCGACACCGACCTTGGGGACGACCCAGAGGACGAAGCGCAAGGTGATCCGGGTGGAGATGGTGGAAATCCCGCAGCAACGAAGGGTCCAAGACATCCTCCACCGGCACCCAGCATCTCTCCTCCAGACCGTACCCCCTCCCACTCCACGAGGTACTGAAGGCCCCTCGCCCAACGCCTTGAGTCCAGGATGGCTCGAACAGCATACGCCGGGGCCCCCTCGATGTCCAGAGGGGGCGGAGGAACCTCCCGCACCTCAGACTCCTGGAGTGGACCAGCCACCACCGGCCTGAGGAGAGACACATGGAACGAGGGATTAATACGGTAATCTGGGGGAAGCTGTAACCTGTACCTCGTTCAGTTTCCTCAGGACTTTGAATGGCCCCACAAACTGCGGACCCAGCTTCCGGCAGGGCGTGCGGAGGGGCAGGTTTCGGGTCGAGAGCCAGACCCAATCCCACTGCGGTGGCGGTCGGCGCTCGCCTTCTGCTGCCTCACGGCCCGTTGCAGGTGCACATGGGCGGCATCCCAGGTCTCCTCCGAGCACTTAAACCATTCGTCCACCGCAGGAGCTTCGATCTGGCTCTGATGCCGAGGTGCCAGAACCGGCTGATACCCCAGTATGCACTGGAATGGAGAGAGGTTAGTGGAGGAGTGACGGAGTGAGTTTTGAGCCATCTCTGCCCAGGGGATGAATGCCGCCCACTCCCCTGGCCGGTCCTGGCAATATGACCGCAGAAACCTACCCACATCCTGGTTTACTCTCTCCACCTGCCCGTTACTCTCGGGGTGAGGCTGACCGAGACCCTCGGACATTCCATGAACGTTCTCCAGACCCTGGACGTGAACTGGGGACCCCGATCAGAGACTATGTCCTCAGGCACCCCATAGTGCCGGAAGACGTGAGTGAACAGGGCCTCCGCAGTCTGTAGGGCTGTAGGGAGACCGGGCAAAGGGAGGAGATGGCAGGACTTAGAAAACCGATCCACAACGACCAGGAACGTGGTGTTGCCCTGTGAGGGAGGAAGATCCGTCAGGAAGTCAACCGACAGGTGCGACCACGGTCGTTGTGGAACGGGTAGGGGTTGTAACTTCCCTCTGGGCAGGTGCCTGGGAGCCTTGCACTGGGCGCACACCGAGCAAGAGGAAACATAAACCCTCACGTCCTTGGCCAAGGTGGACCACCAGTACTTCCCACTAAGGCAACGCACCGTCCGACCGATGCCAGGATGACCAGAGGAGGGTGATGTGTGGGCCCAATAGATCAGACGGTCGCGGACAGCAAACGGAACGTACAGGCACCCAGCTGGACACTGAGGGGGAGTGGGATCTGTGCGTAACACCCGCTCGATGTCCGCGTCCAGCTCCCACACCACCGGGGCCACCAGGCAAGAGGCCGGAAGTATGGGAGTGTGATCCATGGACCGCTCCTCTGTGTCATACATCCGGGACAGTGCGTCTGCCTTAGCGTTCTGGGAACCTGGTCTGTAGGACAGAGTGAAAACAAAACGGGTAAAGATTATGGCCCACCTTGCCTGGCGAGGGTTCAGTCTCCTCGCCGCCCGGATATACTCCAGATTGCGGTGGTCAGTCCAGATGAGGAAAGGGTGTTTAGCCCCCTCAAACCAATGTCTCCACGCCTTCAGAGCCTTGACAACAGCCCCCAGTCCCCCACATCATAGTTTCGCTCCGCAGGGCTGAGCTTCTTCGAAAAGAAAGCACTGGGGCAGAGCTTTGGTGGCGTGCCTGAGCGCTGAGAGAGCACGGCTCCTATCCCAGCCTCGGACGCGTCCACCTCCACTATGAACGCCAAAGAGGGATCTGGATGAGCCAGCACGGGAGCCGAGGTAAACAGAGCCTTCAGGTGACCAAAAGCCCTGTCCGCCTCAGCCGACCACTGCAGTCGCACCGGTCCCCCCTTCAGCAGTGAGGTAATGGGAGCCGCTACCTGACCAAAACCCTGGATAAACCTCTGGTAGTACTTGGCAAATCCTAGAAACCGCTGCACTTCCTTTACCATGGTGGGAGTCGGCCAATTACGCACGGCTGAAATGCGGTCACTCTCCATCTCCACCCCTGAAGTGGAAATGCGATACCCTAGGAAGGAGACGGATTGTTGGAAGAACAGACATTTCTCAACCTTGACGTACAGGTCATGCTCCAACAGTCCACCAAGCACCCTGCGCACCAGGGACACATGCTTGGCGCGTGTAGCGGAGTATATCAGAATGTTGTCGATATACACCACTACACCCTGCCCATGCAGGTCCCGGAAAATCTCGTCAACAAAGGCCTGGAAGACTGATGGAGCATTCATCAACCCATACGGCATGACGAGGTACTCATAGTGCCCTGAGGTGGTACTAAATGCCGTCTTCCACTCGTCCCCCTCCCGGATATGCACCAGGTTGTAAGTGCTCCTGAGATCCAATTTTGTGAAGAGGCGTGCCCGTGCATTGACTCGATTGCACTGGCAATGAGAGGCAGTGGGTAGCTGTACCTCACTGTAATCTGATTGATACCCCGATAGTCAATACGTGGGCGCAGACCTCCATCCTTCTTCTTCACAAAAAAGAAACTTGAGGAGGCAGGTGAAGTGGAGGGCCGAATGTATCCCTGCCCCAGGGATTCGGAGACATATGTTTCCATAGCCGCAGTCTCCTCCTGTGACAGAGGATACACGTGACTCCTGGGAACCAGGAGATTTATCGCACAATTTGTCTACCAGGAGATTTATCGCACAATCCCCCCGTCGATGGGGTGGTAATTGAGTCGCCTTCTTCTTACAGAAGGTGAGAGCCAAATCAGCATAGGGGATGCGCACGGTGGAGACCTGGTCTGGACTTTCCACCGTAGTCGCACCGATGGAAACTCCCATACACCTCCCTGAGCACTCTCGTGACCACCCCTTGAGAGCCCTCTGTTGCCAGGAAATAGTGCGGTCATGACAGGCCAACCAGGGTAGGCCCAGCATCACGGGAAACGCAGGAGAATCAATAAGGAAGAGACTGATTCTCTCCTTGTAACCCTCCTGCGTAACCATGCTTAGTGGAGCGGTGGCCTCCCTAATCAGCCCTGACCCTAATGGTCGACTATCTAGGGTGTGCACAGGGAAGGGCATATCTACAGGAACAAGGGGGATCCCTAAACTATGAGCAAATGAACGGTCAATAAAATTCCCAGCTGCACCTGAATCAACGAGCGCCTTATGCTGGGAATGCAGGGAAAACTCAGGAAATTTAATTAACACATACATGTGAGCAACAGGGGGCTCTGGGTGAGCCTGGTGCCGACTCACCTGGGGTGACATGATAGTGCCCTGCCTGCTGCCTCGACTCCCTGAGGAACCCCCCCAGCACCGACCAGCAGTGTGCCCTCTGCGGCCACAGATGGTGCAGGGAATGGCCCCTCCTCCGGTCACCCTAAGTGCAGCACCTCCCAGCTCCATGGGTGTCAGAGCGGATTTGCTGGACCTGACAGGCCCTGATCCGGACGTCCGCGGGAAGCCAGCAGGTTGTCCAGCCGGATGGACACGTCCACCAGCTGGTCCAACGTGAGGGTGGTTTCTCGGTAGGCCAACTCCCGATGGACGTCCTCGCATAGACTGCACCGGTAGTGATCGATCAGGGCCCTGTCGTTCCATCCCATGCTGGCGGCCAGGGTCCGGAAGCCCAAAGCGAAATCGTGCACGCTCCTCGTCCCCTGCCTCAGGTGGAACAGACGTTCATCCGCCGCTCGACCCTCAGGCGGGTGGTCGAAAACTGCCCGAAAGCGGCGGGTGAACTCTGCGTAATGGTCCAACGCCGCGTCTCCTTCACTCCATACGGCGTTCGCCCACTCCAGGGCTTTGCCTGAGAGGCAGGAGACGAGGGCGGACACGCTCTAATGTCCTGAAGGAGCCGGGTGGACGGTCGCCAGGTAGAGCAAGCTGGAGGAGGAACCCCTGGCATCCGGCAGCCGTCCCATCATACTCCCTTGGGAGCGCAAGCCGAATTCCGCTGGGACCGGATGAAGGAGGGGTGGATAGTGGGGCCTGCTGTAGTGGGGCTGGTGGAGGCGCTGGACGACCTCCTCTCTCCCAACGATCCATCGTCTACAGCACGCGATCCATGGCGGTACCCTGATGTTGAAATATGGTCGCGTGCTGCTGGACGCGCTCCTCTATCGCCACATGGAGGGCGTCTGCTCCTGCTGACTCCATTCAAGGTGAGTAATTCTGTAATGTGGTCTGTGTGTAGCTTGTGTAGAGGAGTCAGGCGCAGGACAGCAGATGTGAGTAAATAAACGTAATTTACTCAAAATGGACAAATATAATACAATAATGCGTGCCCACATAACGGACCGTCTTACATACAAACAATTACTCACAAACAAACATGGGGGAACAGAGGGTTAAGTAATGAACAAGTAATTGGGGGATTGAAACCAGGTGTGTAAGACAAAGACAAAACAAATGGAAAATGAAAAGTGGATCGGCGATGGCCAGAAGGCCGGTGACGCCGACCGCCGCCCGAACAAGGAGAGGGACCGACTTCGGCGGAAGTCGTGACAGTTGCAGAAGCTGTGGTCTAAATTGTCTTTTCCTTATTTCATTGAAGAATGTTAGCTTAAATGTACCGTTTAGGCCACACTAACTCTTTAAAGAGTAAGTTTCCTTCTGAGACTGTTTAGTGCATGAGCTCTTCCGTCCTAATTTCTGTATTGGATTTAAAAATATATATATATTTCACCTTTATTTAATTAACCAGGTAGGCCAGTTGAGAACAAGTTCTCATTTACAACTGTGACCTGGCCAAGATAAAGCAAAGCAATGCGACAAAAACAACAATACAGAGTTACACATGGATTAACAAACGTACAGTAAAATACACAATAGAAACATCTATGTACGGTGTGTGCAAATGTAGTAAGGTTGGGGAGGTAAGGCAATAAATAGGCCGTAGTGGCGAAATAATTACAATTTAGCATTAACACTGGAGTGATGGATGTGCAAGTAGAGATACTGGGGTGCAAAAGAGCAAAAAAATAAATAACAATATGGGGATGAGGTAGTTGGGTGTGCTATTTACAGATGGGCTGTGTACAGGTACGGTGATCGGTAAGCTGCTCTGACAGCTGATGCTTAAAGTTAGTGAGGGAGATATAAGTCTCCAGCTTCAGTGATTTTTGCAATTCGTTCCAGTCATTGGCAGCAGGGAACTGGAAGGAAAGGCTGCCAAAGGAGGTGTTGGCTTTGGGGATCACCAGTGAAATACACCTGCTGGAGCGCGTGCTAAGGGTGGGTGTTGCTATGGAGACCAGTGAGCTGAGATAAGGCGGGGCTTTACCTAGCAAAGACTTATAGATGACCTGGAGCCAGTGGGTTTACAGGTACTATTCCCTAAAAGGTACTTTTCCCCTAACTTATTATTTCACTAGTTCTTGCCATTAAAGGCGAAGGTCCAGGCCCTGTGGTTTGCCTACTGAACATGGAGGTTCTTCTCCCTCCTCGATAGAGATCCAGCTTGAGAGGTCCAGCTTGAGAGGTTCAGCAGGATAAGAGGCTAAGCGAGTGAGGGGGAGACGTGAGGGGGAGAGTCCTTTTGTAGTCCAGTGAGGCCACATGGTATCACACCGAGGTGTGAAGGGCCACTTTATGACCCTTTGTCTTGGGGAGAGATAGTGCTAATTTGATATAGAGCAGACATAACTCACTCTATGAAATTAGTCAAAACAGCAACATTTTACATATGGCTATAAATGAATAAGGAAATCTCAAAAGAGAAAAATGTCCTTGTGTGCTACCTATAACCCCCCAATAGGATGCCCATACTTTAACAATGACAGCTTCTCCATCCTAGAGAGGGAGATAAACCATTTCCAGGTACTAGTCTGTGGCAACCTAAATGCCAGAACTGGACAAGAACCCAACACCCTCAGCACACAGGGAGACAAACACCTATCTGGAGGTGACAGCATTCCCTCCCCCATTTACCCCCCTAGACACAACTACGACAACATAACCAACAGAAACGGGTCACAACTCCTGTAGCTCAGTCGGATGCTGGGTATGTACATAGTTAATGGTAGGCTTCGAGGGGACACCTATGGTAGGTACACCTATAGCTCATCTCTTGGCAGTAGAACTGTAGACTACTTTATCACTGACCTCAACCCAGAGTCTCTTAGAGTGTTCAGTCAGCCAACTGACACCCCTATTAAATCACAGCAAAATCACACTCTACTTGAACAGACCTATCTTTGGTCAATCATGAGGCGTCAAAGCCAAAGGAACTGAATGATATTAAGAAATTCTAGCGATGGAAGGAAAATTGTGTGGAAATCTACCAAAAAACAATTAGGCAACAACAAATTCAATCCCTTATAGACAATTTCCTGGACAAAAGGTTTGACTGTACTAGTGAAAGTTTAAACTTGGCAGTAGAAAACCTAAACAGTTTATTTTACCTCTCGGCTTCCCTATCAAATCCAAAAATTTGAACAACAATGACAAATGGTTTGATGAAGAATGCAAAAACCTAAGAAAGAAATTGAGAGACCTATTCAACCAAAAAACAGAGCCTACGTCTTCACTATGGTGAATCACTAAAACAATAAAGAAATACACTGCGGAAAAAGAAGGAACAGCATGTCAGAAATCAGCTCATATACATGATCAAATAAACTCAGCAAAAAAAGAAACGTCCTCTCACTGTCAACTGTGTTTATTTTAACTTAACATGTGTAAATATTTGGAAGAACATAACAAGATTCAACAACTGACACATAAACTGAACAAGTTCCACAGACATGACTAACAAAAATTGAATAATGTGTCCCTGAACAAAGGGGGGTCCAAATCAAAAGTAACAGTCAGTATCTGGTGTGGCCACCAGCTACATTAAGTACTGCAGTGCATCTCCTCCTCATGGACTGCACCAGATTTGCCAGTTCTTGCTGTGAGATGTTACCCCACTCTTCCACCAAGGCACCTGCAAGTTCCCGGACATTTCTGGGAGGAATGGCCCTGGCCCTCACCCTCCAATCCAACAGGTCCCAGACGTGCTCAATGGGATTGAGATCCGGGCTCTTCACTGGCCATGGCAGAACACTGACATTCCTGTCTTGCAGGAAATCACGTACAAAACGAGCAGTATGGCTGGTGGCATGGTCATGCTGGAGGGTCATGTCAGGATGAGCCTGCAGGAAGGGTACCACATGAGGGAGGAGGATGTCTTTCCTGTAACGCACAGCTCAGTCCGTTGATGCTGTGACATACCGCAACAGACCATGATGGACCCTCCACCTCCAAATCGATCCCGCTCCAAGTACAGGCCTCGGTGTAACGCTCATTCCTTCGACGATAAATGCGAATCCGACCATCACCCCTGGTGAGCCAAAACCGCGACTCGTCAGTGAAGAGCACTTTTTGCCAGTTCTGTCTGGTCCAACGATGGTGGGTTTGTGCCCATAGGCGACGTTGTTGCCGGTGATGTCTGGTGAGGACCTGCATTAAAACAGGCCTACAAGCCCTCATTCCAGCCTCTCTCAGCCTATTGCGGACAGTCTGAGCACTGATGGAGCGATTGTGCGTTCCTGGTGTAACTCGGGCAGTTGTTGTTACCATCATGTACCTGTCCTGCAGGTGTGATGTTCGGATGTACCAATCCTGTGCAGGTGTCGTTACACGTGGTCTGCCACTGCGAAGACGATCAGCTGTCCGTCCTGTCTCCTTTATAGCTGTCTTAGGCGTCTCACAGTACAGACATTGCAATTTATTGCCCTGGCCACATCTGCAGTCCTCATTCCTCCTTGCAGCATGCCTAAGGCACGTTCACGTAGATGAGCAGGGACCCTGGGCATCTTTCTTTTGTTGTCAAGTAGAAAGGCCTCTTTAGTGTCCTAAGTCTTCATAACTGTGACCTTAATTTCTTACCGTCTGTAAGCTGTTAGTGTCTTAACAACCGTTCCACAGGTGCATGTTCATTAATTGTTTATGGTTCATTGAACAAGCATGGGAAACAGTGTTTAAACCCTTTACAATTAAGATATGTAAGGTTATTTGGATTTTTACGAATACTCTTTGAAAGACAGGGTCCTGAAAAAGGGACGTTTCTTTTTTTGCTGAGTTTACAAATCTTAGAATAAACTATTAAAGACTACCAGGACCCACTGGATTCTCCAATTACATTGAATGAACTACAGGACAAAATACAAACCCTCCAACTCAAAAAGGCCTGTGGGGTTTATGGTATCCTAAATGAAATGATTTACATTTTAGTCATTTAGCAGATGCTCTTATCCAGAGCGACTTACAGTAGTGAATGCATACATTTTATTCTCCATACTGGTCCCCCGTGGGAAACAAACCCACAACCCTGGTGTTGCAAACACCATGCTCTACCAACTGAGCCACACGGGATCAAATATACAGACCACAAATTCCAATTGGCTATACTTAAACTCTTTAACATCATCCTCAGCTCTTGCATCTTCCCCAATATTTGGAACCAAGGACAGATTACCCCAATCCACAAAAGTGGAGACAAATTTGACCCCAATAACTACCAGGGGATATGCATCAACAGCAACCCTCGGAAAATCCTCTGCATCATTAACAGCAGACTCGTACATTTCCTCAGCGAAAACAATGTACTAAGCAAATGTAAAATTGGCTTTTTACCAAATTATCGTACGACAGACACAAGTCTCACAAGTCCTCAACTGGCAGCTTCATTAAATAGTACCCGCAAAACACCAGTCTCAACATCAACAGTGAAGAGGCGACTCCGGGATGTTGTCCTTCTAGGCAGAGTTGCAAAGAAAAAGCCATATCTCAGACTGGCCAATAAAAAGAAAAGATTAAAGTGGGAAAAAGAACACAGACACTGGACAGAGGAGCTCTGCCTAGAAGGCCAGCATCCCGGAGTTGCCTCTTCACTGTTGACGTTGAGACTGGTGTTTTGCGGGTACTATATAATGAGGCTGCCAGTTGAGGACTTGTGAGGCATCTGATTCTCAAACTAGACACTCTAATGTACTTGTCCTCTTGCTCAGTTGTGCACTCCCACTCCTCTTTCTATTCTGGCTAGAGCAAGTTTGTGCTGTTCTGTGAAGGGAGTAGAACACACCGTTGTACGAAATCTTCAGTTTCTTGGCAATTTCTCACATGGGATAGCCTTCATTTCTCAGAACAAGAATAGACTGACGAGATTCAGAAGAAAGTGCTTTGTTTCTGGCCATTTTGAGCCTGCAATCGAACCCACAAATGCTGATGCTCCAGATACTCAACTAGTCTAAAGAAGGCCATATTTATTGCTTTTTTAATCAGAACAACAGTTTTCAGCTGTGCTAACATAATTGCAAAAGGGTTTTCTAATGATCAATTAGCCTTTTAAAATTATAAACTTGGAATAGCTAACACAACGTGCCATTGGAACAGAGGAGTGATGGTTGCTGAATGGGCCTCTAGATATTTCATAAAAAATCTGCCGTTTCCAGCTACAATAGTAATTTACAACATTAACAATGTCTACACTGTATTTCTGATCAATTTGATGTTTTTTTATTTGACAAAAAATGTGCTTTTCTTTCAAAAACAAGGACATTTCTAAGTGACCCCAAACTTTTGAACGGTAGTGTGTATTTCAACGAATTGGCGAGGGCACTAGAACAGTCTGTAGCACCCGGCATCACCCTACTAGATTCTGAAGTCAAATGTCTACTGTTTGCTGATGATCTGATTCTTCTGTCCCCAACCAAGGAGGGCATACAGCAGCACCTAGAACTTCTGCACAGATTCTGTCAGACCTGGGCCCTGACAGTAAATCTCAGTAAGACAAAAATAATAGTGTTCCAAAAAAGGTCTAGTTGCCAGGACAACGAATACAAATTCCATCTAGACACCGTTGCCCTAGAGCACACAAAAAATTCTATACATACCTCGACCTAAATATCAGCGCCACAGGTAACTTCCACAAATCTGTAAGCGATCTGAGAGACAAGGCAAGAAGTGCCTTCTATGCCATCAAAAGGAACATAAAATTCGACATACCAATTAGGATCTGGCTAAAAATACTTGAATCCGTTATAGAATCCATTGCCCTTTATGGTTGTGAGGTCCGCTCACCAACCAAGAATTCACAAAATGAGACTAACACCAAATTGAGTCACTGCATGCAGAATTCTGCAAAAATATCCAGTATACAACGTAAAACACAAAATAATGCATGCAGAGCAGAATTAGGCCGATACCTAATGCTATAAATTAGAATGCTATTTGGCCCTAAACAGAATACACAGTGGTAGAATACCTGACCCAAAATGAAGGAAGTCTGACTATATACTGACTCAGTGAGCATAGCCTTGCTATTGAGAAAGGCCGCCGAAGGCAGAGCTGGCTCTCAAGAGAAGACAGGCTGTGCACACTGCCCACAAAATGAGGTGAAAAATGAGCTGCACTTCCTAACCTCCTGCCAAATGTATGACCATATTAGAGACACATATTTCCCTCAGATTACACAGACACAAAAAGAATTTGAAAACAAATCCAATTTTGATAAACTCCCATATCTATTAGGTGAAATATCACAGTGTGCAATCACAGCAGCAAGATTTGTGACCTGTTGCCACAAGAGAAGGGGAACAAGTGAAGAACAAACACCATTGTAAATACAACATATATTTATGTTTATCTATTTTCCCTTTTGTACTTTAACTATTTGCACATAACTACAACACTGTATATAGACATAATATGACATTTGAAATGTCTTCATTCTTTTGGAAACATATGTTCCCCATGCCAATAAAGCCCCTTAAATTGAAATTGAATTGAGAGAGAGCTTGGAGGAACTCAGTAGTCCATAACAGTTTAGCATTATAGACAGACAGTAAAAGGATGTTCAACATTGTTCAACATATGACATTAAAACGACATGACGCTGCAGGATGAACATTTCTATGGCAGGTTCAATTTAATTCCAGCCTCACTTTAGTTTTATGAAATAGAGAGCTTAAACCTAGCTTTAAAATAACTTTAATTACCATAAGCAATTTCAGCGGTTTAATAGATGTGGGTTTGGTGTTGCCAATAGCTCAGTGGAGAATACTGTTGTTTGTCTCTTGTTGGTGACTGCATGGAGAGGGAAGTAAATTCACAAATTAGTGTTGTTTGATGGAAATGTGTGAATTGCTGTTGTTAAGCTGCTGCAATAATGAGGTTATGATGGCGGTCTACTCATGGCACATTATTTAGCCTAGAGCCTGTATAAACTCACAGAACAGTTGGTTGGTGAAAATAGTGCTAAATTGAATGACTAATTTTACAATATGTGGATATTCTACATCGTCAAATATACATTTAGTGTCAGTGGAAGTGTTTCCAGCTGTGGTGTTAGTTAGCTGGTTTAATGTAACACGTACAGGGGTTCCTGTGGCATTGGCTGTCCTCTCTCTTGTAGCCATTGGCTGTCCTCTCTCTTGTAGCCATTGGCTGTCCTCTCTCTTGTAGCCATTGGCTGTCCTCTCTCTTGTAGCCATTGGCTGTCCTCTCTCTTGTAGCCATTGGCTGTCCTCTCTCTTGTAGCCATTGGCTGTCCTCTCTCTTGTAGCCATTGGCTGTCCTCTCTCTCGTAGCCATTGGCTGTCCTCTCTCTTGTAGCCATTGGCTGTCCTCTCTCTTGTAGCCATTGGCTGTCCTCTCTCTTGTAGCCTACACAGAATGTGTCTCTCAGATACAAAGACACTGCAGACTAGAGGTAATAATTTGACGGACAGAAGTGTGAATGTTGTTGTCTCTGGCTAGAGCAAGCACAGGCCTTTGTCCTCCCAGTTGATTGGTTTTGCTTGCAGTGTGCTGTCTGTTTGTGCTGCAGCTAGCATTAGCCAGCCCATCAGGCATCTCTCAGGGATATTTAACTGCCATGAAAAAGATTACCCCCACATACAAAAATCCCACCTCACAGCTAAAATCCCACTATAGATCTATAGTCGCCTCCCCACCATGCGCAGTCCACAGCAACAACCACTGCTAATCCAGGAACCTTTTCTCATTGTTGGCTAGAGGGGCTCATACAAGGAGCCAGCTGTAGTAGAGTACATCTAAGGGTGGCCAGCCAGTCGCTCTCTGCACTGTACTGACCTTGGCTTCTGGTTGCGTGGAAGCAGAATGGAGCCTCTGTTGTTGTCAGAGCAGAGGGAAGAAAGAAAGAAAAGAGAACTTTGAATACCTTTCATCAGGCCAGGAGTCAGAGAGACAGAATAGTACTCCCTCATTATGCAGTATCGTGTGGAGATGAGAGCGGTTGGTTGGTGCGTGGTCGTGGAATGGCACGGCGGGAGAACACCTCCACAATGGCACCAGGTATGCGGAGAGCACATGGAGGGAAGGTGGATTAATTATACATGCAAGTACAATACAGTAGCTCCCTGCCTGCCCGCCGTCTCTGTGCCCAGCCAGTCTCAGACTAAAGGCTTGCACACATCGCACCGAATGTGGATCTACCATTCGTCTGACGATTGTTCAGCGTGCTGTTTCAGGGACCACCTGCTGTAGACGTCAAACTGCCCAAATGTTTCATGCGTTTCTACATGTAAAATTGGTGCGCACTCAGTTTGCAAATTATATTCAGAGGTGCTAAGTACTCTTGGCCATCAAACACTATTGGTCTGTCTGAGCCCTAAGGCTGTGTGTTTATAGGATCCAAAGTACTGAAAAACTCAGGTCCCAGAGGTTATGCAGGCTGGAGCTCTGTTGGTGTTTTTGATGAGTCTAGTATAGTCCAATAATCTCCTGTATAGGCCTTGTATTACTTAGAAGGGTTAAAGGCTCGTTTACATCACAACTTGAGGAAGGCGTTTGAAATACTAACAAGCTGCATTTAACCTTTTGATTAATCAATTATTGTTGTATAAAATAAGTTAATTTAGGAAAACCGTTGTTGGTTGTGCTAAAGTACTGTACAGGTCATTCTATACTCAACTACTGTACACTGTTCATATTTGTTAGTGGCTACCTGCATTTTTTTTATAGGCTCCTTCACAATCCAAACTAGGCTTTTAATTGCCGTCTGTCTTTCAACATGTAGAGAGCAAGGCTGGGAGGTCAACCTCTTCAAGAGTCTACTGGGATATGTGCTAATAGTGCTCACGGAAATGTTTTGGATCATTTTATAATCGAGCCTTAATTGGTACTAGCAAATCAGATCTTCTATAGCACATGCTTTTGTTTGGTACTTTGAGAGATTTTATTCCGTAAAGTACTGTATATACATTCTACACTGTATGCTATTTCAGATAAAATCCTTCAGATATAGTCCTGAATCACAGGTTCAAACCAGTGCTTTAATCTAAACTAAAGGTATTTGGATAAAGGTTAACTCCATATGATTTATTCAAATGACATATTTCACGTGTAAGATTTGTGTTTAAATATGCATAGTTCATCTCATGGCAGCTGGGCATTTTTTGCATGGATTGATTCAACCCAGCTGAATGATTTATGATGAATGAAAAGGCATCTTTAATTTACTGAGGAGAGGTAAATAACACCAGTCACTCACTGCAAAATGGAGGACGCTTTCTTTACAGGCCAATCACAACAAGCCATCAAATAATTCCTCTAAAATCACTTCTTGATTTTACAGTTCTTTGATCTTTGAGGGGGTTAGGGTTGAGTGATGGATCAAAGGAGTTACTATGTGGCCTTAAGGGGTGTTTTGATGTAGCACAAAGGAGAAAAGGGGAAATAGTGACACGCTTCGTCGCCCTTACACACACATTCATTATTGACGCTCCACAGTGCGCCGCGTCCCTACCCTACCCTACTCTACCCGTGGGTCGGTGTGGTGTGTCTAGGCCAGCTGTCTAGTGGGCTGGGCTCTGTGTACCAGAACAGATAGGATTATTTCATTGACCCTGCAGGTACAGGGTTCCCCCTCACCTCTACAGGCTGGCTAGCAACCCCCTCTAAACTCAAATGACACTAATCAGCTCACATACAGTACATGTAGATGAATAGGGAGAGAGGACTGAGAGAGGACCGAGAGAGGAACGAGAGAGGACCGAGAGAGGTGGGAAGGAGGAGAAAGTGAAAAGAGGGACTGAGAGGTGGCTGAAGGAGAGGAAGGTCCAGAGAGAGGGCTTGGTGTGTTTTATATTGTCCAGGGTGTGAGGACAGGGCTGTTGGTGAAGGTAGCCTACGTACACTATGACAACCATGATGGAGCCATGTGGTCAGCCAGCCGGGTGTCCATGCAGCCACCTTGCAGCGTTACAGGCTGAGGAGGAGAGGAGCTCCCTGGCTCCTGTCCCTGCATGGTGAGGTCAGAAGCCCAGTGATCTGACCTCAATCAAACCAGATTAGAGATCAGATCAGATCCCCAGCACGACGCAGTGCACCGCTGACCTCAGAGCAGCCACCAATTAGACTCAGAACATGCCGTCAGAACAGAACACCCTGTCCAGGAGGACAAGGAGAGAGTGTGGAGGAGCAGGCAGAGCCAAGATCTCTGTCCGTACAATGTCCATATAATACCACACCTATTTCCCATAGATTTTTCAACAAGTAAAATACTACTTGAATAAAAGTCTAAAAGTATTTGGTTTTAAATATACTTCAGTATCAAAAGTAAATGTAATTGCTAAAGTATCAAAAGTAATAGTATAAATCATTTTTTATTCCTTATATTAAGCCAACCGGACGGCACAATTTTCTTGTTTTTTATTCATTTAGCCAGGTGCACACTCCAACATTCAGACATCATTTACAAATAAAGCATTTGTCTTTAGTGAGTCCGTCAGATCAGAGGCAGTAGGGATGACCAGGGATGTTCTCTTGATAAGTAGGTGAATTGGACCATTTCCCTGTGATGCTAAGCATTCAAAATGTAACAAGTACTTTTATGTGTCAGGGAAAATGCATGGAGTAAAAATTACATTATTTTCTTTAGGAATGTAGTGAAGTAGGGCTGGGCTGGGAAGGAAACGTGTGAAGTTGGGCTGAGCTGAGCTGGGCTGGGAAGGAAACGTGTGAAGCTGGGCTGAGCTGGGCTGGGAACGGAACGTGTGAAGCTGGGATGAGCTGAGCTGGGCTGGGAAGGGAACGTGTGGAGCTGGGCAGGGCTGGGCTGGGAAGGGAACGTGTGGAACTGAGCTGGGCTGGGAAGGGAACGTGTGGAACTGAGCTGGGCTGGGAAGGGAACGTGTTGAACTGAGCTGGGCTGGGAAGGGAATGTGTGGAGCTGGGCTGGGTTGGGCTGGGAAGGGAACGTATGAAGCTGGGCTGGGCTGGGCTGGTCTGGACAGGGCTGGGCTGGGCTGGGCTGGGAAGGGAATGTGTGGAGCTGGGCTGGGTTGGGCTGGGAAGGGAACGTATGAAGCTGGGCTGGGCTGGGCTGGGCTGAGCTGGGCTGGACAGGGCTGGGCTGGGAAGGGAACATGTGGAGCTGAGCTGGGCTAGGCTTGGAAGGGAACGTGTGAAGCTGGGCTGGGCTGAGCTGGGCTGGACTGGGAAGGGAACGTGTGAAGCTGGGCTGAGCTGGGCTGGGAAGGGCTGGGAAGGGAACTTGTGGAGCTGGGCTGGGCTGAGCTGGGCTGGGATGGAACGTGTGGAGCTGGGCTGGGCTGGGCAGGGTTGGGCTGGGAATGGAATGTGTGAAGTTGGGCTGAGCTGAGCTGGGCTGGGAAGGGAACGTGTGGAGCTGGGCAGGGCTGGGCTGGGAAGGGAACGTGTGAAGCTGGGCTGGGCTGGGAAGGGAAGGTGTGAAGCTGGGCTGGGCTGGGAAGGGAAGGGAACGTGTGAAGCTGGGCTGGGCTGGGAAGGGAAGGGAACGTGTGAAGCTGGGCTGGGCTGGGAAGGGAAGGGAACGTGTGAAGCTGGGCTGGGCTGGGCTGGGAAGGGAAGGTGTGAAGCTGGGCTGGGCTGGGCTGGGCAGGGCTGGGCTGGAAAGGGAACGTGTGGAGCTGGGCTGGGCTGGGCTGGGAAGGGAAGGGAACGTGTGGAGCTGGGCAGGGCTGGGCTGGGAAGGGAACGTGTGAAGCTGGGCTGGGCTGGGAAGGGAAGGGAACGTGTGAAGCTGGGCTGGGCTGGGCTGGGCAGGGCTGGGCTGGAAAGGGAACGTGTGGAGCTGGGTAGGGCTGGGCTGGGAAGGGAACGTTTGAAACTGGGCTGGGCTGGGAAGGGAATGTGTGAAGCTTGGCTGGGCTGGGCTGGGAAGGAAAGGGAACATGTGAAGCTGAGCTCAGCTGGACTGGGCTGGGCTGGGCTGGGAATGTGTGGCGCTGGGCTGAGCAGGGCTGGGCTGGGAAGGAAACGTGTGAAGCTGGGATGAGCTGGGCTGGGCATGGAAGGGAACGTGTGAAGCTGGGGTGGGCTGGGAAGGGAAGGGAACGTGTGAAGCTGGGCTGGGCTGGGAAGGGAAGGGAACGTGTGAAGCTGGGCTGGGCTGGGAAGGGAAGGGAACGTGTGAAGCTGGGCTGGGCTGGGAAGGGAAGGGAACGTGTGAAGCTGGGCTGGGCTGGGAAGGGAAGGGAACGTGTGAAGCTGGGCTGGGCTGGGAAGGGAAGGGAACGTGTGAAGCTGGGCTGGGCTGGGAAGGGAAGGGAACGTGTGAAGCTGGGCTGGGCTGGGCTGAGCCGGGTTGGGCTGTTTGCCTTCATCACAAACATCAGGCTGCCTGTTTCAATGACTTCGCCTCAGGTTCAGAAGCTTAATGTATACATGCATATACACTGAGTGTGCAAAGCATTAAGGACACCTCCTCTTTTCATGACATAGACTGACCAGGTGACTCCAGGTGAAAGCTATTACCCCTTATTGATGTCAACTCCACTTCAATCAGTGTAGATGAAGGGGAGGAGACAGGTTAAAGAAGGATTTTTAAGCCTTGAGACAATTGAGACATGGATTGTGTATGTGTGCCATTCAGAGGGTGAAGTGCCTTTGAACGGGGTATGGTAGTAGGTGCCACCGGTTTGTGTCAAGAACTGTTTTGAAGGGGGGGGGGGGGGGTGTATAAGAGTACTCTGTGTATGGTAGTACTGTATGTCTGGAGGATCTGTTACAGACTAACATTGATAGAAGAACAGGGACAGAATATCTCTGAGCGCTGTGAAATCAAAAGCCAGATGGTGGAGAAGGAGTCCGAGGCAAGGAGAGACTAATAGAAAAAAGAGCGAGATAGGAGAGAGAAAGACAATAGATTTTCTTTCATTTTGATTTTCTGCTGCAGTCTGCTGAGCCCCTGTCTTCTCTCTAGCATCCCCTCTCCCTGCTCTTCAGTCTGTCATAACACAATAACAGAGGTCTGACAGCTTAAAAGACACTGGATGAGCATGGAGGTGCTTGGGGAGAAAATTGCTGCAGAACACAGGCAGCTCAGCGGCAAGAGAGAAAAACCATTTTGTCTCGCTCAAGATGGATTCCACTCTGAGATTGCAGGGTACCAAAGACAGAATCAAAATGGAGAACTCTAAAGGGAAAAAATAAAGGCTTTTTAGACATAATTGCTTTTGGCCTATGTTGGTGATATCAAATACTCTGATACAAATCACAACATTTTGTATTTTCACTTTGATTGCACAGTATTGTGCAATCAATATTGAATATTGAAGAAGTAAATCATACATATAATTTATGAATATCAATACGAAAGAGATATAATTTTCCTGCAGGGGTTATTATTGATGTATCTGTTCTCTTCAAACTTTAAAGAAATGCCTGGCAATGATAAGGACATGCACACACACATACCTCCCTCTCTCCCTCCCTCTACGGATCTCACTGCTGGTTGCCCGTCTCACACAATTGCATTTAAACCAGGAGCTAGAAGCTCCTTCAGGATATCAAATCCATGGACTCTGGTGTCTATTCTAACTAGGTCAACTTTACAATAGCTGCAGACTCTTTCTCCCTCTCCTCTCTCTTATTATTTTCACTACCTTTCAGAAGTGGATTTACAGTGCATTGGAAAGTATTCAGACCCCTTGACTTTTTCCACATTTTGTTACATTACAGCCTTATTCTAAAATGTATTAAAAAAAAAAAAATCCTCATCAATTTACACAGAATATCCCATAATGACAAAGCAAAAACAGATTTTTTGAAATGTTTGCAAATGCATTACAAATAAAAAACTGAAATATCACATTTACATAAGTATTCAAGCCCTTTAATCAGTACTTTGTTGAAGCACCTTTGGCAGCGATTACAAACCGTAGTCTGGCTTTTTTATGGCGGTTTTGGAGCAGTGGCTTCTTCCTTGCTGAGCGGCCTTTCAGGTTATGTTGATATCGGACTCGTTTTACTGTGGATATAGATACTTTGGTACCTGTTTCATCCAGCATCTTCACAAGGCTTGTACTGTTAGGTGACCTAAACTGGGACATGCTTAACACCCCGGGCCGTCCTACAATCTAAGCTAGATCCCCTCAATCTCACACAAATTATCAATGAACCTACTGTACCAGGTATAACCCCAAATCCGTAAACACGGGCACCCTCATAGATATCATCCTGACCAACCTGCCCTCTAAATATACCTCTGATCTCTTCAACCAGGATCTCAGCGATCACTGCCTCATTGCCTGCGTCCGTAATGGGTCTGCGGTCAAACAACCACCCCCCATCACTGTCAAACGCTCCCTAAAACACTTCAGGGAGCAGGCCTTTCCAATCGACCTGGCCCGGGTATCCTGGAAGGATATTGACCTCATTCCGTCAGTAGAGGATGCCTGGTTATTCTTTAAAAGTGCTTTCCTCACCATCTTAAATGAGCATGCCCCATTCAAAACATGTAGAACCAGGAACAGATATAGCCCTTGGTTCACTCCAGACCTGAATGCCCTTGACCAGCACAAAAACATCCTGTGGCGTAGCGCATTAGCATCGAATAGCCCCCGTGATATGCGACTTTTCAGGGAAGTTAGGAACCAATATACACAGGCAGCTAGGAAAGCAAAGGCTAGCTTTTTCAAACAGAAATTTGCATCCTGTAGCACAAATTCCAAAAGGTTCTGGGACACTGTAAAGTCCATAGAGAATAAGAGCACCTCCTCCCAGCTGCCCACTGCACTGAGGCTAGGAAACACTGTCACCACCGATAAATCCACGATAATTGAGAATTTCAATAAGCATTTTTCTACGGCTGGCCATGCTTTCCACCTGGCTACCCTACCCTAGGTCAACAGCTCTGCACCCCCCACAGCAACTTGCCCAGGCCTCCCCCATTTCTCCTTCACCCAAATCCAGATTGCTGATGTTCTGAAAGAGTTGCAAAATCTGGACCCCTACAAATTAGCTGGGCTAGACAATCTGGACCCTCTCTTTATAAAATTATCCGCCGCAATTGTTGCAACCCCTATTACTAGCCTGTTCAACCTCTCTTTCGAATCGTCTGAGATCCCCAAAGATTGGAAAGCTGCCGCGGTCATCCCCCTCTTCAAAGGGGGAGACACTCTAGACCCAAATTGTTACAGACCTATATCTATCCTACCCTGCCTTTCTAAGGTCTTCAAAAGCCAAGTTAACAAACAGATCACCGACCATTTCAAAACCCACCGTACTTTCTCCGCTATGCAATCTGGTTTCCGAGCTGGTCTTGGGTGTGCCTCAGCCACGCTCAAGGTCCTAAACGATATCATAACCGCCATCGATAAGAGACAATACTGTGCAGCCATATTCATCGACCTGGCCAAGGCTTTCGACTCTGTCAATCACCACATTCTTATCGGCAGACTCAACAGCCTTGGTTTCTCAAATGACAGCCTCACCTGGTTCACCAATTACTTCTCAGACAGAGTTCAGTGTGTCAAATCGGAGGGCCTGTTGTCCGGACCTCTGGCAGTCTCTATGGGGGTGCCACAGGGTTCAATTCTCGGGCCGACTCTTTTCTCTGTATACATCAATGATGTCGCTCTTGCTGCTGGTGATTCTCTGATCCACCTATACGCAGACGACACCATTCTGTATACTTCTGGCCCTTCTTTGGACACTGTGTCAACTAACCTCCAGACGAGCTTCAATGCCATACAACTCTCATTCCCTTGCCTCCAACTGCTCTGAAATGCAAGTAAAACTAAGTGCATGCTCTTCAACCGATCGGTGCCCGCACTTGCCCAGCATCACTACTCTGGACGGTTCTGACTTAGAATATGTGGACAACTACAAATACCTAGGTGTCTGGTTAGACTGTAAACTCTCCTTCCAGACTCACATTAAGCATCTCCAATCAAAAATTAAATCTAGCTTCGGCTTCCTATTTCGCAACAAAGCATCCTTCACTCATGCCGCCAAACATACCCTCTTAAAACTGACTATCCTACCGATCCTTGACTTCGGCGATGTCATTTACAAAATAGCCTCCAACACTCTACTCAGCAAATTGGATGCAGTCTATCACAGTGCCATCCGTTTTGTCACCAAAGCCCCATATACTACCCACCACTGTAACCTGTATGCTCTCGTTGGCCGGCCCTCGCTTCATATTCGTCGCCAACCCCACTGGTTCCAGGTCATCTATAAGTCTTTGCTAGGTAAATCCCCGCCTTATCTCAGCTCACTGGTCACCATAGGCCGTAGTGGCGAAGTATGGTGACCAGTGAGCTGAGATAAGGCGGGGCTTATCTCTGCTTGCACATTCATCTTCTGCACATCTATCACTCCAGTGTTAATTGCTAAATTGTAATTACTTCTGTGCTGTTGTTTGTGTCGCACTGCTTTGCTTTATCTTGGCCAGGTTGCAGTTGTAAATGAGAACTTGTTCTCAACTGGCCTACCTGTTGTTCTGGGATTGATTTGCACTTTTCACACCAAAGTACGTTCATCTCAAGGAGACAGAACGCGGCTCCTTCCTGAGTGGTATGACGGCTGCGTGGTCCCATGGTGTTTATACTTGCGAACTATTGTTTGTACAGATGAACGTGGTACCTTCAGGCTTTTGGAAATTGCTCCCAAGGATGAACCAGACTTGTGGAGGTCTACAATTTGTTTTCTGAGATATTGGCTGATTTCTTTTGATTTTCCCATGATGTCAAGCAAAGACGCAGGTAGGCCTTGAAATTCATCCACAGGTACACCTCCAATTGACTCAAATGATGTCAATTAACCTATCAGAAGCTTCGAAAGCCACAACATAATTTTCTGGAATTTTCCAAGCTGTTTAAAGGCACAGTCAACTTAGTGTATGTAAACTTCTGACCCACTGGAATTGTGATACAGTGAAATAATCTGTCTGTAAACAATTGTTGGAAAAATGACTTGTGTCATGCACAAAGTAGATGTCCTAACCAACTTGCCAAAACTATAATTTGTTAACAAGAAATTTGTGGAGTGGTTGAAAAATGAGTTTTAATGACTCCAACTTAAGTGTATGGAAACTTCCGACTTCAGCTGTAAGTATGATGGAGGCCACTGTGTTCTTGGGGACCTTCAATGCTGCAGACATGTTTTGGTACCCTTCCCTAGATCCATGCCTCGACACAATCCTGCCTCAGAGCTCTACGGACAATTCCTTCGACCTCATTCCTTGGTTTTTGCTTTGACATGCACTGTCATCTGTGGGACCTTATATAGACAGGTGTGTGCCTTTCCAAATCATGTCCAATCAGTTGAATTTACCACTGTTGGACTCCAATTAAGTTGTAGAAACATCTCAAGGATGATCAATGGAAACAGGATGCACCTGAGCTCAATTTTGAGTCTCATAGCAAAGGGTCTGAATACTTATGTAAAAAAGGTATCTGTTTTTTATGTTTTATAAATTTGCAGAAATGTCTAAAAACCTGTTTTCGCTTTGTCATTACGGTGTATTGTCTGTAGATTGATGAGGATTTTTTCTTATTTAATCCATTTGATAAAAAAGCTGAAATATAACAAAATGTGGAAAAACTCAAGGGGTCTGAATACTTTCTGAAGGCACTGTATTTGTAATTATTTATTTATATAAACAATAGATATTGAATTAATGATTAAATATGCCCATATTAAATGTAGGTTTATCCAGTCTTTTTGTATATTTTACCAATTGATAACTTTGTGAAAAAAACACATACTGTTCCTATGCTTGACTTGTCATTGATTCTCTGTACATTTCAGGCCACGTGGGGCCTGTAAGCATGACGTTTTACAGTCTATTTTGATCAGGCTTTATCTAAAGACATCCTCCTCGTTGTCAGAGACAAGGCACAGCCCTGCTACAATAGCTGGTTTTAACTGAAGCTGCCCCTGGCTGGTGTACCTTGGGACCTAAATGCTCACTAAGCTGTCTCTGTCTTAGCATGCTCGCCAAAGCACAGTGAAGACAATCTCTTGTAAATTGCTTTTTCGATCAGTTTTGACATCAATCTGCTCTCCTGGGGATAACGTATGCATATGGTTGCAAGAGGAAGGTATCATTCCTTATGGATGTTGACAACCCCACTCAGTCGGGTTTGATCCCCAGAATTAACACAATATTACTGCACAGACTGAACTGCTAGTGACACCCAAAGAGGATTTGGTTACTGAAGCAGAGGTTCAGACCAGATAGATTACTGGAGCTAGGGAGGGCAGAGGTCAAATGTAAAGGTTATTTCAGGTAAATACGCACTACATGACCAAAAGCATGTGGACAGCTGCTCGTGGAACATCTCATTCCAAAATCATGGGCATTAATATGGAGTTGGGCCCCCCTTTGCTGCTATAACAGCCTCCAACTCTTCTGGAAGGCTTTCCACTAGATGCTGGAACATTGCTGCAGGGACTTGCTTCCATTCAGCCACAAGCTCATTAGTGAGGTCGGCACTGATGTTTGGGCGATTAGGCCTGGCTCGCAGTCGGCATTCCAATTCATCCCAAAGGTGTTTGATGGGGTTGGGGTCAGTGCTCTGTGCAGGCCAGTGAAGTTCTTCCACACCGATCTCGACAAACAATTTCTGTATGGACCTCGCTTTTTGTACGTGGCCATTGTCATGCTGAAACAGGAAAGGGCCTTTTCCAAACTGTTGCCTCAAGGTTAAGGTTGGAAGCACAGAATCGGTTAGAATGTCATTGTATGCTGTAGCGTTAAAACTTCTTAGGGATAGGCGTCCCGTCCATGGGACAGTTGTAAATCATGCAGCGCCTTGTGTCACGATCGCAGATTTTAGAGAAACAACAAATGTCGGTACATATAAGTGTCTGATATCGGCTGAAAGCTTAAATTCTTGTTAATATAACTGCACTGTCCAATTTACAGTAGCTATTACTGCGAAAAAATGCCATGCTATTGTTTGAGGAGAGCTCCTTACAACAAAACACTTTTTTCACCGCGATAGGTTTGATAAATTTACCTCTGAAGGTGAAATGTGTGCTTACATTCTGAAAACTTGCTCTGATTTATCATCCAAATGGTCCCAGAGATAACATGAAGTGCTGTTTTGTTAGATAAAATGCTTTTTCATATCCTAAAAAGGTCCATATAGCATGCACGATCGATTTTGTATTTCCACTCGTTCAATTTGCAAAGAAAGGAATCTGTGAAAATCTAACCCTAAACGTTGTTTCAACCAGTCAAATCATGTTTCTATATATTCCTCAGAAATCCTAGAATGTAATCAGACTTCACTATATCATTAGGGGTGTAGTATATCCTATAGGACACCATGTTTGATCAGAGCGAGGCGCCTTTATGGCATGCCGATGACGAGGGCGGTCTTCACTTGAACGACTCTAACTTTGTCAAATAAGCACCAATTGGGGTCAAACAAAGCTAGCTAGATAGCCAATGAGACCCTGTATCTGTCGTAAAATGTAGCTACTAACCTTGTACGACAGCATGCCTTTTCCTTTTGGACAAAAATTATAAGAATATTCAGAGTTATGAAGTTATGAAAACTGGTTGTTTTGCAAATGTTGAACTTATAATATATAACATATAATATACTAATACCGGAAAAGCTAAATCAAAGTCCAAGTATACAGATTTGACGATATTCTTACAGAAAAATGTAATATGAATGCAAATGATTCACGATTTGCCCAAATGTACCTGGGTGACTTCACACTAAATGTCATATAGTTCGCTCATACTTCAAGTTATCTGTCTGAAACCTTGTACACACACTGCTGCCATCTTGTGGACACCATAGGAATTACAACCAAAGTGATGGCTGGAACTGGGTCCTTTCTGTCGCATTTCAAAGATGGTGGTAGAAGAAAAAAACAGTTGGTTTTTTCTCTGTATTTTCTTCTACCAGATCTATTGTGTTATATTCTCCTACATTCAATTCACATTTCCACAAACTGCAAAGTGTTTCCTTTCAAATGGTACCAATAATATGCATATCCTTGCTTCAGGGCCTGAGCTACAGGCAGTTAGATTTGGGTATGTAATTTAGGCAAAAATTGAAAAAAAGGGGGCTATCCCTAGATTTCCCATCATTAGAACTAAGGGGCTTAGCCCAAACTATAAAAAACAGCCCCAGACCCTTATTCCTGCTCCACCAAACTTTACAGTTGGCACCCAGTCTGAGGTCCTGAGCGCTCTAGAGCATGTTTTCATCAAGGATCTCTCTGTACTTTGCTCCCTCGATCCTGACTAGTCTCCCAGTCCCTGCCACTGAAAAACATTCCCTCAGCCTGATGCTGCCACCACAATGCTTCACAGTAGGGATGGTACCATGTTTCCTCCAGATGTGACGCTTGGCATTCAGGCCAAAGAGTAAAATCTTGGTTTCATCAAACCAGAGAATCTTTAGGTTCCTTTTGGCAAACTCCATGTGCCTTTTACTGAGGAGTGGCTTCCGTCTGGCCACTGTACCATAAAGGCCTGATTGGTGGAGTGCTGCAGAGATGGTTGTCCTTCTGGAAGGTTCTCCCATCTCCATAGAGCAGGGCTATCCAACCCTGTTCCTGGAGAGCTACGCTCCTGTAGGTTTTCTCTCCAACCCCAGTTGTAACCAACCTGATTCAGCTTTTCAACCAGCTAATTATTACAATCAGGTGTGCTAGATGAGGGATGGAGTGAAAACCTACAGGACTGTAGCTCTCCAGGAATAGGGAAGGAAGTCTGGAGCTTTTTCAGAGTGACCATTGGGTTCTTGGTCACCTCCCTGACCAAGCCCCTTCTCCCCCGATTGCTCAGTTTGGCCGGGCGGCCACCTCAAGGAAGAGTCTTGGTGGTTCCGAACTTCTTCCATTTAAGAATGATGCAGGCTACTGTGTTCTTGGGGACATTCAATGCTGCATTGTTTGGTACCCTTCCCTTGATCTGTGCCTCAACACAATCCTGTCTCGGAGCTCTACGGACAATTCCTTTGACCTCATGCCTTGGTTTTTGCTCTGACATGCACTGTCAACTGTGGGACCTTATATGGACAGGTGTGTGCCTTTCCAAATCATGTCCAATCAGTTGAATTTACCACAGGTGGACTCCAATCAAGTTGTAGAAACATCTCAAGGATGATCAGTGGAAGCAGGATGCACCTGATCTCATAGCAAAGGGTCTGAATACATATGTAAATAAGGTATTTCTGTTATTTATTTTTAATACATTTGGAAAAATTTCTGGAAACCTGTTTTCGCTTTGTCATTATGGGGTATTGTGTGTAGATTGAGATATTTTTTAATTTAATCCATTTAAAAAAAAGGCTGTAATGTAACAAAATGTAGAAAAAGTGAAGGGGTCTGAATACTTTCCAAAAGCAGTGTATACTGTATATATTAGATCATTCATGTTTGTGAATGCCATGGATTATGCAGGACCAGGTGTATTTTCTAACTGGATGGATAGCTTCCTATTGAGCTGATTGGCCAGACGACCTCCTGTATTCTTTTATGTGAATAACCCCTCCGCTCTCTTTTTCTCTTCTAGGACCTAGAGTTCTCATCACAACCACAGGAGCCTTGTATATTCTGGATGTCCAGAATGAGGATGGACTGTATAACTACCGCTGTACCACACGGCATCGCTACACTGGCGAGACCAGGCAAAGCAACAGCGCCCGGCTTTTTGTGTCAGGTCAGTCTATGGTGCCCTAAATACCTTAAATAACGGTACCCCAGAAACATCTATATTTCTGTACAGTACACCATGTTGCAGTAATACATCAGAAACTTCTGCATCTTCATATATTGCAATGTCCACAATGCTATCGTAACACTATCTCTTCTAATAGTGAACTCTATTCTTATCATAACATCTTCACTCTCTTATCTCTCATAAGATCCCACTAACTCAGAGCCGGGGATTCTGGATGGCTTTGACCGTCGGGAGGTCATGGCGTCCCATCGGGTAGAGCTGCCCTGTAAGGCGTCGGGCCATCCCATGCCCAAGTACCGCTGGCTGAAGGACAACAGCCCCCTGGAGCCCGACACACGTTTCCGCCAGAGTGTCACGGGCTTGCTGATAGAGAGCGCCCAGCCCACCGACTCTGGCACCTACGTGTGTGAGGTGTGGAACAGCTATGGCAACGCTGAGGTGGTGGGCCGGCTGCTGGTCAAACGTGAGTCCAAACACCACATCACACTCACACATCAGGAGCTATCACAGCCTGGGTGCAATGATGTCTCTGTGTTAGCTGCTATAGCCCTGTCACTTTGTTTATCTATTTCTTTGATAATGTTCACACAACAAAATATTTATTTCACGGTATAACAATGTCACATCATTTGGTTTGTGGTTTTTGATGTGTGTTCTGTGTTTTCTCTGGTGTCCAGAGCCCCTGAAGGCGGTGGTCAGCCCACGAAAGGTGAAGGGCAGCGTGGGTAGTAAGGTGTCCTTGCATTGCAGTGTCAGTGGCTCTGATGAGTACGAGCTGTCCTGGTACCGTAACGGAGAGATCATCTACCCCGGCAACAACGTGCGGATCACAGGCATCAGCAGGGAGAACCTGATCATGGAGGGCATGGCCAAGAGCGACGGAGGGGCCTACCAATGTTTCGCCAGGAAGAACAAAATGTCCGCTCAGGATTTTGTTCCGGTCATCTTGGAGGGTGAGATACAGTAGCGGTTTCTTATAAAGATCAATGTTGCTATGGCAGTTATTGGGTATATTGGTGGTGTTGTAACAAGACAGTGGTTAGAATATATTACCATGTGTTTTTTTTCATGTGTACTGTACCGCTTGGCATTTGACTGTAGCATGAGCGTTCACGGTTTTATGTTGTGTGCAGGGGTGCAACTTTTGTTTTAGAAGTGGGGGGACATAATTATTATTATATTTTTTATCCAGTCAGATAAACACAGCCTACCCGACCGCTCTGAGGTGTCTGCATAGTCCTAAAGCACACCATTGCCTTGCTTTGTGTCACATTCCAATGATAAAACTGGGGGGGACAAAAATGCAATTTCAGAATGTGGGGGGGACATGTCCCCCCCCCGTACCCAGTGAACGTTTCACCCCTGGTTGTGTGTATGTTTGGTCTCCATGTATGTTTAGTAGCACCAGCAGTGACTTAGCACAAAGGGATTTTGGGCCTGGATCGATGCAAGGCCTGTGTTAATGCGTTGTGTTGTGCTGCTGCAGAGCAGCCACTGTCATTAGGGCTACTATCCCAGTCAGCTTTAAACTGCTTACCTGAGCCTGGTTGCTTGGGCAACTGTCTCGCGTGGCCACGGAACTGTATAAAGAGGATATTGATCATCTATAATGATGTAGAACATACCAGGGTTAGCAGATAGCAACAGCAGGCCACTCTAAAATAGGTAGGTGTACAGCTTTGAGTAACAGATGATAGATATTCTATTGTTGCTTTTGTTCAGTCCTATTAACCATTACCCATGGTCTCCTTCTCTCTCCCCTTTCAGACGGCACTCCAAAGATTCTGTTCTCCTTCAGTGAGAAGGTGGTCAACCCCAACGAACCGGTCTTCCTGGTGTGTAACGTCAAAGGCACTCCCCCTCCCTCCTGCACCTGGAACCTGGACGACGACCCGGTCATCAAGGACAACCACCACCACCCTGGCCACTACGAGACCAATGAGGGCCACGTGGTCAGCCAGCTGAACATCACTCACACCAAGGAGGTGGACGGAGGGGTGTATCGCTGCACCTGCAGGAACTCGGCCGGGGCGGTCTACCACCAGGCTCGAATAAACGTAAGAGGTGCTTGTCAGATCAGCTCCTCCAAAACAACAAAATCATACACCTAACTCATGTTTGTTTGGTTTCCAAATTCAATGCCTGTTTCTTTTAGGTTTTTGTTGTATTCTCCCTCCTTTGTAAAGTACCTACAGATTCCTAACCTTTTTACTTTTTACTCATTTTCAGATTTATTTTGTCTTTCTTTCTTTCTCTTTGCTCCCTTTATTCCTCAGTTGCAGCTTTTGGACTCCATTGTTTAGTTTCCCCTAATTTCTTTCAGTGTTTATTTATCCCTGTGTGAATCTCTCATCACATCGTCCCTCTATGCTCTTTGTGTGATGCTCTTTGTGTGATTGTGATACTCCAGGTCTTTTCCTTTTTCTAACACTGCTTCTAGTCACCCATATCTTGTTGGCCTGTCTGCATGTCAGTCCCTCATGCTGTCAATGACAATGCCAGGTCACAACCACCCATGTTTTGTTAGTGTGTGTTTATGTGTATTGTGTGAATGATCCATCCATAACATATCTGTTCTATTGATTGTCTTATTTGTTGGACATATTACCTCTCTTCCTGTCTTTAATAGTAATCTGATCCTCTACACAGATCGCTGTTGCTGAGATGATTCCCTTCAGCTGATTTGCACTGCTGTTCCATGTGTAGATGTTTGAACACAGTTGACCAATGTATTATTATTTACTTTGTAGGCCTTACTGACGGGCAGGTTTTCAGCCCAGTGTGGTGTATCCTGTAGGTACAACTGTTGAGCGTCACATAGGTTAACTTTGTACTACGTGTTTCTAGGCTGGTGGTGGTTTTATCTTTAGACTGCAAAAGGGAATATAGTTCTCGCTCTCTTGTGTCCTTGGTTAGTTTTTACTTATTATGTTGTTGCTGAATGTATAGATTATTTATTCAGATGAGACAATTAGTTTCAAGTGGCTCTTGGATTTGTAATTCAGTGAACTCATACAGTGAATATTGTCCACTAAAGTGTTCTGTCTTTCAGCTGTCAGCCAACCCTACCTTGTCCTTGTCTAATATGGTCCTGATTTCACAGCCCTCTCTTCAGAGTCTACCATGAGGTCCTGTGGTAAAAACTAACACATTTGGGTGTGCTGTCAGTACATACGGCTTGATGCTGCTGACTGTCATGTCACAATCCCCTCACCCATAAATGTGTTTATAGAGAGCTCTCTCTCCCTCTCTGTATTTTTAGGGGCTGCCAGCATCCGTCCAATGAAAAACATCACGGCCATCGCAGGGCGGGACGCGTACGTCCACTGTCGCGTTATTGGCTACCCGTATTATTCCATCAAGTGGTATAAGAACTCCCACCTGCTCCCCTTCAACCACAGGCAGCGGGCCTTCGAGAACAACGGCACTCTGAAGCTGTCTAACGTGCAGGAGCTGGACCAGGGAGAGTACAATTGCAGGGTATTGGTCAAACCTCACCAAGAGACCAATCAGAGCGTCCATCTCAGTGTCAAAGGTAGGAAGAGCCCGTCTCCCTGACTCATGTACTGTGACAGTACACAGTAAACACACTAGCATACCACACTTGGGTAAGTGTAAAGGACGTCACGCTGCTTGCTTAGCGAGTTCCTCTTCCTCTCGATTTGGCCCACACCTGGCGCAAACTCCTGACCTCTGCCATGCTAGCACACACGACCACCCTCCTGAAGTTTCTTACCAGTCGGCACCACAAGAAAAGCTAGCTATTCACTGGCGCAAGTGGGGACACTGCAGGCTGAGGAGTAAGTTTCACACATCTCCATGTGATACATAAGCATTTAAAGAGGTATGAGAGTGTGGACAGTAGAACATGGCAAAGCTGTAGGCAGAGATAGGAAGTGACCTCGCAGGTCATACTCCCATTGGCCTTCACATCACATTGTGTACCATAAGCTACAGTAACACATTCACCACTGCTACGACTGCACTGCTATGGGATGTGAGACTAAGCTAGGGTCATTAGTATGACTGCACGTACAGTGGTGATTGAGCTTGATTACCAGAGGCCCAAGAATACGTAATGGTAACGTTAACGAGGGATTCCCCACGCCTCATATCCATGTCATGAAGGATGCAGCCACTGCTTAAGACATTTCCATAAGATGAGGCTGGTGGGGCGGGGGAAAAGGGGGACCACGTGATATAAAGCAACACTTCCCTGCTACAAGTACCTTAGTTCATTTGCTCTGCTCATGCTTCAAATTCTGAAAGCGGCTGGTGAGATCCCAGGAGTCCATTATCCCTACTTTGTTGTGAATTAAATCAGCGCTGAAGTGCTGCTTATTTCAATGTTATTTTAACTTGTTGATTCTGAAATACGGCTGACTTGCGAGATGGCTGGAGAGTCCCCTGAGAAGGTGCAACAGTGGACTTACTGAGGAGGATCTCACATCTATGTCATTATCTAGTCTAGCATGGGGCCTGATTCTCCAATAATTTGTTTAACATGGTGGTTTTTCCCTACTTGAGGGTCGTTAGGTTTTCTTTGATCTTCTCTTTCTAGACAGACTGACATGGCATGAGTCGCCAAAATACAGAATCACCCCCTTCAAGTGTTTCTGGAATAGTACACCTGTGCTTGGTACTGTTTGCTCTGACTCAGAGTACAGAATGTTCGGCTAGACTGGAGGAATGACTAAGGTGGAATTATGTGATGATTCACTCTCAGTCCTTTTGAGTTCAGAGTCTATACAACGATTTCCAATGACCAAAGGGATTGATAGAAGATTGAAGTATGACACACAGGAGATTGGACCGGTATAGTGTATTGTCTCTCAGCCTAATGTGGTTGTGGTCACCTCTCCCCCTCTTCCCTTCCAGTTCCACCGTACATCCAGCCCTTTGCATTCCAGCGGTTCTCCATTGGCCAGCGTGTCTTCATCCCCTGCGTGGTAATGTCAGGTGACCAGCCCCTGGACATCACATGGCAGAAGGACGGGCGGCCAATCCCTGCCAGTCTGGGGGTCACCATCGACAACATAGAGTTCACCAGCTCACTGCGGATCTCCAACCTGTCCCCAGACCACAACGGAAACTACACCTGCATTGCACGCAACGAGGCTGCAGCCGTTGAGCACCAGAGTCAGCTCATTGTCCGGGGTGAGAGGAGGCTAGCACCTTGTTCCTCTGTCTCCGTCACTGCTTCTAGATGTATCTCTCTTAGGCTCCCTCCTCTCGCTCCCTGAATCGTACTGTCTTTCTTTCTTTCTCTCTCTGTTTCTGTTTGTTTCTCTGCTTCTCTCTCCGTTGCTTCGCATCTGTCTTTATACTGTATATTTCTCTCCACTGCACTCTTTTTGTCAATCTCTCATACTGTCTTTCTGTCTCAGAAGTACTAGTAAGTCAGTCTGTGTGTGGTTCCCCCTGCTCTTCCAGTTCCTCCCCAGTTTGTGGTGCAGCCCACAGACCAGGATGGGATCTATGGCAAAACTGTGACCCTCAACTGCTCTGCTGAGGGTTATCCACGCCCCACCCTCGTATGGAAGCACTCCAAAGGTAAACAGATACGTAAATCAAGCATCAGAAGACTGTCGGTAGCATTAATTCAATGGTTATACAAACGTATTAAAGGACATTGTTTAGGGATGTAACAGCAGCTGTTTTGGATAGAGTAACTGTAGTTGTAGTTGAACGCATATGGTTTCATCCACAGCCCATGTATGATGTGGTTCAACAACTGCAGGTGTACACATACACTTTCACGGGTCACAGGTGTACAGCCACTGTGGGTTGTGTGGTGGGGGAGCTACCAGTGAGGTGTGAGAGAGCAGGTAAATAAAGTGGCACAGCACTTGACCAGGATAACTGAAGAGGGTACCCAGGTGTTTGCTGTTTCGTCCATAACGGGTGAAATCTTCTCCCAATGGAGAGACAACTAATCCAACCAATGGTGTGGCGTGGGGGGCAATGTGAGGGGCATCAAAAGTGTGGGTCAGGGTCAGACTCAGCAGCCAGGCTTTGATGGGATTTGTTTGTGACTTGGGCTCCCTGGGACCGAGAAGAGATTGGGTTTGATGTGAGAGAGACGCTCCTCAATATCTTAGACCCCCTGTCTGATTAATAACGCCTGACAGAACCTTGGTCCTTCACCACGGCGATGGCATAGTGAATTCTCGGCCGGCGCCTTTATCTGAGATGTACCTCTAATTTGTAAGTGCAAGTATCTGTGTTGCTGTATGTTATGGCACTGGAGATGCTTTTTTTTCTCTCAGTCAGGTGTTAGCAGAGCAGACCAGAGCCACAGAGAGATAGAAAAGGGAATAAGGAAAGGTCAGCTGGTATTATCATAACTGCTAGCTCTCTCTGGATATGCAAAATCCATCATTCAAGAGCACGTCTTTCTCTGTCTCTCTCTCTCTATCTCTCTCTCTGTCTTTCTCTCTCTCTCTGTCTATCTCTCTGTCTCTCTCTCTGTCTATCTCTCTCTCTCTCTGTCTCTCTCTCTCTCTGTCTCTCTCTCTCTCTGTCTCTCTCTCTGTCTCTCTCTCTCTCTCTCTCTCTCTCTCTTGCTCTCTCTCTGTCTCTCGGTTTCTCTCTCTGTGTCTCTCTCTTTCTTTCTCTCTCTCTCTCTTTCGCTTTCTGCCTCTCTCTTCTCGTCTACAAGGCAGCAGAGTGGGAATAGTACTGCCACTTGACCCCTCGCTAACCAGAAGCACTTGACTGCATTTTTAATTAAGGACCAAAACCCACAGCTCACTAAATGTCCTTATCTTTACACGCCAACTTTAGCGCATGCTGATATCTGGCCCAGTTCAGACATATGTTTAATACTCTATGAGCGAGCCTGGATGTGTTGCTATTACTGTAACATAGATAGACCACTTACAGCTCTGAGTGGATTTCCATGCCCAGACAGCTCATTGACCTGAATATTTTCAGCATTAGACATTTCCTACATTAGACATTTCCTAGTCATTTTGACTTTTTTGAATGAGACTGTCCAACATTACCTCCAACGGAAACATAGATGATTATAGAAAATATACTTGTCCTCTGATATGTGAAAAGTATAATGCTGTATGCTGGTATGCGGAAGTATACCTCACCACCAGAGAGATCTTTGAAGAATATTTGACCTACAAAAGCATGTACACACTAATACTAATCTTTGTGTTTCACCAAGACAAAATCAATGCTTTGGGGATTAGGTTGTATTTACCCCAAAATATATGTACAATACATTTTTCCGTCTGATGTGTAGATTTGTAAATGTACATGCTTACAAGTTCACATGTTCATGTTGTTCACATGAAAAATACCAAACATGACTTACAGGCATCAAATCCTGAGAGTCAGTGGAAAAATAAATCCTCACATGTAAAAACAAAGGAAAATAAAAGTACTTTGCTGTGTAAAGGAAACTGCACTGCATTTCATTGGCTGATTCCTTGTTTCAAGGCCTCATTGCAGTCTTGTTGTTTTCTTCCTTTACAATCTGCTCTGGTGTTGAACATGGGCACCATCTCTTTAATGATTACCTACTTCTAGTGGCTACATTCCCCACAGCAGCTGCTGAGGTTTAGGGGCAGCGTTAAGATGCATGTTTACTGTCCTTAAATCCCTAAAGCTTTGTCACTGAAGCGTTACACACACTGTACAAGTCAAATAAGGATGCGCATCTGTCAATAGTCTGCACCCAAAACATGAGCATTAAAAACAAAAACAGCAGTAGCTTTGGGTTTAAATTAGTTAGGGGAAATTGTAGAACACCACCCCCATGTGCTCTTAAGCTTATGTTGCTTATGGCATAAATACAATGGTTCCGATTAAGGATTAGAGGATATTGTAGACTTACACATCCTTTAAAAATACATTCAAAATATTTCTGATGGTGATTTTTGAAAGGTGATAAATGCATTTGAAATGTGTTTCATCCATGACTCATGTCCCCGTCCCTCCTTGTCTCCACCCCAGGTAACGGGGTTCCCCAGTTCCAGCCCATCGCCCTGAACTCTGGCTCCCGTATCCAGCTGCTGGTCAACGGCTCTCTGCTCATCAAACACGTGCTGGAGGAGGACAGCGGCTACTACCTGTGTAAGGTCAGCAACGATGTGGGAGCTGACGTCAGCAAGTCCATGTACCTCACCGTCAAAAGTAAGACTCCAAAACTACTGTAACGTTTCTTTTTGACTTCCTTGTTAGACTAACTCTGTTTGGTATTGTTGGGTGAAGCATCAAATGACAAGTGTGTATTTTTTATTTTATTTATTTTTATTGAACCTTTATTTAACTGTATCAGGTCTGTGAGTTTGGGTCAGAGGAAAGGAGGGGAATATAAGGGTAAAAAGTTGACCCCACAGTATAGTCACTGGGGGGGGGGGGGGGGGGGGGTGTGTATAACCGGGTGTTTTTCTGTTGAGCAGCTAAGGACTTATGTCCCCTCCATTACACTCACAACTCTTCATTCAAGCAGAGTCTGCCATGTGGAAAAGAGAGGGAGAGCACAACACCACTACACCACTGTGCTCTCTTTTTCTCTGGCCTGCTTTCTCTGTCTGTCTGTCTGTCTGTCTGTCTGTCTGTCTGTCTGTCTGTCTGTCTGTCTGTCTGTCTGTCTGTCTGTCTGTCTGTCTGTCTGTCTGTCTGTCTGTGTCTGTGTCTGTGTCTGTGTCTGTGTCTGTGTCTGTGTCTGTGTCTGTGTATGATAATGATACTGTTGCCCTACTTATCCTACATTGCCTGCATCACATTTCAAATGACATATAGCACCTTCATAAGGTCACCAGTATGCCATCTCTCTATCTGTATTTCCCTGAAGTCACAGACATGTCTTGTAACACCCAATATGTTATCTACTGGTATCAGCCCTGTCCCTGGCTGCGTATTGATTTGTATTACAGTGTTTTCCTATAGCCTTGTAGACATGATGTGTGAATGACAAGAGGGAGAGGGCCTGCCTTGCCAGGTCTATTTTAATCAGTACCTGCAGCAGCAAAATGTAACTAAGTGTAGCATCACTAATCCCTTTCTGGCTACAAAACCAGCCTGAGACAGAACCAAGGCCTGGGCCATGGGCTAATCATCATTACTGTAACGTCAGTGGGACTTGGAGAGGAACTGGGATACAGTTCAGTGACATAAGGTCACTCATTAGACACTGTGTCATTCCAAAGGTTTAGTCATTGAACAATGGACCTTAGGGTTGCTCAGATGGCCTATAGGCTACTGTAGTAACTGTACATTGAATCATCACACAGTTGAAACAGATACAGTCTGAGTGATGAGTCATGACATACTGAAACAAGGACAGGACATGGTTTTGTATTGGAGTCCAGACAGTTTGTGATGTCTCTCTCTGCTGTGTTGACTGGTGTGGCTGCAGCATGTGGAGTATGTTAATGACCTGGTCACCAGTCTCCTGGCACTGCCAGTCTGGCTTCGCTGCGTGGGGGAAGTATTCTCATTTGATGGTGCTCAGATGTGAGGAGAGCTTATTTTCTGTTGCTGTTCTTATCAAGCTGTTGCAGGAGCCCCCCTGCTAAGCTGCTCTCTCTGTCAGAGCCAAATGCAGCTCCCTCCTGGCATTGACTGCTACATAATAATGCAAACACACACAAACACACATAGACAGACACACACACACGCAAAGATGGTCAAACGTGTGCTCCTACAGTACACACAATCCCACATTTACACACACACATGCGCACACACTATCTCTAACATGCATCCATTCAGATTCACATAATGTAAATAAATACACCCCTCTCATACACCCTCTCTCACACATCAGTAACCATACATACACATGTAAACATCATCAATACACACAGCCTTTTAGGTTCCATCTCATGCCTTTGCATTTCATATACTTACTCTGATTTGTGCAAACAAGCATGAACAATCTATTTAGACAGAGTCTCTGATCATGGTGTGGCTAAGACACTGAGAAGATCAAATCAAATGGTATTTGTCGTGCGCCGAATACAACAGGTGTAGACTTTACAGTGAAATGCTTACTTACAAGCCAATGCCGTTTTAAGAAAATGCCAACAAAAAAAAGTAAGAGATAAGAAGAGCAAATTAAAGAGCAGCAGTAAATAACAATAGCGGGGCTATATACAGGGGGTACCGGTACAGAGTCAATGTCAATGTATGGGGGCACCTTTGTTGAGGTAATTGAGGTAATATGTACATGTAGGTAGAGTTATTAAAGTGACTATGCATAGAAAATAACAGAGAGTAGCAGCAGCGTTCCAGAGGGGGTGGGGGGAATGCAAATAGTCTGGGTAGCCATTTGATTAGCTGTTCAGGAGTCTTATGGCTTGGGGGTAGAAGCTATTTAGGAACCTCTTGGACCTAGACTTGGTGTTCCAGTACCGCTTGCCATGCGGTAGCAGAGAGAACAGTCTATGACTAGGGTGGATGGAGTTGTTGACAATTTTTAGGGCCTTCCTCTGACACGAAACCAGGCAGTGATGCAACCCGGCAGGATGCTCTCAATGGTGCAGCTGTAAAACCTTTTGAGGATCTGAGGACCCATGCCAAATCTTTTCAGTCTCCTGAGGGGGAATAGGTTTTGTCATGCCCTCTTCACGACTGTCTTGGTGTGTTTGGACAATGTTAGTTTGTTGGTGATGTGGACACCAAGGAACTTGAAGCTTTCAACCTCCTCCACTATAGCCCCGTTGATGAGAATGGTGGCGTGCTCGGTCCTCCTTTTCCTGTAGTCCATAATCATCTTCTTTGTCTTGATCAAGTTGAGGGAGAGATTGTTGTCCTTGCACCACACGGTCAGGTCTCTGACCTCCTCCCTATAGGCTGTCTCATCATTGTCGGTGATCAGGCCTACCACTGTTGTGTCATCAGCAAACTTAATGAGGGTGTTGGAGTCATGCCTGGCCGTGCAGTCATGAGTGAACAGGGAGTACAGGAGGCTGAGCACGCACCCTTGAGGGGCCCTCGTGTTGAGGATCAGCGTGGCAGATGTGCTGTTACCTACCCTTACCACCTGGGGGCGGCCCGTCAGGAAGTCCAGGATCCAGTTGCAGAGGGAGGTGTTTAGTCCCAGGGTCCTTAGCTTAGTGATGAGCTTTGAGGGCACTATGGTGTTGAACGCTGAGCTGTCGTCAATGAACAGCATTCTCACATAGGTGTTCCTTTTGTCCAGGTGGGAAAAGGCAGTGTGGAGTGCAATAGAGATTGCATCATCTGTGGATCTGTTGGGGCAGTATGCAAATTGGAGTGGGTCTAGGGTTTCTGAGATAATGGTGTTAATGTGAGCCATGACCAGCCTTTCAAAGCTCTTCTTGGCTACAGACGTGAGTGCTATGGGTCGGTAGTCATTTAGGCAGGTTACCTTAGTGTTCTTGGGCACAGATACTATGGTGGTCTGCTTGAAACATGTTGGTATTACAGACTCAGACAGGGAGAGGTTGAAAATGTCAGTGAAGACACTTGCCAGTTGGTCAGTGCATGCTCGGAGTACACGTCCTATTAATCCGTCTGGCCCTGCGGCCTTGTGAATGACGAGCATCGGTATAGTACGATTCGTTCTTAGTCCTTTATTGACGCTTTGCCTGTTTGATGGTTCGTCGGAGGGCATAGCGGGAATTGTTATAAGCTTCCGGGTTAGAGTCTCGCTCCTTGAAAGCGGTAACTCTACCCTTTAGCTCAGTGCGAATGTTGCCTGTAATCCATGGCTTCTGGTTGGGGTATGTACGTACAGTCACTGTGGGGATGACGTCCTCGATGCACTTATTGTTAAAGCCAGTGACTGATGTGGTGTACTCCTCAATGCCATCGGAAGAATCCCGGAACATATTCCAGTCTGCGCTAGCAAAACAGTCCTGTAGTTTAGCATCTGCTTCATCTGACCACTTTTTTATATACCGAGTCACTGGTGCTTCCTGTTTACATTTTTTCTTGTAAGCAGGAATCAGGAGGATATAATTATGGTCAGATTTGCCAAATGGAGGGTGAGGGAGAGCTTTGTACCGTCTCTGTGTGTGGAGTGAAGGTGGTCTAGATTTTCTTTTCCTCTGGTTGCACATTTAACATGCTGATAGAAATGAGGTAAAACTGATTTAAATTTCCCTGCATTAAAGTCCCCGGCCACTAGGAGCGCCGCCTCTGTTTGCTTATGGCGGTATACAGCTCATTGAGCGCGGTTTTAGTGCGAGCATCGGTCTGTGGTGGTATGTAGACAGCTACGAAAAGTACAGATGAAAACTCTCTAGGTAGATAGTGTGGTCTACAGCTTATCATGAGATACTCTACCTCAGGCGAGCAAAACCTTGAGACTTCCTTAGATATCATGCACCAGCTGTTGTTCACATATATGCATAGGCCCCCGCCCCGTGTCTTACCAGAGGCTGCTGTTCTGTCCTGCAGAGTGTATAACCCGTCAGCTGTATGTTCTTAATGTCGTCGTTCAACCACAACTCGGTGTAACATAAGATATTACAGTTTTTAATGTCCCATTGGTAGGATATCGTGCTTTCAGCTCGTCCCATTTATTTTCCAGCGATTGAACATTAGCTAGCAGGACGGAAGGCAAGGGCAGATTAGCCACTTGTCGCCTGATCCTCGCAAGGCACCCTGATCTTTTTCCACAAAATCTCTGTTTCCTTCTACAGCGAATCACGGGGAACTGGGCCTGGTCGGGTGTCTGTAGTAGTATGTCCCTCCCGTCCTACTCATTGAAAAATAACTCTTTGTCCTGTTTGAGGTGAGCAATCGTAGTTCTGATGTCCAGAAGCTCTTTTCGGTCATAAGAGACGGTAGCAACAACATTATGTACAAAACAAGTTACGAACAACGCAAAAAAACTAACAAAATACCATGGTTGGTTAAAAGCCGATAAGACGGCAGCCCTCCCCTCCGGCGCCATTGTTCACAGATGCAACAGTCAGTGGCTGTATGCTAGCTAGCATGGCTACGATGCCTTGGCCTACTCCACCCAGTGTACTGTACAGTATGAGCTTGTCATAGTTAATGAGGCTAACATGGAAGTGCTTATGTAGCACTCAGTGTTTCCACCAGTACATTAGCTCACTGGAGGCCATGGTTGCCATGCAGCGGCTAGACCTGTGGTGACACTGACTCTCAGCCCTCCTAGAGACAGCACATTTACACAGCCAATCAGCAATTGGCTGGGCCCAGGCACCATTACTTTTTTCACATTACCACACAGGTCATTGGTCAGCATGCCATAAACAGTAGCTATGCAGTTGATTAATGCCTACTTATCACTGACAGACAGTTGGCTGTACACTGTAGCCAGGCCCAACAACAGCAAGACGCTTCCAGACACAAGAAAGTCTCTTTCTCTCCTCTCTACCTTCTTTTCCCAGGAGGTATTTGTCTCCTGTTGTCATCTCAGCATTCTGTGGCAGTGTGGTGGTGAGTGAGTGTGAGAGAGTAATTGTGCAGGAGAACAGGGCATTAAAGTTGCTCCACACAACCAGGCATCCCTGTGCTGTATGGCCTGTGAGAAGAATGCTTGGCCGGCCTGAGGAGTGTGTGTGTATGTATTGTAAATATGCGTGTGTGGGTGTATTGTAGGCTATATGCATTTAAATGTGTGTGTGTGTTTATGGGGGGTATTGCCCAGTGAGGCATTGCGTGGCGTGGTGGCCTACTTTCCCACGATGCCCGGCGAGGAGAGGAGATGATGAAATGAGGGTTGAAGCGTATTATCCTCACACAGCACCGTCAGCCCAGCCTCAGCCCCAGATCAGCCTCCACCACGACACTGAGACCAGCACGCCCCAGGACACACAATATCATTGGGAATGTACAGGGGGAGGTGGGGAGAGCAAGAGATTTGCTTTTAATGTATCAGTCTCAAAGTCTTTCCTAGCCTACTGTAAGTGTGTGTGTATGTGTGAGCTGGCTACATTGTACTGTACTGTAGGTCAGGATGGAGGAGTTAGGTGGAGAGCTGCTCCTGATCACCAGATTCAGTAAACCTTCAAAAGCTTCATCAGGAAGACGGAGGGAGATTTAGGGCTGTTATAGAAAGGGGCGTTACAGTAACACTAATTGTAAAGGGGACCTACTGTGAGCGTGTCTCTGTGTAGTGAGCTGTATAGATTCCCTACTTTATAGATTCCTGCTCGTTCTCTTCTATAGCCAACTCTCATTTCCTGTTTATTTTTACTCAAATCTCTCAAGACTATTTTAATTCAATGATGATCGACATCTTGGAGAGGGGAAATTCTGATTATCCAAAAATCCCAGAGTTGTGATGTCTTTGGGGCTTTTGTTAGTGGTATCCATCATGCTACTGAGGGGTTGGAAGCTATCATTACATGATGGTACAGCTGTACTCTTGTCACTCATCCTAATATCACATTTCATGCCTTATAACCCCTGAACTGTGCACTCAGACTCAAGATGCTTTCTGTAAAAGTGTACTTATTCGCTTGAGTGGATTGAAAAGGAAGACCATTAGTGTTTCAGTATGCACTGCTGCCTGCCTGCCCTCCCTCTCCTAACTATCCTGTGTGTGTGTGGGCACATTTGTGCATGCATGTGTGTGTCACCGGCAGATGAAGCTCTTCAGTGCGCTTCTGCTTAATTTAAACCCGTCAGTACTTAAATTAGAGACAGACTAAGTAAGGGCACAGGGGAGCAGCTATTTGCATGTGGTGTTCTACCTCATTTTCAGTCCCTCTCTTCTACAGAGAAGGGGTACAGATCAAAAAGATACAAGGATTTTTCTCCTGCTGTGCAGATAATACATTTTCCTCAAAATCCTACAGTAAGATGTTTTCATTTTATTTGATATACCAATGTTTTTCCCTTTACCAAAATTGAACTCTATAATGTTCTGTTCATCATGCACAATTTCAAGACCGGCAGTTTTTGCAATTCAAACCTTTTAAAAATGCTACTGGATGATTGTTTTCTTAGTCAGTTGTAGTCCATCCAATATGGCAACCTCCCCCTCAGTCTCCCTTTGCCTAGTGACACACAGCCAGCCCTGACTGTGACCTGACAGACAGATAGGAATAGAAACCTCCTCCCTCTCTCTGTCTCGCTCTCCCTCTCACTCGCTCTCGCTCTCTCTCTCTCCCCTTCTCTCTTTCTCTCCCTACTGCGCTTTATTACCAGGCTCTGTAACATCGCTGGATATTAAAAAATATACATCAACCAAGCAATTATGGGCCATCAAAAAGAATACTGGTAGCCTGGGGGGCTACTGAGGGCTGTGTGGTGAATGTAGCGAGGAGAGAGAAGTCTGGTTGAGAGCAGCCTTTTGTTGTCCCCCAACCTTCTTTAACAAGTCTCAGGTTGTTGTGAGGATGGTTTAAGATGGAGAACACCTTGAGCTGCCTGTTTGTTCTCGGTCATCTTTGACACCTGAGGCCTTTACTGTAGCAGTACTGGGAGTGTCACAGCAAACTGAGTATGACACCGTGACAGCACAGAGGAGGCAGTCTCCGTAGCTTTAACAGACAGCCACAGCAGACAGACATTTCCCTGTAATTTGATCATGTGGACCTGTGCTGATCACACAGTGATGGAGCTGGGTTATATGCCAGAGCTACGCGTGTGATAACAATAGCAGATCGTTTGCCTGTGTTGTTTGAAAGGCATGTCAGAACTAGGATTCTTCTTATTTTCTGCGTTTTTTTTCTCCCCTCCTCCGGCTCCCCCTCTTCCCTCCTCTCCTCAAAGGCGGAGCGCTCATCAAGGCATGCCCTCGGTCTCGCGGGGGCAGGAGTAGGAGAACATCAGGCAGGTCTCCTGCCGCCCGCCACGGCGCTGCCTGCTGCCTCAGATGTAGAAACTACCCCTGTTAAGGAGCAATAACATTTAGAGAAGGGCTGAGGAGGATTTTTGAATGTGCCTCACTTAAAATTCATAGTTGTCACGCTAAATAAATCAGCGTTCTTTGGCGTAGCTTGAGAGTGAATAAGAGATGAGGCTTAAACGTTGGCAGACCTTAGTCTGACACATTCAATCATGTCAGAGACGGGCTGTCAGCTAGCGGAGCCACACCCCCTCCTACACACACACCCCTCTGAGTGTGTCACCTGGGATTATGTGTGGTTTGTTTTTGCTGCATGTGTTTCTCTGTTTTTCTGAATTTGTGTGTGTGTTCTGTGTATGAGTGTTGCCTTCTTGTGTTGGTGTGCGACTGTGTGTGTAGAAGACAGCGGAGAGGTCGAGGCTCTGAGTGTGTGTGTGTGTGTGTGTGTGTGTGTGTGGAGAGGTAGTGAGACAGCAGTGGGGCCAGAGGAGTAGTCTTGTCTGCTGTGTATGAATAATCAAAGTGGGCTCTCATCATTAAATCATAGCCGCCCTGGTGGGATAGGAGAGAGAGAGGAGAGAGATCACAGTTACACTGCTGCAGGGGAACATGCTCTCAGACAGTGTTTCTGAGACGTGCCACGAGTCCTCTCTGCTCGTACTACCCACTTAGCTCCTGGAGAAACAGCTCCTATAACACACACACACACACACACACACACACACACACACACACACACACACACACACACACACACACACACACACACAGACACACATACACACACACACAGACACACATACACACACACACAGACACAGACACAGACACACACACACAGACACAGACACACAGACAGACAGAGACACAGACACAGGCTACAGCACCAGCCCCCAGACGTATCCCATTGTCTTAGCCGGTAGGATGTACTGTATGGATGATCTTGTTAAACACATCAATGTAACTGTGATATACACAAACCTATGTGAGACAGTATAGGTCTGTGTTGTGTATCTGTACAGTAGTAGAAGACACCTGCAGCAGTTTATAGCTGGACTGGGGTATTTCCCCAAATACACACACACACACACCCACACACACACACACACTGCTAATGAGTGTGGTGTGTCGTAGTGCCGTAACGCCAGATGAGCTCTACACACACCGTGGGGAGTTCAGACTAGTCACAGCTTTCCTCTGCTCTGTAGCACCCTGTCTCTGTCTCTGTCTGAGACGCTCTGCCTCAGGAACAACACGTAAGCAGTTGCTGTCTGTCTGTATCAAAGATGCTGTAGCAGAGACAAGACTGCTTACCTGAAGGCCTGTTTTTGAACCATTAGTGTTCAATGTATTGTGGGAACCAGGGCGATCTAAATAGGAGTTCAATCCTCTCCATAGTTGACTATTCTCACCCGTGATGTTGGGAATGAGTCCCCCCTTAGGCTTTAGGGTGGCAGAGGCCAGTCTGTGAACTTATAGTGAATTGTTAAAGGAGAATGTATGAGCCTCTGTTGAGTTAAATAAAAGTTACAACCTCTGCGTCAATCTCTCCCTTTCTTTCCTCTCCCCCTCTCTCTCAGTCCCGGCCATGATCACGTCGTACCCCAACACCACCATGGCCACGGTGGGCCAGCAGAAGGAGATGAGCTGCACGGCCCACGGGGAAAAGCCCATCATGGTGCGCTGGGAGAAGGAGGAACGCATCATCAACCCAGAGACCAGCCGCTACACCGTCGTGGTCAAAGAGGTGGCTGACGAGGTCATCTCCACTCTGAAGGTGCGCTGGGGGCTTGGGGCCTCCACCTCAAAAGGGGGTGATGTATATAGTTGTGTTTGTACTGAGCTGGTATTAGTATAGTACACTCTCAATATCGCATGAATAATTATAGTAGCCTTTGTACTTGCAGTGATTGATGCTGGACATTTTGTGTAGCCTATAAAATAACCAGAGGTTATGATCAGTTGAATACTGAACTATGATGGTGCATTATGGTGATGCTTCCTGGTTAAAAACTACATTGACCTCTCCTCAGATTTTGCCCACTGTTCGGGAAGATTCTGGATTCTTCTCCTGCCATGCAATCAACTCCTATGGTGAAGACAGAGGGATCATTCAGTTAACAGTGCAAGGTAAACCCCTGGCTTCAGCTCCAGCTTCTTAAACTGTTTCTTCATAGTGGAACCTTTTTGTTGCTACTGTAAGTTGTTCCTGACTACATGAGCCAATATCTCTGGGCCCTAGTTAACTTCAGCCTGCAGTTTGTTTCTCCTTCTCAGGACAACTAAGTGGACAGGTAAACCTCTCTATCTAATCTGTGTGTGTGTGGTGTTAAACGCGTTTAGAACCTCCAGACCCTCCCGAGGTGGAGATCCGAGAGGTCAGAGACCGGACAATCGCCCTCCGCTGGACCATGGGCTTCGACGGAAACAGCCCTATCACAGGATATGACATTGAGTGCAAGAACAAATCAGGTAGGGCTGGCATATAGGCCTATGGAATAACATGATACATCCATATGAAATTGCATATGACATAATTACAACTAAATCTGTTTCTGCATCAGCTAACTTGTTTGTTGTTGGTTGTCATGTCATACAGAGATGCTAATAGGTTCATTGTGTTTGCCCCCCCCCCAGCCTCGTGGAATTCAGCCCAGATAACAAAAGACGTGTCCCCCCAGCTGAACCAGGCCACCATTATAGACCTGCACCCCTCCTCCACCTACAACATCCGCATTTTCGCCAAGAACGACATCGGCAAGAGCGACACCAGCAACGAGCTCACTATCACCACTGACGAAGCAGGTCAGCCCACGCAGATCTCTCCTTCACCGGGTCAAAACATCATGTAGTTATGTTCCAAACAAGAGTCTGTTTGTCTTCAGATTTTAGCCATGGATATGTATTTATTTGTATTGTAATATTCCCTTGAATACAGTAAAGGTCCATCTCTCGTTCATAACAGAGCAAACGGATTTCATGTGCTGCAGCGCCATCTAGTGAAATATTTCCTAAATATAATTCATGTCTGAATGATTCAAAAAGGCCATGAAAAATGTTTTCACAGTTCTGGTCTACTTAAGGGGTGGCTCTCCCATATGCACCAATGCGATAGCAGCTGGGTCTAGTCTACTTAATTCATTCGCCATACACCAACCAGAAAAAAGTATCGTCTGCTGTCATCTCTGCCTCATTCAACTGAATCTCTCATAAGAGTATTTTGTGTTAATATTACACATCTGTTCTACAGCCCCCGATGGCCCTCCACAGGAAGTACAACTGGAGGCCACCTCTCCACAAAGCATCAAAGTCACCTGGAAGGTACTGTGTCTTCATGGAGTTAAACAGAGATATTTTCCTGTGTCTATCTGTGTCTACAGTATGTACAGTCTGATCCATCCCTCCTCCTCCTCCTCCTCAGGCCCCCCACAAGCACCTTCAGAACGGGGTGATCCGGGGCTACCAGGTGGGTTACAGAGAGTACAGCTCTGGAGGCAGCTTCCAGTTTAACATCATCAGCATGGACACCACAGGGGACAGCAGCGAGAGCATCACCCTGGACAACCTGAGGAAGTTCACTGAGTACGGGGTGGTGGTGCAGGCGGCTAACCGTGCTGGCACCGGGCCCTCCTCTCAGGAGGTCATCACCAAAACACTGGAGGATGGTTAGTATGGATCAGGGGGTTAAGGGGTGGGGTAGGGTAGAGTTGTGTGTGTGTGTGTGTGTGTGTGTGTGTGTGTGTGTGTGTGTGTGTGTGTGTGCCTGCATTCATGGGTGTGAGTTTTCAGGGCCATATTTGGTTTAGTTTACCTCTTGGTAGCATGAAAATGTTGCACAGTGTGAAAATTCACTGCCGTAGGTAGACTACCATCTTCTGGATGATTGCTGAATTACCTCAAACCGAAAGATTTGAAATCAGCAATACAGTTAGAAGCCAGTAGGGGGAGTTAATTCAGCCTAGTTTGACCATTGTCTGTACATTTGTCCTAACTTTCTTTCCCCTCCGGTCCCTTAACAGTCCCCTCGCGTCCCCCTGAGAATGTCCTGGCCATGGCCAAGTCTCCAGAAGTCATCTCTCTGTCCTGGTTGACCCTGCCCAAAGAGGCCCTGAATGGAAACCTGCAGGGCTACCGAGTCATCTACTGGGCCAACCTGGCAGATGGAGGTAGGGTTTATTAACACACGCTCAGAACACACCAGCTAGCAGGCACTTAGTGGACCACTGGTGGTGTGAGCACTATGATCCTAATGGTTTTAGCCCAGTCTCTAATTTTCCATATTAATTGTGCTATGTAGCATGTCATGTACTTGGCAGATTTGCGCCACTAGTTTCGTTTTTATTAGTAGTAGTAGTTTAGTTTTTAGTTTTCTCAACAGGCAACACTAGATCATGGGTTTGCCTTGTTGAATATTTGCAATATTTCAGCAACATTGCCATTTTCTCCTTAATTTCATTCTGCCAGTGTTGGTCAAATTAGTTACAAATTACACTTCTAGCTTTACTTATAAATCAACTATCCAATGAGTATTATATCTCAATAGACACATAGACACATCCTGTTCTGTATATAATCTAGTTGTCTAGTAGCTTCATTCTAGTGAGGTGGGTTATATGGAGGAAGGTATCACAGGGCCAGAGTGGGCAGCACCCAGAGCTAACACCATGCTCCTGCTCAGGCCCTGTGGATGGGATCCAGCCTGCAGCCTGCCGGGCCTCCATCAATAATTCACAGGATGCAGTATGTCACTGCTTCAGCTCAGTCTACAAGGACACTCAGTCAAGGACAAAGGAGACGCAGCAGACAGAGCACTACTGCCAGTAGTCAGTCATTACCATATCACAGATACTACCTCGGTCAAAAATCACAGTAGCTTACTGTGTATGGGAATCGTCTTGTATGGTAGTTTGCAGTGTGGTCTTACAGGGACCATGTTACAGGCTTATTGTGTTATTGTGGTCACTGTAGTTCTTTTAATTCTATCACACTGGAACATAGACTTGATTTGACAGGGTGTGAGAGTGAGTGATAAACTGTTGTGTAACCATTGTGTGACATTGTCAGAGTTGGGAGAGATCAGGAACGTGACCACCTCCTACCCATCTCTGGAACTGGATGGTCTGGAGAAATACACCAACTACAGCATCCAGGTTCTGGCCTTCACCCGGGCAGGGGACGGGGTGCGCAGCGAGCAGATCTTCACCCGGACCAAGGAAGACAGTGAGATACAAATCCTGGCTTGAGATACACTTGAGATAGATGTGGATCATTGCTTTCACATTGACATCAAAGCATGATTCCTGCAAAAGTTCAAGCTATGCATGCATACGTCAAATCAGATATCAGTAATAAAGCACTGTCTGCAATGGGTTTGATTAAGGCAATATGAGCCCAAATGTTTCTATTAATACTTGCAGTATATATGTATGTTTAACATAATCTTTATTCTCCTTCCTCCCACTAGTCCCTGGGCCTCCAGCGGGGGTTAAGGCCGCAGCCTCCACCAGCTCCGTGGTGTTTGTGTCCTGGCTCCCTCCTCTCAAACTCAACGGCATTATCAGGAAGTACATTGTCTTCTGCTCCAACCACCCCACGGTACGGAGCTCTATTATCATTAACACAGCTCTCATTATAACGCCGCCTCCAGTCCTGCCATTCTGGGCTGTATTTGAAAGTCCTGTACGGAGAGAGAACTCTTGAAGATTACTCCCCTGTTAAATGCACAGACATGTAACCCCCTTCCCTTTCTCCGTCCCTCTCTCCAGGTGATGAGTGAGTTTGAGGCTTCTCCTGATGTGTATTTCTACAGAGTGCCAAACCTGGCCCGCAACAGGAAGTACAGCATCTGGGTGGTTGCCGTGACAGCCGCTGGGCGAGGCAACAGCAGTGAGACCATCACAGTGGAACCTCGGGCCAAAGGTACAGGCTGCCTGTGTAACAGTGTAACAATCAAAACTAATCTGGCTGAAGTATTATTGATTGCAGTATAGTGTTGGTGATATTGCTTGCATTCTGTTTTTATTCATCATTGTTTTCCATAGGAATAGAATGGTACAGTCACAGTGGTGCATGTATGTAACCCCCATAGCTCCGGCCAGGATCCTGACGTTCAACGGAACAGTGACTACACCCTGGATGAGGGACATCGTCCTGCCCTGCAAGGCGGTCGGAGATCCACCCCCCACCATCAAGTGGCTGAAGGGAAAGTAAGTCAAGGCCTTAGAGATGTATAGAGATCGTAACGTTGTATCTGTGCCATTATGGCGTCTGTGACAGCCATTGAGGCTATCTACATTTTTAAGTATTTCATTTTTTTCTTATTTTGATGTTTTAAAAAAGTGCAAAGCTAATATTGGTGACTTACCGCCACCTGCAGGGCTGGAGTCTTGAAGCAAATATTGTGTGTCGTTCATTTATTGTGGCCACTCTATGGCAGTCATATAGCTTTAAGCTGTTTACGAACTAGGCAAACCATGCAAAACCAGGTTATTTCCAAGTAATGATCTCTATACATCTCTATGGTCAACACCCATCTGTCACATGATTCAACACAACGCAAGAATGTCAACATTTTTATCATGTTTTTACTCTGATCACATACTGTACTGAACATCATCTGGTCAACTCTACCTCTCAACAGCAATGGTACCCCTGCTCCTGTTCTGATTGACGGACGCCACAGTGTCCATAGCAACGCTAGTTTCATCATCCGGACGGTGAAAGCAGAGGACTCTGGGAACTACAGCTGTGTGGCCAGCAACAACTGGGGCTCTGATGAAATCACGCTGAACCTACAGGTTCAAGGTAAGACAGAGAGAGATGCAAAAGGATAATTGTCCAAAACTGTCCAATACTAATTGGTACTAACACTTCAAAGCCCTTTCTATGTAGGTTAGCAGTAGGTCTTCTGAGGACACTTTGTGGCTAGTTTGATGTAGCACAGATGCTTTGTGGTCATGGATCTTGTTCTAAACATCATTCCTTTTGTTCTACAGTTCCTCCAGACCAACCACGCCTCACAGTTACCAAGACAACTACCACGTCAATCACTCTGTCCTGGATACCTGGGGACAACGGAGGAAGCTCCATCAGAGGTGAGTGACATTAGGCCATTTGGACACACCAGAGACACCTCTACAAGGCATAGACCTCCTTTCCGACACCCCAGTGACACTTCAACAAGACAAATATTCCCATTCACACACACTAACTAATGACATTTCAAGAAGAGAGAAAGTAGACCTCCATTCAGAAACATTAACTAATGACATTTCAACAAGAGATAAAGTAGACCTCCATTCAAACACACTAACTAATGACATTTCAACAAGAGATAAAGTAGACCTCCATTCAGAAACATTAACTAATGACATTTCAACAAGAGATAAAGTAGACCTCCATTCAGAAACACTAACTAATGACATTTCAACAAGAGATAAAGTAGACCTCCATTCAGAAACACTAACTAATGACATTTCAACAAGAGATAAAGTAGACCTCCATTCAGAAACACTAACTAATGACATTTCAACAAGAGATAAAGTAGACCTCCATTCAGAAACACTAACTAATGACATTTCAACAAGAGATAAAGTAGAACTCCATTTGGGCAAACCAACAACACCTCAACAAGTCACTGGTAACTACTAAGACACACAAATTACACTTTAGTAACACGGCTAGTATCCTATTAGGACATTGGGTGAACAAAATCATCTTACAAGGCCCTCCTCTTCTCATTATCTTAGACAGGCCTAGTAATTGCGCTGAGTGGGGTGCTAAAACAGTGGAGAGGGAATAGATTCAAAAGGAACAAAGAAGATTAGGTGGGTTAAAGTGGAAGATTAAACCACTCAGTCAAGAAGAAAGCCCAATCACAGAAGGAGTAGCACTGGTGATTTATCATAGCTGGTCATCACTGGAACACAACAGGCTTCAGGCCTCTCAGGCTTTTTAAAAGAGATTTTAAGGGATATCCAGGATGATTTCCTATGGTATTTGTTTTCATGTCATGAGTCAAATGATCTTGTTTAGCCAATACAGTGTCTTATTTTCCTCTTGTCCGAGTAAATAGTGGCTATGATCAGGTGCTGTTGTCCTGCCTTATGTTACATTTAATGTTAATCAATCTCAATGGCATGTTTATAGGTATTTAGCCGATGTCTAACACTGAACAATCTGTTGGAAGGGAAGTGCAAATACTACAAGGTTCCACTTTGCTGTGCGAGCACTGTGAGTGATTATCTGGGTAATGTAGTTATTAGATTAACTTGGAGTATGTTGGGAGAGATTTTACAGTTATGCTCTGTCTCTGTCTTTTTCTCTTTATGTAGGCTACATCCTGCAGTACTCAGAGGACAACAGTGAGCAGTGGGGCAGCTTTCCCATCAGCCCTAGCGAGCGCTCGTACCGTCTGGAGAACCTGAAGTGTGGCACCTGGTACAAGTTCACCCTGACTGCTCAGAACGGAGTGGGCCCCGGACGCATCAGTGAGATCATTGAAGCGAAGACCCACGGAAAAGGTGGAGTTTTTTTATCAAGGATGGGCAACTGGCCCTCGGATCAAGTTTATTTTTAATTTTTTACTCAGTCGGGTTCTAAACTTACTGTTGCAAGTTAGAATAGTAGAATACACAAAGTGCAATTTTGAAATTTGGTTGTGCATCAGTAGTTTTTGTCTTATGTCAGTCACTGACAGTCACTCAATTAGCCCATGTCAGCTAAACATTTCTAGATTAGTCAATTAAATTAGTCTAGCGGCCAGCTATCTAAACTTAGTAATCATGGTCGAATTACCAGCCGAGGGGCCCCCATTGATTTAGTTAGTCAGTCTCACTCAGATATCACATTAAAAACTGCAAACACTTCTCTCCACCCTATAGTAAAATGTAAAACGGCTAATTTTCCTCTCCACCCCATGGCAAAAAGAGTGGAATTGCATGAAATTAGCTATAAAACTGCAACATTTTCGCTACGCCCAATGGCAAAATGTGTAGAATTGCACGAAATTAACTCTAAAACATAAAACAAATCTGCTAAAATGTTTTGCTCACAACGTGGTGGCGGTGGGCTGGGGTGTGTGTATGCACATGTGGGTACGCAGACCTGCAAGCAACTTTTTTGTGGCCCCCACCCCCTTCAATGTTGCCCATCCATGCTCTATAGCATCTCCACCACCACTGTCCCCTTAGAACGGACTCTAACTCAACAGTCATATCCAAAATTTTATCAAGCAATTCCTCAAACTAGCTCAATTATTATGTGCTGATCTGGTTCATAAATAAAATGTTACAGGCATCCTTAGAAGTCTACATCTGGTCTCGTCACCCCTCTTCTTTCCAGAGCCCCAGTTTGCCAAAGAACATGAGCTGTTTGCCAGCATCAACTCCACCCGGGTCAGGCTCAATCTAATTGGGTGGAACAATGGTGGCTGCCCAATCACCTCGTTCACCCTGGAGTACCATCCGATGGACACGGCAACGTGGACCACGGCTCAGCGCACCTCGCTAACCAAGAGCTACATCCTGTATGACCTGGCGGAGGCCACCTGGTACGAACTGCAGATGAAAGTGGTCAACAGCGCCGGCTCCGCCGAGAAGAAGATCATGTTCGCCACGCTCAACGCCGATGGAAGTGAGTTCAGTTCAGTGGTCTTCTAGGATGATACATTTTTTTCCTGAACCAGGGTAATTTCATATACCAAAGAAGGCCTTCCAAAGAGACATATTTGACTACGAAGCCTCAACCCTGGTGGTGCATCCTTAAATGATACTCAGGATGGTAGGTTCCCCAAGCTTATCTGGTTCCTCCCTCCGCAGGCACCATCCCTCCTTTGTTGAAGACAGTGGACCCCATCACAGACAACATGTCAGGCAACGAGGGGCTGAAGATGATGGTGACCATCACCTGTATCCTGGTGGCTGCTGTCATGGTCTTCATCCTCCTGATGGTACTGAAGAGGAGGAGGAGGGAGCAGAGGCTCAAGAGGCTACGCGGTAAGTCAGAACACACACACAAGCACACACAATAGAAACAAGGCACTTAATAACACACAAGCACTTTTTAGAGCTGTATGCTTTATGCTCAAGAGAGTAAGGATCAATTAACCTGAGCAGAACCAGTAGAATTGTGACTTTTAAATTGTTTTATTTAACTAGGCAAGTGAGTTAAGAACAAATTGTTATTTACAATGACGGCCTAGGAACAGTGGGTTAACTGCCTTGTTCAGGGGCAGAACAACACATTTTTACCTTGTCAGCTCAGGGATTTGATCTAGCAACCTTTTGGTTACTGGCCCAAAGCTCATAACCACTAGGCTACCTGCCGCCCCAAGAGGCTAAGAGGCTATCAGTTTAGCTAACAGCGTAGAACGGTCTGATCAGATCTAGTGTTCCACTTTTAATTTGCCCCACTCTAATGTTCTAGTTTTCCACATCTAGGAAATTAGCTTCTGTCAACCACAACTCTGCGTTGTTACTAATTTACTATATGCTGACTTTACAGATGCAAAAAGCCTGGCAGAAATGCTGATGAGGTACGTGAAGTGGAATACATGTTAACTTTAGATAGGAACCATAAAATACTTTAAACTAGCTGTCCAGTGTATTTCTATGAAATATTACCTATAATTACTTACAATATGAGTGAAATAGTTTCCCTTCCAACGTTCTTTTATTCAGTTTAAAAAAAAACAACTTTTCTGTGTTGGAATGGTGTGTGCGTTCCCCGACAACAGAATGTTGTGGGCGTATACCAGCCGTTAAAAATATTAATACAAATAGATTGCTGATTGGCCAGTTCATCCTCCTCTAGACCGCTGCTGATTGGCCAGCTCATCCTTCTCAGGAGTATGATATACTCTATGAGGAAATAGTCTTTTTAAAAGTCTGTTTGAGACTCAAGTTTAAGGTAGGGTTTTTGAAGTGTTTTTTTCTCCAATTTATGCTTAGGCCACAAATACTGTACGTCTCATAAGATGAGTCAACAACATTATTTAGGTATGAGTTATCAAAATATGAGTTTTTAAAACTGATATTTTCACTGGACAGTTACTTTAAAACTATGACTGAATACTATCTCCTAGTAAAAACACACGGACACCAGACACATCCAACAAGCAGCAGACCATGAGAATGCACATCGATATCCCCCGAGCCCAGCTGCTCATCGAGGAGAGAGATACTATGGAGATTATTGGTGAGACCCCTGTCTTCCCCGCCAGTTTACAGTATGCTTATCCCTTGCATGTTATATTTGATAATCTTTTCCAAGAACTCATTGTCTTCCTTCCTGTTTTCTGTCTGTCAGACGACAGGTCGACGGTGCTGCTGACTGATAATGACTTTGGGGAGACGTCCAAACAGAAGTCGTCCACGGTCACGCACACAGTCCATTACCAGTCCCTGTCGCAGGCCACCGGCCCACTGGTGGACGTCTCTGACGCCCGGCCTGGAACCAGTAAGAGCCTTACCTATTTAATCACCTCTATATCCCACCCCTCACCACCTTTACTCTGATGTACAGTAAGCTACTAGCCTAATGTCGTCCCCTGAAAGAATAGGGGCAATTCAGTGTTTATTTGGTTGTAGTTATGTGAAATAAGAGAATGCTCTTTGTCAAGATTAATATTTTTTTATATAGTTGCATTCAATCCAAGCATCATTGTACATATTTCTCTCTCATGTGCATGTAACTGTACCCCAGTCCTCCAATCAGTGTTTAGACTTCAGAGTTTTTAAAATAAACAATAGCTCTAACAATAAACCTCCAGGTATCCACATACCCTGATCCCAAATCCATTCTAAGCAAACTAGAATCTTCAGCTTATCATAGTTTCAACCCTCAGATCCACTTACAGAGCCCACAGCCCAGAGCAGTGTGAGCCAAGGTAGTGGCTAGACAGTGGCCTATGGAGGCTCTTACTGCTGAACTTCAGTAGAGTTGAGCTGATGAAGAGTGGAGAGGCCTCTGGCTCCACCTGACCGCTCACCTGATTGGCCTCATTGAAGCTGACCAGGAAGCACAGTGGGCCTGAACCTTATCTGCTGACTCAGCCACATCTATCCAGAGTGTTGGGCAAACACTGCCTGCTGTGCCAGTTTCCAACCCGCTGATGGAATGACTACTACCTACTACTATTACCACTGCTATTCTTCTCTGGCTTCTCCAGGCCGGATCTAATCATGGCCGTTCTAAAGGGACATTCTGATTTGGTGCCATTGATGCATAGCACAGTAGGTTAAATGTCTGGGTCAGACCGAATATAATACTATTTTTGTCTTTGGGGAATATTATATCAACTGTGAAAGGTTAGCATGATACTGTAATTTTTATTGATCAACAGATGTTTGTGTAATTTGATACACAGACAATTAAGACTCAATATACAGTATGCAATTTACTTTCTAGTAGCTCTTCAGTGGTATGTCCAGTGGCACCCTATTCTATATGGACACTGGTCAATAGTAGTGCACTACATAGTAGTGCACTACATAGGGGATAGGGTGCCATTTCTGACACTGCCTAGGCCTCTCACCAGTAAAGATCTTGGCCCTTTCATCCCCAGACCCCACAGCACGCCGCACTGCCAAAGCAGGCCCTGCAGCCAGCAGGAACCGCTATGCCAGCCAGTGGACTCTGAACCGGCCACAACCACCCACCTCCTCCCACACCCTGAGCACAGACTGGAGACTGCCCACACCGCGCGCCACCGGCTCTGTGGACAAGGAGAGCGACAGCTACAGCGTCAGCCCATCGCAGGACACAGGTACTGGACTGACCCTATGTCTCACATACAACATTAGTCTGCAGCAAAGGGGAGACCACTACTACTGTACGTGGAAGGGTCAGAGTGCTCACGGTATGTTTTAAGATATTTCCTATATATCTTAGGAAATTTCAGCTGCATTCATACACTATAATGGATGTTGTGTCTCTGTGTGTATTTGTGTGTGACTACCCAGACCGCGCGCGGAGCAGCATGGTGTCGACGGAGAGCGCGTCGTCTACGTACGAAGAGCTAGCCCGGGCCTATGAGCACGCCAAGATGGAGGAGCACCTGCGGCACGCCAAGTTCACTATCACAGAGTGCTTCATCTCCGACACCTCCTCAGAGCAAATGACGGCCGGCACCAACGAGTACACAGACAGCCTAGCATCTAGCACGCCTTCTGAGTCAGGCATCTGCAGGTTCACCGCCTCCCCGCCCAAGCCTCAGGACATCAGCCGGGTCATGAACATGGCCGCACCAAAGGCCCACAGACCGGGTAAGGAGAAGGTAGCACTCATATACAGAACATACACAGACATACACTGCAAACACACACACACACAGTACAGTTCAAACCTGGAAATGATTATGTATTATTTTCCTCATTAGTCTAGATCAGTGTTTTCCAACTCCGGTCCTCCCCCAACAGTACATATTGCTCTTGTGGCCCTCGACAAGCACTCCTGATTCTACTAATCATCAAGAGCTTGACAAGTTGAATCAGGTGTTTTCGTCTGGGGCTACAACAAAAATGTGTACTGTAGGGGGTACTGGAGGACCGGAGTTGGAAAACACTGCTATAGATAGTTCAGTTCTGCTCCAATTAGGCCTTGGGCCACAGCATTACAACTGTAACATCCACAGCTCTCTGGGCCTGTTCAAAGTTAAGTTTCATAGCTTTCATTTAACGCAGCATTTTACAAAATGCCTATTGCAAAATAATGATCATGAGATACTCTTCCTCAGGTAACACCTCTGGCATGCTGTTAATGCTCGATGAAGTACAAACACCATTAAAACCCAGTAATACCCCTCACAGTGCTGTATTCAGCTTTAGCTCTCTGCAGAAATGTCTGCACATGGAGGAGCTGTCCGTACGTCCGTCTGTCAGGCTATCCGTCTTTCTGACACTGTCCTCTCCCGGGTTGGCCTCATATGACTTGCTTCTTCTCACCTCCCATTCCTATTGGTTACACTGTCTAGTGCAGTTTGTGGACAGACCAAACAGACTGGGTTGAAATACATAGATATGAGGAAATTCCTATTTTCAAATACTTTTTGTAAAAAATACACACACACAGAGACAGAATGTATTGTGCGTTTAGTGAGTCCTGGCCTGCCTAGTTGTCATTCTGGGCTGGGGGTATGTAGACTAGCTAGTTGTTGATGGTGTCTGGAGGTAGGGACTGGGCTGGGGTGAGCGAGACGAGGTAGACAGGTTTTGGCTATCTGAGCTGGGTCTTGAGTTTCCGTTCCTCATTATGTTTTCATGGTGCGTACACAAGCCAGCTGCCCACAGTCATCAGCCAGCGGGAGGCTTAAACTGTCAGCTGAGGGCAAGTAGAGGCTATCTGTCAAGCCAATCTAAAGCTATTGTCTGTCAATGCAAAACAGCACTTTACTGCCACAATGGAGACATTCAGCGTGATATCGGTCTTTCAAACGCAGAGCCTGATGTAGCGTCGTGCTAACCCTGGTTTCACTTTCATCCAGCGGGAGCTGGGCGACACCAGCGACACATAGACAAGCTTTAGAGGTTTCTACAGTAAGTCCCTGTTGAAGACCGTTGTTACCAGTCTGGTATACCATCAGCCAGCTCTGTTGTGGCACACACTGTGGAATTCACCCATGTTAGTTTGAACACAGTTCATTTTTTGTGTGTTTTTTCCCAGTGAGAGTCAGTATGATCAGAATCCTAAAGAAAAAAAAGGCAATTTTCAATATAAAATGTCAACGATGGCATACAATAGTGTCTGTCTGTTTGACTGACTGACAGTGGCCCACTGCCCCCTGCTCCCCCCCCCCCTTCTGTAGTAATGTACCTTTGCCCTGAGTTGACACTGTGACCTCATCTGTCATTCCCACAGGGATACGGAGGAGGGCCTCTCTCCTGTTACTCTGACACGTGTCAATCACAATCACACACACCTGATACTGATACAGTAGGTCAACCTGGGGTTAGTAGGTCAACCTGGCAAGCCCACTTCTTTGTGTGTGTGTGTGTGTGTGTGTGTGTGTGTGTGTGTGTGTGTGTGTGTGTGTGTGTGTGTGTGTGTGTGTGTGTGTGTGACAATAGTCATTTGGGCAAGCTGGATGGAAACATTGGGCAACGATCTGTGTGACCGCTCATAAACAGTCTGTCCTGTGCAATTACTGTAGGGAGCCAATTATAGAGGATGATCTTGAGGTTCTCAGCTCATAAACATTTACTGCAACACTGTTTCTTGTGTTGAGTAGTCAAAATGTGATGGGCCTTTAAACAAGCCAAGGTGCCTCTGTGTGGTGCCCCCCCCCCCCCCCCCGCATAGAGACTTGTTGTGTAGCTGATACAAGTTGTGCCATTACCCATGCCCTGCAATTTACAGCCTGATGGATTTCAGCTAAATACATTCCCAATGAGCTCCCAAAGAAAAGCTTTAAAATGGTTGCCATTTACAGGTTTTAATAAAGCCTATTAGATACACAGTAAATTATTCATGCTCCCTGTGAACTCTGGGATTAAGTCACTAAGGTCACATGTAGAATACAATCTACATAGATGGGCCGGTCCTCCTCTGTGTGGTGGGGGATAGTGATTTGGCATTGAAAAGGCCAGTCACTGAAGCCTGCTGATCTCTGTGGCCTGTGAAAGATTAATATTGAAGACATCCATTAGAACAGTACACGTCTCCCCACCACTCCTAATCAAGTGTAAAATCTTCAGTACGACTCATACATCTCTGGCTACTGGACACGTCTTTGTGATTATCTAATTTCCTAAATTAAATATGTAATTTATTCAGTGGCTGAGATACATTTACAGCAGAAGTGATGGTGTCATCCACTCAACCGTGTCCAGTGACTCACTGTCTGCGTGGGGGAATACTGTGTTGAGAAGTCTTTTAAAGTGCTGCGGTGTCATTAACTAAATGTACGCTTGGGTTACGTCACATGCTTGGTTTGTTCTGGTCCTGGACAGCAAAGAATCTGTCTCTGAATGAGATTTGAAGCACCTTTCTGCTTCGGTTAACCCCAAGTACAGATGAGGAGAGTTTGAGAATGGGCAGTGTAGGGCTGTTCGATGTGATAGTCCTGAAGAAATGGAAAGGTGATTTGAATATGAATCGGACAGGTTAATGCAACAATATCATAGGATAAGTAATCCCGTCACCAAGCCATGTGAAATGATATCGTCCTGAAATCATTATAGAATCTGTATCCTCCCGACTCAATATGATAGATTAGATTACATTATCCAAACTGAAATCATATTTCCTCCACTCATATGATTTCCTATCATATACCATATATCCTGACAGAAAGTACATACCATATGAAAAGACCCCTATGGAATTGAAAGTAACCAAGTAATGCTGACATTGAGAATTTTCCTCCCAGCTCAGTGTATTGAGTGTACCCCTCTAACCTTCCTGATTGGTTACCCCGCTATTCTTCCTGACTGGGTACCCCTCTAACCTTCCTGATTGGTTACCCCACTAACCTTCCTGACTGGTTACCCCTCTAACCTTCCTGACTGGGTACCCCACTAACCTTCCTGACTGGGTACCCCTCTAACCTTCCTGACTGGGTACCCCTCTAACCTTCCTGACTGGGTACCCCTCTAACCTTCCTGACTGGGTACCCCTCTAACCTTCCTGACTGGGTAGCCCTCTAACCTTTCTGTCTGGGTACCCCTCTAACCTTCCTGACTGGGTACCCCTCTAACCTTCCTGACTGGGTAGCCCTCTAACCTTCCTGACTGGGTAGCCCTCTAACCTTCCTGACTGGATAGCCCTCTAACCTTCCTGACTGGGTAGCCCTCTAACCTTCCTGACTGGGTAGCCCTCTAACCTTCCTGACTGGGTAGCCCTCTAACCTTCCTGACTGGGTACCCCTCTAACCTTCCTGACTGGGTAGCCCTCTAACCTTCCTGACTGGGTAGCCCTCTAACCTTTCTGTCTGGGTAGCCCTCTAACCTTCCTGTCTGGGTAGCCCTCTAACCTTCCTGACTGGGTAGCCCTCTAACCTTCCTGTCTGGGTACCCCTCTAACCTTCCTGACTGGGTAGCCCTCTAACCTTCCTGACTGGGTAGCCCTCTAACCTTCCTGACTGGGTACCCCTCTAACCTTCCTGACTGGGTAGCCCTCTAACCTTTCTGTCTGGGTACCCCTCTAACCCCCTTTCTGGTCTCATCCCTCAGGTGGAGAGCTGGTGCACCTGCCCCCGTACCTACGCATGGACTTCCTGTTAAACCGTGGCTCTGTGTCGGGAGGCCGGGGGTCCAACGGTGGTAACGGAGGAGGGGAGGCAGGGGCGTTGGGCCAGGCGTGTCTGGAGCCCCAGAAGAGCCGCACCCTGAAACGGCCCCCGCTCCTGGAGCCCACACCCATGGAGGTGCCCACGTCCAGGGAGGTGCAGCAGTGGCAGCCAGGGACTGCCTCCACACTGCCCCAGCGTGAGCCCACTGGCCGTGAGGCCACCGGAGATCTGGCCCAGGCACAGGCCGCCAAGCTCAGCAGCTCACAGGAGTCCCTGCTAGACTCCAGAGGACACTTAAAACAGAGCAACAACCCCTACGCAAAGTCCTACACACTGGTATAACACAAGGAGTTACGTTACACACTCCAGGACTTGGACTGTATACTGTACTGCAGCTCTACACAGAGAGCTGGCATGGAACAATGATGATGATGGACACTTTTCAACAACAACTGAAGTTGTATATTTCTGACTCCAAGTATTCCTTTCTTTTGTTCTTTCTCCCTTCTTTCCACTTCTGGCTCTCTCATTTCTCAGTTTTATTTTCTATTTTGAGTATTATTTTATTCTAAACACCATATGAAGATTGCCAAATAATGTATTTAAATTTGACAGAGAAAAATACTATTGAATTTATATCAAGGATAATTACAGTCATTATTATTATATATAAAAATATAGAAATGTCTAAAAACAAGAAGAAGAGGAGGAGGACTCTGCAGGAGGATGTTGCTTTCTTCATTTATTTATTTTGTATGTCGCAGTGTGATCAAATCGATGATTAGGTATCTGGCCGTTTTTCAACAACGAGAGGAGCCAAGGAAAAGAACTCCATTAAAGCTGAACCTGTCTGTCCATGCTGTCTACTCAATCTCCTCAGATAGATTGTTACTACGTTCTTCAACCTTTCCAATGACTGCATGGGGACTGATCTATGACAATTATAGGAATGGCTGGGAAATCCAAAAGAGAATTTTGTCACACTATGAAAATTATACAATGTGAATATATATAAAAGAGATCACTTTTATTTGTGGATATTACAGGGGAAATGATTTGGTTAATAAAGTCCTTAGTCATGTTTGCACACGTGGGTTTGATTTGAGATACTACTGTTTCTTCTCTCTGTTCCTCCATATCTACCCTCTCAGAGCCCAGCACACAGATCGCTTAATCAAATCATCAAATCAAAATCAAACCTAATTTTATTTGTCACATGCACCGATTACAACAGGTGTAGACCTTACCGTGAAATGTATACTTACGAGCCCTTAACCAACAATGCAGCGTAAACAAAAAGTATGCGCGAGAAATGTACTAAATAAAGTAAAGGAAAAATAGTAATAAAATAGAATAACAATAACAAGGCTATATACAAGAGGTACCGCTACCGAGTCAATGTGCAGGGGTACATGTTAGTCCAGGTAACTGCAATAATTGGTCTGGGTGTATACATGGTAAATTATTCTGAACAGGTCACCTGGATCGGATGTCTTACATTATAATAGCAAGTAGAGGGCAGGCAGGGTATAGACATCACTGCTCCCTATCAGATCTCAGGGGTATCTGAGTCCAGTGACCCCTTCACATTTAGTGCAGAGGGCTCTCTGCTTAAATAAGTATGATTTATCTACAGTAGTGACAACTTATTGGTATGTGGACAAATCCAATGCATTCATCACCTGAAAGCCCAGATCTAATTTTAACACTGTAGTGAAGGGTATTGACAAGACCTTATACTTATTTCAGTGAGATGACAAACTAATGAAAGATGAGACTTCCTGTGTCTTAGTCTATGTTTCGAGTCCTTTAGCACTGGTTGTACCTAACTGAGTGTTGCGCTCTTTTGATATGACTTCGAATGGCTCTCACTGGGTTGGCCTGGAGTTGTCACCGCCAACAGAGTGCACTGTGTAGTCACTCAACACAGCACCTCTGTGACAATAAATGAGGAGGAATTGGTTTTGCTTTAGAGAGGGCTGTACAGTACTTAAACACATTGTGACATTCTTATGGGAAGCTTCAAGGGCAGCACAGGAACACGCTGCAGTCTATCCAGCCGTTTGGAGCGTCGCTAGACTCTACCGCACAGAACCCAATAAATTATTCATCCCCACAACGACATTGGGTCCCAGATCAGGTTTACATTGTCACACACTGATCCCTATAACAGAATATGGGGCACCACACACACACACACGCACATGCACACGCACGCACGCACGCACGCACACACACACACACACACACACACAGCGCTATGCCACTGCAGGGAGTGGTAGTGACATCTTAATGAATCTACTACGTCTCTGGAAAGTTAGAAAGACTACGGAGGTGGGGCTATTGGGTTTGTCTGCTGTCCAAATGGGTCTGCATGTAGACACAGCATCTATAATGCAGCACTGGAGATCTGATGATCTACTCTACTGAGCCTAAGGAGTCACATCACAGCTATGGGGCTTACGTAATGACAGAAGTAGGCACTTGTTGTGTTTTGAAAAACATTGGAGCCTTTTATTGTGCTTCAGACATCTACAGTACATGTAGACATATTCCTAATTGGCTTGACATCACATATATACTGTACATACTAACATGATGTAACTTTTCCTGTCTTTCCATGGAAAGTGTGGTTATAACTCATTTATTCTACCCATCGTCACTGTCTGATGAAAACCTTGTAACACATTTTTGGCCAATTTAAATTTTTTATTTTCATTTATCGAAAGCAGCAACTCCCCTCAATGTACTCTCAATATTTCATGACTCTAGTACCAAAATAATTTGTTCAAAATAGCTTCGGATGTTTTATAATTGTAAGTTCATTAAATGGAAATTATGGAGAAAAAATATATTTTTACTAAAAAGTTTTTGTTTAGGGTAATGGGGTTTTCATCAGACAGCAACAATATTTAACATTTTTGTCATTTAGCAGACACTCTTATCCAGAGCCACTTACAGTAGTGAATGTATACATTTTCCGTTTTGGTGCCCCATGGGAATCAAACCCACAACCCTGGCGTTGCAAGCACCATGCTCTACCAACTGAGCCACACAGGACAATATGAGCATATATCACTGACACATATATATATATATATATATATGATAAGTAGGTGCCATGTACAGTAGTGAATGTAATTTGCTGATTTCACTCTCATACATTAAGTATTTGTTCCTCTGACCGGAGGCCATTATTCTACCTCCCAATGCGCACAGCGTAGAGAGAAGCTCCAAATTTAATCAGATTTTAGATACAGACACGACGACGACCTTCCCCTGGGGAAACAAGACGTGAATGCCTCACAGTGTCAATCAGGAGAGATTCACACCTTTTTGTTAAGTCATAGCCTGCATCCAAATGTGAAAATGGTGTTACTTACAGTATAAGCTGATGAGCTCATTCAGTAAGTGTTGTTGGGGTTCGGAAATGATAAGACAGTTTTGTAGCACAGTGTACAAGGACCATAAAGCCTCACAGGGCGTGAATGTACAGTAGAAGAAGGTTTCATGGCTTTTCCCACTCTATCTGAGATGGGCTGGAATTCTAAAGTTGTGTGTGTGTGAGCTGATTCGACTAGAGGTCAGAGATAATGTCCTGAGGATGGTTCTATTGGTTAGGGAGGCTCTGAGGGGATTGTACTGCAGTGTCAGTTTAGGCAGGTTTGGAATAGACCACCACTCAGCCGTAAGCCTCATAATGAGGTGCCAGAAGAACAGGCATCAGATGTGGGCAATTTGGAGCTCATGAAATACTGGGCATCTCCCTGGAGGTAACCCTGTGCTACTTTTATCTGTCAGCCCTTGTCCTCCTCACAAGACCAGTCTTCCCCCATTATCCTTCTGACACTGTCTCCTTCTCTCTTCTCGCTCTATGGATCCTGAAGCTGTCTTGTCCTTGTCCTAACTGAAGGGTCTGAGCTGCGCTGCTGGGTGCTTCTGGTCTCTCATGAGCTTCCTCTATCATCAGACTGGACTAGGTGGGAGACTTGGTTGGGTTGGCGTCCTCCTGGAGAGGGGGTGGATTTATCACCTTATGCCACATAACTGTATTCATCTCCTCATCCCTCCTTGCCCCCATCCCAACTTCCTCTGAAGTAGGCTTAGAAACCAAATGAACCATAGCGGTGGTCTGAGATTTACACGCCACCCTCCAGGGCATGCGAAACGTTTATTAACTGCTCTCTTAAATCAGCCAGACAGAATTCTCCCATTTGATCGGCTAGAGGAATATGCAGCTCCTAGATTGTGAGATATTGATTGGTCTAGGATAGACAGGTCCTGACGGACAGGCGGCTTTCTCGATTCCTCTTAATTAGTTCCTTTTCATTACTATCCATACAGTATGGAGGCTACACAGTACAGTCGTGGTCAAAAGTTTTGAGAATGACACAAATATTAATTTTCACAAAGTTTGCTGCTTCAGTGTCTTTAGATATTTTTATCAGATGTTACTATGGAATTACAAGCATTTCATGAGTGTCAAAGGCTTTTATTGACAATGACATGAAGTTGATGCAAAGAGTCAATATTTGCAGTGTTGACCCTTCTTTTTCAAGACCTCTGCAATCCGCCCTGGCATGCTGTCAATTAACTTCTGGGCCACGTCCTGACTGATGACAGCCCATTCTTGCATAATCAATGATTGGAGTTTGTCAGAATTTGTGTGTTTTCATTTGTCCACCCGCCTCTTGAGGATTGACCACAAGTTCTCAATGGGATTAAGGTCTGGGGAGTTTCCTGGCCATGGACCCAAAATATCGATGTTTTGTTCCCCAAGCCACTTAGTTATCACTTTTGCCTTATGGCAAGGTGCTTCATCATGCTGGAAAAGGCATTGTTCGTCACCAAACTGTTCCTGGATGGTTGGGAGAAGTTGCTCTCGGAGGATGTGTTGGTACCATTCTTGATTTATGGTTCTTTGGCAAAATTGTGAGTGAGCCACTCCCTTGGCTGAGAAGCAACCCCACACATGAATGGTCTCAGGATGTTTTACTGTTGGCATGACACAGGACTGATGGTAGCGCTCACCTTGTCTTCTCCGGACAAGCTTTTTTCCGGATGCCCCAAACAATTGGAAAGGGGATTCAACAGAGAAAATGACTTTACCCCAGTCCTCAGCAGTCCAATCCCTGTACCTTTTGCAGAATATCAGTCTGTCCCTGATATTTTTCCTAGAGAGAAGTGACTTCTTTGCTGCCCTTCTTGACACCAGGCCATCCTCCAAAAGTCTTCGCCTCACTGTGCGTGCAGATGCACTCACACCTGCCTGCTGCCATTCCTGAGCAAGCTCTGTACTTGTCTGTACTGGTGGTGCCCCGATCCCACAGCAGAATCAACTTTAGGAGACGGTCCTGGCGCTTGCTGGACTTTCTTGGGCGCCCTGAAGCCTTCTTCACAACAATTGAACCGCTCTCTTTGAAGTTCTTGATGATCCGATAAATGGTTGATTTAGGTGCAATCTTACTGGCAGCAATATCCTTGCCTGTGAAGCCCTTTTTGTTCAAAGCAATGATGACGGCACATGTTTCCTTGCAGGTAACCATGATTGACAGCGGAAGAATAATGATTCCAAGCACCACCCTCCTTTTGAAGCTTCTAGTCTGTTATTCGAACTCAATCAGCATGACAGAGTGATCTCCAGCCTTGTCCTCGTCAACACTCACACCTGTGTTAACAAGAGAATCACTGACATGATGTCAGCTGGTCCTTTTGTGGCAGGGCTGAAATGCAGTGTAAATGTTTTTGGGGGATTCAGTTAATTTGCATGGCAAAGAGGGACTTTGCAATTAATTGCAATTCATCTGATCACTCTTCATAACATTGTGGAGTATGTGCAAATTGCCATCATACAAACTGAGGCAGCAGACTTTGTGAAAATTCATATTTGTGTCATTCTCAAAACTTTTGGCCACGACTGTACATGAGGGACTGCAAATTAAACATATATGTGGTCATGTGTAGTGGTGGTGGGGGATGTCAATAGGACCCTTCACAACCTACCTCAGACCTTATAGTACCTCATGTTCACCTCATTATAATTATAGTATAGTACCTCATTATCAATATCTTATAGTACCTCATTATCAGCATCTTATAGTACCTCATTATCAGTATCTTATAGTACATTATAAGTCTCTTACAGTACCTCATTATCAGCATCTGAGGTACTGTAAGAGACTTATACTGTACTATAAGATACTGATAATGAGGTACTATAAGATATTGATAAGTATCTCTGTTAGTACCTCATTATCACATGTAAGATGTTCTTCTGTACTGCAAGTAGTGCCTCTATTCTGCAAGATTTACAATGTTATTTGTGGTTCCTATTCACTGATAGTTGAAAGTGGGTGCATGTAGATTAAAGGCATGTTTTGGGTCACGTCAGTACTTCTCTGTATATAGGACATCCTAGTGATTATTATACAGTCCTTGTCAACCAAAGTCAATGAGTGTCTGGGGTAAAACATGTAAGTAGGCCAGTCTGCCTGGAGTTGGTCAAACAATTTTAGGTTGCCTGCCTGCTGCTGATCACCCCAGGGATGATGATTCTACACGAACATTAAGGAAGCTTAACACTCTCTGACCTCTACGGCAGTACTTCCAAACACTTTCTATGCTCTTGGGGATTTTCCCCAATTTTCCTTAACTCTGAAATATACTGAACAAAAATATAAATGCAACATGCAACAATTTCAACCATTATACTGAGTTACAGTTCATTTAAGGAAATCAGTAAATGTAAACAAATACATTAGGCCCTAATCTATGGATGTCACAAAACTGGGCAGGGGCACAGCCATGGGTGAACCTGGGAGGACATAGGCCCACCCACTTGGGAAACAGGCCCACCCAGTGGGGAGCCAGGTCCAGCCAATCAGAATGATTTTTTTCTCCACAAAAGGGCTTTATGGCAGACAGAAATACTCCTCGGTTTCATCAGCAGTCCGGGTGGCTGGTCTCAGACGATCCCGCAGCTGAAGAAGCCAAATGTGGAGGTCCTGAGCTGGCGTGGTTACGCGTGGACTGTGGTTGTGAGGCTGGTTGGACGCACTGCCAAATTCTCTCAAACGACGTTGGAGGCGACTTGTGGTAGAGAAATTAACATTAAATTCTCTAGCAACAGCTCTGGTGGAAAACCCTGCGGTCAGCATGTGTATTGCACATTCCTTCAAAACTTGAGACATCTGTGGCATTGTGTTGTGTGACAAAACTGCACATTTTAGTGGCCTTTTATTGTCCCCAGCACAAGGTGCACCTATGTAATGATCATGCTGTTTAATCAGCTTCTTGATATGCCACACCTGTCAGGTGGATGGATTATCTTAGCAAAGGAGAAATGCTTAATAACAGGGATGTAAACAAATTTGTGCACAACATTTTAGAGAAATAAGCTTTTTGGGCATTGGAACATTTCTGGGATCTTTTATTTCAGCTCATGAAACACAAACACATTACATGTTGCGTTAATATTTTTGTTCAGTATATATTTAGCATTTTGACAATGAAAAAGAGGGCATTCATTACACTTATGTGTGTTTTATGTGGTAAAATGGTGCCTTTACTTGAGCGAGGCCATAGAAGTTAGAACCATTAGAGATGATCAGGTTGCTGTTGAATGTTTAACATGAGCATTATGTTACAGTAACAACACATCTTCATGTTCACATTATTACTAAATACAGTTGTTACCACCAGGATGAACAACAAAGGTGTTGTTATATACAGTACATGTAGATGTTCAACCTTGAGACAGTCAGGCCTGCTGTGAGAGTTGTCCTTTTTCTCTATTTGCTAACCCCCTACGGAGAAAATTGTGGCAATTTGGAGAGATTACATACCTGAAATATGCGTAGGTGATTTTTACCCCATTGTAATGACCACAAAATACCACAATACATGCTTTTTTCACACAACGGAAATCCATGGTGTAGAAATCAGTATAGTGTCTATATCTTCTATAACTTCTAATCTTTAAGATACAGTTCTTGTTTCTAATTGGAAATACACATCAATGCATGCAGGAATTCCAAAAGGATAGGAGGAGCAAAACTGTAAAATCAATCAAAAAAAGTCAGGATGAACACACCTGAGAACTATGTCTATAATGGGATGGTGGCACCTGTGAATAGTTGTGACCCATTATTGGTTATAAATACTCAGTAGTTCAGGGGGTGGCCCAGAATTGCTGAGGCTACTGGAGCAACCTGGCTGCTCCAATCATATCTAGGCCATTGTTCAAGGTGGTGAAAGACAGAGAAGAAAAGAGAGTTACAGTAACCCTGTATGGAAACACAGAGGGTTGAATGAGGTTGTGTTATAATGGGGATCACTGGCCTTTCAGAAACACTGAGACATACAGTAGTTTATTAATGTTTGACCTTGAAATTAATTTATACACTTTGAAATGAATAGGTCCATTTTCATGAGGTTTAATCAAATTAATTGACAAGTTCACTGGTTAACTAATTTGCCCACAGTGGCATTAGTATTCTATTAATCCAATATTATTCTGTTTAAATAACCTGTTTGGAGAACTTTCATCCTGCTCTAATTGCAAAGTTGATAATATTCAGCATCATTCTCCACACAGATAGTAATACCTGTGGTGTGAAGGTTTATCTGAAGGTAACTTAATGTGTTTGTACTTCATACCTGGTAGAAGACAAAGGCACTGTTTGTTCAGTGATACGTGTACCTCCATCACAGAGGAATTCCCTGGCCACAGGTCACATTGATTTCAGGCCAAGTAACTAAAAGGACAACCATTGTCAAGCACTCAGGCTCAGACTTGCAATGCACTACGTCACCCCAATCAGTTTCCCCCACCCCAATGGGCACATAAAAAGACCTAACGACCTGCATCTTACATCAGGGATGACCAGGTTTCCTTCATTGGTCCCAGAGACCAGATGAGTCTATTCAAATCACCACTGAACACCTGGCTCAAAGTTTCATTGGAGATAAGGGTCGGTTATACTGTATGCCCTCCATTACCCCTAACGCCCCAATGAAATATTTTCATGTGCAATGAAAGTGGTTTTAGAAGAGCAAGGGGAGCATTGACGTTGTGATAGTCCATCTTTAGTTCCAATTTATTGGAGCTCTCTGACAGGCCAGATTGAAAACTGAATCCTGGCTGATTCTATTATGGCCTCTAGCGCTAACCCTAACACTAGCTACATGTCCACATCCTGGTTCATCCGTAACCCTAGCCCCAACCCTAACCCTAACATCGTCCACTGGCTCCTACCCCTTTCGGTGTACACAAATCTGAGAGGACTGGATGTGGTCCTGTCTATGAGGATCAGTGAAGGTAAACTTCCTTTGATTAGTAGTGCTGAAGTTCAATCAAAGTCCCTATATGGAATATTCCCCTTAGTATAACATGGAGCTATATCTTGAGCGATGAACCACGCAACACAATCAAAAACATATTTTCACAAATATTATTTTCTAGTGAATTCAATACATATAATTGGAACTATTATTATACTGTAGTAGCTGGAAATATAACATATAATAAATTAAATCTACAGCAGGCTATAGCTACAATCTGGCTCCTTTTTCTGTGCTGTCTAAACCTGTACAGTTTCTCAACAGAGGAAACGCCTAAGCACTAACCATAAGCACTAACCAGCAAATCAAGAGATGCTGGAAGTGCGTGGATCACTGCTGTCTGGAGATTGTAACATAAGCTCTCATTATAGAACAATACGCTTGACAGGAACTCAGGAAGTCATCTGCACATTATTTGCTTTTATTTTCTTGAAATATATATAGAAGAAGTGGGTTGGTGCAGTGATGTGAGGCACAATCACTGAACTGTCAGTTCCCATGTGTCACGTCCTGACCAGTAAAGGGGTTATTTGTTATTATAGTTTGGTCAGGACGTGGCAGGGGGTATTTGTTTAGAGTGTTTCGGGGTTTGTTGGGCTATGTGTTTAGGTAGAGGGGTGTTTGTTTAGAGTGTTCCGGGGTTTTTGGTTATGTTCTGTGTTAGTATATTTCTATGTTCTGGTCTAGTCTTCTTAGTTCTATGTTTAGGGTTATTGGATGGACCTTCAGTTGGAGGCAGCTGTTCCTCGTTGCCTCTGATTGAAGGTCCTATATAGAGGGGTGTTTTTGTAATGGGTTTTGTGGGAAGTTGTTTTTGCACTGCTGTGTTAGCATGCAATACTGTTTGTTCGGGTTCTTGTTTCGTTAAGTGTTGTAATAAAAGTTCATATGAGCACTCAACCCGCTGCGCCTTGGTCCACTATATACGACGACCGTTACACCATGACAATATGGATGATTAATTATTATCAGTAACCTTATACTGTGAAATTAATTTGTGTATATGTCCAGACTAGAATAGAATGAATGGTAGTGTACATATATTGTACCTTGCTGTTGCTTTAAAATGGAAGTACAGTACAGGGGAAATATTTTTCATGGAGTACACTCATCCATGAGTGATATTATTCCTCAATGGAGGATATATTGTATTTCACCGCCATGACAACCATAGACATATAATCTATGACAAAAACATATGTTCTTGAAGGTTTTTCTATCAAATAGAGTAGACATATCATCACTGAATTCAGATGGGCTCTCCCTCTGTTAAAATATTCAGTATATTATGTGTGAAAGTGTCCCCCTAACACATCATACAGTACATGTCTATGTGTAACACCACAATTCCATTATACTCTATGTTTATCAAAACAGGTGTTGTTTTTTCCTCAAAATTGTGGAATGATATTAAGCTTCTTCATCTGAGAGATGCTGCTGATTTTAGGGCCTGCGTCCAACTATAATGTCTGGGTTGTGAAGCCTGTGCCAGCCTACCGGCCCCATGGTGCTTCAATCTATCTCCAATTTATAGGTGAGAGGAGGGTGCCAGCCTGGGTCTCTCCGGGGAGGAGTCTGAGGCCCAATCCTCATCCCAGACCTGTCAGTCTCCACTCTCTCCCTACACCATCATCCCACCAGGGAGGAGAGGATTGCTGTTCCAGATACTTGTCTCAAAGCCTTGTCCGTATTTTGATTGTGCAGACATTTCTGGACAGGTTTAGAGGATTAAAAGACATTGTGATCTGATTGTGATCAGATGTTCCTGACCACCTCCGGAGGTAGTCAGGCGGCAGGTAGCCTCTAGGTTAGAGCGTTGGGCCAGTAACCAAAAGGTTGTTGGTTCGATTCCCTGAGCCGACAAGGCGAAGAATCTGGCGCTGTGCCCTTGAGCAAGGCAAACCCCAATTGCTCTAGGGACGCTGGACAATGGTGACCTTGGCTGTGACCAACTCCCTGCAGGTGTCTCAGGGGGAGTTGGGATATGCAAGAAACTCATTTCCATTACTTGTAGAAGTGTGTAACAGGACAAATATAAGTACCTCTAAATGACTATGAATTATCTTACAAGTCTGGACAGCGAAGCCATTTAAATCATAATTATCCCACTTATGGCATCAATCTGTCTCTTAAAATAAATGAATACATATTTACATACAGTGGGTGGACCATTAAATCTGGTCACAATGTGGACACAGTGGACGGACAAGACACACATTTTAATACCATGTGTAAACGCAAAGTGGGCAAATCAGAATGTGGACAAAGGACGCATGTTAGCACCAGGTATAAACAGGGCTAAAGTCAGAGGGGAAATATTACTGTCTGGGCTATGTTGGAAGACACACACACGCATGCACACGCACGCACACACACAAACACCTAGAGGACACTTTTTTACTCACGTCTCAGGAGAAGTATTAAACTCAGCAAGTGGCACTGTGCTGTAGGGGGAGCTCGAGTGAATGATGTGTTTTCTCATGTGAGGAATGACCTTCACAAGAGCTCTGAAGGCCATTGTTCCTGTTACTTTTTATTGAAAAACTGCATTGACAGTGGCTTTACTCTTACAGTAAATCACTGACAAACTGACATTTTCACTGTTTCAATATCTGGAAAGCATCTTGATGAGGGAAATGTTATACTGTACATTTGCATTGTGTGTGACTAAAATCGAGGGCCTTCCCTCTTTGCTGCCAATATGGCCCTAGATGTCTTTACATATCAAGGAAATGGGCCAAATAGCAGTTCAATCCTCAAGTTTACTTGGCTATCGAGTCAGTCACTAGGAAGGCTCAATGAGATGCAGTTCAAAGGTCCCTACTGGCCTTGATAAAGTGCAATTGAGCTGCTCCCAGAGGCCTGCTAATCCCTATAATTATGCTGTAGTCTAAGAGGCTCAGGCACCTCACTGGCCACCTCAGGTCACTTCATTATCCCAGAGAAAAATATCTGGTACAAATACTCTTAAAGGGGCAATGCAATCAAAAATGTGATTTTCATGTTTTTTATATATATTTCCACACTATGAGGTTGTAATAATACAGTAAAATTAGTGTAATAGCTGTTTGAAAAGACTGCCTGAAATTTCTGCTTGTTTTGCATGGGTGGGGTTTTGGACCACCTGGCGACATCTCCCGGCGGTATAAGTTTATCGACCTATAACAAAGAGAGTTTGCCCTCCTCTCTACCAATAACAGCTAGGTTATTATTATTATATATATATATATTTTTACATATCCTTCCCATTAGGCTCGTCCAATTAGGCCCCCCACTCAGACCTCTCCCATATAGTCCTTGCAAAATTATTTTTTGTGAAATTGCTTTTTTGTTTATTTTTGACCATTTTAATTGAAAACAATTATAGTAAGGTACTTAATTGTTACCCATAAAAAAAGGTACTTTGAGATACTACTAGCATATATTTAAATTCCAATTCAGCTGTTTTTATCTCAAGTACCTTAGGGTTAGTACCTTACTATGATTTTTTTAAATTAAAATGGTCAAACAAAAATAAAATCTAAATAGCCCCATAACATCAGAGATCCACTACCATATTTGACAGTAGGTATGGGGTTCTTTTCTGATTATGAATCCTTATTTAGAAGCCAAACCCATCACTGGTGTGCATGGCCAAAGAGCTCTGTTTTCATGTCATCTGACCATAGCACCGGTTCCAATCTAAGTGCCACTGCAGGCTTTTACATCTGTTGGATAACATGAAAATAGAGCTCTTTGGTCACGCCCAACAGTGGTGAGTTTGGCCTCGAAATAAGGATGCATAAGCAGAAAAGAACCCCATACAGTACCTATTTACAATATGGCGGGGGATCTTTGATGTTATGGGGCTAATTTGCTTCCACTAGTCCTGGGGCCTTTGTTAAGGTCAACAGCATCATGAACTTTACCCAGTACCAGGACATTTTTGCCAAAAAGCAGGTTGCAAGTGGATCTTCCAGCAAGAAAATAATCCCAAGGACACAACAAAATCCACAAAGAAATGGTAAATTGACCACAAAATCTAAATTCTGCATTGCTCAGTCTCTGGACTTGAACCCCATTGAAAACCTGTGGTTTGAAATGAAGAGGGCAGTCCATAAGTGCAGATGAAGGATATCAAGGATCTGGAAAGATTCTGTATGGAGGAATAGTCTAAGATCTCTCCCAATGTGTTCTCCAATCTCATCAAACATTTTAGAAAAAGGCTCAGTGCCGTTATCCTCTCAAGGTGAGGTATTGAAATCAGGGTTGTCAATCATTTTGACTCCTATCTTTTTAAGAATTATTTGTATTACTTGTTAAACAAAATCTCTTTCTCTTTGAGCATACAATATACTGTAGCTCAGTACTTTATTTTGCTCATCTTTATCAAGGGATCCAATAATTCTGGACCTGACACACTGTATCTAACTTGCTAAGTTATTGGGATTTAGAAGGCAGCGTAGCGATGACCCTTCTAAAACATTCAATAGCCAATAAGATATTAATCACAGTGTAAAGGGGAAAAACTCCTAGATAGTTACGAATGAAGCGATTTGTAAGTAAGGAGAGCTCTAACAACCACAAGTCAGAAGGAGGAGGACAGAATCGAAGAAGGAGAATTGTTCATGGGGATGGTGACACTGAGGAAGAGGGAAGACAGCGTAGGAGAGTGGTGCTCCTCATCCTCCTTCTCTTTTTAGAGTTCCACAGGGTTATGACCAAGTCCCCATCATAGATAGCCTAGTAGCTTACAATAACAACATGGCATGCTTGATATATATCTACAGGTCATTTACTCGCTTTCAAATTGCTATATTGACATATGCACTTGTCCACGCAGAATGTTTATTTAAATTCAATGTACATTGTTACACAGTAGATCATAGCCAGAGGGTGCCATGAGGATAAGAAAATTGCATTTATATTATAATGTGGTGAAATTGTCTTCTATTCTACATAGAGAGAACCTGATAAATACAGAAGGGATGGTGGAGGTAAAAAGCTGAAATACAAAATACATTCTAACACATTACACAAGCTACACACCATGAATGGACAAAATGGCGGGACAGAAAACCAATCTTCAGAACTTTGCCATTTATTGATACAGCAATGAAATAATAGGTTACGTATGGAGTTTCACAGACATGTCAGTGATCGACAGGCTTCTGCCTTGCTTTCTCCCCTCACCCCACCTCTTGAGTTCGTACGGTATGAATATGTATACATGCAAACGCCACCACACCAAGCCACCCCTGCCAGGTCTCCACAGCTACAGGGAAACCCTGTGGCCACTATGACTTGTCGTCAGTCTTCTTCTTAGTCTGGAACTTCCGGAACTGCGATTGAATGGCGACGGCCGCCTTCTCAGTCTCCGGGGCGTCCATGTCGATGTCAAAGTCCTCTGCTGGGACTTCCTGGGACTTCTTGGATGCATCTGGAGGAAGAGGAAATGAGGCTTGTGACTCACTGGTCTCCACAGAGTACTCCACTACTACTCTGGGTTCCTCCGACTGGGAGGCCCTCTGAATACACATTGCAATACATTATACAGGATACACACTGAATCACACTTCTCACAGATTCTCATGATAAGAGATATATATATTTCATCTGTATGTATTTTAATGACCAAGTAAACTGTTGATCTAAAGTAGGGTTTCCCAAACTCGGTCCTGGGGCCCCCCCTTGGTGCACGTTTTGGTTTTTGCCCTAGCACACAACTCATCATCAAGCTTTGATTATTTGAATCAGGTGTGTAGCGCTAAAATAATAGTGAAGACATCAAAACTATGAAATAACGAATATCGAATCATGTAGAAACCAAAAAAGTGTTAAACAAATTAAAATATATTTTTTATATTTTAGATTCTTCAAAGTAGCCACCCTTTGCCTTGATGACAGCTTTGCACACTCTTGGCATTCTCTTAAAACCTGTTGGGGCTAGGGGGCAGTATTTTCACAGCCGGATGAAAACGTACCCAATTTAAACAGGTTACTACTCTGGCCCAGAAAATAGAATATGCATATTATTAGTAGATTTGGATAGAAAACACTCTGAAGTTTCTAAAACCTTTTGAATGGTGTCTGTGAGTGTAACAGAACTCATATGGCAGGCAAAAAACCTGAGAAAAATTGAATCAGGAAGTGGGAGAAATTAGAAATGTAGTTTTTCTTTTGAATCCCTTGAAAAACTACAGTGACATAGGATTTACGTTGCACCTCCTAACTCTTCCATTGGCTGTCAACAATCTTTAGGAACTGGTTTCAGTCTGAGGACAGGTGTCTTATGACGCGCATGCACATGTTTTCGTTGTTTTTTATTTTTCTTCTGGGATGAATACCTATTGCCCGGTTGTAAAATTATCGCAATTTTACGTTAAAAAATACCCTAAAGGATTGATTGTAAACATCGTTTGACGTGTTTCTACAAACGGTAATGGAACTTTTGACCATTTCGTCTATGGATTTGCGTCCACGCCACATGGCATTGTAAAGTGTTCTGGATGGGTCAACAAAACAGACGTATTTGGACATAAATGATGGACTTTGCAGAACAAATGAACATTTCTTGTGGAAGTGGGTGCCCTTCCGAGTGCATTCCGCCGAAGATCAGCAAAGGTAAGAAAATATTTCGATCATATTTTTTGAGATTTGTCGACACCGTGGTTGTAGGCTAACTGTATAGCTTAGCATTGAAGGCTAAGTTCTGTACTCAGAATATTGAACAATGTGCTTTTTCCGTAAAGTTATTTTGAAATCTGACAAAGTGGTTGCATAAAGGAGTAGATTATCTCTAATTCTTTAAATAATTTTTATAAATTTTGTCAACGTTTATGAGTTCTTCTGTAAATGTATGTGCCTATTCACCGGAGTTATGGGGAGAAAACATTTTCTGAACGTCACGCGCCAATGTAAAAATTGGGTTTTTGGATATAAATATGAACTTGATCAAACAAAAAATGCATGTATTGTCTAGCATGATGTCCTAGGAGTGTCATCTGATGAAGATTGTCAAAGGTTAGTGCTTAATTTTAGCTGTATATCTGGTTTTGTGACGGCTATCCGTGCTTGAAAAATTGCTTTTTTTTGTTGCTAATGTGCTATCCTAAAATAATCTAATGTTTTGCTTTCACCGTAAAGCCTTTTTGAAATCGGACAATGTGATTGGATTAACGAGTAGAGTATCTTTAAAATGCCGTATAATACTTTTTTTTGAATTTCGCGCCGTGCTAGCTCACTGGTTGTTGTCCAACCAATCCCGTTAACGGGATTTTATCTCGAAGAGGTCCTCTAGAGGTTAACCAGCTTCATGAGGTAGTCTGGAATGCATTTCAATTAACAGGTGTGCCTTGTTAAAAGTTAATTTGTGGAATTTCTTTCCTTTCTAATGCCATGGTTCCTCCTGGCACCAGAGGGCGGCAGAGACCACCCTAGAGACTTTTATTGGACTCAGGTGTAACTTATTATGTCATGATTGTGTTTTCTGTGGTCCTTTGCAGAAGCTTAAATTGTTTACCGTGTGCGTTCGTTTCCTGAGTGAGTTTGAGACTTAGTGTTTGTTGTTTTTTCAAGTGTACTGTGATGCTGTGGCTACCGTATCTCAGTAAAGAATGATGTTTATCCTTAACCACTGATTCCTTGTCTGGTCTCTTCTCTGCACCTGGGTCCAACCTTACCACGTCACAGCAAGCTTCTGCCTCCAACATCGACCCAGCAGAGATCCCCCAGATCAGGAATGTTGTAACCCACCAAGGAGCACTGCTGGGGCGGCAGCAAGAACAACTCTCCCAAATATCAGAGACCCTCTGGGCACTTACCGACTTCCTCCAGCCACAGTCCAAACCCAACCCAGGAGGAGTCAATGCCCAAGTCTCATCAACCAGTGCTACAGGCATCGCCGTAGTTCCTCCAGGGAATCTGCACCGGGAACCCAATATCCCAACCCCAGAGCGGTATGACAACCACTCGGGAGGATGCAAGGGGTTCCTCACTGCTCTCTAGTGTTCGAGCTACAGTCCTCCTCGTTCTCCTCATTGTTCTCAGTGAAGGAGACCGCTGATCGCATGATTACCCATGTCTTTTGACTTCTCCAAGACATTGTCTCAGATCGTGGGCCACAGTTTGTTGCACGGTATTTTAAGGCCTTCTGCTCCCTGTTGGGGGCGTTGGTGAGTCTCTCCTTGGGGTTCCACCCACAGTCGAATGGGTAAACTGAACGGGCCAACCAGGAGCTGGAGAAGTTGCTCCACTGTTTTGTCTCCACTCAGGCCAGTAACTGGAGCAAGTTCCTCATCTGGGCAGAATATGCTCATAACACACTGCCGAACTCGTCCACTGGACTGTTGCCGTTCGAGTGCCAGTTCGGGTTCGCCCTCCAGCCCAATTCCTGAACAAGAGGCCGAAGCGGGGGTGCCATCAGCCGAGGCGTTCATTTGACGATGTCGCCGCACCTGGATCAGAGCGAGATCCTCCTTGCTCTGCTCCTTTGCCTGACACCAACACCAGGCAAACCGGCACCGAAGACCTCTTCAACTCCTCTGACCAGGTCAACGAGTGTGGCTGTCCACCTGTGATCTTCCCTTAAAGGTGGAGTCGCGGAAGCTCGCTCCACGCTACATAGAACCATTCAAGATCCTGAGTCGCATCAACCTGGTCACCTATCGTCTCCAGCTTCCCAGGTCCATGAGGGTCTGTCTGTCCTTTCATGTCTCCCATCTCAAGCTGGTAAGGACCAGTCCATTCTCTCCCCCCACACCTGCTCTTCCGTCCCCTCAACTTGTGGATGGCCGCACGGCCTAAACGGTCCGGAGTCTGTTGGAGGCTCGACCCTGCAGTACCTGGTAGACTGGGAAGGCTACAGTCCCGAGGAGCGGGCATGGGGGCATGCCCGGGACATCCTGGATCCGGGTCTTGTTAGAGACTTCAAACAACTACGTGGTGGTCATCATGGCTCCGCAGCTGGAGACGCTCCTAGAGGGGTGGGGTACTGTCATGGTTCCTCCTGGCACCAGAGTGCAGCAGAGACCGCCCTAGAGACTTTTATTGGACTCAGGTGTGTCTTATTATGTCATGATTGTGTCCCTGTTAAAAGAGGTGTGTTTTCTGTGGTCCTTTGCAGAAGCTTGAATTGTTTACCATGTGTTTTCGTTTTCTGAATGAGTTTGAGACTGTGTTTTTTCAAATGTACTGTGATCCTGCGGCTACTGTATCTCAGTAAAGTATTATGTTTACCCTCAACCACTGATTCCTCGTCTGGTCTCTTCTCGTCACCTGGGTCCAACCTTACCACGTCACACCTAATACGTTTGAGCCAATTAGTTGTGTTGTGGTAGGGGTGGTATTTAGAAGACAGTCCTATTTGGTACTATACCAAGTCCATATTATGGCAATAACAGCTCAAATAAGCAAATAGACATGACAGTCCATCATTACTTTAAGACATGAAGGTTAGTCAATGCCGAACATTTCTAGAACTTTGAGCGTTTCTTCAAGTGCAGTCGCAAAAACCATCAAGCGCTATGATGAAACTGGCTCTCATGAGGACCGCCACAGGAAAGGAAGACCGGGAGTTACCTCTGCTGCAGAGGATAAGTTCATTAGAGTTAACTGCACCTCAGATTGCAGCCAAAATAAATGCTTCACAGAGTTCAAGTAACAGACACATCTCAACATCAACTGTTCAGAGGAGACTGCGTGAATCAGGCCTTCGTGGTCGAATTGCTGCAAAGAAATCACTACGAAAGGACACTAATAATAAGAAGAGACTTCCTTGGGCCAAGAAACACGAGCAATGGACATTAGACCGGTGGAAATATGTTCTTTGGTCTGATGAGTCCAAATAGTATTATTATCTAGCTCGTTGGCTAGAGTAGGCCACTTTGTAGGCTCACTCAACTGAGCTGCTAGCTAGCTAACTAACTTTACACACTGTTTGGCTTTGTGAATTAAATGTAATCCGATAGCTAACTTCCTATTAGCTAGCTATCTTGATGTAGTCATCTCAAAAACATCTCCAAATGCAGCAGCCATGGGAGAGGGAAGAGGGTGTTGGTCACCTAAATCATCCTCTTCCCTACCAGTTGCCCCTGGCTGCTGCTGTTCTAAATGCTCCACTGGTCTGCTGTTTTCATCTGTACGCCTATTTGTCTCATCTGCAAGGTAGCAAGGTAAAGGTGCAACATGTCATTAGTTAGTTTTGAAGTTACTGTATACTGACACGACCAGGGCAACTCAACTGTAAAGAAAAATGTACGTGTCCATAACAGAGCCACACAACTCCAAACATGACAGACTTTAAGATTACATAACAATTGAGGACACATAATGTTACGCCCTGATCTGTTTCACCTGTCCTTGTGCTTGTCTCCACCCCCTCCAGGTGTCACCCATCTTCCCCCATTGTCCCCTGTGTATTCATACCTGTGTTCTCTGTTTGTCTGTTGCCAGTTCGTCTTGTTTGTTCAAGCCTACCAATGTTTTGTCTCAGCTCCTGTTTTTCCATAGTCTCTCTTCTTCTCATCCTGCTGGTTTTTGACCTTTGCCTTTCCTGACCCTGTACCCGCCCGCCTGACCACTGCCTGTCTCTGACCCTGAGCCTGCCTGCCGTCCTGTACCTTTGCTCCACCTTTGGATTACCGACCTCTGCCTGACCTGACCCTGAGCCTGCCTGCCGTCCTGTACCTTGGCCTCTGCTCTGGATTATCGACCCCTGCCTGCATTGACCTGTCGTTTGCCTGCCCCTGTGGTTACAATAAGCATTGTTACTTCACACAGTCTGCACTTGGGTCTTACCTTGATCATGATACATAAGGCCAATTCCACCACTTTAACCAGTTACTATGCTGTTAGTATATAAGAATACACCATTTATTATGAAATTAACAGGCAATTCACTATGGAATCCTAGTCTCTCATGATTGAAGCCTGCTGTATCTTTGATGCTAACATTAGCAAAAAATAACAGCCAAATACAGCCTTAGCAACTGTCCAAGCAACCATCCAACAACACTGTAGGCCTATTGAAACTTATGAAAAGTATAAAGTTTACAAGTAATTCACTGCAAAAATATAGGTTATTTGGAAAGGGCGTAATGGCAGCTGGAACTGTAAATTCGACAGTTATGGTGGGGGTGGTTTTGTCGAATGGAATCATTAGAGTTTGAGCCTTGAACAACTATAAATATGATTCTATAGGTTTTTGAGCATCAATTTAAAATATTTAAGGATGGTATTAGATAAAGACCTCTTATACACTATATTAGACCCAGCCTTTGGAACCTTGATAATATGGCTATTATATTGTGATCACTACATCCTATGGATTTGGATACTGCTTTAAAGCACATTTCTACAGCATTAGTAAAGATGTGATCAATACATGTTGATTTAATTCCTGTGCTGTTTGTAACTACCCTGATAGTTAGACTGACAACCTGAACCAGGTAGCAGGCACTGGTTACAGTTTTAATTTTTTTCTTGAGTGGGCAGCTTGATGAGAACCAGTCAATATTTAAATCACCCAGAAAATATACTTCTCTGTTGATATCACATACATTATCAAGCATTTCACACATATTATTCAGATACTGACTGTTAGCACTTGGTGGTCTATAGCAGCTTCTCACAAGAATGGGCTTTAGGTGAGGCAGATGAACCTGTAGCCATATTACTTTAACAGTATTTAACATTAGATTGTCTCTAAGCTTTACAGGAATGTGGTTCTTTATATAGACCGCAACACGGCCCCTGTTGGCATTTCTGTCTTTTCAGTAAATGTTATAACCATGTATTGCTACCACTGTATCATCAAAGATATTATCTAAGTGAGTTTCACTTAGATTACATAGCCTTTATGGAATAACAGACATGAGCCAATCATGCTACCTGTAGAATGGATTAGGTTATAAGACCTCTATGATTAATTCCATTTCGTCACTTCTACCTCCTCAACATTGCCCATTTTAAACAGGGTTAAATATCTAGTTGCAGTAAAGTTCAGCTTCAGTCCACAGGGGTGCACTGTGTCACTGTCAGAAGATATATGCTTCAGTCAGTAAAAAGTTCTCTCATCTCTTTGGTCTCAGCTAGCTAGCCAACCAGTAGCTACTGAAGTGACTAGCCAGCCAAGCCAGCTACATAAATTAAACCCATGAAATACACCCGCTGGAAATAAACACTTTTCCTAATATCATGACTTATATCAACCTTCGCTTGCCCATTCACTAATTATACTGTTAAATAACTCTGGCTGATAACCAATAGCTTATGGATGCTGAGCGCTAATGCCAGTTTATTAGCATTAGCCAATCCTTATGCTAAGGTTAGACTAGCTAGCTAGTTAACTAACGCTAACCTGCACAAACCGGAGACTAACTCTGTTGCTGCTGCTGCTGCATGTTGACTTTCTGGCTGTTCTGCAGTCTCCACCTCATTCACTATTGCCTGCTTGTGCTCAACCTGCTTGATTTTTTTGCCTCTCTTGCAGAAGAAGTTCTGAATATCCATAATTGCTATGTGCTATGCTGCAGGCTCTGACTGAGTGACAGGCGTTTTGCTGAGTGATGACTTCAAAGACAGTACAGTATGAAGATAGGCAGAAACTGCTTCTCCAATATAAATCCCAGATTACATTTGTAGGCGGTGTCATGGTGACGTTGGCTAGTTAAACTCATGAGCGTAAACACTTTATGAAGTCTAACGGTCGTCTCGTGCATAACTGTGCATGTGCAGGCCGTCAAGTCAATTAAAATTAAAACGTGTTAGTTTGTCACTTTTACGAGGTTGGAGTAGTAACATGTTCAACTGTTTTAGACATTGGCTCGAATCTACGTTGTGCCTTTACATTTTGAGAAAATTAACAACTAAGGAAGAATTTGTCACTTGCATCATTGACTTCTCAGACCATGTTTGGTCTGTTTTGTAAGCGTTCCCGGATGTCTGGGTTTAGAAACTCTGTGATGACTTGACATCTAACCGGCACTGTAAAGGTGGGGTCAAGGGACTTGAGCGGTCCATTGCGTTGTGAAATCTCAACCAATCACAGCAGGCAAAGGTGCATCACTCCAAGGGCTTCTTGCAGTGCCTGCTACTGCCTAGCGCAGTATATTGTATTTTTTATTTTGTCATCAAAACGTGTCAATAAAAATTACAAAAATACTGCATAGCGCAAGTGATGTGGGGTTATGGAAACTCATATCAGACGTACAGTCTGAAATAAAATATGTAATAAAAAAATCAAACGGTTTGGGGCTGGACCAAAAACATCCAGGGCTGAAGCCCAGGCCTAACGTTGTCACTGGCTTTAACCCCTGCGTTAATTGGTATTGAATTTTCCTAAGCACTAATGTGCTCTGTATTCTTCTCCCAGCATTAGCTATTGAACTCTACCCTACCCGGTATCGACAATGAGATGTATTCATAAGCTTTGTGCTGCAAAGGACAGAGAGGTGTTTCCAACCACAACGCCTTCATTTTGACTTTCAGGACTCAAAGCTGATGGGCTAAATTTGATATCTTACTACAATGTAATTATCTAAACTATAAATGTCTACATTCAAAATGTTTTAATAAAGAGTTGAGGTTCTTGCATGGTAGTTTTTTTTGAGATTCTTCATCAAGCTGAAAAAAAATGTTGGTGGCCTGAATGACAATGATGAATCATGTTCCCTGGGGTAGCTTTAGGAGTCATCTTTTCTCCATACAGGACAGATTATCTAAGTTATTTCTCTTGGCAGCACTTTCAGCAGCCATGTCCTTGCTCTTATGTGAATGTAATGCCTGGTGTCAGGGTGACACTCTGAATAGTCTTTAGAATACTTTTGCTGCAGGATTTTTACTTTTTTTTTTACAGTATATGTTTATGGCAGCTGGATACAACTGTTATCAAAGACTATATGACATCATGCCACAGTGAATTGATTCACCCTGTCTCAATGCATGGGTTCCTTGGCCGACTTCAACATACTGTACTGTGACAAAACGGAGCTGGATGGATTTTTGCTATAAAACTAGTAGTAGTATTTTCCAAAGTCATAGAATCTGAAAAGGTCCTTCATAAAAAAGAAAGGACAAAAACACGATTGTGGCAATGACCTCAGGTCCCATTATCTGTACGATATGTGATCAATGTACAGGCAATAAAATGCACGTCATTATTACCTACTCATGTTACCTTCACAAAAGCCTTGCTCCTAATACAATAGAATAACAATTTGACAGGTATGTGTGTGGTCTTTCTACTCTCATTCCCATAGGACCCTAACTTGGAAAGGAAAAGACAGCCTCAAAGCGAACCAGTTGGCCATCTCTCACTCCTCTTTAATGTGTGTGTGTGTGTGTGTGTGTGTGAAGGTCAGGTAAATACCACTGACCCTAGCTCTACCTCTGCATCTCCCCAGCCACCTATTTTTTTTACCAAAGCATGAGGTAGAATCAATAGGTTGGTGCCTCGTTGACTGCTTGCCTTTTGTGGGGTTTTATTTTTAAACAGAGGCTACTTTTTGTCTTACTTCAGGAATGAAGTATACAAAATAAACATGTCATAGTGACAAGTAAAGTGAACTTCAATATGTACTTGTACTACAAATATGTTCTGGGAGCAGATCATTTGTATTGGATCCTGCTGTGTGTAATAATGGGTTTATTTAAATATCAATTTGGACTTTCCTTAAATATTGGTGATATTTAACAGAACAAGGTGAATATATTCTGGGTATAATTGAGTGTAGTAGTGCTAATTATGAGAGCATAAGAAAATGGGTCATCAGGCCTCACATTGAGAGCTAGTCCATAGCTAAGTATAGTACATGATGACTTTGATCTCAAAGATGAGGGAGTTGGAGATTATGCTGTGCCTCATTTAAATAAAAATATTCATCTGCATAGTTCTCCATTTGGGGATACCTCGCACATTCTGAACTGTTATAAAATCTGAACTATAAACTCTGAACTACAGTACAGTATGTAATGTAATGTATTAATCCATATAAAAGGTTGAATGGAGTTGTTTCCTCACATCCGGTGGTGTAGTGGAGGATAAATGCAGTTTACCCACCTTTTGTGGAAAAAAATGCATTGAAAGTATAAGGAGCGTTACTTTTTTTCACCGCAACCAGGCGATTAGAGTTTACCCACCTATTTTTTTTTTTACCAATTATCACTGCACACAAATGAAATGTCATGTACTTTCAGATCATACATTGAAATGCTCTTTTATACATGATATAACCATGCCATCTCTCCATCAGCACCCCCAGCTGTTTCTATGAGAGGGACAGTCTCTTTGGTGAGTAGGACTTCATACAGCCAGGGAACTTATGGCCTCAATGTATGACAGCTGGGATTCAATCAACCACTCTGTCCAAACTCATTACAGATTAACCTTAAATGTTTTAGGTAGATATATGAATATTGCCATATGAATATTGTGGTTATGTGAACGAGCAATTTATGTGATTGAGTGATCATATTGCAGAAGCCTATTCTGACTATCTCTCTCAGTGCATGTTGCTATCATTAGTGTAGATGTGGTGACTTCACATCTCCAAACCCCTGGCTGATGCTCCTGTTTGGGTGGCCCTAAAGTGTTCCTTTCAGGTGGCTCTGTGCTGTCATGCACACACTCATGACATGTTAAGGGACAGCTACGGTGGCACTTGTAGTATGAACGGACATATACTCAAAAATCATGAAAGTTTGGACTGGACCCGTATTAGTTTTTGTAAGACAGGGGGAATCTTTTTTTGGTTACGTTCTTTGTAAAAAAGGTTTTTTAAAAAGATCTATGATTAATCTACTTCCTCCAGATACATGTTCCATTTCCCTCCGTATCGAGAAAATCTAATTTAATGGGATCCTGCTGATAGTAATTCCATCTCTGTGATGAGACGGTAATCATGCAAAGAGCCTTGGCTTTGACTAAGATGCTCTTCAGAAATCCAGAGTACAGAATGAACAGGGTGTACCAATGAATACAGATCTGTTGGTTTTGAAAGGCTTTCCTCTATTGGCTAGGTATGTGAAGTTGGGGAGAGTCAATAGCACCGTTGGACTCCCTCCCTGCAGCCTAAGAGCTCTGTGTATGTATTGAGTGGGGCTCAGGATGCTGTGGAAGCATTTTTCCCCTGCCTTCCAAGCATTAAATTGTCAAGGTCAGACAACAAAGGCATTTCAGTCTTGTGTGCATATGTTCCTGTGTTACGAATCCTTTTGGCCCTGCAGTCTAGGGGGGGATGGAAACGAGACCCGTAACATAACTCATGCAAATAACAGTGAAAAGGAACAGTGAGAACAAAAACCACAGACAACTTAAATCTACCATCAAACACTATAGGTTTATTTGGTAAAAACACGGTAAAGGGGGGCGGGAAGAGGGGCCGAGCTGGATCCAAGGAAATAAATAAATATCCAAAAACACCCCTAAGCTAGACTAGTCTGCTTTAAGAACAGCTAGCTAACTAACCAAAAATACAGTGGGTAGTCCACCCAGTTCTAACTAGGGTATTTAGACAAAGTTTACATACGGGTAGTGTATGCCCATGGGCGACTTGTCTTGGTACCCATTTTTCCCACCAACAAACAAACAGTCATGAAGCACAACAATTACATACTCACATAATTCCAGACAAATGTGTCATGTAGCAACAAAAACCAAACGAGCGCTCAATCCAAAGAGAGCGGGATAGCGAGAGATTGAGACACAGAGAGATTGAGCTCCAGAGAAAACAACTGACTGGGTTTTTAAACCAAGGGAAAGAGGATGTGATTGGGTAAGGGAAAAGGAGCAAGTGTCTTCTGATTGCCGACTGATTGGTGACTGATTGGCGACACCTGTGAATAGGGGAGAAGAAAAGAAAATACACACACAGGATACACACACAGGATACCTGTATCCGTAACAGCCTGCGTATGTGTGTGTGTGTGTGTGTGTGTGTGTGTGTGTGTGTGTGTGTGTTTTAATTAAGTGAACAAAGAGAGCAGGCCTGATCGTGAAGCACAATATCATTGGTTGCCTGTATACTGTACCAACTCAAATCAAATCAAATTTTATTGGTCACATACACATGATTAGCAGATGTTATTGTGAGTGTAGCGAAATGCTTGTGCTTCTAGTTCCGACAGTGCAGTAATATCTAACAAGTAATCTAACAATTCCCCAACAACTACCCCTAATACACACAAATCTAAAGGGGTGAATGAGAATATGTACATATAAAAATATGGATGAGCGATGGCCGAGCGGCATAGGCAAGGTGCAATAAATGGTATAAAATACAGAATATACATTTGATATGAGTAATGTAAGATATGTAAACATTATTAAAGTGGCATTATTTAAAGTGGCATTGTTTAAAGTGACTAGTGATCCATTCATTAAAGTGGCCAGTGATTGGGTCTCAATGTAGGCAGCAGCCTCTCTGAGTTAGTGATTGCTGTTTAGCAGTCTGAAGGCGTTGAGATAGAAGATGTTTTTCAGTCTCTCGTTCCCAGCTTTGATGCATCTGTACTGACCTTGCCTTCTGGATGGTAGCGGTGTGAACAGGCAGTGGCTCGGGTGGTTGTTGTCCTTGATGATCTTTTTGGCCTTCCTGTAACATCGGGTGGTGTAGGTGTCATGAAGGGCAGGTAGTTTGCCCCCGGTGATGCGTTGTGCAGACTGCACCACCCTCTAGAGAGCCTTGCGGGCGGTGCAGTTGAGGGCGGTGCAGTTGCCGTACTAGTCTGTGATACAGCCCGACAGGATGCTCTCGATTGTGCATCTGTAAAAGTTTGTCAGGGTCTTAGGGGCCAAGCCAAATTTCTTCAGCCTCTTGAGATTGAAGAGGCGCTGTTGCGCCTTCTTCACCACACTGTCTGTGTCGATGGACCATTTCAGTTTGTCTGTGATGTGTATGCCGAGAAACTTAAAACTTTCCACCTTCTCCACTGCTGTCCCTTCGATGTGGATAGGGGGTGCTCCCTCTGCTGTTTCCTGAAGTCCACGATCATCTCTTTTGTTTTGTTGGCGTTGAGTGAGAGGTTGTTTTCCTGACTCCACACTCTGAGTGCCCTCACCTTCTCCCTGTGGGCTGTCTCGTCATTGTTGGTAGTCAAGCCCACTACTGTTGTGTCGTCTGCAAACTTGATCATTGAGTTGGAGGCATGCATGGCCACGCAGTCGTGGGTGAACAGGGGGCTGAGCTCGCACCCTTATGGGGCCCCAGTGTTGAGTGTCAGCGAAGTGGAGATGTTGTTTCCTACCTTCACCACCTGGGGGCGGCCCGTAAGAAAGTCCAGGATCCAATTGCACAGGGCGGGGTTGAGACCCAGGGCCTCCAGCTTGATGATGAGCTTGGAGGGTACTATGGTGTTGAATGCTGAGCTGTAGTCAATGAACAGCATTCTTACATAGTGCCTTAGGTATTCCTATTGTCCAGATGGGATAGGGCAGTGTGCAGTGTGATGGCGATTGCATCGTCTGTGGACCTGTTGGGGTGGTATGCAAACTGAAGTGGGTCTAGCGTGTCCGGTAAGGTGGAGGTGATATGATTGCCTAGTCTCTCAAAGTACTTCATGATGACAGAAGTGAGTGCTACGGGGCGGTACTCATTTAGTAACTCTCTTTTTCTTCTCCATCAAGAGCCGGAGGTGATTTGGATTTCACTAATTGCTAGTGTTGAAAAATGTATGACATTGTTTTATAGCAGTGTTTCTCTTTACATACCACCATGGATCATTGGACCACTGAAGTAGGTTGAATTGATAAGTTCATGTCACCCCCGTTTATCTACACTGTCACTTCACCATTCATGACCTGGTATGTGTTTTTTATCATTTTATTTTTGTATTTCTCATGCTCTCACCTTTGTTTGTTATAATTATGTCAATAATTCCTTGTTATGTACAGTACTTTGTATTTTTTGTGAAGCAGGGCTACCTTGCAAAAGAGACATTGTTCAAATGAGACTTCTCCATATAAATAAAGGTTACATCAAGTAACCATGTAATAGATCTGCATTCTACTGGTAGATCAGTCATCATTTCTTAACAGTATCACCATAAATACCTGCCGTCAGTTTGAAGACTTCACCAGTGAACTTAGCGAACACAAATATCTTCGGTCATCTGTTAATCACATTCTTATCTGATGAAATAGGGAAAGCTTATTCCCTATGATATCATCCTCAATCAGGATCTAATTAGAATTTTTTTAAATTATTTAACCAGGCAAGTCAGTTAAGAACAAATTCTTATTTACAATTTTTACATACATTTTAGTAGACGCTCTTATCCAGAGTGACTTACAGTAGTGAGTGCATACATTTCATTTCATGCATTTTTTTTTTTTGTACTGACCCCCCCGTGGGAATCGAACCCACAACCCTGGCATTGCACACACCATGCTGGCATTTGCAAACACCATGCTCTACCAACTGAGCCACAGGGAAGACCTACAATGACAGCCTACTCTGGTCAAACCCGAACGACGCTTTGCCAATTGTGCGCCGCCCTTTGGGTCTCCAATCAAGGCCGGATGTGATACAGCCTAGATTCAAACCAGGGACTGTGGTGACCAGTGACGCCTCTTGCACTGAGATGCAGTGCCTTAGACCGCTGTGCCACTTGGGAGCATGTCCGGCTGACAATGCTTCACTTGTGATTAGTAGGACATAAAACTTAGAGAAGTCAGAAATGCATGTTTCAGGGTTCGCATAAAATCCCTTGCAGAAGGATACATTTGTTTTCCCAGCTAAAGACATTTCCCCGAGGATTGGACTGAGACAGACAATACCTCTACCGTTGAAGTCAGAGTTTACATACACTTAGGTTGGAGTCATTAAAACTCGTTTTTCAACCACTCCACAAATTTCTTGTTAACAAACTATAGTTTTGGCAAGTCGGTTAGGACATCTACTTTGTGCATGACACACATCATTTTTCCAACAATTGTTTACAGACAGAGTATTTCAATTATAATTCACTGTATGACAATTCCAGTGGGTCAGAAGTTCACATACACTAAGTTGACTGTGCCTTTAAACAGCTTGGAAAATTCTAGAAAATTATGTCATGCTTTAGAAGCTTCCGATAGGCTAATTGACTAATAGGCTAATCATTTCAGTCAATTGGAGGTGTACCTGTGGATGTATTTCAAGGCCTACCCTCAAACTCACTGCCTCTTTGCTTGACATCATGGGAAAATGAAAAGAAATCAGCCAATACCTCATAAAAAAAATGTGTTCATCCTTGGGAGCAATTTCCAAATGCCTGAAGGTACTACGTTCATCTGTACAAACAATAGTACGCAAGTATAAACACCATGGGACAACGCAGCCGTCATACCGCTCAGGAAGGAGACGCATTCTGTCTCCTAGAGATGAACATACTTTGGTGCGAAAACTGCAAATCAATCCCAGAACAACAGCAAAGGACCTTGTGAAGATGTTGGAGGAAACAGGTATAAAAGTATCTGTATCCACAGTAAAACGAGTCCTATATCAACATAACCTGAAAGGCCGCTCAGCAAGGAAGAAGCCACTGCTACAAAACTGCCATAAAAAAAGCCAGACTACGGTTTGCAACTGCACATGGGGACAAAGATCATACTTTTTGGAGAAATGTCCTCTGGTCTGATGAAACAAAAATAGAACTGTTTGGCCATAATGACCATCGTTATGTTTGGAGGAAAAAGGGGGAGGCTTGCAAGCCGAATTAACACCATCACCACCATGAAGCACGGGAGTGGCAGCATCATGTTGTGGGGGTGCTTTGCTGCAGGAGGAACTGGTGCACTTCACAAAATAGATGGCATCATGAGGCAGGAAAATTATGTGGATATATTGAAGCAACATCTCAAGACAACAGTCAGGAAGTTAAAGCTTGGTCGCAAATGGCTCTTCCAATTGGACAATGACCCCAAGCGTACTTCCAAAGTTGTGGCAAAATGGCTTAAGGACAACAAAGTCAAGGTATTGGAGTGGCCATAACAGAGCCCTGACCTCAATCGCATAGAAAATCTATGGACAGATCTGAAAAGGTGTTTGCGAGCAAGGAGGCCTACAAACCTGACTCAGTTACACCAGCTCTGTCAGGAGGAATGGGCCAAAATTCACCCAACTTATTGTGGGAAGCTTGTGGAAGGCTACCCGAAACGTTTGACCCAACCAAGTTAAACAATTTAAAGGCAATGCTACCAAATACTAATTGAGTGTATGTATAGTATGTAAACGCCTGACCCACTGGGAATGTGATGAAAGAAATAAAAGCTGAAAGAAATAATTCTCTTTACTATTTTTCTGACATTTCACATTCTTAAAATAAAGTGATGATCCTAACTGACCTAAAACTAGGAATTTTTATTAGGATTAAATGTCAGGAATTGTAAAAAACTGAGTTTAAATGTATTTGGCTAAGGTGTATGTAAACTTCCGACTTCAACTGTATATCTCTCTGGTTCAAACAGACAGTCATCTGAGCTTTGGGTTCACAAGAATTCTAAGGGTAATTTATTTTCTAGAGTCAGGACTTTAAAGTTGAATAGTGTGTTGCAGATATCCTGTGTTTTGTTAAAGATAGACTAGGAAGAGGAATATTGAATTTTTGTTGAAATACACAGTGTACAGTGCCTTCAGAAAGTATTCACACCCCTTGACTTTTCCCACATTTTGTTGTATTACAGACTGAATTTCAAATGTATTAAATTGAGTTTTGTTTGTCACTGGCCTACACACATAACCTCATAATGTCAAAGTGGAATTATGTTTTTCAAAATGTTTAATAATTCATTAAAAATTAAAAGCTGAAATGACTTAAGTCAATAAGCATTCAACCCCATTGTTATGGCAAGCCTAAATAAGTTTGGGAGTAAAAAACAAGTCACATAATAAATTGCATGGACTCTGTGTTCAATAATAGTATTTAACAGTATTTGTAATGACTACCTCATCTCTGTACCCCACACATACAATTATCTGTAAGGTACCTAAACTTTTTGTCCTGTATACAAAGTGTTATGTTTGGGGCAAATCCAATACAACACATTACTGAGTACCACTCTCCATATTTTCAAGCATAATGGTGGTTGCATCATGTTATGGGTATGCTTGTAATCATTAAGGACTGGGGAGTTTTTCTGGATATAAAAAAAAGTTAAGCAAAGGCATAATCCTAAAGAAAAGCCTGGTTCAGTCTGCTTTCCACCACACACTAGGAGATGAATTCACGTTTCAGCAGGACAATAACCAAAAACACAAAGCCAAATCTACATTGGAGATGCTTACCAAGAAGACAATGCATGTTCCTGAGTGGCCGAGTTACAGTTTTGACTTAAATCTACTTGAAAATCTATGGCAAGACGTGAAAAGAACCAATTTGACAGAGGTTGAGACTTACCCAGAAAGACTCACAGCTGTAATTGCTGCCAAAGGTGCTTCTACAAAGTATTGACTCAGGGGTGTGAATACTTACAGTACCAGTCAAAAGTGTGGACACACTTACTCATTCAATTACATTTTTTGTTTTTTTTTACTATTTTCTACATTGTAGCGCAGACATTAAAACTATGAAATAACACATATGGAATCATGTAATAACCAAAAAAAAGTGTTAAACAAATCAAAATATATTTTAGATTTTAGATTCTTCAAAGTAGCCACCAATTGCCTTGATGACAGCTTTGCACACTCTTGGCATTCTCTCAACCAGCTTCATGAGGTAGTTATTGCAAAAATGATGTACAGCTTCAGGCGCATGTTTACTGTGAACACTGAGGCTGTACCTGCTTTAAGTTACAGTTTTAACAGTGGCCAAGTAGGCTACAGTGGCTATTTGATCATAACGTTGGCCTACCAGAGTGGCCTACCATAAAAAACTATGGAGAATATGCATCCCATAATATTTTATAATTCAGCCTACAGTAGCAGCCGATGTGTGGTGTTCAATGTAGGCTTACATTCCATGAGACTTTTCAAAAAAACATGCAGTGCTTGACACTAACCTGTTTATCCACTTGTCCTTCAGACAAGAAGGTGACTGAAAATGTTGTTGTGTTGTTCGATGCAAGAAACCCATTACAAAATAAAAATCATCATTATTCCCTTCCCATTAGCAGACAAATTATGCTACCCTCTGCCTATTGGACATAAAACTGCACCTTTAAGACAAAAAAAAGCTATTTACCTGTCTCGCTTTCAAATACGTCTAGAAATGCACATGTTTTGTGCTCTTGTAGGAAGCAATCACTCCCCTATTGCTGACTACAAATTATATAACTGGGCAAATAAACTCACTGTACAAATGTACAAATGTTCACACGTCACTCATGCTGTAAAAACAGTCCAGGTCAAAGTGAATGGCATAGATCCATATATGGCAATGGTCTGTTACTGAAATCCTTCATTTGTTAAGGAAAATCATTCCCTATTCCCTCAACCCTTGCTCTCTTTACATGACACATGTATGCATCGCATGTACGTAACCAATAGGGCCTAACCTATAGAATATCATAATCACATCAATAAATTGTTTATAAAAAAAACTTGGAACATCGCTATCACATATGACAGCAAAATGGATGCAGAGGATGTGACAAATAAACTTGAAACAGGGGAATATTTACTGTTTGCTCAGGAGGTAAAGAGGAAGTCAGATGTGTGGAATAAATCTGACTAGTTGTGGAAAATACTGGAGATCAAGAAAAAGAAGGCAAGGAGCAAATGCTGCGTGCATATTATGTGTGCCAAACAGGTGCTGTTAGATTACAATACAATTTTTCTGACAATTTGGAGCAATGTAAACAACACTAAATACATTATAAGCAAACCATAGAGTCTTGTTGTAATGTTTTTTGGTTGTTGTAAAACCATTACAAAAAGAAAAACGAAAAACAGTCACATTCATTCGTGAACACAGTTGGCGAAATTGGAACGGTTAATTTATTGTTTATGCTAATTATTCAAGGGTCGCTTTGCTTTAATTTTAAAACTATAATGCTTGATTGCATTCCAAATCACAAATGACTCATATGATGTTTGATGACATGAACAAATGAATGATTGATTGATACAGTAGCCTATATAAGTACTGAAATATATGCCTAAGTAAGTTACGGTATTAAGACTAAACAGGGTGCTCTCAGGCCTACAACTCGATGGTGGTTATACAAGGCTGCTATACTATGCCTACTATTGGTAACGACATGACTTACTTATTATTATAATGATGATTGTAATAATAATAGTATTAATAACAATAACAAGGAGATCAAGAAAAAGTAGGGTTATTATTATTATTATTATTACAATTATTTTTCTGACAATTTGGAAAAGTGTAAAGAATACAAAATAAATTATAAGTAATACCAGAGAGGCTGTTTTAATTTTAAAAAAGTGTAAAGCCTTTATTATAGCATAGCAAAGATAAAGAATAGCCAAATTTGTGAAATTGTTTAGCCGACATGTTGTGGTTGCGTGAGGCTTGGTACTCACAGAAACAGTGGTACTCACAGAAACAGTGGTACTCACAGAAACAAACACTCAAAGACACAGCAGAAGCAGGATCTGTCTTATTTCTGTAGATATATATGGATGATGTATAAAAGTTAGGCTGTTGATTATAGACCTAATTAAGTTGGGGTTTCCTCTCTCCTCACTTTTAGTCCACTCAGACAGGTGCGAATCAGACTTGTACACCATGATTATAAAAAAATGTTTGCTACTGCTGGACTAAAGAAGTCTCGGCCGACCAAAACAGCCTATCGACCAAACAATTGACCAGTCGACTAAATGGGGTCAGCCCTAAACACAACAAAACGTGGAATAAGTCAAGGGGTATGAATACTTTTTGAATAGAATCTTCTACATGTCAAGTCTGCTTTAACACTGGAGTTTAAACCCCCTCTGTGACGGTCTGTTCCTGTCTACTTCTGTTCCTGTCCACGTTCGTCCTTCATCCCTCATCACCGTCAACTGCGTGACATCACCAGGAAGAGAGATAGGGGCAAGAAGTGGGCCTTTTAAAGCTCGTTTAAGATGCCAGGGGCCAGTGTGTCAGTTATGGTCCACCCCCCCCCCCCCCCCTCTCTCCCTCCCTCTCTCAGCATGTTGCTCTGGCTATGGCCAGCTGCTCTCTTTTTTTGCAGGACACAAAAATCCCTGTTTTAAAATGCTTACCATACTCTGCCTTCTTTTATTGCACATAACGCAGAACAGCAGTGTTTTTCATAGGGCACTTAGTCCCTGTTGTTGACAAATTTGTAATAACAAAAAGCTAAATACATAACGGGTTAAAGGCACTACAAGGACATATAGGATGTCCTCAGTCCCATATTGCAAGGCTTTGAAAGACTTCTAATTACTTAAAAATTATGTTTTGTTTACCTTGTCCTCCAGATGTTTTGCTGTTTCCGCCCGCTGCACCAGATCCTTGTCGCTGTAAAAAACACAATGGACACAAAAAATATTAGGTTTAGGACTTTCAATCTGTATTAATAGTGTTTTTCAGAAGCGTTATTCAAGGCAAACCCCCTCTAGACTCCAGTAGGAAAATGTGACATTTCCCATGATCCTCTGGGTTTTAGACACAGGCCAAGCCTTGGAGGGTCTGACTCCAGGAGCTGTTGTGCACACTTGTCAATAAGATTGTGTCCTCTTGAGCGCTTTGACAACCAGAAGGGGCTGATGCCCTAATCTGGTGTACTAGCTAGCGTGCTCTAGTATAGCGAGTGGCCTGGCCCTTCCAGTGACTGTATGAATAAGGCAGAAGCGGCCTGCGGGATCTATGGGGATGGGGACAGTGACGGTTAGGGTTGCATAGCTACCGGTAGTTTACCAAAGTTACTGGTTACTTCAGTAATTTTGGTAATTAACAGAAAATCTATGGCAATCTACCATATTGGTAATTTATACTTGAATGACTTTCAAAAAAAATATTCATATATAGTATTAATTTTCTGTGTCCATATTGTCCATGAGTTTCTAGTAGACAGACCAATAATGCCATTAAATATTATTCCCAAAAAAATGTGTCCCTTTTTTTCTCCCCAATTTCAAGATTACGATCTTGTCTTATTAATGCAACTCCCCCAATGTGTTCGGCGAAGGTCGAGTCATGCGTCCCCCGAAACATTTCTCGCCAAACCACGCTTCTTAACACCCGTAGCCAGCTGCACCAACGTGTTGGAGGAAACACCGTTCAACCGATGACCGAAGTCAGCCTGCAGGCGCCCGGCCCGCCACAAGGAGTCACTAGAGCGCGATGAGCCAAGTAAAGCCCCCCCTGCCAAACACTCCCCTAATCCGGACAATGCTGGGCCAATTGTGAACCACCCTATGGGACTACCAGGAACCGCTGGTTGTGGGACAGCCTGGACTCAAACCAGGGTCTGTAGTGACACCTCTAGCACTGAGATGCAGTCCCTTAGACCGCTGCGCCACTCAGGAGGCCAGGTATTACTTTCAATTAACTCTGGAACTCTTCCAACTATTGACTTTTTTCACAACTGCCACTAGTTTGACACCAAAACACTGAAAACAAATACATACTGACATAGAAAAATACTGAAAAAATATTAAGGTTATTTCATGCTGAAACCATCATATTAAACAACAATGGTATTCACTAAGTTTATGTTTTGTATTTAGGATATTTTTTCTGCTTTCTCATTCAATTGTTTTTGTTGAAAATCATTTAATTGTTTCATATACACTGCTCAAAAAAATAAAGGGAACACTTAAACAACACAATGTAACTCCAAGTCAATCACACTTCTGTGAAATCAAACTGTCCACTTAGGAAGCAACACTGATTGACAATACATTTCACATGCTGTTCTGCAAATGGAATAGACAACAGGTGGAAATTTTAGGCAATTAGCAAGACGCCCCCAATAAAGGAGTGGTTCTGCAGGTGGGGACCACAGACCACTTCTCAGTTCCTATGCTTCCTGGCTGATGTTTTGGTCACTTTTGAATGCTGGCGGTGCTTTCACTCTAGTGGTAGCATGAGACGGAGTCTACAACCCACACAAGTGGCTCAGGCAGTGCAGCTCATCCAGGATGGCACATCAATGCGATCTGTGGCAAGAAGGTTTGCTGTGTCTGTCAGCGTAGTGTCCAGAGCATGGAGGCGCTACCAGGAGACAGGCCAGTACATCAGGAGACGTGGAGGAGGCCGTAGGAGGGCAACAACCCAGCAGCAGGACCGCTACCTCCGCCTTTGTGCAAGGAGGAGCAGGAGAAGCACTGCCAGAGCCCTGCAAAATGACCTCCAGCAGGCCACAAATGTGCATGTGTCTGCTCAAACGGTCAGAAACAGACTCCATGAGGGTGGTATGAGGGCCTGACGTCCACAGGTGGGGGTTGTGCTTACAGCCCAACACCGTGCAGGACGTTTGGCATTTGCCAGAGAACACCAAGATTGGCAAATTCGCCACTGGCGCCCTGTGATCTTCACAGATGAAAGCAGGTTCACACTGAGTACATGTGACAGACGTGACAGAGTCTGGAGACGCCGTGGAGAACGTTCTGCTGCCTGCAACATCCTCCAGCATGACCGGTTTGGCGGTGGATCAGTCATGGTGTGGGGTGGCATTTCTTTAGGGGGCCGCACAGCCCTCCATGTGCTCGCCAGAGGTAGCCTGACTGCCAGTAGGTACAGAGATGAGATCCTCAGACCCCTTGTGAGACCATATGCTGGTGCGGTTGGCCCTGGGTTCCTCCTAATGCAAGACAATGCTAGACCTCATGTGGCTGGAGTGTGTCAGCAGTTCCTGCAAGAGGAAGGCATTGATGCTATGGACTGGCCTGCCCGTTCCCCAGATCTGAATCCAATTGAGCACATCTGGGACATCATGTCTCGCTCCATCCACCAACGCCACGTTGCACCACAGACTGTCCAGGAGTTGGCGGATGCTTTAGTCCAGGTCTGGGAGGAGATCCCTCAGGAGACCATCTGCCACCTCATCAGGAGCATGCCCAGGCATTGTAGGGAGGTCATACAGGCACGTGGAGGCCACACACACTACTGAGCCTCATTTTGACTTGTTTTAAGGACATTACATCAAAGTTGGATCAGCCTGTAGTGTGGTTTTCCACTTTAATTTTGAGTGAGACTCCAAATCCAGACCTCCATGGGTTGATAAATTGGATTTCCATAGATTATTTTGGTGTGATTTTGTTGTCAGCACATTCAACTATGTAAAGAAAAAAGTATTTAATAAGATTATTTCTTTCATTCAGATCTAGGATGTGTTGTTTAAGTGTTCCCTTTATTTTTTTGAGCAGTATATTTTACATGTGATAAGGCCACACAGAGGGCCAGAGATAATTACAGACATTGTACAAATCGGAAGTACCCAAAAGGGCCAATAGATGTCTTGTGATAGATTACATAAAATCCATGAAAGACACCAACATTTTTGTAGTTTACTGGTAAACTTAGAAAGTTTCCAAGTAATATACCATCCCTTTGCAACTCTTGTGACAGGGGTGGAGAGAGGCCTGAGGAGGGAGATCTGATCCCCCAGGCCCAGTCATTTACCAATGTTTGACATTGCCACAGAGCAACACCGGAGATAGTGAGGAGATGCAGTGGGGATACTGAGCTATGGTAGTGGATATGGAAAAACAGCCTCATCGATACCACAGAGACTCTACCATCACAGTTCTTTGAAATATCATGGGTACACTATAATTAATGTCTTTCATTATCTGATGCAACATAACGGTATGAGTCACCTACAGTCTGAAATTACAGCCCATCTCATCTCGCCTACATTCTGATGGATGCTACTGATTTTAACCACTTTCCATTCCAAAAGCTCTACCTTTCATTACATTATCTTGCAAATAAGCTCCATGCTCTGGAGAAATACAGGAGCGGGTGTGTAAAAGGTATCTTCACCTGCTCTGATTTGGGTAGCGAGAGCTTTCTGGGTAAGTTTGTTGACTACGGGTATTTGAGCAGAACAGTGAACACTCAGAGGCTCCACTACGAATGAGATGCACCGGGTTTAGACACAATGTGCTGTTTGAACTTGTGAATGCAGGTACTGTCCAGATAGCACTACAGATGTAGGATCTTCATTTGAGACCATTTGCTACAATAGGAAAATAATCCTGCAGCAACAGGAAATGTAAATGATTATGTGGATTATCATTAATGTACAAAAGCTGGAGAACATATGCATATCCAGGTACTTTCCACAAGTGCTGGAGTGTGTAGGCAAACTCATGGAAAACAGAAAGGAAAACGGGAGCATGAGCAGCAGTGTGCAGCGTTTTCCTTTCTGTTTTCGATTATAATTCATGGACATTTTAGTTGGGGTTAATACATTTTTCATAAGGGAAAATCAAGTCTGAAATTTCAAAGTGGAAATTACAAACTTCAGAAGCTTTACATTTTAAATTTCGTTTTAAATTTCCTGCATTGTAGTTAAGTTCTCCTGCAACAGGGTGATCAAATTAAGATCCTACATCTGCACACTAAAAGACCCAGGCACGGTAAAAGCAGATATTACATTAGAGAGGAGTACAGGAGTGACACTCTCTTTCACAATGGAGAGATTAAGGCGGCTATTCTTAGATTCATATTATACTCATCCTTTTAATATGAGGCAGCGGTGCGAGTGAGAGAAGGGATATCACAAGGAATGACAAAGGAGCAAAAAGACTGCTGCAGAGGACCAGGGTGAAAGGTTGGAGCTTAAGCCTCTTACGAACTGTAAGGCATTAGGGTTGTTCACAGCAGCAGGCATGTTCTGGTGAGACATTTCAAAGAATTTCAATGGAAATAAATAGTGTAATGGAAAGTGACAGATGGTACTATGTATGAGTGTATCTCAAGCTAGCAATATACTACACTAGCTATGTATCTAACCAACCCCATTCAGTGTGAGTAAGGGACCTTTATACGGTTTGGGACCTTTTCCCAATTTATGTCAATAAAAGGTTGAGCATCAAGGGACTGACGGTATAGACCTCTCAAAAAGATAATGTTCCTATACCAAGGCTCATTTACCACAATGAAGGATGTTTAAAAAAGTCTTAAGGCTCCACCCCTTTTAATTTTTTTTTTGCCTAAAATGACATACCCAAATCTAACTGCCTGTAGCTCAGGCCCTGAAGCAAGGATATGCATAGTCTTGGTACCATTTGAAAAGAAACACTTTGACGTTTGTGGAAATGTGAAAGGAATGTAGGAGAATATAACACAATAGATCTGGTAAAAGATCATTCAAAGAAAAAAAAAACTGTTCTTTTGTATTTATTTTTTGTACCATCATCTTTGAAATGCAAGAGAAAGGCCATAATGTATTATTCCAGCCCAGGTGCAATTTCAATTTTGGTCACTAGATGACATAAGTCTATGTGAAAAGTTTTAGACTGATCCAATGAACCATTAAATCTCTGTTCAAAATGTTGTATAAATGTTGTATAAAGACTGCACAAATAAATGTGCCTAATTTCATGTTCAAAATTGTGCACTCTCCTCAAACAATAGCATGGTATTCTTTCAATGTAATAGCTACTGTAAATTGGACAGTGCAGTTAGATTAACAAGAATTTAAGCTTTCTGCCAATATCGGATATGTCTATGTCCTGGGAAATGTTCTTGTTACTTACAACCTCATGCTAATCACATTAGCCTACGTTAGCTCAACCATCCCGTGGTAGGGACACCAATCCCAAAGAAGTTTTAAATGCAGCAATAAAAGCTGATTACATCAGATGATCCTGTTGTTTCCTACTCCATGCTAATTCAACATTAGCATCTCCAGGACTGTGTTGGTGTCTTCATTTATCTTCAGAGCCAAAACAAATAATTGCTAGTGGGATTCAATGCCGAGGAGCATGAAGAAACCAAATTCCAATACTCTGTCACTGCCACAAACATTACCACACCTTTCATTCAATATGTACATAACGTATAAGCACCTACCATGGAGACACTTCCCTTTATATAACTTTCAAATAAGGACCACAACAACTCTAAACAAAATTAACGTAGGACTTCCTGCCCAATGTGCCATTGCTCATGGTCGACCACAATTGTATTACTCCACCTGAAATATTAAAAGACAAATAAGAGCTAGGCCTACAATGTATTATATGAGTCCCTGCATTATTACAACATTACATATTTCAAATGGTTTCTCTGATGCATTATCCACTAGGGCTGGGAATTGCCAGGGACCTCACGATCACGATACTTAGGTGCCGATACGATATGCATTGCGATTCTCACAATTCTGTTTGTATTGCAATTCGATACTGCAATTTTATTGCGATTTAATGTTCCAAACATATTGCACAATATACAGTTGAAGTCGACGTTTACATACACCTTAGCCAAATACATTTAAACTTAGTTTTTCACAATTCCTGACATTTAATCCTAGTACAAAATTCCCTGTCTTTGGTTAATTAGGATCACCACTTTATTTTAAGAATGTGAAATGTAGGAATAATAGTAGAGCTAATTTTTTTTTTTCAGCTTTTATTTCTTTCATCACATTCCCAGTGGGTCAGAAGTTGACATACACTCAATTAGTATTTGGTAGCATTGCCTTTAAATTGTTTAACTTGGGTCAAATGTTTTGGGTAGCCTTCCATAAGCTTCCCACAATAAGTTGGGTGAATTGTGGCCCATTCCTCCTGACAGAGCTGGTGTAACTGCGTCAGGTTTGTAGACCTCCTTGCTCGCACACGATTTTTCAGTTCTGCCCACAAATTTTCTATAGGATTGAGGTCAGGGCGTTGTGATGGCCACTCCAATACCTTGACTTTGTTATCCTTAAGCCATTTTGCCACAACTTTGGAAGTATGCTTGGGGTCATTGTCCAATTGGAAGAGCCATTTGCGACCAAGCTTTAACTTCCTGACTGATGTCTTGAGATGATGCTTCAATATATCCACATAATTTTCCTGCCTCATGATGCCACTTATTTTGTGAAGTGCACCAGCCTCTAATGCAGCAAAGCACCCACACAACATGATGCTGCCACCCTCGTGCTTCACGGTTGAGATGGTGTTCTTCGGCTTGCAAGCCTCCCCCTTTTCCCTCCAAACATAACGATGGTCATTATGGCCAAACAGTTCTATTTTTGTTTCATCAGACCAGAGGACATTTCTCCAAAATGTATGATCTTTGTCCCCATGTGCAGTTGCAAACCGTAGTCTGGCTTTTTTATGGCGGTTTTGGAGCAGTGGCTTCTTCCTTGCTTAGTGGCCTTTCAGGTTATGTCGATATAGGACTCGTTTTACTGTGGATACAGATACTTTTATACCTGTTTCCTCCAGCATCTTCACAAGGTCCTTTGCTGTTGTTCTGGGATTGATTTGCAGTTTTCGCACCAAAGTACGTTCATCTCTAGGAGACAGAACGCGTCTCCTTCCTGAGCGGTATGACGGCTGTGTGGTCCCATGGTGTTTGTACTTTTGTTTGTACAGATGAACTTGGTACCTTCAGGCATTTGGAAATTGCTCCCACGGATGAACCAGACTTTTTTGTCTGAGGTCTTGGCTGATTTCTTTTCATTTTCCCATGATGTCAAGTAAAGAGGCAGTGAGTTTGAAGGTAGGCCTTGAAATACATCCACAGGTACACCTCTAATTGACTCAAATGATGTAATTTAGGCTAACAGAAGCTTCTAAAGCCATGACATCATTTTCTAGAATTTTCTAAGCTGTTTAACTTCTATGGGCTACGTGGGACGCTAGCGTCTGTGAAATACAGCCAGTGAAATATCAGGGCGGCAAATTCAAAATCAACAAAATGTCATAATTCAACTTTCTCAAACATACAACTATTTTACACCATTTTGAAGATACACTTCTCCTTGATGTAACCACATTGTCCGATTTCAAAAAGGCTTTACAGCGAAAGCAAAACATTAGATTATGTTAGGAGAGTACATAGACAAAAATAATCACACAGCCATTTTCCAAGCAAGGACATATGTCAATAAAACCCAAAACACAGCTAAATGAAGCACTAACCTTTGACGATCTTCATCAGATGACACTCCTAGGACATTATGTTACACAATACATCTATGTTTTGTTCGATAAAGTTCATATTTATATCCAAAAACAGCATTTTACATTGGCACGTGATGTTCAGAAAATGTATTTCCACCAAAACCTCTGGTCAATGTGCACATCAATTTACAAAAATACTCATCATAAATGTTGACAAAATATATAACAATTATTTAAAGAATTATAGATAGACTACTCCTGGATGGAACCGCTTTGTCAGATTTTAAAATAGCTTTACGGAGAAAGCACATTTTTCAATATTCTGAGTACATAGCTCAGCCATCACAGCGAGCTATACAGACATCCGCCAAGTTTGGGGCAACCTAAACTCAGAATTAGTATTAGAAATATTCTCTTACCTTTGCTGATCTTCGTCAGAATGCACTCCCAGGACTGCTACTTCCACAAGAAATGTTGTTTTTGTTCAAAATAATACATATTTATGTCAAAATACCTCTGTTTTGTTCATGCGTTCAGAGCACTATCCAAAGGCATAACGCGCGAGCGCGGAACCAGAGACGAAAAGTCAAAATGTTCCATTACCGTACTTAGAAGCATGTCAAACGCTGTTTAAAATCAATCTTTATGGTATTGTTAACGTAAAATTGCGATAATATTCCAACCGGACAATAGCGTGCGTATTCATTCAAGGAGAAAAAGAAGGAACGGCGCAATCGCGTGACCGCGCATATCCAATCCCTTTGTCCACAGGCAGTCCACTCAGTAACTGAGCTCCTATTATCTGCCCAGTAACAGGAGAAGGCTGAAACAACTTTCTGAAGGCTTTTGACAGCCAATGGAAGCCTTAGGAAGTGCAACGTAACCCCACAGATACTGTAGTTTCGAAAGAGACTAGAAAGAAGAACTACAATTCTCAGATCCTCCACTTCCTGGTTGACTTTTTCTCAACTTTTTGTCTGCCATATGAGTTCTGTTATACTCACAGACACCATTCAAACAGTTTTAGAAACTTCAGAGTGTTTTCTATCCAAATCTACTAATAATATGCATATTCTAGTTTCTGGGCCAGAGTAGTAACCTGTTTAAATTGGGTATGTTTTTCATCCGGCCGTGAAAATACTGCCCCCTAGCCCAGACAGGTTAAAGGCACAGTCAACTTAGTGTATGTAAACTTCTGACCCACTGGAATTGTGATACAGTGAATTATAAGTGAAATAATCTGTCTGTAAACAATTGTTGGAAAAATTACTTGTGTCATGCACAAAGTAGATGTCCTAACCAACTTGCCAAAACTATAGTTTGTTAACAAGAAATTGGTGGTGTTTGAAAAATTTGTTTTAATGACTCCAACCTAAGTGTATGTAAACTTCCGATTTCAACTGTATGTCTGCTGCAGAGGGACAAGAGAGAGCATGAGAAAACAAGTTTTGATCAGTCATGGAAATAAAAGTGCTGAAAACATGTTGGCTCACTATTTAAAAATAAGATGGAGAACAACTTATAAGATGAAAAATACCAGAGTTTTGGCGCAGGTACAGCCGACTAGTGCTATCTAACGCTACCTACAGTAGCAAAAAAAATCACTATTAGCTACCCAATGGCGTCATAAAGGTGTTTCAGATCTTGCAAAGTCACCTTCCTCCTCACCATATATCAGGCTGGCTGGCTGGGAGACACTGAGGTTCTCAGCTCATGTTTCCCTATGGCTAATGATCAGGGCTGTCTGATGAATTTCTCCTCATGAACATAAGTAGAGGGAGATGAAGAGTGGAAGAGAGGGGGATCGATACCTCCTGCATTTCCAAGACTAGCTCAGACAAACATGGCAAGGAGAAGATGGATGGCCAGAATCAACTCTCTGAGCGCCTACTCGTGTCTGGGAAAGAGAGAGGAAAAGGGAGAGAGGGAGTCCTCAATTGGGTGGGACTGCAGTATCTATGCTTCCCTCCTCTCTCTGCAGGGTTTTCAACCGATGATCCAGAATCTGAGCCAATAACGGTCTTAAGTTAGCCACTGACTGATATTTGCACTGGGCAGGTTTTAAAGCTTGGTACTGCAAAGACCAGTCAAATCTGGATGGATCGTTCTTTATATTTTATGATTCTTTATGTCCCATGAAACATCCATGTGTGTATCCATGAAACATTTCATGAGGCTTTTTCTTTCCAATTCCAATCAAATCAGAGGAAATGCTATTGGATGGGGAGTTTACACAGCAACACAAACACAGGAGGAAATTGTTTAATTTATGTAGCTACCTTGTATTCTGGACCCTAGGGATTCCCCCATAGAGCTATTCTCAACAGTGCTTTCACCCCCATAACCTATTCCCTTTTGCACACCATTTGGTCATGTCAGAGAGGCTTCCATGCTTTAATAACCGAGAAGGCACATGTCCTCCTTCTGCACATCTCTTCCTGCATTATTAATAGAATGCTTTCAATGAATTTCAAACAGTATGTACAGTGCTTTGATGCTGAAGAGGGGAGGGGGGAGTCGGTGGGATGGGGGGATTGAAACGTCTTTACAAGCCTAACAACCCAGCCTTATGCGGAAGCAGTCTAAATTCAAGAAAAATCTCTTATGCAATTTAGGATTTTATAAGACCTTATAATTCTACCGGCTGTGAGATATGCAAATGGAAAATCACTGCTGTTGTTTACCTGTCAAAACACTTCCCAGCTCTCACCCGGGACACAATCTCTCATTACCTTGTCACAATACGAGGAGCTGCAACTCCTGTCTCAAAACAGTTCATATCATAATCCACCTCATGTTTCTTATGAAGTCACAGTGGAGAGGGTCTTCCTGCCCTCCTGCCATCCTCCCTGCAGCTCCAAACAATCCCCAGTAGATAGGGAGGCTGTTTTGTTCTCGATGGCTGCTAATCCCAGTTCAAAGGGAAGAGCCGCGTCTCCGCATCAGGGCCATGTAATGCCCATAAAATGAACTGATGCCTGCCTGCCCTGTCTGTATGCCTGCGAGCCCTGAGAGAGTGCTACGCTAGGCTATGCAAACGTGGCTCCCATTGCTAGCATCAGCACCACTCTGATTAGGAGAGAGAGGACAGAGCACTGCACGGGCGCCCACGCAAAAACCACACACACAAAAAACATACCAAAAGGCACAGAAGCTGGCGGCAGGAGGCAGCCCTTCATCTCAACCACAACCGAGCCTGTATCTGTGTTATTGGAGCGCTGAGATTGCAGCAACATTGCAGCATCGTTGCAAGAACTTTGGGGTAATCTATGCACAAGCTGCAAAGGCATTCAAAGATGGTTAACCTAAAGGCAACTCATTCATAAATACCCTTTGGTTTATATGACATTTCAGCAACATTGCATGAACACTAGCCACTGTGGTTTCTTAACCAAGACTGTGGAGCAGCACAGCGTACCTCCTTTAAACGTAGGGATAAATATTGCAGTTAAGCATCCTCGGACGACACAGGAAGGAGTATTGTTAGTGGTGAAACACAAGGCTTCAGATCACTCCAGAGGTGATGAGAGACTAATGAAAGACAGGGGAGAGGAAATACCATTAGGGCTGAGGCTGAGCCAAGTGTAAATTGCAATAACAGTGGCTCCGTGAGTGTGATTACTGATTGGGAAAGGGCTATCCTCAGTCTGCAGATATACAAAAGTATGCACGCCCGCATGCACACACACACTCCAAAAACATACACGGGGGCAGGGATATCCTCAGTATAAAGTCACACACACACACAAAAAAACACACACACACTCACACACGCACAACAACAATGTACAATAAGTAGTGTTGGGAGGCTGTGCAGCAGTTTAGAGATATGGGGGAGAGCGATATTGGGAGAAACCCATCAAGTGCAAAGCAACACTAATTACATTGCAATAACAGGGAAGAGAGGGATACGCAGTGCGCCTTTCATTAGGCATTTAGAGTTATATACTCACAAAAACACTAGGCCGTTACACTTGCCTGCACACAGACACACGTCCATACACAAACACATACACAAATATGAGCGTGCACACTCACACACACGTTGCAAATTCCATGGTGGATGCAGCAGTATTCATGCCTCTAGGCTGTCAATTAGGTGACTTCAAGGAAATAAACACACACACACACACACACACACACACACACACACAAGGAAACGATTCCCTAGTCAGGCAAAAGGCAGATACAGGAATTAATGTACACAAGATGAGAAAAATGTCAGTATGTTTTTTTCCTCCGACTGTGCTGGGCTCTTTGGAGGGCAGTCAGGGTGAAGCTTTACACAGAGAATCTTTTTACATGATTTCACCCTGATTTCTGCTGAGAGGTTGCCTTCTATTTTCCTCTTTAGTCAAAATCTCCTCTGCGGTATTGTACATGTTGCAGATTCTAAAAGGTCTACCTTCTCTCAGCTGGACTAGGTCTGGGAATCCCATAGAACCTATTCATGCTGTCACTCTGCTGTTACCTGATGGTGTGGTGGTAGAGGAGGATGGCTCTGACTGGGTTCATAATAGCCGGTGAGGAATGGTGTCTAGACCCATTACCGGTTACACTCCTTCATCACCATTAATTATAGTCTTGCCTTAGGTCCCACCTCCACCATGCCTCTCCACCTGGCTAACATCAGCTGGACAGTAGCCTCAGTTGGCCAATACAGACACAGTGGTTGGGAAGTTGAGACTACCGACTGAAGTGGACAGTTATGAAAATGCCAGTATGCTGGTTTAGAGATAGGTCTGGCTACAGTTTGAAAAAAGACATACAAAATGTAGCTGTAGAAAGAAGGTTTAATCCTCCAGACACTTGATCCTCCTACCTAACATTTCAGCAATCATCATAGTATGCTACTCCCTGTGTTGGCTGTGAAACGAGAGGGCTGCACATTGGGGAAGTTCCTGATTTGATCATCTCTCTTTGTGAGAGAGGCTGTTACATAAACCATGCTGTCATCATGCCTACCAGGCATGGTGGGGAACATCATCATGTCAGTAATAGGTCAATAGTTCCTCACAATGGTTTTTAGTTTCTCTGTTTTGTGCTCTTGCACGTAACCAGAGAGGCAGAACTCTATGCTCTGACTGGGACTTGAGCTGTGTAGAACAAATTATTACAATGTAATCAGTGTTCATTAATTTCATGGTAGAGAGGCCTCTTACATACCGATAGGATAACAAACTACAACACAGAGAGGAAAGAACTGAAGGCGGACTGTGATGAATACAATAGAGAGAAAACCAATTATCAGTGTTCTGGAATCATTCAGCACATGTTGAAGATGTACCTCCAATATGAAGCTGAGTTTTAAAACAAACTCCACAGCGCAAACACTGTACATTGAGGAGAAAATGAGAGCATAATGAAATACTATTATCATTACAAATGGGGCCAAGTCTTTTTATTGAATGTCTCTCTTAAGAAGCATCTCTATTCAACGCAGTGTTGCTTCATGCTAATGGATTATTATGCCGTTTCATTCTCTGATCAAAGAATAAAGCTTGAGCGGAGTGTGTGTGTGTGGGGGGGGGGGAATTGAAGGATGTATATATAATATCTCCTATTATCAAAAAGTCAGGCTGGAGATGGTTTTCTTCTTTCAGGAGTAGTAGAGCGGGACAGCAAGACAATGTCTCACTTAAGGAGAAAGGGAAGTGGCAGATTTGCTTGTCATAAATATCAGCTGTTTGACATTGATTGCCGAGGCTCAGCCGAGGCGCGGTCTGCCGGCATCCTGGGCGGAGCGCTGCTCAACTGTGTTCTCTGGGTTTTCTATTTCATGGCAGTCAAGACTTCTGCGGCTTTCGGAAGTGAACAGTTCTGTCAGTCCACATCAAGTGTATCCCACTTCTCTCTCTTACACCCACCCACACACATATACATGCCATATCTTAATTTGACCCAGTTTCACACAGCAGAAAAAGTATCCTACAGCAACAGGAAATGTGAATTGTTATCTGGATTTAAATTAATGGACATTTTTAGTCAGGGTTGATACATTTTTAGTTAGGGCAAATCAAGTCTGAAATGTTGAAATGGAAATGACAAACTTTAGAAGCCTTTTTAAACCTTGAATACACTACAAATTTGCTGCTGTTGTGCATGAAAATTCCGGCAACAACAGGTTGATTTACATTTTAGTCATTTAGCAGACGCTCTTATCCAGAGCGACTTACAGTGGTGAATGCATACATTTCATTCATTTTTTCCCCGTACTGGTCCCCCGTGGGAATCAAACCCACAACCCTGGCATTGCAAACACCATGCTCTACCAACTGGCGTTGCAAACACCATGCTCTACCAACTGAGCCACACGGGATCAAATTAAGATACGGCATCTGTACACACGTGCACACAGAGACACGTGCACACACAGACAACCTCTTTGACTGGCTTCGGAAGCTACCTCCACCAGTGATGCTCACACTTTCAAACAAAGAGCATAGACTTGCATACACTGTATAAAACAGTGTAATATTTGTCCTTCCTACTTTAAACTGAAGGGGGTTGCACAATGTTGGTGCAGAAATTATGTGCTGACCTTAGCAAACCCCTCATAAGGGAAAAACACATAAGCAAACACACACACTCAGACCTCATCCCTTTACTATTTCATACTGATTTAATATGTTTGTGAATTGTGATGCACAATTTCTACAGAAACATAATTGGTGAGTACTCTTCACCTCTACATGGTCAGGAAAGCCATGACTACGAAGGTAGCTATCCCTCCAAAAAAATGATTTGTTTTCCTTCTTACTAATGCCAATTACCACGTGCAGGGGGAGAAAAAACATATTAACGCTCTTCTTCAAATTATTTCTTCAAACTCGCGTTTGTTACACAGCTTAATGAGCCTTGAAATTGGTGAGATTACTTTTTTGTACATTTCTTTCAATAGCTCCAATCTCAGTGGGAATGGTTTCCCCCTGGATGATGATGACTGTATATGTTGCGTGATCACACAAGGGAGCAGAGCATTGCAGTGCTACAGAGAGTATGCAACCACTGGTCTGGGAAATATGTGAGGGAGTCCCCCCTGATCACAGTGGAGTTGAGGGTGCCATTAGCCAGCTGATTTACCTTAGGAGCTACATGGCTGGTTGAAGTCCTGGCAAAACAGACAAAAGTGTCACTTTGGAGGCTGGACTCTGAAAGTGGAGCCCATGGAATGGGTTTGCTTGGACTTAGTGTTACAGGTCCCAGTTTTGGGACTGGTGCAGCAGATAATAGTTACTGTAGCACAGGATAAATAATGAAATAGGAGAAAGTGGCTTCTCTTTCAAAGGTTCTCTCAATTATTTTATTCAACATTCTCTGCAGTGCAAATTGTATTTTTCTGTCTTTTCATTGCATTTCAATGTTTTCTTTTGTTTTTCTTTAAAATGTATTTAATCATCTGTCTCATAAATCCCTGACATATTAATTCATACACATATCAAACATACATCAATTTACACATACAAAATATTATGTTCCAATCCAATTCACATCCTCAAATTATTTACATTTATACCCAAAAAACATTTACTCTTAACTTTAATTCACCTGCTAAGGTTATAATTATGTAGAAGACTGTTGCCCAGTATAGCCCCATAGGAGACTCTAAAACATGAAAGCCTTTAAAGACTGGTAATTTCTGACATATATACACACTCTCAATACACAAACCCCTTGCCTCTTCTGTTTGTTTGTGAATGAAAAAACTGTACTTAGCTATATGAACAAGGAAACATACGTACTCGGGGGGCCAGTACGGGAAAAAAAAAAAAAAAAAAAATTTAAATGGATTAAATTAATTGAAATGTATGCATTCACTACTGTAAGTCGCTCTGAATAAGAGCGTCTGCTAAATGACTAAAATGTAAATGTAAAATAACTCATTAGAAGTTACTTTATACCCATGCTAAAAATACATTCACCCAGTGTAAGAAGGGTTAATAGAAAGACAAGACTATTGCAACTGCATTAATGCTAATTATTGTAAAATGATTGAACAAGCTAGCATAGCGCTAACCAAAGCTAGCAACCAACTGACCGGAGCTAGCAAACAGCTAACCGGAGCTAGTCAAAAGCTATTCGGAGCAAGCTAATAGCTAACCGGAGCTAGCTCTAAGCTTGCAGCTTTTCTAACATTTACTGTGCAACAATTACACATTTCTTAACCATCACAGCTACAATATTACATTTTCTATAGTGTCTTAGTTTTTTTCTAGATCAAAGGAATGCACCGTCATCATTTCATTTTACACTCGACAGGCGTTTTCTGTCTAGTACGAAGTTATACAATTACTATGTTGTTCAAAACCATTACAATCAATTCAAAAGGCAAGTTACAAAACTATATTGTGGTATTCAGTGTATTTTTGCACTTTACTGACCTGTAACACAGGATAAATGATTAAATCTGAAAAGATTTGGCATGGGTCCTCAGATGCTCAAAAGGTTTTACAGCTGCACCATCAAGAGCATCCTGACGGGTTGCATCACTGCCTGGTATGGCAACTGCTCGGCCTCCGACCGCAAGGCACTACAGAGGGTAGTGCAACCGGCCCAGTACATCACCGGGTCAAGCTTCCTGCCATCCAGGACCCCTATACAAGGTGGTGTCAGAGGAAGATTGTCAAATTGTCAAAGACTCCATCCACCCTAGTCATAGACTGTTCTCTCTGTTCTCTCACCGGTGCCCCTGCACATTGACACCTTGACTCTGTACCAGTATCCCCTGTATATACCCCCGCTATTGTTATTCACTGCTGCACTTTAATTATTAGTTTTTCTTATCTCTTACTTATTTGGGGGGTATTTTCTTAAAATTGCATGGTTGGTTAAGGGTTTATAAGTAAGCATTTCACTGTAAGGTCTACACCTGTTGTATTAGGCACATGTGACAAATACAATTTGATTTGAACAGGAGAACGTGGCTTCTCTTTCAAAGGTTCTCTCAATTATGAGAACACACAGGTGCAGGATCGCATATAGTCCCAGTGCGAAGCGAACACTTCTCACTGCCCCCAACTGGCCAACAGTAGTATAAATGCCTCGCAATGGCAAAACCTTGGAGGACTGACATTTAAAAGCATTCTTTCCCAATACAAAGAAACAATACATAAACACCAATGTGACCATGCATTTGTGCGCGTCACATTAGCATGCCGTGATTGCATCGAATGGGACTATTTTTCTAGGTCAGGTGTGTCAGAGTAAGATGACCATTTTCAAGACCTGCAATGCTTGGTTCTACTTTTTCAATGCAAACCGTGCCTGATAAACTATCCTATCCTTTAGAGATGCTGTTCAGATAGAGACAATGAGGACATTCCCCCCATCCATCCCCATGTTTACCACTATAGTATGACAACATAGATGACCTGGAAGCCTCCTGGGCTTATTAGATGTGAAAATCAATAGCCTTTTTTCCATGGCGAACCCCTTTTAGTTGCTAATCTGTAACGCCTGGTGCAGAAACACGGTTGGCATTATGAAGAGATGGATGTTTTATGGATGTTTTGTCTCTGGTCACTGTTACTGGCTCAGCTAACACCCACCACTTCGGGTCGCTTTCAGTCCCAGAGAAGCACTCGTTTAGAGGCGGACCGATAGACAGTCTGTCACACGTCATCACCGCCAAACTCATGCCGGCCACAGCCGCAGAGGGTCCATGTGACTCTTCCCTCATCCCTTATCGTAACCGCTCTGCCTGTTTTTGTGGGCCACTAGGCAGGAGAGTAGCTTGCAAATTAGCAGAAAAGAGCAAGGTGTTCAATTTAGGCCCGTAATTTGGTGAAATTATGAATCTGTTCTCCCAACATGTGCTGCCCCTTGAGGATGGCTGGACCGGAAGCATCCCACATAGTGTCCCCAGGGGAGAAGATAGCCCTCTCCCTGAACTGAAAATGCTAGAGGAAGATGATCTCATGAATATACAGCAAATGGTTACATTCCAGCAAATGTTTATCCTTCTCAAACTCTTGCATTCCTTGAAATATGTTGTTTTGTTGTTGTTACTATTTGTCATGTCTGGGACCAAGATAACTATTTGTCATACTATTGTGGTTATACTAATAATACCTACTGTATAATGCTAGCAAATACAAAACCTCAGCGTTTGGGCAGAAAATGGGAGCATAAACCGTGGGCAGAAAATGGCACATCTTCTGACCAAATGCACAGCAAATCTAGTGGCAAAGGTGGAATTACTCAAATAAAAAAATAATCCCACACAGCTGTTTGTAGTGCTATTTTAAGGATTTTGGCAGCTTGAGTGGTCTGAAAGAGTTCCATGCAGCACTCAATGTCCATTAAGAATTTAGAGAGGAGATTCAGAACTAGGCCACAGAATATTCAAGCAGAAGAAAGACAAGGCTCGATCGCTTCCACTCCCTCTTGTTCAGGAATAAGAGAAGTGAAGAATTTGTTTCAAGTTTTATGTTTTATTAGTCGTATGTACAGGATACACATAGCCACGGGAAGTAGGGGTGCTGAGGGTGCTGCACCACCCCCTGATAAATCACAATAAAAAATGTATTAATATTAAAAGAAGAAAAAAAACGAAGAAAATTTTTAGAAAAATACTTGTCCTTCTCGACAATGCAACAACAATAAGAAATAAGAAAAGATAATAATACGAACATAAAGTAAATGGCTCAGTAGAATATAATAAATATTTTAGCATAAGCATAATACAGGAAGACACAATTTATATTCCAATATTTACACGTGTATTGGGTAAGGGGGATTGGGGGGGCAGTGTTTAAATTGTGCAGTATTTAGCAATAATAATAAGAGTCTGGTAGCAGCAGTTGTGTAGCATGAATGTATATGTGTGTGTGTGTGTGTGTGTGTGTGTGTGTGTGTGTGTGTGTGTGTGTGGTTGAGTGTATAGCTGTGTGGGTGTGTGTGTGTAAGTGAGTGCATGTGTACTAAGGTGCAGAGAATCCGAGCAGGTGGTCAGTCCAGTTCAAGTGTTCAGCAGTCTGATGGCTTGTAGATATAAACTGTTTCTGAGCCTGTTGGTATCAGATCTCATGCTCTGATACTGTCTGCACGGCAGTAAGGGAGTGAACAGCTCATGACTGGGGCGTGTGGGGTCCTTGATGATGCTGCGGGCCTTCCTCAGGCACCATTTTGAGCGGATGTCCTGGATGGGTGGGAGCACGGTCCCAGTGATGTACTGAGCCGTCTTCACCACCCGCTGGAGTGCCTTGCGGTTGTGGACAGAGAAATTCCCATACCAGGCCGTGATGCAACCGGTCAGGACACTCTCGATGGTGCAGTGGTGGAATGCCGAATTTCTTCAGCCGCCTTAAAGGTCTATCAGAGTACCAAACTTGAACGTGTATGCACAGCATTGTTGTAGAATATTGGACCTTTGGCAGTCATACTTTTCAAATTCTCATCGCAGCTCACACAATATCTCCAACAGTCAACACATTCCAATTAATAGAGGACGTGTGCCGGAGACAAGTTGATACGGAATTGTGGGAAGGTGCGGTTCGGGCTGTGCATTCCCCGCGGATGGTGGTCTCAGAGCCACGTAGCTATGTCACAATCGGAAGCCGGACTATCGCGTGTCAGCATCTGTGGACTATGATTTATGCTTAAGGAAGTAGAGATGCTGTTGCACCCTCTTGACAAGAGTGGTGGTGTTGTTGGTCCATATCAAGTCCTCGGTGATGTGGACGCTGAGGAACTTAAAACTGCTGATTCTTTCTACTGTAGTCCCGTTGATTTCGCAGTTGTAAATGAGAACTTGTTCTCAAGTAGCTTACCTGGTTAAATAAAGGTGAAATAAAAAATAAAAAATGTGTATTGGGGCATGTTCCCTCCTCTGCTTCCTGAAGTGAACAATCAACTCCCTTGTTTTGCTGATGTTGAGAGAGAAGTTGTTGTCCTGGCACCACAATGCCAGTTCACTGTGGGTCTCCCCGAGAGACACAGTCACCTCATAATCCTGAGCTGGATGAGTAGAGAACTCAATTAAATTCCCATTGAAGCCTACTGTACAAACTCAGAGAGGCAACTACTGTGGAATAAGAAGTTGAGTTCAGCAGGGCACTTGAAACAAGCCATGAGGGCAAACCTTGTAAACCATAGAGGTTTGTTTGGGCCACTATAACCTCTTACATCTAGACGTTCTGCTAGCGGAACACCTGCTCCAATATCCAATGATGGGCGTGGCGCGAAATACAAACTCCTCGAAAATCCGAAAACTTCAATTTTTCAAACATATGACTATTTTACACCATTTTAAAGACAATACTCTCCTTTATCTAACCACACTGTCCGATTTCAAAAAGGCTTTACAGCGAAAGCAAAACATTAGATTATGTCAGCAGAGTACCCAGCCAGAAATAATCAGACACCCATTTTTCAAGCTAGCATATAATGTCACAAAAAACAAAACCACAGCTAAATGCAGCACTAACCTTTGATGATCTTCATCAGATGACACTCATAGAACATTATGTTATACAATACATGCATGTTTTGTTCAATCAAGTTCATATTTATATCAAAAAACAGCTTTTTACATTAGCATGTGACGTTCAGAACTAGCATTCCCACCGAACACTTCCGGTGAATTTACTAAATTACTCACGATAAACGTTCACAAAAAACATAACAATTATTTTAAGAATTATAGATACAGAACTCCTTTATGCAATCGCGGTGTCCGATTTTAAAATAGCTTTACGGTTAAAGCACATTTTGCAATATTCTGAGTAGATAGCCCGGCCATCATGGCTAGCTATTTTGACACCCACCAAGATTGCTACTCACCAAACTCAGATTTACTATAAGAAAAATTGGATTACCTTTGCTGTTCTTCGTCAGAATGCACTCCCAGGGCTTCATCACCCAATGTTGTTTTGGTTCCAAATAATCCATAGTTATATCCAAATAGCGGCGTTTTGTTGTGCGTTCAAGACACTATCCGAAGGGTAATGAAGGGTGACGTGCCCGGTGTGTATCGTGACAAAAAATTTCAAAATATTCCATTACCGTACTTCGAAGCATGTCAAACGCTGTTTAAAATCAATTTTTATGCGATTTTTCTTGTAAAAAAACGATAATATTCCGACCGGGAGTCGTTGTTTTCGTTCAAAGACTGAAAATGTAAACATGGAGTCGTCTCGTGCACGCGCGCACCAGTCTCATTGTTCTCAGAACGACCACTTACCAAATGCGCTACTGTTTTTCAGCCATGGCCTGCAAAGTCATCATTCAACGTTCTGGCGCCTTCTGAGAGCCTATGGGAGCGTTAGAAAATGTCACGTTACAGCAGAGATCCCCTGTTTTGGATAGAGATGGCAAAGAAGGCCAAGAAATGGTCAGACAGGGTACTTCCTGTACAGAATCTTCTCAGGTTTTGGCCTGCCATTTGAGTTCTGTTATACTCACAGACACCATTCAAACAGTTTTAGAAACTTTGGAGTGTTTTCTATCCAAAGCTAATAATTATATGCATATTCTAGTTTCTGGGCAGGAGTAATAACCATATTAAATCGGGTACGTTTTTTATCCGGCCGTGAAAATACTGCCCCCTATCCATAACAAGATAACAAAACCAATCATGTGTATTCAACTTTCCATACAATGACTGGTTATAGATCTAGACAGGTAATGGCTGTTTGATCAACTACTTTGTATGTACAGCGTTCTGACAGAAAACAATCACTGAGGGGCTTTATAATGCACATGAGGAAGTGACAGTTAGTCAAAAAAAATGTACCTAGGCAAGTCAGTTAAAACCTGTTATGGACAGGAGTTCCGCAAGCGGAACGGACCCCTAGCCAACAGCCAATGGAATAGCAGGGCACGAAATACAAAACAACAAAAATATCATAATTCAATTTTCTCAAACAATCAACTATTTTACACCATTTTAAAGATAAACTTCTCGTTAATCCAACCACATTGTCAGATTTCAAAAAGGCTTTACGGTGAAAGCATAATATTAGATTATGTTAGGACATCAACTTCACAAGGAAACCACACAGCCATTTTCCAAGCAAGGAGAGGCATCACAAAAAACAGAAATACAGCTAAAATGAATCACTAACCTTTGACGATCTTCATCAGATGACACTCCCAGGACTCAATGTTACACAATACATGTATTTTTTGTTCAATAAAGTTCATATTTATATACAAAAACCCCATTTTACATTGGCGAGTGATGTTCAGAAAATGTATTGCCTCCCAAAACTTCCAGTGAATGAGCACATCAATTTACAAAAATACTCATCATAAACATTGATAAACTTTACAACAGTTATTGAAAGAATTATAGATACACTTCTCCTTAATGCAACCGCTGTGTCAGATTTCAAAATAGCTTTACGGCGAAAGCACATTGTTCAATATTCTGAGTACAGAGCTCAGCCAGATTTTTACCTTGTCAGCTCAGGGATTCAATCCAGCAATCTTTCGGTTACTGGCCCAATGCTCTAACCACTAGGCTACCCGCCGCCCCATTAAAGAGTGTTGAGCTGTACTAAGAAAATGTAAAATGTCTCACTCCCATCACTTCCTTTGACTAATGATAAGTCTGTATTTTCCCAAGGTATACAGCTTGCATTGGTATTCACTCCAACCGTTACAGTACCATTATCTCATATGACTATGTAACCACCTATAAAATAATGCCTCAAAAGTTTTGTCCCATTTCTGTGACATCCAGAGAGGACTTTATCAGGCTCCTGGCTCAGACGGTCTGATAATCCGAGTGGGCTTGCAGGAAAGGTTAGAGTGGAACTTGCCAAAGACAAGCGACGAAGCTGTTCTAAGGATCTAATGTCCTTGGATTTCCCTGACGCAAATCATAACATTACTTCTGAGACTCTAATTTCACTTCTGTTAATCTAAGCGGTGGAGTGAGTCATTCTACTTTTTGGAAGAATTCACTTATCTCCATATTGTGAGTATTACGCTCCCAAGATACGGTTTGTGAAAGTATTTTCTCCAAATGCACACTTTGAGTAGAATTGGCCACAGAATACTAATCTTGGGAGTTCAAAGTCGTAACAAGTCTGATGCAATCAAAATCACTACAGGGATCTCTTCTGTGCGCATCCAAGAGACAGGTAACTCCCAAATTAATTATGAGTTGAGAGAGTTTGAATGACAGATGTTGACTGTCAGCAGAAGAGATGATTTATGGCCACCTGTCAGGCAGTCCCCTGGACCAACACCACGGGAAACGCCTCAAATCTCCAACCACATCGCAGCCTGTGTCTTTACTCAATCTTCGTCTATCGCTAATTCATCCAGAAAGACATCATTTCAGTCCAGGCAGCAGATTTCTCTTCCACTTGAGTGAGTTTAGAAATGAGCACACCAGTGTTGCTCCATTTAGCCAGTAATGGGAGTTGAAAATGTCATCAATAACACAACAGCTCTAGTCACCCAACCAGGCCGGCTGAGACTGTACTAGTGACCGTTTGGAGACGTCTGACGCAACATTCTGTTTCACCTCAGTGACCTTGCCTACAGTTATTTTTAGCGGAGATGAGAGGCCGATGATCCTCAAGAAAAACAGCACGAGTGCATCTCATATTCCACAGGCGTAGTAGTAGACACCAACATTCACCCTTGCCTGTGCTGCATTTTCCAGCTCTATACCCTAATTTCTGTGCTACCCTGATATTGGTGGCAAATTGCCACTAGATTTAGCGAAGGAACTAAATCTTCTGAGGGGAAGGTCGGTCTGGAGCTCAGGCTGTGCTCCCTCATTAGAGTCATTACCAGTCGAGCTCAGATAATTTACCACACCATCCCGTTACACCATTTACCAGTGTCTTTAAATGAAGCTGGTTGTCAACTCACACTCAGAATAGAATTAATAAAACACTATTTAAGATTATGTCTCTGACTTTACACTAGTTTTAAAATAACTTGGTAGACGCTTTTTAGGCCAATAAGAAACACACAACCCAATGAAGTTCCACCTCTCTGATGTCAGATTAAGTTAGCCCGTTGTCAGATTAAGTTAGCCCGCTACTCTTCCTGGACCCCAGGACTACTTTGCAACAGCTAATGGGGATCTTAATAAAATACCAAATACTCCCCATCCACAAAAAGCAAACCGCTTTACTTTCCAATATGCAACTTCATTTCAAATACACAAATCCTCTCAGACACATCATTCATCATTGTGAATTCAGTGTTGAGTATCGTCCGTAAAATGGATACAAGAGACTCAACAAAACTTAAAATGACACGTTTCCCATAAGAACTATTAAGCTAGCTTCAATCCCTTTCCCTAAAAATACCAAAGCCATACTAGGACATTTTCCAATCTCTTGAAAATATTAAGGGAAAATTGACACATTTGGGTTACATTAAATTCACGTTATTGCAATGAGCACTGGAGAATTGCAAAGGATGCTGGCCAAGTGTTGTTGTTCTGCCTCTGCTGTTTGGAAAATCAGATTAAAAAAACCCTGCACGGCATGTGAAGCAAAGAGAAAGTCTTGATCTGTGCTTGATGAAAATCAAACTTCTGATACCAGTATATGAACATTCAATGGGAACATACTGTATGTATATTCATAATTGACTATTCCCAATCATGCTCAAACAGAAAATGTTTTTAAAATTATTCTGTAATGTATGGTTTAAATGCAGACAAGAGCTTCTACAGAACTGTATATTATGGTGTTCCCTGATGATGTTTGTCTCCATTACATATTAGATTGGTCTGGAGACCCCTGCAATCCCCGATGTGATGTTTTCTGCCCCAAATCCGCGGCGTGTACTGCTGTAATGATTTTCTGGGAGGAAAAATATGTTGTGTATGGCAAAAAACTGTCACTGTGCTAATTCAGCCCCCCCCCCCCATCGCCACCCACCCACTCATCTCGTGAGGTGAGGGACTCGCATACACGGGGAGGGTAATGGAGTGTTGCTGACACAGCTGAAACAGAATAAATGATTCTGTGGAATTCTATGATGGTGGTTTTCATGCCGCAATGTTTCATATTATCAGATGGGATACCCACTAGTCAAGCAATCGATTGTTGTCAAAACCTTTCAAATCTGTTATTCCTCACATCTGAGTTGATTTAGGTTTCACACTAACTAATGTCACACATAAAGCACTCACATTTTTATAAGAGGGAAGTTGTGGAAACCTAATGTCTGGATAAAACACCAGACTGGAACACCATAACATTGTAATAACAGCCAGATCCATTGTTTCATGATTCATGTAGTTACAATACAGAAAGTATCAAAGTCCCCCCACACGGATGCTAATTTTAGCTATTCCCATTCAGTGTTCTGATAAATATTTACCCCCATAGAAAAGCCATTACAATGAAAGACACATTCACATACTTGGCATATTCTACTTGCTGACTGAGTCTCACCCATCAGCCAATGGACAAAATGGTGTTATTGCCTTCCAATGCATTTCTCCTAAGCAACAGGCTTAATAAGACATCAATTTGTTTTATTGATTTAATTTACCAATAGGCGTTGCCTCTGATAGATGCAGTGCAGAGGCCTATTATAAAACTGTGAGCAGAGTTGGAAACATTTATTGGCGGCACGATAGTAATCAAACAAATACCACACACATTACAAGGACTTTTTATTTTCCTGGAGATACTTAAAACCTCTTAAAGCACAGTATGTTGGTGAGTGTTGAACACAGATCTTCTAATTGGAGCAAATTGGAGCAAATAGCCAGTTACTGTAGATCTTCATAGCCTGTTAATAAAGGTCTATATAGTTGATATACAGTGCGTTCGGAAGGTATTCAGACCCGTTCACTTTATCCACATTTTGTTATGTTACAGACTAATTTTAAAATGTATTAAATCATTTTGTTCCCTCATCAATCTAAACGCAATACCCCATAATGACAAAGCAAAACAGGTTTTTAGACATTTTTGCAAATGTATTATAAAAAAAACTGAAATACCTTACTTATGTAAGTATTCAGACTCTTTGCTGTGAGACTCAAAATTGAGCTTAGGTTCATCCTGTTTCCATTGATCATCCTTGACTTTCTACAACTTGATTGGAGTCCACCTGTGGTAAATTCAATTGATTGGACATGATTTAGAAAGGCACACATCTGTCTATATAAGGTCCCACAGTTAACAGTGCATGTCAGAGCAAAAACCAAGCCATGAGGTCGAAGCAACTGTCTGTAGAGCTCTGAGACAGGATTGTGTCGAGGCACAGATCTGGGGAAGGGTACCAAAAAAATGTCTGCAGCATTGAAGGTCCCCAAGAACACAGTGGCCTCCATCATTCTTAAATGGAAGAAGTTTGGAACCACCAAGAGTCTTCCTAGAGCTGGCCGCCTGGCCAAACTGAGAAATTGGGGGAGAAGGGCCTTAGTCGGGGTGGTGACCAGGAACCCGATGGTCACTCTGACAGAGCTCCAGAGTTCCTCTGTGGAGATGGGAGAGCCTTCCAGAAGGATAACCATCTCTGCAGCACTCCACCAATCAGGCCTTTATGGTAGAGCGGCCAGACGGAAGCCACTCCTCAAATCAAATCAAATGTTATTGGTCACATACACATATTTAGCAGATGTTATTGCGGGTGAAGCCAAATGCTTGAGTTCCTAGCTCCAACAGTGCAGTAGTATCTAACAACTCACAACAATACACACAAATCTATGCTTAGCTACCCCATAAATTCATGGTCAGGGGGATAATTTACTCTTGTGAGGTTGCACTTTATCCCGACAGAGGAGACTTGCCATTTGGAGAGACTAAGCCTATTTAACCCCTGTGTGTCATTAGAGAAGGAAGATCCCTCAGCTTGCCCAGCCTGCCTGTTTTACCCAGTATCAGTCTGGCAATGTGGGAGGCCACACAATACAACAGCAGAGCATCTATTCTACACAATCCACCAAAGTTCCCTAATCCAGGCCAGCAACATAAGTATCCCCTGAAGCAGCTTAATATTGTAGAGTAGGGAGAAGTGACCGCCCTCCAGTCTCTCAAAGGCAACCAATCTGGAGAGATTGGGATGTGCTGCTTATCCTTTGGCTCTGGCCTAGTCCATATATGCAGATTTATACCCTAAAATACAGCCTGTGCTTTGAAGATTAAATAACTGACTTCTGAAACCTTGGTAAAGCCTTCGGCTACCAGCAGTGGCAGTCTCCTAGTTGAATCGATTACAGTGCAAACCCTTGAACTAGGATGAAAAGTGTTCACAGAATATCGGAAAAAGTGCCTTTAAATCTTATCTCTGTGCCAAATCTGATTTCCCTGTACTCTGTCTTAACTCAACTACTGGTAATATAGGTAGATGAATGCTAATTATTATTCTCAAATTCCCTTTTCCACACACAAAATAAAAGCTTTACTGATCACAGCTGAACATCTCTACCCAAACTGAACCAAACAGATCCATTCAGTACAGTAATATTATTACCCCCCAACCCTGTTATTAATAACAATACATCAAACTGAAGCAGGGAAGTAACCAATTGCAAACTGCAAGATAATAAAACAGTGGACCTACAGTAGCTCATGTGTCCAATCTGATTGGTGCTAGTCCGCCCGGATGCTTCCGGAGCAACTGCAAGGCCTCTTGAGTAGAATAAAGCAATCCAATCTGGGGAATGGGAGTGCGATGATGTGTGAAGATGTCAGCACAGAATTAGAGGGGAGAGGAGGACAGAAAAGCACTGTCTGAAATCAGGATGGCAATTATTGGGGAGCTGTCAAAATCAGATTAAATACTCAATGGCTCCTCTGTGATTCCATCCATGCCTCCAGAAAGTATTCACACCCCCTGACTTTTCACACATTTTGTTGTGTTACAGCTTGAATTTAAAATGGATTAAATTGAGATTGTCACTGGCCTTCACACAATAACCCATAATATCAAAGTGGAATTGTGTTTTGTTTTATTTTTACAAATAATCAAACATTTAAAGCTGAAATGTCTTGAGTCAATAAGTATTCAGTCCTTATAAACGCAACCCAATTTCAAAGTTACTGTTCATATATAAGGAAATCAGTCCATTTAAATAAATCAATTAGGCCCTAATCTATGGATTTCACATGACAGGGTAGGGTTGCAGCCATGGGTGGGCTTTGGAGGGCATAGGCCCACACACTTGGCAGCCAGGCCCACCCACTAGGGAGCTAGGCCAAGCCAATTAGAATTACTTTTTCAAAATGCCCTCCAAGGCCCACTCAGGCCTACCCATGGCTGCACCCCTGCCCAGTCATGCGAAATCAATAGATTATGGCCTAATGAATTTATTTAAATTGACTGATTTCTTATATGAACTGTAACTCTGTAAAATCTTTGAAATTGTTGCATGTTGCATTTATATTTTTGTTCAGTATAGATGAGTTCATCAACTGAGTGAAATACATTTTCTCCTCGCTGAAAAAAATACTATCTGACATGTCTGCCATCATGCAACCTGTATCTGCAGCAAAGGAGGATGCTTTTCCAGATGGACCTATATAAGTGATTCACTTGTTGTTCCAGCAAAGCCAAGAAATTCTGTTAAACCCACCATGTCTTCCAGCTAAGGTCTCTTAAATTCAGTCCTAGCCTGGAAATATTGTCTGCAGATTTAGGTGTAGTGAATATCGAACGACACCTCTGTCATCCCAGTTTAAATGTTTTGGGGTTATTCAAGACAAGTGTCAAATTCCAATAGTCCCTTAAAGTGGATTTAAACAGCTTTTTCATTGAATGAACATCCAAGCTCTCCTGGATTTACTCTAAAATAGGAAATAAGGAGAGGCAAATGCAAATTGGTGGAACACAGCATATGGTCTCTCACTGCAGTCGTCCAAATAATTGGTAGCTTTCTTTAGATATTAAGAACTCTAATTCTCCAAGGAGCTGGAACATGTGGTAATGACCTGGCAGGATGTATCTGGGCTGAGCTTATGCTAATTTCACGTCACGTAATTAGCAGCCCTATCCACTCTACAGCTGGGCTGACTTGTTCAAATGTGTTGCAGGTCGTAAAAATTTATGGTGAGAAAAAAAACACATAAGACCACACCCAATTCCTGCACATCCACTGACTTCATTATCTAACACGTCTGTGTTGGTGCATTAGGTTACAACACTGTGATACAAGACCTCTTCGATCTTAATAAGTATATACTTAATAAGATGTGGCGTGGGGGTGCTGAGGTAAGATGAATAAGATCCAAGAATATCCTACAATCCTACAGTTCATTTGAACGTTGTGTTCCGAATATGAAATGAGTTGGAACCCTGCATGTAGAAGGATAAAATCCATGACCACTGACACTGCTGATTTGACAGTAAGATGCTTCATGGTGCTACTGTACATGTATGTTGCAATAATATTGGATTACAGGCAAGTGTGCATTGATGTCTTAATGCGATTAAAAACGGACAGAAAATGTGTCTAGTGCAGAGTTTATCTTCCCTGGACTAATGTTTGATTTTTCTAAAAGAGCTTTCTCATTACACACCGAGGAGAAGGTGGTATCCATCTTCATCATAAAACAGGGGCCACAACAGACAGCAAAATACTTTCAGAGGCCAGGAAACAGGTCTTATAGGATGTACAGGTATGATTGATTGGCCAATTGCTTGAGTGGGGCTATGTGGTGCACAAGATGCAGGGCCATCCTCAAAATCCAGCATACGGCTACACAAACCTCTGTCTAAGGCTTTGGGACGTGGAGTGGAGAACTGTACATCAAACAACACAGCCATAAAGGGTTTTAGTGTCAGTAACTTACAATACACATAGTCTCTACTCTAGGTCAGGATATCAACCCTGTTCCTGAAGAGCTACCATCCTGTAGGTTTTCGCTCCAACCCTAACCTAGCGTAACTGATGCTAATAATTAGCCGGTTGATAAACTGAATCAGATTAGTTACAACTGGGGTTGGATTGAAAACCTACAGGAGGGTAGCTCTCCAGGAACCGAGTTTGAGAGCCCTGCTTTAGTTCATGGAAAGACTGAGAGTATCTGCATTTCCCAAGAATGCTAGTTTTCAGTCCAGCTTGTCTTTTCATTATTTCATTAGCCTGAAGCTTTTGACATTCAGGTTATTCAGCTGAATGTTTAATCCCTGAAAAGTAGATTCATTAGACTAAAAGCCTGGCTAAGAAATATATTTTCTGACAGCCTTTCATTCGCTGTCAAAATAATAGCCCAGAGTTGTGCACTTCTACAATGTGCTGAGAGGAAGTACGTGTGGACGATGGGAGAGGAAGAGAGGAGGGGGAGAGAGCAGAATGCTGCATTGCTGACCAGAGCTAGGGTATTCAAGCCAGAACGTGCTGGCTACTGTGCTTCAATTACTGGCTTCATGTCAAGCTTGGTGGGGGAGAGGCAGCCGACTTTGATTGAGAACAACTCTGCTCTGCATGGGCCTGACAAAACACATAAACTAAACAGAAAAACCTCTTTTGAATTCTGTCCGCCAACCGCACTGGACGTATCCTCACCAAAATTACACTTCTCTGAATCAGCTGCATATGGGAGGCTCAGTTTGCCTTGCATATCTTACAAGGGACGTTAAATTTCCCTTAGGTCAGGGCTGGCAAGTGTTCAATAATTCAACACCTGTTATAATTCCTGTTGTGTAATATATACATTTCATTTTCATTGTGGTGAACAACGCTGGATAAACAACTGTAGCCTAAACACAATGAGGCAAATTCCATTGCAAATTCCTTTCCTTTCCCAATCTACCTTTTGAGGCCAAGCTAATGTGACACACAAATATGTATGGTCATATTTTTAATTGTTTATTTTGTTTGTTATTTTATGGGAAAAATCCCTTGTATCATTTTCTAGGCCTCCCAGATATTTGCATTTAAAGTAATGTATATGATTATTGCCGCTAGGGGGAGCTGTGATGCCAATGGGGAGCGTTAGTGAGATCGTGAGGACTTGCCTACTACTGAATGCCTACTACTGAACACTACTAATGTTTCATCATTTTACCCTGTTAATTCAAGTATGTAATGTGCAAAAGTGCAATATGACTCAAAATATTGAGGTAACATGGTCAACTACATAGTCTATGGGTTTGGTGATGTTTGCAGGCAATTGAAGGGAGTTTTAACCAAAAATAGCATTTGACAGTTTGCTAGCTTGATGCTAACCAAATTTAGGCTACTGTTGACTAACCCATTCTGTACAAATTTGCTCAACCGCGGTAAAAACGAGGCTGCAATGAAAACTAATGGGACTGTAGCGACTGTGTTGGCATCAAAAACTGGGGCGTGAACTACTTTTCTATTCAAGCGTTGATTGACATGGTAATGGCCCGATAGTATTGGAGAAAAGTTGAAAAAGCGGACCCCTCTGACGCTGGTCGTTAAATTGTGACGTCTCATGACGTAACGTACAGCACACATAATGCAAATAATTCTGTGTCATACAGCCTCACTCCACCAGGTGTAGCGCTTCTCTCGCACATTAAAACAAGAAAGGGACAGGGTAAGGGGGATGGATACCTAGTCAATTGTACAACTGAATGCATTCATTTTTTGCGTCATCACTGCAAGCCATCAAGACTCGGAAATCCGCAACAGCCGCTGTTTACTTCTTAACCTGTTTAGGATAGGGGGCAGTATTTTCACGGCCGGATAAAAAACGTACCCGATTTAATCTGGTTATTACTCCTGCCCAGAAACTAGAATATGCATATAAGTATTTGACTTGGATAGAAAACACCCTAGAGTTTCTAAAACTGTTTGAATGGTGTCTGTGAGTATAACAGAACTCATATGGCAGGCCAAAACCTGAGAAGATTCCATACAGGAAGTGCCCTGTCTGACCATTTCTTGTTCTTCTATAGCCTCTTTATCGAAAATAGAGGATCTCTGCTGTAACGTGACATTTTCTAAGGCTCCCATAGGCTCTCAGAAGGCGCCAGAACGTTGAATGATGACTCTGCAGTCCCTGGGCGAAAAACAGTAGGGCTTTTGGAAAGTGGTCGTTCTGAGAACAATGACACGGGTGCGCGCGTGCATGTGAAGACTCCATTTTCTATTTTCAGTGTTTGAACGAAAACAAGGTCTCCCGGTCGGAATATTATCTCTATTTTACGAGAAAAATCGCATAAAAATGTATTTTAAACAGCGTTTGACATGCTTCGAAGTACGGTAATGGAATATTTTGAATTTTTTGTCACGATATGCGCCGGCGCGTCACCCTTCGGATAGTGTCTTGAACGCAAAAACAAAACGCAGCTATTTGGATATAACTATGGATTATTTGGAACAAAAACAACATTGGGTGTTGAAGTAGAAGTCCTGGGAGTGCATTCTGAATGCGTAAATGTATCGTGATCGTTATTGTACCTTTCCCTTAGGTCTTTTATTTTTGATACTAGAATATGAAATGCGCAGATGTGATACTACAATAGAGTTGTAATGGATAATTGATTTTGACAACAAAAAAAGATGAACAATATTTGAATAAATCTTGGAGACTGCCTACTACTGAACAGTACTAACGTTTCTCCGTCTCATCATTTTACCCTAATCCAGGTTTATCATCTGCTGACCACGTCTCAGTCTGAGGCATGTAACACTAACAATAAGAAATGAGAAATGAAGAGCACCAGACTGTAGATAAATATGCATTTGAATAACCTCTGTTGGTTCTCGCGTTAACTTGGAGCAGCTTCCTGTCCCAGGGCACTGTTAGGCTGGAAGCCTCCCTTAGCCTTGTCTTAAGAGAGGATCCACAGTGTCTCGCGAGGTTAACAGTCTGCTGCTGATGCAGATCCTCAGGGACCGCAGTGCTCTCAGGCAACCTCAACACACACACACGCGGGCACACACACACACGGGCGGACACAGGCGCGCGCACATGCACACATGCCCAGCAGGTTTCTTTCACAACTCAGATGGTATTTTCAGCACAAAATGACAGTGTCATCCTCGCTTCAGTCTACCTCAGAGTCTGTGTGCTACACTACATGACCAAAAATAAGTGGAAACCTGCTCGTTGAACATCTCATTCCAAAATCATGGGCATTAATATGGAGTTGGCCCTCCCTTTGCTGCTATAACAACTTCCACTCTTCTGGGAAGGCTTTCCACTAAATGTTGGAACATGGCTGCAGGGACTTGCTTCCATTCAGCCACAAGAGCTTTAGTGAGGTCGGGCACTGATGTTGGGCGATTAGGCCTGGCTTGCAGTCGGCGTTCCAATTCATGCCCCTTAGTTCCCTTCAATGGAACACAGCCCCAGACCATTATTCCGCACTATAGTTCACACTATGCATTGGGGCAGGTAGCGTTCTCCTGGCATCCGCCAAACCTGGATTCGTCCGTCGGGTTGCCAGATGGTGAAGCATGATTCATCACTCCAGAGAATGCATTTCCACTGCTCCAGAGTCCAATGGCGGCGAGCTTAACACCACTCCAGTCGATGCTTAGCATCGTGCATGGTGATCTTAGGCTTGTGTGCGGCTGCTCTGCCATGAAAACCCATTTCATGAAGCTCCTGACAAACAGTTCTTGTGCTGACGTTGCTTCCAGAGGCAGCTTGGAACTCAGTAGTGAGTGTTGCAACCAAGGACAGAATATTTTTTATGCGCTACGCACTTCAGCATTCGCTGTCCCGTTCTGTGAGCTTGTGTGGCCTACCACTTTGCAGCTGAGCCCTTGTTGCTCCTAGACATTTCCACTTCACAATAACAGCACTTGCAGTTGACCAGGGCAGCTCTAGCAGGGCAGAAATTTGACAAACTGACTTGTTGGAAAGGTGGCATCCTATGACGCTGCCACGTTGAAAGTCACTGAGCTCTTCTGTAAGGCCATTCTACAGACAATGTTTGTCTATGGAGATTGCATGGCAGTGTGCTCGATTTTATACACCTGTCGGCAACGGGTGTGGCTGAAATAGCCGAATCCACTAATTTGAAGGGGTGTCCACATATTTTTGAATATATAGTGTACCAGCCTAAATGTGTGAGTAAACTCAAGTGGTTTGTCTGCTAACTTGTCACTCATGCTCTGAAGACAGAATGTCACAGTAAGAGCACTAAGCCTGTTAATTTCCTGGGTGGCAGAAAAGCCTTCATTAATCTTTCGCTCTTTCCACAAGTGTGACTGACTTCTCAGCAGAATTGAAAGCTGAACATCTTTGACTTCACAGACAATATGGTGACAATTCAGAATACTTTTGCCCCCAAATATGTGTATTGCAAGCTGTCAGTCAAATTACTTAAAGGCCAGTGCATTCAAAAACGTGATTTCCCTGTATTTTATATATATTTACAGACTATGAGATTAGAATAATACTGTGAAATTGTGAAAATTATGATAATTACCTTTTAGTGTAAGAGCTGCTTTCAGCCTGTTTTGGTGGGATGGAGTTTTGACATCACCAAGGAGTAAATTAGTTAATAGACCAATAAGAAAGAGAGTTCCAAACCTCTCTGCCAATAACAGCTAGTTTTCAGTTTTCATCTCCCTGTTCAGACCACTCCCAGACAGCCCTAGCAAAATTCTTGCTTGAGAAATTGCTCTTGCTAAGAAGTTATTTTTGTTTATTTTTTACCATTAGTGCAGAGAGATTAACTGACATTTTAGTTTTTCTTCTGTTATTAAACAACTAATTGACCTACGTCGGTTAAATTACTTGAATTCCATTTTTTTTGTGAGCCCAGCATGCAGTTTCAGATCATCATTACAGAAATCAAGTCAAGAACCATGTGGGAGTCTGGGTTGAAGGGAGTTGTATTCATTAAACAAATATTCAAACTAGTTCAGCTCAGAAAAGTGGTAATTAACTACAATCCCATAATCCATTGCGCCAGTTTTCAGTCTCGGACAGAGATGGATCAGAGAGGAAGAGGCAAAGCGAAAGCGTTCATTCTCACCAAAGTGTGTCCAAAATAAACCCAATGTGTTTCTATGGGCTTATTTTGGATATAAACTTGTCGCTTGCCTTCCCGCCTTTGGGACAACAACTCCCATTGTTAGGGTGGAGACTGTGGACGGATACACTTTTACGCCTGCTAGTTACGTTAGACACACACACACCGCATGAGAGCGGAATGTACACAACACAACAACGAGAGGGACAGAGACAGTTCGTGAAAGTATGCCATATCTACTTTGAAGAACTAGTCAAATTATTTTGTCAGACAGCTCTGCAACATAGGCTACTTAGGCAGGCTGGCTAAATAGAATGACTAAAGATGTGGAGCACATACTGTAGATAACGTTTGGTTTGACTGGCAGACTGCTACTGCCTGAGCAGAGATGAGATTTAGTAATATACACAACTGAAATATTTAATTATTTCATTGTAATTTCCTATTTTTCTATTGATGTCTACCCAATGTGGACCTAACAAAGACAATGGAATATTTTCAATGTTTTGACAATTGAATGCTTACTTTAAAAAAAATCTATATTTCATAATGCCTTTAAGGTTAAAAAAAATTAAACAGAAATAAAAAACCTTAATACTTTTTGCATATTAGAAACTGAACTGACCTCAGAAAGCACTAATGCTCAGCACTATTGACCATTTTTATTGAAAACAGTAAGGTACTTAACTGTTACCCGGAAATCATTTGATATTGAGATAAAAACGGCTGCATTGGACCTTCAAAATTGTAATGTGACACAGTGCCAAAGTTTATGGCATTATGAAACTCGATTAACACTAAAGTTTATTACATTGTCACATAAAGGCACGCTATTAACACCATAGCTGCAAAAGGAATGTGTGACCTCCACCAATGTGTGAATATTCAATAATGAACTTTTGAGAGAGACCCTGCTGGATAGAATGTTCTTGCTCTGGCAGCAAAAAAATGCTATTAATATCCCCGTCCAACCACTTTGAAAGGAATCAAGCCTGGAACATCTGTGACTAAGGATCAGAGGCCAGTTAGCTGTGGGAAAACCTAACAGCAGTTTTCCATTCCAAGCTGTAAACCCCTGTGAGGTTGGTTGTGCTCTTGTTGCCTAGGACCGTGCTGGTTACAGCTATATTGAGGGTATAGTAGCCAGTAACCAATCTCACCAATCACCTAACCTATAGACTGCCAGTGGTACAGTAGTTTATATGAATTGAGATGAAAACATCATTCGTTGTCGAATGAATGATAAGAAACATATTCATGGCAGTCATCAAGTTATATGTTCCTCAAGGAAATCGTTAAGAAATGTTTACAGATGGCTATAGTATATTGGCCATTGCAATTCATGGTGAGGGATCCTTGACATTGTATCTAAATAAAAGTTCATCTTCATAAGACATATTGATCTGTGATATTCTCAATACACTCATTAGCCTAAGATTGGAAGTGAATTACTATACTCTAGGCACCCGGAATTCACCTGTCCATGCAACAATTACTTATTAAAACCTGTTCCAATTGGTACAGTTCCAGTTTATATGTCACATGTAATCGAAAAACAAGTAGGCTTCGAACTTATATATTGTAAAGGCATAAACAAGAGTTTCGTGGTCATATTGCAACTCAGTGCCCATGAATGAAGGGTAGGCTTACATTGTTTAGTCCACCCGTAAACCCGTTTAAACCTTTCTAAACCGCAGGTGGGATGAGTTGAGGGTAGTACAGTATAGATGCGCCCGCGGAGTTCCAAACAAACGGAGCGTTGCGGCGCGGCACTTTGATGCTGCAGCATCCAACTGCAAACGTGAAACATGTCTGTTCGCAGCATCACTGGATTAAAGGTAAATACATCACATCGAATTCAAGGTAAATAAATCACATCATTTGGTAGCTAGTAGCAATCCGTCGGTTATGGAGCATGAGAATTATTGAAAGATGAGTATCGCCATTTATTCAGAACTAGGCTATTCATACAAGAGCTGCGCCCGTGTGTAAATACTTCTCCATTCTCAATTTTTTCATAAAAAATAAAAGTATCCTACCTCACTCATGGTGTTCAGTAGTAATCTCGAGGTTGCTCTCGGTTTCCAACGCTTGAGTTCGCCTATCAGGAGTTAACGGTCGTCTTTTTCACAGTGGCTCACCACCGACAGAGAACCTTTTTAAAGTATTATGCCGAACTCCTGTGTCATCACGTTCCCACTAAACCAATAGGAATGCCGTCGGCAAATTTGTCTCACATGTCAACACCCAACTCTTTAAAATATTCATAGACTGTGTAAGCTTTTTTCATCATATTCCAAAAACAGTGGTTCTTTTCTTTCTGACAAGCGTTAGGTCATGAATTAAAACAGGGGGAGGCATTTTATGAATTTGCGATGTCATTATTCTATCACTGTGCATCTTATCTTATGCAGAGCGAGGGGCCCACAATGTACACCACATCACCAAAAGTATGTGAAAACCGCTTCAAATTAGTCAACTCGGCTATTTTAGCCATACTCGTTGCGCACAGTTGTATAAAAATCGAGCACACAGCTCTGCAATTTCCATAGACAAACATTGGCAGTAAATAGGATGCCTCCTTTTCAACAACTCAGTTCTTCAAGATCTGCCCTCAGGTCAACTGTAAGTGCTGTTATTGTGAAGTGGAAACTTCTAGGAGCAACAACGAAGTGGTAGGCCACACAAGCTCACAGAACCGGACTGCCGCGTGCTGAAGCGTATGCATAGTGCTTAAAAAAACACACTACCAAGTTCCAAACTACCTTTGGATGCAGCTTCAGCACAATAACTGTTTGTCGGGAGCTTAATGAAATGGGTTTCCGTGGCAGAGCAGCAGCACACAAGCCTAAGATCACCATATGCAATACCAAGCGTCAGCTGGAGTGGTGTAAAGTTCGCCGCCATTGGACTCTGGAGCAGTTGAAATGCATTCTCTGGAGTGATGAATCACGCTTCACCATCTGGCAATCCAAAAGACAAATCTGAGTTTGGCGGATGCAAGGAGAACGCTACCTGCCCCAATACATAGTGTCAACTGTATAGTTTGGCGGAGGGGGAATAATGCTCTGGGGCTGTTTTTCATGGTTCAGGCTAGGCCCCTTAGTTCCAGTGAAGGGAAATTATAACGCTATACCATACAATGACATTCTAGACAATTTTGTGCTTCCAACTTTGTGGCAACAGTTTGGGGAAGACCCTTTCCTGTTTCAGCATGACAATGCTCCTGTGCACAAAGCGAAGTCCATACAGAAATGGTTTGTCGAGATTGACTGACCCTGCACAGAGCCCTGACCTCAACCCCATCGACACCTTTTGGGTGAATTGGAATGCTGACTGCGAGCCAGGCCCAACATCAGTGCCCGACCTCACTAATGTTCTTGTGGCTGAATGGAAGCAAGTCCCCGCAGCAATGTTACAACATCTAGTGTAAATCCTTCCCAACAGAGTGGAGGCTGGTATAGCAGCAAAGGTGGGACCAACTCCATATTAATGCCCATGATTTTGGAATGAGATGTTCGACGAGCAGGTGTCCACATACTTTTGGTCATGTAGTGTATCTGACTATCTTGACACATATGTAGGCTAGTAATTTATACTTTTACTTAGATTTTAACAGTACAATAGGTTGTGTTGAGAGGTTGAACACTTGAATGTCTTTGCACCAGCGAGTTAATGAGAGTAATTTATACAAAGTTCCGCATGGTCTCACCATGCGTGGGTGTTTTATGGCTTCACAGAATCTCCTCGGTGAACTCAGACATGAAATTGTATTTGCCTTTTTTGTTCTGAACCAATTAGAATTCCTTTGCCGAATCTCCAGTCACAGGGTTTAGATTGAATTGGTGGTCAGATAGACAGTTGTGTTTAAAGTGATCTTTCTTTAGGACAGTTTACTTGGTGTTATAAGGATGTGGTAATGCATATTATAACTAGGTCTATCAACTGTTTGACAATCTCTTCAGAGTGATGTTTCCCAAAACAATTCTCCTAAGGGCCTGAAAAATTCTGATATTATTTGTCATATCATTACGTTTATTAGTAGGCTAGTCCTCAATGTCATTCCATGCCAATGCATATAGGTCTATTGGCATAAAAATATAATATCCACTCTATTACTCTCTGGCTCTTATTCTCTCTATCCATTTATAACCCCCACAAAGTCTATTAAATGGAACTGAGGATAGCTCATTAGAATTTGCTTCCAAGCTGTACATTTTTACTCTGAACATACTGGACACAAATGAAGCGATGGTTTTCCGTTCACTCAATAGGGAAGGAAAGATTTCACCCACATGTAACGTGCTCCCATTCACTCATCTCTTCATCTCTTTTTCTTTAACAGAAATCATTATGGACAAGCAGGAATTGTGGATGAGCGATATTCTCAGCGCCTTTATAGTTGGTTTTCACTTTAGGGGTGTATGGCAGAGGAGGCTGGTGGGAGGATGGGCTCATTATAATGGCTGGAATGAAATAAATGAAACAGTATCAAACTCGTCAAACATATAATTGAAACCATGTGTTTGACTCAGTTCCATTAATTCCATTCCAGCCACTACAATGAGCCCGTCCTCCTATAGCTACTGTAGCATCCTAAGGCTGGGACTGTCATCAGAGTGCCAGTGAAGTCCCTGAAGAGTGATGACAGATGGAAGGGAGAATGATTACAAATGTAGCCTAGGCCTCTCGTCTGTGTCCTTCTGATGAGGGCATCACCTCATCTAGAGGAAGTGTCTATAAATATCATCCAGTGAGACCCATATGTAATGTGCATCTACCATACAGCATATCTCCCTTATTATCATACATGAGAAGAGAAGCCAAAGGACATTCATATTCACCATGTCCTAATGAGGAACCCCAGTTCTCAAAGGTGCCTAAGGTCCTGTACCCCACAAAGAGTTTATGGTGATAATGTGTGAGGCTTAGCTCTTCATTAATAACTTTGCATACTTATCCTTCATATCTCACCTTAGTGTTTGTAAGCGTGAAGTGTGACCATAGTGTATTTTAAGGGATAGCATTGTATTTCCTTAGTTAGTTCTGGGCATTGCTCATCCCTCAGTGGATTGCATAGAATGTCTATTTCAGAGGTGTGTAACTATGTGTATGTATGTGTGAGTGCATGTGGGGTGCTGCGCATGCGGGCGCTGTGTGTGTGTGTGAGCACTGCTCCTCTCATTCCCAGGTAAGATAAAAGCATTGGTCCCAACTCTGGCGCTCCTGGCTCACACACGGTTCAGAATCAATCTCCTCTTTAATACACGATCCAGAGGAAGCAGTTAGACCATAAATAGACAGCTTCTCCTTTTATCTCCAGTAGAAAGAGCTCACCTTACACTGCAGAAGAGAGGAGGAGCAGAGGAACAAAGACAAGAGCTGAGACAGGCGGCAGGTAGCCTAGAGGTTAAGAGCTTTGCGCCAGTAACCGAAAGGTTGCTGGTTTAAATCCCAGAGCCAATTAGGTCAAAATATTTCTCAATATGTCCTTGAGCAAGGCACTTAACCCTAATTGCTCCTGTAAGTTGCACTAAATAAGAGTGCCTGCTATATGACTAAAATGTAATTGCATGCCTTTTTTGACTGTGTGGGATGTTATTAAATAATACAACCTCCTGGTCTAACCAGCCTCATGCATGTATGAGCCAAGTTGAAATACTGCAGAAAACAGTGGCATGAACAACACCCACATACTGTTTTTATTACTATCATAATTGGTCCTAGCTTACCTGTCTGTAAACTAAACACTACTGTAATAATACTATTACTACACATGCACAGTGTAGCACCGAGGATGATAACAACACCACTGTATTGTGTTGTAGTGAGCCATACTCTGCATGCTGACAGCTGATGTAGAGCACTGCTTCTGTGGTAGCAGCCTCTTTTATGTATTCAATAAATATGGCATGCGGTCTGGGTCTTTTCCAACCCCTTTAGGGATCTAAATATCCAAGCAGCCCATCTATTTAAATTACAAGATAAACTACACAAAGAATGATGGGAAAGAAAACTTGTGAAACAAGGATATAGGGAAAATATGATTTTAAAGGTTATGTATGTACAAAAGCCCAATTGTGTGGCCCTGCTATTATGTGCTAATGTTACTACAATGTGAAAACATTGTTTTAGCAGCACATGATATTTAATATGCAAGGTGTAAGAATTTATCATTCAAATAGTGCTAAATTCCCACAATAAATCAGTAACGATAAGAGAATGAGATTTGGTGAGAGCAGTTTAGCACTTCAGACCCTATTTTTGGCACAAGTAATTTCATTATAAGTGTGACTTGAATGTCTTTCAAACTTTATGCAGAAGTGGGATCAGTTATAGACTATTCAATCCGATGCACCAAGTGTGAAACCAACATGACCCTGAACAGCCTCTACCCTCAAGCCAAAAGTCTGCTAAATAGTTACAGTATATAGTGTATATAGCCAAGTTATCGTTATTTTGTATGTTATTTTTCTCAATGTATTGTTGGGAATGGCTCGTAAGTTAACATTTCACTGTTAGTCTACACCTGTTGTTTACTAAGCATGTAACAAATACAATTTGATTTTATTAGAATTTTAGCCAGTTTGCTACAGCAGGTAAATAATCCTGCAGCAACAGGAAATGTGAATTATTACATGGATTATATTCAATGTACATTTTTGTAAGGGCTGATACATTTTTCATAAGCAAATATCAAGTCTGAAATTTCAAGTAGAAATGACAAACTTCAGAAACCTTTTTACAATTCAAATACACTACACGTTTTACATCTCCTGGATTGCAGAAAATGTCTCCTGCAACAGGGTGATCAAATTAAGATCCTACATATGTAGTTATTGACAAAGAATATTGTTTAATCAGTGGCATCATTAGGGGAATGCTCTTGGATTTTCTTACAGACAAATACTTGGCTTTGACTAACCAAAAATAACCACTAAGGTTATCTTCTTGTAATTAATTCATTTAGATTAGTTTATCATGAAAATGTATCTCCACTATGGGATCAATATCATGCCAAATGTATTCACAAATGTAAATCCCCAATCCACAAAAGTAAGTCACTTTCCACAAATGTAAATCCCTTTCCACAAATGTAAATAAACAATTCACAAATATAAATCCCTTTCTACATGTAAATCACTATTCCACAAATGTAAATCATTTTCCACAAATGTAAATCACTTTCCACAAATGTAAACCGCTATCCACAAATGCAATTCACTATCCACAAACAAACACTTTTTGATTTGTATTTGTAAATCGATATTGCATTAGAATTTTTTTAACTGCAGACGTAGGTCATTTCCAAGGGCCTTAAAACCTCTTAAGGATCCAACCCTTTTTTAAATTTTCACCTAAAATGACATACTCAAATCTAACTGCCTGTAGCTTAGGACCTGAAGCAAGGACATGCATATTCTTGATACCATTTGAAAGGGAACACTTTGACGTTTGTGGAAATGTGATATTAATGTAGGAGAATATAACACATTAGATCTGGTAAAAGATAATACAAAAACCTTTTTTTTGTACCATCATCTTTGAAATGCAAGAAAAAGGCCATCATGTATTATTACAGCACAGGCACAATTTAGATTTTGGCCAGTAGATGGCAGCAGTGTATATGCAAAGTTTTAGACTGATCCAATGAACCAATGCATAGCTGTTCAAAATGTTGTATCAAGACTGCCAAAATGTGCCTAATTGGTTTATTAATACATTTTCAAGTTCATAATTGTACACTCTCCTCAAACAATAGCATGGTATTATTTTACTGTAATAGCTACTGTAAATTGGACAGTGCCATTAGATTAACAATCATCTAAGCTTTCTGCCCATATCAGATATGTCTATGTCCTGGGATTTTTTGTTTTGTTACTTACAACCTCATGCTAATCACATTAGCCTATGTTAGCTCAACCGTCCCGCAGTGAGGACACCGATCCCGTAGAGGTAAAATGAGTGCCATAAAGATTTGCACATAGGAGAGATATGTGCAAACACGACAGATATGGCAAACCTGCAACTCCATATTTGGAAGTGCTTAGGTCACCGGACATTTGGCAGGGATTTGACGACAAGAAAAAGACAAGACGTTCTCACGGGTAGAAAAAAGATTTGAACTCATAGTAAACGATTTCTATAAATCGCTGGCAGCCTCTCGTTCGGCCATGTTGATGCCTGACTTTCAAGGCTGCAGAAATTATAGTATGTTAACCATATGTGTAACCATAGTATGTCCAATATAAATAATCAAAACCCTAGCCCTAGATTACTCTATATTTGCAACACTATTGCAGTCTACACCCGTTCATCACCCAAATAGTTGGATTAGCTGGCCAGTGTGATAGCACCACTAAATGTGAAGGATATGTCATACATTGTAAATGATTATAATCCATCCACTGTCTCATGTTGCACAGACGATGAGCATTAAAGAGACATAAATATTCCTGAGGCCTTTAACCATTTCCCCAGGAAAGGCATGCAAAAGGTAGAGAGGAGGTGTAGGATATGGGATCAGAGTTTGTAACAGTATTTCTTCCGTCCCTCCCCTTGCCCCAACCTGGGACCCTCTGCACACATGGACAACAGTCACCCTCAAAGCATTGTTACCCATCGCTCCACAAAATCCACGCCCCTTGCAGAGCAAGGGAAACAACTACTTCAAGGTCTCACAGCGAGTGACGTCACCGATTGAAACGCTATTAGCGCGCATCGCTAACTAGCTAGCCATTTCACACCGGTTACACTCACCCCCTTTGCACGGGGGCCAGGGCCTCCTTTTCCGCAGCAACCAGTGATCCGGGTCAACAGAATCAATGGGATCAACTTTTTGGGATCAGCTTTTTTTCTACGACTACAAATCGCTTTCAACGCATAACAACTTTTTTTCTACGCATGACACGTTTTATCTACGACTCCAAATCGTTTTCAACGCGTGATGACTTTTTGTCTTCATGGCAGTCCTTTTACTTAAGGCCCTTGGAAATTACCTGTATACCTGCAGTTATAAAAAAATTCTAATGCATTATACCGATTTACAAATACAAATCAAAAGGTGTTTGTTTGTGGATAGGGAATTGCATTTGTGGATAGCAATCCGCTTGGAGGGATATAGCAGTCTGTATCCCCCCCAAGCGGATTTCACGACAGCCCTCAAAGAACTTCACTGGACTTTATGCAAACTGGAAACCACATATCCTGAGGCTGCATTTATTATAGCTGTGGATTTTAACAAAGCAAATTTGAGGAAAAGGCTCCTGAAATTCTATCAACATATTGATTCAAATAAAATCCAATCAAGTCAAAGTTTATTTGTCACGTGCGCCGAATACAACATGTGTAGACCTTACAGTGAAATGCTTACTTACAGGCTCTAACCAATAGTGCAAAAAAGGTATTAGGTGAACAATAGGTAAGTAAAGAAATAAAAACAACAGTAAAAAGACAGTGAAAAACAGTAGTGAGGCTATAAAAGTAGCGAGGCTACATACAGACACCGGTTAGTCAGGCTGATTGAGGTAGTATGTACATGTAGATATGGTTAAAGTGACTATGCATATATGATGAACAGAGAGTAGCAGTAGCGTAAAGAGGGGTTGGTGGGTGGTGGGACACAATGCAGACAGCCCGGTTAGCCAATGAGCGGGGGCACTGGTTGGTCAGGCCAATTGAGGTAGTATGTACATATGTACATGCATGTATAGTTAAAGTGACTGTTCATATATGATAAACAGAGTAGCAGCAGTGTAAAAAGAGGGGTTGGGGGGGCACACAATGCAAATAGTCCGGGTAGCCATTTGATTACCTGTTCAGGAGTCTTATGGCTTGGGGGTAAGAACTGTTGCGAAGCCTTTTTGTCCTAGACTTGGCACTCCGGTACCGCTTGCCATGCGGTAGTAGAGAGAACAGTCTATGACTGGGGTGGCTGGGGTCTTTGACAATTTTTAGGGCCTTCCTCTGACACCGCCTGGTGTAGAGGTCCTGGATGGCAGGCAGCTTAGCCCCCTTGCTGTACTCACACTGCTAAAACCCTCGACCATAGCTAAACTACTTTCCAGAATGCATATAAGGCACCCCCCCGCCCTCCATTCGGCAAATCGAACCACGATTCCATCTTGCTCCTCCCCTCCTATAGGCAGAAACTGAAACAGGTTGCATCCGTGGTGAGGACTATTCAACGCTGGTCTGACCAATCTGAATCCACGCTTCAAGATTGTTTTGATCACGCGGACTGGGATATGTTTAGAGTAGCTTCAGAAAATAATATTGACACATATAACGATACGGTGAATAAGGTTATCAGAAAGTGCATAGGAAATGTTGTAACCACTGTGACTATTAAAACCCACCCGACCAGAAACCGTGGATAGATGGGAGTATTCTCGCAAAACTGAAAGAGCGAACCACCACATTTAACAAGGGCAAGAAGACTGGGAATATGGAAGAATACGAACAGTGTAGTTATTCAGCCTACAGGAAGGAGGTTAGGGCTCTGGGAGTGTGGAGCCAGGAAAATAACCTCTCACTCAACGTCAACAAAACTAAGGGGATGATCATGGACTTCAGGAAACAGCAGAGGGAGCAGCCCCCATCCATATCGATGGGACCGCAGTGGAGAAGGTGGAAAGCTTCAAGTTCCTTGGCATACACATCACTGACAAACTGAAATGGTCCACCCACACAGACAGTGTGGTGAAGAAGGCGCAACAGCGCCTCTTCAACCTCAGGAGGCTAAAGAAATGTGGCTTAACACCTAAAACCCTCCCAAACTTTTACAGATGCACAATTGAGCGCATCCTGTCGGGCTGTATCACCACCTGGTACGGCAACTGCAACGCCCAAAACCACAAAGCTCTCCAGAGGGTCGTGCAGTCTGCCCAACACATTACCGGGGGCAAACCTCTCACCCTCCTGGACACCTACAGCACCCGATGCCTTAGGAAGGCAAAACAGATCATCAAGGACATCAACCACCCGTTCCACTGCCTGTTCACCTCGTTATCATCCAGAAGGCGAGGTCAGTACAGGTGAATCAAAGCTGGGACCGAGAGACTGAAAAACAGCTTCTATCTCAAGGCCGTCAGACTGCTAAACAGCCATCACTAGCACATCAGGGGCGGCTGCCTATAGACATAGATTAGGAATCACTGGCCACTTTTAGAAATGGATCACTGGCCACTTTAATAGTGTTCCATATCTAGCATTACTCATCTCATATGTATAAACTGCACTCCACACTATTCTACAGTATCTTAGTCACTTTTAAATTGTGTTTACATATTGCATCACCCATTTTATATGTATATACTGTATTGTATTCTAGACTACACCACTGACTGTTAAACAGCCATCTCCAGCACATCAGAGGCTGCTGCCTATAGACATAGATTAGGAATCTCTGGCCACTTTAAGGAAATGAAACACTAGGCAGATCTCGTACAATGCTGTGTACTACTCCCTTCACAGAACAGCGCAAACTGTCTCTAACCAGAATAGAAAGAGGACTGGGAGGCCCCGGTGCACAACTGAGCAAGAGGACAAGTACATTAGAGTGTCTAATTTGAGAAACAGACGCCTCACAAGTCCTCAACTGGCAGATTCATTCAATAGTAACCGCAAAAAACACCAGTCTCAATGTCAACAGTGAAGAGGCGACTCTGAGATGCTGGCCTTCTAGGCAGAGTTGCAAATACAAAGCCATATCTCAGACTGGCCAATACAAAGAAAAGACTAAGATGGGGAAAAAAACACGGACACTGGACAGAGGAAGATTGGTAAAAAGGTGTTATGGACAGACTAATCTAAGTTTGAGGTGTTCGGATCACAAAGAAGAACAATCGTGAGACGCATAAAAAATTAAAGATCCTGGAGGAGTGCTTGACGCCATCTGTCAAGCATGGTGGAGGCAATGTGATGGTCTGGGGGTGCTTTGGTGGTGGTAAAGTGGGAGATTTGTACAGGGTAAAAGGGATCTTGAAGAAGGAAGGCTATCACTCCATTTTGCAAAGCCATGCCATACCCTGTGGATGACACTTAATTGGAGCCAATTTCCTCCTACAACAGGACAATGACCCAAAGCACAGCTCCAAACTATGCAATAGCTATTTAGGGAAGAAGCAGTCAGCTGGTATTCTGTCGATAATGGAGTGGCCAGCACAGTCACCGGATCTCAACCCTATTGAGCTGTTGTGGGAGCAGCTTGACCGTATGGTACGTAAGAAGTGCCCATCAAGCCAATCCAACTTGTGGGAGGTGCTTCAGGAAGCATGGGCTGAAATCTCTTCAGATTACCTCAACAAATTGGCAACTAGAATGCCAAAGGTCTGCAAGGCTGTAATTGCTGCAAATGGAGGATTCTTTGACGAAAGCAAAGTTTGAAGGACGCCATTATTATTTCAATTAAAAATGATTATTTATAACCTTGTCAACATCTTGACTGTATTTCCTTGTCACGACTTCCGCCGAAGTCGGCCCCTCTCCTTGTTCGGGCAGCGTTCGGTGGTCGACGTCACCGGCTTACTAGTTACCACCGATCTATGTTTCCCTGTTCGTTTGCTTTTGTCTTAATTATACACACCGGTTTATGATTCCCTGATTATGTTCATTATTTAACCCTCTGGCTTCCCTGTTTGTCTTGTCCGTGATTGTTTCCTGTTTTGTGGTTGTTGGAGGTGTTTCTCCAAACCCTGTATTTTTGCTATGGAAGAAGTTTTATTATGATTTTGAGTAAACACGTTTTTGTTTGCACTCATCCCTGTGTCCTGCGCCTCCTTGCTCGCACACACTTTTTCAGTTCTGCCCACAAATGTTCTATAGGATTGAGGTCAGGGCTTTGTGATGGCCACTCCAATACCTTGACTTTGTTGCCCTTAAGCCATTTTGCCACAACTTTGGAAGTATGCTTGGGGTCATTGTTCATTTTGAAGACCCATTTGTGACCAAGCTTTAACTTCATGACTGATGTTGCTTCAATATATCCACATAATTTTCCTTCCTTCCTTCTTAATCTTTACCCTCCCTACATCACCTCTCTCCTCTCTGTGTACAGCCCTGCATACAGAGACCCGGCATCCAACAATGGTGTGCCTCTCTGTTTACTTTCCAAATAAACAATGTGTCAAAAGAGCCTTGGGACATTTTTTGTGTTTTCATGACTATGACAGGAATCTTAATTTAATCCTGTGAGCATGGCCACTGCCAGTGAGCCCTAGACAGCCGCATAATGAAATCTCACACAGGGAAAGCCCGACAGCCATCCCTGGGCCCTGCTGGGTCCAGAGCTATTTTAAGGCTCTGTGGGCTGTCTCTGCTGTCTCTGCTGCACGCTTTTCCTCTGCCTCCCTTCATCCTCGCCTGTTGTGTCTCCTAATTGCTAGTCATGTTCCTCACTGTTGTTCACTCAGATAGACCCCGGTTGTTTAGTGAAGCCCAAGCATTTTTTAGCCAAGTCCCTTCTCTGGAGAATCCTCTTCATCAGAATCTGCACAATGATTGGCTAAACAACTGTTCCTTGGCGCTCTGAGTGGAAGGGTGCATCCGCTCCCATTACCTCAAAGCTCATTGAAGGAAATGTAGGGTGGCTTTAATGTAATTCAATTTGTCTTCCCTCCTGTGTTCTTGATCAATTCCAGTTGTATTGAAGTGGAGCCGTGCCAAGCCTGTCTGCACTGTCAGCAGTTGCATATAGACTGATGTGTCCAGAAATATTCCCTTGTATTTTTAATCTCTTGACTCATTGCACGTGGTGCACAATATGCAAAAAATTGCCTAATGTAACCAAACATAGTCGACAGAAGCACATCGACCTTGCAAGAAGCTGGAAGTGTTTACCATTCGGTCTGTGGTTTGGTTAGGCCATATTGTGCAACTATTTGTCACATGCAAATTGGATCAGTATTGAAAATAAAAACTGGAAGTACAAACCAATATACAGACCAGCGTACTGAAAGTTGGGTTAATAACACTAATCTGTGGAAATGTTGTGAAAATGTTCGAGCAGCAGAAGGACAAATCGCAAAGACAACCGGTAGAGAAAGTTTAAATGTAATCGTATTCAACATTCTGGCTTGTAAGGAACATTTACACAAGTACAGTGCCTTCAGAAAGTATTGACTTTTTCCACATTTTGTTACGTTACAGCCTTATTCTAAAATGTATTAAATATTTTTTTTCAGCAATCTACACACAATACCCCATAATGGCAAAGTGAAAACAGGTTTAAGTTTTTACCTTATTTACATAAGTATTCAGACCCTTTGCTATGAGACTCGAAATTGAGCTCAGGTGCATCCTGTTTCCATTGATCATCCTTGAGATGTTGCTACAACTTGATTGGAGTCCACCTATGGTTAATTCAATTGATTGGACATGATTTGGAAAGGCACACACCTGTCTATATAAGGTCCCACAGTTGATAGTGCATGTCAGAGCAAAAGCCAAGCCATGAGGTTGAAGGAATTGTCCGTAGAACTCCGAGACAGGATTGTGTCGAGGCACAGATCTGCAGAAGGGTACCAAAACATTTCTGCAGCATTGAAGGTCCCCAAGAACACAGTGGCCTCCATCATTCTTAAATGGAAGAAGTTTGGAACCATCAAGACTCTTCCCAGAGCTGGACGCCCGGCCAAACTGAGCAATCGGGGGAGAAGGGCCTTGATCAGGGAGGTGACCAAGTACCCAGTGGTCACTCTGACAGAGCTCTAGAGTTCCTCTGTGGAGATGGGAGAACCTCCCAGAAGAACAAGCAGCACTCTACCAATCAGGTCTTTATGGTAGCCAGACGAAGCCACTCCTCAGTAAAAGGCACATGACAGCCCGCTTGGAGTTTGCCAAAAGGCACCTATAGACTCTCAGACCATGAGAAACAGTATTCTTTGCTCGGATGAAACCAAGATTGAACTCTTTGGCAAAAATGTCTAAAAACCTGTTTTTGCTTTGTCATTATGGGGTATTGTGTGTAGATTGATGAGGGGAAAAAATGATTTAATCAATTTTAGAATAAGGCTGTAACGTAACTAAATGTGGAAAAAGTCAAGGGGTCTGAATACTTTCCGAATGCACCGTACCAATTAATTGTGTACTACAGCTTGATTAATCAGACTCAATGAAATACATTGTCTTTCCGTTGAATCTATAAGAACGCTAAAGCTTCGTTGGGTATTTAACGCATCATCTCAACACTTACATCACAAGAAAGAGAAGAAAGATAACTTTATTTTGATGAGTGTTAATTTTTTGGGGAATTAAAAAAAGTAATAATTTAATACAGTTGAAATGTTCACAAATTAGTTGCTCTGAAATGAAAGCAATTTCCAAAAATGATCGCTCGGATGATAGTGATTTTATGTTTGATCTCGCAAACAATGTAAAGTATGTTAACATAGGTGTAATCTAGAGCCAAGCTGTTGATTTTTAATCCGAGGGTGTCCTGCTATTGACACACTTGTTGAATTACGCAAGAGAACGTGACAAGGATGGGGTCTAGACAGAGCAGGTGAGTGCAGGTAGGGTAGACAGAGTAAGTGTTTGGTGTTTGCAGCTCTGTTCCACTCCTTTATTTTAATGTATTCATATATTAAAATACACCTGGTGTGTTTATGCAAATTAGGCACATATCATTTTCTTTATTTTAATACAAAATATATACACTTTTTTTTATTGATGCGCATCTATCATTCAACAAAATGTGTCAAAGAAAGCCAGTAGAAGAATGCTGTTTAATATTGTGAAAGGCAAAGCAGAAAACATGTAGGTAAATAGAGATTTTTTTTTACATTCAGCATCACTACGTCAAGGGAAATTTAGTATTCTTTACAACAAAGATATCTACATATATTTCAGGTTGTTGTGTATCCCTAGAAATAATCAGAATGGATCTAAACATAGCAGTTTTGAAAACATAGCTTGTCCCAAAAAGTGGTCTCATTGCACAACTTACCCCGGGTATGGGGTAAATTGAGCATAGGGACAGGGTAAATGGGTGATGGTGTCCTGTGACAGTGGGTGATGGTGCTGCTAGGTCAAAGTTGAATTCATGGGATGGGGGTTTGGTATTTTGTATATTTTAAATGTATGCCTACATTCAGCTATAGATACTGTATCTCTGTTCAATATCACTTACCCTTCTATTTCTTGACCAGTTGTCTGTGACAGGGATGTTGTTTCGATGTGCCAATTTGTAGGCAAGTTCTCTGCATTTGAGGCTACTATGCCCATGAAAGTAGTCTATGAAATTCTTGATGTATTTAGCATGCTCAGATTCATCATCATCATATAATCATGATCATATAAGATATTATGTGCCTCTGCAACTCTATCATAGCCTCTCTTTCGCACTGGTAGATATTTGTTTTCTTTTTTGACAATGTACCACTTCAGTGTCATTCAGTCTTATTTTTTCATCCCTTCCTGCTGCTTGAATGGATTTCTTCTTTTCTCTGACTTCCTTGGCTGCTCTCTCAAGAGGCTTAAGGGGGGCTAGACCCCTGCTTGTTTTATGTTTGTACAGTGCATTCGGAAAGATTCAGACCCCTTGACTTTTTCCACATTTATTCTAAAATTGATTACATTGTTTCTTTCTCCAAACGTGACGTTTGGTATTTAGGCCAAAGAGTTCAATCTTGGTTTCATCAGACCAGAGATCAGACCTTTACTGAGGAGTGGCTTCCGTCTGGTCACTCTGCTATAAAGGCCTGATTGGTGGAGTGCTGCAGAGATCTCCCAACTCCACAGAGGAACACTAGAGCTCTGTCAGAGTGACCATTGGGTTCTTGGTCACCTCCCTGATTAAGACCCTTCTCCCCCGATTGCTCAGTTTGGCCGGGCGTCCAGCTCTAGGAAGTGTCATGGTGGTTCCAGACTTCTTCCATTTAAGAATGATGGAGGCCACTGTGTTCTTGGGGACCTTCAATGCTGCAGACATTTATTGGTACCCTTCCCTAGATCTGTGCCTCGACACAATCCTGCTTGGTTTTTGCTCTGACTTCTACTGTCAACTGTGGGACCTTATATAGACAGGTGTGTGCTTTTCCAAATCATGTCCAATCAATTGAATTTACCACAAATGGACTCCAATCAAGTTGTAGAAACATCTCAAATGTGATCAATGGAAACAGGATGCACCTGAGCTCAATTTCGAGTCTCATAGCAAAGGGTCTGAATACTTATGTACATAAGGTAAAAACTTCAACCTGTTTTCACTTTGCCATTATGGGGTATTGTGTGTAGATTGCTGAAAAAATATATATTTAATACATTTTAGAATAAGGCTGTAACGTAACAAAATGTGGAAAAAGTCAAGGAGTCTGAATACTTTCCAAAGACACTGTATACATAGGACATGATTGTGTGTGCTTTGTAACAATAAAAATGCACTATCTTGAGTTCATATGCATGACACATTGCAAAAATACTATGCATAAAACTGACAAAATGTCATCATCATTTGTGTGGGGTATTGTGGCCATTGGCTCAACTTACCTCAAGGCAAACATTTTAACTATATTAGTCCACACAGCTACAAGGATGCACTTTAACGCTACGTTTCGGACCTCATATTGTAGCTTACAGAGACCCCAAGGGATGTATAAAACAATCTTAAAATGATCTACTTTGGTTTAGATACAAGTATCATGAAACCTAGAACACAATACATTTATTTGACTTTGGGAAAATCTGTTTTTTGGACCTGACTTGCTTATCACTTTTTCCATGTGTTTTCTTCCTTCACAGACTCCATGAAATGATGGCATCTTCCTAAATATTTGGTCACATGATGCATTTTGTATATGGTTTCCAGTAAACACTCTCCCCTACAGTTCTCCCTCTAAATGAAATGCATTATGCATACTCCAACAGCACTGATAACATCTGCATAAATCATCCCTAGCACCAACATTATTTTCTGACTGTAAACAGACAGTGTTCCCTTTAGACGTAAACAAACACCCACCACTGTTGTCTCCAGGCAGCTTTAAAGTATCACACGGCGAAAATCCAGCTGAAAGACGATGCCCAGAGCTTACCCATGATGTTGCACAACGATTTAAGTCAATAAGTCATTGCTTTAGTATGTATATATTTGGGCTTGTAGTGGGAAATCCGAAGTGGGAACTTTGTGGAAATCCCTGTCAATGTTGTGTGTTCCCCTTATGACATGACGTGCAAATACTTTTCCCACTACGTTTCTTTTCAGGGCTGGGTTTTATTTGAATGTTCCACCCACCAGCATGGAATTGTTTATTAATCAGAAACACCTGCAAAGTTCTTCATCTTCGCGAGTCGCGACTGAGCTGAGCCAAACAGCCTTTCAACGTCCACTTGTGCGTCTGAGCCCTGGGGCAGATTAAAATAGGGGATGCAAACATGTTTTTGCACCTTCACTTTTTTACCAGGTAATTATCATAATCCATTGGATAATTTGTTCATACTTTTTAGCTAGTCTGTATTAAAATTATATTTTATGAATTGTATAATTCCATTTTGCATCCCTGCTCCCCGTCACCCCAAGATTAATGGTTTTGACCACAAACGTTTTGGATCGCTACACGCGCCACTGCTTTGATTGGTGCAGCTAGAAAGCATTATTTCAAAAGTGTCTATCCTATAATGAGAAGTCTCCTGTGAAAGAACATTCAAGGAACTTGTTTATCTATATTGCTCTGCTGTTGTTACATTTGTATTGGGGTTTTGTCCAATGCGCTTAGGGTGTTGTTACATATCACTTGAGCGGTGTGTATCATGAGCAAAGTCATTGTAGCCTATCATTTCACTTTCCATGTGGGAACCATGAGCACGGCTGACTTGGCTTTGCTGTACCGCAGCCGAATAGCCTACCAGCATCCTACCAAAAGTTGCACCTTGTCCCTTACAATGTAGAATAACACATCTAAGCCAAATCGTTCAATAGTTATCCATATTACCAGAGCTTGATCTTATTATTTCGAACTATTACTATGGCGGATTCGCGGCCACAATTTATGGAAGATGCCAAAACTTTGGAAATAACAATAGATGGCGAAGTCAAAGATAGGCTTTTGATTTAATCTGTGACGAAGTTTCCCCTAAATGCTTATGACAAATCCAGCTCCAGAAGCAGCCATAGCCAGCTCACTAATCTTTTGAATAATATGTAAAACAGCAACAACAGACAACAGCTACTGTAGCTAGATAAGGTTAGCATGCTAGCTACATTGACAGCTGTCAGTGCCCTATTTGTTGTTGCGTCTCTCCACTACACATGGAATTCACAACAACGTTCACACCCCCAATTTGTGAATATGTATGAGTCTGTGTCATTCTTCGGAGGTGCAACCGTTCTAGGACAGGAATTACTTCGAAATGGGGGTGGAAACTTCCTCTGGAGGGCACCTTTAAGGTTACCAAGCAGGAGAGAGGGAGCAGGAGAGAGAGGGAAAGATTAGACTAGAGCAAGTCTGCTCCTCCACTGTTTCCTAGGGAATGGCTCCAATGTTTGCTTTTAATGTCCTCCATAAAGGGTCATGGTGTGAAATGTACACATTGAAGTGGACAGTCCAGGCAAAGGAACTATGGAGGTGTGCTATCAAGTTATGACCAGAGAGAGAAGGACAGAGATGGACAGAAGAAACCACAGACTATCTACCTATCTCATCCTCCTACCTCTAGTTCTGGTACAGCTGAACACAAAGCCCATGCAGTGCTGAAAGAGAGAAGCAATGACTGCCATCTCCCAGTCAGCATAGTGAGATCAAAGGGAAAGATGGGTCAATGCTTAATTACTGCACAACCAGAATACCTTGGATTGATCTACTATACAAATTACTTTATTGAAAACTGTTTCTGAAGATGACTTTAAGCTGTTTTTTATGAGATGTGAATATACTGAGGTAAGACCCCGACCAGGAGTTAAAAAGCCTTGGCGAGCAGAGGTTGCATTACTGACGGTCTATCAATAGCCATTAGCCATTTCTCATTCCCTGTTGCCCTGGCAATTGTCTTCGCTAAGAAAGGGGAGAGAGAATATATACATCCTAGCAACAAGGTTAGTCTACTTAGCCCAGATGAGACCTCAGACGGTGAAAGGAGCAACACAGAGACCGTGGTAATCGATGGCTCCAATGGGTACTGTAAAAGGAACGGCAAATTTGGGAGTCAATCATGTCTTCCTTGCCCCATTACTCAGCCTTGTCATCAATAGCTCTGTTTGCTCATCTGTGGAAGAAGGACTATAGGGTTGCATGTCTTCAGAACCAGGGCTGAGACCTAGCATAGGAGCCAGAGGTAATGCTAAAGGGAGAAGCCTAATCTAAGGTACTCATCCCTGGAATCATGTCTAATGCATGCAAATTGTCTATTTAACTATGTATGAATAATTGAGGCCGATGATTAACTGTGGAATGGGATTCACCCAGGGATACTGCTTTCTAGCTCTCTTTCTGTCTGCTAATGGCTAGAGATGGGATGACCCCAGCCCCTCCCCAGCAGCTTCACACTTAGGCTTATCCTTGATGATGGTCTGCATAGCATAGGGGAGGTGTATTGTAACCAATAGCTACACCAACAATGTCAAACTGACTTTGACAGCAATTGATCAAATAAAATAAAATGTATTTATATAGCCCTTCTTACATCAGCTGATATCTCAAAGTGCTGTACAGAAACCCAGCCTAAAACCCCAAACAGCAAGCAATGCAGGTGTAGAAGCACAGTGGCTAGGAAACTCTAGAACTCCCTAGAAAGGCCAAAACCTAGGAAGAAACCTAGAAAGGAACCAGGCTATGAGGGGTGGCCAGTCCTCTTCTGGCTGTGCCGGGTGGAGATTATAACAGCACATGGCCTAGATGTTCAAATGTTCATAAATGACCAGCATGGTCAAATAATAATAATCATAGTAGTTGTCGAGGGTGCAACAAGTCAGTAACACAAGAGTAAGTGTCAGTTGGCTTTTTCATAGCCGATCTTTGAGAGTATCTCTACCGCTCCTGCTGTCTCTAGAGAGTTGAAAACAGCAGGTCTGGGACAGGTAGCACATCCGGTGAATAGGTCAGGGTTCCAGCAGGTCTGGGACAGCAGGTCTGGGACAGGTAGCACATCCGGCGAACAGGTCAGGGTTCCATAGCTGCAGGCAGAGCAGTTGGAACTGGAGCAGCAGCACGGCCAGGTGAACTGGGGACAGCAAGGAGTCATCAAGCCAGGTAGTCCTGAGGCATGGTCCTAGGGCTCCCGAGAGAGAGAAAGAAAGAGAAAGAGAGAATTAGAGAGAGCATATTTAAATTCACACAGGACACCGGAAAAGACAAGAGAAATACTCCAGATGTGACAGACTGACCCTAGCCCCCTGACACATAAACTACTGCAGCATAAATACTGGAGGCTGAGACAGGAGGGGTCAGGAGACACTGTGGCCTCATCCGATGAAACCCCCGGACAGGGCCAAACAGGTAGGATATAACCCCACCCACTTTGCCAAAGCACAGCCTCCACACCACTGGAGGGATATCTCCAACCACCAACATACCATCCCGGGACCATCAACTCTCTCTGGTTAGTGCAACTCTTATTTTATTTTTATTTCTTATAATTTTTGTAATGTTTTATTTTATTTAAATGTGTTTTATTTAATGTCCTTGTCTATAACTGTTCTTTACTTTGTAATGTATTTGTACATTTTATGTGCAACCCAGGAAAGCAGCTGCTGCATGTGCATATCGATTGCCAATATTGTTCAGCTGGTCACTAATATTTTGTAAATGGATTAGAGGAGTTGGTTTGGTTCTCCCTGAAGGTAAGCTAGATCCGTAATGTAAATGCATGTTCTACATACAGAGAGGGAGACAATTTCTACAGTATGCGACTGTACATATAAACTAATATTGTTTATTACTGAAAGATATCAAATCGAACAATTGTATTTCCAGTTCAGGCAAATACTGTTCTTATGGAATTTTTTCAGAATGTTTGTCAAATAAGGGCTGCAGGATGTTGCTTGTCAAGTGGTTTAAAAATGAAATAGTAGGAGACTGACAAGTTGTGACAACAAATGAAGGTGCTATGGCAATAATCCTTCCTGTCACCAGTCATGAATATTTTTGTCACTACACTGTCATTGATTTGTGTGTTTGAGTTAAGCAGAAGGAACTGCTCAATAGCTTACTGATAGTCTCGAGGATTCACTAGTAGTAAATACACACTGGGATGTGTAGTTTCGTAGACTTCGGAGAGCCATGGTACATTGATGAATAGGCAGTGTAGAGAAAATCTTTACACACTAATGTCACACAGTACCTAGGCTTTGTGCTTTCTGTCATTGTTAAACCCATGCAGAGTACAAAGCTTATTTCACGTTATGATTTGCAATGATGATCATTCAGATCAGGGATTTAAAGATTGTTTAATGACACCTCTAGTCCAGAGGTTAGACTGCTGAACCAAAACAAATGCAAGTGGTTAGTCAAGAGCAGCTTCATTTTAGCAGACCGGAAAAGTGTTGGTGTGTTTTGGGTTTTGACAAACTTGAACTTTGGGCATGTGCTACTCAAGTTGTGAGCAGAGAGGATCATCAAAAAGGACAGCTGTGTCTCTTGATAAAATACTGCCCATTGCTAAGCTCTGCTAGCATGTTGTGATAAACCTGGAAAGCCTCTTTCAGAAACATAAACAGTTTCCAAACCAGTGTGCACCTTTTAAAATACCTGACACAGCACTCGAAGTTCAGGAAGAGAACATAAAGTCAATTCATCAAAAAACTTGAAAACTGTCAATGCGATTGTTACCCTACATACTGTACTGGTATGTATGCATCTCTATCCTGACAACTTTACTGCACCCTGCTGACAGTGCATTTATGTGTCCAGGGCCCGTATCCACAAAGCATCTCAGAGTAGGATTTTGTCCATATAATATTATTCATTTTAATCTAAAAGGTTAACTGATCCTGGATCAGCACTCCTACTCAGATAGGCTTTGTGGATACAGGTACAGGTCTAAATCCATGGGAAATATCTCATCAGGTGGTCACAGAGAAACCATGTCACCACAACTTTAACAAAATGCCCCTCCAATATCGCAGCTCTCTGAAAAAAACTATGTCTGTTCTTTCTTTCATACCAGTGAGCACACCTATGATTTTTCCCATCCTCTTTTGAAGCACACAGAGGTTGGCTCCAATACTCCAGGGAGATGGTGTGTGTGGGTGACTTTCCTCGCCGAGCCAGAGGTGAACTCTCTCATAACCTACTGTAAGGCATCCTTCATCTTCTAGGTCTCTCTGGAGATTAGAAATAATTGAATCCTGGTCCCAAAAAAGGAGAAGCCAAAGTGCTGGATGCCTTCATGCAGTACTGTAGAGTACAAGACACAAGTTATATCTGCTGATCATCTCAAAATATTACAAAAACAGCTCAGAAATGGTTTTAGGAAGAGCTTTTCAAATCACCTTAACAAAAACGTGCGCTGGAATTTAAACTCTGGGATAGTACTAGATAATTCCAATCCAGGTATCGGTATGTGCCAGTATTGGTCATGGTATGTCTCAATTTTTTTGTCCATGGGCTAATACCGGAGTTAGCAAACTAATCCACACATATGAGGTCTAACATCCTACCTAATGCTGTAGGTCTCCGTTTGGGAGTTGTTTTACTAAGCTACTTCTGTGATGTGAGAGTAAGCAACGATGAGTCAATGCAGATTTTTTTATGAAGACTATCTATTAGGGGCTCTAGTGTTGCATTAGTTTTTTGCCTTCTGCCCTGTGGCGGCTGGGTGTAGTTTATCAGGACGAGAGCTGTCATGGGACGTGAACTGCTGCTCCCTTTCTGCCAAAGTCCCGGCCATCTGAGCCCAGCAGTGACAGATGTGCAGGTCGGGACATATGGAAAAGGGTCCGCAGAACCTGCAGAGAGTTCATCAGAGCAATTGTGGGTGAACTCAATGTAAGGATGGGTTGGGTGATGAAGTGAGATTTCATTGAAGTGCCCATGCACCCAATCTAACCGTGGTAATATTCGGATAGGTACAGAGAATAGGTACAGGGAATAGGTACAGGGAATAGGTACAGGGAATAGGTCTTGGGAATAGGTACAGGGAATAGGTACAGGGAATAGGTACAGGGAATAGGTACAGGGAATAGGTACAGGGAATAGGTACAGAGAATAGGTACAGAGAATAGGTACAGGGAATAGGTCTTGGGAATAGGTACAGGGTAAAAAATACAATAGACTGGACATCAGAAGATAACATCTGTTAGATAAAATATGTTCTTATTTCCCCAAAATGGGTGCAATTGAAGTCATCAAAAACGACAGAATAATGTGAATCAGATGCAGTCTACACTGATATAAAAATTATATCCATCCTTAGTTGGCTGGTGATATAATCGTTTCTACACCCTTGTTTGAAACAGCAGGTTGCTCTTAGCAACACACTACAAAACAATTCCCCAAACCAAGATATTAGGGCCTGTCTCAAGAAACAAAAGACTTCTGTCCAGTTTACTTATGCTTCTCTGAGAATCGCCAGCGGTAATATAAACACATGCTGCAACAAAAAATAGAAGCTTTCATCCTTGAAGAAATGGACCAGAAAATATTTGACAGCAAATAATTATTTGAGTGCACATGATGACATGAATCGTCCCCAAGGCTTAACTTGTACCACATAAGTCGAACAGCGCTTTCTTGCCAGCTACCATTCAGTCATTAATGTGATTACAGTCTGTTGACACAGGGAAAGGAGAAAACAAAGCTAAGATGTAAGAGTTGTCATGCAATGCTATTGCTATGATTAGCAATGCACCATTAGAGTATAGAGAACACTATAATGTATGTATACTGTATAATAATATTCTTCCTGGAATGGCTAAAAGGTGACCTTGATGTTCATTCCATGCTCTTCCAAGATGTATCCCACTAGAGGGCTTGTTTTTATTCTGGTGATAACCCTTGTGCAAATAAAAATGTGTGTTTGCTACGGCTAATGTTAATGGTAGGATATGAAATTTAATCTAACTGAAAGTACAGTGAGTCAGAGACACATACTGGAGGGAGAGGGAAGGCAGGGCAGGGTTGGAGATGCCTCAGAGGTTTAAAAGTGGAAGTGTTCTGCTTAGCTAGGAATCAGAAGGTGGCCATGCCTTGACCCTGCTCCAAATTCAGCCACAACCAGTTAAAGTGATGCTCCAGAGCTTTTGTATAATTTCAGCAAGTAGTTTTGAAAGTAGTGCTCACAAGCCAAAATAGGTCCATGATAATTTTTTTAATTTGTATGATATGGTACAATTTCCTAAGTGCTTAAGATCCCGGATTGCATCTTCAATCAGCCACTGGGGTCTGGAGCAAAGCGAAGAAACATATACCAGTGCCTCTCTCACAGAGAAATGACAGCCACATGCAGCTCTCACTCTCTTGCACTCTGGTAAAGGGCTGCGGCATCTATTTCTAAATTGCATTAATCAGCTAATTAAGAGAGCCTTAATTATGTTAACAGGGTCACGTCAAGGATGTTTTGCTCCACTTGCCTTTAATAACCCAGACACATAATACAGTAGCAAAGGGCTGGTTTTGGAAGCCCTTCACTCGTGCCCAGGCCAGTGAAAGATGCACTTGAGAGCATTGGCTTTCAATAACGAGAGGGAGGAATGCTAAGTTATTCATCAGCATTGGCCCTGAGAGGCACAAACCAAGCACAATTGTTTTATTTGCCCTGACCAATGCCAAGAGGGACAATTTAATTCAAGTCAATTACATCAAATCAAGACCCCTCCTGAAGAGGCAAAGTATTTTATGTCACTGGGGTCTAATATGCATGAATAAATATTTATAGAAATGGTGAAGAGCTCTCAGGCTTCACATCCTATTACTGCCGTATTATTATGTTAATATTGGAGTGACGGAGTTGCACTCATGTATCTACATTCGTGGGGTAATGAGGAGAGATGAATCTGGTGCCACCTTGCCTTGTGTTTACTCAATAGAATAATCTGTGTTCCTATATCTGTGCAAGCCCTGTTTATCTCCGGCACAAGCAGTTCGAGATTAAGAATATACTTACTGTATGCACACTGTTTAAACAAGCCTGCAATAGAGAACCAGAGAACCCTTAGCAAAGGCTCCATTTATTTATTCATATGTTAGAAAAGCCCCTTGAAGAGAGGAGTGTTTATTACGTAAGAGCTGCCCCCAAAGGCTGAGAGACAGGACGGCACCTGAGAGAGACTGTGCAACGTGACTGCAGCCTCACACAAGAACCTGAGCAGGTGGAGAGCTAAGAAAGAAAGGAGGAGAAGCGATGGAGAATGAGTGAGGGAGGGAGAGACAGACATGCCAAGATGTTGATGCTGGAAAGGCACACCTTGGGGTATCCTAGCGATATGAATACACCGTTGATGAAGGGTAACTGAAAACCTTGGAGCTCAAGTGAGCTCCAGGGAGTGTAACATTAGTCTGGAAAACAAAACACAGAACAGAGTCATGTAATAGGCCTCTCATATCATGCCCCTCTTTGTGAACCCACTGGAAGATGTTTAATTTATTTAATAGCCGCCGCTTTGACGGCACGGCAGGCGTTTGGTGTGGAAAAACAGAAGGCTGGGACAAACACGTTAGGGCTAGGCCACTTTCCTCTCAGGCACAGGCATTATGGGATTTTTAAGGAGAAGATCTGTACTATCACCCATCTGGTGAAATAGAATTGCAGTGAACAAAACACCACCCAATAAGGATGTTATTGCTTTCATTTACTTTCTATTAAAAGTTGTCACTCACTCTCTGACACCAAGTGGAATCTTCCAGCTGCAGGCCGCACAGATACAATTACTGTACCATTTACAGATAGACAAATTAGACTAGAAGACCACAATCTGCATATAAAGAGGTATTAAGGTCAGGGCCCAAACATTTTGCTCTGTGGTGTTTCAGGCCCCTTCTTCTCCACCAAGGTCACAGACACTGACAAGTCAAATCAATGTGCTAAATGGGTCTATAAGAATGCATAAATACACTGAGATGTCTGCGTGTTTTTTATTCACAAAGCATAAGCCACTGATTGCATTCCTTGCCACTTTCCACCCCCATGCTGTTAAAAGATGTAACAAATCAAGTGCCTCGACCTCTGAGATAGAAGTCATAGGCATGTCATTATTTTTACGCATGCCGGCTCTGTAAGTGACAGTAACGCCAGTCTGACTATAGAATTGCTATGACAGGTTCATATACCTCTGCCACTCGCGACTATTCTCCTTTACCATTATAAAATGCAAATGTGATATCATCCCTTCTGTAACAATATCCACATTCCAATGCATTGCTGAGCCTCTCTCTCACAGGAGCAGCAGCAGCATACCACTCCTAGCTTTTCCATGGCTGTTGTAGCCGTTTCCTCTACTGAAAAGGGAATTCATTGAGTTAGAGATATAAGGAGGCGAGGGGAGAGGTGCTGACACATATTGGATTACGTAGCTGTCAAAATGATTATATGAAGAAAAGGGAAGAGGGGGGAACAAGGTTCTCGGACTAGCTATTGTTGGTGAAAATGGCTCTTTCAGATTAAACATATTATGACAACCTGGTTCCGCCTTTGTGAGGGACAATGACTGACCAAACACTGTGGCTCTGCAAGTTAACTGGGGTTTGGTTGCTCCTTAGTTGCTTAACTCTATTCAGGGGTAGATAGAGACAGTGAATGGTCTTCCTATTAATGCCAGTAGTGTGTATTGAATACATACATTATTGAATCCCTTGAGTTCCATCCAGCATGGTCGTATTGCGTAACATATCTTTCCTCTCAAATAATATAGGACATGCTTTATTTTTTATATCATAGGCAGCTTTTGAAGAGAAAGTTTACATATCTCATGTAATAAAAAGCTATTTTTGTCTTCCTTTTTGTTGAAAGTCACTTGTATCCATTTTCACAGGAAGGGATGGCATACATTATTAATGTTGGCATCATTCATCAATGAACACAGGAAGGTATCCCTATCCTATAACACCTCAACTGGAGGAAAATGCCACTAGAACACCTGCTGTCACTCACTTCCCAGGCCTTATCATGGACCATTGTGATGATTGGTCAATACAGACCCATGTATTTGCCGGAATAACATCTACTTACAAGGAGGTCTTGAAACCATGCCACTATATCACCGAAAATTGTCCCGTGCTTTATCTTTTCCGAACCCTGTCACCTATGAAAATGTGAAACCTAGCTGAGCATTGTGATGATGGTGAGTTGGCCATGTAACTGTTGACAGGAGGATTAACATAGGCTTACACAACAGATCTCAATGAGGAACCCATGACTCAGTGGGGTCCAGGCTATTGGGTTTCTTAATCCATATCACTATAGCTGGTGGATAGTTGTTAACTCCTCCTAAAACCTGGGAAGAATATGTGAGTGAGAACGTATGAGAGAGTAAGTCATCTGATGCCTTGGTCTGTGTGATCCCAAAAACAATGTGGTGAGAGTTAATTCCATGGGATTAGGTATCCTCAATATGCATTGACAGTACAAAAATGTAAAAAAAAGTTTACATCAAGTGAATATACCTACAGTATGTACAATAAAGTGTGATACATTTAATGAAAAGCATGTTGTGTAGCATAATTGGCAATGTTACACTAATGTAACAGAAATATCCAGCATATCTTGTTTGGACCCCATACGACAATCACACCGTAGTTATTCTTCTGACAGTCTTGGAACCATCTCCACAGTGGGCAGTTGAGGCATTACTCTGACTGTTGGTTAGCGAGAAGTTACTGGAAGAGACAACATCTGGGATCTGGAATATAAAAAATGTGAATATTTTGTGACAGTTGAACTTTTGACCTTGTGCAAAGCTACTTGAAGGACAAGGCAAGGAGAGTGTGGTTGCCATATCGTTCTCCCATCACCATTACTGATCATGCAACAACTCTGAACATTCCTTTGATCAATATTCCAATCAGTTACTGGTGTTATTTCTTAACAATCTTTATAAAACCATCTAAGAAGCTCCATTGGCTCATCAACATTGATTAACTAATATCCAATATATTATTGACTAACTTTAATATACATTTTGAACAGTCAGTTAGCCTGTTATCATATACAGTACAGTGAGTTAGTTAGCCTGTTATCATATACAGTACAGTCAGTCAGTTAGCCTGTTATCATATACAGTACAGTCAGTCAGTTAGCCTGTTATCATATACAGTACAGTCAGTCAGTTAGCCTGTTATCATATACAGTACAGTCAGTTAGTTAGCCTGTTATCATATACAGTACAGTCAGTTAGTTAGCCTGTTATCATATACAGAACAGTCAGTCAGTTAGCCTGTTATCATATACAGAACAGTCAGTTAGTTAGCCTGTTATCATATACAGAACAGTCAGTTAGTTAGCCTGTTATCATATACAGTACAGTCAGTTAGTTAGCCTGTTATCATATACAGAACAGTCAGTTAGTTAGCCTGTTATCATATACAGTACAGTCAGTTAGTTAGCCTGTTATATACAGAACAGTCAGTTAGTTAGCCTGTTATCATATACAGTACAGTCAGTCAGTTAGCCTGTTATCATATACAGTACAGTCAGTCAGTTAGCCTGTTATCATATACAGAACAGTCAGTCAGTTAGCCTGTTATCATATACAGTACAGTCAGTTAGTTAGCCTGTTATCATATACAGAACAGTCAGTTAGTTAGCCTGTTATATACAGAACAGTCAGTTAGTTAGCCTGTTATCATATACAGTACAGTCAGTTAGTTAGCCTGTTATCATATACAGTACAGTCAGTTAGTTAGCCTGTTATCATATACAGTACAGTCAGTTAGTTAGCCTGTTATCATATACAGTACAGTCAGTCAGTTAGCCTGTTATCATATACAGTACAGTCAGTTAGTTAGCCTGTTATCATATACAGTACAGTCAGTTAGTTAGCCTGTTATCATATACAGAACAGTCAGTTAGTTAGCCTGTTATCATATACAGAACAGTCAGTTAGTTAGCCTGTTATCATATACAGTACAGTGGGTGTATTATGAGTGAATCATGGGCCCTGGTCAAAACTAGTGCATTCTATAGCGAATAGGATGCCATGCAGCCATTAAAAGTTAACTGTCCTCCGGCTAGGGGAAGACGATCTGGGCAGTCCCTGCAGTCCCCGTCAATGTGAGAGCCTGGGAGGTGTCAGGGACTCCGGCTGCAGTATGGAGACTGACTCTGCATTATTCAGCTGCAGTAAGTTGCCCTCTCTCCCTCTCCTTACCTTGTGAGCGCTGATGGAGTTCATCTGGCTGTGGGTTTCCCCAGTGACGATGAGGTCACTGCGGCCAGCGTCTGTCGAGTGAGAAACAGGCGTTTACCTGACCTGACATCCCCTCTGACCATTTCACATTACCACATTATGCTCAGGGGAAGAAGTATAGTACAGCGGCTCCAACATAGAACATGGCGTTATTATTACATCATAATCAATTATAGCCTCTAATGCTGTTAGTAGCCTATAATACTTTTAACAAATTCTAAAAATCACAGATAAAATAGAATAGCCTATCCATTCTGATTTTCTATGCCTACCTACCTCACTAATCTCATTAGATGTTGAAGATAATGTGTCCTAATGAGGAACAGGGGTATTTGTCACCCTGACTCTCACCTGAGTGGCCCTCTGTGGTGTATCCCAGGTTGACCTCCCCCCCGGTCGCCTCGGCAACGGCGCTTCTCCCGCTCTTTGATTCGTCTATCCTGTGGAAACCAAGAGGAAAAGCCCAAAGGAAAATATGACCTATTCCTACAGATCTCAGTCTCCTACAGCAGGAAAATGGTGTAACCTTGAAAGAAGCAACAGTTTTGTGAGCTTTATGTTGGTACAATAAATTGTCTTCTCTTGTGACTGCAGTGTACAGGCTTTAGTGTTTATTTCCCCATTGAAATCTGCTGATACCTATGAAAAAAGAAAGCCATTATCATTATTCAATTTATTTAGACTTAACAACTCTTCTGTCAGCGTGTTCACTGCTTCAATAGTAAAATGGTATCATTAGGGACATTAAAACTGCTGACAAATCTACTAGCTATGTTTGACCCTCCCTAGAGTATGCCGCACCAGTTTGGCACAGCTCCTTGACTCAAGCCCTCTCTGACCAACTCAAATCAAATCAAACTTGAGCGAATACAGAAGCATGCTTGCAGAATCATCCTTGGCACGGCATATGCCCTCACTTCATGAGAGAAGAGAGAAACTGTGCCTGGGCTTCAAGTCCCCGTTCAGAGACTGATTACCTGCCTGCCGAAGACAAGTGTCAGGCAGCTCCACCAACAGTATACATCTGCTTTCAATTCCACAGGCCAGGGTGTCGCACATTCCATACCTATGCAAATTAATTTGAGTCTCCTGAATGTACATATTGTCATGAGTTTCACTTGTGAGTTCAACTTGAATGTGTTATCGTGTATGTATTGTTTTCTGTTTCATTGACTGCCATGTGGATATTTTTGAGTAAACTAGAGTTCCAGTCTTAATGTCGATGTTATAATCTAATAACCATCTAATGTTCCAAATTATTCTCAATTCTTTATTTAATGAACTATAAAATCCCAGTCTCTTCTCAGACACAAGGTAGACTCAGAGCCATATAAATACATGCCTTTGGGTTGATTTATTTACTGATTTATGCTGAGTCCCAGCAGTAACTTGTGTAAAGGACTAATGGAATTTTGTATCAATAGGATGAGACTGTATTAGTTCCCTCTCGCAAATGTTTTCCATAAATTGTTTTATGGATGGTTAGTCACATCCTCGAAAGTAGCCACATTTGATCCTGGATCTTCATTTGTCAGCTCTCGCCAATAAAAATAAAGATCTGTACCGTTTCAAACACTGTATAGTCCCACATTAACAAGCAGGTTGAGAGGTTAGAAATAATGGCACAAAGAGCATTAAACTCTCACCTTATTGCCTCCGGTAGGCTTGATTCTGAAAGACAACCAAATACAGAAAAATACATGTCATGATCTTATGTGATCTTACATTATGGCTATCATACAGGATTTTCACTGTCTCAATGCTCAATCTAGACAAATACAGTAATCCTGAGCTTGCATGTGGTTTCATAGACCACGACATCATTTAGTTTGCTGTGTCTGAAGCTCCAAAATACATTTTTAGAAAAAAATGTTCCAAAAGGGTTCTTCAGCTGTACCAATATGAGAAGCCTTTTTGGTTCCAGGTAAAAACCCTTTTTGCTTTCAGGTAGAACCTTTTTGGGTTCCATGAAGAAAGGGTTCTACCTGCAACCAAAAAGGGTTCTTCAAATGGTTCTTCTATAGGGACAGCCAAAGAACCCTTTAAAGTTCTAGATAGCATCTTTTTTTCTAAGAGTGTATGACAGCTGTAAATGCAGCGTTCACTCGTTTTGGGCCAGCACACACTCACTGTAGCCTGAGGTCACTTTAGAAATGTTAGAGTGAAAGCCTGAGCTGATTGTTAATGAACATTATCACACAGCATCATTACCTTTCTTAGCCCAAGGTCATGGCCAGAGCCGAAACAATCCTATAACAATGGCGGTACAGATGGTGCCGGCCCAGGAAAAGGATAAACCAGACTCTTTTACCGGAGGAGAAATTGCCTCGGCCTTTATTGTTTTAAACCCACACTGTTCAAAGTTATTAAGGTGAATATATTTCATCCACATTCTGTCTGAATAATTGCAATGCATACATTACTTTTCAAGTGTGTTGCATTAGTTCAGGGAGCAGGACTGATTGGAGCCATGCCATTTTCTTAAAAGTGAAAATTCCTGATTATGTTGATTTGAGGCTTTGCTCCCTGAGATTTACAATAAGGAAAGCGGCGGGAAAGGAACCGGACCAAATCAAGGACAGTGAAAAGATACCAGACTATTGGGTGAATACTGTAAATGTACTTAAGAGGGCACACCTGCCTTATTAAGATAATCCTACAACTGCCAAATAACGGCCCTGATTTGCAGTGGTCTGAAATCAGTTACAGGGATTAGAGCAGGCTAATGTATGACTCAGGGGCAAGTTTTGTTATCTCACACAACAGCCAGATGGCAACCTCGTCGCCCACAACAACGATCACCTCTGAGATGGCTCTCCAGAAACTCCTCACCAACCATCTCTAATCCTACAGCCGCCAAAGACTCACAAAACCTTCTATTCACTGGTTGCTGGTAACCTAGAAAGACATTAATTCCAGGGGTAGGAAGTTGAAGATTTTTGGGGGTCACTTCAGAGGCAAGTTTGTGGATTGTGACCCCTATTAGAGTCATAATGAATCAGTCTTGGTATATGTAACACCAGATCATAAGTCTGTTTGATGATTGACATAACTCTCAGATTATTCAACCTAGCAAATGAAAAATAAACAAAATATGATTGGCTAACTCCTGCCTAATGTAATTCTCACCCATATTCATGAGTCTGTCTACCTGTATTACTTAGTGACAGAATAACTGCATTTCCATAGAGTGATCACCAGGAGGTGCTGTGTCCAGTGTGTCTCTCCTGGACAACTATCTCTCCATGGTAGTGCTCCTGTGTTTTATGGACAGGTGGGGGGTTAGGCCAAAGCCAGCACTTTAGATCTGGAGCATTCTGCTGACAGTTGAAGTTCTGTATGGGTTCAAAAACCCATGACCTTGCCGATGCAGGCGTGGGGCACACTGCAGAATCACTACGTGTGACAGCCTAACTCCTTTATTATACTTTAATCATTGTTCCTGTGCGGGTGGGGTGGGGGGGTGGACATTTTTCACTGAGCCGTATAAAAAGAAAAGAAAGGCGCTTACTTGCTCTTCTCCTCCGTCTGTAACAGAGGACAATGCAGATGCTTAGCAGCAGGAGCAGGAGCACGGCGGACACGGAGGCTGTTACTGCGATTAGAACAGCGCAGTCGTCGCATACATTCTCCACCCCCACCTCTGCAACTAAAAAAATAAGGTCATTTATGAGGTTTAGTCCCAAAGAAGCTGAAAATGTGCATTCTTCAATTAATATTTTAATCAGTAGACTATTATCAGGGTTTGCTGTGATTGTGGCAGGGAGAGTGCCTTGTCTTTTGTTTACGCTATTGAATGTATTTCAAGACTACCCAAACCACAGAGGGGAAACTCAGTGAACGCAGCAAATCCTGCAGCTCCCAATACTCTATTTATGTAGGATGACTTCAGAGAGATTGGGAACACTTTGCTCCACTTCAATGGTGATAAAAGCCTCGTGTCTATCCTGCGATGCCTTTCTTGTAATTTCTCTCATCACCAATAACAACTCCCCACCGTCTGCTTTCACTGATGAATATGTGGACATAGACAAACCCCAGCTCAGAGTAGAGAGAAAGAGTGAGAGCGAGAGAGAGCGTTTATGTTTCTCACCCACAGTCAGACGTACACTGCTGGCCTCGGGCGTGGGGAGGGCAGAGACAGAGGCTAGGCACTCCACATGAGAGCTCTCTGCTGCCTGGACACTGAGGTTACTGGTCAGGTTGTAGAGCCCATCCGCATCAACAGGCCTTTCAGTGCTGATGTTGTACTGACCCTGGTCCACCTCTCTGCCATTCACCAGCCAAGTCAGACTAGGCTCTGGGTACCAGCCTACAGCCAGACACCGGAACAGGATCTCTTCCCCCTTCAGCACAGTCACGTTCCCCCCTGTGATGGCCACATTACCTCTCTCTGGAAAGAAAATTGTAAATGTTTTAGGATACTGTATGTATTTTTTTACAGTTTACCAGGTCATTCTAGTCCATTGTGCTATTTTGCGAGAGTGCGTGGTATTTATCAGGTTTGGTCACGTTTATGGATTACAGGAAGGCGCTGTGTGCAGTACTCTGTCTGCGTGTATACTGTATGCATGACAAGTGTATCCTGAGACTGATAGGGATTCTCCGATCGCAATTGACCTGCTCACTTATAGAGGCTTCTTACTCTTCCTAAATGATTGATCGTGTGCCTCGAGGTCTCAATTGGCTGATGGGAGAATGCCTCTTTCCCCCTCTCATACACTGGCAACCAAATAAGCCACTTAGACTGGGCGATATCGTCTGTGAAGTCTATTGTCTGGCAGAGTGAAAGGCAGACGGCGCAGCAGAGAATTGCTATAGATAGACAGATAATTACTGACACTTTGTCGCTTTGTCTAACCGAATTACATGTCTATGTTGATTCAGGATCAAAGCTCTCAATGTTTTGTGCACAATGACGGCTCCCCCGTTTGTCATAGGCTGCATTTTCACATTTGATTTGGTGTCATATACTGTAAGTTGATGTGTAACTTTGATCACACCGCCTCCCCTATTGGAAAGGCTGTAAAAGGAATCTCAGCAGTGCAGTAAAGTAATGGGGATCAGAAGAAGAAAGCAGCATCTCACTTCCATGGACTAATAAACTACTGCAACTAATTATGGATGGAAGATTGATACATTTGAAGAAAGATAGTCAGTCTCTCACAACATGAGGCTACTCTCCCATCATTCCAATCTAAGTGATCTCTGAAATAAGGTTTCATAAGGTTTGTTAATCACAGTAAGCCTAGCCATCTTAGACAGGCTTGGTGACTGTTCCCTGAGAAGATGCTGGGTTTTTTCAATAGGGCCCTCGGCAGGGAAATTGCAACTCTGAGGGACAGCATTTAATCTGGAAGAAGTATGGGCACTTTCTGCTCGGATTAGCAGTATTGTATGTTCCAACAGCACTAGTGGTTATGCATGTGTTTGTATGTGTGTCTGTGTGTCTGTGAGTGAATTTATTCTGATGAACAGCCAATCACCAAAGGCATACTCACTCGTCTCTGATTTACACCAGTGGCCTCATCCTCAGCTCTAGCCCTTACAGCACATTCTGTTCATATTATATCAACCACATACAGACATATTGATTTGTTCAAGAGAAAATGTGTGTGTCTGCGTGTGTGTGTCTACGTGTGTGTGTGTGTGTGTCTACGTGTGTGTGTCTACGTGTGTGTGTGTCTACGTGTGTGTGTGTGTGTGTGTGTGTGTGTGTGTGTGTGTGTGTGTGTGTGTGTGTGTGTGTGTGTGTGTGTGTGTGTGTGTGTGTGTGTGCACGTGCGTGTGTACGTTCATGTATGTGTGTGTTTGTTTGTGTGTCTGCAAGCAGTATGTGTGTATACGTTCTGTGTGGGCGTGTTTACATCACATTCATATTGGACAATTAGAACGGAGGGCTGAGGAGAGCAAAGGGCCAGTCTCCAGTGTAGATTTGTGGCTCTCCTCCGATGGTATATTTGGACCAACAGGCCACAAATCACCAGCAGAATTGCTGACTGGTAACTGGAAAACACTTAGATGCACAATTAATTCAAAGTCTCTGAGATCCTCTGCATCCACACTGGAGGGCTTGATCCACCATGCACTATCGTTAATGGGTAGTGGTTACATACACTGAGTATATAAAACATTAAGAACACCTGCTCCTTCTATGACATAGACTGACCAGGTGAATCCAGGTGAAAGCTATGATCCCTCTTGATGTCACTTGTAAATCCACTTAAAATCAGTGTAGATGAAGGGGAGGAGACATGGATTGTTTATGTGTGCCATTTAGAAGGTGAATGGGCAAGACAAAATATTTAAGTGCCTTTGAACGGGGCATGGTAGTAGGTGTGTCCAACTCAATATTAGGAAGGTGTTCCTAATGTTTGGTATACTCAGTGTATGTCAGTTATAATGTGTAGCATTGGCAATAAAGGAGGAATCCTGTAATATATTGAAGGCAATGGGTCATTGCTTTGTTCCCTCCTTTTTGCATGGATGACTTTGCTCAGGCTTTTAGCTGAGCTCTCAGTTTGCAGCAGGGCGAAATTAGCTGAATAATGAGAGAGGAAAGGGGAATATCTGAATATCTTGTATTGTGTAATGTCATCATCATCTTTTTTTTGTTTGTTTTTTACATATCATCATCATAACCATCTCATTCATTTTTATGCTAAAACGTTGCAGAGTAAACATCATTAATACAATATTTATGTTTTTATCGCAAAATGAATTATTAATTTCACAGCTTTTCTTGTTTACGACCCATTTGTCTTTGGTCCAACTTTCCAATATGAGTGGAGTTTATAATAAGATTATAGGACTTGTGAAAAATGTAGAGAAGATATCAGCAACACCTCCTAGCATTGCTACTGTCCATACCAGGTTATCAGTTCTGGTGAATCCTGGCCCAATGTACGGGTTGTAATCTTTCTTCATCTTTCTTCATTTCTGGCTGAGTATTCTCTGTGGTAATTCTTTTCCATGCAGGGCATCCCCAGAAAACTCTCGGAGATGATTCACTGGAATACTTTTGGCTTGGAGAAATAACAATTTCATCAAAATCTGAGGAGGACCTCTGATTCTTATCCTGCCCTTGACTTTTGAACACTATTAATATGTGTTACTCAATCTCTCCACACCTTCGCCCTTGTGGAACAGTTTATCTGCATACTTCAAATCAGAGAAATGCACTGAGGTTACAGTGGCGCAAAGCACTGCATCAACAATAAGAAATTGAATAACAAAAAGGAAAACAGTAATATTCTCAAGATCCAAACAAAAGTTCAAGAAGAGTATTTTCAGTCATCCATGAACTTGCTCCAAATATATCAACATAATATATCTGAACAAGATAACCAATAGTTCAAAGCACAGACAGTGATACTTTGGAAACCATGCCTGTCTAGGAAATCCATTATGTGAAACACCACCCTTATAACTTAGAAGATAACAGTGGTTTAAATCCTCCTAATGGAACAAAATAATGGATACAGGGATAAAGGAAGAGGGGGAAAAGAGAGAGAGATAGAGGAAGCAGGAAAAGAGAGATCGAGGAAGCAGGAAAAGAGAGATAACGGGAAAAGAGAGATAGAGGGCAAAAGGGACAGAGGGATAGAGGGAAATATGAAACGAGAGATAGAGGGAAACAGGGAGAGAGGGGAAAAGGGAAAGGGGATACCTGGTCAGTTGTACAACTGAATGCTTTCAATCAAAATGTGTCTTCCGCATTTAACCCAACCCCTCTGAATCAGAGAGGTGCGGGGGGCTCCCTTAATCTGCATTAACAAGTCGAGAAACAGTGATGGAGAAACATATGGAAAGAGAGATAGAGGGGGAAAAGGGAAACAGGGATAGAGGGAAACAGCAAAAGAAGGATAGATCAATAGAGGAATACAGGGATAGAAGGAGTGCGTATCAGGTGAGGGATGACAGACTAAATCCTGGCTGGTGTATAATTATATATATATAAAAAAAATGGAACCTTTATTTAACTAGGCATGTCACTTAAGAACAAATTCTTATTTACAATGACGGCCTACCCCGGCCAAACCCGGACGACGGTGGGCCAATTGTGCACCGTCCTATGGGACTCCCAATCACAGCCGGATGTGATGCAGCCTGGATTCGAACCAGGTACTGCAGTGACACCTCTTATAACTGGCGCTCAGGAGAGTGCCCTCCACCCTGTATTTATAACTGGCCCAATCGATTTCCATCCCACACACTCCAACAATGTCATACAGCCCATCAAAACAGCTAATGCAGCAGTCTACCTCTGAGACAGGCCCCAAATTAATTCCCTCCATTGATATACACCTGGATCGATGCCCAACAACCAAATCAGCAGCTGTGAGAAAAACGAGAGAAAATCTGCCTCACGCATGAAACCCCAAACAAGTTCAAACAAAAGCTCTCAATTAAAACAACAAGCCAGTATGACTTAGGAATACATTGAGTTTTTGTCTCTAGGAGTGTGTGGGTGGCATCATCAAGGATAAGGTTCAACTTTTTGTTTATTCTGCTTTTCTTCTCCTAGTCAAGGTTAAATTCATCCTTCTTTCATTTTTTTTATTTAACCTTTATTTAACTAGGCAAGTCAAATTCTTATTTACAATGATGGCCTACCCCGGCCAAACCCAGACGACGCTGGGCCAATTGTGCGCTGCCCTTTGGGACTCCCAATCACTGCCGGATGTGATTCAGCCTGGATTCGAACCAGGTACTGTAGTGACGCCTCTTGCACTGAGATGCAAGAGGCGGGAGCACCCGAGTGGCGTTGCCATTGTTTTCAAAATCTGTTTTGTTTTCTTTGTGTGTGTATGCGCATGTACACGTGAGTGTGCGTACATGTGTGAGAGACAAGGAGAGAGAGAGAGAGAGAATCCATAACAAACTAAAATCTCACTTCACAGCTGCCTTTTGAAATCCTCTCTTGAAAAACCTTTGCAGTACAGTAACTGTGGCTCCTTTGTTTCTCTGCCATACTGAATACTGTCAGCCAGCCAGTAGGAAGCCACCTCAAGGACAGCCGAATGAGAAAAGCACACAAACCTTGAACAAACAGATCGGCAGTTAGCCTCTGGATGTTTTGGAGGTCACAGGTCACCTGTCCCTGGTGGCTGCGCTGGACTCTATTCAGTGTAAATTCCCAGATGGAGAGCTGACTGGTGGAGCAGTTAATGGCATTCACATTGGGGTTGTTTGAGAGAATACCGTACTGGGCTGAGATGGTCAACACAGAGCCACTGTTGAGGATCCACACCATCACCTGCCAGGGCTCAGCCGTGCTGCAGATCAGCCGGGCCGTGTCACCTCGCAGCAAAGTGATGGTTCTGGGCTTCAGCTGCGTCTGGGAATTCAACACTAACAGGGACAGACAGATACATGGGCGTCAGAAGCATGGTTGTCAGGGAATGTGGGTGACATTGGGATGTTGTGATAAAATCATGATTGAGTTATAATGGAAACCAATGACACATTTCAGTGTTTGAATCCCACTGAATCCCTCTCTGATATGGTATATGAGGTGTGACTGTCTCGGTTGATTGCGAGGCTGTTAGAAACAAGCACGATCTGACTAAGATTCATCCTCGAAAAAGCATTGCGTAAAACTGACTCAAGAAGACTTTTGAAATGTGACCTACTCAAGCGTATCTCTATCTTTCTTACCCCAAATATGCATATACATCTTTTGAATGCAGACAGAGGTAAAACATTAGTCACATGCTTGTCAGCTCCAGACAAACATGTTAAACCAGTGGGTCCAAATGAGGAGAGCAACTCTAAATCTGTGCAAAACTATCCAGATGGCAAGCAGGATTTGGCTCGGGCAACCAGGATTTACAGAGTAGAGTACAGACAAAAAGGACAGTGTAAACTAGGGCCCATAGCAGCAGCAGGCAACGGATGTGCGCTCTATAAGTAGCACTGCGCTGGGATGGGTAAACAAACACATTAACAGCTGAAGTGCCATGTTAGATTTAATAGCCAACAAGACCATGTACCTGATTAAGAATAGATAGACTGTATAGTCTGTGAAGAGAGAAGCTCTGCTGTGAGGCATTTACATTACTCTCCTTCTTTAGAAAAGTCATCCCCCAATTGAATTTCAGTGGTGCATCCCAACTTAATTCCATTGATAAAGGGAGGTGTAAAGGGGAAAATATTAATGGGTCTGGTGCAATTTTGGAATATTAAATAATATGCTCAATTCCAAATAATCTGGGTGACGTATAAGTTGTTTGTGCAGTGCTAACTGTGTTAGCTGATAGGGTCTGTGTGGAGTCATAAATGATGTATCCATTTGGGAAATTAGGTCTGAGAAATATCTAGGGCAGCTTATATAGCTCATACTTTTATGGGAGAATGAATGAAGTAATGAACATTTTCATGCTCTAATTTGAGATGGGATTCAGTGACACTCTTGTCCCTGACCACTATATCCTCCAACTAACAAGAAACACCGCCATTTTGAGGAAATGAATTATGCAGAGCACATATATCATTAGGAAGTTAATTAGTGTGCCTGTGGGTTTAATATCAAGGGGTTCAATGATCAAGCACATTGTGGTGGGGGGGGGGGGGGGGGATACACAGGCAAATGACTGGCTTCTGATATAAGAATCTAACCCAAGTGGAGCCCTTGTTGGTATGACAGTCTCACCCTGAGCCACACAGGCCAGCAGTATCAAGGGGATGAGGTTGCCCATACTTTCCAGAAAACAGTCAAGCCATTGTTCCAAGCTGAAATGACACAGAGACAAGAGAGTGAGATAAAAACTACATTAATGAACATGTGTTGATGGTAAACCTTCATTCATTACAGAATTGGATGTGGCAGTGTGTTACAGATACAATCATGCACACCATGTTGGCAGTCAAAGGCAGTAATCTTGATCGCTTTCTTTTCTAAATTGGCAGGAAAAACAGAATTTATTTTGTGTAATGAATTTGTCATTCAAATATAAATATCTACTACCTCTGATTAAATGTACCAAAAATAAATCAAGGTGATTGAAGCTGTTTTTCCGCTTCAGAGTACGTTCTTCTCATATAAATGAAATTGACTTATCTCAAATAAGAAAAACACATCCCTAAAGTTTGTTCTCTAATTGTTCTCTAATCCTTACGGTATAGTTTGAGAAGATACAATCTCAGTAAAATAAGTACAGTAAGTCCCCGAAAATATACTGAAGAGCTACACACCGATATGTACTATAACATTTGTATTGTGTAATCTCCATGCAACTTTTCAACCCGATATCTTGTAATAATCGAAGATATCCTATAAATCATTCCTTATATTATATCTTTATGGTAATATGCAATCTTTGTCCTCCTATTGTATATGCTAGATACCACAGAGCTGCTATATCCCACAGAAATATGTTGACTGGGTGAATTTATTGTTGAACAAAATACAGATTTTTTACAGTATCTATCTCACTTACCTCACTATGACTTTGTGGATTTGTGACAGGTACTGCACCCTAGGCTGTGAGCGGAGGAACACTATTGACGATGCTGCTGCTATTTCCTCTTGTGTGACGGTTGTGTACTGTAGCTATCATATCACCCAAAACCAGCCTGTTAAACATTACCACAGACGAATGGGAACTTTACTCCCTGCCACGAACAAATGGCGGCAAACATACATCATGACTCACTCCCACAGTCCCAGTGAGAACAATGTCATTGAAATTCCCCCAGTCTACAGAGGCTTCATGGCAGCTCCCCTCCCTCTTCAGGAGAATGGGTCTGGACATACATGATGACCTGTGTGTGAATTTAGAGGGCGAACATTGATCACTGTAATGCTAACCGACCAAAAGTATGCTGTGTTCCAAGGGAGAGCACATACGGTAAGGCCTCTGAGACGATTCTGATTTGCAAGGTATGTCTTCAAAAGAGAGCACCAAATATCACATTTCTAGGACAAATTCACAAAACTCACACTTGTAATACTTTATGCAAATGTAGACATAAATGTGTTCTTGGTTTTCTTTTCCACCGAATTCTTTTCACTGTGCAATACCCTCCTCCATACTTCTTTCTGGAGTCCCCAGAGATAGGCTTTACACTGAGCTACATCCTGTTGACTTGACCTTGCACTGCCCAGCCCTAACATTGTACACTGATCTATAAACAAAACCCAATGAATTGAAAATAGAACATAATAGGCCATGGGGAGCTGTTCACACCATTCAACTTTATTGGCATTTCACTTCCCTTACATCTAGGGGGATCTCTTAGTCATCCACTTAATTTTACATTCAACAAAGTGCACAGTAGATCAGCAGACAGTAACGTTCAGTGACTGGTGTCCAGTAGCTGCAAACACAGTCATAAAGCACGCTACATGAGGGTTGTCACTAGTTTCCACAGCCACAAAGTCATAATTATGGCTAAACCCCGCCCATTTCTACAATTAATATTTTACCCAACCCAACCACACTGCTAACCTTATGCTTAAGCCTAACCTTAAAGTAAGACCAAAAGCAATTTGTGGAATCTGACTTTGTGGCTATGAAAGCTAGTGGAAACCCTACACAAGGGTCTTTCTCATGTTGGATTGAGACATAGAGTCACTGGGCTGCATTCACACATATAGATCTAACATCTTTGCTGGCATCGAGTGAGAGACACTGCATTGATAGATCTGTTTCAGTCTGAGATTATAAATCCATTCACTGGTTGCAGTTCACAGTAGAGTGATCTTCACTCAGATACTCACAGGGTTATAGCTGTCCGTCATTGACTGCTAAGTTGTTGGTGGTGACATGCTCATCATCCTATACAAACTGTGGTATAAAACTACCATTTTCAATTTGAAACATGAGAAGTATGTTTGAAATCTTTAAAACGCTTAACATATGACTGTGTATGTACAATTAGAAAAGCTGCTGAAAAAAACAAACTGATAACACTATGTAATTGAGCTACACACTGGATGGAAGCTACCATAAACTAACAACATTATCCAAATGAAGTACAGCAACACATCTTCTCTAGTCCTAGTCCCCTACGCAATATAAACATCTGGTAAAACAGGGGTTATCTCTGGAGTATGGGTGGCCGTACAGACAGTGTGTGATTGGCAGGTTTCAGCCAGCAGGGTCCAGCAGGGGGACATGTGCATTCCCAGTGAGCAGGTGGGGGCATCGTGGGTAGTGGGATGGGTGTGGGACGGTCTGAGGGGTCGGGGGGGGGGTCAGGAAGGATCGGAACAGGGGGTCTCTCTAGGCTGAAAGACAAAAAAAGGTCACCAATGCGCCGCTATTAGTGGCTGTGGGTCCTAAGCTTCCAGTCACCATGGTGCCCAAACTGCCCACGCCTCCCTGAGTGCCAGTCCCTCCCGAGGCTCTTCAGTAGCTCATTTAACTGCTTTCTCTAACTGGGCGTGACAGGGAGGGGGTGTGGTGGGCTATGCCATCCGATCAAAGTCTCAGGCTGTTCCCTCTCATCAACCCAAATATCTCCTGAAGAGAGCAGAGTCTTTTCCTACACTACTGGAAGGTGGTGAAGATTACGATTATTATTATCATCATCACTGCCGCAGGAAAAGAAAAGAGAATTCATGAGATATAGTTTTATATGGATGTTCTTTGGATCCTTCAGGCATGCTGTGCTCGCTAAAGCTTTTTGTGTAGAGACTGGTGACAGTCCCTGTTAAATAGACCAACGCTCTGTTCTCTCTAGCTTCTCTGACAGGCCACTTATGAAAACACACAGCTACCAATACAGAACAGCAACAGTGTACATTACATACAGGGATTATATCCCCACTTTACACTGGTTGGTTTATGTGTTTTTTTTTTAGGTTTGATATATGTAATCTGTATGATATCATACAGATTATAACCCAGGTACATGTAGGGCACTAAACAATACAATGGTTTAATAATTCCAGTATGACAAGACATTTGATAAAAGGGTCAAAAAGGCACAAAGTAATACATGTACTGAATAGTTTTCTTTTTAAATTACTCTAGAAAGACATTCAGTAACAAGAAGACATGTTTATGAGGTGCAGGCATCAGTTCACTGCAAACTACATGCTCTAATACTGCCACCCAGTGGCAGAGAAGAGAATTCCAATTAAGTAATAAATAAGTGTATTTTACCTGGGCAGTAGTAAATCACATCCTAAACCTTTCCTGGCTGTAACTACTCGTCCTCTTCTTCCTGCTGAGAAAAGACAAGTGAGTAATGGCAACGTTGATGAAAAGGTAAAGCAAGTCATTGTAAATAAGAATGTGTTCTTAACTGACTTGCCTAGTTAAATAAAGGTTAAATAAAAAAGAAGAGATGAGAACCAAGATATCCCACTCAGTACAATCAATATAAGAGCCAAACTGTAGTTTAACTCCAAAGCGCCCGTCTTCAATTAAGTGATATCACTCAGCTGTGCTTGATTACAGTTTAGAAAGATTACTGAGAAGTGGAGAAACTGATTTAATTCAGATAAGGCAGTCATCATCATCAATAACCATAACAATATTCAGTAGAATATTCAGTAGATGGCTTCTCAAAGTGGAACAAGAGTCTTTGCACCAAGGTGAACACTGGTGAGAACTTTTTCTTCTTTCTCCTTTGCATAAGGGGGGGGGGGTCCAGCATAGGGGAAAAGGAAAAGTTATTGTGTATAGTTGGGTTAAAGGGAGTAAAACCATATTACAATCCAGGGGAGGCATCAAGAAAACAGGTAGGAGAGATGAGGATGGGAAGACATTAGGAATATATTCATTACTATAGGCCAAGGGAACAAGTTATCCACAGGGATAAGGCACCATTCCCTTAACTGCTAGTGAAGTGGTAAGAGTAGTGTGGCCCTGTATGAGGTGGTGTCATACGATATGAAAGTGCAAGGCACTGCATACTTCCCAAATCATCAGACCACATTCACTCCAAGGTGCATCTGTTGGGTTGAGCACGTTGTTGCTCTAATGAAATTAGCTACATTTCTACAAACGTAAATAGCCTTTACGCTATGGGTGACATTTTAAAAAGGTGATACAGTGCAATTATTTAGTCCTGTGACCAAGTAATTCACTGTTTTTAATGACTACGTAACGGACAACTTGCTTGTGGATATAATGCTTGCTGTGTATTCAAGATTTGATAAATAATGTCCACAGTAACAAACGATTTAAAGCAGTGTAATCTGGTGCAACATATCTGACACTGCCAAGATCTTGTTGTTGCACAATAACAAACAGTCCATTCATCTTCTGCTGTGCTTGTCCTGTCCACACTCAGTCTGAAGACTCTCCTCCGAAAGAGAAGCCATGCCAATGGCTTTTTAAACATCCCGGTTGCCATGGAGTTCTGGTCAAGTCACTAGGGATCCCTATGCAACACTGTAAGATCCAATTCACAAGCACGTCTGTGTCACACTTGTGATCATGTGCACAGAGGCAGATCTTGACACCGAACGATGCATGTCACCTGTTATGAAACATCCACTGGCACAATGCTACAGAATACTCAAGCCTCCACGTAAACCAATGGGCAATGACCTCATCCCAGTCACACTGCATCAAAACCAGAACCAGAGTCCAGAGAAAATCCAATCATTTCCAAAAATGAAAGACAGCATAGCACAGGAGTGATGCTGGCAGCCTTGGGGAAGAAGAGGGTAGCGAGCTCTTCACAAACCCACACTAAATCCACATATGAAGGAGTAGCGTCATGCATAAGATTCATTTACTCCACGTCAGGGGCCACACCATGCAATGGGCTGGGAGCACAGCCAGAATATACCTCTGTTACCTCTGGGGCCTCTTCTTCTTCCTAAGGACGGGGATATCAGGGGTTTTGAGCATTTCAAAGGCAAGAGATACAACAGCCTATATTTGAGATACCGGTAAGTGAAACGGCATGTCACTAAGGAAACTACAAGAGGGAGGAAAACCCTGTGCTACTTAATGTTCCCACTATTATTATTATTACCATAAGTGTACCGAATGACTGTGTTCGCGATGTTGTGTCTGTCATGCTGCACACCATCAGTTATCTGTACCACAGAGACCACCACCCATGCAGAAGCACAGAGACAAATAGAGAGATAGAGACAGAGAAAGGGTGTTTCCAATCTAAGATCCACAGAAGATGCCACAAATTACAACCAGAGGAAACTATCTCAACCTCACTGACTGACTCTTCTTGCTCCTGCAATGAAAAGGTATAGGAGGTGGAGGAGAGCAAGAAAGGGGAGAAAGAATAGAGCAGAGGGAGAGAGAGAGCAAAAAGCAGTGTGTGTGTGTGTGTGAGAGAGACAGAGAGAGAAAGACAGAGACAGAGAGAGAGAGAGCGAGACAGAGAGGGAGGGAGAGACAGAAAGAGAGAGAGAGAGAGCGAGAGAGAGGGAGACAGAAAGAGAGAGAGAGAGAGAGAGAGAGAGAGAGAGAGAGGGAGAGAGAGAGAGAGAGAGAGAAAGAAAGTGAGGACTATTCTAAAATCAGTATGAATGACAATGTTGGGTTTCTCTATCATGGTCTGTGTTCTGATGGCTACCAGAGTTACCATGTTGCTCATCCAACGATTATATCATCTGGCATGAGTGAGAGGGCTAAAGAAATACAGTAAGGGCTACAGTCTGTTCAGATGCTATACATCGGTGAGATAGGTCTGTTTAATCTACATAAAAAGTAGTGGAGGAGGAAATTGAAGGAATGTTGAATAAACTGCAAGATGTGGAAGCAAGAAAAGCAGCATTGATAGAATGGTGGAGAGGTAGAGGGGACGAAGGTAGTTTAAAAATAAACACATCAATCTACCTCAAGCTGTCGCAGCTCTTCTTCCTCCTAGAAAGGATGAGATTAAGTGTCAGTGGTGTGAATGGAGAGGTCAGAGGTGACACCAGAGGCATGCGCTATAGGAAAAATCCGTTATTTTTTTATGGAATCTACAGGGATAGTTCAGGCTGGCAGGAAGGAAGCAGCTACAGGACTAGGGAAGAAATGAGGAAGAAGAAGGCTAAAAGAGAGGGGAGACAGACAGACAGAGGTTTGGAGGGAGTGAACACAGGCTATGGATGAGGGGACAAACGGCAGATAGATCACACAAAGCCTTCTGATCTCTGCCAGACAAACCCACACAGCTGGTGACTAAGGGAACAACCGGAGAAATTCACAGCCGCAGACACCCAGTTACCTCCGACCCCAAATCCTCTTCTCCCTGGAAAACCAAACCAAGAGATGGGGAAAAGGGCAAAGGGGGGGAGGGGTCAATGTGTGGAGGAGGTACAAGGAGATGCTGGAGGAGGAGACCCTCTTGCAAATAGCTTTACATGCATGATTCAACATGAACCAAGCTGGAGCCCTAAAATATTTAGATAAACTTAATTATCTTTATGTGACTTTATTGGATTTATTTAGACGTACCATCCTTATTACTGTATCTGTTTTAACTACTTATACAAGATATCTTTCAATGTAGACACTAAACAGAGTAGCAGCTAAACGAGCATGACATATTTCTAAATAAAATCATAAAAATATCTCATCAAATGACAAATATGAATGTTATTGACTAGGGTATCTAATGATTATATCTCTAAGGTGGCATGTCATAGAACAAATCAGTAGTGTTCTAAAACTGTGTCAAGGATTAAGATGAAATGCATCCGAACATACAGCAGACCTGTGGAAAATGGGAAGGGGGCAAAAACAACAAAAGTGGATCTGGAGTTGTAAGTCATGGGACTTCGAAGGAAGAGGGGTTTCAAGCATTCAATATTGCACAAGAAAAGCTACAACAAAGAAGAATGTGAGGTTAGTTGTCTGGATGTCGGACACAGATCACAATCACAAGGATGCAAACAAACTACATTAAAACTGAACACCCAAGGCCCTTAGCACAGAAATTGAGACTACAGTATATGAATACGATTTAAGGACTGAACACTACAGCTATAGAACATTCAAAATAGATCTACCTCAGAAACCGGCTGATCGTCTTCTCCCTAAAACAATGAATAGCAGTGATTAGCTTTGGATCCACTCGCTAGCTTTCACCAGGTTACTGTAAGTAGGAAATAGAGATTTTAACAAATTGATTATTACTACAATCCAATAACATCACAAGTGCTTTGATATCTATTGACACATTGCACATAAATACTGATGGATATATTCAGTTGAACTTATTCAATAGCATATAACTCTATATCTTATCGATAAGGAATTTATAGTGGTTCACTCTGTAGAGAACAACAGTGCCCCGGGTAACACGAACACGTCTTGGTTTACTCTGCGTCTGTTTGTTTGTGCCACAGCACCTTGTATTCAATACCAGCATTCGCTTCTGAGGCACTTCTGAACCCAACAGAACACAACAGTGGTATGAGACATTAAAAGAATGTGATATTTGACCTTTTCTGATCAGTCAGGCTTTTGCCTTCATATAACATTTACCATTCTCAATACAGCTTTCAAGTCACAATAAAAGCATTTATTAATGAATTAAGCTGCTGTTGAGTTGGGAAACTTTGCGAGTGTATACAGATAGCATGTTATTAAGCATGTATGACGTAATCATGTTTTGTTACAATGGCTAGCAGACATAGCTGGGCCTGGGCATTGGCAGAGAAACTTCATAGTACTGATTTATAATCAGTGACTATGGCCAGGAAAACTTAGACCTAACATGCTTATTTCCCTTTTAGACCTACATGTATATGCTTTGTTTAGAATAGTTGAATGACTAAAATATATACAAGATAATAATTGACTTTATTCCAGAAGTATGGAACCATGTGTCAGGTCTATTGGATCCAGGCTAAGAGCGTTTTTTTAGTGGGGCAGATGGCACAATACAGAGAGCAGTGGCTGTTGTTATTAATGACAATGCCCTTCATATCAGGCATTACTCCAGGGGGACACAGTGTCGCCTGTTACCTTAGCCTCCTCATCCTCTACTTCTTCCTGTTTCGGATAAGAGAGAAAAAGAGTGAGACTGAGACATGACTCCCAAATTTGTATTTGATTTCAATACTTTTCAGAAATGTAAAGACACTTTACCTGGGCTTCTTCCTGCTTCACGGGGGCCTTCTGACAGAAAGAGGAGAAAATAGAAAATATTGTGTATCAGTATCTTTACAATGAGAGCATGACCTCAAGGAGGCATATGGGAAACAGAGAACCTCTCCTCAAACATGAATGAGACAATTATACATGGGAGGTTGTGCAACTTGAAAAGATCTCGCAGATCAGGCACATTGAAGAACATGTTGAGATTTCCAGAGGACCCCCACCAACACTTACACACCTAGACATGGATGGACAGTGGAACTACACATACACACCTAGACATGGATGGACAGTGGAACTACACATACACACCTAGACATGGATGGACAGTGGAACTACACATACACACCTAGACATGGATGGACAGTGGAACTACACATACACACCTAGACATGGATGGACAGTGGAACTACACTTACACACCTAGACATGGATGGACAGTGGAACTACACTTACACACCTAGACATGGATGGACAGTGGAACTACACATACACACCTAGACATGGATGGACAGTGGAACTACACTTACACACCTAGACATGGATGGACAGTGGAACTACACTTACACACCTAGACATGGATGGACAGTAGAACTACACTTACACACCTAGACATGGATGGACAGTGGAACAACACATACACACCTAGACATGGATGGACAGTGGAACTACACATACACACCTAGACATGGATGGACAGTGGAACTACACATACACACCTAGACATGGATGGACAGTGGAACTACACTTACACACCTAGACATGGATGGACAGTGGAACTACACTTACACACCTAGACATGGATGGACAGTGGAACTACACATACACACCTAGACATGGATGAACAGTAGAACTACACATACACACCTAGACATGGATGGACAGTGGAACTACACATACACACCTAGACATGGATGGACAGTGGAACTACACTTACACACCTAGACATGGATGGACAGTGGAACTACACTTACACACCTAGACATGGATGGACAGTGGAACTACACATACATACCTAGACATGGATGGACAGTGGAACTACACATACACACCTAGACATGGATGGACAGTAGAACTACACATACACACCTAGACATGGATGGACAGTGGAACTACACATACACACCTAGACATGGATGGACAGTAGAACTACACATACACACCTAGACATGGAGACACATAGTACACATACACACCTAGACATGGAGACACATAATACACATACACACACCTAGACATGGAGACACATAATACACATACACACCTAGACATGGAGACACATAATACACATACACACCTAGACATGGAGACACATAATACACATACACACCTAGACATGGAGACACATGTATGTGTATTACTGCATGGTCGGAACGAGAAGCACAAGTATTTCGCTACACTCGCATTAACATCTGGTAACCATGTGTATGTGACCAATAAAATTTGATTTGATTTTTGACATACTATACATACACACCTAGACATTGATGTGGAACAAAGAACATAGTACATATCAAGGAAAATCAAGAACAATGATGACACAAAGGCTGCAAATGAAGTCAATTAAAACTAAAATACAAAACAGCCAACAAAGAGATTACAGTTAACTGCTCCAGAACAGAAAAGTGGTTAAACATCCAACAGATCGAAGAAATAATAGAACAGTCAACAGAAACAGCTACAGAACAGTCAATTGAAACAGTTATGGGACAGTCAATATAACAGCATACAGGTGGGTTAGTATGGTCCAGAGTTGAGAAGGAGAAGAAGACAACAGGAGCTCGAGGGAAACAAAACCCTGAGGTAGAGGAAAATACAATATTAAAGAGATGGAGGAGAGGAGATGCCACAGCATGGGATTCTGGGAGCCAATTACAGTGTCTTCTGCGGCTTCCTCTGTGTCTTTGACCGCCTCCTCCTCCTCCTTTGCCACCTTCTCTTCTGCGGCGGCGTCTTCTTCTGTGGCCTCTTCTGCTGCCTCCTCTCCTGTTTCTCCTCCCACCTCATGTGTGTGTTCATCTCCATTGAACTCCATCGGAACCTCTCTTTTCTAGAGTGAAAACAACAATGTACCATCAAGGGGGAAAAAACGATGTGTTAGAATAGGAATGACACAGCAGCTGTCATGGGCACACATCAAACACCAAGAGGGGAGCAGCCCTACTGCTGGAGTCACATGTTCAAAGACATCACGGAGTAAGGCATCAGCAGCTCCTCTGAGTAAAGAAAAATGCATGAATAAATTAAGGGAAATTACATATGGTTGCAAGATGATGAATATCAGTATATTGGTGCTGTGGAGAGATTTGCAATGATGTATAGTGTAGCAAGGATGACTGCATATTATCACACTGCCGGAAGCCAGCTAAATCAGTAGTCAACAGTATCAATAAAATAACTGTCATTCCCTCAACATTGCAACTTAAATGGAAAATAAACTGGCCTGGTACTCTGGAGAACAGCGAAAGCAGAGGGCGGCTACGCTCATTTCCCAGAAATACCCATGAAGTTGGTCCAGCTCAATTTGCACTCTTCTGGAAACCGCACAATCTAAAAGCCAGTGTGATTTATTAGAGGAAAATCACAGGTTCCGCTGGGCAATATTTATCTGCTGTACCTGGCCCCCTCCTTTAAAAAAATGAACAATTCCTTTCTCTGTGATGCTCATGCACCAGGTAAATCTCTCCGGTTTGGCAGCATCCCAAAGTGAGTTGAGAAGTTTAAGTTTGCCTAACGTACTTTAAAAAAAATCTCCATATAAATGTTCATATCATCATTTTTACTACAGCATCAGCATGCTCTTCTGTAAGAACAATCCTATTATACTAATTATTACTTTGAAAAAGAATGACCGGATTCCCAATCATCTGCTATCTGTTGAACAGAAATCATATTTATAATATCATAGAATTATTATAAACACTTGATATGCTTTGCAAAAACTACAGATGAAATATAAACACAATGAAACACTATTAAAGTGAGAAATGTACACGTTAATTAATGAGAGATGGTTACACGGTGCTTAAACCAACTCTAAATTGACACTCATCCATGCAATGAGAGGATTAGCAACATTACTGGTTACTTGGTAATCGTCCATGGAAAATGAAACCAACAGGAGTTAACTGGAGAAATGGTTAAGGTTATGCTGGATGGGAGGAAACCGGGGGAGAAATGGTAAAGGTGAGACAGGGACTGAGGGGATAAAAGAAAGGCATTACTAGTGAGTCATCATCAAGGTTCTCCTCCTCAACCTCCTCAGCTTCAAGGTTCTCTTCATCCTCAGCATCATCAGTTCCGTTCTCAACGGTCTCACTCTCAACGGTCTCATTCTCAACAGTCCCATTTTCAACAGGCCCATTCTCAAGGATAAATGCCTTTTCAGCCTCTTTCGCTTCCTGCACCAAGGAAAATTGTCAGGTTGTTTAACACAGTTGCATCATCCTCAACTAGCTTAGCACACATGTCACATCGTATCCCTCTCACACAATTAACCTCACTAACTCCTGCTTGCCCTCCAAATGAATATGATATATAGTATGGAGTGTAAGCAGCCATGTCTGAGCAAAAACAAACTAGGACAATACATGGCTGAGAATTTCAGCTAAATAAACATTAAAACAGCCTGACATGGAAGTGAACTGAGTTTATTTGCATTATAAAATCCCTTGAGTGTAAAACAGGTTGTGCGGTTGTAATCTTAAACTCAAAAGCTATATAAACATAATTTTCATTTTAGAAAAGTAAGTGAAAGTTGAATTCCAACCTTGGATCCTGGAGGAGGTGGCAGACCCAGGAAGGCATACACTGCATTGTCTTCTTTAGCGTCAAAGAATGTCTCGTAGTCCTGTGGTAAAAGACAAATGAGATATTTCAGTTTAGTCTCTAATCATTCTCTCAGCATTTTAATGGACAGTTTCCCCCCAGCTTATGGGTTAGTTAGCACACCTTCTACATGATCTTGTTATGCTCACCCCACAGTAGCTCTCTTCGTTGAAGATCTGAGGGGGTAGGGGGATCCCGTTGGTGGGCTTTTTCTCCACAGGGACATTTTCCCTCATCCACATGCGGTTGTCCTCATTGCAGGCAATGTCCAATGGAGCGTAGTCCACTTTCAGGGCCTCCAGGAACCCAAGCACATCCTGTTGCTTCTTTTTGATCTGGACCGTCACACAGGTGTACAGACAGACAACACAGTATAGATAGGCTTCTTCTTTATGAGATCATGTTTGTCTGCTTTTTTCTATCATTAGATTGGGGCGAGCAGAGTAGAAGACACTGATACATGAAGGAAACCTTTTTACTTTTTGTTTTATATTTTCTGGACAAAGAATCAGTTCACATATCATACATATTCTTTGATATTGTAGATTAGGTTTGAAGTAATCCAAATATATTCCAGAAGGTTCTGCAAGTGAATGCATGGTGATTCATTTTCAACAGATTGCTATTGCAGGTTTGGAATGTGATCTCAGCGACGGTCGAGATATATAAGGAAACTCGAGTTGTCCTAGTGCTTCTCAACTGAGAAGTTAGACGCAAATAACGGTACTAAAAGTTGACAAACCGCTAAATTGCCTAGGCCTATAATAACTTAAACCGATTTGAATCTGTTTGCCAGTTACATAAATGCATGTACTAAGAGCTGAACAATAGTAATGGGAAACCGGCCAACAAAGTTAATTTTGCATTTAATAACAAAGACTCGGGTAAATGCTTACCGCTGTCGATCCTGATGAAGAAGCTAGAAATACTTTTATAACCATTTTGTTACGACGTGTTCTGTAGAATGAGGTACTAACGTGGGTTATTAAAGATACAGGCTGCCTCCCCTAATAGTATAGTGTACCCAGGACATTACTCTGCGAACACAAGCCACACCACTGAGGCTATTTTTGTCCCCAAACCCTCCATCACAGCAGGATTGGTGGGCCAGGTTTTATGGGTGCAGCGCTGACCGAGTGATTGGCAATTTGAGCTGTCTGTCGGCATGGGGACCACAAAGTTAGTTTGCAGCTACATGCAAAGTGCATATATGGACAGAAATAGCCACTGACTAGTGAAAATAAAACCAAGAGTTAAAGCGGGCAGTTGAAATGTATGCATATAGTTGGACAATGATTATCTATAGGCCTAACAGTTTTTTTTGTTGTTGTAAATCTACAGGGTACATCTTTATTTGTTTAATTTATTATAGGGTAATGTATATTTTTGTTGTTGTAGTATATACTAAAATTTATTAAAAAAACAATTGCAAACGAAGTCTAATGTAATTGTTTTACTAAAAAACAATTAGTTTATATACAAATTAGGATGGTGTGGTCTTTAATTCTCCCAAAAGCAGTCAGTTCTAAGAAATGTCCCATGATCAAGGAATGTAATAACATTCATTGCCTATGATTTGCCCATAAAATTCGAATGTAATCTGCGCTCAGTAGCCAGAAAACTACATTTCCCATCGTCCTATTCAATGAGAACGCTTGTTTCTACGGCAACCCAAAATACCATTTCAGAGACAGCCAGCCAACAACATAATCTGTCAATGACTGTCTCTTGCTCATGAAGATACATAATAAATTAACTGAAGGCAAGTTAGTGGGGGAAAAAAAACATTTTGATTTAAAAAAATAATTTAATGTAAGGATAGCATTGGCATGGGGAATTATTAGGCTTGGTTGTTAGCTTTGTAGAATAGTTGAAGTCAGGAAAGATTTTTATCAAGGCAAGGAATGTCTGTCACTCTCTCTGTCTTCTAGACCTAGCTGGATAACGTTAGATTTGCTAAATGTATTAAACTATTAATGAATGTAAGTAGGCTATAGTTGAAAGTATAGATTGTTTTGGTTCTTATAATTTCACATACAGTGTGGCTAAATTAACTACTCCAAATCATAGGATATCTGTCTACTATATTACAGAAACTGGTGCGGGCTTATCTTTGGGGGAGACATGTCTCTGAGGGTGAGACACCACAGCAGAGGCATAGTGCAGCAGGACAATGCAAACTATGAAGTGGGTGCAGGCGATGCAGACTCAAGCTGCTCCTCAGGCCAGTCCACCTCCTCCAGGTCAACCAAGGGATACAGCAGTAGGACCGGCAGCAGGGAAGACTCTCAGGGGTCATGCACCCAGTCAGACTACAAGGAGGAGACTGACACTACTGCAAATAGGACCCTTTCCCTCTCACCAAGCAAGAAGCCAGGTCTAAGCACGAAGACAGCGAAAGCACGATGTATGTGATATCAATCTGATATTTCATTTCTTCTCATTACTAGACAGTCTACCTATAAGTGTAGCCTATAGGCTGAGATGGTTTGCAGCATATTCCCATGTAAGCATCACACTTAGGTGCCTTTTTCCTCTCAGCTCAAAACAAGGGAGGGCAGTGGTGCAAAAAGAAGAAAAACACTCTTTCAAGGAACCACAAGGCCTCTCTCTTCCCTCCAATCAAGCCCCTGCAGGGCTCAAACCAGCGCATCAGTTCTGCCCACAGGCACCGCATCAAGGAACTCAACAGCCAAGTGTGGGAGCTACAGCAGCAGCTGAGTGGTGTCGCCACAGAGAACAAGTTGCTAAAGCAGCTCCAGGGCCGCCAGGCGGTGGCGCTACAGCGCTTCCAGGATTCACAGAGTGGCCTTCCCCAGGTATGCTGCAGTAAAAAAAATTGGCCTTGAATAATTGATTTATAACACAACTATAACAAACTCATTATCAGCTAACAACAATAATCTGATCTTGTAGCATTGGCTAAGGTCATAATGTTTTGCACCCACCCACACTGTCAGGTTCTGGCCAAGCACGGCAACGAGGTGCACGCTCTGCAGGAGCTCCAGCGTAAAGCCCGCAACCGCCGCAACTGTCTATCCAGGCGTCTGAGGGGCACAGAGGAGGAGCTCCTGCGCACCAAGGACGCTCTGCACCGGCTGCAGCTGCTCAACGAGGACCGCAGCCTGGAAGAGAGGGAAGAGCTGAGCCACAGGCTGGCCCTGATCACTGTGGACCTACACAGGAAGAACAAGAGGATACAGGTACAGTACATGCACTCACATGGCAGGGCTGACTCCAGCAGCACCCTGCATCCCACTGCTGTCTTGCTTCTGAAGCTAAGCCGGGTTGGTCCTGGATGGGAGACCAGATGCTGCTGGATGTGGTGTTGGAGGGCCAGTACGAGGTACCCTTTCCTCTGGTCTAAAAATAATATTCCAATGCCCCAGGGCAGTGATTGGGGACATTGCCCTGTGTAGGGTGCTGTCTTTCAGAGGGGACGTTAAACGGGTGTCCTGACTCTCTGTGGTCACTAAAGATCCCATGGCACTTATCGTAAGAGTAGGTGTGTTAACCCTGGTGTCGCTAAATTCCCAATCTGGCCTTCATACTATCATGGTCACCTAATCATCCCCAGTTTATAATTGGCTCATTCATCCCCAGGTTGTTGCTATAACTGAGAATGTGTTCAACTTAACTGGTAAAATGAGGGTTAAACAAATGTTCACAGGCCAGGTGGATGTTTGTATTGAAACTGATTGGGTTTTCAACTCTGTCCAGTTGGTTTGGTCTTCTATGGGGAGACCGATATAGGTGGACAGGGTCAACACAGTTATGCTAGACTGATACTGTACACATAGTACCACAATGTTATATCTGTAGTGAAATGTAAATAAATTGTGTGTTGCAGGACTTAGAAAGGAATCTTGAGCTGAGCCAGATATCCTTCAATCGCCATCTTGCCACAGAAACAAGGAAGACCAATGAAGCCAGAGAGCTGTCTGATTACCTCCAGGCACAGATCAATCTGTTGACCAAAAAAATCTAAGTAAGTTTATGAAGAACTTGAGAGCAGCAACATAGAGTGTAAAAAACATTAGAAATACCTTCCTAATATGCCCCCTGTCATGGAAAGAGCAGGTGTTCAGAAATGTTTTGTACAATCAGTGTATGTAAACTGTTCCAGATCTTAGTAGATTTGGAACAGTACTGTTTGAAAGAATGGTGATGTAATTTAACTTGCAGTACTGCAATGTAAACAGAAGAGGGAGTCTAATACAGCTATACTTCTGAAGGCATAATTGAGGGTTGAAGTAAAATACCCATTTTCCTAAACTTGCCTGGCTACCCAAACGCTACACCACGCCCACGTTAGTTTCTTCTCCGCAATGAATCTGGATTTGAGTACCTTCCTGACAATTTATAGAATGTAAATACATTATAACCATTCTAATTGGTCCCAGAAATCGATGGGTTGGGCCAGAGCCAGAACACACATGGGTAAAGCTGCATTTTGAAAATTCATAATTGGCTTTGATACTCTAATTGGTTAGAGATGATCCAATTGCTGATTACTTTGTTTTGTACAACACCCCTCATTTTGACATCCCCACAAACGACTTCAAAGATGGCAGTTTCAGACTGAAGTATGTAGCAAACATAAGAGCAGCGGACAAATTCAGTTTGAGATATCAGGCAACTTGTAAACCTGCCTGGTAATAGATATCAGGATGATAACACTACATTTGAGAAATGAACATTTATTGTACATATTGCATTCTTAAGAAATGGCTTACTGATGCATTTAACACGAAATATAGGAAAGAGAGAGAGAATTGGAGATCCACAATATCTACTCACATAGATTTCCAAAAGGCTGGAACAGATACGGTACAAAGAAATGATGAGCTACTTCTACTTTTAACATGTTCAACCCATGATCCAGATCAGACTTTTTTTTAAACTTGAGGATGAATATCTTTTTCCATTAACAGGAGCAAGAGAAACTAAATCTGTTCAAACAGATGACTTATCCTCTCTCCCCATTGAGGCTCCGTGTCAATTTGAACTAGAATATGCCTGTTCACTCCAGCATCTGAAGTTGGAGAAGCAGAAGAGTTTGAGCTGGGTATGTAAATGAGTTTGTCTCTCTCACGTTCTGTGCAGAAAGCTGTTTAAATGGGTAACGGTAAATAAAACATTTATTCAATATTGACAGATAAAAGCAAATATTAACTCCTTGATAAAAGTTTGTGTAGTGAGTTCCAGTGTAAAGTTGATATCTGGTTGCTTTTTTTCAGGAGTCCTTTGCAATCGACTTCCCAGACAGAAGTGACACAGCAGACACGTTAGTGGATGACAGAGGATCATACAATAATGAACACTTTGCTGGTAAGGATTTATTTTACTTTACTGCAGCCTATTGGGACCACCAATAAACAGATGCAAAGTGAAGGGGATATTGAGGAAAGAAATTGTTAAATTAGATCCTGAAGTGTCCGGTATGTACTCTCCAGTCACAGAGTATATGCAAACAAGAGAGCAAACACAAAAAACTCCCAAACATTGGGACTAATTAAAGCTCACGTATCATAGTAAGTAACAGGACTGAAATAACCGTTCCTGTGTCATGTTATATCCCCCAAAAAAGCCAAGAAAATTATGGCCCCAAATTTTTTTGAAGTGCAAGCAACTATCCTATTTATCCACAGACGATGGAGAGCTGCATGGTGATTATGACAAAGAGGATCCACAACTTCAGGGTGAGGAGTATTGCCTTGCAGAGGAGGCAGCAATTTCCCTGAAGGCTTCAGGAGAGCAAACAGAGCCATTTGAAAGCCAGGTCCGGTACACTCTGGATGACTTTCTGAATACAGAACGTGCCAACAAGGCCCTCGAATCCCCTCCCAGGACCAAGCGCCTCTACACATTCAAAGAAACCATCCAGAACCTACACAGTGGAAAGCCTGCCTATACCAGTCATACCCACAGCCTGAGAAAGAGCCCTCCTAAATACATCAAGAGCCAGGCCAGGGTGGAGAACCTGGGGTCTAGGGCGTATGAGCCCTCTGTCACTCTACCAGCAGAGAAGTGCCAAAGGCGTGACACCATGGACCCTCAACCGGAGGATGGCGTAGTCCGCAGCAAGAAGAGCATCTTGATGAAAGAGCTTTTTGGCCAGGCCCCAATCACTGATCCAAATGGCCATGCAGACAGGCAGATCCAGAGTTCAAAGCACAGACCTGGACAGAATGTCCTCTTACCATACAGGAGACGCTAGCCCGGTCTCACCTGGGAGACCAAGATAATTTTTTATTGACCCAAGAAGTATACAAAATGATAATCTATTTTTATAATTTGCCATGGCAACTCAACACATTACTAAATGGAGTATTTGTATTCTGACACTATTGCTCATGACAAATTCCTTAACTCCCTTGAAATCAGATTGTAATGAAAGCAACATTCAATGAAGACCATTCCTATGCCACAATGGTACACTTAGTTTTTATAAAAGCCTCTCTAAAATACCCAAGATGCTAAGAAAAACCAACACTTTAGGCGTTCAGTTTTCAAATTCTTTATTGTGTTGAAGTATGCATATTTCTTATGCATACTTCAACACTTCCAAAATCCAAACAGTAAACTTTGTAATATTAGTTCAGGTTTCATTCAACAAATGAAAATGTGCTACAGACCATGCCTACAATTAGCATGAATAACAATGAACAAAATTACATAACAATATGAAACAATTGTAACACTTGCTCAACTCATTTCAATCAGTTGGAATGAGATTTAAAATGGTCATTAAACATGCTCATACAATCATTACGCAGTGTAGCAATTTGTGAAATACACTAGATTGCCAAAGGTATGTGGACACCTGTTCGTCGAACATCCCATTCCAAAATCATGGGCATTAATATGGAGTTGGACCCCCATTTGCTGCTATAACAGCCTCCACTCTTCTGGGAAGGTTTTCCACTAGATGTTGGAACACTGCTGCGGGGACTTGCTTCCATTCAACCACAAGAGCATTAGTGAGGTTTTCCAATTCATCCCAAAGATGTTCGATGGGGTTGAGGTCAGGGCTCTGTACAGGCCAGTCAAGTTCTTCCACACCGATCGACAACTTTTCTGTATGGACCTCGCTTTGTGCACAGGGGCATTGTCGTGCTGAAACAGGAAAGCGCCTTCCCCAAATTGTTGCCACAAAGTTGGAAGCACAGAATTGTCTAGAATGTCATTGTACGCTGTAAGCGTTAAGATTTCCCTTCACTGGAAGTAAGGTGCCTAGCCCAAACCATGAAAAACAGCCCCAGATCATTATTCTACGTCCACTGAACTTTAAAGTTGGCACTATGCATTCGGGGAGGTAGCGTTTTCCTGGCATCCGCCAAACCCAGATTTGTCCATGTTTCCACTGTTCCAGAGTCCAATGGCGGAGAGCTTTACACCACTCCAGCCGACACTTGGCATTGCGCATGGTGATCTTAGGCTTGTGTGCGGCTGCTCGGGCCATGGAAACCCATTTCATGAAGCTCCCGACGAACAGTTCTTGTGCTGACGTTGCTTCCAGAGGCAGTTTGGAACTCGGTAGTGAGTGTTGCACCGAAGGACAGACGATTTCTACGCACTTCAGCGGTCCCGTTCTGTGAGCTTGTGTGGCCTACCACTTCGCAGCTGAGCCATTGTTACTCCTACACGTTTCCACTTCACAATAACAGCACTTACAGTTGATCGGGGCAGCTCTAGCAGGGCATAAATTTGACAAACTAACTTGTTGGAAAGGTGGCATCCTATGACAGTGCCACATTGAAAGTCACCGAGTTCTTCAGTATGGGCCATTCTACTGTCAATGTTTGTCTATGGAGATTGCATGGCTGTGTGCTGTATTTTATACACCTGTCAGCAACATGTGGCTGAAATAGCCAAATCCACTAATTTGAAGGTGTGTCTACATACTTTTGGCCATGTAGTGTAACATCCGATTTCGAAGCAACATAAGAGACACTCAAATATGTGCAATAACATTGGCAATGTTTGAATATGGGGTGCTTTGTAAAAGTGCTTACCAACAGTACCGATTTACACTTTAATATCAAAGCGCTGAGTAACAATGCCTGACTTCATTGTCAGAGCATTTGGGGAATAAATAAGACATTAAAAGATCCCATTCCTTAGCTAATTGCATGTAGACCAATAGATGCCACTTTGTTGCACACCACCAGCCAGCATGTGATTCCAACACCACCTGAAAGGATACAAAGGCTGGGTTCAAATAATAATCGTCAGAGTTGCCAGTTAGTAGTATTTGATGTAAGTAAAAACGAAAATCTGCATTCAACATGGCATTTTGAGCCAGTTCAATGAGAAATCCATGTTAAGAGGGGAAACGAGTCATGTGATTCTATCTTCAGTATTTAAAGAGACCGAATAGAAGAGACATTCAGTCGTTGTCTATAATTAGCCAAGACTAACTCTTAAACATGTTTACAAATTAAACACTAAACTTGATTACAATGAATTTACCCACAGTCAAAAGTGAGTGTGGGCCTCAATCCTCAGGCATTAAAATCACACAATTTACCTGCTACTCCAGATGGGAATGCCACCAGCTGCTCCAGGGGGGCAATCCACTTACTGGGTACAACAGTCACTGGGTCAGCATAATACTTCCAAATCAGGGAGATCATCAGAGCAGCCTCGAGAGACAACAGAAAACAACCTGATTCAGTGCATCAAAATGCAACACAATCACTTGTGCATGTCACCGGTGGTGAAAACTGACATCTAAATAAAGTATGTATATTTTTTACCAATTAAAGAATATAGGATATATTTATAATTTCTATGTTTAATACTCACCTGCAGGATGTAAAAACCTATATTCACCATCCATTTCATTTTGGCTTGTTGAGCAGTTCTAGACTTGACTGTAAGAAGAAAAGAAAAAAAGATCTTATCTGCACAGGAACCATCTAAATTAATTATTGGTATCCATTCTCTAAATATAGGAATTTTGACAGATCTAATAACAGTTGCATTTTGTGTGTTCTTCTCAATTAATTTCAGTGTAAATGCTACACAACAGGCATTGGAATATAACCTGTTTTGTATGGTATGGCATAAGGGAGGGGTTGGCAGGGAAAATAAGCCTGATGTGTGACCAATGCATATGACTGGAGAAATACGCATGTGGTGCATTTCAATGTAAAAACACTTTTCATTCCAAAATAGTGAAATATTCCTGTTGTTGAACAACAGGATTTGAACTTGAAGGCATGTTGGTTGATAGGCAGTGGCCCTGAACTGACACAGCATGGGAGAGAGTTAGAGACAGTTGTTTGGGTGTACAGTAGGGAGGATCTAGAGACAAAAAGTTGATTTTCTCAATGTACGAAACACCATATTTCAAAGTCACCTGCATTATGACTCATCTAAACAATGTGGTAAAGAGTGAACTTGTGGAATTTTTGTTGCCTTTTTGACTAATTGAAAACTAGATATTTTCAAACAAAAACATAAAAATTGCCTTGGGGGTTTTGTCACAACCTGTATTTGCCACTGTAAAAATATAATATTGTAACAGTACACCACTGAAGAGTGCTTTCTAAACAAACCATTGTCATTCCTGAGAATTTGTCAATTTTTCATAAACTAAGAAAATCCACATCTGAGTATAGTATTTCCTTGTTTGCTCTGTCATAGCCCTTACGGTTGCAGGGAAGGCGCCATAGTGTAATGCAAAGGCTGTCATTCATATTTACATTTACATTTAAGTCATTTAGCAGACGCTCTTATCCAGAGCGACTTACAAATTGGTGCATTCACCTATAATATCCATATAACATTAACTCTTGGCAAATGGCTGTTGGAGACATTTGGTTGTTGTCTGATAGCCAATGGGGTGTATGTCTGTATGACACCAGCTCGTAATGGAGCTCTATACTATGCGCCCTGCCTCTGTAGAGTTCAGAGCTGTGGCCTGGACATGAAGGACAGCAACAGGCAGCAGCTGCACCATCAGCTGATAATATACAGTTGGCTGGGTGTTTCATGCATCGGCAGGACAGAACAGCTACGTCTGGTAAGACGAGGGGTGGGGGTGTGGGTCTATTTGTCAATAACAGCTGGTGTGCGATGTCTAATATTAAGGAAGTATCGAGGTATTGCTTGCCTGAGGTAGTGTACCTCATGATAAGCTGTAGACCACACTATCTACCTATATTTTTCGTAGCCGTCTATTTACCACCACAAACCGATGCTGGCACTAAGACCGCAGTCAAAGAGTGGTATAAGGCCATAAGCAAATGCTCACCCAGAAGCGGCGCGCCTAGTGGCCGGGGACTTTAATGTAGGCAAACTTTAAAAAAAACTCTAGACCACCTTTACTCCACACACAGAGACGCATACAAAACTCTCCCTCGCTCTCCATTTGGCAAATCTGACCATAATTATATCCTCATGATTCCTGCTTACAAGGAAAAACTAAAGCAGGAAGTACCAGTGACTCACTCAATACGGAAGTGGTCAGATGACACAAATGCTACGCTATAGACTTGTTTTTCTAGCACAGACTGGAATATGTTCCAGGATTCATCCAATGGCATTGAGGAGTATACCACCTCAGTCACTGGCTTCATCAATAAGTACATCAACGACGTCGTCTCCACAATGACCATACGTACATATCCCAACCAGAAGCCATGGATTACAGGCAACATCCACACCGAACTAAAGCCTAGAGCTGCCGTTTCAAGTAGCGGGACCCTAATCCGGACGCTTATAAGAAATCCCGCTATGCCCTTAGACAAACCATTAAACAGGCAAAGCGTCAATACAGGTCTAATATTGAATCCTACTAGACCAGATCTGACACTCGTCGGATGTGGCAGGACTTGCAAACTATTACGAACTACTAAGGGAAACCCAGCCATGAGCTGCCCAGTCACGCAAGCCTACCAGATGAGCTAAATGCCTTTTATGCTCGCCTCGAGGCAAAGTAACACTGAAGTATGCATGAGAGCACCAGCTGTTCCGGGCGACTGTGTGATCATGCTCTCTGTAGCCTATGTGAGCAAGACCTTTAAAGAGGTTAACATTCACAAGGTCGTGGGACCAGACGGATTACTAGGACGTGTACTCAGAGCATGTGCGGACCAACTGGCAAGTGTCTTCACTGACATTTTCAACCTATCCCTGACCGAGTCTGTAATACCTACATGTTTCCAACAGACCACCATAGTCCCTCTGCCCAAGAAAGCAAAGGTAACCTGCCTAAATGACTACCACCCGGTAGCCATGAAGTGCTTAGAAAGGCTGGTCATGGTTCACATCAACATCATCATCCCAGAAGCCCTAGACCCACTCCAATTCCCATACCGCCTCAACAGATCCACAGATGACGCAATCTCAAACGCACAACACACTGCCCTTTCCCACCTGGGCAAAGGGAACACCTACAGCGCCTTCGGAAAGTATTCAGGCCCATTTGACTTTTTCCACCTTTTGTTACGTTACAGCCTTACTCTAAAATGGATTAAATAAATAAAAATCCTCTGCAATCTATACACAATACCCCACAATGACAAAGCAGTTTAAAAAAAAAATGCAAATGTATTACAAATAATAAACAGAAATACCTTATTTACATAAGTATTCAGACCCTTTGCTATGAGACTCGAAATTGAGCTCAGATGCATCCTGCTTCCATTGATCATCATTGAGGTCCCACAGTTGACAGTGCATATCAGAGCAAAAACCATGCCATGAGGTCAAAGGAATTGTCCGTAGAGTTCTGAGACAGGATTGTGTCGAGGCACAGATCTGGGGAAGGGTACGAAAACATTTCTGCAGCATTTAAGGACCCAAAGAACACAGTGGCCTCCATCATTCTTAAATGGAAGAAGTTTGGAACCACTAAGACTCTTCCTAGAGCTGGCCGCCTGGCCAAACTGAGCAATCAGGGGAGAAGGGCCTTGGTCAGGGAGGTGACCAAGAATCCGATGGTCAATCTGACAGAGATCTAGAGTTTCTCTATGGAGATGGGAGAACCTTCCAGAAGGACAACCATCTCTGCAGCACTCCACCAATCAGACCTTTACTGTAGACTGGTCAGACGGAAGCCACTCCTCAGTAAAAGTCACATGACAGCCCGCTTGGAGTTGGCCAAAAGATACCTGAAGACTCTCAGACCATAAGAAACAAGATTCTCTGGTCTGATGAAACCAAGATTGAACTCTTTGGCCTGAATACCAAGTGTCACATCTGGAGGAAACCTGGCACCATCCCTACGGTGAAGCATGGTGGTGGCAGCATCATGCTGTGGGGATGTTTTTCAGCGGCAGGGACTGGGAGACCAGTCAGGATTGAGGCAAAGATGAACTGAGCAAAGTACAGAGAGATCCTTGATGAAAGCCTGCTCCAGAGCACTCAGGACCTCAGACTGTGGCGAGAGTTCACCTTCCAAAAGGTCAACAACCTTAAGCACACAGCCAAGACAACGCAGGAATGGCTTCGGGACAAGTCTCTGAATGTCCTTGAGTGGCCCAGCCAGAGCCAAGGACTTGAACCCAATCGAATATCTCTGGAGAGACCTGAAAATAGCTGTGCAGCGACGCTCCCCATCCAACCTGACTGAGCTTGAGAGGATCTGCAGAGAAGAATGGGAGAAACTCCCCAAATACAGGTGTGCCAAGCTTGTAGCGTCATACCCAAGAAGACTCGATGCTGTAATTGCTGCCAATGGTGCTTCAACAAAGTACTGAGTAAAGGGTCTGAATACTTATGTAAATGTGATATTTCCGTTTTTTTATTTGTAATAAATGTGCAAATATGTGAGCAAGACAAAGGAGCTGATCGTGGACTACAGGAAAAGGAGGGCCGAACACGCCCCCATTCACATTGACGGGGCTGTAGTGGAGCGGGTCGAGAGTTTCAAGTTCCTTGGTGTCCACATCACCAACAAACGATCATGGTCAAAACACACCAAGATAGTCTTGAAGAGGGCACAACAACACATTTTCCCCCTCAGGAGAATGAAAAGATTTGGCATGGGCCCCCAGATCCTCAAAATGTTATACACCTGCACCATCGACAGCATCCTGACAGGTTGCATCACCGCCTGGTATGGCAACTGCTCGGCATCTGACCGTAAGGCGCTACAGATGGTAGTGTGTACGGCCCAGTACATCACTGGGGCCAAACTTCCTGCCATCCAGGACCTATATACTAGGCAGTGTCAGAGGAAGGCTCAAAAAATTCTTAAGAGACTTTTCTCTCTGCTACTGCACGGCAAGCGGTATCGGAACACCAAGTCTAGGTGCAAAAGGCTCCTTAACAGCCTGCTGAACAATTAATCAAATGGCAACCCGGACTATTTACATTGACCTCCCCCTTTGTTTTTATACTTCTGCTACTCGCTGTCTATTATCTATGCAAAGTCACTTCACTCCTACCTACATGTACAAATTACCTTGACTAACCTGTACCCCCGAACATTGACTAGGTCCGGGAACCCCTTGTATATAGCCTTGTTATTGTTATTTTAGTGTTACTTTTAATTTTTTTAATTTAGTTTATTTAGTAAATATTTTCTTAACTCTATTTCTTGAACTGCATTGTTGAGCTTGTAAGTAAGCATTTCACGGTAAGGTCTACACCTGTTGCATGTGACAAATAAAATTTGATTTGATAATGGGTCACTCTTAACTCAATATCATAGATTTTTCTGTCATTATAATCCTTGGGCAGGTGTTTTTTCGGGCCACCGAACAGTGTTAAATAAAATTTCCGGCATGGAAAAATGCTTTCAGTGTAAACTTAAATGACTAAAAACAGATATAAAGTATGTAGAAAAGACAATAGACATATCTTTTTAAATTAAATCATCTTTAAGAACTAACAATAACCTAAATAAAAGCTAGACAGTCAGGGAGAATTGAAGATTCCAAAAGCAATGAATTCATCAGTATTGATTTTGTTATTATGTTTAAGCATAAGAACATAGCATTAGCCATGGCAAAAAAAAGCTTTAAAACTAGACAATTTTCCCTGCGCTTCATGGCAGAATGTGGAATCGCATGTTGTTAACTTTAAAACTGCAAAAATGTATCTCAGCTCCATGGATTGTAGAACTGCAGGAAATTGGCTTACCACACCCACCACATAAGCCCCTTTTTGATCCAGAAAAAAAACTAAAAATGTAGTGTGGACATCAATTTCAATTGTGTGTCTCTCTTACCATGCGTCTTCAGCTTGTCAGTCATCTTGTTGATTTTGCGCTCTAGTCTGGCGTATCTGGCAAACTCATCCATCATGCTAACGGAGTTGTGCTCCTTCTTCATCTCCTGGATCTCAGCCCTCATATCCCTCTCCTGCTCAGCATCTTTCCGAAGGACCTTCGACAGCTTCACATTCCAACAGACAAACATTTAATTTTATATTTCGCTATAACATAGCAAACACACACTACTAGGCCTGCTGCCACCAGATGGTGCTATTATTCCTTACGTTTTTAAATACATAAGGAATAACAGCACCATCTGGCTACAGCAGGGCTATTACACTACAAGTTAAGCCATGTTTTCTGATATGAGATCACTTTGGGATGGTTACCAGTTAGCCCTTGATCATGACTCTAAGTTTCATTACACATAAGAGTCATTGGACGAAGGCGTCTTCTATACGGTGGAGCTTTGTTAAGAGCCCTGACGCTTAATCTGAACATAAGGACCGTATCTTTCATACCAGCAAGAAATAAAGGTTCAATTGTTACACCCCTTAATAGGGTTAGGGTCAGTGTTCCCACATGGCCATGTTACAGCGCTTGTTTATGGAAGCGAAGAGGCTGCCACCAGTGCTAATTAGCTATCTAGCATGCTCTAAACACCTGTGTGTATGCGCAACGCGGGAAGTGTAGCGGAAGTGTAGTTTCGTTGGATGAAGGTACCCATAGCTGTATGAATCTGTGCAAAACTGCTACAGTAAGTGCATTTTGTTATTTGAAGCATTCTTTCTCGCTGGTGAAAGATAACGGACATATTTTTCAAAAGCCGTATCGCGATCAATGATTATTGATGTTTCCAAACGTTAAAACACAGCGTCAGGATTGTAGTCCACATGAGGTAGTCATGGATGACGCTAATGGCTGAAAACTGTAGGGAGAAGGCAGAATGCTGCCTAGTTTGAGAACTAGCTACCAGTATGTTACTACAACAAAAGTGCAAAGGTAGTGGAAAGTTGTATTATGTCTGATAAACACTGTACGTCATCCTGTTAAATGTGTTGTTCAGATACAAAGATGATCATGAATTGTATTTACATGCAAAAATGTTTACTCATTTAAAAAGTACATTTTCTTTGTAATGAAATTGCCTCTGCAAGTGACAAGTATTTTTATGCCTCCTTGGGTCATTTATAGTTTATTGCATGAGAACATGCAACACCTGGTTTAGTAGTGTATTGCTTAATAAAGTAATAAGGCACGAAGGGGTGTGGTATATGGCCAATATACCACATATAAGAGCTATTCTTATGCAATGTGGAGTGCCTGGATACAGCCCTTAGCCATGGTATATGGGCCATATACCACAAACTCTCAGAGGTGCCTTATAGCTACTATACACGTAGAAACGTAATTAGAACAGTAAAAATACATGTTGACATACCCATGGTATACAGTCTGATATACCATGCCTTTCAGCTAATTAGCATTCAGGGCTCAAACCACCCAGTTTTTGACAACCCATATTATATGCATTTAGACTAGAAATGTCATCAGACGACCACAGATTTATTTACATGTTACGGTTGATATTTTAATCTGTGCCCAATAGAGAACTACACGGCATTATCTACCTGGTTCTGTCTGGCAATGTTATCAGTCTAACACACCTTAAATGATACAATGTAACAGTTTAACATTTGCCAACAGGATGGAATGGTTTGTTAGCTTCGCTGTTGTTTATGAGGGGCGCGAGAGGTGAAATAGCTAGCGAGCTAATGTAACCTGGGAATATTTGCCAAAACATTACATGATTTACAAGCCAACCCTGCACTTCTCACACGACCAATGCCTAAATAACCCCTACTTACGAAAGAGGAAATAGTCGGCAATAGTGTTTTGAAGAGATTGCACAAAAAGACAGATCCCAACACCAGGAACCAAGCGCACACAGCAGCCATTTTTTCTTATCAACCTTTGTTGCTGCTGCGCTCGTCATAAAGGGAAGCCACATCCAGGCTGAACTATGGGCTGAGTTTTGTATTAGAAACGTATTTATTCAAATACAGCACATTTTATTAACTTCAAATGTAATATATAAATTCAGTCTCCAAATGTGCTAAATTTACTAAATTCAATTTTAAAAAATTACTGACAATTCTATAAGGGTCATTTACAGTATGTGTACATTATTCTGATAAAATATCAACGAAAATAACACATTATTTTCAATCTAGCTATTCCCACCCTTCAGTCAAAATGTTACTTTGGAACGACTGATTGGCATACAGACCTACCCATACAGGTAACTTGCTTTGGTTTAAAAATCTGTTGCCTGGACGTTAAAGCCAATCAATGGCAACAAGGGGCGGAGAATAAATTGCCAGTCAGGTTGGTAGGATAAGGAATACAATATAAAGAGGGGTGATCCAATCCGGTTTCAGCTAGTTTCTGTACGTAGGCCTACTGATGAAATATTTATGTTAGTTACAGTGTGTTCTGGAGGAATTGAGTGAGTTACATCGGACACATTCAGAAGCCTGCACTGAATTTTCAGTAACCGAGAAGGCTAATTTGTGCTCTAATTCTCTAGACAATACAAGCAAAGCAGCCATGCCAAAAAGAAGCAAAGTAAGTTGGAATGTTTACCTTTTAATTGAAACCTTATTTTACAATGTATAATTTATCACATGAAGTGTTGTTATAAATACCTGCAACAATTGCATGTACGCTAAAATATGCTTGATACAATGTAACAAGTTTGCTCTAAAGTATGAATGTGTTTTAGTGTGTCTGTCTTGTCGAAATGGAAGTGGCGCCTTTTTACTTAGTGCGGTAACATTTTGCGTTCGATCTCACTTTCTCCTTTTAGTAACCTGTAACGTTACATGATAAACTATCGCAGCTTGTGCTTTTTATATAAGTTACTTAATCATATAATTTAATTTGACGCATATCGGGTCATTCATAAATGTAAAGTAGCTTAATAGCCTTCTCAGCAATGAGATCAGACAAAGGGGTGTAACCCACCAGCAATGTAACTAAGCTTCATGTTGCCATTGCAGAAATGCGTGCATGAGGTAAATTATATTTTGTGAATATTGGGGTTGCTTTAATCGCCAAATATTTGGTTCGCGTTTGTATTCAAATACTTTTAATAGCCCATGCTTGTGGCATCCTATATTATCACTTTGTGTCCTGTGTGCAGTAAAGCGTATTGTAATGCGCGACACCCTATGGCATGGAAAGGTACGGTCTTTGAGGTTTCATGGCAGCCCTTGCAAATAGGAAAGGCATCGACAACTCAGCGCCATTTATCACTTTAATGGGGTTTTAGAGAAAGTAATTCTAAAGAAAACGACCACATGATTTATAGCTGGTCACGTGTTAAATTTTTGGGGATTTGCTATTTGTTTGTGTGCATTCCCTGCCTTTGCTTCCCTAACAAATGTTGCATTATGTAACAACGAATTTCTAAAGACATGCTCCACGGCGCATATGGGTGAACTGGTATCAGGGAATTATAGATATTCAACTAATGGCGGGAACATACAGTTGACTGGTTGACGTAACGTGTGGATGGATGCCTTCATATAACAAATCTCCGTCCGTTGATGGGGGAGGGGCTGCTATTGGCCTTTATGAGTATAGACTACAAAAGCCTAACTATAACATACAGTTTTACTTGTCGCTCTCAAAGTAGTTGGTGACAAAAAGGCTCCATTTTTGCTCCATGATAATGGGAAAATTCAAATGGCATAGTAATTTTAAATGCTTACCCTCCCCCACTCACTTTCAGATTACATAATTTTTCTCTAATTTGGGGATGGAGCGGTGGGGGTACAGTTTGTGAGCCCATCCCCCTTAGCATTACACACCCACTTCTCCCTGCGGCTCCCGACCCATGATTGTGGGATTGTTGTTCTTGGTTTTTACTAAGAATTTTACTTCTTCTCTCCCACCACCCCTTCACAGGCAAATAATGACACTGAAGTCGAGGTTAGTATTTAATGCTCTTATACAATTTTATATTATGAATACATTTATTTTTCTGCGATAACTGATTTAACTGTCTTTTTCTCACCAGCCAAAGAGGAGATCCACAAGGTTGTCATCTGTAAGTTTACTATATATTATCAAATGTATATGTTGTATATCCTATTTATGTCTTCTATGAATAGATGCTATTGTGTATTTGTTCTTGGACTACTTATCTCATATGCATTATTTTACAGAAACCCACTACTCCAGCTAAAGCAGAGCCTAAAGCAAAGGTAAAATAAATGTTAGAATTTCAGCTTTTGCTGAAACCCCAAAACACTCAATTATGCATTTGTACATTGAAATGTATCTCATGTATTTCTGATTCTTGTAGACACCAGTCAAGGCAGCAGCCAAACCCAAAAAGGTAAAGGAGGTAGTAGAGAAGGCCAAGCCTGAGGAGAAGAAAGAAGATCCTGAGGAAGAAGCAGCACTGGCAGAAAACGGAGAGGCCAAAGCTGAGGAGGTAAGACTTGTTACCTTAGTTTCAATTATACGATATGCCATGCCAGTGATATGACATTCAAAATCGGGAGTATTGGGTATTACAAACAGACCAACTATAATTGGCATTGCAGCTGTTTGTCCCCCACACACAAATATTGTGTAAACAACAAGACCTAAAAGAACTGTCCTATAATATGGGAACTTAACTTTTTCATCTGCCAGGACGCAGCAGAAGAGGAAGATGCTGATGCAGATGAGCCGGAGAAAGAGGAGGATGAGGCAGAATAACATCCTTACCCTTTTGCCAGTGCGCCCTGTACCTCCTTTCTTGTACAATTCAGAAGAATATTTTTATCAATATTTTCTTACGAAAAAGCAGGTTGTGTGGTAGTAAGATTGTAGAAACATGTTTTTATATATATATATACACCTCTGGAAGAAAAGTTATGGTCATTGTGTGTTTCCCTTTTCTTTTGTGGTCTGGTTCAGTTGTCAGAGGGAGGGGGGCAGGTTTGTAGCAATGACATGCAATCACGCCAATATCAGGAACTTGTTATTCAACTGAGCGAGCTTGTCTGACACTAACATTCCATAGGCTTTATGAGGGACAGTTTATTTAACCTCTATTGTATGGGGAAGGTTTGGGGGTTTATACACAATAATACTTGTTTTATTGTTTATATTGGGTAGGAAGGTGGTAATTCTGTTTAAGCTGTGCTCTATGAATTTTAACTATTATCCACACCGTATTATGAATCCACAGTTATGGTTCATCCTCCCTAGTACATGTACTGGATTCTTCATCAGGCCTGTGCATTATGTGAAATGGTTTTTGTCTCTGTTCGGTGATGGCATTGCAATAACATTTGATATAGCTGCTGTGAAACTAGGGTTTTTTTCATAATTTCTATGCAGTATGTAATGGTACGATTTAAGGATGGTTAATGTGTTTTTAGCCAAGCTAATAACATTAAATACATTAGTGTTAAACATACTGGTTGTAACTTATCCTTTTGAGGATACTGATAAACATTGACTGTACTTTCACTTAATCCTTCAAGTGAACACAGCAGCCGTAGATTTCCATGTGGTTTTAGAATTTTATGTACAGTTTCTCTTTTTTTGTGTAGCTGTATCTGTGTTATGGTTGGTATAAACATGCCAATTGAATTAAAATGGTTGTAATTTCTTTGTTTTCTCTGTTCTCTTATTGATCACAAGTGTAATATAAACATGATATTATAATTCAGACACTCACTATGCATTGATTAAATACTCTGTAATTTCTCTCTTATACCATATTGCTTGAAAATGTGTGATTGTTTTTTGGTGCTTGCCAAATATTGAGCATAGGTCTGCAATTCTATTATTAATGAGTGCAGCCATACACCAACTCAGTAGGCTATTCGACAAGCAGCTGCATGACAATCGCACTATTTCAGGGATCGTCAACTGGTGGACCAAACTCGCCCTGTTGTCGAGTTTATTAAATGCGTTCGAATAATGTTCCGGCCACGATCCGCTCAAGAAAAGACCCCTGCACTATTTTAAACCAATGAGTTAACTATTAAAAACAGATAACTTATACGTTAACATGTTTTGTAAATAACTACTGTTATACCTACTTATTAAACTATCTGTTGCATAGTGTTTTTTCAATGACTTTTTCTTATTGCATAAATGGCATTTGTACCATAAATACATCGCCTGAAATGGGTAATGTCAGTGACATCAAAATTTGCATATTCGAATTGTATTGGGGATCATTTTTGCGTTTCAACTAACCTTAACCTAATTCTCCTGACCTGCTACGGTTGCTACATTAATTCTCCTGACCTGCTACGAAAAGTCACTTCTGACAGCGGATTATCCCATCTAGTCAAGACCCCTCAAATGCGAGTGCAGGATGGGATAGACAGACACCACATCCGTGACTAGAGAACAATATACTGTATTTACATGATGTAAGAAAAGCGGGTCTATCATGTCATATCTCCAGACAAATGTAAATAAAAAAGTACTATGTACTACACAGGCTGATAATGCATTGTTCTCGTCAGCATTGCATGGCCCATTTGTCTATACACAACACAGGGATGTTTCTCTTTATTCAGTTGAGTTATTGAAACAAAGCCTAAGTAGTGTAGCGAAGTAAGTGCACTAAAGACAAATCGCACAGTGTAAAATAAAGGATAATAAAACGTGACAAATTTGTCTCGCTAACACATGTGACGTCATCAACAAGACACGACCTTGTCGAAGAAAAGACAACAATGCTGTCTTTAAACTATAATTCCGCATATAGAAATAGCTTTCTTTATTTACATTGATCCAAAGCGTTCGAATGCATTTAAAGAGAATATCAATGCAATTAGCGGCCGAGCTTCGCTTTGTCTTTGTTGTAGTCGAACAAAAATGTAAGTTGTTCCCCACCCCCTATTTCCTCTGCTGTGGCGGAAGTAACTAGTATTGCTGAGGCCTCATCCTTCCAATGGCGACTGAAAACAGGCTGATTAGAAAGCGGGAGCAACCGTGGAGGGGGTCAGAGCAGTGTAACCGAAATTAAATAAATATATCATACTCTCACTAGTCATAAAGTTAGTTTACAATTGTACACCAACCAAATCACGGCTGATTCAATGGCCAAAAGTCGGAATATTTCGCTCCTTGAATCGGGTAAGGCGCATATAGTTGCCTAATTCATTGCTTAAATTATAGATAAAGCTTGATTTAATTGATATCCAATTGTGGTACTATTTTCTGCTATTCACTTACAGAGTTATATTACCTAATTTCACGTTTTCTGACAACTGGTCCATGTCGGAGAGCGGCTGAGGTAAATTGGCGTGCCTTATTGACATTTCTTACTATTCAAAATTGTTGGCGAATAGTTCATGAAAGCAGCACATTCGAAACACCTATTTGTTTTAATCAATTGCAGGTTCTAGCGAGCGAACTAGAAGAATATCAGGTGTGTATTCCGGCAGCAGCGGCGTTCTGCAGTCTATGTAGCTAGCGATCCCGATTGGACTGGAACGTAGAACTTGTCTCACGACTTTTAATGCTTCTCTGACCGCCTCACTCGTTTGACATCACATGTTTTTACTAACTTAATTTCTGGCAGTGTTTCTAGCATCTTCAGTGTTGTGATATACACTAATGCGCACCATTTTGGATAGCTTTTACCCTGCAGATTAGACTGGCAAGGACATGAACATCCAAGATCTTACGAAGATTTGGTAAGTCTATAATCAATAGATGTAAACTCATTGTCGAATATATGTTATTGTTGAATGACAACCACGTTGTGTGTCTGGGCCATTTACTCTTTGTTCAATCAGATTTAATCGTTGTTATATTGTTGTTGCATAATAACCAGATTTTAACTTTTACAGTTATGTACGATTACGTATTTTCGTATGTGTCGAAAGCTTGACACTGTAGTATAGAAACAAAATTGATAGAGCATTTATAAATATATCTGTTGTACTGCAGATAGGGTGGGGACTCTTGTGGTTCTGGCTACGTCAGGACACCACTGTTGACCAATCCACGCCCTAGAAAGGCTGTCGTTGCGTTATTTTCCTTGTGACCTGTGTTGTGATTCGTCCGTTGATGAATGTGTTTTACATAAAACGTTCTGCCCACAAGGAATGTAGCACACTGGTGGAACGAGATCAGGTGTACATGAAGAACCCAAGTTATGTCAGTTAATTTTTCAAGGGGCAAAAAAAACATAAGAAATTATATTTTCTTACAGTGCCATTGGCTGACAGTGTACTGAAATATTAGACAAAGACTTTGACCTAAATAATAAATAGACAATGTGGTTGCAGTACTGTATTTTTGTGATTCCTGGTGTCATCATTGTTTACATTTGTAACATTTTAGTCATTTATCAGATGCGATTTACAAGAGCAATTAGGGTTAAGTGCCTTGCTCATGGGCACAACAAAAGATTTGTCACCTAGTCTGCTCTGGGATTCGAACCAGCGACCTTTTGGTTACTGGCCCAACGCTCTTGACTGCTTCCCAACCTACAAATGTTGTGATTGCTTGAGGAACAAAGCATAGATAGTGGTTTAACTTGTAACAATGAAAGCTGGTTGAGTCATTCTGCTCATCAACACTGTTTGATCCCATAGGTTGCATCCAACAGACACATTGCACCTGACCATTTGCTGCAGATCTGTAAGCAGATTGGGCCGATTCTGGACAAAGAGGTGCCATCATGTGTTCCAGGCGTACATTCCCTACTGGGAACCGGGAGGCAGTCCTTACTCAGAACATCAAAAGGTGTTGAACTTTACATGTGTCTTGTTTGAGCGTGAATTCTAAATGTATACATCAGCAACTATTCTTTCTGTAATTGAATTGTAAAATGAAATTATTACAACTGACCTTTTCTTTCCACCTCTTCCAGATTACGGCAACGTTCGGAGGAAAGGCTCATCATTTGCTGCCCTGCACAGAGGGAGACCACCAGAGATGCATTTGAACTGCAGGGATCCTCCAAATCTAGGTTGGTATTCTCTGACACAGGATTGACATGTTCACACATGATTATTTTCTATTTATGCTGGTACTTTAAATTCAATGTGTGCTTATAACTCAACACATTCTGTGTTGTTGTTTTCTGTTAACATGATTCTTTTATTATCATGTTTGGACTCTAAATCATAGTGTTTTGTCCTTCACAGTGGAGGTGTACAGAGGAAGGGAGCTAACCGGTACTCAACGGTTCAGCACTGTGAACCCTGTGAGCAACTATCAGCACATGCGGATGCACAGGAGGATTCTGGGTCATCTGTCTGCAGTCTACTGCATCGCTTTTGATCGAACCGGTCTCAGGATTTTCACTGTGAGTCATCATAAAGATCAAGTTCTTGGGGGAAATCATTTTGGGGGAAATCATTTTAGGCTCATCACTTTATCTACCTTATCAAACCTACTTTCAAGGGCTCGGACGACTGCTTGGTGAAAATATGGTCTTCGTTTGACGGGAGGCTTCACTCCACCCTGAGAGGACATTCTGCTGAGATCTCAGACCTGGCTGTCAGCTTTGAGAATACCTTGATGGCAGCTGGCAGCTGTGACAAAACCATCCGAGTGTGGTGCCTTCGTACCTGTGCCCCTATGGCTGTCCTACAGGGGCACAGTGGATCCATTACCTCCCTACAGGTAGGAGCTTCTATCTTCCTCCAACACCCTTATGTTTTTATCTGACTAATGTTAGCCGGGCAAAGAGTATGTAAGCTAATGCTGTCCACAGTTTTGCAAATGTAGAAAACCATGCAACAGTATGATGTGATAACTGCACACATCTCTTTTTATCCCATTTTGTACATAATATTGTGAAATCTGTTGTGAATGTAATGTTTAAAACATTTATAACTGCCTTAATTTTGCTGGACCCCAGGAAGAGTAGCTGCTCCATAATAAATACAAATACTAAACCTGATTTGCTTCAGAAGCTCACATTGGACCACTAGTGTGTTGCTCTCAGTATAGATGTGGGTGCGTAAGTCTGTCTATCTGGAACATCATTTAACTGAGGGAATTACATCTGTCCTCAGTTCTCACCATTTGCCAAGGGCTCAAAGAGATACCTGGTGTCCACTGGAACTGATGCAACAATCTGCTTTTGGCAGTGGGATGTCAATAACATCAATTTCAGGTGAGTTTCAATTGCTGGCAGTTTGATCAAGATAATAATTGCATCCTGAAAATTACATCATAAGTCTGAAACATTTACACTCTGTTTGTAAAGTGATCGCCCGCAGAAGTTTACAGAGCGACCCAGGCCGGGAGTTCAGATGGTGTGCTCATCATTCAGTCCAGGTAATGATGTCAAGATAGCAGTTTTGTGTAAAAGAATGCTTTGGCTCTTTAAATACATTTCTACAAATTGATCATACAGTACCTTTTACACTCACCATAGCTGATACGATTTTCAACCGATGTATTGATCCAGCTTTTTACCTCGCCAACTGTTACAAGTATAAGCTACTCTAACATGGGTATAGAGAGGCTCTGAACCAAATTGGGATACATTTATAGTCGTTTTTGTTTTATAAAACGTTTTAGGTGGCATGTTCTTAGCGACGGGAAGTACTGATGATGTCATCAGAATATATTACCTGGGAGGTGGGAACCCTGAAAAAATATCAGAGCTTCATGAACACACGGTAAGATCCCTTGAAGATAAACCATCTCATGGCAGCAAAAAGCTGAACACAAGAAAATAATGAGTTCCTAAAACTATCATTTAATCCATTCAAGCTTTAATTTACAATAAATACAACAAACGTTGATGTAATATTCTAATCATTGTCAATATATGTTCTCATTTTTAGGACAAGGTCGACAGCATCCAATTTTGCCACTCAGGAGAAAGGTATGATCAGTGTGATTAGTTGAAGCACTCGCCTTAGTCCAACAGTTTTACTTTATAACATAAGGAATCATGAGGATTGTCTAGAGCAGTGGTTCCCAACCTTTTTCAGTCACTGTATCACTAACTGAGTTTTGCTCTGACTGGAGTACCCCTGAAGTACCCCTCATTTGCATTTTACCAGTAAGCCTATGGTCTCATGAGTCTTATCAAGTACCTCCAGTGCATAAGCCAAGTACCCCCAGGGACCCTTGTACCACTGGTCTAGAGTTCATTGTCTTGGTTTGCCTCGTCTCGTAGGTTTGTGAGTGGAAGTCGAGATGGCACAGCACGCATCTGGAGGCTGACTCAGCGTCAGCAGTGGAGGAGCCTTCTTCTCAACATGAACGCCACTCTACCAGGGTAAGGAATGAACAGCTTGACAGCACCATTACATACACCTACACATGCTTGTATCTATGTTTTCCTCCTTTCATATCGACTTTCTCCTCAGCTCAGAAAACACGACCAATGAGGAAAGCTTTTTCAAGCCCAAGGTCACCATGGTAGCGTGGGATCGCCATGACAACTCAGTAATCACAGCCGTCAACAACCATATCCTAAAAGTGTGGAACTCCTACACGGGCCAGCTGCTACATATCCTTAAAGTAGGAGCAACCACATTGTCTTACATTCCATTTTCGTGAACATTCTGTTTCACAAAGATAACTGAGGACATTTTGTATCTGTAACTACTAGTAGTGTAGATTTCCATCCTTCAACTACAGTGCATTCGGAAAGTATTCAGTATTCACTTTTTCCACATTTGTTACGTTATGGTCTTATTGTAAAATGTATTAAGTCGTCTTTTTTCCCTCAATCTACACACAATACCCCATAATGACAAGGCGAAAACAGGTTTTTTGAAAATTTTTGCAACTTTATTAAAAACAGATACCTTATGTACATAAGTATTCAGACCCTTTGCTATGAGACTCGAAATTGAGCTCAGGTGCATCCTGTTTCCATTGATCATCCTTGAGATGTTTTGAAAACTTGATTGGAGTCCACCTGTGGTAAATTCAATTGATTGGACATTATTTGAAAAGGCACACACCGGTCTATATATAAGGTCCCACAGTTGACAGTCAGAGCAAAAACCAAGCCATGAGGTCGAAGGAATTGTCCGTAGAGCTCTGAGACAGGATTGTGTCGAGGCACAGATCTGGGGAAGAGTACCAAAACATTTCTGCAGCATTGAAGGTCCCCAAGAACACAGTGGCCTCCATCATTCTTAAATGGAAGAAGTTTGGAACCACCAAGACTCTTCCTAGAGCTGGCCGCTCGGCCAAACTGAGCAATCGGGGGAGAAGGGCCTTGGTCAGGGAGGTGACCAAGAACCCGATGGTCACTTTGACAGGAGCTACAGAGTTCCTCTGTGGAGATGAACATTCCAGAAGGACAACACTCTCTGCAGTACTCTACCAATCAGGCCTTTATAGTAGAAGGCCAGACGGAAGCCACTCCTCAGTAAAAGTCACATGACAGCCCGCTTGGAGTTTGCCAAAACATGATTCTCTGGTCTGCGGCAGGGACTGGGAGACTAGTCGGGATCGAAGGAAATATGAACGGAGCAAAGCAGAGAGATCCTTGATGAAAACCTGCTCAGGACCTCAGACTGGGGCTAAGTTTCACCTTCCAACAGGACAACGTCCCTAAGCACACAGCCAAGACAACGCAGGAATGGCTTCGGGACAAGTCTTTGAATGTCCTTGAGTGGCCCAGCCAGAGCCCGGACTTGAACCCGATCGAACATCTCTGGAGAGACCTGAAAATAGCTGTGCAGCGACGCTCCCCATCCAACCTGATAGCGCTTGAGAGGATCTGCAGAGAAGAATGGGAGAAACTTCCCAAATACAGGTGTGCCAAGCTTGTAGTGCACTCAACAAAGTACTGAGTAAAGGGTCTGAATACTTATGTAAATGTGATATTTCAGTTTTATTTTTAATACATTTGCAGAAATGTCTAAACCTGTTTTAGCTTTGTCATTATGGGGTATTGTGTGTAGATTAATGAGGGGGGGAAAAATTATTCAACATATTTTAGAAAAAGGCTGCATGTAACCAAATGTGGAAAAAGTGAAGAGGTCTGAATACTTCCGAATGCACTGTATTTGAAAAATAGTTGAAGTATAGTCCTAGATTCCTTGGTCAAGAGGACATTATAGTTCCACAGTTTTTTTCCCCCTTGTCACTGCAAGCATGCTTTTCAGGAACAGTTCCTCAAATATCTTTGGTCAATGACTTGGTAAAATAGCTAAATAGCATCAGACAGTGCGTTGACCTGACGGCTGTGTGATGCTCTGTGCAGGGCCACGAGGCTGAGGTGTTTGTCCTGGAGCCCCACCCCTCAGATCCCAGGATCATGCTGTCTGCTGGCCACGACGGAAACGTCTTCATCTGGGACATCGTCCGGGGCACAAAGACACAGCACTACTTCAACATGGTGAGGAGGAGCCACGCACCACAGCAGACTTAACAGTAACATCCATTCTCTCCAACTATGACTAACTCCATCTTGGTTGCTCTGTCTCCACTACAGATTGAGGGCCAGGGTCATGGTGCTGTCTTTGACTGCAAGTTCACTCCCGACGGCCAGCGCTTTGCCTGCACAGACTCCCACGGCCATCTGGTCATATTCGGCTTTGGGAGCTCCAAGCCATATGAGAAGGTAAGGATGCAGCTCATACTACATCTATGTATAAGAAAGAGTCCTCTATTCAATGGTTGGAGATGATATCCCAGTGAGATTGACTGCCTGTCTGTGTCCAGCTTCCAGATCAGGTGTTTTTCCACACCGACTATCGGCCACTGATCCGCGACGCCAACGGCTTTGTGTTGGACGAGCAGACCCAGCAGGCACCCCACCTCATGCCCCCTCCCTTCCTGGTGGATGTGGATGGGAACCCCCACCCCCCCAGATACCAGCGGCTGGTCCCCGGGAGGGAGAACATTGCAGACGAACACCTGGTGCCTCAGCTGGGATATGTCGCCACAAGTATGTTAACTACCTCATTACTTGACTATCTCAGTCTTCCTGCTTTGACCATATCTTTGAGTTAATTTGACTATTTATACAGCATTTGAGGCAGTTGTAAGGCAGTATGATCCAGGTGTTTATTGGACCAGTACAACAACACTAAAAGAGCAGTTGGGCACGTGTGTTTGTGTGGGTTTTGTATGACCAGTGCAACTACTAGCTCTTTCCCCCGAGAGTTTGTGGATGGGTGGGTTAATCTGTTTGAGTAAGTAAATGGGTGTGTTACTTAATACCCTTGCCCCTCCATCACACTGTGTCCCTGTTGTCCAACTCAGGTGATGGCGAGGTGATGGAGCAGGTGATCAGTCAGCTGACCACGGACCATGAGGAGGCCACGGCCAGACGCAGCGTTCTGGACGACGCCATCAGGCAGCTGCAGGAGCAGCAGGACAGGCAGAGCAGACCAGGGACACAGGCCCCAGAACAGGCCCCAGCAGAGGCCCCAGCATTCCCAGCCCCCAGCACCCCACGTAGAGGTACTAAGATAATGTTCCTAGCTCTCTTTTCCTTTCCATAAACTACCATTGCACTTGGGCATGCTCAAATACTTCACATTCCTACATGTTGATGATTAAGGACTCCATTGGAAATGGAAAATACTTTCTCATCCCTTATGGTTAAATTAATGATTGGGTTCTAGACAAGCAGTCAAGTTGTGTTCCCTCCTCTCTGTACCCAGCATCAGTGAATGAGCGAGGTGCAGCTGAGGTGCAGTCGTCCCCTAACGTGGGTCTGCGGCGCAGTGGGCAGGTGGAGGGGGTGAGACAGATGCACCAGAATGCCCCTCGCAGCCAGATGGCCACGGAGAGGGACCTGCAGGCCTGGAGACGCAGAGTGGTGGTACCCGAGCTCTCATCCAGCGGGTACAGGTGAGACAGACATCTCTCTATTCCTTAAACAACAGGGGGAGATAATCTGTATAGTTTGTTATAAGACAAAAGGATTCATTTATAAACAAGTCTACTCCTAAATAATTAATCTCTAGAACATTATTCCTGAAATGCAAGTTGAAATTAAATGTGTAAATTATCTTGTAGTTGCCAGGATGACTTCCGAATTACAAAAGGGGAGGAGGAGATTGCCATATACAATGCAAAGAAACGCCGTGTGACATATGGCAGTTGTAGAGTAAGTAGACATATTTATTCATTTAAAAATGACTGTGGTCATGACTGATTTTAAAATGATACTGACGTCATACCTGCATTTCTGCTTTGCTTCTGCCTCAGGATGATTCTGAAGATGAGGTGCCTTGCATCAAACGTGCACAGTCCCGCAAAAAGCAAAAAGTCTTCCAGCAGAGCAAAGATCGGATTGTGGAAGAATTAATTGAGTTCTCCTGTGAGGAGGGAGAGGAGACTGCAACATCTGAGGTATATTCTACAAACCTGTGTGATAAGAAATATGCTTTTGACATGTCCATTAGAGAATAACAAGCTATTTGGAATATTGGTGAGAGGTCAATCTTGCAATCTCCTTCCCCACCTCTAGGACCATGAGATGGAGGGCAGTGAACTGGATTCATCCAATGAGGAAGAGGAATGGAAAAGTGACAGTTCAAGGTACAGATAGGCCCTTTGCTTCTCTTGATTCCTTACAAAGGGGTACATGGCGTATGTCATATTGTCGTTTCGCTTGGCTTAATGTGAACATAACTTATGTTGCCCATGACAGCCACTCGTCCAGTGAGTACTCTGACTGGACAGCAGACGCTGGGATTAATCTGCAGCCCTCCACTCCCGTGTCATCACGGAAACGAGTTCGCCGCCAGTTTAGCAGCTCGGAGGAAGATAACGAGGAGGAAGAGGAGAAGCAGCAAAGTGACGAGGAAGAACGACCTCCTCAGACTAGCAAGCAGAAATCCAAGAAGCCCAAAAGCAAGATGCCCAAGGTTAGCCACTGTACTAACCTGCATATTTTGTTTATGTCAATGCTTGTATCCTGCTCTCGTATGACAAAAAGTTTCACTTCCCTATTGAATATTAAATCAATCTTATGTAATTGTACATGTGTATCACAGCGGCCTAAAGCCAGGCCGTCCATGAACAGAGAAGTGTCCAACGAGTTCAGACCCTCAACGTGGATCACTGATGTCGTTCCCAGGAAGTCTCCCTTCGTTCCCCAGATGGGTGATGAGGTACGTGACTGTCTGGACCATATGGCTTCCCTACTGTTGTGTGCATCTTTGGGGTCGAAATCAGGAGGCTGGTGGGAGGAGCTATAGGTATGGATTAAATGGAACTGTATCAAACATATGGAAACCAATTTTGACCCCGTTCCATTAATTCCATTCCAGCCATTTCAATGAGCCTGTCCTCCTATAGCTCCCCCCATCAGCCCCCTCTGGTCTAATTCATGTTACCCTCTCTCCCTCAGGTAATCTATTTCCGCCAGGGTCACGAGGCGTATGTAGAGGCAGTGAACAGGAACAACCTGTACCCCATTAACATGGAGAAACAGCCCTGGAGGAAGATGGAGCTGAGGGTAAGAGCATCATATCCACTCTGCTCCAAACTAGGAAACGGATAAATCTGTCTTCTGCCGATGCAGTAGAAAATGGGTTAGTGTGTTGAGAGGGCCAGTGTCTGAAAGGACATTGTTGAAGAGTAACTTGAAATTCTCTTTCTCTCTACAGGACCAAGAGTTTGTTAAAATAACAGGGATCAAGTATGAAGTGTGCCCTCCGACACTGTGCCGCCTGAAACTGACGCTCATTGACCACGGCACGGGCAAAATCACAGACAAATCATTTTATGTCAAGTAAATGATGCAACCACTTCAAAGTGTCTAACATTGAAGATACATGTACGTTTTTACAGACATTACCAGAGACATTTGGTAACTTTGGACTTCTGTACGCCTTCCCTCAGGTACCATGACATGCCGGATGTGATTGACTTCCTCGTGCTTCGGCAGAGTTATGACGAAGCACGCAGTAGAGTCTGGCAGCCAAGTAAGTTAACTACTTAAGGTACAGTAATGCCTGAGATGAATGGGTCAACATTTCGATACAATATTCTCTGCATTTCCCCCCATCTAAAATGGTAGTATTCCTCACTGCAGATGACAGATTCCGGTCTGTAATAGATGATGCCTGGTGGTTTGGGATCATTGTTTGTCAGGAGCCATATCAGCTTGAATATCCGGACAGTCATTTCCAGTGCTTCAAAGTCAGGTGAGAATGTATGATTGGGTCTGCGTTGTTGGAAACCAGTCTAAATGGTCCCCAACGGTTGATGCCTTCTGCGGTGGATTGCATGCTTCTAACCTGCTTGGTTTTGCTTTGTTGCCAGATGGGACAATGGCGAAATGGAGAAGCTAAGTCCTTGGGATGTGGAAGCTATTCCAGAGGATGGTAATTTAACAGACTCTGTTGGAAATGTTTCATTCTAGGACAGAAGTACTGTATGGTAACAATGGTTTGTGTCTGTGCTCTTCAGCCCAGCAACCTGAGTGTGTAGGTGGAGGGGTTCCAGTGACAGCAGAGGAGATGAGAGAGGTCATGTATAAACCCCAGACGGGAGAGTGGGGTGAGAGGAGCAGAGACAACGAGTGTGAACGCATCATAGCAGGCATTGAGCAACTCATCACCGTCGGTAAGAACACTCACCTCACCACTGCATTTTGGAACTATTTCCTCCTCAGCAGACCTGGGATTGTATACCATTCCTAGATGGGCTAGTGAGGTTTTGAATTTCAAATTCACAGTACTTCTGTTTCCGTTATTTTTTTATTTACAGATATTGTAGCCCCATTTTCTGGCCCGGTGGACATAGTTCAGTACCCAACCTACTGCACGGTGATAGCCTTCCCCACAGACCTGAGCACCATCAGACTGAGACTTATAAATAGGTTCTACAGGCGACTGTCCTCTTTAGTTTGGGATGCCAGATACATTGTGCACAATGCCCGGACCTTCAATGAGCCAAGGAGCAAGATAGCCCATTCAGCAAAACTTATCACAGATGTCCTGCTAAAATTTATCAAGTGAGTTGTCCAAGTGTTATTGAACTTTAACTTATACAGATAAATGTATCTGTATTTAACAACTTATGATGCTTTTTTATTTCCTCAGTCGACCTAGCTGTACGGATATTATGGAGATCTACAATGCTATTGAAGACATGGACTATACGGATGATGAGGTAAATCAGGTTTGATCATCAAATCATTCAAACCTTGCTGTGTAACTTTTGGGTTGAACTGATATTGATTTGAATGTCTTTCCCAGGACCTGGAAGAGGCACCAGGCCCCTCTTCTCGACACAGACTGCGCCAGGTAAGTAATGAAAGATGACGTAAAAACCAGAACATCTTTGTCTTAAAATCAGCAATGAAAATGTAGGGAAGTGGCTGGGATGTTGTCTTATATCTTATGTATGAGTCTCCCTTCACCCCAGCACTCTGTGGAGACGGTACCTGACCAGGACTCCTGGAAGGGGCAGTGCAAGCGCCTGATGAACTATGTCTTTGAGTGTGAGGACTCCGAGCCCTTCAGAAAGCCTGTGGATCCTACCTCCTACCCAGTAAGAAAACAGAGTTCCACTGTAATAGTGACTCTGGCTTTGACAGAACTGTTGATCTAATGTGGCTCATGTCTGTTTGCAGGACTACCTTAACATCATTGACACTCCCATGGACTTTGGGACTGTGAAGGGGACCCTTGAGGAGGACCGCTATGAAAACCCCATGGAGCTCTGCAAAGACATACGTCTGATATTTGCCAACGCTAAAGCCTTCACGCCAAACAAACGCTCAAAGGTATTTCTGCTCTTTCATTTCCAAACCATACAAGTGATTCAAGTGTAAGAAATTCAGCAATCTTCTATTGAGTTGATTTTTCATTTGACATTGGTCAGGTTCTGGATTGTCATCAATCTAGGGACTAGGACCTGATGCCAAGTTGCTGTGCTCTACAGATTTTTATCTCCCCTCTGTTCCCAGATCTACAGTATGACTTTGCGGCTCTCTGCATTCTTTGAAGAGCGAATCAGAACAATCATATCGCAATACAAAACTGCCGTCAAGAGCAGCGAGAAGCTCCGCCGCAGCCAGAGGTTCCGGAAGAAGCTTCAGCACCACGAGTCTGCTGTACCCAGCACTAACACCACAAGGTAGGCCTCACTTCTACTGCCCACAGACCTCATTGGGCTTAAGGAAATGAACTTGTGTGGTCCACGGGACCTACAGCACTGCTAATGATAATGTATTTTCCCTTCAGTCAAAAGAGGGCTGCTCTAAAAACTCAGGAAAAAGTGGAAGCGGCGTCAACGACCAAATCTACCTCAGCCAAAGTGTCTGCTCCCGAGAGAACCAGGAGAAGGAGCCACAGCAGTGACAGCTCAGGCCACAGCTCTTCTGAAGCCTCCTCAGGGTCAGACTCTGAGAGTGAGTTATCTATGAGTGACTCTGAAGAGGAGAAACGCCCGGGGTCCTCACAGCACCATCACAGCAGAGAGACCAGGGGAACCAGAAGAGTCACCAGGAACAATGGGGCAAAGAAGAAAAAAAGTTAGCATTTCACACAAATCTGGTAGAAGGCTGTTTGCAAGACATCCCTTAGTCTCTGTCCCTCTAATAAAATCCCTGTTTTTAACATTTTATTTCAGTTGCCGAGAGCGAGGAAGAGTCCTCCAATGAGGGGGAGGAGAGTGAGGACGGCGGGAAGTCGTCCAACTCTTTGTCTCGCCGATTCCCAAGCAGGTCCAGCAGCAGGAGCACCAGGCTGACCAGGAACAATGCTGTTGCCCATAGGAAACGCACCAAACAGCCAGGTAAACACCATCACACCATTAGAGCAGGGAAAAGGAGAGGTAACTAGAGCAGGGAGTGGTCAGGCAAATGCCCTTACAGATTAAGAAAAATGGACAGACAACTGCCCTTATGGTTAAAGGTCTGAACTGCCCATACGAGCAGATATTTTTTTATTTGATTATTAGCCATTAAAATGTTGTTGCTGCTCTGTGTGGGTCCAGAGAGGGGTGCCCAGATGAATGGTCACTGCAGAAAATTTGGGCGAGAGAGGCGGCTAAGCAGCGAATCTGAGAGATCACCATCCCAGGGTACAGACACTTACAGGGAGGAGGATGAGGAGGAGAATGTGGGCCGCAGGACAATGAAAAGGAAGACTGCCAGGGCGGCCGTCAACAAGATGAAGCTTCTGGAAGCCTCTGAGGGAAACTATGGTTCAGCCTCTGAGGAAGAGGACAAACATAGGAGGAAAAGCAGCCGCCATGCGACCCGAGTCAGCAAACGCACTGCCGTGAGCCAGAGCAGCTCTGAATCAGAGGAGCAGTCATCAGCACAGAGTGAGCATACAGTCAGCTTAGACTGGTTTGGATCAACTTTTATTGTTCATGGATCTACTGTACCAGAGCCACAAAAGGGGGCGTTCGTTGAAAAAAACATTTAACACTGTTGGGTAACATACGCTTTCTTTCCCCTAGGTTCTAAAAAAGACAAGGATTCATTGGGTGATTGGGAGAACAATGAGGACAGTATTGAGAGTGAAGCTTCATCCTTTCGTTGCCATCAGAATGGAGAGAGTAAGAACTCCAACAGCCGCAGGACGACCAGACAAGCTGCAGAGACGGATGGTAAGGGTAAGAGCTACAGACATACTGTAGATGCTTTCAGTCATGGCTACTTTCTCTGCCTTTTCTCCAAGTTCTGTCATTTGTTGCTGTAGTGTTAATGTTTGTATCTATCTCTATTTCAGATGAGACAAATCATGTAAATGGGCACAGCACAAAACATGACAGTACTTCTGAGGAGGAGGAGAGCTCTGATGGTGAAGAAGAGGAAGAAGCTGTTGCGTCTCAGAAGTCCTCCAGAAGCTTGACAACCACTGCAGTGAGCAAAATTAGAACTTGCATTACCAGTTATATGGCGGAAGAGAAGTCTGGCTCCAGAAAGAGACAACACAAACCTCTGGCAAGCTCTGACGAGGAATACCGAGAACACTATGCTCAAAAGCACCCTCACCAAAACGGGAGAAAGGTGGAGAAAGAACAAGCTGAAGGCTCTGAGAAAAATTGTAAATTGCATTCAAAAAGCCAAGAACAAACATCTGCCTCAACCCACAAACAGGATGGCCCTGAATCAGAGGAACTCCGTGACACTCCAAAGAGATCAAACTCTCGCAAAAAAAGAGTGAGGTCTGAAGAGGAGGAGGAGGAAGAAGACAGCAACCACTCAGATAATGAATCAAAGGGAGAATCCAATAAACGTCAGTTGCGAAACAACAACAAACCCAAAAGACAGAGTCACAATGACTCAGTTTCAGAGAGCGAGGAGGAAGTTGTACCCAACAGGAGAGCAAGGAGAAAACTGCATGCTTCCTCAGAGGAAGAATCTGATGGGAAGGAGAAGCATAGTCCTAGCAGGCGGCCTTGCCTTCGAGCCCAACCAAAAAAGAAATACATCAATGAAGACTCTGAGGAGGACCTGAACTCTGAGATGCAAGGCAGCTGTAAGAATGGAAATAGCAATGCTGTTTCAGATAAAGGACATCAACGCAACCAAAAAGCTTCCCCAGCTACTACAAAACAGTCCCCTTCCAAGAGAAAACGCATTTACACCTCAGACTCCTCAGACAACCCTTATGAAAAGAAACAGTGCATGCCCAAGGCTAAGAGCTACTGCGAAGATGAGGACAAGGGGGAAACAAAAAGATCCAACTACAAGTATCCCAAGAAGGAATCTAGATCCAAGTCTGAACCCGAGGACTGTAGTAGTCAGGAAGACACCTCTTCCCACCAAGGGTCAGAGGATGAGAAGGAGGTTGAGTGTCCAAGGGGGAAGAGACGTTTGGAGCGACAGAAACGCAAGCGACAGGAACGCTGCAGCAGCAGTGCCCACAGTTCTGCCTCTAAAAGCGAGGAGGACGAAGAGTCCTCTGCCAGCTCAGGGTCCCAGAGCAGTCCAAAGAGAAAAAAACACAACAGGAGGTCAAGGGTCAGCAACAAGGGTGCCACCCGACAACGCCGGAGGGACCCCTCTGAGGCAGACAGTGACCAGTCGTACGCAGAATTCCAGAGAGGAGCGTGTGGCACGCGTATCAAGACCCGAAACCGTGGCAAACGAACGGTGACATATCACGACAGCGAATGAAGGCGTAGCGAAAGAGACTAACTGGAGACCTTGAAGACACTTGATCGCCACATTAAAGGTAGTAGCACTGGAGCTTTTTCAAGAGGAAATGCTGTGAATCTGTTTCATTCAGGGATATTTATATTTTCTATGAAAAAAAAAAAAAATGAAAAAAGAAGAGTAGTTTATAAAATATAGCGCAAACCACCTCCCATTCTGCTTTTGTGATTTGGCCAGCTAAATAACTGTTCGGGGGAGCATTGTCAGCTTGGGTGCTATCTTAATATACCTCTGTTTAATCAAGCATATTTTGCTGGCTTGCACTAAGAAACACACTGTAGAGGTATTTCATACACTAGTTTCACATTAGGAACTCAGGGGTCAACTAAGTTTACTGTAGTCTCAGCCATTCAGTCTTGGGAGCTAGAGTAGGTAGGGACAATAAACATTTCCAGGATGGCAGTTTCAGTCCAAGCACACTTACTGAGACAAAACTAATCCACTTCACCCTCCTTTGACTTCAAGTCCTTTGTAAATCCACATTAATTATCCTTTACTGTATTGTGAGGTGACTTGTTGATATGAGCCAAAATGTACAAATTTGAATTCCTAGTTTTCCTCCCCTTTGTTTTAATTTTTTTTTGGGGGGGGGGGGAGATATGTGTGGTGTGTATTCTAGTCATGGAATGAGGTGTAAATATATGGGATTGAGAATGGCATCTTTTGAAAGGTTTCTGAGGATCACTCTGTAGCAAATGATTGCTTGTTTAAATTTGAGCATTAATTTTCCTTTCATGTCATGACAATGCATTGTCTTGCCACATGTCACAAATTGGTACCCTTTTGCCAAGTACAGGAAACCAAAAAGTACTTATTGCAAAATACTGTGATTTCTCATATTGGGAAGACATTCTAGTGGTGTTCTGTGTTATGTACTCTCAGTATTACATTTATTTTCAGAGAGAACTTGACTGCATTTAACTTTTTGCCAGTCACAATTTAGTTGTGTGTGTTGCGGCGGTCTTGAACTGCAATTGCATTGACATGTTTGCTAAATGTTTTTCATACACTTTGATACAAACATTTCATAGGAAAATGTTACTGGTACTCCGTATGGTTGTGGAGTGCAAGAGGGCTGTTTTTTTTCTTTTCTTCTGGTTAATAAAGACATACATTCAAGGCTCACTTTGTATGTGTTATCAATTTCATATGCATTCTTAACCTTTCCTTAAACTGAACAAAAATATAAACACAACTTCAAAGATTTTGCTGCGATACAGTTCATATAAGAGAATCAGTCAATTTAAATCAATTCCATTAGACCCTAATCTATAGATTTCACATGACTGGGCAGGGGCGCAGCCATGGATGGGCAGTCAATCAGAATAAGTTTTTCCCCACAAAAGGGCTTTATTATAGCCATAAATACTCACTAACATTTTAGAGACATAAGCTTTTTGTGCGTATGGAACATTGCTGAGATCTTTTATTTCAGCTCATAACACATGGGACTAACACTTTACATTTAATACATCCCACTAATGCTGTGTGGATCAATGCTTTGGCTACCGTGTGGATTGTATTTGAAGCAGTAGTTAAAAAACTAAGTGTCAGCACCAATATATAATGCCACATTGATGTGCTAGTCGGAACTAGGAAATGTTCGACTTTCTAACTGGTTGTAGTTATACATGTGCCGCGTTCAAAGAATCCGTAAGTAGGACATTTCTGCATTTCCTAGTTCCAATTAGCATTTGAACGCAGCATAAATTATTGGACATCACTGGGGCTCATGCCTCGTTTTTATCTCGGAAATGTCGACTTGCTAATCTAGGTGGCAGTGTCGGATCCCGAGTTACCCATTTGGGATGTATCAGGGTGTTTCCACACTTGGTCCCTTTCAGACAATTTTTGAGCACTCCGTACGGTTCGCTTATTTTTTGTGTGCAGTGTGAATAGTCCAAAGTAACTCGGACCCCTCAAAATCCCCTGAAGCGAACCAAACTGAGACCATCTCGAGAGGTGGTCTGAGTTCTGTTCCCTTTTTTGGGGGACAATGTGAACACAAGGCTCCCTAGGTTTGCTTGTCATTATTCCTGCACTACACACTATCAAATAAAATTGTATTAGTCACATGCGCCGAATACAACAGGTGTAGACCTTACAGTGAAATGGTTACTTACAAGCCCCTAACCAACAATGCAGGTAAAAAAGAATAAGATAAAAGTAACAAGTAATTAAAGAGCACCAGTACAATAGCAAGACTATATACAGGGGGGGTACCGATACAGAGCCAATGTGCGGGGACACCGGTTAGTTGAGGTAATATGTGCATGTAGAGTTATTAAGGTGACCATGCATAAATGACAACAGAGAGTAGCAGTGGTGTAAAGAGGGGGAGGGGCAATGCAAATAGTCTGGGTAGCCATTTTACTAGATGTTCAGGAGTCTTATGGCTTGGGGGTAGAAGTTGTTTAGAAGCCTCTTGGACCTAAACTTGGCGCTCCGGTACCACTTGCAGTGTGGTAGCAAAGAGAACAGTCTATGACTAGGGTGGCTGGAGTGACAATTTTTAAGGCCTTCCTCTGACACCGCCTGGTATAGAGGTCCTGGATGGCAGGAAGCTTGGCCCCAGTGATGTGTTTTGCCGTTCGCACTACCCTCTGTAGTGCCTTGCGGTCGGAGGCTGAGCAGTTGCCATATCAGGCAGTGATGCAACCAGTCAGGATGCTCTCGATGGTGCAGCTGTAGAACCTTTTGAGGATCTGAGGACCCATGCCAAATCTTTTCAGTCTCGTGAGGGGGAATAGGTTGTGTCGTGCCCTCTTCACAACTGTCTTGGTGTGCTTTGACCATGTTAGTTTGTTGGTGATGTGGACACCAAGGTACTTGAAGCTCTCAACCTTCTCCACTGCAGCCCCATCGATGAGAATAGGGGCATGCTCGGTGCTCTTTTTCCTGTAGTCCACAATCATCTCCTTTGTCTTGATCGCGTTGAGGGAGAGGTTGTTGTCCTGGCACCACACGACCATGTCTCTGACCTCCCTATAGGCTCTCTCGTCGTTGATCACTAGACTACTGCAACACCGTTTCCCCTACCATAAACTCTCTCACATTGGTGCCACAAAAGAGAGAAGTTGATGATGTGCAGGTTGGCAGAAAAAAAATGGGTGCTGTTTTTGGACAGGCCTGTTGATTAGTGATAGTCAAGGATGCACAGAAATTCCTAAATATGAGTTTTTAATTCAGATTATTTGTTTACAATATGTGATCTTTAGGCTAAGAAAGCTGCATAAACTGTTTATTCGATTGTAGGGTTTGAATAGTGTGAGATGACATCAACATATTTGGTGAGAATCACAACAGAGTACAAATCAATTATAGCTCTTAAAGAGGCAGTAGCCTACATGGGGTGTACAATTTTCAATTACAGCATAATTTTTATTTTTATTTTACCCCCTTTTTAAATCTTGTCTCATCGCTGCAACTCCCTAGCGGGCTTGGGAGGCGAAGGTTGAGTCATGCGTCCCCCGAAACATGACCCGCCAAACCGTGCTTCTTAACACCCGCCGGCTTAACCCCGAAGCCAGCTGCACAAATGTGTCGGAGAAAACACTGTTTAACTGACAACCGAGATCAGACTGCAGGTGCCCGGCCCGCCACAAGGAGTTGCTAGAGTGTGATGAGCCAAGTAAAGCCTCCCCCGGCCAAAACCTCTCCTAATGCGGATGGCACTGGGCCAATTGTGCGCCGCCCTATGGGGACTACAGATCACGGCCAGGTGTAATACAGTGACAATCTCTAGCACTGCGATGCAGTGCCTTAGACTGCTACGCCACTCAGGAGGCCCCTTTACAGCATTATTTCATCTGCAGTTATTCTTCTTATTTATTATTTTACCAATAATTTAAATGTGTATCTTCTGATTACAATTATTTCTCATATTTTAATTAATCTATTAGCTTCCAAAATGTAAGTAGTGGCCATGTACTCTTATAATCTCCACCAGACACAGCCAAAAGAGGACTGGCCACCCCTCAGAGCCTGGTTCCTCTCTAGGTTTCTTCCTAGGTTCCTGCCTTTCTAAGAAGTTGTTCCTAGCCACCGTGCTTCTACATCTGCATTGCTTGCTGTTTGGGGTTTTAGGCTGGGTTTCTGTATAAGCACTGTGACATCTGCTGATGTAAAAGGGGCTTTATAAATACATTTGATTTGATTTAGTTATATCTAGCTGTCCAATAACGCATTCTGATGGAATGGCTTGTCCTGCACTTTGTAAAAAAACTGAGTGCATTGAGTGAATGTCCTTTCTAAGCATACAGTAGCAATGTGAATGCAAAGAGGACTCAGACCACAAAATAGGTGAAGTGAACTGGCAAAAGACTTGAGTCCTCATTCAAAGGCAAGGGCAGTGTGAATACAAAGATAAGAGTTATTTTGCTTTTTTTTTACACCAGAATTCACAGTAAATAGTACTGCGATCGTTTATTTTAAAGAGGACTACATGTGAAAATACCTTCAGAATTAACCAATAGGAAGCTCTACGCAAATAACCTACGTTCATTTTAACTCGGGAGGTCCCAAGTTTCCGACAGGACATGAACGAGGCATAAACCCATTTATTTTATTCTATCTTTCAGCACTTTCGGTATAAATTATGGTATCTGTTACAGGCAAAATAATTATTTAAAGTTATTCCGCACTATTAAGACATATTTTGGAATATTAATGTAGTGCCAAGTTGATCAAGTAAATGTGGCAATATACATTTTGATCAATTTATAGTATTCTTTAGCACAAAAATGCATTTCCCAATCATTAGCTAACATGTGGAAGCTGTTCGCGTGACTGTCAAATTCTGCCAAATGCTTGCTAAAAACATATTTTACGTTTATCACTGAACAGTTAGCTATCAACCCATCTGAAGATATCTAGATTTTGCGTGTACAATACTTACCTTTATTCTTCAGCCTAATCATTCAAAGTGGATTTGTAGCTAGCATGTCCTCGAAGTCTCTTCTCCACTGTTTACACTACTAGCCGAGTCAGTGGGTTAGTCAGTCAAGTCATCTGTAGATCGCTAATTAACGTAAGTGCACTATGTCAGCTTGCAAGCGTTTGCTTTACATTGTAAAACACAGAGGGATATGGCCATCGATATGGAGGAGAAATGTCACCACTTGGTCACCTGTAGGAGCTGCCTTCAATGCCAAACCTCACAGAAGACTTGAGTTGTTTGAAAAAAATGTGGTATGTTAATCAAGTCATTAAACTACAGTAATCCCAAATGTATCTTAGCCTATGTGATGTAGCTAGTTGTTGTTTTATCTAACACTACTGTATTTGATTTGCACTTGTCACTATACTGTTTTTACAAACAATGCTTTGTCCTTCAGTCAAGAAAAGTAGCTAATAGTCAAAGTTTTCTGTTTACAAAGCTTTTGGTCTAGACTAGTAACAGTATTTTAAATTCCTACCCACATAATGTAGTCAAACGGTATCCTAAAACCTTCACAGGGCTTGTTTGGAGTCCCAGAGCTGAGCTCCCCTGCTGGCTTCGAGGTGACCACTAAAAGGGCTCTGAAGGACACACGGGAGCTGGTGGATAAAGTCTGCAGTAGCCCTCCTGGAGCTGTTACTGTGGAGACTTTTGACCAACTCTCAGACGGCTTGTGCAAAGTAGCAGACCTGGTAAGATGTATACAGTACCAGTCAAAAGTTTGGACACACCAACTCATTCAAGGGTTTTTCTATATTTTAACAATTTTCTACAGTGTAGAATAATAGTGAAGTCATCAAAATGATGAAATAACGCATATGGAATCATGTAGTAACCAAAAGTGTTAAGCAAATATATATTTTAGATTCTTCAATGGAGCCACCCTTTGCCTTGACAGCTTTTGCACACTCTTGGCATTCTCTCAACCAGCTTCACCTGGAATGCTTTTCCAATAGTCTTGAAGGAGTTCCCACATATGCTGAGCACTTGTTGGCTGCTTTTCCTTCACTTTGCGGTCAGACTCATCCCAAACCATCTCAATTGGTTTGAGGTTGGGTGATTGTGGAGGCCAGGTCATCTGATGCAGTACTTCATCATTCTACTTCTTGGTCAAATAGCCCTTACACAGCCTGAAGGCGTGTTGGGTCATAGCCCTGTTGAAAAACAAATAATAGTCCCACTAAGAGCAAACCAGATGGGGTGGGATATTGCTGCAGAATGCTGTGGTAGCCATGCTGGTTAAGTGTGCCTTGAATTCTAAATAAATCCCTGACAGTGTCACCAGCAAAGCACCATCACACCACCTCCATACTTCAAGGTGGGAACCACACATGCGGACATCATCCGTTCACCTACTCTGCAACACAGCGGTTGGAACCAAAAATCTAAAATTTGGACTCATCAGACCAAAGGACAGATTTACACTGGTCTAATGTCCATTGCTTGTGTTTCTTGGCCCAAGCAAGTCTCTTCTACTTATTGGTGTCCTTTAGTAGGGGTTTCTTTGCAGCAATTCGACCATGAAGACCTGATTCACGCATTCTCTTCTGAACAGTTGATGTTGAAATGTGTCTGTCACTTGAACTCTGTGAAGCATTTATTTGGGCTGCAATTCTTCACCCCTTAGAGGCTGGTAACTCTAATGAACATATCCTCTGCAGCAGAGGTAACTCTGGGTCTTCCTTTCCTGTGGCAGTCCTCATGAGAGAGAGTTTCATCATCAGGGATGCAAACTAGTCACCTTTTCGCCGAAATTCGCAGTTTTGAATCCAAAATAGGTGACCTACGTGGTTTGTGTAAATCCGATGAGAAAAGTTTGGGAGTTTGGCCTGTGTAGGCTGTCATTTAAATAAGAATTTGTTCTTAACTGACTTGCCTAGTTAAATAAAGGTTTAAATATACACTGCTCAAAAACATAAAGGGAACACTTAAACAACACAATGTAACTCCAAGTCAATCACACTTCTGTGAAAACAAACTGTCCACTTAGGAAGCAACACTGATTGACAATAAATTTCACATGCTGTTGTGCAAATGGAATAGACAACAGGTGGAAATTATAGGCAATTAGCAAGACACCCCCAATAAAGGAGTGGTTCTGCAGGTGGGGACCACAGACCACTTCTCAGTTCCTATGCTTCCTGGCTGATGTTTTGGTCACTTTTGAATGCTGGCGGTGCTTTCACTCTAGTGGTAGCATGAGACGGAGTCTACAACCCACACAAGTGGCTCAGGTAGTGCAGCTCATCCAGGATGGCACATCAATGCGAGCTGTGACAAGAAGGTTTGCTGTGTCTGTCAGCGTAGTGTCCAGAGCATGGAGGCGCTACCAGGAGACGTGGAGGAGGCCGTAGTTGGGCAACAACCCAGCAGCAGGACCGCTACCTCCGCCTTTGTGCAAGGAGGAGCAGGAGAAGCACTGCCAGAGCCCTGCAAAATGACCTCCAGCAGGCCACAAATGTGCATGTGTCTGCTCAAACGGTCAGAAACAGACTCCATGATGGTGGTATGAGGGCCCGACGTCCACAGGTGGGGGTTGTGTTTACAGCCCAACACCGTGCAGGACGTTTGGCATTTGCCAGAGAACACCAAGATTGGCAAATTCGCCACTGGCGCCCTGTGCTCTTCACAGGTGAAAGCAGGTTCACACTGAGCACGTGACAGAGTCTGGAGACGCCGTGGAGAACGTTCTGCTGCCTGCAACATCCTCCAGCATGACCGGTTTGGCGGTGGGTCAGTCATGGTGTGGGGTGGCATTTCATTGGGGGGCCGCACAGCCCTACATGTGCTCGCCAGAGGTAGCCTGACTGCCATTAGGTACCGAGATGAGATCCTCAGACCCCTTGTGAGACCATATGCTGGTGCGGTTGGCCCTGGGTTCCTCCTAACGCAAGACAATGCTAGACCTCATGTGGCTGGAGTGTGTCAGCAGTTCCTGCAAGAGGAAGGCATTGATGCTATGGACTGGCCCGCCCATTCCCCAGACCTGAATCCAATTGAGCACATCTGGGACATCATGTCTCGCTCCATCCACCAACGCCACGTTGCACCACTGACTGTCCAGGAGTTGGCGGATGCTTTAGTCCAGGTCTGGGAGGAGATCCCTCAGGAGACCATCCGCCACCTCATCAGGAGCATGCCCAGGCGTTGTTGGGAGGTCATACAGGCACGTGGAGGCCACACACACTACTGAGCCTCATTTTGACTTGTTTTAACCTGTTTTAGGATAGGGGGCAGTATTTTCACGGCCGGATAAAAAAGGTACCCGATTTAATCTGGTTATTACTCCTGCCCAGAAACTAGAATATGCATATAATTGTTTGATTTGGATAGAAAACACCCTAAAGTTTCTAAAACTGTTTGAATGGTGTCTGTGAGTATAACAGAACTCATATGGCAGGCCAAAACCTGAGAAGATTCCATACAGGAAGTGCCCCCTCTGACCATTTGTTGGCCTTCTATAACCTCTTTATCGAAAACAGAAGATCTCTGCTGTAACGTGACATTTTCTAAGGCTCCCATAGGCTCTCAGAAGGCGCCAGAACGGGGAATGATGACTCTGCAGTCCCTGGGCGAAAAACAGTAGGGCTTTTGGAAAGTGGTCGTTCTGAGAACAATGACACGGGTGCGCGCGTGCATGTGAAGACTCCATTTTCTATTTTCAGTGTTTGAACGAAAACAAGGTCTCCCGGTCGGAATATTATCGCTATTTTACGAGAAAAATCGCATAAAAATTGATTTTAAACAGCGTTTGACATGCTTCGAAGTACGGTAATGGAATATTTTGAATTTTTTTGTCACGATACGCGCCGGTGCGTCACCCTTCGGGATAGTGTCTTGAACGCAAGAACAAAACGCAGCTATTTGGATATAACTATGGATTATTTGGAACCAAAACAACATTGGGTGTTGAAGTAGAAGTCCTGGGAGTGCATTCTGACGAAGAACAGCAAAGGTAATCCAATTTTTCTTGTAGTAAATCTGAGTTTGGTGAGTGCCAAACTTGGTGGGTGTCAAAATAGCTAGCCATGATGGCCGGGCTATCTACTCAGAATATTGCAAAATGTGCTTTCACCGAAAAGCTATTTTAAAATCGGACACCGCGATTGCGTAAAGGAGTTCTGTATCTATAATTCTTAAAATAATTTATGTTTTTTGTGAACGTTTATCGTGAGTAATTTAGTAAATTCACCGGAAGTGTTCGGTGGGAATGCTAGTCACATGCTAATGTAAAAAGCTGGTTTTTGATATAAATATGAACTTGATTGAACAAAACATACATGTATTGTATAACATATGTCCTAGGAGTGTCATCTGATGAAGATCATCAAAGGTTAGTGCTGCATTTAGCTGTGGTTTTGGTTTTTGTGACATTATATGCTAGCTTGAAAAATGGGTGTGTGATTATTTCTGTCTGGGTACTCTCCTGACATATTCTAATGTTTTGCTTTCGTTGTAAAGCCATTTTGAAATCGAACAATGTGGTTAGATAAAGGAGAGTCTTGTCTTTTAAAATGGTGTAAAATAGTCATATGTTTGAAAAATTGAAGTTTTGGGATTTTTGAGAGCGTGGCGCGAATTACAAACTCCTATCATTGGATATTGGCGAGGCATTCTGCTAGCGGCACATCTAGATGTAAGAGTTTAAGTGTTCCCTTTATTTTTTTGAGCAGTATATATTAAATACCTCATGAAGCTGCTTGAGAGAATGCCAATAATGTGCAAAGCTGTCATCAAGGCAAAGAGTGTCTACTTTGAAGAATCTCAAATATAAAATATATTTTCATTTGTTTAACACTTTTTTGGTTACTACATGATTCCATATGTGTTATTTCATTGTTTTGATGTCTTCACTATTATTCTACAATGTAGAAAATAGTAAAAATAAAGAAAAACCCTGGAATGAGTAGGTGTGCCCAAAATTTTGACTAGTACTGTATATATTTATTAATATAGAAAGCACAGGATGGAGTCAAAAACCAATCAATTTAAGTTGACCGGTACACTTATTTTCTCCCCAAACCAGGCTGACTTTGTGAAAGTGGCACACCCGGACCCGTCCTTCCGTGAGGCAGCAGAGAAGACATGTATAGAGATCGGCACAGTTGTAGAAAAGTAAGTGCCATTGAACTAGGTCTAATAGAATATATATTATTGAGTGGCATATTACATAATGATTCTTCACTGTTTGTTTATCTCACAGACTCAACACCAATGTTGACCTTTGTAGAAGTTTAAAGAATTTGTTGGATAACAAAGAAGTTTTAGCTCAGTTGGACCCAGAAACAAGGTATGCTCTCCAACCTAAATCCTTTTACCGGTAGTTAATTTAGTGTAGACTTGACAGTTTCATTCTGATAATGTAAATGTTTCTGTCTACCTAGGAAAGTGGCTGAGCTGTTCATGTTTGACTTTGCGATCAGTGGAATTCATCTTGATGAAAAACTGGTAAGGTACCCCTTTTAATTGGTTTTAAAGTGTGTTGATAACCACCCTTGTCACGTTTCTTTCATCTCCTTACTGTCTCTTTTCTGACTTTTACATTTTGCAGCGAAAAGAGGCTGTCAAGCTTCACGTCAAGCTCTTGGATCTCAACAATGAGTTTCTTATGGGCTCTCACCTCCCAAACAGAATAGCAAAGTCAGCTATACCTGAGCACATTCATTGCCACTTTGCAACGGAGGGCAGTTTCATTCAGATTGGGGGTCTACACGCTGAGTCCTCTAATGACCTGGTATGTTTTCATTTGCAAATGTTTTTCTCTTTCACCACCAGGTAGCGCCCATATCACATGATATCCAGTTGTACTGTTGTACTGCTAGCGCTGCAGTCTATCTGAAGAAATGCCTACATAATGCTGTGCACACGTTGGAGAGATTGCACGTGTGAAATGCAATTGTTGAGTAATAGTCAGAGACTCTCTGTCCTGCATTTTCCTGATTTGTCCTGATTTTATTTGATGCTCCGTGCCTGGGAGGGTTGCTCTGTGATAGGGATGGCTAAGGGGTGAAGAAACTGAAACGCATGCTTTTGACATCATTCTTTTCAGGTTCGGGAGGTTGCCTATAGGATTTTCCTCTACCCAAATTCAGATCTGATGGAGTGTCTGGAAGAGCTGTTGAAATGCAGGAACAAACTGGCCAAACTGGTGGGCTATGAGTCTTACGCACACAGAGCTTTACAGGGAACCATGGCCAAAACCCCAGGTAAATATGCTTCCTCCCCTGTCCCCAACAATGACTTTCCCTTCAATTAGTTAACCTTTGACCTTTTTTGGATTCATATGTAGAAGCTTTGGTAGTGCTTCAGTGTATAATTAGGAGGGATATTTAGCAATGACTACCATTTCGGCCAGATACCGCCAAGTTAGTAAACATACTTGTTTAACCAGGTTTACCAGCAGGTTACATGAATGAATGAATGAATGAATGAATGAATGATTCAACCAATGCCCTCTATTAAACACAAAAAAATCACCCAGGCAAAAACTGTCACCCAGTTAGAATATTACACTACCACTGTGCTACACTGTTGATGTTGGGAATGATAAAGCCTTTGTGTGTGACTGCTATAACATGGCCCTCCTTTCTTCTGCCCACAGAGACTGTGATGAACTTCCTCCAGCTACTGACGGACAAACTCTCCGAAAGGTACAGCACTTAATACAAGTAAAATAAAAAATGAGCTTTGCCAAAATCAACAGAATTTGTTCACCTTATATACAGTATATAGCTATAAGGAAATATATAATCCACCTTGTCTTGAAAAGCTGACATGTATCCTCTCTACCACAAGGTGATGATATAACCTTTAAAGAGTGAAAGAGCTTTATAAGTTTAGTGAAGTGAAGGTTTGAAAAAAATTATATGTTTGAATTCCAATTTATATGCTGGAGCTTTCAGAGATCCAGTTATTTGGATACAGAATTGACTATAAAGCAGAAATAATAGTTTGTTAAATAGATTAATACACTTTTCACATATTTAGTTGAATTTGAATTAGGCCTGACAGTGAAGTCAGCAATCACATCAGCCACTCATTTTAAATCTCTTCCCATACAGAACCGCAATAGACTTTGAGATGATTAAAGACATGAAGACAAAACTCAACCCCCATAATGCGGTAAATACTGCTTTGTTGTCGTTTATAAATATTTATATTCCAGCTGATGTAGCAATGTACATATAAAGATATGAATCCATAGTGAGATGAAAAAAGGTGAATACAAATGGTGGTGTGTTATTTATTCTTGTCACAAGCTATTAGTAATATGTTTATCTTCCATAGGAGCTCATGCCATGGGATCCTCCATACTTCAGTGGTGTGTTGCGTGCTGAAAGTTGAGTATTACAGTCCTAGATCTATTATTCAAACAAAGCAACTGATCCAGTTATTCTCCGCCAACTGTCAATGAGATAAATCTGTTTGATTTCTATCTACGTGTCTGTAGTTGGGGTGGGTGAGAACTTCGTATTTCAGTGTAGCGCATCATTAAATTTTTTTACCTGGTCTTCCTCGGGTATCAGTTGTTAGGAGAGGAGCATGGGAGCTCCCGAGTGGCGCAGCGGTCTAAGGCACTGCATCTCAGTGCTAGAGGCGTCACTACAGACACCCTGGTTCGAATCCAGGCTCTATCAGGCCGTGATTGGGAGTCCCATAGGGCGGCGCACAATTGGCCCAATGTCGTACTGGTTTGGCCAGTGTAGGCCGTAATTGTAAATAAGAATTTGTTCTTAACCGACTTGTCTAGTTAAATAAATGGGAGCTACGTAAGTCTTCGTTTATTCTTTTCAATATAATCAAGTCGGATCAACTTCCTTTGCTCAGTTGCGCTGTCACCTCATTTTACCTGAAGATTTTCCCCTCTGCGTTTTATATAATTTAACTAATTATCCTTGCGTAATACATGTTCCCTGTCATTTTTAATTATGTGATGGAACATATCCAAAACAATGGATTAGAATATGCAACCTGAATCCCTGTTGCCATGCTACAGTATAGAAAGACAGAGTTTGAATGTGTTAGGCAGATGAGAACCATCCAGAATACAGTGAGGACACAGACAGCATTCAACTCAACCTGAACTCCTTGCAGGAGTAAATCCCATTTTAGTCTGTCAGGAAAGGATATCTCCAATAGCATATACAATATTTTGTATTATCTGTTGAGACCCTATGCATTTGTTCTAGTGTGCGTAATATATTCTGCAGTTTTAATGCTGATTAAGGGGCTTTGGGTGGTTAAGAAAGCGTATTATCTTTATTGTCAAGGGTAATTTATAAATGTCATGATTCACAGATGGAGAAGAGGAATGGCCTAATCTGCTGTGAACATTTGAGTGAATTGGAGATGTGGTTGGTCACATCTAGCATCTCCAGTTTTGCGCCGGTCTCACGTCGTCTTTTTACGGACATTATTAATGAACTTCTTTTCCACTCAGGCGCTCACCAGAGACCAATAAGTCTAACGGTTTATTAAAGCTTTATTGCAGACATTCCAGGTCCTGGGGGATGGACTCAATGGCTGTTTCCACAATGGGGTTTGGCACAACCTCTGTCTGAGGAGGGGGAGATATGTTGGAGAGGTTTTTTTTTCTTCTTCTTCTTTTAACTGAGGAAAATCTGTTTCCGAATCACTTTCCCCTCAGCCCTCTTCTTGGTGTGCTATGCTGTGCTGTGTTGGTTGTTAGGAGTTGGGTTTAGAATGCGGTCGGTTCCCAGGGATGGCTGGTTGCCCAGAGTTACCACCACCGCTAAGTGGCTTCTGTTGCCCTTTTCTCTTTGAGTCAGCAGCATTAGTGGTTTGCAGTTCCTACTGAAGTCAGTTGGAGAATGTCCATGTCCTACTGAAAGGAGTTTCAGATTATGTGTGGTAAATGAATGCCCAGTAGTACATCATGTGCAAGATAGTATAAATTACTCCCTTTAGTAGTCTTTAGGAAAGATCATATGATTACTGCTATTTTCCCATTAGCAGTCGGTGAAAAAGCTTACCATTGCCACTTGAGTGAAGCATAGTATACAGTGTTTACTGAGTATTCTTTCAATGTGAAACACCACTTAAATAATACAGCACAGAATGTACAGAAATACTTTGTCCCATATACAGTGCATTCGGAAAGCATTCAGACCCCTTGACTTTTTCCACATTTTGTTATGTTACAGCCTTATTCTAAAATTGATTACATATTTTATCCTCCCTCATCAACCTACACACAATACCCCATAATGAGAAAGCAAAAACAGGTTTTTAGACATTTTTGCAAATGTATTAAAAAAAATGAAATATTAGATTTACATAAGTATTCAGACCCTTTACTCAGTACTTTGTTGAAGCACCTTCGGCAGCGATTACAGCCTCAAGTCTTCTTGGGTATGACGCTACAAGCTTCGCACACCTGTATTTGGGGAGTTTCTCACACTTTTCTCTGCAGATCCTCTCAAGCTCTGTCAGGTTGGATGGGGAGTGTTGCTGCACAGCTATTTTAAGGTATCTCCAGAGATGTTCGATCGTGTTCAAGTCCAGGCTCTGGCTGGGCCACTCAAGGACATTCAGAGACTTGTCCCGAAGTCACTCCTGCGTTGTCTTGGCTGTGTGCTTAGGGTTGTCGTCCTGTTTGAAGGTGAACCTTCGCCCCAGTCTGAGGTCCTGAGCGTTCCAGAGCGCTCTTCATCAAGGATCTCTCTATACTTTGCTCCATTCATCTTTTCCTCGATCCTGACTAGTCTCCCAGTCCCTACCGCTGAAAAACATACCCACAGCATGATACTGCCACCACCATGCTTCACCGTAGGGATGGTGCCAGTTTTCCTCCAGACGTGACGCTTGGCATTCAGGCCAAAGAGTTCAATCTTGGTTTCATCAGACCAGAGAATATTGTTTCTCATGGTCTGAGAATCCTATAGGTGCCTTTTGGCAAACTCCAAGCGGGCTGTCACGTGCCCTTTTACTGAGGAGTGGCTTCCGTCTGGCAAATATACCATAAAGGCCTGATTGGTGGAGTGCTGTAGAGATGGTTGTCCTTCTGGAAGGTTCTCCCATCTCCACAGAAGAACTTGGAGCCATCAGGTTCTTGGTCACCTCCATGACCAAGTCCCTTCTCCCCCAATTGCTCAGTTTGGCCAGGCGGCCAGTTCTATAAAGATTCTTGATGGTTCCAAACTTCTTCAATACTGCAGAAATGTTTTGGTACCCATACCCAGATCTCTGCCTCGACACAATCCTGTCTCAGAGCTCTACGGACAATTCCTTCCACCTCATTGCTTGGTTTTTGCTCTGACATGCACTGTCAACTGTGGGACCTTATATAGACAGGTGTTTGCCTTTCCAAATCACATCCAATCAATTCAATTTACCACAGGTGGACTCCAATCAAGTTGTAGAAACATCTCAAGGGTGATCAATGGAAACAGGATGCATCTGAGCTCAATTTCGAGTCTCATAGCAAAGGGTCTGAATACTTATGTAAATAAGGTATTTCAGTTTTTTATTAAAAAATAAATAAATGTTTTCACTTTGTCATTATGGGGTATTGTGTGTAGATTGAGGATTTGTATTTATTTAATCAATTTTAGAATAAGGCTGTAACGTAACAAAATGTAGAAAATTCAAGGGGTCTGAATACTTTCCGAATGCACTGTACAACAAGCAAGGATGCCACATCATGTGAAGATGTGTGCCTCATCATGGTAATCATGTCTGTAAAGCTGGGCGTAGGAAATGGGCTTCTCAATGGTTTTAATTAAATCAAAATTACGTTTGGATATGCCTCCAGGGCAAGCATTGCTTGCTTCAAATGGCTTGCTTTGTCCACACCAGAAGTGAGTAATTGTGCATGCTCCCCAAGATTGACAGGAGCCTTGCAGATCAACTGATAGGGCTTCCCCTTTTATGTCTGCTAGTCTGAGAACGTTAGTCCGAAGAGTCAGCATGACAAGTGTTAATCAGAGCATCAAGTGGCTTTAGGGAGAAAATAACAGGAATCTGTAAAACACCATAATTAACTATGGTACCTTGCTAATAGATGCCTATTTGGTTTTAGCATGAGATTCCTGCAATCATCTACAGTAGCTTGTCACAGTCACACAACTGAGATTAGGCTGAAGTGTTTGTCATACTGTGGTTGTGTTTTGGTTACAGGTACAACATTGAGCCCAGCCTCTACAGCCCCTACTTCTCCCTGGGGTCTTGTATGGAGGGCCTGAACAGCCTCTTCACCCAGCTCTATGGAGTCTCTATCATGTCCGAACATCCAAGTGCAGGAGAGGTGTGGAATGATGATGTCCGCAAACTGGTAAAAAAAACTTGTATAACTTTTCAAATGTTCCTAGTGTTGAAGCTTTAATTTGTTTGCTGTGATTGTGTTTCTATGCTGTGATCTCCTAAGTTTACTGTTTTGTCACTTCCTGTCCAGGCTGTAGTTCATGAGACAGAGGGGTTGCTGGGATACATCTACTGTGACTTCTTCCACAGAGCAAATAAACCTCACCAGGTAGACAGAGCCTCACGCCACGCCCGCAACGCAACCGGCTTTCTTTAAAGATGACATGAGTTTCAGTAGATCAAAAAAAGTTTCAGAATTTCAAAATGCTGTCATGGCTGCTGTTTCTAGCATGTTCAAAATAAAAAAGTCTCTGGCCCTGTGGCACTGATCTTGAAACCAGCAGTACATAGAATGTATTTCAAGGCAGGGCCTCAATGTTCTCTTTGTCTCTCCCTTCCTCAGGACTGCCACTTCACCATCCGCGGTGGGCGGCAGTGCCAGGAGAGCGGACAGTACCAGCTGCCTTTAGTGGTGCTGATGCTGAGCCTGCCCCACCCCACCAAGAGTGCCCCCACCCTGCTCACGCCGAGCATGATGGAGAACCTGTTCCACGAGATGGGTCATGCCATGCACTCCATGCTAGGGCGCACACGCTACCAACACACCACAGGTCAGCCATGCTCATCTGACATTCTCAGAGTTGAACCGTTAACTTTAGCAGCTTTAGCCTGGCATTGTGCTTATGGGTAATTCCAGAGTGATGCTGAAAGTCGTCCTTGTCCATAGAGTTGTATGGTTTAACTTTGCAATCATTGGTTTTAGTTTGACATACATTTTAAAGTGAAAAATCGGATACTTAGCATCACTCTGTTACCGTGGTATTGTCCCTATGTATTTGTACTTTTAATGTGCATAATAATATGGGAATGACTGTATGTACAGCTCTCTCAAGTCAATAGTCCTAATAGTGAGGAGGATTGATATCAGTATCAATGGTTTCACCCTGTTGGTGGTGTTGTGAATGACATCTTATAATGATGGTCACAGGTTAGAATGGCATGCGTAGAGGCTGTGTTCAGTCATGGTGTGGAGACTTGAAAAGGCCTGTTAAATACAATTCAGAATGATACGGCTTGGTGAGGAAATCCACACTGGTTATCATTGGATTGGTTGCATGCTCCTTTACTTGTTAGATAAAGACTAAGGATACGCCTTAGCAAGTAACTCAAGATGCTTAAAAATGTCAATTTCATGGTGAGAGATATCCACTTAGATAACAGATCAGTAATGGAGCAACTTTAGACTGCTTTTGTCTTCTCAGGAACCAGATGTGCCACTGACTTTGCTGAGGTCCCCTCTATTCTCATGGAGTACTTTGCCACTGATTATCGTGTAGTGAACCAATTTGCCCGCCATTATCAAACAGGACAGGTACACAAACTCACAATTTTTTTGTGTTACTAGATGGTTTACTGTAAAGATATGGCGCTGTAGTCCTGCTGAGAAATGAATGTCTTTGTGTTTTTGCAGCCTCTGCCTCAGAGCATGGTGGCTCGTCTGTGTGAGTCCAAAAAGGTGTGTGGTGCGGCAGACACTCAACTACAGGTAAATCCCCCTGACATACAACAACAATGAACAAAATGGGTCACCGCTTTTCCTTGAATGGGATACATTAACACTCATGGGTTACGTTGCCACTGAACTCTCATGCAAATGCACAATACAAGGGCAAAACATTTTGCTCTCAAACTGTTTAAAATGTACTGGCACGGCAGCAAACACTGACAACTTATCTGCTAATCTTTATAGTAGTTTTTTAACAAGGTTTCCTATATTGTTACCGTTGCTTTAAAAACTCACTTAAACACAATGGACATAAGGGTCCTGTAAGTGCTTTGACTGAGGGATTGATGGTAGATAAGTGTAGAGACTTAACAGATATCAGCCTTTTTCAGGCAACAGAAAATTACTTAACTCTAAGAGTGATATTTGGGAACGTTTCAAAGGTTTAACATGTAACTACATGAATGATTCAGCATGTTTATTTTTTATATGGACAGATTTTCTACTCTGCTCTGGATCAAATGTATCATGGAAAACCCCAAAACCGATCAACGACTGATATATTAAAGGACATGCAGCAGAAATTCTACGGCCTACCGTACACTCCAAACACGGTGGGTATCTCGGTGTCAAAATGCTCTTTGCCTTCACTGAGTTGGTCAATAGAACTTTGATTAAGAGCTCAATTACAGCCTTTACAGTTAATGAATGTTTGAGGGGACATTATTTGCCTAATCCCCAAATCTTTACCACAGTGTCTGCCTTCTCCCGTGCAACAGAGGGACAAAAACAGAGCAGAGAGAGGGAGTTATTTTTTGGATATTCTTCTCTGGCTTTGTGGTTTTATATCTCTTACCCAGGCGCAGCACCGTTTAAGGGATTAAAGCTTTTTTGGAGGCCCTGCTCAAATAACAAAGCAGAGGTATACTTTGAATGAGCACTCCCTGGGGGAAATATTTGAAACTCTTCTTTCTGTGGTCCTTTTAATGAAAATAGTCAAGAGGGAATAGAGAATGTAAAACACAGCCATCATTTAACAGGAATGGTCATCATAAGGCATTTATCTTCATCTGTAATTATGTTGGCCATCAGGAATATACGGCACTCAGTCAGAACTATATTCCACCTTCTTTAATTGAGCTTACAAGCCACAGTTGCTTTACCCCCGCTAAAAGTCCACTTTTATCCATGCAGCTAACGACCTCCCAGGGGAGTGTGGTTAATTTCATATACTTTCCTTTCTGTCTGAGTAATTTTTCTTTAACTATAAAACCATGCCGAAACTCAACATTTCACTCAAATTATATATGTTATGATGGGAAGAGTAGTTTTCCTCCTTTTAGCCCCACTTACAAAATTCCTAATTGTATTGTTAAAGGATCTGTCATGGGATTGGAGCAAGTGAAAACAGATTTGTTTATATTCTGCTAAAAGGACCATATTTTCTTACATTTTTATTCTCTTCTCTCCCTGTGCTCGCAAAAAAGCAGTGAAGCCAAACTTTCCACACTAAACTGAACATTTGAATGGCTAATAGGTCACAGAGAGACCCAAATGATAAACACTGGGGTGATTATGACATGTGTATGGTTTATAGACCAGGGGTATTAGTTCTGACTGGAGAGAAAGACTATCAGCTGTTGTTGAGTACATGGACCAAATGGAAATCCCTGGGCCTGCGATAAGAATATTTGGAAAATGGCATTAAGCATGACATTCAATCTGCCGTGTTGATGATTCTTTGTTTTATCTGTTCTCTCTGAGTCCTAGAAAGTCAAGACATGTTCTTTTCTCATGAGTTGTGCTGTGTGGGTGATGCATAGGCCTACCCCTGCACATAAATACTAGCAGCTTGGTCCGCAAGTATGACTTTTATCTAATACTTAGGAGAACAGAGTGACATGCTGCTCTGACTTTCCGGGTCTTTGTCTGTGTGGATCAAAAGGGATCTTTCGCTGAGATGTTGGCTAGACTATGACCTTCTCAAGTTGGATGGATCAAAAATAAAGCAGAGCACTGGTGTCTGAACTGATTAGTTTGAGTGTTCACTGTCCATCTAAGTTTCAGCCATTCTTTGTCATACCTGTAATTACGTTTCATGTTCTAAGGTGTTGTGCGGTTGGGGATATCTTGCCACAGCAAGATGAGTGAGCTCAAACCGGGTGACCCGATATATGCTATAGGCCTCTGGTACTGCTATAGGCCTCTGGTACTGGCGTCTGGGCCGCTGGTGAACTTTCTCCTCATGATTTGTGCTCAGTTTCCCAATATTTTGGTTTCCCCAATGTACTGTCTCTGTCAGGAGTACTGTTTACCCTTATTAAAGTCATTAGGGCCCAGATGGGACCCGTCATGCAGACACTTTGCGGCTTAAGCCTGTTTCACGCTAGAGGATCATCCGCCCAGCCTGGAGAATTCTTTCACACCGCCCGCTGTTTAAATAAGCAGCACCCCTCTCAAAGGCAGAGTACAAGGTGCTTTATACTAGCCCCTTTAAACTCATCTATCGCACCTATCCAAGACGGTACTGTAAAGAGCACAGTCGGGGGAAAGATCTTCTCCTAAGAGCTAAAGTCACTCATTAATTTATAAAGATTTGGGCCCACATTTGGATGTTAGTTAGGGCAACTTCATTTGGTGATATCTATGTGGCTCTAGCAAGGTTCGTAAGGTTCCTTATGCATTACAGGCTCAATGCTCTGATACAATACTTACAGTACTTAGCTTTTCATTTGTGTTTTACAACCACCGTGGAGAATAGGGTATAATTTAGTTTTGTTCCACTGCTGCTTTCTGACTGTTTGAGTGTTTGCCAGGTGAATTTCCCCGGAGTCCAAAATCAGGCCTGATCATAGAGTATGTTGTCTTTACAGATAGGAAGTTGGACCCTCTAGGCAACAAGGGGAAAAGGAAATGTATGCACTCTGCCATTTAGGAATTTCCATGTTTTGTTCCTTTTAAAAGCAAAGTAAAAGGTTTAAAGTAAAATGTATACAGTTAAATCAAAGTCCATATTTGACTTAATCATGGGCCAATTGAACAGTAGCAGAAAAAACAGTGACCAGACAGTAACTAGAACAAACTTCAATAGACTTTCTTTAATGGCCCAAATAATATTGGGTATTTTCCTGAGGGGGAAGTAGATGATGATGATGACAGAAGAATGTCTCTGCTTGTCTTTTCCTTTAGCAACCTTTATGAGTGGGAACAGTTAAGCCTTCAAAGCTGAATTAGCCTTTCTCTCCAAACTACACTCTCGCCATTTAAAAAATAAATACAAATGTTGTACCTTTATTTAACTAGGCAAGTCAGTTAAGAACAAATTCTTATTTTCAATGACGGCCTAGGAACAGTGGGTTAACTGCCTTGTTCAGGGGCAAAACGACAGATTTTTACCTTGTCAGCTCGGGGGATTCGATCTTGCAACCTTCCGGTTACTAGTCCAACTCTCTAACCACTAGGCTACCTGCCTCCATGCGTAAGCTATTTTAATTGCATTTAATCTGTCTGTTTTTGTTATTGTTTTTTATGTGAGATAAAATGTTTATTTGGGTTATTTATTGGGTATGGTGTTGTTAATGATGTTGTGATCTTGTGAAATGCTTTGTTTTCTTTCGCAGGCATGGCAGCTGAGATTCAGCCACCTCATTGGCTACGGGGCCAAGTACTACTCCTACCTCATGTCCCGCGCTGTTGCCTCCATGGTGTGGAAACAGTGTTTTGTTCAGGATCCTTTAAACAGGTGAGCCTGAGAGCCATTCAGCGTGTCCTCACATAAACTCTTCATCAGGAAATACACACAATATCAAGGCATGGCTGTCTGCTGCACTTACTTGACTTTTATAGGTGTGACTAAATGCAGGGTCCCTACGGAAGAAAAAAACAGTTTACTGTAGCAATACAATGAACTTCCTCCGAGGAAGTCATAAATCGGTGAAACTTGACTTTATTAATAATGTCAAAATATATCAGGACCATTTGGTGATGTATTTTTGTGTGTCCCTTAATATTTTTTGCCATGTGTAATCACACACCGGGAATTTGTTATGCTACATTCAATGATAGTACATTATATCACTGAAAGTTACAGTACATTTGACTGCAAGTTAAAAGTTGTTTGCATTTCCAAGAAGACCGAGGCAAATGCTCTCTGACAAGCAACCTTCCCTGAGTAGTGTTAAGTCTCTCAGCTTGACATTGAACATGACATTAATATGAAATCCACACCAGCTTGGCAGGTGTGGTACAGTAATCCAGTTAGAGCCACCAGCGTCCACACTACACAGCCCCACAGTCCTCCCTATCAGCTCTGCTCTGACTTTGACTTCAGAGGCTTTGTTTAGAGATTCACCTCAGAGATTTGAGCCCCGCAGCCCTTTTTTCTCTCTCCGTCTTACTTTCTCTCCTTTCCCTTTGACATTGTTTATGTTCTACCTGTGGTTGTCGAACCTCTGTTTCCTATCATCAGCCCTGTGAGGGGAGAGCTGAGACTTTGCTCAGGACTCAGGGTAGGGAAGAGGAGCCGCTGGAGGGGAATGCATGTGGCTGTAATCTTATCTTTCCTCTCTCCCCCAGGGACATGGGAGAGCGCTACCGTAGGGAGATGCTGGCCCATGGGGGAGGGAAGGAGCCCATGCTTATGGTGGAAGGTATGTCACGGTCTTAATCAATGTGCCGTCTAAGCTGCGCAATTGCGCGGTCGAGCACCTCCTCCAGGAATGCCACGTAGAAGAAATGCCCGGCCTCGCAGAGACGCAAGAGATTGAACTACACCGAGTTTGCCCCATTAGTTTGCGCTATATAGATGAATGTTTTTTCTGTGGTCAGATCAACATTATATCAGCCCCTTTTCAATGCAACAAAACAAATCTAACTTTGCAAGATTGAGTCTGATTTTGTTGTAGGCAGAGCACAAAGGGGTAGAATTCTATTGGCGGGGGTAGCTGACAAGCATTCTTTCAATCACCCATGAGTGAATCCGCTTTTCAGATCAAAGAGCATTGCTGTGCGTGTGCACATTTGTTTATATTCTTTGCTAGTTAGCAAGTTGTTAGCGAGTTATTAGCTCAGTTACAGAGAAGTATAACTTCGGAAATGGGGAGTTACTCCTTCCTACAAGAGCACAATACGTGTAGGCTTAGGCTGTCTTTAAAGGGGCAGTGTTATATTTTGAGACAGGCTTGAATATGCAAATAAGCCAATAGGCAGAAGGGTGGCCTACATTGTCTAATTCTCTGTATGGTAATAATAATTAATTGTATTTTATAAAGTGGTTTCTTGCATCATAAAACACCTTAGCAATTTACAGTCACCTATTTGGCCCATGGTGTTAGACTAAGTAAAAAATCATAAATTAATGTCTGGCCCTTCATAATGTAAAAACGTTTTTAAAAGTCTTGTGCAATGTTGGCCTGCATTGAACACCACAGCTATATCATAGAAATCAAAAGCTTTTTCCATGTGAAAATAATATGCTCCATTGATTTTGTTGGTAGGCCTGCATTATGCTCAAATAGCCACAGTAGCCTATTGGCTACTGTTTAAAACGGTAAGGGTACAGCCTCAGTGTTCACTGTAAACGTTCCCCAGAAGTTGCAAAAAGTTGTCACAACGTACATGTTTCCGCTCACTAAAATTTGCTCAGTGCCCCAAAACATTTGAGGGAACATTGGACTTGACCTTTTTTTTACAAATTTTTTTTTTAGAGGCTCTCACCACCTCTCTGAGAGTCTCTGGACAGGTCGTGTAGTGGCCCACTTCAGGCTGATTTACTTTATAAAAATGTTTTATTGAAATTTTATCCCGTTTCTCGCCAATTTCGTGATATCCAATTGCGATCCAATTACGATCTTGTCTCATCGCTGCAACTCCACAACTGGCTCGAGAGTGGCAACGGTCGAGTCATGCGTCCTCCGAAACATGACCTGCCAAACCGCACTTCTTAACACCCGCTTGCTTAACCCGGAAGCCAGCTGCACTAATGTGTTGGAGGAAACACTGTTAAACTGATGACAGAAGTCAGCCTGCATGTGCCCCGCCTGCCACAAGGAGTCGCTAGAGTGCGATGAGCCAAGTAAAGCCCCTTGCCAAACCCTCCCCTCACCCGGATAACACTGGGCCAATTGTGCGCCGCTCTATGGGCCTCCCGGTCACGGCCGGTTGTGACACAGCCTGGGATCGAACCTGTAGTGATGCCGCAACACTGCAATGCAGTGCCTTAAACCCCTGCACCACTCAGGAGGCCCCCTGATTTACCTTTTTAGTGTCCCAGGGTTAAGGAGTGTCCATTAGACTAGGAAGGAAGGTGTCAACCAACGTCTAACTATATTTCAATGAATTGTGTTCAGAAGAGAATAGGTATGTCTGCTCTAGGTGGTCCTTGATAACCTGGTAGAACTAGAAAGAGCCAGCAGTAGCCCACCAGAGTCATAATTCCTTCACTCAGGTATTCACACCTGCTGCTGTTGTGGTTAGCCTGGTCTGCGATAGGGGCCTCAGAATGGAGGATATTTATTTATAACAGAACACAAACCTTTATACATGGTGGCAGTGCCAAGAGTGGAGGTCATCCTCCTGCCCTTCGACCCCCCCCCCCCTCAGAGCGGAGGGGAACCAGCGTTGTAATATCAGGTGACGACGGGTACTGTTAATCTCCCAGCAGGGTCACCCCATTTGATTGTCCTTACAGTTGTCACTCGGCCTATGAAATTACAACTGCCAGGGGACTGTTCACTGTTATTAGAGCTGCTGTTTAATCAAATAAAATGTTATTTGTCACATGCGCTGAATACGACAGGTGTAGACTATGAAATGCTTATTTATGAGCTATTTTCAGAGTTAAAAAAGTAAGACAAATTTGCTAAAATGTTAATAGGAAATGGTAACACAATAAAATAATTTTACTATATTAAAATCAAATTTTATTAGTCACATGCGCCGAATACAACAGGTGTAGACCTACAGTGAAATGCTTACTTACGAGCCCCAAACCAACAATGCAGTTAAAATAAATACGGATAAGAATAAGAAATAAATGTAACAAGTAATTAAAGGGCAGCAGCAAAATAACAATAGCGAGACTATATACAGGGGGGTACCGGTACAGAGTCAATGTGCGAGGGCACGGTTAGTTGAGGTAATATGTACATGTAGGTAGAGTTATTAAAGTGACTATGCATAGATGATAACAACTGAGAGTAGCAGTGGTGTAAAGAGGGGGGAGGGCAATGCAAATAGTCTGCGTAGCCATTTGATTAGATGTTCAGGAGTCTTATGGCTTGGGGGTAGAAGCTGTTTAGAAGCCTCTTTGACATAGACTTGGCGCTCCAGTACCGTTTGCTGTGCGGTAGCAGAGAGAACAGTCTATGACTAGGGTGGCTGGAGTCTTTGACAATTTTTAGGGCCTTCCTCTGACACCGCCTGGTATAGAGGTCCTGGATGGCAGGAAGCTTGGCCCCAGTGATGTACTGGGCCGTTCGCACTACCCTCTGTAGTGCCTTGCGGTCGGAGGCCGAGCAGTTGCCATACCAGGCAGTGATGCAAACTTAATGATGGTTTTGGAGTCGTGCCTGGCCATGCAGTCATGAGTGAACAGAGAGTACAGGAGGGGACTGGACACGCAACATTACATTTGACATTTTAGTCATTTAGCAGACACTCTTATCCAGAGCGACTTACAGTAGTGAATGCATACATTTCATACATTTTTTTTTTCCCGTACTGGTCCCCCGTGGGAATCGAACCCACAACCCTGGCGTTGCAAACACCATGCTCTACCAACTGAGCCACACGGGACCCTGAGGGGCCTCTGTGTTGAGGATCAGCGTGGCGGATGTGTTGTTACCTTCCCTTACCACCTGGGGACGGCCCGTCAGGAAGTCCAGGATCTAGTTGCAGAGGGAGGTGTTTAGTCCCAGGGTCCTAAGCTTATTGATGAGCTTTGAGGGCTGGATGGTGTTGGAACGCTGAGCTGTAATCAATAAATAGCATTCTCACATAGGTGTTCCTTTTGTCCAGGTGGCAAAGGGCAGTGTGGAGTTCAGTAGAGATTGCATCATCTGTGGATCTGTTAGGGCGGTATGCTAATTGGAGTGGGTCTAGGGTTTCTGGGATAATGCTGTTGATGTGAGCCATGACCAGCCTTTCAAAGCAGTTCATGGCTACAGACGTGAGTGCTATGGGTCGGTAGTCATTTAGCCAGGTTACCTTAGTGTTCTTGGGCACAGGCACTATGGTGGTCTGCTTAAAACATGCTGGTATTACAGATTCGGACAGGGAGAGGTTGAAAATGTCAGTGAAGACACTTGCCAGTTGGTCAGCGCATGCTGGCAGTACACGTCCTGGTTATCCATCTGGCCCTGCGACCTTGTAAATGTTGACCTGTTTAAAGGTCTTACTCACATCGACTGCGGAGAGCGTGATCACACAGTCTTCCCGGAACAGCTGGTGCTCTCATGCATGTTTCAGTGTTATTTGCCTCGACGCGAGCATAGAAGTAGTTTAGCTCGTTTGGTAGGCTTGTGTCACTGGGCAGCTCTCGGCTGTGCTTCCCTTTGTAGTCTGTAATGGTTTGCAAGCCCTGCCATATCCAACGAACGTCAGAGCCGGTGTAGTACGATTAGATCTTAGTCCTGTATTGACACTTTGCCTGTTTGATGGTTCGTCGGATGGCATAGCGGGATTTCTTATAAGCTTCCGGGTAAGAGTCCCGCTCCTTGAAAGCGGCAGCTCTAGCATTTAACTTAGTGCAGATGTTGCCTGTAATCCATGGCTTCTGGTTGGGGTATGTACGTACAGTCACTGTGGGGACGACGTCATCGATGGACTTATTGACGAAGCCAATGACTGAGGTGGTGTACTCCTCAATGCCATCGGAGGAATCCCAGAACATATTCCAGTCTGTGCTAGCAAAACTGTCCTGTAGCTTAGCATCTGCTTGATCTGACCACTTTTTATTGATCTAGTCACTGGCGCTTCCTGCTTGAAGCTTTGCTTGTAAGCAGGAATCAGGAGGATAGAATTATGGTCAGATTTGCCAAATGGAGGGCAAGGGAGAGCTTTGTATGCGTCTCTTTGTGAGGAGTAAAGGTGGTCCAGAGTTTCCCTCTGGTTGCACATTTAACATGCTGATAGAAATTTGGTAAAAGATTTAAGTTTCCTTGCAGCCCCCGGCTGCTAGGAGCGCCGCCTCTGGGTGAGCGTTTTCTTATTTGCTTATGGCGGAATAGAGCTCATTCAGTGCTGTCTTAGTGCCAGCCTCAGTCTGTGGTGGTATGTAAACAGCTACAAAAAATACAGATGAAAACCTTCTAGGTCGATAGTGTGGTCTACAGCTTATCATGAGATACTCTATCTCAGGCGAGCAATAGCTCGAGACTTCCTTAGATTTCGTGCACCAGCTGTTATTTACAAAAATACCTAGTCCGCCGCCCCTTGTCTTACCAGACACCGCTGTTCTATCCTGCCAGTACAGCGTATAACCAGCCAGCTGTATGTTGATAGTGTCGTTGTTCAACCAAGACTCCGTGAAGCATAAGATATTACAGTTTTGAATGTCCCGTTGGTAGTTTAATCTTCTGCGTAGGTCATCGATTTTATTTTCCAAAGATTGCACGTTTGCTAGCAGAATGGAAGAAAGTGAGGGTTTAGAACGTTGGACTAGTAACCGAAAGGTTGCAAGATCGAATTCCAGAGCTGACAGGATGAAAAATCTGTCGTTCTGCCCCTGAACAAGGCAGTTAACCCACTGTTCCTAGGCCGTCATTGAAAATATGAATTTGTTCTTAACTGACTTGCCTAGTTAAATAAAGGTAAAAAAAAAAAAATGTTTGATCACCTACGAATTCTCAAAAGGCAGCCCACCCTCTGGCCCCTTTTTCTCCGCCTCATCTTCACGCAAATCACGGGGATCTGGGCCTGTTCTCGAGAAAGCAGTATATCATCGCTTCGGGCGAAAAAGATTCTGCCAGTTATTTTCGGTCATAAGAGATGAAAGTGGCAACATTATGTACAAATAAGTTAAAAAATGAGTTACGAACGAAAAACCCAATCGGTTGGAGACATGTAAAACATCAGCCTTCTTCTCCGGCGCCATTTTTTCAAGGAGTACCGGTACTGAGTCAATGTGCAGGGGTATGAGGTAGTTGAGGTAATTGATGTAATATATACATGTAGGTAGGGGTAAAAGTGACTAGGCAATCAGGATAGATAATAAACAGAGTAGCCGCAGCGTATGTGAACAGTTTAAAAGTGTCTATGTGAGGGTGTGTGTAGCGTCAATATGCGTGTGTGTGTGTTGGAGTGTCAGTGTAGTATGTGTGAGTGTCTGGGTAGAGTCCAGTGAGTGTGCAAGAGAGTCAGTGCAAATAAAAAGGGTGTCAATGCAAATAGTCAGGGTAGCCATTTGATTAACTGTTAAGCAGTCTTACTGCTTGGGGGTAGAACCTGTTCAGGAGCATTTTCGTCCCAGACTTGACGCTCCGGTACCGCTCCGGTATCTTTTCAGCCTCCTGAGAGTAAAAAGGCGTTGTCCTGCCCTCTTCACGACTGTGTTGGTGTGTTGGTGATAGTGATGTGGACACCGAGGAACTTGAAGCTCTCGACCCGCTCCACTACAGCCCCATTGATGTGAATGGGTGCGTGTTCGGCCCTCCATTTCCTATAGTCCACGGTCAGCTCCTTTTGTCTTGCTAACGTTCAGGGAAAGGTTGTTTTCCTGCCACCAAACTCCCACGTATCTGACCTCCTCTCTATAGGCTGTCTCATTGTCGTCGGTGATCAGGCCTACCACAGTTGTGTCGTTGACAAACTTAAGATGGTGTTGGAGTCGTGCACGACCTAAGCAGTCGCAGGTAAACAGGGAGTACAGGAGGGAACTAAGCACGCACCCCTGAGGGTGTTAAAGGTCAGTATGGCGGATGTGTTGTTGCCTGCTCTCACCACCTGGGGGCGGCCCGTCGGGAAGTCCAGGATCCAGTTGGAGAGGGAGGTGTTCAGTCCCAGTGTCCTTAGCTTAGTGGGCACTATGGTGTTGAACGCTAAACTGTAGTCAATGAACAGCATTCTCACATACAGTTGAAGTCAGAAGTTTGCATACACTTAAGTTGGAGTCATTAAAACTTGTTTTTCAACCACTTCAACCAATTTCTTGTTAACAAACTATTGTTGGTAAATCGGTTAGGACATCTACTTTGTGCATGACACATGTCATTTTTCCAACTATTGTTTAGAGAATTTTTCACTTATAATTCACTGTATCACAATTCCAGTGGGTCAGAAGTTTACATTCACTAAGTTGACTGTGCCTTTAAACAGCTTGGAAAATTCCAGAAAATGTCATGGCTTTAAAAGCTTCTGATAGGCTAATTGACATCATATGAGTCAATTGGAGGTATACCTGTGGATGTATTTCAAGGCCTACCTTCAAACTCAGTGCCTCTTTGCTTGACATCATGGGAAAATCAAAAGAAATCAGCCAAGTCCTCAGAAAAAAAATTGGAGACCTCCAAGTCTGGTTCATCCTTGTGAGCAATTTCCAAACGCCTGAAGGTACCACGTTCACCTGTACAAACAATAGTACGCAAGTATAAACACCATGGGACCACGCAGCCGTCATACCGCTCAGGAAGGAGACACGTTCTGTCTCCTAGAGATGAACGTACTTTGGTGCGAAAAGTGCAAATCAGTCCCAGAACAACAGCAAAGGACCTTGGGAAGATGCTGGAGGAATCGGGTACAAAAGTATCTATATCCACAGTAAAACGAGTCCTATATAGACATAACCTGAAAGGCCGCTCAGCAAGGAAGAAGCCACTGCCCCCTAACCGCCATAAAAAAGCCAGACTACGGTTTGCAACTGCACATGGGGACAAAGATTGTACTTTTTGGAGAAATGTCCTCTGGTCTGATGAAACAAAAATAGAACTGTTTGGCCATAATGACCATCGTTATGTTTGGAGGAAAAGAGGGGAGGCTTGCAAGCCGAAGAACACCATCCCAACCGTGAAGCACGGGGGTGGCAGAATCATGTTGTGCGGGTGCTTTGCTGCACTTCACAAAATAGATGGCATCATGAGGCAGAAAAACCATGTGGATATATTGAAGCAACATCTCAAGACATCAGTCAGGAAGTTAAAGCTTGGTCGCAAATGGGTCTTCCAAATGAACATTGACCCCAAGCACACTTCCAAAGTTGTGGCAAAATGGCTTAAAGACAACAAAGTCAAGGTATTGGAGTGGCCATCACAAAGCCCTGACCTCAATCCTATAGAAAATTTGTGGGCAGAACTGAAAAAGCGTGTGCGAGCAAGGAGGCCTACAAACCTGACTCAGTTACACCAGCTCTGTCAGGAGGAATGGGCCACAATTCTCCAAACTTATTGTGGGAAGCTTGTGGAAGGCTACCCAAAACGTTTGACCCAAGCTAAACAATTTAAAGGCAATGCTACCAAATACTAATTGAGTGTATGTGAATTTCTGACCCACTGGGAATGTGATTTATTTCAGATTTTATTTCTTTCATCATTCTCTCTACTATTATTCCAACATTTCACATTCTTAAAAGAAAGTGGTGATCCTAACTGACCTAAGACAGGGAATTTTTACTAGGATTAAATGTCAGGAATTGTGAAAAACTGAGTTTAAATGTATTTGGCTAATGTGTATGTAAACTTCCGACTTCAACTGTAGGTGGGAAATGTGTGGAGTGCAATAAAGTTTGCGTCATCTGATCTGTTGGTGTGTTCATGGCTACAGATGTGAGTGCTACTGGGCGGTAGTCATTTTAGACATGTTACCTTGTCGTTCTTGGGCACAGGGACTATGGTGGTCTGCTTGAAACATGTAGGTATTACAGACTGGGTTAGGGAGAGGTTGAAAATGTCAGTGAAGACTCTTGCCAGCTGGTCAGCGCATGCTCTGAGTATGCGTCCTGGTAATCCATCTGGCCCTGCAGCCTTGTGAACGTTAACCCGTTTACTCACATTGGCTACGGAGAGCATGATCACAAAGTCGTCCGGAACAGCTGGTGCTCTCATGCATGGTTCAGCTTTGCTAGCCTCGAAGCAAGCATAGAAGGCATTTAGCTCGTCTGATAGGCTTGTGTCACTGGGTAGTTCATGGCTGGGTTTCCCTTTGTAATCCGTGATTGTTTGTAAGCCCTGTCACATCCGACGACAGTCAGAGCCAGTGTAGTAGCCTTTGATCATAGTCCTCTATTGATGCTTTGCTTGTTTGATGGTTTGTTGGAGGGCGTAGCGCAGGGGTGGGCAACTCCAGTCCTCGAGGTCCTGATTGGCGTGTCACTAGCAAACACAGCTGATTAATCAAATTGCATTCTAAACTGAAGATCATGATTAGGTGATTATTGGAATCAGGTGTGTTAGCTAGGGCTGGGGAAACGTTGTGACACCAATCAGGCCCTCGAGGACTGGAATTGCCCACCCCTGGCGTAGCGGGATATCTTAAGTGTCCGGATTAGTGTCCCACTCTTTGAAAGCGGCAGCTCTAGCCTTTAGGTCAGTATGGATGTTTTCCTGTATGTAATCCATGGCTTCCCGTTGGGATATGTACATACAGTCACTGTGGGGATGACGTTGTCGATGCTCTTATTAATGAAACCGGTGACTGATGTGGTAAACTCCTCAATGCTTCCAGTCTGGGCTAGCAAAACAGTCCTGTCGCTTTAATGAACTGTTAAGATGCACTACATGTGGACACCCCTTCAAATTAGTGGATTCGGCAATTTAGTCACACCTGATCCTGAAGGGTATGTACAATCGATCACACAGCCATACAATCTTCATAGACAAACATTGGCAGTAGAATGGCCTGTACTGAAGAGCTCAGTGACTTTCAACGTGGCACCGTCATAGGAGGCCACCTTTCCAACAAGTCAGTTTGGCAAATTTCTGCCCTGCTGCCCCGGTCAACGGTAAGTGCTGTTGTTGTGAAGTGGAAACATCTTGGAGCAACAACGGCTCAGCCGCGAAGTGGTAGGCCACACAAGCTCACCGAATTGGACCGCCGAGTGCTGTAGTGCATAAAAATCTTCTGTCCTCGGTTGCAACACTCGCTACCGAGTTCCAAACTGCCTCTGGAAGCAACGTCAGCACAATAACTGTTCGTCGGGAACTTCATGAAATGGGTTTCCATGGCCGAGCAGCCACGCACAAGCCTAAGATCACCATGCCCAATGCAAAGTTTCGGCTGGAGTGGTGTAAAGCTCGCCGCCATTGGACTCTGGAGCAGTGGTAACGCGTTCTCTGGAGTGATGAATCATGCTTCACCATCTGGCACTCCGATAGATTAATCTAGGTTTGGTCGATGCCAGGAGAATGCTAGCTGCCCCAATGCATAGTGTCAACTGTAAAGTTTGGTGGAGGAGGAATAATGGTCTGGGGCTGTTGTTCATGCTTCGGGCTAGGCCCCTTAGTTCCAGTGAAGGGAAATCTTAACGCTACAGCTTACAATGACATTCTAGATATTCTGTGTGGAACAACTTGACTGGCCTGCACATTGCCCTGACCTCAACCCTATTGAACACCTTTGGGATGAATTGGAACGCCTACTGCGAACCAGGCATAATCGCCCAACACCAGTGCCCGACCTCACTAATGCTCTTGTGGCTGAATGGAAGCAAGTCACCGCAGGAATGTTCCAACATCTAGTGGAAAGCCTTCCCAGAAGAGTGGAGGCTGTTATAGAAGCAAAGGGGATCAACTCCATATTACTGTACAGTAGGTCGTTATGGCAGTGCGTGCACATCATCTTGTCTACATGATTTACTATATCATCATGACCCCTTCAATTACTGTAATAAAGTAAGGATTGTTTACGTGTGTCTGTTCAAGCCTTTAGAAACGGTGTACTGGTTTTGAGAAACTAGCTAAAAATCGGGGAACATTTTGAGTGAGTACAATAATTAGTCATTGGAAGTGACATGTTTACTATGAAGATTTTTGTATCTGCACAGCCTCAAGGCAATAGCATTTTAGAAACACTTACATAAACCAACACTGAGCAAACCGAACCCTGTTAAAGAAGCTTGCAGCTAAAGTGGTCTGTTTCCCTGCTGTTTCCTGCAGTATGGGTCTGGTGGTGGAGGATCTTGGTTGAAAGGTGAAGGGGCAGGTTGGGGGAACCCGGAGCAAACCCAGAGAGGTTCTGGGTGGCTCCCTGCCCGCTCTGTGCTGCGCCTGGACGTTTCCCAGGCAGCCAGCCGGTGGTGAAAAGTAGCCCCGGGATTAAATGGCAGCAGAGAGCGTGAAAGGTGATCGACTGACGGCCCATGCTAACTGAAGCCCTCTGTTCTTGGGCCCAGGCTGCCACAGAGGGGGCTTTCATGGGCCTGCTGTTTCCCATAGCCTCCTCTGCCCACCACGGATCAGGAGGGGCACATGGGACAATGGAGCTACCTAAGCAATGGAGCAGGTCCCAGGACCTGGCCTCTCAGCTCAGCCTGGCCTAGTTGGCCTAATCAGGTGTGGATATAATGACCCTGTTCTGAAGTTAATAAACCTTCTGAGCCTGGTTCTATTGGCCTTGGTTCTAGTCTGCTACTCCTTTGTCTCCCTCTGGTTTAATCAGAGGATCACTGTATGCGTAGTATGAGTCTTTAATCACCATAGTACAGTATGAATGAGTCCTTATGAACTTAGGAGGGTTTCATTTATAGTCACATTCCACTTCTTGCTGTAAATATATAGTTAAGGGTGTGGAATACACTATACTGTGGTGTAGAGTTGTAAATGTACCAGTTAAGTATTGATGTAGTCATTCTAAGTTATCAGAAGTTCAATCAAGGCTCTAAATGCATTTGCCTCCTCAAATAGTTAGACATCCTCCTCCAAACTGCTCTTTGCAATATTTGTCATCACTCTTGTCATGTTTGTTTTTTTACTGTTAAAAGCTGTTTCAAGAAAGAACGGGCTTCCTTAACTTCAAAGACATAATTATAGTGGCAATGAGAAGATAGTTTGCCGCCAGGTTAGAAAGAGGTAATTACTTAAACACCTTGACATGTTTCAAATGGTTATGATCAAAACGTAAAGTGCTAGAGAAACCAGAAATCTGTTATGAACTGTATGATTATGAGAATGATTGTTGCTCAACCCTGTTTGTTCAAAGAGCTTGTCGTACTCAGCATTATGTTATTGAGTAGGAGGGGCAATATGGTATATGCAAATATGTAATAGTGATATATTACTTTCTACTGGTGAAATTGGCATTAACACCTGCAACAATAACTTCAACACATAAAAAAACACTATCTCAGCGATACCAAGGCAGTTCCTAATGTCTGTCTCTGCTCTAATCCTCTGCAGTCAGTCAGTCAGTCAGTCAGTCTGGGACAAGCCTAAACCCCAAGGTGTGGCCAGGCTGGGCTGCCCCAGCACCAGATGACACAGCAGAGCAGCACTCTAGAAGTAGTGGCATTAAGGCTGATCAACAAATGTGGCTCAGCCTGGCACTTTGATGCAGGCAGCTTCTACTGAGACAGAGTCCGTTTCCCTTCCGTCTATCCCCCTGAGTCCTCATTACCCTTTTGTTACTCTGCTGTTAGCCAGCCACAGAGATACACATCTCCACCCTCACCACCCTCTGTAAAGTAAATAAATAGTACTGCACATACTACCTAAATGCAGCCTTTATTTCAGTAATTTTAATGTTTTTAATGGACCTTAGTTCTTCCGTATGTACCTGTATTTTGAGCACAGATTAGTTACGCAGCTGTTCAACAAAAGTTCACTGTACATCAAATCGTGCATACAGCCGCTCAGCTGGACTACTATAACATTTTCTTCTGTAGAAAGCTCAGACTGACAAGTAATTGTTCTTTCCATGGATAAAAGACCTTTGAAACATAATACTTCTGCTGTCCTAGCAAATTGCTCTTTTTCAGAATCCAGAACTAATGGATTATACATTTAATGCCATATAGACCCATTGATGTATGAGTCTGGTTTGCTTTAAAGTCCTCCTCAGCACAGTGGTCATTTTGGAGTGTCTTGGGAGCATTTTAAGCAGGTTGTGCAATAACCTTCATCAAGGGACATCTTGGTTAAACTTAACCTAATAGTCTGTTTACCTAACCCTGTTTAGTGTTAAATCTTGGCATTTGTGTAAAATAATAAAAGCCCCACCCTGTGGTAATTTGATTTTGGAAAGACTTTTATTTACTAGCCACTTTGGTTAACATTATTGGCATATATAATGACATGTAATGGGCATAGCCTCATACCTCAGAGCAGTGCCATTGTGAATGGAGAATGCCAATATCTAAAGGCAATATGACTCATTTGACAAATCCATCATTCTCTGTTGCCAGACTGGGCAGGAGCAGAACATGGCTTACAGGCCTGTCCCATGGTTTGACAGGGTTGTCTCTTTTTGTGTAAACAAGAATGATTATTCTACAGCTATGGTTTCACTTATGTTTTTCCTTTGCCAATATTTTCCAACAGGATCCGGCACCTCTGTTTTGGACTGTTTAGCTCCAGAACCATTTTCCAGGATCCGGTACCTCTCATGGCATGAAGAATAATTTTAGACACACCTACTCATTCCAGGGTTTTTCTTAATTTTTTATATTTTCTACATTGTAGAATAAGTGAAGACATCACAACTATGAAATAACACATTGAATCATGTAGTAGCCAAAAAAAAGTGTTAAACAAATCTAAATATATTTGAGATTCTTCAAAGTAGCCACCATTTGCCTTAATGACAGCTTTGCACACTCTTGGCATTCTCCCAACCAGCTTCATGAGGTAGTCACCTGGAATGCATTTCAATTAACAGGTGTGCCTTGTTAAAAGTACATTTGTGGAATTTCTTTCCTTAATGCTTTGAGCCAATCAGTTGTGTTGTGACAAGGTAGGGGTTGTATATAGAAGATAGCCCTATTTGGTAAAAGACCATGTCCATATTATGGCAAGAACAGCTCAAATAAGCAAAGAGAAACAAAAGTCCATCATTACTTTAAGACATGAAGGTCAGTCTGTGGAACATTAAAAGAGCTTTGAATGTTTTTTCAAGTGCCGTCACAAAAACCATCAAGCGCTTTGATGAAACTGGCTCTCATGAGGACCGCCACAGGAAAGGAAGACCCAGAGTTACCTCTGCTGCAGAGAATAAGTTCATTAGAGTTCACTGCGCCTCAGATTGCAGCCCAAATAAATGCTTTACGGAGTTCAAGTAACAGACACATCTCAACATCAACTATTCAGAGGAGACTACGTGAATCAGGCCTTCATGGTTGAATTGCTGCAAAGAAACCAGTACTAAAGAACACCAATAAGAAGATACTTGCTTTGGCCAAGTAATACAAGCATTAGACCAGTGTAAATCTGTCCTTTTGGTCTGATGAGTCCAAATGTGAGATTTTTGGTTCCAACCACCGTGTCGTTGTTAGACGCAGAGTAGGTGAACGGATGATCTCCGCATGTGTGGTTCCCACTGTGAAGCATGGAGGAGGGGTGTGATGGTGTGGGGGTGCTTTGCTACTAACATTGTCAGTGATTTCTCTTTTAGAATTCAAGACACACTCCACCAGCATGGCTACCACAGCATTCTGCAGCGATACGTCATCCCATCTGGTTTGCGCTTAGTGGGACTATCATTTGTTTTTCAACAGGATAATGACCCAACACACCGCCAGGCTGTGTAAGGGCTATTTGACCAAGGAGAGTGATTGAGTGCTGCAGCAGATGACCTGGCCTCCACAATTACCCGACCTCAACCCAATTGAGATGGTTTGGGATGACTTCGACCGCAAGTGCTCAGCATATGTGGGAAGTCCTTCAAGACTATTGGAAAAGCATTCGAGGTGAAGCTGGTTGAGAGAATGCCGAGAGTGTGCAAAGCTGTCATCAAGGCAAAGGGTGGCTACTTTGAAGAATCTCAAATATAAAATATATTTTGCTTTGTTTACCACTTTTTGGGGTACTACATGATGTGTTTTTTCATAGTTTTGATGTCTTCACTATTCTTCAATGTAGAAAATAGTACAAATAAAGAAAAACCCTTGAATGAGTAGGTGTGTCCTAACCTTTGACTGGTACTGTGTGTGTGTGTGTGTGTGTGTGTGTGTGTGTATATTAGTGTTAATGTCACTGTCCCCACTACAACAACAAAAAATACTTGTAATTTTATCCTTGAAACAATTAAAATACTGTAAAAATTCATTCATTCATTCCTATGGAGGACTACTCCTTCTGAGGCGTACCAATATGGCCGACCGATGGCTTTGCATTCTGGTGTTAATATACATCATTGGCGTTTACCTGCTGGTTGCTCCTTTGTCACATTGTGACTCTGGTTATGCAGATTAGTCTCCATGCTTATTTAACAGACTAACCTGCAGCACGGCAGGCTGCAGGCTCCCGGCCAGCCCACTGCAAATCCCCTTGTGGAGAGGTGTCTGGAAATTGCTGTTGTTAGAGAAAGTGCTGGTGATGCTGCAGACAACCTTGTGGATCCAGATCAGTGACTGCAGAGTGAGATCTGTGGTGAGATACTTAGATGAGCTCACTATTCCCAGCCCAATGATGTCATGTTTTTGTGAAAATTCATTTGAGTTAAACCGTGCATGCATAGCATTTAGTGGTTAGCCCTCTAAGGTTCATATATGCAATATTATATTACTGCCCTATAATATCATAGTTTTGTGAGGAAAGAAAAACATGTAGCTTTGAATAGTCCATAGATTTCTGCAATTGAAAATAGCAGGTTTAGCCAAATATTGTACTACTGCAGTATCATCCTCTAGGTCAGTTTTATAGTCCTGTATCCCTTCGAACATTCAACCTCCAGCTGCATACCCCTCTAGCACCAGGGTCAGCGCACTCTCAAATATAGTTTTTTTGCCATCATTGTAAGCCTGCCACACACACACTATACGATACATTTATTAAACATAAGAATGAGTGTGCGTTTTTGTCACAACCCAGCTCATGGGAAGTGACAAAGAGCTCTTATAGGACCAGGGCACAAATAATAATCAATAATTTTGCTCTTTTATTTAACCATCTTACATATAAAACCTTATTTGTTAATTGAAAATTGTGAATAACTCACCACAGATTAATGAGAAGGGTGTGCTCAGTCTTATATCATTTTCCACACACAATCTTTGCCTGTATTTAGTTTTCATGCTAGTGAGGGCGAAGAATCCACTCTCATATAGGTACGTGGTTGCAAAGGGCATCCTTGTCTTAACAGCGCGATTTGCCAAGGATTTGCCATGGATGTTTTTCTACCAGAGAACATGTTATCCAATGCCACGATCAGCCAAGCATAATGCTCACAAGCAGAACATCAAGCATGATCTAGTTTTTAATAAACCCCTATCATACGAGTGCCTGAAAACCACCACCTTCATGTGGGTTTAGAACCTTGGTTCAGAGGCCTTGTGATTGTGCTCTGGTTTGTACCCCTATCTTGCTGTTGGGAGGGAGGGAGGGAGGGAGGGAGGGCAGGCAGCGTGAAACCTGCTTCTGCCTGGTGGCTAAGGGGGAAGATGAACCCTGGTCTGTTTCTCAGGCCAGGCTCCAGTGTGGGAGGCAGCCAGTTTAATGCAGGCCAGGGCCAAGCTGATTCAGGGCTCATTTTCCAACTGCTCAGCCAGTTTTAGGAAGGGAACTTCTCAGAGATGGACTCCCTGCTGTGGGGGGGGGTCTCTGTGGGTTGCACCTTTGCATGTGGTTATAAATGCAAGTGTTTTGTTCCTGAATTTTTATTAAAAAATTGTATCTATATTTTCTTTTTAGTGCCTGTCTATTGCTTGTGTGTGTGTGTGTGTGTGTGTGTGTGTGTGTGTGTGTGTGTGTGTGTGTGTGTGTGTTGGAGGTGACCCATGCAGGAAGGAGGGAGAGAGGGGAGTGCCTATTTACATTGGCAGCAACACAAGGGGGAAATGAACTGACTTCAAAGCGAGAGTGCAGCGGAATTGTGAAGAGAGTGTGCGCTCCGTGCATGAGCTACCAGACAGACTCTCATAACACAGACACATATTCCCAGAGCTGCTCCGAATGGCCTGTTAGAAACATACTGGAGCAGGCTAGCAAGGAGATTATGTGTATTGAGACACTCTACCCCCTCAAGATATCACACCTTTTGACGTTTGTACTGTTGCAGTGTTGAAACAACAAATGAGAACTTAGGAGTGTTTACTCTTGAGGACAACTTTAAAGGGACATTAGTACACTTCTCTATGTACTCTTGCATTTAATTAATTGTCTCCGTGTTACCTGACATCCACTACAGGCCATAAGCTATATCTTATTTAACTGAAAGTTCTGCTTTTATATTTTAACTCGGGTGTTTCACTTCAATTCATTGGAGGAGTTTTACTTCAGTGACAGCATATAAACCTTTTTTAAAGGGCAATATGCTCAATCCCTGTCCGTGTATCTGTGTGACACAGGGATGCTGCAGAGACAGCCCACCATTGAGGACTTTGTGGACGCCCTGGTGACTGACCTGAACCCAGACTTTGAGACCTTCATCATGGACTCTACAAGCTGATTAGCTTGATCGATCTTCGACTCTTCAATTCAGTTTCAGCCACGACTTGAATTGTGTTGCTGTGGAATGGACTCACGTGGTCAGAAAATGCAATTAATTATTCATCCTTTCAAAAGGCAGATAACTGTAGCTGTATGCAGTCACTGTAAACATGTTTTTTTTATGCAATTAGCTATTTAATGATTTGGCTCAACCATAGGTTCTGTGTGGTTCATAAAAGTCTGTGCAGATCTGTGCATATACCACATGTAATATACCATACTGTCTTACACATATTTTTGTCATTGATGCATGTCAATTATGGAAAGTACAAAAAGTACATCATTTAATTCAGAATATTGCAATATTGAGCAATATTGGGCCGAAGCAGCACTTTGAGAATGTATGTTTGAAACATCTGTTCCAATATCCATGTAAATAGATAAGTTGAAGTATGTAGACATTATTTGTATAATCTGCCCAAGAGAAAATACTCATATCTGTGAGCGTTGAATATCATTTTCTGCAGAAGTATGAGCAGTTCATTGTTATTTCCTGTTCAGATCAGACAGGACAAATACAACACCTGCTATTCCTGACATAGTGTTTTGACTTAAATGCAAATCTGCTCCCTCTGATTTGTCTGTGTTTCTGTTAGGGAGGGAGGGAGGGGAGGTTATGTGTTTGAGAAAGAAGGATAGAGTCTCTTAGGTGTTGTGAATTGGAGATTTAAGGGATTTCTGATTAATTCACACAGAGCGCGATCCAGACTGTGACGACTAGCTAAATCAAGTACTACCGGCTGTTGCATCTGTTTCAACAGATTCTGCCTCTAATTACCAGGGGCTGAGGCTACAGCTGCTCCCCATACAATGTCCTTACTTGCCTAGCACTGATATCAGACCTGGGGCATCACCCATCAAGGTGGGATTTACTTCAGATGGTTAATCAAGGTGTGAACATGCTATCAAAAGGAGTGAGCTGGGTAGCTGTAACCACATGTATAGCTGTAACTACTGTATATCGCACAGAGCCATGAATAAATTCCTAAATATGAAATCACTAATGTAAGCTTTATTTTCATTACTTGTATCTATCTTGTTTTGAACCAAATTCAATCATAATATTTTGTGGCAAGTAATATCTTGAGTTTCAGAGAGACGCCACTGTGTACTGAAGTGAATGTAGTGATTGAAGGCTGTCTGTTGCAATTGGTGTAGGATTAAAGATGGGCCATTTTAATGTTAGTCACTAGAGATATTTCAACAACAATCAAAATCACAGTTTGTCTTGTTGAAGTGGTTTATTTACAAATATATCAAATGAAAGTGTATATGCACAACCACCAATACTACAACTGAAAAAAGCAGGCATATTTGTCACTAGTCAGTCATGTCTACATTACAAAAATATTAACCTATTTTCTATTTTACAATATCTACAACAAATTTGATATCACACACAAACATTCCTCATTGTCTTAACTTGTTCAGTATTATCTAGATTGTCTTCCATGTGCACCAGAAATCACAGATGTACGTTTTGACATGCTTCTCTTAGGCCCTTTAAGGAGATGTTGCCAGTTATTAACTTGTAACAGCGACTTCATGACAAAACACATCAATAGTCACAGTCACACTGTGGTACCGTTGCTGCTAGTCACCTACTTAAGCAGACATCAGAAACAAAGGGGACGGCATCTATTTACTTTGTACCAGTCAACAATCATTTAGCATCCTTTCAACTTCATTACATCAGCCTCTGGACCGGCAGCCTCTTTTCAGGCTCTGCTCTTGTGCTTTATTTTGCTGCGAAGTCATTTGTTAGCATTTATTTACAGTGCTGTGAAAAGGTATTTGCCCCCTTTCTGATTTTCCAAATTTGTACATATTTTTATACTGAATGTTATGAGATCTTCAACCAAAACCCAATATTAGATAAAGGCAACCTGAATTTACAAATAACAAAACATTTATAATTATTTATTTAATTAACAAAGTTATGCAACACCCAATTCCCCTGTGTGAAAAAGTAATTGCCCCCTTATACTCAATACCTGGTTGTGCCACCTTTAGCTGCAATGACTGCAACCAAATGCTTCCTTTATTTGTTGATCAGTCTCTCACAACGCTGTGGAAGAATTTTGGCCCACTCCTGCATGCAGAACAGCTTTAACTCAGCAACATTTGTGGGTTTTCAAGCATTAACTGCTCGTTTCATGTCCTGCCACAACATCTCAATTGGGACTAGGTCTGGACTTTGACTAGGCCATTCCAAAACTTCAAATTTGTTGCTTTCTAACCATTTTCATGTGGACTTGATTGTGTGTTTTGGATCATTGTCTTGCTGCATGACCCAGCTGCAGCTTCAGCTCACAGACGGATGGCCTGACATTCTCCTGTAGAATTCTCTGATACAGAACATAATTCATGAGTCCTTCTATTAAGGCAAGTCATCCCCAAACCCTTAAACTACCAACACCATTGGTATGAGGTTCTTACTGTGGAATGCAGTGTTTGGTTTTCGCCAGACATAATGGGACCCATCTTGTCCAAAAATTAGCTCAAGTTTGCTAAGAAGCACCTGGATGATCATTAAGACTCTTGTTCTCTGGACAGATGAGTCAAAAGTATAACCTTTTAGACAACATTGGTCCCATTATGCCTGTCAAAAACCAAACACTGCATTCAACCTTATACCAACGGTCAAGCATGGTGGTGGTAGTGTGATGGTTTGGGGATGCTTTGCTGTACACATGGGCATTGGGTGTTGCATAACGTTATTTATGAAATAAGTATGTGATTGCTGTGTTATTTGTTCACTTAGGCTCCCTTTATCTAATATTAGGTATTGATTGAAGATCTGATAACATTTAGTATAAAAAATATGCAAAATTAGAAAGGGGGCAAATACTTTTTCATAGCACTGTACATAGTCCCTTCAGATGTGTGACAGAAGGTTGTGGGTCACAAACCGCTTGAAAGAGATTCTGTACCACACACTTTTTGGGAATTGGTCTGTGGGCTAGTGTAATCTGAAACGGGATCTTTCTGCACTCTTTTCAGGTCCAGGGCGGTTCAAGGGTGGAACACGAGCCAAATAAATCCATGTCATCCTGGAAAAAGAGAGAGGAGAAAAGCACACACGGTCATTAGTAATCTATCTACCTAACATAGGTCAGGCAGGTACCAAGTCCCAACATCAGAAAGCTCAGCTGGGATCGCTGCCTGGCCCTTTCTTTGCTTCTTGACTAGTTCCAGTTTCCATGGACACAACACTGTCCCTGCCAATCAAAGGGAGTGCAACAGTTGTGGTAAAATAAGTATATGCGTGTGTGTGTTTGAGCTATGCTGTTAGGACACAATGTCTCCTCTGTCCTGATGCTTCTGTGTTGTAGCTTTCTACTTGACTGTGTTTTTCTGGGGCTTCTGCTGCTCTACTCTGAGCTCACTCACTGGATTCCATCAGTTCAGACAATCTGCTCTGGCTCTGAAGCTCCATTTAGCAGATACACACTATTTATGGAAAAAGCTTCAGTGTATCTGTTTTAATGGACTCAACCGTTTCTTATCTCTGCAATTTCATATTAAACAGGTATGCTATGCAGAAGAATTCTAAATCGTTTTTGAGGGGAAGGAGAAGCAGTGATTCTTCTTTACAGCGCATTCCTTTCATGTCATAGTTTACCTAAGGCCTTCAGTTTCCTGAGCTTAATAGTGTTTGCACTCATATACTTTCCTCTTTTCTTGACACAGTGAAGAATAGTGTGTTACTGTGTTTGTTAATCGCTCATTGGCTTGGTTCATGTATAACTACTGGGAAAGCTTACCCTAAGTGAGCATCTGAAGTATGTTATACACCAAGCATCGCTCAATTTCAAACTGTATTTACAATGAGGATCATTCTGTGTGTGTCTGCATTAAAGTTCATACAGTACAGCAAGACACCACTGACCTTCCAGTGAAGATGGCTGCTGCTTTGGAAGGAGGACCTCTTTCAGGGCACCAGTCTTCTCCTGGCTCTGTCTAGCCTGTTCAGTTGATTTCTCCTGTGTGTCCTCACTTGTCCTGCACCCCTCCTCTTCTTCCTCGTCTTCCTCACCCTCTTCCTCTTGGTTGCAGCAGGGTGGTCCCAAGCTTTCGGCACAGTCGGGGTTCTGCATGAGTAGCCATGTCTCGTCGGCCTCTCTGGAGATGCAGGGCTCTGGATATGCTTTCAGATAGGCCAGGACATTCTCCTCACAGGGGTTCACGCCACATCTGAAAATGGAGACCGTGTCAGCATCATAAATCTCTCCCAGTCCCAGCTGTAATGATCCAACCACAGTCCCAGGGAGGCACTTCTCTGACAGTAATCTCCCAAACAGACCCAAAGTTAACACCATAACAAGATTGTTTTTGGCCTTGTCCGTGTTTCTCTTCCTGTTCTGAACCAGAGGTGTGTAAAGGAATGTTGTTTGGTTTCGCAAACATTATCCACCACAGAAATGGTTTACTGTATGTCTGTCTACACCTCTAGGTCTTTCTGGGAATCCAGGAGACATGATGTCAAGCAATATCAGTTGCTGTACTTGTTACTGGTTCTTTTGACTCATATTTGGGCACCCATGTACTAGAATAGATGTTGATTGGTGTTGATGAATTATGATGGTGTATGGTGTTGAACAATGTTAAATGATGTAGATCGGTGGTTAATTAATGGTGGTTGATGGTTTTGAGTGGAGGTGAGGGGAGTGGTGTTGTGTCATGCTCCTCACCCCTCGTTGAGGCTGATCTGGGACTGGAAGGGGCTGGTGTCTCTGCTTCGGCCCAAACAGCAGCTTTCATCACAGCACAGGGAGGGGATCAGGTGCACTGGGCCTGGAGATCACACAGGAAAGAAACGTGTACTGACCGCCAACCATCAGAAAGCATGGATGACCTAGCCAAGAAGCCTCGCCATACAGCGATGCCAGTACCATAGTGATACAGTCAAAGACTCCACACAACTTGACAGAGTGACCGGCTTGAGAACCAAGGCTCATAAAGAGTGATGTGAATGTAGAAGCCCACCAGTAATAGGACCTACCACAGGTGTGGCCTGGCCCGTGGTGACACTGGCAGCATGGGCGCTGAGGGAAATCATGGAGCCTCCGTCGGTCCAGGCACGACAACTCTGCTCCACTGTATGGACTGTCCTGGGACCTTAGAGATGCTGAGGCAAAAATACACTTTCATAATGGAGACCCTAAACAAGTGCAAGATAGCAGCTGCTATATTTCTATAGCAAAGCCACCTGTTGGTCCCAATGCTGCACTGAGATTTCCACAACATTGTAATAACTTATTTCAAGCTCAAGTTGGTCACTCACCGCTGGGCTTCTTCTCCAGCAGCTGTCTCTTGAAGTAGATGACACAGAGGATGAGTAGGGCCAGCAGCACAGTGGCCAGAGCGCTGCAGATGACTGCTGCCAGGGCCATGTCCCGAGGGCTGGTCACCACCGGGGGGATGGGGACCTGGTTCACCCGCCCGCTGCCTGCAGGGGCAGAGATAGAGACAGTAAATATGAGCAACAAATGTCACCACTGTAGTTCTTCTGACATAATAACATGGGAATTTACAAGGGAAGTTGTAAAAAGGAAAATAAAATATGTTTTTTGAACTGTCTAGTTTGAGAACGACTACATTTTAGAGTCGACTGTGTCATAACCTTGCTAGTAAAATCTGGCCATAATTGAAAACAAGTATTTTTCTACACCTGAATTATGTCTCCTTTCTAGGTCTATGTTTATTATTGGTATGTAGTAGCTATCTTTGACCCACTGAGTCCTCCAAGGAGACAGAGGCTCAAAGAAGAAAGCCTGGAGCAGATTCTCTCTCTCGCTCGTTCTCTCTCCCTCCCTCCCTCCCTCCCTCCCTCCAGAGGATGAGTTATTAGTCATTCTTCCCCCTACCCCAAGGCCCTCTCATGCCAGTCAGACAGCCCATCATTAAGTCTGTGCAGTCTGGCCAGACGTTTGAAACAAGCCTGGTGTGTGTGCGCACATTTGTGCATGTGTGTTTATCCCATTACTGCAACTGCTGCCGCTGTCCTAGGCTAGCCCCCAGGGAAATCTGATGTCACTGTCTAGGCTCCCCACCCCAAACTGTTCACACACTCTCACATCAACGGACCTGGCCTTGAGGACAGCTTCTCATTAAACACTTTCCCACCAATATGGAACATCGGGGCTTAATTTGCCAGATGTCATAACAAATTAGATACAATCTCCTTATGCTAAATTATGATTCAATGACTAAAATGTAATGATTCTTTATTGGATATCACTACCTGCTTAATTCCTCAACAAAGCAAACAAACTTTGTTGAGAAATAATTTGGTACATGACGAATGTCTCGTCACAAGGTAAACACGTGCAATAAGGCCACTGATATTATTTCAACAAGCAACAGAGGTATGATTGTATTATCTGTGATTGTAATTTTTGGTAAATATTACTCTCTCTCATCACAACAATTCTTATAGAATTTAAAGTGAGTTATGACCTGTGCATAGTTGAAGTGTAGGGTTACATAGAGAACAAACAAAATACCTAAAGTAATAATTTTCCTACTATGAAAAAGTGACTGGCTACTCGCTCCCCATAGAGAAACTAGTTATTGTGTGAGATCTGTTTAATATCTTTTTAATTTGAAAAATCTTTTTCAATAGGCCCCTTCAATCGCTGTTAGCTTTTTAGTACATTAATCATAAAGAAAGTGGGTTTGGCCTTTTCAAATTCAAGAGCCCTTTGTTATGCAATGTAAACATTACTTTAGCATTGGCCAATGGTTTTATATTCCAGCGGGATAGAGGATAAGGGTATTTGTACATTCCATCTGAGGAAGAAAAAAATCCCAAACTGCCAGCAAAGCTTAAAATTTCAGTTTGACCCGGGGGCTAAATAAATAATCATTTAAATATTTCATTGTAAACAAACAGGTGATAACGGCTTATTAAAACAAGATTAGGACGTTTCAGAGGAGATACTGTAGGTCTTCAAAACTGTTATGACAGAAACCAGTTTTGAGAATTGAGTCAACAGGAGTGCACTGCTCAGATCAAGGCAAATACATAAATTACACGAGGCAGTTTATATAGCGGAATATAACTTGATATAGGTTGACATGATTTTGTGAGGATACAGTAACATTCTCCACAAAATCAAACAACTTGAAAAAAAATCTTTGGAATGTGCTTCCTAATAACATTTTGTAACGTCCTCTATCAAAGTAATCCAAAATGACTTGCTGAAAGATTTGACTGAACACCTAAACCCATGCTTACACCTACACCCATGCTTACACAAGCAAGGCACATCATTTTCTCACCATGGTGCAGACACCCTCTCAGACGTTTTCTTCCACTGTACAGTTGTTGAGACCCAATGTCAAAGCCGTCCCACCTCTGATCCAGTCAGCCCTCCCCACTCCCCTCTGCAGCCAGCTGTGTCTTCCCCACACCCCAGCCCAGTGGCAGCCCTTATCACTCCCAGACAGCTGCAGAAAACACAGATTAAGGCTGGCCCATTGAGGAGACCTCACTTGCTGATCGTATCAACACACCGCACTCTGCCAATAAACTGCTTGTTTTGATATATGCTCTCCTCTCTCCCTGTTGACTTTTAGGAATGCCAAACTTAAAGTCATGGCCTTATGTATGACAGGCCACAAAGAGACAGGGAACCACCAACCCACTGGGCACATACGTCAGTTCAACGTCTAGTTTTGAAATCAACAAAAAATGGTAAGGTAAGGTGAAAGAAATACAAAATTCTCTTACATTGATAACTTTTTTCAAATCAGTTTCCACATTGATTCAACATTATCACATTCCTTTTTTGGGTTGAAATTATGTGGAAACAATGTTGATTCAACCCGTTTTTGCCAAGTGGGAAGTATGAATGGCCCCTTCTGAAAACTAATGATAACCCCCATCCCCCATCACTTGTGAAACTTTGGAGATTTTGACTGGAATGACTTCCCATTGCCAAAGAGGTATGAGCCCTCCACAACCAAGAGTTTGTCTTAGGCTAAACAGATCTTCCTATCATAAATACAGCCAACACCCCTTTTAGTGTTGCAAGAAAAACAAACTAGCATTGCTATGCAGTTGTGGTTTTATACATTTGCAAGGATACATGATTACGGCAGTGGTGAGGAGTTTTGTTGCTCTGAGCGTAAACACGTCACATGTCATGTCTTGATTGGCTCTTGAGTGACTTTGTTTTGGTGGAGTTGATTTTAAGGGTTGACCGCTCTCATTTGGCATGCGTTGGTTTGCAACTCAATCTAGATAATTTCCTGCATGCCGCTAACGCTGTACTTTTTTACAGTCAGTGGTTAGGAGACATGGCATGGACCTTTAAAGTGAGGAAAGTAGAAGAAAAGAAAGGTTGAAATAAAGTTGTCTGAATGTAACAAATTGAGAGAAATGAGGATGGATATCAGTCGGGTCATGAGTTTTAGAGTCTTGAGTAGCCCTGGCCACATGCCCTATCTCTAGGAAAAGTGTTACAGTTGTATGAAGATATGATAAGAGTCTGCATTGTCTTTCAACAGGCTGACCTGCACGCTTTTGGAATTTGCATCGGATTGCTTCAAACAAAATTGAACTGACTTCCTTTTGTGTATGCTGTGAAATCCTGGTTTGAGATATGGCCAAGCAAGGCTCCAACACCATCATTAAGTTTGCAGACAACACAACAGTGGTAGGCCTGATCACCGACAACGATGAGACAGCCTATAGGTCGGAGGTCAGAGACCTGGCCATGTGGTGCCAAGATAACAACCTCTCCCTCAATGTGATCAAGACAAAGGAGATGATTGTGGACTACAGAAAAAGGAGGACCGATCACGCCCCCATTCTCATCAACGGGGCTGTATTGGAGCAGGTTGGGAGCTTCAAGTTCCTTGGTGTCTACATCGCCAACAAACTATCATGGTCCAAACACATCAAGACAGTCGTGAAGAGCGCACAACAATGCCTATTCCCCCTCATGAGACTGAATCGATTTGGCATGGGTCCTCAGATCCTCAAAAGGTTCTACAGCTGCACCAACGAGAGCATCCTGACTGGTTGCATCATCGCCTGGTATGGCAACTGCTCGGCCTCCAACTTCAAGGCAGTACAGAGGGTAGTGTGTACGGCCCAGTACATCACTGGGGCCAAGCTTCTTGCTATCCAGGATCTCTATACCAGGCGGTGTCAGAGGAAGGCCCAAAAAATTGCCAAAGACTCCAGCCTCCCCAGTCATAGAATGTTCTCTCTGCTACCGCACGGCAAGCGGTACCGGTGCGCCAAGTCTAGGTCCAAATGTTCTCTCTGCTACCGCATGACAATCGGTACCGGAGCGCCAAGTCTAAGTCCAAAAGGCCCAAGCCCCCAAGCCATAAGACTCCTGAACAGCTAATGAAATGGCTACCCGGACTATTTGCATTGTCCCACCCTCCTCCATTTTTACGCTGCTGCTACTCTCTATTTATTAACCATGCATAGTCCCTTTACATCTACCTACATGTACATATTACCTCAATTACCTTGACTAACCGGTGCCCCCGCACATTGACTCTGTACCAGTACCCTCTGTATATAGCCTCACTACTGTTATTTTATTGTTGATCCTTAATTATTAGTTTTTCTTTTTTTTCTTTTTTTACTTCAGTTTATTTTAGTAAATACTTAACCAACAATGCAGTTTAAGGAAAAAAGTGTTAAGGGCTTGTAAGTAAGCATTTCACTGTAAGGTCTACACCTGTTGTATTTTGCATATGTGACAAATACATTTTGAAATGATTTGATTTAAAGTGCCAAAAAATATTATCTGACTGTTAAGCTTCCAACTTATATAAAAGGAATGTCAGGGGGTGGAACAAAAAACAGCTTATAGCCAAAGCAATGATTGTTTTTTCTATTACCAAACCAACAGACTAAATTCCCATTTGACCTTGGCGTAAATCTGTTTGGAATGAGTAAAAAATGGCAAAACGGTTCTGGAGCTGGGGATTGGGGGGAATACGGTCGGCCTCTCGCCAGACAACTAATACAACTCTACCATGACACAGATATAAACAACAGCAGAGGAAATACATTAAAGCGACTGAAGGAATCCATAAAACACAATCTCATTTTTACTTTGCTCCAGAAACTGTCTGGGAGACTGAAGTGCCTCCCTGCACAGCTGCAGCTTAGACCAGGGCCAGTATGGCTAGAATGATCTGCCCTTTAAGTTTTCACCACCGTCCACAAGATAAAACCGGAGGAAGAGATATGAAGACTTTCAAACATTTGGAAGCATTCCACTGAGACTCCCTGTAGTAACTACCAGCTTTGCTCTCTCTGGGACACAATGGCCATTTTGTTTCATGGGCCTCTGCAATCAAAATGGCAAGCCAGACAGCCAGCCAAATAGACAGACAGACAGACATGCATAGCTTAGATGTCCCAAGGCCCATGTTCAGGGTGATTACATATGGTTTAGTCATATGTAGACTCTCTTACTAATATTGCATGCTTTATAGTTATTGCTTGAAAATAAATATTTTGGTAGTAATGGTAGTAATAAAACTACCTCATATTGAGGGTGGGACACAGCTTTACATACTACATTTGAGCAAACATTTTTACATCCCCAGGAAGAGCAAATGTAAACTGAGTTTGTGAGTTCAAGTTGTCTGATATCCTGGAGACGTCTTCATTTATCTAACAGAGGGGTGCTAGACCTGGCTGGACGGCTCATACACACAGGCTGCCAAACCTTCTCAAGGAACAGCTGTGGCCTCCAGAAGCATCAGGAAGTCACACTCAATTACCAAAAGGTATAAGTTAGCTATCCCACTCTCTCTGTGTGAGTGCCGAAAATCATAAGGCTCTACTTAACCACTGGTAATGGCCGGAAAAAGGTGGCTAATGAGATGTAGTAGTGGCCTACTGGAATTCAATACGCTGCTTTATGAACAAAACCCCCTTTAAGAAATGCTTAATAGACCTCCGTGGATACATAGAAAGTGCTAGCAAATTGCACTACACAGTTTAAGAATGTCCTCTCTGAAGATACAGTGGAAGTCGGAAGTTTACATACACTTAGGTTGGAGTCATTAAAACTTGTTTTTCAACCACTCCACAAATTTCCTGGTAACAAATTATAGTTGGCAAGTCGTTTAGGACATCTACTTTGTGCATGACACAAGTCATTTTTCCAACAATTGTTTACAGACAGATTATTTCATTTATAATTCACAGTATCACAATTCCATTGGGTCAGAAGTTTACATACACTAAGTTAACTGTGCCTTTAAACATCTTGGAAAATTCCAGAAAATTATGTCATGGCTTAGAAGCTTCTGATATGCTAATTTCCATAATTTGAGTCAATTGGAGGTGTGGATGTATTTCAAGGCCTACCTTCAAACTCAGTGCAGACCTCCACAAGTCTGGTTCATCCTTGGGAGCAATATCTAAACGCCTGAAGGTACCACGTTCATCTGTACAAACAATAGTACGCAAGTATAAACACTATGGGACCACGCAGCCATCATACCGCTCAGGAAGGAGACGCGTTCTGTCTCCTAGAGATGAACGTACTTTGGTGCGAAAAGTGCAAATCAATCCCAGAACAACAGCAAAGGACCTTGTGAAGATGCTGGAGGAAACCGGTACAAAATTATCTATATCCACAGTAAAACGAGTCCTATATCGAATTAACCTAAAAGGCCACTCAGCAAGGAAGAAGCCACTGCTCCAAAACCGCCATAAAAAAGACAGACTATGGTTTGCAACTGCACATGGGCACAAGGATCATACTTTTAGAAGAAATGTTGGTCTGAAGAAATCATTGGTCTGATGAAACAAAAATACAATTGTTTGACCATAATGACCATTGTTATGTTTGGAGGAAAAAGGGCGGAGGCTTGCAAGCCGATATATTGAAGCAACATCTCAAGACATCAGTTAGGAAGTTAAGCTTGGTCGCAAATGGGTCTTCCAAATGGACAATGACCCCAAGCATACTTCCAAAGCTGTGGCAAAATGGCTTAAGGACAACGAAGTCAAGGTATTAGAGTGGCCATCACAAAGCCCTGACCTCAATCCAATAGAAAATTTGTGGGCAGAACTGAAAAACGTGTGTGCGAGCAAGGAGGCCTACAAACCTGACTCCGTTACACCAGCTCTGTCAGGAGGAATGGGCCAAAATTCCCCCAACTTATTGTGGGAAGCTTGTGGAAGGCTACCCGAAATGTTTGACCCAAGTTAAACAATTTAAAGGCAATGCTATCAAATACTAATTGAGTGTATGTAAACTTCTGACTGACTGGGAATGTGATGAACGTGGTACCTTCAGGCGTTTGGAAATTGCTCCCAAGGATGAAACAGACTTGTGGAGGTCTACAATTTTTTCTTTTTAGGTCTTGGCTGATTTCTGTTGATTTTCCCATGATGTCAAGCAAAGAGGCACGGAGTTTGAAGGTAGGCCTTGAAATACATCCACAGGTATACCTCCAATAGGCTAATTGACATAATTTGAGTCAATCAGAAGCTAATAAGCCATTGTGGTACAGTGAATTATAAGTGAAATAATCTGTCTGTAAACAATTGTTGAAAAAATTACTTGTCATGCACAAAGTAAATGTCCTAACCGACTTGCCAAAACTATAGTTTATTAACAAAAAATGTGTGGAGTGGTTTAAAAACAAGTTTTAATGACTCCAACCTAAGTGTATGTAAACGTCCGACTTCAGCTGTACATCATGTGGCAATGCGCTCTCTTATTCCATTCAAGACCTAACTAAATAAGCATGATGTGATGCAATCATTTCAACACTGGTCCACTACATGACCAAAATGATGTGGACATCTGCTCATCGAACATCTCATTCCAAAATCATGGGCATTAATATGGAGTTGGTCCCCCCTTTCCTGCTATAACAGCCTCCACTCTTCTGGGAAGGCTTTCCACTAGATGTTGGAACAGTTCTGCAGGGACTTGCTTTCATTCAGCCACAAGAGCATTTGTGAGGTCGGGCACTGGTGTTGGGCGATTAGGCCTGGCTCACAGTCGGCGTTCCAATTCGTCTCAAAAGGTATTCGATGGGGTTGAGGTCAGGGCTCTGCAGGCCACGGGGGCATTGTAATGCTGAAACAGGAAAGAGCCTTCCCTAAACAGAATCATCTAGAATGTCTTTGTATGCTGTAGCGTTAAGAATTCCTTACACTGGAACTAAGGGGCCTAGCCCGAACCATGAAAAACAGCCCCAGACCATTATTCCTCCTTCACCAAACTTTACAGTTGGTACTATGCATTGAGATAGGTAGTGTTCTCCTGGCACCCGCCAAACCCAAATTCATCCGTCGGACTGCCAGATGGTGAAGCGTGATTCATCACTCCAGAGAGCGCGTTTCCCCTGCTCCAGAGTCCAATGGCGGCGAGCTTTACACCACTCCAGCCGACGCTTGGCATTGCGCATGGTGATCTTAGGCTTGTGTGCGGCTGTTCGGCCATGGAAACCCATTTCATGAAGCTCCCGACGGACAGTTATTGTGCTGACGTTGCTACCAGAGGCAGTTTGGAACTCGGTAGTGAGTGTTACAACCGAAGACAGACGATTTTTACGCACTATGCGCTTCAGCACTCAGCAGTCCCGTTCTGTGAGCTTGTGTGGTCTACCACTTCCCGACTGAGCTGTTGTTGCTCCTCGATTTTTCCACTTCACAATAACATCACTTACAGTTGACCGGGGCAGCTCTAGCAGGGCAGACATTTGCCAAACTGACTTGTTGGAATGGTGGCATCCTATGACGGTGCCACATTGAATGTCACTGAGCTCTTCAGTAAGGCCAACGTAACCGTCCGAGGGGGGTTTCAACTCTCCGTTACGACGTCCCCCTGAGGCCCATCTGCTAGCCTGCTGCTAGCCCCGGCTTGCTAGCTGTCTGAATTGCCGTGCCTCCAGCTCGCCTAGCTACTCACTGGAGCCTATGATCACTCGGCTACACATGCCTCTCCCTAATGTCAATATGCCTTGTCTATTGCTGTTTTGGTTAGTAATTTTTATCTTATTTCACTGTAGAGCCTCCAGCCCTGCTCAAAATGCCTTAGCTAGCCCTTATGTTCCACCCCCCACACATACGGTGACCGCACCTGGCTTAAATGGTGCCTCTAGAGACAAAACCTCTCTCATCATCACTCAATGCCTAGGCTTACCTCCACTGTACTCACATCCTACCATACCCTTGTCTGTACATTATGCCTTGAATCTATTCTTCCGCGCCCAGAAACCTGCTCCTTTTACTCTCTGTTCCGAACGCACTAGACGACCAGTTCTTTTAGCCTTTAGCCGTATTCCTATCCTACTCCTCCTTTGTTCCTCTGGTGATGTAGAGGTTAAACCAGGCCCTGCAGCCCCCAACACCACTCCCATTCCCCAGGCGCTCTAATTTGTTGACTTCTGTAACCGTAAAATAATTGGTTTCATGCATGTTAACATTAGAAGCTTTGTTGTATTCACTGCTTTAGCACACTCCGCCAACCCGGATGTCCTAGCCGTGTCTGAATCCTGGCTTAGGAAGGCCACCAAAAATCCTGAAATTTCCATCCCTAACTATAACATTTTCCGACGAGATAGAACTGCGAAAGGGGGCGGGGTTGCAATCTACTACAGAGATAGCCTGCAGAGTTCTGTCATACTATCCAGGTCTGTGCCCAAACAATTTGAGCTTCTACTTTTAAAAATCCATCTTTCCAGAAACAAGTCTCTCACCATTGCCGCTTGTTATAGACCCCCCTCGGCCCCCAGTTGTGCCCTGGACACCATATGTGAATTGATCGCCCCCCATCTATCTTCAGAGTTCGTACTGTTAAGTGACCTAAACTGGGACATGCTTAACGCCCCGGCCGTCCTACAATCTAAGCTAGATGCCCTCAATCTCACACAAATCATCAAGGAACCTACCAGGTACAACCCTAAATCCGTAACCATGGGCACCCTCTTAGATATCATCCTGACGAACCTGGCCTCTAAATACACCTCTGTTGTCTTCAACCAGGATCTCAGCGATCACTGCCTCATTGCCTGCGTGCGTACTGGGTCCGCGATCAAACGACCACCCCCATCACTGTCAAACGCTCCCTAAAACACTTCAGCGAGCAGGCCTTTCTAATCGACCTGGCCCGGGTATCCTGGAAGGATATTGACCTTATCCCATCAGTAGAGGATGCCTGGTTCCTCTTCAAAAGTGTTTTCCTCTCCATCTTAAATAAGCATGCCCCATTCAAAAAATGTAGAACTAAGAACAGATATAGCCCCTGGTTCACCCCAGACTTGACTGCCCTTGACCAGCAAAAAAACATCCTGTGGCATTCTGAATTAGCATCGAATAGCCCCCACGATATGCAACTTTTCATGGAAGTCAGGAACCAATATACCCAGTAGGTTAGGAAAGCTAAGGCTAGCTTTTTCAAACAGAAATTTGCTTCCTGTAGCACTAATTCCAAAAAGTTTTGGGACACTGTAAAGTCCATGGAGAATAAGAGCACCTCCTCCCAGCTGCCCACTGCACTGAGGCTAGGAAACACTGTCACCACTGATACATCTATGATAATTTCATTAAGCATTTTTCCACGGCTGGCCATGTTTTCCACCTGGCTACCCCTACCCTGGCCTACATCTCAGCACCCCCTGCAGCAACTTGCCCCCCCCCCCCCCGCTTCTCCTTCACCCAAATCCAGACAGCTGATGTTCTGAGAGAACTGCAAAATCTGGAACCCTACAAATCACCTGGGCTAGACAATCTGGACCCTCTCTTTCTAAAATGATCCGCCGAAATTGTTGCAACCCCTATTACTAGCCTATTCAACCTCTCTTTCATATCGTCTGAGATCCCCAAAGATCGGAAAGCTGCCGCAGTCATCCCCCTCTTCAAAGGGGGAGACACTCTAGACTCAAACTGTTATAGACTTATATCCATCCTGCCCTGCCTTTCTAAAATCTTAGAAAGCCAAGTTAATAAACAGATCACCGACCATTTCGAATCCCACCGTACCTTCTCCACTATGCAATCTGGTTTCTGAGCTGGTCATGGGTGCACGTCAGCCATGCTCAAAGTCCTGATCTATATCATAACTGCAATCGATAAAAGACAGTATTGTGCAGCCGTCTTCATCGACCTGGCCAAGGCTTTCGACTCTGTCAATCACCGCATTTTTATCGGCAGACTCAATAGCCTTGGCTTCTCAAATGACTGCCTCGCCTGGTTCACTAACTACTTCTCAGACAGAATTCAGTGTGTCAAATCGGAGGGCCTGTTGTCCGGACCTCTGGCAGTCTCTATGGGGTGCCACAGGGTTCAATTCTTAGGCCGACTCTTTTCTTTGTATATATCAACGATGCCGCTCTTGCTGCTGGTGATTCTCTGATCCACCTCTACGCAGACGACACCATTCTGTATACATCTGGCTCTTCTTTGGACACTGTGCTAACAAACCTCCAAACGAGCTTCAATGCCATACAACACTCCTTCCATGGCCTCCAACTGCTTTTAAACGCAAGTAAAACTAAGTGCATGCTCTTCAACCGATTGCTGCCTGCACCCTCCCACCTGACTAGCATCACTACTCTGGACGGTTCTGACCTAGAATATGTGGACAACTACAAATACCTAGGTGTCTGGTTAGACTGTAAACTCTCCTTCCAGACTCACATTAAGCATCTCCAATCCAAAATTACATCTAGTATCGGCTTCCTATTTCACAAAGCCTCCTTCACTCATGCTGCCAAACTTACCCTCGTAAAACTGACTATCCTACTGATCCTTGACTTCGGCGATGTCATTTACAAAATAGCCCCCAACACTCTACTCAGCAAACTGGATGTAGTCTATCTCAGTGCCATCCGTTTTATCACCAAAGCCCCATATACTACCCACCACTGCGATGTGTATGCTCTCCTTGGCTGGCCCTCACTACAAATTCATCGCCAACCCCACTGGCTTCAGGTCATCTATAAGTCTTTGCAAGGTAAAGCCCCGCCTTATCTCAACTCACTGGTCACCATAGCAACACCCACTCGTAGCATGCGCTCCAGCAGGTATATTTCACTGGTCATCCCCAAAGCCAACACTTACTGTGGCCGCCTTTCCTTCCAGTTCTCTGCTGCCAATAACTGGAACGAATTGCAAAAATCTGAGGCTGGAGTCTTATATCTCCCTCCCTAACTTTAAGCATCAGCTGTCTGAGCAGCTTACCGATCACTGTACCTGTACACAGCCAATCTGTAAATAGCACACCCGACTACCTCATCCCCATATTAGTACTTACCCTCTTGCTCTTTTGCACCCCAGTATCTCTACTTGCACATTCATCATCTGCACATCTATCACTCCACTATTAATGCTAAATTGTAATTATGTTTGCCTCTAGGGCCTATTTATTGCCTACCTCCCTACTCTTCTACATTTGCACACACTGTACATTGATTTTTCTATTTTTATTTTATTTAGTGTTATTGACTGTACGTTTGTTTATGTGTAACTCTGTGTTGTTGTTTTTGTCGCACTGCTTTGCTTTATCTTGGCCAGGTCGCAGTTGTAAATGATAACTTGTTCTCAACTGGCCTACCTGGTTAAATGAAGGTAAAATTAAATAAAAAAGGCCATTCTACTGACAATGTTTGTCTATGGAGATTTCATGGCTGTGTGCTCGATTTTATACACCTGTCAGCAACGGGTGTGACTGAAATAGCCAAATCCACTCATTTGAAGGGGTGTCCACATACTTTTGTATATATAGTGTATTTCGAAACATTGCAGCTCCTTTTCGTCTTGAAATATGTGGATGGAGACTTTAACTTAAGAGGTTTTCAACAGTCCATGAGAATGGAGCGATGATGATGGGTCGTATTGTATGGTCCCAGCTAAAATAATCCAGTTCTGGCACAACCGACTATTATGCTAACAGTATCCATTTCAACATTTATGGGCCTGGTTGTAAAACTAAGCATTTATTTGAGCAATAAACATAGTTGGCTGGCTCAATGAGACTTTACTGTATGAGCTATGATTTTCTCCATCCATTGGAGTTGTGGTTCTGATTACTCTAAGGGCCTTGTGCTGGCATGTTTTAGATGAAGGTGCAGTATGTGAATTTGTTCTTAACTGACTTTCCTAGTTAAATAAAGGTTAAAAAAAATAATATAAGAAATAGTGTTTTTTTATGGCCTAACATGCTCTTGGGGTCTTGGCTGTTTCTTTTAGCATGGAGTTCAATAGTTTTCTCAATGAATGATGTTCTCAACTTCTCATTCAAGCTACGGATAGTACTTATAAACTGATGTTACAAAAGAGAGTGTGAGTGCTCACAGTGTGGTTCATACGGAGGTGGAGGGTCCCCACATGGTATGCACTCCATATCTTGGAATCCGCTCAGCTTAGTTTTCCTGTAAAACCTGTTAAACACAACATAGCATTGGATTATTATGAAAGTTCTCATAAATCTGCTTAATTGATTGTATGAGGTAATGAACCAATACTTTGACCATTATCTGTAGTAACAGAGCAGTAGTTCACTAGAAGTAGAAGTAGAGTAGTTGTTGTAAGAGATTAAGCCCTCCCTCACCCGGGCAGACAGTCTCCGCACACAGCATTGCTGGTGGTGGAACAGTTGCCCTTCTGGAAGCGGTTGTTCAGGCCACAGTCCAGGCAGGGCTTGCACTTCTGCAGGCTCCGGTCCTCTTTGTAGCGGTTGCTTCTGCAGGACACGCACCGGGCATCCTCTCCGTAACCAAAGCCACATTCCTGGAGGGATTAACAGGAGAAATCCCCCGGGTGAGAGGTGGGGCTGGGGGCAGCTGGAGAAAGGCTCTGAATGTGGGATACCAGGGTGTCTAGAATTAAAGAATGATCTTGGCTTCCAAGATCGTAAGGGAACAATAGTCCGAATCTTTTGAGAGTCCATCTTACACTGGCAATAATCCCCCTGACTCTCTCAGAATCAATGAGGGGCCTTCCGCTGCAGGCCCCAGAATGGCAAAGTATTTGAATGATAAAAGGCCCTCAGGGACACCCACTGTTGTATTATTGCAAGTTTATTGCTGGGTTTTTGTGTGATTGGTTCTTTCTGGAACAACTCAGCGAGTGTCCTGGTGATTGAGAGGCCAGTGTATGTAGGCAACGCTTCAGTTAGCTAGGGGGCAGGGATTATGGAGAGGTGCACAAGCGTAAGAAGTTGAAAACCTCTCCTGGTCTCTACAATGGGACCTGCACTTAAAAAGCACAGCATCTCATTACTGAATGACTGATCTAAAATGGAACCAGCTTAGTTGTCAGGCTTTAACCCCTACAGCGAATCCAAAATGGCAATATTACTAGACCCATATTGGATATATTATCACCCTGAATATATTATCTATATAACCTGAGTGTATCTGTTTACCATTGGATTAATGGGTACACCTCAATAAATGGGGACACGAGAATATATAATATATATATATATATATATATATATATATATATATATATATATATATATGTATATATATATATAGTATATCATTATATTGTTTTTGCCAATCAGCCTGAGTACCAGTAGTTCTATTTTCTCTCCCATGCACAGGCTACCTTTCATTCTAGCCTGTGCACAAACTCTCATGGCTTTCCTCTAGACACGAAAATATATCCTTTTCTGTTCTGTCTAAAAATATATAATGAGGTGTATGTAGTAGGTCTAGTGTTAATGTGATTCCTATTTGGTACTATATAGCATTTATTTGGCACACAGAGGCTGGCAACCTTGATTTCCTATGGTAATAGGAACATTTACATTCCTGCTGATCATCGCATCCCACGCCAAGTAAAAGGACCCTGCTGGAATGACATCAGTCATTTTATTGTCTGCAGCAGCTGCCCCCATCCACTGTTAAACCACTGTTACCACACTGCATTCCCAGGCGGGGGGGGGGGGCTCATATATCATTAACGTGAAGGTCAGATTCAAGCAGGGCACTTCTCTCCTCGACCGTGTCCCGTTTCACCGCCTGGGCATGCAGTAGCACCGGAATGTGGGCACAGGAGCCCGGGGGTTGGGCAGACTGGCAAAGAAAAAAAGGGAGGCAAAGAGGGGATCCCATTATGGCCCTACAGAGTCAGGGCAGAAGATAGAGGAATTTGGCCATTTCAGCTAAACACATGAGACGACATTGGACCTGGGCTCTGGCCAGAGGAGGGCTAGGGCAGGGATGCAGCTGTTGTTGTGTGCTCTCCATATAAGGACCTTCACACCAGCAGAGCAGGGAACAGTGGAAAGGCGAGAGAGAGAGAGAGAGAGAGGGGAGGGGGATGATGACAACAGAGAGAAGGAAATACGGTTTGAATTTAGATTTGTGGATGATGTTGAACCCTGGAGCCTGAAGTTTCTCCTAGTGCACGCCACGGAAGGCTAGCCGCTGCAAAGCAGTCAGAGCAGAGCTGTTTAGAGTGGTTTTGGATGGAGGATCATCGTCCCACTTCCAGATGAAGGGGCCCTAGGAGGATTGATCCCCACAAAGCTGGGCGCTGGCAAAGACTCTCTCCATGTGGCAATGCATGGCAGGAGAGGGGCTGCCACGTACACATGCCAGGGTAGGGCACAGAACAAAAGGAGCACTCAGCCAACTTGTCCCCTCTCCACCCAGGCAGTGCTGTAACATCCAGGAATTATCTCTTTCAGTCTTTTGGCATGAATAACAAAGGATCAAAACAAGGTCTAACACCCTGACCTGATCAGGTGTCTAATGTGAGAAAACATCTCAGATAATTGCATGGAAACACATTTTGTTTTTACAATAAAGATGCTGTCAAGGTATCCCATCTTGGGATGCAGCCAGGAATCACATAATGCTACAGTCTCATTTAAATGGAGCTAATGGGTATAGGCAAATTAGCTTTCAAGTGTGTCATTACTTCCATGGGTTTAGGATGATCTAGCCTCAAAGTGAGCACAAAAGCCAGTGCTTGATCGTCTCATTTTACTCCTATCTCCAGATTTAGTTTTTGGTGAGAATGCCAAGCAAAACAGCACAGATGTAGAGCTGTGTGGAGGGAAGAAAGAGAGCTGGATAGCTGGGGTTAAAGTATGTTCAGACGGGGAGAGATCAGCAGGGAATCACAAGAGTCTCCAGGGGGGCCAGTCATCTGATCCAGTAATGAACAAGCTCGGAAAACAATGAGTTTGTTAATGCAGTGTGCCATCTAACGTTCCCCACACACTGCCACACTCTTTCAATGTCTAGTGTCTACAAATCAAAGACATGTTGTCTCTTTGCCAATGGCTCACTGCAAAGTTCCCAGTATGCATGCACTATATGTGGGGCAGTCACTCCTGTATGTATGTATCTATGTATGTATGGTAGTACAGTTGAAGTCGGAAGTTTACATACACCTTAGCCAAATACATTTAAACTCCGTTTTTCACAATTCCTGACATTTAATCCTAGTAAAAATTCTCTGTCTTAGGTCAGTTAGGATCACCACTCTATTTTAAGAATGTGAAATGTCAGAATAATAGTAGAGAGAATGATTTATTTCAGCTTTTATTTATTTCATCACATTCCCAATGGGTCAGATGTTCACATACACTCAATTAGTATTTGGTAGCATTGCCTTTAAATTGTTTAACTTGGGTCAAACGTTTTGGGTAGTCTATGTAAACTTCCGACTTCAACTGCATGCATGTATGTATGTATGTATGTATGTATGTATGTATGTATGTATGTATGTATGTATGTATGTATGTATGTATGTATGTATGTATGTATGTATGTATGTATGTACAGTTGAAGTCGGATGTTTACATACACTTAGGTTGGAGTCATTAAAACTCGTTTTTCAACCACTCCACAAATTTCTTAAAAAACTATAGTTTTGGCAAGTCGGTTAGGACATCTACTTTGTGCATGACACAAGTCATTTTTCCAACAATTGTTTACAGACAGATTATTTCACTTATAATTCACTGTATCACAATTCCAATGGGTCAGAAGTTTACATACACTAAGTTGACTATGCCTTTAAACAGCTTGGAAAATTCCAGAAAATGATGTCATGGCTTTAGAAGCTTCTGATAAGCTAATTGACATCATTTGAGTCAATTGGAGGTGTACCTGTGGATGTATTTCAAGGCCTACGTTCAAACTCAGTGCCTCTTCGCTTGACATCATGGGAAAATCAAAAGAAATCAGCCAAGACCTCAGAAAAAGAATTGTAGACCTCCACAAGTCTGGTTCATCCTTGTACCACGTTCATCTGCACAAACAATGGTATAAACATCATGGGACCACACAGCCGTCATACCGCTCAGGAAGGAGACACATTCTGTCTCCTAGAGATGAACGTACTTTGGTGCGAAAAGTGCAAATCAATCCCAGAAGAACAGCAAAGGACCTTGTGAAGATGCTGGAGGAAACAGGTACAAAATATCTATATCCACAGTAAAACGAGTCCTATATCAACATAACCTGAAAGGCCGCTCATCAAGGCAGAAGCCACTGCTTCAAAACCGCCATAAAAAAGCCAGACTACGGTTTGCAACTGCACATGGGGACAAAGATTGCACTTTTTGGAGAAATGTCCTCTGGTCTGATGAAACAAAAATAGAACTGTTTGGCCATAATGACCATTGTTATGTTAGGAGGAAAGAGGGGGAGGCTTGCAAGCTGAAGAACACCATCCCAACCGTGAAGCATGGGGGTGGCAGCATCATGTTGTGGGGGTGCTTTGCTGCAGGAGGGTCTGGTGCACTTCACAAAATAGATGATCATGAGGCAGAAAAAATGTAGATATATTGAAGCAACATCTCAAGACATCAGTCAGGAAGTTAATGCTTGGTCGCAAATGGGTCTTCCAAATGGACAATGACCCCAAGCATACTTCCAAAGCTGTGGCAAAATGGCTTAAGGACAACGAAGTCAAGGTATTAGAGTGGCCATCACAAAGCCCTGACCTCAATCCTATAGAAAATTTGTGGGCAGAACTGAAAAAGTGTGTGCGAGCAAGGAGGCCTACAAACCTGACTCAGTTACACCAGCTATGTCAGGAGGAATGAGCCAAAATTCACCCAATTTATTGTGGGAAGCTTGTGGACGGCTACCCGAAATATTTGAACCAAGTTAAACAATTTAAAGGCAATGCTACCAAATACTAATTGAGTGTATGTGAATTTCTGACCCACTGGGAATGTGATGAAAGAAATAAATCATTCTCTCTACTATTATTCTGACATTTCACATTCTTAAAATAGTGTTGATACTAACTGACCTAAGACAGGGAATTTTTACTAGGATTAAATGTCAGGAATTGTGAAAAACTGAGTTTAAATGTATTTGGCTAAGGTGTATGTAAACTTCCAACTTCAACTGTATGTATGTACTGTATGTATGTATGTATGTATGTATGTATGTATGTATGTATGTATGTATGTACTGTATGTATGTATGTATGTACTGTATGTATGTATGTATGTATGTATGTATGTATGTATGTATGTATGTACTGTAAATATGTATGTACTGTATGTATGTATGTACGTACTGTATGTACTGTATATATGTACTGTATGTATTGTTAGGAATGGTAGATTTGCTCAAGTGTGAAGAAATGCTGGATGAAAGACAAGGTGAAGACTTCTGTCATTTTCGTTCAAGGATTTAATAGACAAAAGAAACCAGTGCACAAGTGAGAGTTGTGGGGCTCGTAAGTAAGCATTTCACTGTAAGGTCTACACCTGTTGTATTCAGCGCATGTGACTAATAAAATGTTATTTGATTTGATTTGTGTGATACTCAGAAGAGCTCGCAACAATCTGACTCTCAAGGCCAGGTAGCTCGTTAAATACCATCCTGTTTGTTCTCCAAGTTCCTGGGCCCTGGTCAAAACTTTAATGACGGTTGTTGTCGAGACCACTTGGGTCAGAGTGAATCGTATATTAGCTATATCTGTCACTTGAAACCACCGGTGGCCCGGGGTTCTACTTTTTAATAAAGGACATCCCTGATGCTTGGGTGGTTCCCTGAACGAAGAGCTAATAGGTTTGTGAAGTTGGTATAATTACATTCCATATATCAGCCTTATTAGAAAGCCTCCCCACTGAGGTGCACTATTTACCTGCTCGGAGCTTCCCTACACTGTGAGATGGCTTCCCGCAACGACTTAGAATGAATGAGGCAGCCAATTATTAACCAGGACCCCAGGGCACCGAGTATTCATGACTGTTGAACTGGCAGAGGAACATGAGGCCCACTGAAGCGTACCACCACTGACTGCATGTCTGTGTGTACCAAGATAAAAGACAACCTGGTAGACAAGTATGTGTGCAACAGATGTTTATGAGAGGGAAATTTAGTATAAGATGGAAGGTTTTTTTTTACCTGTTCTTAGTTGAGCATATGATTAAGTGATAGGAGGGAAAGAGCATTGCTAAACTAACGTTGCTCAGGGCCTTCCAACCCATTTCTTCACAGCCCACACAGAGCACCATGTCTTTGGCAAGAATAGTGATAAAAGGCATACCCCTCTCACTGTACAGCATGTTTATGCATGGTTTCCATCAAACAATGGAGACAATAACTTGGACAGGGAACTTGGGGAAAAACAATGGAATCCATTCAGCAACAGAGGGTCGAAGTATGGGTGTGACTGATTAAAGAGCGGTCTGTGTTCTACAAAAGCCATTTGGCCCTTTTCTCCATTAAACAGAGGAAGTCATAAATAACCTCAGTCCCCTGGATAAGATTCACTATTCTAAACACTGGAATCCATTCTATTCATGAACGGTTGTCTTTCAAAAAAAAGCTATGTTTTTTTACCAAGGGTATATCTTATCCAGAGGTTATTCAGGTTTAGGAAGTTACAACATGATTTAAGTGGTCTGTTTGTATCTAGTATTATCATGGTTTTAGTCTCTTTCCTTTTTATAGATCAAGGGAAACAATGATAAATGTTTTCCTTTCAACTGAGATGAAGCATGCTATAAACTGGTTCAACTGAGATGAAGCATGCTATAAACTTGTTCAACTGAGATGAAGCATGCTATAAATTCGTTCAACTGAGATGAAGCATGCTATAAACTCGTTCAACTGAGATGAAGCAAGCTATAAACTTGTTCAACTGAGATGAAGCATGCTATAAACTCGTTCAACTGAGATGAAGCATGCTATAAACTGGTTCAACTGAGATGAAGCATGCTATAAACTCGTTCAACTGAGATGAAGCATGCTATAAACTGGTTCAACTGAGATGAAGCATGCTATAAATTCGTTCAACTGAGATGAAGCATGCTATAAACTCATTCAACTGAGATGAAGCATGCTAAAAACTCGTTCAACTGAGATGAAGCATGCTATAAACTCGTTCAACTGAGATGAAGCATGCTATAAACTGGTTCAACTGAGATGAAGCATGCTATAAACTCATTCAACTGAGATGAAGCATGCTATAAACTCGTTCAACTGAGATGGAATCATTGGGCCAACTACATTTCCCACAGATTTTTAAAGTCTGTATGTAAAGTGCAGTACATTTAAGGGCACTCATAAGGAGGTCATCATTTATTGATGTCTGAGTTTTACTGTCTATATAGCGTACATTATTAGGCTCCAAACCTTTGATAGCTCCTGCCCGGCGTCGCACTGCTTGCAGGGTTTACAGTTCCCATGCTGATCCTTATACTCCTGTTCCCTGCATTCTCTGGTCTCCTCCTCCGCTGTTACAGGAACCTGAGAGGGAATAATCATTTGATACTGAACAGCTAGTGATTCCTGCGTTTCATCACGCCTTTCATCAGTAAGAGATCATGTGGACTGAGTCCAGCGCGGGCGTAATCCCCCTACAATAGTGCCACTATTTTACCCACTGGCTTTTACTCCTCAAACTATGTAGACTACTATATCTGTCCGTCCACACATTGATGTCCATGCCAGATCTGACAACAGTAATTTAAAATGGAGACTATTACATAGTCTATTATACGTGGGCATTACAGATCGCAGATCGGACTATAAATGGCCTGTCAAACGCCTGGAATCACACTAGTTGGGTCAATTCAAAGCAGAAAGAACTCACCAGAGATGAGTATATTACATGTAACGTCAGTAGAAATAACCAGGTGTGCCCAAGTATCAAGGCCATTTTGAGGGGCTACTGCAGAATGACTCTGGAAAAGAGAGAAAGATATAGAATGAAGATGTGAATTTCTTCTGTGTTCAACAACAAAAAACAAACATAAAGGAATACTGTGGAACCTCGGATTGCTGTCAAAAGCCCAATGTATGGCCAGTGAAAATGACCACAATACTGATGAGCAGGTAAATTATATTTGTTCTCAGCCACTTTCCTCCAAACAGGTTGACATAGTGACCAATCACAACATAGACACAACATACCAACTTTGCAACATATTCAACTATGTTGTAACATTGTAACAATGTTTTTTATGAGCTAGTTGATATATTCAGCGAGGACAATGATGCTTCATCCTTCCTCAAACCAGCCAGGGCTATGACAGAATGATCTTGTCAAAAGTCAAAATATGTGTTAATGGTTTCAGTTTGTTGAATGTCTCAAAATCATATTGGTTACAAAACAACTGCAGCCCTCCGCACGTTTTACCTGGTATGTGCTGCTGTAGTCTGATGGGTTCTTAAGTTGTCCTTTCCCTGCCTGAATGAGTGTAATTTCAGACAGATATCCACTCCTGTGCCTTCTGCATAGGTCTCCAGACCATTCCAGCCATGCGATGTGCTCTTTGCTCAACTGCGCTACTCCAGTCCAGGCGAATCCCCGGATTGAAGACAAAATCAGAGCGGAGATCAAAGGCAGGAATAGCTGCGATCTAAAGCATGTAATCTGATCTCTGATCGGCCACTAGGCCTACATCAAAGCGCAACCACAGGGTGGACACTACTGCTACAAACAGGTCATTATGACCATATGACAATAACCTCATGTCGATACAATTGCATATAAGATAGAGGGCTCATTAAAATGTGGAAATGCAAAGAGTTTGCAAAGTGCAAGGCGTCGAGATCTGGTTGTGTTGTTATTCTGCTTTGAAATGCGCTTCCAGCGCCGCCTCCCTCTATGCGATCCCTGGTCTGTTTGTTTGGTTTATCTGAGGGTTCGCTGTTTGATGCCAGGCTTGGGTTTGAAGTTGAGCACAGCCCTCAACATTCCCTTTCATCTCAATGAGCTGCAGATGCTATGACGCCACTCCGCTGTTCTGGGATTGGTCGGGCGGACTGTCTGCAGTTTTTTTTGAGAGAAAGCCAGTGCCAGAAAGTTAACAATCTGAAAGAGGCTGAGAGCAAACTGTCTCTACTTTATAGTGGACAGTTTGGATAAGATAGGCTGCAGTAGCTACCCTTTACGTTGAGAGTTTATGCAGGGTTCATAACCAGTTTATAAAAAGCTCATAAGATGTTTATAGACGTTTGGAAATTGTTACAATAAAGGTCAAATCATTAATGTTGTTGATTAGGCCTAAATTGTTAGGGCAACAACATTGACCTGACCAATAATACCATATAAACATTTACAAATTACCTGTAAATAATGTATGAGATTATTAACAACCTATGAACTCTTACAATATAATACATGTAGGTCTAATGCTAATTTTAACAAATAGCGTCCCTTCTCACGTAGGCCTATCCTTCAGTGTTTCCCAAAAATCATAATTCTACTTCAGTCCTAACTAGGCCTACTAACATTTCTGCTTTCAAAGCTATTTAAATAGGAAGAACTCAAACACAGAGTGAGAGGAGAGGGAGGGGAGAGAGAGAGGGAGGGGGGCAAAGTGAGCGGAAAGTTCCATTTTTCAGTCAGAGTAGCCAATTTTTAGACATGTCAGGGCATGTTGTAAATAAATTCTAGAGATTTGTGTCATGATTATACAAACTTGAGGTAGTTGCTGCATATTTTCATTATTGCCCCAAATTTCAAATAATGGATCTACAGTATTTCTACAGTGGAATGTTGCTCTGCTTACTATTTCACTAATAATGCATCTGGCAAATATCTCTGGTTTGAATGCATTATAATAAAGTTGAATGGGGACATATTTCAGAAATACAAAGTTATTTCTACACATAAAAACATCCTATATGTCTGTGTTTATAGTGTTTAATTTGTTGTATATATGTGTGTGTACTATAGGGTTGCAGTCCTTTACTTTTTAATGAATGGCACACATCTATAAGGCACACATCTATAATGGAGCCATTCACAAATAGAAAAACAACACTCTTCTGCTCTTTGTGCATGTACATAAGACCTGCTTCCAATACACAAGTATAGCAACCAGGGAAAACTGTAGGTGCTTTCACCTCTACAAGTATGTGTTAATCTCAGCCTGGTGGGCACACTGTTATGGAGTTATAAAACTGTCCATCAAGTTGTTTCAATGCATCATTCAATACGTTTCCATATTATCTATTTGTGGGACTGTTGACTGGGGTTTATACGTTGTCTCCATCTAGTGCATATAAAATGTCATGATAATTTCATCCATGGGGATTCCTCAACTGTAGGCTAGTTTATTTTGGCACACCATTCTCTTCTTCATGACCTAAAAAGGTTTGTAACTTAAATCATATTTTCAAAAATCTCTGCTCCCTAAAGTGAATACATGCAGGTATATGCCTGGGCCTATATTTGTCTCAGGTGTGAGGGACTACTTTGAATAAACGTATTTGTTGATATCCATAGAAACGTGTGCTAAAATAAGATGGGTGTTTTTAACACAATGTCAAATGTTTTGATAAATCCGTTGTGGTTTGAACCACCATGGTGCAACTTGATTTGAACCCCAAATTGTAACCCCATGTATCTTAACTTTTGGACAATGAAAAAAAGTTTGAATTGCATCTGGTGATTGGTTAATTAAGGTGTAATAACACACATGCCTATTGGCCTATTCAAACAGGAAGTACCAGTGACGTGCTCAATACGGAACCGGTCCGATGAAGCGTTTGCTAAGCTACAGGTCTGTTTCGCTAGCACAGCCTGGAATATGTTCCAGAATTAATCTGATAACATTGAGGAGTTTACCACATTAGTCTCCGACTTCATTCATAAGTGTATCAACGACGTCGTCCCCACAGTGACCATACTTACATACCCCAATCAGAAGCCATAGATTACAGGCAACATCCATACTGAGCTAAAGGCAAGAGCGGCACACTAATCCAGACGCTTATAAGAAATCCCACTATACGACCTCCGTTTGAGGTCTGCCAAGTTTCTTCACTGACATTTCCAACCTATCCCTGACCTGGTCTGTAATACCAACTTGTTTCAAGCAGACCACCATAGTCCCCATACCCAAAGACACCAAGATAACCTGCCTAAATGACTATCGCCCCGTAGTACTCACATCTATAGCCAAATGCTTTGAAAGGTTAGCTCACATCAACATCCCAGACAACCTGGACCGACTCCAATTCACATACTTCCCCAACAGATCCACAGATGACACAATCTCTATTGCATTCCACACTGCCCTCACCCTCCTGGACAGAAGGAATAGCTATGTAAGAATGCTGTTCATTGACTACAGCTTAGCATTCAACACTATAGTCCCCTCCAAGATCATCACCAAGATTAGGACACTGGGACTGAACACCTCATAGTGAGGGTAGGCAACAACACATCTACGAATGCTGACCATCAACACGGGAGCCCCTCAGGGTTGTGTGCTTAGTCTCCTCCTGTACTCCCTGTTCACCCACAACTTCGTGGCCACGCACGACTCCAACACCATCAACAAGTTTGCTGATGACACGACGGTGGTAGGACTGAACACCGACGACAATGAAGCAGCCTAAGAAGGAGGTTAGAGACCTGGCAGTGTGGTGCAAGGACAACAACTTCTCCCTCAGTGTCAGCAAGACAAAGGAGCTGATCATGGACTACAGGAAACGGAAGTGCGAGCATGCCCCCATCCACATCGATGGGGCTGTAGTGGAGGGGGTCAAGAGCTTCAAATTCCTTGGTGCCCACATCACTAAGGAATTAACATGGTCCACACAAACCCGCACAGTTTGGAAGAGGGCATGACAGTGCCTCATCCCCCTCAAGAGGCTGAAAAGATTTGGCATGGGCCCTCAGATCCTCAAAAAGTTCTACAGATGCACCATTAAGAGCATCTTGACTGGCTGCATCACTGCTTGGTAAGGCAACTGCAAGGCACCCAAATGCAAGACGCTACAGAGGGTGATGAATATGACCCAGTACATTACGGTGGGTGAGCTCCCTACCATCCAGGACCTCTATACCAGGCGGTGGGAGAGGAAGGCCCAAAAACCTGTCAAAGACTCCAGCCACCCAAGCCATAGACTGTTCTCTCTGCTACCGCATGGCAGGCATGCCTGGAGGAATGGGCCCACTCCAAGACCGCAGAGCGGACAGTGTCAGGCACAAACATCCGGTTATCTGGGCTCCCCCAGGGTTCGGCTGGGACCGCTGCGCCTCCCGGACCTGTTTCCCTATACCCCAGCTGAGTGCTGTCACCAGGCATGAAGTGGGAAGGATGGTCTCGGGCTCCGGAGTGGTAACCATGGGGCTATAGACGCGAGACAGGGCATCCGGCTCGACGTTCTTGGGCCCCGGTCGGTAAGACAAGAAAAAGTTCAACCGGGTAAACAGCAGAGCCCATCTCGCTTGCCTGGAGTTGAGGAGCTTGGCGGTGCAGAGACACTCCAGGAAACTGAAGATCTGTACAATACTGTGTGCACTACTCCCTTCACAGAACAGCGCAAACTGGAATTCAGGGAATTCAGCCATTTCCAGCTACAATAGTCATTTACAACATTAACAATGTCTATGCTGTATTTCTGATCAATTTGATGTTATTTTAATGGACACATTTTTTGGCTTTTCTTTCAAAAACAAGGACATTTCTAAGTGACCCCAAACTTTTGAACGGTAGTGCATATATTGTCTTTATCTTTAACTCTGCATTGTTGGAAAAGTAGCCTAAACATTTCACTGTTAGTCTATACCTGTTATTTACGAGGCATGAGACAAATAAAATGTGATTTGATTTTGATTTGGTGTGCAGTCGGGTCACCCATTCATACTGTAGCTTTAGCTTTAAGAAATGCGTGCGGGAGTGTTGCAGTATTGAACTTGTTCAGAGATGTTTGGACAAGACCATTCGATATAGGATTCCTTATCACATTTACAGTTTCTAGGAATATTTATGTTGAAAAGATACTGGATAGGCCAACACATTCGTGTGATCACCCCAGGACAGGACTACCTTTTTAGAGGCTGTCAAGCAGCGACATGCACATGTGAGAGGGTGGAGAGGAAAGAGCAGATGCCGCACAATGCGTGAGAGTGATGCTTCTGGCGGAACCTTGCTCCGATGTAAGTATCCCTGTTGGTATAGGCTACTGCGGCATCAAACATATATTGAAAATAGCGAACTGGGTCAAGCTGTTCTTTCCCCGCATCATGAATATGATATTGTTTATTTACGAGTAGGGTAGCCAAATAGGCCTAACAATGTGTGTCTGCCCTATGTATGTTGCATACAACAGTGTCAGTCTTTAATAGATCATATCAAAGGTTTTTTGACATGCTAAGCATAAAATATTTTAACGAGTGCAGATGGATGGTTTTCAAGTGCTGAAAGTCCTTGACTAAAGGTTGGATGATGTAATTATTCTACGGTGCGTTGGATACTGGTGCCAATTGCACTGCACCAAAATCCTAAAATGTTATCAAAACATTTTCAGAGATGATTACTTTATATTGACAATTATGCAACTACTTCATTCTAAAGACAGGCCTATAAAATAGACGAGAAAGTGTATGTGAAATAGATTTACTGCAGACATAGAAAGTGTAACATATAACCTAATGAATCACCAGCAAAATATTGCTATTATAACCATGGCATATTTTTCACCCCATAATAATATTGGTTTCTGTGAGAAAGTACCTAGATGAACGCAATTTTAGAGGGACTGCAATGTGTTTCTAATCGTATTACTGTCGTGACTACAACTACCAGAGTTCCGTAGCTTTCCACCAGCAGTCCAGCCAACCGGCAACAGCCGCAGTTATCACGTGCGCTGATAATACATTATTAGAAACAGCGCCTTTGAAGGAATTACCATGTAAGAAGTAACAATTTTGCTAGCTTATGACTGTTTTATCGATAATTTTCAGAAACGCAGATGATATTGACAAGATACAACTGGATTACAAGATCATGAAACAAATGTCTTTGCGGGACCTAAGTGAGTAGCGGATAACTGAGCACCGCATTGATACATTGTAGCCTTAGCGGCAGACCGGTTGAGGGGGAATGGCTAAATAAAGCTTCTTACAACCGCAACATTGGCTAACTGTACTTAACTCATGGAATGTAAATTAATAACAATAAACCTACAGTAGATATATGGATAGAGTGAAAACGTTATGAGGTGTATTGTGAGAAAATAATGGTCCTCTTTGTTTGTGCGACAGTCTTTTCCCGGTGGAGTTTCCCAGCGCTCAGAGCATAAAATAGAAGTCCAATGAATGTGCACGCGGGGACATAGCACGAAAAAAGGCTTAGAAGTGATGGCAAACTGTCGAGACCCATGGTAAGTTCTATTTTTACACATTTCAGATTGAAACATGGGGGCTGAAGTAGGTCTATTCGTCAAGATCCCCATTCAAACCTGCTGTCAAATTATGTTGAGTTGTTTACTCACCGTTATTCTCTCTACCTGTTTTGACACCCTGGTGTGAGATATCACATACAACTGTTAATTATAGCCCTAATGTCATTTCTGAAGCGGCTATAGAAGACGCATTGCCATTATAGTGAACCTTTGTCTGGAACAGGTTGTGTTCAATCCATCCCCCTGTTGAATGCCCCACCCATTTTTTTAAATAGAAATATGGACATTGCAGAGATGGTAGCTTGAGTCAAGTGGTTTGCAGAATAGGCAAAGCTATTAACTTTTATTGCTGCCTGCACAATCAATATTTGTTGCATAAGTAAATATATGCATACAGGTCTCTGTATTTAATGACTCAGACAGAGCCTAAATAGTGTTATGACTACACTAGATGTTGAAGTCAGGATCTAGCGATTCTCTTTTGGGGAAAGTGCTGCTATTTGCACCTTCTTGAAAACCTTTTTGAGATTGGTGTTTTTTTTATGACATTATTTCTCACAGGCAGAGCAGAAAACAGCTGAAACACAAGCAGATTTGAAATGTTAGATAAGGTTATACACTCAGGTTTCTCTTTAATCAATACAAACTGCAAGCAAGCCTTGCTGACCCATTGTTCCTTATGTTTAAGTGCTACCAGCAATCTGTGTCCTTTACATATCAATAGAAAAGCCATCTGATCTTATGAACTCAGGATGACCAAGTAAACATGTAGTTAGAATTACACACACATTTCAATTTGTGATAAAATCAGTGCACTGCCAGAAAAATATCTTCCCAGAAAATCATTGTTAGCTTGGTGTTGCTCTATGCTTGTGATCTACCAAATGAAGAATGCAATGCCATCTATGATTCACAGTGCGATGATGATGATGATGATTATTATTATTTTATTTTTCTAGGTTGCCATGGGTGACAGTCCGTCATGAGTATATTGGCCAGAAGGCCTACCAGATCCCTCATTCTACAGCTGTCAGGGACATCAAGCAACTTATCTATGAAGAAACTGACCTGCCTGTCATCGAGCAGCAGCTGGTTCACAATGGGAAAGTGGTAGGTAAAAAGCAATTTTACAAATTGTAGCTATTTTCATTACGGAACATGTACAAATATTTTGTGACAAGGTTTGACTATAGTAGATGGCATGCTTGGCATGAGAGCACAATGGTAAGATTAATTGATAAGAGACCATCCCTTGTCTGTGCAAACATCCTGTGTGTGACCCCATTGTTTCATCTCATACTCATACTCCTCCATTGTTTATTGTTTTGTGATGTATTGAAAATGTCTTTAATAGAGTAAGTTAAAGTGCTCCATCCTGACAGTGTCAATGTAGGCTACAACAGTGCTGGTTAGATTGTTATTAAATATGTGTTCTACTAGTAAGCAACATTGGCCCCTTTGTTTGACTGCATAATAAAAACAACAACATCCAGAAATGTACCGATTTAGGGATTGTATCTCAGCCGGTGCTGCTGAGTAAATACCTCCTGTGTTGCTAGGGCAGGATTAGAACTCATCTACGTTTGTTTTTAGTGTCAATTTCTTTGTGCAGTCAAGCTTGTCTCTTTCCAACACATGTCCTTCTGCATTGTCAATTCAATATTGGAACATGTTAATACCCTCTTCATTACCGCACATCCTGTGCATTGACCTGGCCAAATTTCTCTTTACTACAGTGGCTGAGGATATAACATGATGTATTTCCTTTATTAATATTTTTCCCAACAGATAACTGTCCAAAGTAGTTAATGGCTCTCCATTGCCACAACAACATAACAATGACGTAATCTTCACCATTAACAATGTCATCATTGAAAGGACTACTTTTTTTTGTTTATCACCAGTCTGATAGGACTGTGTATTGATTCAATAGTCTCAAGGCTCTTTGGTTTTCATCTCTTGATAGAATTCCAGTCATGGTGATCAAGAGTGCCTATGATTACAGACACAGTTCCTTTTCATGTCTTGCAAAAGTATGCTCTATATGATGTAGCCTGTGATTTATTCTCTAATATGACATTTAGGATAACTAATTTATTCTAATGTACATTCACATACATTGTCAGTGATGCTTGCTGACAGGTCTCACCTATTGCTAAACTACGCAACTAGTTTGTTTAAAGTCCAACAGATGGTATGATAGGCCTACTGCTAAGGGAAGGTATTTACACTCCATTAGACCACCACAACTCAGGATTAAGGTTTGGGATTAGACAACTGAGTGTTTGCTGCTACAGATTGATCACCATGCTCTGTGGCTATGTGGAGTATGGGATAGAGTTTCAGATCCCCTCCTGTGGGCCTGGCTCATATTATAGGAAGAATGACTGCAGACAACTTGCTTTGTCACTTCGGCTCTAATCATGTTATGCATTACATTTTATAGCTATTCATATATTTTATCAACGCTTACATTATTTGTATTAGGTACATGTATACAGCCTAGCAGCATTGTGTTCTATGTTGGGTTGTAATGTGCCATAATGAACAAGATTTAAGGACCCACTGTTCTGCTGAGCCTTTACTGACAGAGGGAAAGGAGCCGGTGGATCCCTGCCTTCAGCCCCTCTGATGTCACCCTCAGAAATTAGCCACAGGCCACAAACTATCCTATATCAGCTGCAATAGTGGTGACATCATATTCATAAAATCTAGTAATCAAACAGGAAAATGGTTCCAATCATTTTTCCACCATTCATTTTTCACATAGGGAATTTTAGAAACACTTAAAATAAGGGCTGAGTTTCGTGTAGGCTTACCCTGGCTTGACGTTTTTATAACCATGTAAATCTCTCTCGGATAAGGTGACTTTTATCAATGTATTCGGCCCTATTTACTCTCAGATTCGAAAATTCTAATTAGCATTAAGGTAGACATTATGCAAAACTACAAATCCCTGCAAGCTCCTGTACGTCATCTCTAGCTGACACTTTTGCTAACAGCTGTTGTGTCAATTTAAAACTTGGCCAAGACAGTTCACTGAATTGTCAATTTAAAGAAATGTTGGCAATTTATTCAGTACTAAGTTTAGCTAACATTACATAGTTAATCCAGAGATTCTTACCTTTGCCTCAATTCGGCAGTCTCGTCCAGATTATCGTGGCGTTTGTACTTCTTTATGTCAGCCACATTAGCAGCTAATTAGCATTTTATTTTGGGGGGATAAATATAGGCGAATATATTGTGATGAAAGTCACATTGTCCTAGAAAGATTTACACGGTTATCAAAACGTCACGCCAGGGTAAGCCTACACGAAACACAGCCCTTATTTTAAGTGTTTCGAAAATCCCGCATGAGAAAAATGAATGGTGGAAAAACGATTAGAACCATTTCCTTGTTTGACCACTAGGTTTTATGGGTATTGTGGGACATACTGTGGTACTCTATACCCACGGGGAGCCCTCCCTCTGTCCAGTCCAACAGAGTTGAGAAGGGTGTCTGACTGACTTTCATGCAAGTTGAGATCTAGTTTATTTGATTATGAAAACAGCTATCCATCTGAAGGGTTGGCCATGTCCCAGCGTCCATACTTAGCTTGGGAATGTCTTGCTTTGGGGGACACTTAAAGGCAGTAACAAGTTTAGTCTTGGTCTCCATACTCCCCAAACATATTCTTCAGTGTGCCTCAGAGGGTCAGCTGATTCTCCGAAAACAAATTAACTAAGAAGGTTAGCTAACCATCTGAAGGAAAAAAAACTTTGAATGTAAACTGAACATCTTCATCAGGGAAAGGAGTAGAGAGCCAGATTTGTTACAGCTGAAATGCTTACCCGGACAATTGGCAATGAATGATTCCAGTTATTTGGATAATTATGGGCGTTTGAAGCTTTCCAAGCTCAGAAGTAGGACATTGCACCACTACCAGTATCGTATTAGTAGGCCTATTATGGTCAGTCAGCATATACTGCAATTCATCCCTGCTTTAATCAGATTGAAAGCCCTGCCCTCTCTGTCAACCTTTTACACCTTTTATTTTGTGCTATTATTATACACATCTCATTGGTGCAACAAAAGGACATTCATTGGCAGGTTAAGACCAACAACCTTAATGAACTCTCATTCACAAGGTTAAATGAAAAGTTAATTTAGTCCTGGCCTAGTACCTGACCTGTGTTGAATTTAGTTGTTGATTTTTACATATCAGTAACACAATATTGTACAAACCATGGCCAGCAAGAAAAAGTGACAATCAGCATTAGTCAGTCAGTTACAGTCGTGTAGGACTGCTTGTTCATGTGCCAGAAGTGCTGAGCGAAGCGAGTGACGCTGCAGATGAGGGTTTTCACCTTGGAGATCGAGAGATAAGACTTCTTGTAAGCCTGCCTGCTGCTGGTGCACGTCCAGCCTGCTCTGCTCAGTATCGATCCTGTTAGGTGCAGAGTGGGATTGTGTATCACATTGACACCAATGCAATAACACCACCCCAAGATTTAGCCTGGTTGACAGTTGAATGTTCTTTATGATGCTGTGAATGTTGTTCAATTTAATGGTCTTGCATTATGATCATAGGCAGCGAATAAATAAACAAATGCGATCTGATGTGCAATTCAAGATATTTATCAGGTTGTTTCATCATTTGAAGCATTAATATTTAGGGGTTTGTATATAAGACGTTCATTATAGTTCCAGTGCAGTTACTAAAGCTTAAGGACAAGCATATTGTATAGTACTCATGGTGTGTTCTGTCTCCCCCTACTTAAGCTGGATGACAAAGTGCAGATTGGGACCCTGGTGCCCACGGGAAGCCCTGAAGTATCCATGACACTGGAGGGAAGGGGCCTGAAAGGGGGAGGTAAAATAATAGATAACTGGAAATAGTTCTGGGATTAATCCATTCTTACTTCTCACATGGGTGTTCATAATCCTTTAGTTTAATTATACATGCGTAATATGTTTTACATGCCGTTCTATTGCACTGCTATTTTTACAGGGCGGTTTGGACAGACGACACCACCATTGGTCGAGTTTTTGAAAGATATTCTAAGGAGGTATCCTGAAGGTGGACAAATTTTGAAAGTAAGTTCAATGTATTAATGGTGTCTGACTTTACCATACTGTACCCTGTAAGAGTCTGTAGTAGCCCAACACGTGGATTCATTGATGGTGATGATGAACAACCATGTCTAATAGTATTACATCCAGGTAAAGGTGATTATACACTTGAGAGGAACACACATTGGCTGTGGGGGTCATGACATTTTTTCCACCGGTTATTGTCATGCAAAAGACTGCTTGTCTCACGGAAGTTGACCGTTAATTAACATAACCAATTTAGAATATCTATGCCTCCATTCATACAAGCCGCTTATGTGCGCCTGTGGAACATCTACATTTAAAAAAGTCTAATAAAGCATTTAAATATACACAATCACAAAAAATCCATTATTTATTTTAGTCAGGTCTAAATAAACATGATATGAAGAAAATGTATTTCAGAAGAACAGAATGAGTTGGCCTACTGTAGGCCTACGTTATCTGTCTATGCTCCATGGCATTGGCTGTAGACTTGTTCATTAGCTGACAAGATATGCTTCTAAGTTCCTGTGCCATTATTTTAGATGATTTTATAGTAAGAAGAAAATAATTTAACTTAGCTGAAGGAAATAGAAAGAAAGGGTATTTTTCCCATTCCAGAGTGAGTGCGCATATGAAGTGGCAATGTTGAGCGCAAAAGTGATCATTTGAAATAACTCAAATGTAGCATTTAGGACTTATTTGGCAACTTTATTTGTGAATTATACAAACCTTAGAATATCTTACAAATCAAAACATATATGGGCTGCATGGTGCTACTATCGGCTATTGATGATTTGAGAAAGTAGAGAAAAAAGCTTGCGCTCTGTTCCTTGCCTCAGGCCGCACAGCTATTCTCTCAAGTGATTATATTTTCACATCAGACTATTCTCAATTTAATCTTGTCTTTACTAATATGTCAAATTACTTTAGATTTAGAATGGCCTATTGTAAAATGGGCAGGGGAAAAAACACATGTCATCTGTGTGCACTCGAATCGCGAATGGAGGCCAAGCGATTTCCCGCCTGTCCGTTTTGTAGGCTACTTTTGTTTTATAGAGGATCTGTACTTAATATGAGCAGCTGAAAAATAAACATAGGAACACTTATTTCACTCCAAGCATCAGCCACTGTTTGAGGAGCATGCTTTCGCTGCCTGAAAGGTGATATTCTGACCAAACTCTGTATGCCATGGGCTCTCCAGCCTTGTTCCTGCAGCAACCCAGTGCTTAATTTCGTAAACAAAGTGAAATCTATTCGGGAACATCGATAGTAACATGTTTTTGCAACAAAACATATTTCACTAAACTGTTGACAACAGGTCTGCATGCTCGAGAAATAAAAAAAAGAAGAGGGGGGAGAAGGAAACGCATGGTGGCATGATATTCTGTACAGCTAAAGGTAATGTGCCACCCAATTAATTATAAAAGTTTAAAAATTCCCTATTACGAGGCTATTCAAAATGAAATACAAATGCACTAATTGTAGACTAACTGTAAGCCGCCCTGCATAATCAATGAACCAATAGCATGGCCTAGGGCTATTCGTTCTCTCACGGATAGAAATGTTGGAGTGTAGCATAAGGTAACCAGTCCATCCAGTGTGCATAATAATACAGTACATTTGTTTAACTTTGGAGTATTGGGCTAGACCAGTGACATTCGGGAAAGTATTCAGACCCCTTCACTTTTTCCACATTTTGTTATGTTATATCCTTATTCTAAAATTGATGAAATTGTTTTTTCCCTCATCAATCTACACACAATACTCCATAATGACAAAGCAAAAACTGTTTTTTCAAAATTGTTGCAAGTTTATTAAAATAAAACAACTGAAATATCACATTTACATAGGTATTCAGACCCTTTACTCAGTACTTTGTTGAAGCACCTTTGGCAGTGATTACAGCCTGAGTGTTCTTGGGTATGACGCTACAAGCTTGGCACACCTGTATTTGGGGAGTTTCTCACATTCTTCTCTGCAGACCCTTTCAAGCTCTGTCAGGTTGGATGGGGAGCGTCGCTGCACAGCTAATTTCAGGTCTCCAGAGATGTTCGATCGGGTTTTCATCAAGGATCTCTCTGTACTTTGCTCCGTTCATCTGTCCCTCGATCCTGACTAGTCTCCCAGTCCCTGAAAAACAGCACCACAGCATGATGCTGCCACCACCATACTTTACCGTAGCAATGGTGCCAGGTTTCCTCCAGACGTGATGCTTGGAATTCAGACCAACGAGTTCAATCTTCGTTTCATCAGACCAGAGAATCTTGTTTCTCATGGTCTGAGAGTCCTAAGCGGGCTGTCATGTGACTTTTAATGAGGAGTGGTTTTCGTCTGGCCACTCTACCATAAAGACCTGATTGGTAGAGTGCTGCAGAGATGGTTGTCCTTCTGGAAGGTTCTCCCATCTCCACAGAGGAACTCGGGAGCTCTTTCAGAGTGACCATTGGGTTCTTGCTCACCTCCCTGACCAAGGCCCTTCTCCCCCAATTGCTCAATTTGGCCCAGCGGCCAGCTCTAGGAACAGTCTTGGTGGTCCCAAACTTCTTCCAGTTAAGAATGGTGGGCAATTCCTTCAACCTCATGGCTTGGTTTTTGCCCTGACATGCACTGTGGGACCTTTTATAGACAGGTGTGTGCCTTTCCAAATCATGTCCAATCAATTGAATTTACTACAGGTGGGCTCCAATCTTGTTGTAGAACATCTCAAGGATGATCAAAACAGGATGCACCTAAGCTCAATTTCTAGTCTCATAGCAAAGGGTCTGAATACATATATAAATAAGGTATTTCTGTTTTGTATTTTTAATACATTTGCAAAAATTTCTACAATTGTTTTTGCTTTGTCATTACGAGGTATTGTGTGAAGATTGACGAAAAAATACATAATTTAATCAATTTTAGAGTAAGGCTTTAATGTAACAAAATGGGAAGGGGCCTGAATACTTTCCCGAATGCCCTGTATGTACCAAAGACATCTTAATCTAACTGCACTGTCCAATTTACAGTAGCTATTACAGTGAAATAGTACCATGCTATTGTTTGAGGAGGGTGTACAGTTTTGAACATGAAAAGTTATTAATTAACAAATTAGGCACATTTGGGCCGTCTTGATACAACATTTTGAACAGAAATACAATTGTTCATTGGATCAGTCTAAAACTGCACATACACTGCTGCCATCTTGTGGCCAAAATCTAAATTGCTGCTGGGCTAGAATAATACATTATGGTCATTCTCTTATTTCAAAGATGATGGTACAAAGAAAATACAAAATGTTTTTATTTTCTTTGTATTATCTTTTAACAGATCTATTGTTATATTCTCCAACATTCCTTTCACATTTCCACAAACTTTGTTCTTTCAAATGGTACCAAGAACATGCATATCCTTGCTTCAGGGTCTGAGTTACAGGCAGTTAGATTTGGGTATGTCATTTTTAGGTAAAATTTTTAAAAAGGGGCGGATCCTTAAGAGGTTTTAAATCAGTTTTGTTTTATGTTTTTCTGCCATGTGTAATATGAGGTAGGCTATATATTGTACATATAAGGGCACAATCATAATTTTTATTCCGTTTTATTTGTGGGGATTCGGTTAACCTGTTGGGGATAGGGGGCAGTATTTGCACGGCCGGATAAAAAACGTACCCGATTTAATCTGGTTACTACTCCTGCCCAGTAACTAGAATATGCATATAATTGTTTGATTTGGATAGAAAACACCCTAAAGTTTCTAAAACGGTTTGAATGGTGTCTGTGAGTATAACAGAACTCATTTGGCAGGCCAAAACCTGAGAAGATTCCAAACAGGAAGCGCTCTCTCTGACTATTTCTTGGCCTTCTTGATCATCTCTAACCAAAACAGGGGATCTCTGGCATAACGTGACATTTTCTAATGCTCCCATAGGCTCTCAGAAGGCGCCAGAACGTTGAATGATGACTTTGCAGGCCATGGCTGAAAAACAGTAGCGCATTTGGATAGTGGTCGATCTGAGAACAATGAGACTGGGGCGCTCGTGCACGAGACTCCACCATGTTTACTTTCTTTCTCTTTGAACGAAAACAACGACTCCCGGTCTGAATATTATTGCTTTTTTATGAGAAAAATCGCATAAAAATTGATTTAAACAGCGTTTGACATGCTTCGAAGTACGGTAATGGAATATTTTGAATTTTTTTGTCACAAAACGCGCCGGGCGCGTCACCCTTCTTTACCCTTCGGATAGTGTCTTGAACGCACAAACAAAACGCCGCTATTTGGATATAACTATGGATTATTTGGAACCAAACCAACATTTGTTATTGAAGTAGAAGTCCTGGGAGTGCATTCTGACGAAGAACAGCAAAGGTAATCCAATTTTTCTTATAGTAAATCTGAGTTTGGTGAGTACCACACTTAGTGGGTGTCAAAATAGCCCGGCCATCACAGGCTAGCTATCTACTCAGAATATTGCAAAATGTGCTTTCACCGAAAAGCTATTTTAAAATCGGACATAGCGATTGCATAAAGGAGTTCTGTATCTATAATTCTTAAAATAATTGTTATGTTTTTTGTGAACGTTTATCGTGAGTAATTTAGTAAATTCACCGGAAGTGTTCGGTGGGAATGCTAGTCACATGCTAGTCACATGCTAATGTAAAAGCTGTTTTTTGATATAAATATGAACTTGATTGAACAAAACATGCATGTATTGTATAACATAATGTCCTAGGAGTGTCATCTGATGAAGATCATCAAAGGTTAGTGCTGCATTTAGCTGTGGTTTTGGTTTTTGTGACATTATATGCTAGCTTGAAAAATGGGTGTCTGATTATTTCTGGCTGGGTACTCTGCTGACATAATCTAATGTTTTGCTTTCGTTGTAAAGCCTTTTTGAAATCGGACAGTGTGGTTAGATTAACGAGAGTCTTGTCTTTAAAATGGTGTAAAATAGTCATATGTTTGAGAAATTGAAGTAATAGCATTTCTAAGGTATTTGAATATCGCAAGCGTCCCACCTAGCCCATAGAGGTTAAAAAGCCTATGCATAAGCTGTAATATGCATATGGATGTTTTGAATTAATCATCACCTTAGAAAGGGCTGTCCATTTCATTTGTTAGGCTTTTAAACAACATCCACAACAACCATGTTTAAACTGTTTAAACCTGCTGTTGAACTTCTTTCTTTAAATTGATCATCACAGTGAGGGGAGTTTGATAGTTCTACTGTTTTGATGATGTGTTTGATGTGAATTTCCATTTAATTTGCATTGATGTCAGAGTGGTTAGAGGGACAATAGAGCCCTGAGTAGCAGGCCATTAGGACCTGATGGTAGTTAGCAAGTTGGGTACTACCAAAGCATGTCCAGAGTGCATAAAAGGAGATTACCATGACTCAATGGTCACATGGAAATTTACTGAGGTCATGACTCATGACTGTCAGTGTGGCGTTAATATGGTCACTGCAACAGTCCTAGGTTTGGATCCGAAAATAGGCCTGACACTCTCTCTCACTGTTAGACAATTGAAGCTCATTAACTAGCAACGTTCCACTCATTTCACACTGCCATGGAAGATGCAATACCTCTGGGGGATGAAAAGGCTCCTAAAGGTTGAACCTTACCGTGAAGTTAATGGATCAGAGGCTCTCTAACTATCACACTATTACATAGAGAAATAATATCAACATGCACAATACCCTGAATGCAATAACATCTTTCTGTATGCATGTTTGTGTGTAAAGTACCAGTCAAAAGTTTGGACGCACCTAGTCATTCATGGGTTTTTCTTTATTTTTTATTATTTCTACAAGACTGAAATAACACATATGGAATCATGTAGTAACCAAAAAAGTGTTAAACAATTTATATTTGAGGTTCTTCAAAGTAGCCACCCTTTGCGTTGATGACAGCTTTGCACACTCTTGGCATTCTCAAAAACCAGGTAGTCACCTGGAATGCATTTCAATTAACAGGTGTGCCTTGTTAAAAGTTAATTTGTGGAATTTCTTTCCTTCTTAATAATGCGTTTTAGCCAATCAGTTGTGTTGTGACAACGTAGGGGTGATATACAGAAGATTTGGTAAAAGACCAAGTCCATGTTATGGCAAGAACAGCTCAAATAATAAGCAAAGAGAAACAACAGTCCATCATTACTTTAAGACATGAATGTCAGTCAATCCGGAAAATTTCTAAAACTTTGAACGTTTCTTCAAGTGCAGTCACAAAAACTATCAAGCACTATGATGAAACTGGCTCTCATGAGGACCGCCACAGGAAAGGAAGACCCAGAGTTACCTCTGCTGCAGAGGATAAGTTACCAGCCTCAGAAATTGCAGTCCAAATAAATGCTTCACAGAGTTCAAGTAACAGACTCATCTCAACATCAACTGTTCAGAGAAGACTGCGTGAATCAGGCCTTCATGGTCGAATTACTACAACAAAAAAACACTACTAAAGGACACCAATAAAAATAAGACATGCTTGGGCCCAGCAAAATGAGTGCAATTGGCATTAGACTGGTGGAAATTTGTCATTCGGTCTCATAATGGAGGACGTGTGATGGCGTGGGGGTGCTTTGCTGGTGACACTGTCAGTGATTTGTTCAGAATTCAAGGCACACTTAACCAGCATAGCTACCAAAGGATTCTGCAGCAATACGCCATCGCATCTGGTTTGCGCTTAGTGGGACTATCATTTGTTTTTCCACAGGACAATGACCCAACAAACCTCCAGGCTTTTTAAGGGTTATTTGACCAAGAAGGAGAGTGATGGAGTGCTGCATCAGATGACCTGGCACTCCACTAACTTTAAGCACCAGCTGTCAGAGCAGCTCACAGATCACTGCACCTGTACATAGCCCATCTGTAAATAGCCCATCCAACTACCTCATCCCCATAGTGTTATTTATTTGGCTCATTTGCACCCCAGTATCTCTACTTGCGCACTCATCTTCTGCACATCTATCACTCCAGTGTTTAATTGCTATATTGTAATTATTTCGCCACTATGGCCTATTTATTGCCTTACCTCCCTTGTCCTACCTCATTTGCACACACTGTATATTGACTTTTTCTATTTTATTGACTATGTTTTTTTATTCCATGTGTAACAGTTGTTGTTTGTGTTGCACTGCTTTGTTTTATCTTGGCCAGGTCGCAGTTGTAAATGAGAGCCTACCTGGTTAAATAAAGGTGGAGAATTATAATATATATTTTTATATCATCCGACCTCAACCCAATTGAGATGGTTTGGGATGAGTCTGACCGCAAAGTGAAGGAAAAGCAGCCAACAAGTGCTCAGCATATGTGGGAACTCCTTCAAGACTATTTGAAAATCATTCCAGGTGCAACTGGTTGAGAGAATGCCAAGAGTGTGCAAAGCTGTCAAGGCAAAGGGTGGCTACTTTGAAGAACCTAAAATCTAAAATATATTTTGCTTTGATTAACACTTTTTTGGTGGTTACTACATGATTCCATATGTGTTATTTCATAGTTTTGATGTCTTCACTATTATTTTACAATGTAGAAAATAGTACAAATAAAGAAAAATCCTTGAATGAGTAGGTGTGTCCAAACATTTGACTGGTACTGTATATACAGTATTTATGTATGCATCTTAATGTTATAAAACAAGGCCCTGAACCTTTAAGTTGTTTTAAATAGCTCACTGTTTTTCTCTGCAGGAGCTGATCCAGAATGCTGAGGATGCTGGAGCCACAGAGGTTAAGTTTATGTACGATGAGACAGAGTATGGAGTGGAGTCACTTTGGTCACATGACATGGCTCAGTATCAAGGTAGGTTTTAGTCATTTTCACAGATTATTCAGTTTACCAGATATAGGGCCATTTTTGTTTTAAGTAATAAAAGTTGCAGTATAGTGAGATATTGTGCTGTTTCGTTGGTTTACCAAACATCGGAAAACTGTCATCAAGATTTATCTTATTTGGATGATCTTATTTCTTGTTTTGGTTCTAGGAACGGCCTTGTATGTGTATAATGATGCAGTGTTCACGACTGAAGATTGGAATGGAATTCAGGAGATAGCAAGGAGCAGAAAGAGAGAGGATCCTTTGAAAGTTGGACGATTTGGTATTGGGTTCAACTCTGTATACCACATAACAGGTGAGGCTTTTATTGAAATATTATTTTACCTGCATATGAGTAAGGTGATTAATCAGTATTATGATTCATATATCTTTCAATCTGCACTTTTTTTTAAAGTTACATTTAATCAATAAATAAAAAAATCTTGTTTGAATGTTACAGATGTCCCCAGTATATTCAGTGGAGAACAGATCGGCATGCTGGACCCTCACCAGACGCTGTTTGGTGCCCATGAGTCTGGGCAGTGTTGGAATCTGAAGACAGACATGAAGGAGATCACAGAGCTCACTGACCAGTTTGCACCCTACGTTGGCTTATTTGGAAACGCCGGTAAAACTATCAAGGACGGCAGCTTCTCTGGAACTCTGTTCCGCTTCCCCCTCCGCATTAAACCCTCCCAGCTGAGCGCCAACATCTACAACAAAGAGAAGGTGCTGGAGCTCTTTGAGTCTTTCAAAGCCGACGCTGACACAGTTCTTCTCTTCCTCAAGAGCGTTCAGAAGGTCTCCCTGCATGTGCGTGAGTCAGACGGTACAGAACGCATGCTTTTCCGGGTGACAGCAGGAGAAAACCCAGAAGACAAGCTAGAGCGTCCTAACTCTCTAAAGACCCTGGGCCTGGCCACAGACAGCTACAGCAACGGAGTGCCCAATGGTACTGTCACGTGCGCCACCTACCAGGTCAACATCGAGACCCAGGACGAGACAGCCAAGGAGACCCAGAGGACCACCTGGCTGGTATGTAATGGAGTGGGGGGTCGGGGCTTGTGCAGTGACTTGGACTCCCTGGCAGATGACCTGAAGTTCATCCCCACCATCGGCATCGCCCTTCCTCTCACCTGCATCGACGAGGACAAGGGCGCCACGTCTGGTTTCTCGGGGCGAGCGTTCTGCTTCCTGCCTCTCCCCCCTGGAGAGGAGAGCCTGACGGGGCTGCCGGTCCACGTCAGCGGCTTCTTCGGCCTCACAGACAATCGCAGGAGCATCAAATGGCGAGAGGTGGACCAGTGGAGGGACCCTGCAGCACTCTGGAATGAGCTACTCATCGTCACCGTCATCCCCAGGGCCTACTTCACCCTCATCATGGAGGCCATCAAGAGGATCCAGACCAAGAAGGACCAAGACTTCCCCCTCTCCCCCAGAGGTGCATATGGGGCCTGGCCAGACCCCAACCAGATCAAGCCTCGCTGGAAGCCCATACTGGAGCCTCTGTTTCATGACTTGCTACAGCAGCAGGTCATCTACTCTCTCACTAACAGCTGGATCCAGGTGGACGAGGCTGTGTTTTCGGAGCTGGACACGGATGTGGACATCACAGAGATGGTTATCAGCTACCTCCAAAGCTCAGGGATGCAGGTGGCCAGGGTGCCTGCTGCTGTGGATGCGGTCCTGAACACGTACGGGACTGGTCCTGCCTCTGTGAAGAAGGTGACCCCTCCCCTGGTGCGGCAGGTGATCAGGAAGGCCAAACACAAAGGATCCTCTCAGGAGAAGCTGCTTCTGCTGGAGTTTGTCCTCAGCGACAACGGTTACAGCGACCTAATTGGTCTAGAGCTGCTGCCTTTGCAAGATGAGACATTTGCAGCGTTCTCCTCCTCTGTCAGTGATAAGGATGCAGTTTACATTGCTTCGGAAGAGTACCCCAGGTACAGAATTAAAGTTCTGAGACTTTCTCTATGCCTTTTCAAAACCATAAAAAGCCTCATATTTGAATGCAAGTATTGTTGACTGTCAGCAATATGCTAGATTGCAGCCTGAGTGTGTACTCTCTGTACTCTCTGTTTTTTTTAAGGTCTCTTTACCCTGGACTGGAGGGACGATTCATACTGGAGGGCATTAAACCATTAGTTATGAGCAGCCTGAAGGATGCAGCCAAAAGCAGAGGTAAACCCCCACTCACATGTTACATGAATGTCTTTTTATTTTTATATCTGGTATGTGTCTGTCATCGGAGGAGCCACCTTAGTCCTAATATTAGATTTGGATACCAACATTATTTCTAGGAAATAAGATCGATGAATCTAGAAGACATGCACTCTAAAGGGTTACACGGCAGCTTCACTGACTTCACTGCCTAGTTCATAAACTCAAAGGCTGTGGTCTGTGAGGGATGTGTAAGGTTTGTAGCCAGGTAGTAGTAACTCCTGGTCACCCCATTCCCCTGCTGCCCCGGTGGGACATTATACCTGGTGCACTGCTGATAGATCATATATAACTGCTGAGTGCGTGTGTGAGCTGGCAGATGGGGGAGTCGGTTTTGTGCCTCACATTCCACTCACTGCTATCAGATCCTGGACATGCTCGCTCCCATATCCAACATGGAGTTTGCCAAATGGCCAGGAGCCAGTCGGGGAATATGCTGAATTTTCAGATTTGTCCGTTAAAGCCCTATGCTGCACGGTCCAGAGAAAACAACATGTCCACATCCTGACCGCTATGTGTGAATAAAATTGTTTTCACAGTGTGTATAATCTGGACATAATATGGCATTGAAGGATTCTTTGTATTGAGCTAGTTGTCTGTGAAACTGTTGAAAGGTCTAGCCTGGTCAGAGAGGTACACATCATTCTGACTGCCAGTGGTAGATAATATGAAGGGGTAAGGCAATAATATGCTGCTCTAACTGTAGCCATTGCATTTTTGTAAATAAGCATTGTGGATTAATTTGGAATATTTCAGAACAAGACGACAAACCTGAATAATATTGGTCCATTATCAGATTTATCCTTTAAGGTTTACGAGTTGACACAGTTCTAACTTTCTACTCAGTCATTTTCCTGACGGCTCTCTGGCTCTCTGCTGGTCTGTCAATGCCACCTCATAGCTAGGACACCACTTTGGGAGCTACTGCATGCATCAGGGATTGTATTATTCCCATTACACTTAATTAAGTGGGTCCCATAGAAGGTTGTCTCACACAATAGACCCTTCACACATAGCCATGCAGAACGACATTTGTATGAACCTCAGCCAGAGACACTAGCATTCCCCTACCTCAGCTGTGTTGTATGATCACTGCCCTACAGTGGCTGTTACAGGCATTGACTGTCTGCTACTGCAGCTCTGTATCCTGCTGCTGCAGCCTGAAGGCCTACCCCACCCCACCCAATAGGGCTCAATGGGCTCATCCTCAGAATCGCCACCTCATCACAGTCTCTTGTTAGATTGATTGTATCCTCTGCTATCAATGCAAACTAGTACATCAAAGTAAAATCCATTACAGTTACATTTTAAAATAAAATGTGCACAACTAAAATGACAATTTGATTTGTGGGAATCAGGGGATGTAGTTGCATTTAAATTGAAATGGTTATCAACGTGATAACCTAAATGTTTAAAACATGTACTTTAAATGTAATTGCAACAATTTCTTTGGGGGTGTTCAGACTTCGACATGTTGTGTTGTGTCAAGGAATCATTTTTGACATTAACCCAAACCAATACACTGCTTTTAATAGACACTATGCAAACTCTAATCTATATCATACATTTAATGTGAACAGTAGCTAACATTGCCTCAACATTGATAAAGACAATAGAATACCTTTGTGGAAGTGGGAGCATTTGAAAAATGATGTTCCCTTCCATCAAATTGGAAAAATGTCCCATTTCATAGTGCCCATATTGTGTTTGTATTGGTTTAGCTGTGTGAGTTCCCAGAAAAGTGTGTCTCTCTGGCAGTGTGAATTCTAATGTCACTGGAATGCATTTTGTCTTTGCTCATTGCAGGAATCTTTGTATCAGTAATTTAGTTAGAACTCATTATAGAATTATGATGTGACATTGTGAGTCTACTAAATATTAGCATATTAAGTGTGTGTTACACTTGCCATGCTGTGCATGGTAACTTAATGTAGTTGTCATGTTTTGCTGTGCTTTGAAATCTATTTACTAGAAGTCTTTGTAACGAAATGGTTGTAGTTTGCATAATTGAGCCCATATGGTCTTGATAGAAATTATAATATTTTATTTAACTAGATTTTCTAATGTCCTGTCAATCCTGACTACATTGCAGAGCCAAAATGCAAATATCTCTTGTTGATACAGGTGGTGTTGATGGGAATTAACCTGTGGCTGTGCAGTAAAGCTAATAAATCACCTAGCATGCCTGCAGGACAAACATTGTTGGATTCAAGTTTGGGCTTCTATATACTGTGCATTTGGACAATTCAGACTTTCTCCACATTTTGTGTACATTACAGCCTTGTTCTAAAATTGATAAAATTGTGTTGTTTCCTCATCAATCTACACACAATACCCCACAATGACAAAGCAAAAACAGGTTTTAGAAATGTTTGCAAAAAAATAAGTGGAAATATAACATTTACATAAGTATTCAGATCCTTTACTCAGTACTTTGTTGAAGTACCTTTGGCAGCGATTAAAGCCTTGTGTCTTATTGGGAATGACGCTACAAGCTTGGCACACCTGTATTTGGGGAGTTTATACCATTCTTCTCTGCAGATCCTCTCAAGCTCTGTCAGGTTGGATGGGGAGCGTCGCTGCAGCTATTTTCAGGTCTTTCCAGAGATATTCAATTGGGATAAAGTCCGGGCTCTGTCTGGGCCACTCAAGGACATTCAGAGACCTGTCCCGAAGCCACTCCTGCGTTGTCTTGGCTGTGTGCTTAGGGTTGTTGTCCTGTTGGAAGGTGAACGTTCGCCCCAGTCTGAGGTCCTGAGCGCTCTGGAGCAGGTTTTCATCAATGATCTCTCTGTACTTTGCTCCGTTCATCTTTTCCTCGATCCTGACTATTCTCTCAATCCCTGCTGCTGAAAAACATCCCCACAGCATGATGCTGCCACCACCATGCTTCACCGTAGGAATGGTGCCAGGTTTCCTCCAGACTTGGCGCTTGGCATTCAGGCCAGAAAATCTTGTTTCTCATGGTCTGAGAGTCTTTTTAGGTGCCTTTTGGCAAACTCCAAGTGGGCTGTCATGTGCCTTTTTTACTGAGGAGTGGCTTCCGTCTGGCCACTCTACCATAAAGGCCTGATTGGTAGAGTGGTGCAGAGATGGTTGTCCTTCTGGAAGGTTCTCCCATCTCTCCAGAGGTACTCTGGTGCTCTTTCAGAGTGACCATTGGGTTCTTGGTCACCTCCCGGACCAAGGCCCTTCTTCCCCGATTGCTCAGTTTGGCCGGGCGGTCAGCTCTAGGGAGAGTCTTGGTGGTTCCAAACTTCTTCCATTTAAGAATGATGGAGGCCACTGTGTTGTGTTCTTGGGGACCATCAATGCTGCAGAAATGTTTTGGTACTCTGCCCCAGATCTGTGCCTCGACACAATCCTGTCTCGGAGCTCTACTGACAATTCCTTCAACCTCATGGCTTGGTTTTTGCTCTGACATGCACTGTCAACCGTGGGATCTTATATAGACAGGTGTGTGCATTTCCAAATCATGTCCAATCAATTGAATTTGCCACAGGTGAACCACAGGATGCACCTGAGCTCAATTTCAAGTCTCATAGTAAAGGGTCTGTGTACTTATGTAAATAAGGTATTTCTGTTTTTAATTTGTAATATATTTTCCACATTTAAAAAAAAAACTGTCTTCGCTTTGTTATTATGGGGTATTGTGTGTAGATTGAGGAAAAATGTAATTTAATCAATGCTAGAATAAGGCTGTAACGTAACACAATGTGGAAAAAGGTAAGGGATCTGCGTGCTTTCTGAATGCACTGTATGTAGTTCCTGTAAATGATAATTGAGAAAGTTAAGATTTATATTAACTTGTATGTTTATCTTCTACAGGAAGACCCTGCACTCAGGTACAAGTGCTAACACCTGAACGGTCAGCTCGACTAATAAAGGAGGTCCTCTCAACAGTCTGGCCTACCAAAGACTTCACAGTCCAGTGGGAACCTGGGAACCGAGAGAAGAAGCATCCTACACATGCTTGGCTAAAGATGGTTTGGAAGCATCTGTATATTAACTTTGCTGATGACCTTAGTACCTTTGAAGACCTGCCTTTGATCCCAAATGTGCCCCTGGTGGAAAGTGTGGACTCAGTCGGGCTCCATCGTCTCAAAACTCCATCCCCTATTATCATTGTGGATGAGGAGGAGGCCCCACTCTCTGAAAGCCTTCTTGAAATCATGAAAAAACTTGGAGTAGTAGTAATGAAAAAGTTGGACCTGTGTTTGCAGCATCCTCTACTGAAGAACTACATCCATCCTTCATCTCCCAGTATGCTACTGCAAATCATGGACAGGTCATCAACCCAGAGAGTGGCCAGCCTGGTCTCATCTTTCTCTAGTAAACAAAAAGTGGCACTGAGAGACTTCCTGGCAGGACTGTCCGACATCACAGAGAAAGAGAAGCGTATCCTCCTGGAGCTGACCATCTTTGAGAAAGTAGGGCCTTGTTCAGAGAAAGGCATACCAACATATACCTCACTGAGAGGAGCCAGGGCTTTACACCATACTGCCAAGTATCCACCAGATGTCAAACTATCCATCAATGTTGTGGGCTGCAGTGATGAGGCATCGATTCGTCTCATTAAGATGCTGACCGTGGAACAGGTGAAAACCACTGAATGCTTGAAGTTGGTTGTTCAAGACATGGAGAAAGGGTTTTACTCAAAAGAGGATATCACTAAAATCATGCTCTGGGCCCTTAAGCATCTGTCATTCCTAAAGAATGAAAACAAAGCTGTGATTGGATGGCTTTCGGCTCTGAAGTTCATTCATACATTTGCAGGGAAATCTGTTGCTGCTACAGACCTTTTTGACCCTGAGCTGGAGATTTTACAGAATCTGTTCTACATGGAGGAGAAGAATAGGTTTCCCACAAATGCATATACATCCTCTCCTGATATGCTACATTCACTGAGACAACTTGGACTTAAAAGTGAAGTACAACTCAGCGAAAAAGATGTACTTCAGGTGGCACAGAAGATCGAGGAATTACAGGGTGGCACTGAGCCAGAATGGGAACCAGTTATACAGAAAGCGAAAACACTGCTGCAAATTCTGAATAGACAAACCAAGCTGGTCAAGTCTTCAGAAGCTCAGACATCCTTGCAAAAACTGAAATGGGTGCCAGTCTGCAAGGACAGACCTGTAAATTACCCAAAGTCGCTTGCCTGGATGGGAGACACCCATAACATCTGCTCATTCTCAGAAATGTGCGATATATCCCATGCAGTGCTGATAGGCTCTTCAGTTGCACTTGTGGAGCGCACTTCTTCTGGCATGAAGAAGGCCCTGAAGTTATCTATAGAGCCACAGATTGATCAAGTGTTACAGCATTTGAAGGCAGTGAATGACTGGCACAGATCTCAAGCATTTACCACGGAAGACTGGTATCAATTCCAACAGATCCTTATTGAGATTTATGATTTCATGCAAGCACACCTTGAAGATGCAAGAGAGGCAATGAAGTCACTGCCATTTGATTGGGTGTGGACTGGCAAGACCTTCTCATCACCTAGCCACACAGTTCTAAAACCCATTCCTGACCTAGATTTGCAACCCTACCTGTACTCTTTGCCAAAGACCATAGCAAAGTTTCACAAACTTTTCAAATTCTGTGGTTCGGTTGAAGAGGTTGTCCCAAACCATGTGTTCGATGTGATCAAAACAGTAAGGCAAAGGTGTGAGGAAGAAATGACACAAGAAGAAAGTAAGCATGATCTCCTCCTCCTGATAAATATTCTGAGATGGCTGTATAACAGTCACATTTCTGTGGACATTGACATGCATGTACCAATCCTTTGCTACAAGGATCCAAGCAAACTGGCCATGAAACCTATTCACGAATGCACCTACTGCGACATTAAAGTGGAGGATCTACATGACTTGCTTGATGATACATCAGAACCCATTATCTTAGTCCATGATGACATCCCCATGAAAACAGCAGAATGGCTTAACGTACCATGTTTGAGTACAAGACTGATAAACCCAGAAAACCTTGGCTTTGAACAATCAGGCCAACGGGAGCCTCTGACAGTGAGAATAAAGAACATTCTAGAAGAATATCCATCTGTCGCAGATATTTTCAAAGAACTTCTTCAGAATGCAGATGATGCGAGTGCTACAGAGTGTAGCTTCCTGATAGACATGCGAAAGAATATTGACATTCGAGAGAACCTGCTTGACCCTGGCATGATTATATGCCATGGCCCCTCCTTGTGGTCATTCAACAATTCTACATTCTCTGACACTGACTTTCTGAACATAACAAGGTTAGGTGGGTCAATGAAGAGATGTGAGGCAGACAAAGTTGGCAAATTTGGCCTAGGTTTCAACTCAGTTTATCACATCACTGACATCCCCATCATAATGAGCAGAGAGTTCATGATCATGTTCGATCCAAACATCAACCACATCAGCAAGCACATTAGAGACCGGTCAAACCCAGGAATCAAGATCAACTGGAGCAAACAACAGAAACGGCTACGAAAGTTCCCCAATCAATTCAAACCCTTCATCAATGTCTTCAATTGTCAACTTCCTCTTGCACAAGAGTCTCCGTACAAGTATGATGGAACACTGTTCAGACTCCCCTTCAGGACCGAGCAAGAGGCATCAGTGAGTGAAATCAGCAGTGTCTACTACAACACCCCAGACATCTACTCCCTTGTTGATGAGTTCAGTATATGTGGCCACCGGCTCATTCTCTTCACGCAGCATGTGGGCTCCATGGTACTGAAGTACCTGAAATATGAAGAGCCCAATCCAGCAGCAGCACAGGATGTTGTTACTATCAATAAAAGTGTATGGTCATCCAAAGCTGCATATGGACCTCTGAGCATCCTGAAATCTGCCGCAAAAGTAATGAAAAAGGTTGCAGCCACCAACAGGGTACCGGCTGACACTCCCAAGTCTGGCTGTATCATACGCATTGTGGTGGAGGAGTTTCACAATGTGTTCAAGCGCATAGTTGATCTCCAGTCACCCCTCTTCAGAGGTTCAGAGGAGGATCCTTCCTCATACTTTGAAATGGCTGCCAAAGACGGAAAGAACAGACGACTCACAGACGAAATGCCCCAAAAGGCAGTTGATCTAACAAACTGGCTCATTTGTTCATGTATGGATGTGACCGAAGCTCTCAAATTTTCACTTGGTGAGAGTGGAAAACGACTTGGACTAGTGCCTTGTGGGGGTGTAGCTGTTCTGCTCTCAGAGGAGGAGAATCGAAAATGGACAGTGAAGGCAAACGCCAACCACACCAACCCGATAGGAGAGGTGTTTTGCTATTTACCTCTCAGAATCAAGACAGGCTTGCCAATTCATATAAACGGCTGTTTTGCTGTGACATCTAACCGCAAAGAGATCTGGAAGACAGACACCAAAGGACACTGGAACTCAGTGTTCATGAGACATGTGATTGTCCAGGGATACATAGCAGCACTCAATATGCTGCGTTCAATGGCAGAAAGTGGAGAACTACTTGACTACAGCTACTACGTAGCATGGCCTGATCCAAGTGTGGTACACGATGACTTCACAGTGATCAGCCAAGGAGTCTACCAAGAGATCGCCAAAGGGGGTGACTGTGACCATGCAAAAGTTTTCTCAGATGGCAAAACCTGGGTATCAATCAAGTATGTCAGATTCCTAGATGACTCCTTGCTCTGTAGACCAGACATTGGTCCTGCTGCTTTCAAGATTTTCCTAAAATACCTCAAGAAGAGCAGCTCGCAAGACCTCTGTGCTGTTGAGCTGCCTGAATGGGTCAAGGAAGGTTTTGATGATGCTGGGTGCAAAGGGAAGCTGATAGAGAACACCCTGTCAGAAAAGCAGTTCTTCTTAGATGTCTTTTTTCCCCATATCCAAGACATCGACAACGAACTTCGTAATCCCCTAATGCATTATGTCTTGAATGACAAACTGGAGGAATTTGCATCAATTCTTATGGAGACTCCATGCATCCCATGCTCTGGCCCCAATCAACAATTAGTCTTACCATCCAGACTAATCCATCCAGAAGGAAGAGTTGCAAAACTGTACAACACTGATGATGGAAGATTTCCAGAAGGAACCTCGAAAGACTACATGAATCCAGTGTGCTTGGTCAAGCTAGTACAGCTGGGAATGGTCAAAGATGACCTCTCTTGGGAGGATTTGATTGATCGTGCTGAATCTGTGTTCGATCTAAATGAAAATGATCACACTGCTGCATGTCTTCGGAGCAGCATTATTCTCAGTCTCATTGATGAGAAGCTGAAAATGACAGACTCAGGAGCAGGTAAACTACTGGAGAAGCTACATGACATAAAGTTCCTTCCTTTTCTGACAAAGCCTGCAGGGTTTTCACTACCATGGCATGGGAATACATTCCCCCCGTCCACCATGTTTTCTGCCAAAGAGCTCTTTACGACTGACCACCAGGATACAGTGTGCTTGATGAAGCCCATCCTTAATGAGAACTCTCCATCTTTCAAAGGGTGCGGCCCGATCACATTGGCTGTAAAAGACTCTCTTGGATTGATAAGAAAGCCAACAGTTGGACTAGTTGTCAGTCAACTTAAGGAACTTGCTAAGTCATTTGACGGAGTTACTTTATATCAGGAAAATATTACCAATGCCTGCTACAAATACCTACATGAAGAAATGCTCCAGGATGCCAAAGCAAAGACACAGATCAATGAGGAGCTGAAATCCTTTTGCTCCATTCTGGTGGAGAACACTTACGTTGAGCCCTCCAAAGTTGCATTCTACCAGAACTTTGATGCAGCACCATATCTCTACCAGCTTCCCAACAAGTACAGAAACAGTTGCCGTGAGCTCTTTGAGAATGTTGGGGTTCAGTCAAGCTTCACAGTTGAGAACTTTTCAGCTGTCCTTGAATTAGTGAAACAGGAGTGTGGGAGAAGAGCACTCTCTGAGGATAGCTTTCAGCTCTCTCGCAGAATCATTAGTGAAGGAATATGGGGCTTAATCAGAGACAAAAAACAAGAATTCTGCCAAGCTACCTACAGGGAAATTCTCCTTCCTGACATCCATCTTACACTGCAGCCATCGAAGTCTCTGTGTTACAATGACTGTCCTTGGATCAAAGTCAGAGACACAACTGTGAAATATTGCCATGCAGATATTCCAAGAGAGGTTGCTGTGAAATTAGGAGCAGTTCCCAAACGTCACAAAGCCCTGGAAAGGTATGCCTCAAATATCTGCTTCACTACTCTTGGAAGTGAGTTTGGACAAAAAGAGAAACTCACAAGTAGAATTAAAAGTATTCTCAACGCTTACCCATCAGAAAAGGAAATGCTAAAGGAACTCTTGCAGAATGCAGATGATGCTAAAGCCACTGAAATCTACTTTGTGTTTGATCCAAGAACCCACCCCACAGACAGAATATTTGATGACAAATGGTTGCCAATGCAAGGCCCATCATTGTGTGTCTACAACAATCAGCCTTTCACTGAGGATGATGTCAGAGGAATCCAGAACCTAGGAAGAGGAACAAAAGAAGCAAACCCTGGCAAAACTGGACAATATGGCATAGGATTCAACTCTGTGTATCACATCACAGACTGCCCATCTTTCATGTCAAACAATGACATTCTTTGCATCTTCGATCCACATGCACGATATGCACCCGGGGCGACATCTGTTAGTCCGGGAAGAATGTTTAGAGACTTGGACTCTGACTTTAGATCTCAATTCTCTGATGTGCTAAATCTTTACCTGGGATCTCATTTCAAGCTTGAACATTGCACAATGTTCAGATTCCCCATACGCTCAACAGAAATGGCCAAAATATCAGAGATCAGCTCTGTTCCTGCATCAGACAGAATGGTGCAAAACCTTCTGGATAAACTAAAAACCGATGGGGCAGAACTCCTCATGTTCCTCAACCACATGGAGAAAATTTCCATCTGTGAAATAGAGAAAGCTACAGGAGACCTGAAGGTGCTATACTCCGTGACTGCTAAAATCACAGATGGTGACCGTCTAAAACGCAAGCAATTTCACGCCTCAGTGGTGGATAGTGTGACAAAAAGGAAGCAGCTCACTCAAATTCCAGTCCAGCAGATAACCTACTCAATTGATATAGAGGACTCCGATGGCAATCTAACAACTTGGATGGTCTGCAATCGATCTGGCTTCTCCTGCATAGAGAAAGTCTCAAAGAGTGTGATTTCAGCCCACAAAAATGAAGACATTACTCTCTTTCCACGTGGAGGTGTGGCTGCATGTGTAAGCCACAACTACAAGAAGCCCCACAGAGCATTCTGCTTTCTGCCCCTTTCAATGGAGACTGGCTTGCCCTTTCATGTTAATGGGCATTTTGCATTAGATTCTGCCAGGAGAAACCTATGGAGGGATGACAATGGAGTAGGAGTGAGGAGTGACTGGAACAACAACTTGATGACATCTTTGATAGCTCCTGCCTATGTGGAGCTGTTGATTCAGCTGAAACGACAGTACTTCCCGGGACCCGATCCCACCATGACTGTGTTACAGGGAACACCAATTCACATCGTTAAAGACACTTTGAGGAAATTCCTGTACTTCTTTCCAGTCAACAGACTTGACATCCAGCCAGATTGGTACTGTCTTGTCAAAGCAGTGTACACCTGCATTCATGCTGACCTGAAACGTCTCCTTCCTGTCGTTAGGGCTCCCCACATTGACAACACAGACATGCACTCTGCCGTATACATCTCCTGGGTGAACACATCCTCTGCCAACAAAGGTTGCGCATTCTTTGACAATCTACTGCAGGATGAACTTCAACATCTGAAGAACACAGAATACAACATCTCCTCACGCAAGTCTGTTGCAGAAAATGTCTTCCGACTCAAGGCCCTGCTTTCGGATGTGGGCTTCAACTTGGTCCACAGTTGTGATGAAACAGCAAGTCTTTACTTCTGTTTGGATGATGCAGGCATTCCTGTGAGCTATGTTACCCCAGAAGATGTACGAAAATTTCTCCTCACATTCTCGTCCCCAGACACATCTTGCCAAGTTGGGAAACTTCCCTGTCGACTCCAGCAGTCCAATTACAAGCTCTTCCACAGCCTGAAGCTTCTGGTTGACTACTGCTTCAAAGACGTAGAGGAGAATGAAATCAGCATAGAGGGGCTACCACTGCTGATGACAATGGACAACATACTCCAGGTGTTTGATTCCAAGAAACCAAAGTTTCTGTCCACACACCATGAACTGGTCTCATCAAGGAAAGAGCTGTTCATGAATACACTGTACATGAAGTACAACAACATCCTGATGAATTCAGGTGTTGCAAAGGTCTTCGACATCAGCAGTTTTGGGGAACTGTTGAGTTCTGTTCTCCCACGTGAATACAGAACAAGAATCCCTGTGAAGTGGAGAGACAGCTACGCCAGTGAGTCTTGGCTGAAAGGTGCGTGGCACTTCATCAGTGAGAACATTGCAGTCAAGGAAGAGCAGGCAGACATCAAACCCAATTTCGAGACTGTACTTGACCTACTGAAAGACTGGGCTTTGCTGCCAGGAATCAAATTCATGGTTTCAAGCAACAAGCTGGTTGTCCCTGATCACGATGTGTTGCTTCCCTTGAGTTTGATAAGCGCAGCTATCTTTCCAAACGGGCAAAATGACAAAGTCTTTCACATCATAATGAAAGGGGGATGCATTCAGCTTGCTGTCAACAAAATATGCTTCAAAGAGAATCCTGTCCTGCCTTTTCTGGCACAGCATACAGCAAACATAGACAACCCATCCAGCATCCTGAAAGCACTGGAGTACATGATTCAGACGGCAGCTTTCAAAACAGGAAGCTTAACTGACAAAGACTTTGAGGCTCTTCTGTTGTACTTCAACTGTAATTTGATCAACCTCTCCCAAGAGGACATTCAAACTCTGAAATTGCTCCCATGCTTCAAAGCAGTCAGTGGCAGATACATCAGTATTGCAAACTTTGGGTCATGCTATGTTCTGGCAAAAAGCATTCCCTCTGCAGATATGGAAAAATGGGCCCATACAACATCCTTTGCCTTTCTTGCTGACAATCCACAATTGAAGGAACTGTACAGTTTCCTTGGATGTTTCCCAATAGATGATCTGGAAGTCTACCTGAGGCATCTCCTTCCAAAGTTTGACAGCCTGTCATACGATGCAAAAATTGAGCACCTTGTATATCTGAAGGAGAGACTTTTGGCAATAGAGGAGTCATGTGGGATGAAGGATCAGCTGTATGAGAAACTGGAAGGTCTGCCATTAATCTATGACTACACCAACAGACTCAGGTCTACCAAAATGTTCTACGATCAAACCGTGAAGGTGTTCGAAGTGATGCTCTCTCCAAAAGCATTCATACCCAATGACTTTTTCAAGAAGGTTGAGCAAGTGTCAAAGCCAAAAAATGGAACCGCATTTCTCACCTCATGGATCACATTCCTAAGGAATATAGGTCTCAAACACATTGTCTCTCAACAGCAAATTCTCCAGTATGCAAAAGAAGTCAGCATCAAAGCTCAAACAGAGAACTGGTCCAAAGAAAAATCCCAAATGATTGTTGATGTTCTCCTTAACCACATATTCAATGAGAGGACAGACCTATTTGTTGGAGCTTTCCTCAAAGAGCTGTCAATGATAGCATTCCTTTGTCCTGAGCGTGCACCCACTGAGCTGATCCGGCTCCATGCTCAATTCCAAGAGATGAATGGCACTCTCCCTCTGATGCGTTTCAGTGAGTCTCAAGTCAATCCAAAATTCAAACAAACTGATATCATTCAATTGCTATGGACATCATGTCCCATTCTCCCAGAGAAGGCCACACCAGCAGCCATTAAAGACCAGGAGGGAAGCACACTGACTGGCCAAGAACAACTGGACTTAGTGCTGCGGATTTTAAGTGTCAACTTGGAACCCCCCTTGGACAAAGTGATAAGCAACTGCAAAAATATCTGCAACATATCCAATCCTGACGATGACATGGTGAAAACAAGAAACAAAGTCTTGAGATCCACCTACGAATTTCTCAATGCAGATAAAAGAGAGTTTCGCTTCCAGCTACTAGGGGTGAGTTTTGTCATGGTTGAGGAGGGCTGGAAACTTCTAAAGCCAGAGGAGGTTGTCATCAACTTGGACAATGAATCTGACTTCAAGCCATACCTATACAAACTACCACTAGAGCTTGGCATCTTTCATCAGATGTTTAAGCTTTTGGGCACAGAGGATGTTGTATCAACAAAACAATACGCTGAAGTGCTGTGCCGCATTCACAGAAATTCAGAGGGTAAGCAGCTCGATCCGAATGAAATGAGAACTGTGAAAAGGGCTGTCTCAGGGCTGTTCAAAAGCCTACAGAATGACCCAGTTCAGATACGCAAAGACCTTGAGAGCCTCAAAGATTTTATATTTTACCTGCCAAGTCACGATGGTAGATTAACCAAATCAAACAGTTTAGTGTTTGACGATGCCCCGCACTACAAGAGCAGAATTCAGGGTAATGTAGGCGTTCAGATGCTTGTGGACATGAGTCAGTGTTATCTTGGCAAGGACCATTCCTTCCACACAAAGCTGATCATGCTGCTCCCACAGAAGCTAAGGCCAAGACTCCTGAGTAGTATCCTCGAGGAGCAACTGGATGAGGAGTCTCCCAAAATGTGCCAGTTTGGAGCTCTCTGTTCGCTTCAGGGTCGCCTTCAACTTCTACTGTCATCAGAACAGTTCATCACAGGACTGATACGAATAATGAAGCATGAAAATGACAATGCATTCCTTGTGAATGAAGAAAAAGCCATACGATTGTGCAAAGCACTTTGTGAGGGATTGAAGGTGTCTTGTTTTGAGAAACTCCAGACGACACTAAGAGTGAAAGGTTGCAGCCCTATCCCACATAGCCGGAGTGAAACTCTTGCCTTCCTGAAAAGGTACGGGACAGCCGTGATTCATCTCTACATCCAACACTCAGACAGCAAAGACATAAATTTTCTCTTAGCGCTGGCGATGACACTAAAATCTGCAACGGACAACTTGATATCTGACACCTCCTATCTAATTGCTATGCTGGGCTGTAACGACATCTACAGAATCACAGAGAAGCTGGACAACCTTGGCGTCAAGTATGACTCCACAGAGGCCTCAAAACTCGAGCTTCCCCTCCCTGGAACACCCATACCAGCTGAGATACACCATATACTCCTTATGGATCCAATGAATGTGTTTTACCCAGGAGAATATGTGGGTTACCTTGTGGACTCTGAAGGAGGGGATGTCTATGGCGGATATCAGCCCACGTACACGTATGCCATCATTGTTCAAGAAGTAGAGAAAGAAGAGGAGGACAACTCAAGCTTCCTTGGGAAATGCTTCCAAATTGACATTGGATATAGTGAGTACAAAATAGTCAGTTCTCTTGATCTGTACAAATTCTCTAGACAAGAGGAAAGTACTCATATCCGAGACAGCAGAGCCACATCGACTCCAACAACCCCCCCAGAATGTCACTCTCCTGGTCCTGGTCCACGATTGGTGCCTCCCCTTTTTACTAGAAAGGAAAATCACAAAGTACCTCCCACAAAACAATCTCCCAAAAAGATAAGACTTAGTGCATTGCCAGAAATCCTAAAAGATGTGACTTTAGTTATTGAGCAAGCTTGGAAACTCGCTGAAATGGAAAGGAAGAAGATAATTCGCCGGTTGTATCTCAAGTGGCATCCGGACAAGAACGCAGAGAATCTAGACGTGGCTACAGAGGTCTTCAAGCATTTACAGAATGAAATCAACAGGATGGAGAAGCAGACTCTGACAGATCAGCAGAACACTGACCGAGCATCCAGGAGAACTTTCTCAACTTCTTCCACCCGCTTCCAGTCAGAGAAGTTTTCATTTCAAAGATTTTACACATCGTGGAACCAAGAGGCAACAAGCCATAAGTCTGAGAAACAGCAGTTCCGGGAGCAGTTCACTACTTATGCAGGTTCGTCACATTCTAATCGCTTCTTTGTGCCCCCGACCTTCAAGTCTGTTGGCAATCCGATGGAAGCCCGCAGGTGGCTCAGGCAAGCAAGAGCCAACTTTTCTGCTGCACGGAATGACCTTCACAAAAATGCCAATGAGTGGGTGTGTTTCAAATGCTACCTAGCTACAAAACTAGCCTTGATAGCTGCCGACTATTCTGTCAGAGGGAAATCAGACAAGGATGTGAAACCCACATCACTGGCACAGAAAGTGGAGGAGTACAACCCACAGCTAGCAGGACTTGCCAAGGATGTCAACATCTTGGAGGGATATGGTGTGGACAGCCTAAGAACTCGCTATCCTGACCTCTTACCCTTTCCCCAGATCCCCAATGACAGATTCACGTCTGAGGTGGCAATGAGAGTGATGGAATGTACAGCACGGATCATCATCAAACTTGAAACTTTTGTGCAACAAAAAATCTAGTTCTGCCATGTGATTGGAACATATTAGACCATTTAAATAATACAAATATGCATAGATCCACTGAACAACAGAAGATTATAGTAGCTGTGTGCAATACTGATTAGTATATTATTGTTTTGAGGCAAAATTAAGTATCCAGCTGGCAGCTTAGATATGCAGCACGCCAGTACCAATATTGGTTCTGTGGCTAATGTATACATGTATGGCTCTTCATATCCTAACAACAAGCTGCCTGAAAGTAATTTGATGTGGCTGTACCATTCTACAAAGACAGAAATGATCTTTAGCTGCAATGCTGTACATACAAATGCCCCAGCAATACTTTTTTAACCAAAGTCCCATGTTGAATATATTTGCTCTCAGATAGAGTACAACTATGCTGCTTTTTTACTTGACCTTTTATACAAGTATATTTTTCCTGCCATTTGTCTGTATTTTGTTTGTTACCATCTAAAAAGTCAAGTTAATTGATTCTTGACAATTCTCTCATGTTGTCACTGTTGTCATACAATGTGTTCTATTTGCAATATCTGAAAATCAACCAACACAATTACAATCATATTTGTACTTTGAAAATGTAATTTTTATATTTTGAAGGTGGTTTATTATTTTTTTTTAATAAGTTGTAAATGTTCTGTATCATAGTCTTTGCTTGTAAATGAACAAAGCACTTTCTCAAAACTCCTCCAGTACTTGCACTTGTAGAGTGCTTGTGATACCCTAACAGATTGGGAGAAATAGACTGAAAGGAAAATTATGAATGTTACTTCTAGCTTTCATGCATCTATACTTTAGATTCTGTTTTATCATCATTGATTGTGTCTCCACTGAATTGTTTGTCAGTTTATCATACTTTGAGTGGTGTCTTTTAGGAGCACAACTGTACACTACATCTACTGTAATTATCTGTATGCTGACGAGTATGTATGATACATCAGGTACTTTTTGTAGTACTCATGATAACAAAGCAGTTACCTGCTTTGAAAACGTCATGGGTCAAAAGGATTAATTACGGATTGGGCTGACCAAAATGATTTAGGGCAAGGATTCATCCTTAAGAAAAATCTTGATTACCGTAACGAAGATCCATGGTGTTCTATAGATAGGTAATGTAACATATATGTTTATTTTGCCAAAGTTGAATCAAGCTCTGTTTCATTTGGTTGTCTGATCTTTTCATATTAGAGGAATATTGCAGGAGGCATCCTTGTGTGGTGCCTGTTTTTGTCAATTATCTTTAGTCTTTTTGTGCTTTAATTTTCATGAATGATGTTTGGGACTAGAAATCCACTGGCAACATATTGTTGATACATTAAAATGTCATTTTTTATGTTTAATGCCAAGGGGAATCCTTTGAAGAGATCTTTGACAAACTTTAGCAAATCTTGATGTACGCAGTGCCATAGTTAATAAATTCCCCCACATAAATTGAGTCAACCCTCCTTCTGTATAATACATAACCAGTATAATACACTTAATGGTAACCTTAAGTGAGAATCTATTAAAGAATTAAAGGTACAGTTGCTGGCATCCATATATATTTTGTTTCATTGGAACTGTAATAGCGTAACTAATGAATTGGTTATAACAGGAATTAAGTACAAACACTGGAGAAGTAACAGGCATGTATTCTGTGACTATAGGCAGTGGCATGGGATTGTCTATAGACATGTAAACAAAGAACAGGAAATACTGCATGTTTGACTATTTCGTCTGAGCCATGGCTGGGGAATTTTCATGATGTACTACTGTTGCAGAGATGCTCCACTAGAGTGCATCACTGCTATACATTATGGAAGAAAAGTAATACGCATTGGACATCACTGTAGAAAAGCTTCCAATCTATTAATTGTCGCAAGACAGAAATAAGATAAATATGGAACTTTTAAAATAAAGACATTCTCCTTTTTCCCCCCCTGGTATTTTATCATGTTAATGGAAAATGTATTTCCAGATACATTTCAAACAATGATATACATTTTATTATGTTAAAGACAGTAGCTTTTTACAAGAATAGCACAAATGTTTTATTCAAACATACAAAACCTGGCACACATGTTCCACAATTTATCAAAACATCCTCAACTTCACAATATTTAAAACTTTCATACCGTGCTGTACAAGCAAACGCACATAAAACATGGGTTAACAGTGAACAGTAATGCATTAGAATCTATGTAAGAGTCAAAGTGGTGACAAGATATCTAACATTTTTGCTAAAATCTAAATGTACAATAAATATTCCCTAAAGTAGTAGAGCACAGATGACAGGGGCCTCATTTATCAAAGGTGTGTGCGCACAAAAAATGCTCAATCTTGCGTATGCCACTTTTTCTGCAAAGGATGGTATTGATCAATTGTGAACATGACAGGAAAGTGCATATCTCCACGCAAATCTCAAACCATGCGTGTGCACAACTGTATTGCAACAAATAGGCTTATTGTTTGTTTGGGGAAAATGGGAGGTGTTTGATGCACAGGAATTATAATGATGGTAGGGAAATAAAAACATTCAAATGTAGGCCTAATGATAAAATAGTTGCATTTGCCATTGGTAAGGAGATTGCATACCAGCGTGTCGTCTGTTTATTTTACTTTTATTATATAGGCCTAAATCATAATCATATTGCAGGATGCCTCCTTTTCTGACATACCTGATTTAAATTATTTCTGCTTCGCAACAAATAGTAGGGTACCATTTATCAATCGCTAATTAAATAGCCAAGCATGCTCGAAAGTAAATAGACCGGTAGCCTTGATAGTATGTGACAGTAGGCTATGGGTAGGCTACAGTATTGCAGTACAATAGTATTAGGAGTGCGACATAGCCTATTTAATTTCAGAGCCTATACCAAGACAGGAGATCGAAACACAATGGTGTATTGATAAACAAAATATAGAACATTTCAGAGAGTGTTGAAAATGCATGCTTGCTGTTCCTGTACAATTCCAGTCATTGCACTAGTTAGCAATGGCTTCAGAAAGTACCTTCAACTTCCTTCAAACTGCAGCAGAGACATACAAATGGTATCCATGAGTGCATCTGACTGGGTAAGTAGAAAAAGTTGCCAAAATGTTGCACTGTCCCTTTAATTTCCCATTATTACAAAGTTATTACTTATAATACTGATTAGTTTGACCGACTATACTCTAAACTCCAATATAAAAACATTTCACACAGTAAATGCATAAATGAAAAAAACAAACACAGTGGCAGCAGGTGAACTGTGAGATGAAATTAAGTACTTGGGAACACAGTAACTTTTAAAATCTCGAGCAACAGGATCAGATGTATCAGATTGCTCAACGTTGCATAATGAATGTGTAACACAAACACAAAGGCATTCAACTGTACCTCTAATTTCTACTAGGTTGTATTTGTACTAACTATATTATACACTTAGTATACAAAACAATAAGAACAACTGCTATTTTCATGACAAACTGACCAGGTGAATCCAGGTGAAAGCTATGACCTCTTATTGATGTCATATCCACTTCAAATCAGTGTAGATGAAGGGGGGGGGGGGGACAGGTTAAAGAAGGATTTTTAAGCTTTGAGACAATTGAGACATGGATTGTGTGCAATTCAGAGGGTCAATAGGCAAGACAACATAATTAAAAGTGCCTTTGAATGGGGTATGGTAGTAGGTGGCAAGCGCACCGGTTTGTTTCAAGAACTGCAACGCTGCTGGGTTTTTCACACAACAGTCTCCCGTGTGTATCAAAAATATTAGGAAGGTGTTCCTAGTGTTTGGTATACTCATCTTATCTACAGACTAGATCATATAATGCTTTTCTGCTCATATGCACAACATATCAATACACTAAGGGCTGGTTTCCCGGCCCCAGATTAAGCCTACACTAAAGATCACTTTCAATGGGAGATTCTCCATTGTGGACAAGGCTTCATCTGGGTTGAGGAAACTGGGCCCACACAAAGTCCTATATTATTGCATCACAAAAAAAAACATATTGCATAGGATGTAATCTGTTAACCAGCTCCTCATTGCCCAGCCATAATACCATAATTATAAAATAAACAATCTCAACTCAGTGTAAACATAAGATGGTATCAACAACTATACTGCAGGAGTAAACCACTTATTGTGGTATAAAGTTGTCATGTCACTGTTTCAGTTACATAGTAAAATAGTCTCAAATTTAACTTCCATCAATAAAATGCACCATGAAAGAATTACTTAGGAGGATATGTCTGCAGTTTAACTGGCAGTTTTGTTCAGATATGAAAAGTTGTGGTTGTTTTTTTTGCCTTTTTGAGGATTCATATGAAAGTGTTTCAGAGTACCCAATATAAAGGCATTTTCATTCACCAGGGTATAATCTGATGCCAAAGACACTCACTAGCACTCTTGGCTTTCACTGCACGTGGAGGTGACCCCAGCCTTGGACAGGAACAGCTTTCCACTGGGACAAACACACACTTCGTAGAGTCCCTGAGCGTTTCCAGACACACCTCCTTGTCCCAGGGGGAGATTAGGCAGACGCACCGTCTCGGCATCCAGAATCACCTACAGAGACAACACACAACAAAGGGCGGGGTCAGACGCACCACTGCTGAAACACATACACACCACTGCTGAAACGCATACACACCACTGCTGAAACGCATACACACCACTGCTGAAACACATACACACCACTGCTGAAACACATACACACCACTGCTGAAACGCATACATATACACGCCACTGCTGAAACGCATACATATACACGCCACTGCTGAAACGCATACATATACACGCCACTGCTGAAACGCATACATATACACGCCACTGCTGAAACACATACATATACACGCCACTGCTGAAACACATACATATACACGCCACTGCTGAAACACATACATATACACGCCACTGCTGAAACACATTCACATACACGCCACTGCTGAAACACATACATGCCACTGCTGAAACACATTCACATAGACGCCACTGCTGAAACACATTCACATACACGCCACTGCTGAAACACATTCACATACGCCACTGCTGAAACGCATACATATACACGCCACTGCTGAAACACATACATATACACGCCACTGCTGAAACACATACATATACACGCCACTGCTGAAACACATACATATACACACCACTGCTGAAACACATACACACCACTGCTGAAACGCATACATATACACGCCACTGCTGAAACGCATACATATACACACCACTGCTGAAACGCATACATATACACACCACTGCTGAAACGCATACATATACACGCCACTGCTGAAACACATTCACATACACGCCACTGCTGAAACACATTCACATACACACCAATGCTGAAACGCATACACATACACGCCACTGCTGAAACACATACATATACACGCCACTGCTGAAACACATACATATACACGCCACTGCTGAAACACATACATATACACGCCACTGCTGAAACGCATACATATACACGCCACTGCTGAAACACATTCACATACACGCCACTGCTGAAACACATACACACCACTGCTGAAACGCATACATATACACGCCACTGCTGAAACACATTCACATACACGCCACTGCTGAAACACATTCACATACACACCACTGCTGAAACGCATACATATACACACCACTGCTGAAACGCATACATATACACGCCACTGCTGAAACACATACACGCCACTGCTGAAACGCATACACATACACACCACTGCTGAAACGCATTCACATACACGCCACTGCTGAAACGCATTCACATACACGCCACTGCTGAAACACATACATATACGCCACTGCTGAAACACATACACGCCACTGCAGAAACACATACACACCACTGCCACTGCTGAAACACATACACACCACTGCCACTGCTGAAACACATACACACCACTGCCACTGCTGAAACACATACACACCACTGCCACTGCTGAAACACATACACACCACTGCCACTGCTGAAACACATACACACCACTGCAGAAACACATACACGCCAATGCTGAAACACATACACACCACTGCCACTGCTGAAACACATACACACCACTGCAGAAACACATACACGCCACTGCTGAACCACACACATACACACCACTGCCACTGCTGAAACACATACACACCACTGCCACTGCAGAAACACATACACACCACTGCTGAAACACATACACACCACTGCTGAAACACATACACACCACTGCAGAAACACATACACGCCACTGCAGAAACACATACACGCCACTGCAGAAACACATACACGCCACTGCTGAAACACAAACTCAGCAAAAAAAGAAACAGACCTTTTTCAGGATCCTGTCTTTCAGAGATAATTCGTAAAAATCCAAATAACTTCACAGATCTTCATTGTAAAGGGTTTAAACACTGTTCCCCATGCTTGTTCAATGAACCATAAACAATTAATGAACATGCACCTGTGGAACAGTCTTTAAGACACTAACAGCTTACAGAGGGTAGGCAATTAAAGTCACAGTTATGAAAACTTAGGACATGTCATGATGTTGGCCTGTGGGGAAGGTTTATGACCCCCCCCCCCATAAATACCTTTCTCCCCTCTCTCTCTCGACTCTACTGAAGGACTCTTGAATAGCCTTTGTTAAACATAGAGAGTCTGGGAACATCAAACGGTGGGGGGAAAGGAACCATATTTCAGTAATCCAACCAGTGGAATATATGCGTTGGTACTTAATGAATATGATGTCAGTTCGGTTGTCATCTGAGACATTATGACTGATGACATAAACTGTATCTGGGAAAGTCTACACATTCTAGTTATCAGATTCACATGGAATTGTTGTGCAATTTAAATGTTTAAATATAAAACTATTTATGAAAAGATGAAATGTAATTTTAGCTTCCAAATGAGAGAATTGGGTTTTCATAAGGTTAGAGCCCTGCTCAATCAGTGGCCCGCCCCTGTGACGAGACATGGGTTATAAACTATGAAACACACCCTTCTCTCCCTCCACTATATAAGCCCTTGACGAAAATGTAACCTTCTGGTCCGAGGACGAAAGGACGACGGTCCATACGTTAAAAAGGACTAACATGTCAACTACAGAACTAAGCCAACCTCAGCGTGAGCTTTGGTTGTGAATGGTATGAACTTTGAACTCTTATTCACTAAAGAAGTGAGACATCCTAGCCGTTGAGTTAGCAACAGCAGCTGTAAACGTGGGTTAGGAAAGGACGGACGACGAATCCAGTCTAACACACAACGAAGATACTACAACGTATCCAATTTACCACCAGAGACATTCTTCCGAGGACAGCAAGATCTCTGTTGGGCAACACGACCAGCATCTATGACCAACCTACCAAAGCGCAGCTCAGAGTAATATTTATTGCATTTCCCTTTTCCAAATGGGCGGTAATTTTAGAATGCATAAGATACTGTATTTACGATAGCAGAGCTTCTCCCTTTGTTCCTCAGTCTTCCCGCTCTTTCACTCAAACCCAACCCCCTTTCCTTTGTGTAACCAGACATCATGTCGTCTCCGTCCACCAGGGACGTTTTCTGTATGACGTAATTTGCATTCTGTGTATATGTAATTCTGTGTGATTGGTTAGGTATTTAGTAAATAAATAATTGAACCCAATTTTGTATTGCTGATTCAACTTGTTAGCCAGGGTTCGTGAAGATAACCAAGAATTTACAACTTTCAGATGAGACTGAAATAAGGTGACGATTAATATTGACTGCTATTGATGTAAAATATTACTAGGTCTTTAAGAGTTTATTCGGAAGATAACAGCTCTATAAACACTCTTTCGTGGTGCCCCGACTTTCTAGTTAATTACATTTACATGATTAGCTCAATCAGGTAATATTAATTACAGAGAAAGGATTTTATAGAATAACATGTCATATCACTTAATCCGGCATAGCCAAAGACACGACAGACACTTAAGAGGCCTTTCGATTGACTCTGAAAAACACCAAAAGAAATATGCCCAGGGTTCCTGCTCATCTGCGTGAACGTGCCTTAGGCATGCTGCAAGAAGGCATGAGGACTGCAGATGTGGCCAGGGCAATAAAATTGCAATGTCCGTACTGTGAGATGCCTAAGACAGCGCTACAGGGAGACAGGACGGACAGCTGATCATCTTGGCAGTCGCACACCACCTGCACAGGATAGGTACATCCAAAATAATCACACTTGCGGTACAGGTACAGGATGGCAACACCTGCCCAAGTTACACCAGGAACGCACAATCCCTCCATCAGTGCTCAGACTGTCTGCAATAGGCTGAGAGAGGCTGGACTGAGGGCTTGTAGGCCTGTTGTAAGGCAGATCCTCACCAGACATCACCGGCAACAACGTCACCGGCAACAACGGCACAAACCCACCGTCGCTGGACCAGACAGGACTGGCAAAAAGTGCTCTTCACTGACGAGTTTGCGGTTTTGTCTCACCAATGTACCTAACCATAAACATCAATGCCTTTCTTTAAAATCAATACACAAGTATATATTTCTAAACCTGCATATTTAGTTAATATTGCCTGCTAACATGAATTTCTTATAACTAGGGAAATTGTGTCACTTCTCGTGCGTTCCGCGCAAGCAGTCAGGGTATATGCAGCAGTTTGGGCCGCCTGGCTCATTGCGAACTGTGTGAAGTCCATTTATTCCTAACAAAGGCCGTAATTAATTATGGCATAACATTGAAGGTTGTACAATGTAACAGCAATATTTAGACTTAGGGATGCCATCCAGTAGATAAAATACGGAATGGTTCCATATTTCACTGAAAGAATAAACGTTTTGTTTTCGAAATGATAGTTTCCCGATTCGACCATTTTAATGACCAAAAGCTCGTATTTCTGTGTTACTATGTTATAATTAAGTCTATGATTTGATAGAGCAGTCTGACTGAGCGATGGTAGGCACCAGCAGGCTCATAAGCATTCATTCAAACAGCACTTTCGTGCGTTTGCCAGCAGCTCTTCGCAATGCTTCAAGCATTGTGCTGTTTATGACTTCAAGCCTATCAACTCCCGAGATTAGGCTGGTGTAACCGATGTGAAATGGCTAGCTAATTAGCGGGGTGCGCGCTAATAGCGTTTCAAACGTCACTCGCTCTGAGACTTGGAGTAGTTGTTCCCCTTGCTCTGCATGGGTAACGCTGCTTCGAGGGTGGCTGTTGTCGATGTGTTCCTGGTTCGAGCCCAGGTAGGAGCGAGGAGAGGGACGGAAGCTATACTGTTACACTGGCAATACTAAAGTGCCTATAAGAACATCCAATAGTCAAAAGTATATGAAATACAAATCGTATAGACAGAAATAGTCATATAATTCCCATAATAACTACAATATAAAACTTCTTACCTGGGAATATTGAAGACTCATGTTAAAAGGAACCAACAGCTTTCATATGTTCTCATGTTCTGAGCAAGGAACTTTAAATGTTAGCTTTTTTACATGGCACATATTGCACTTTTACTTTCTTCTCCAACACTTTGTTTTTGCATTATTTAAACCAAATTGAACATGTTTCATTATTTATTTGAGTCTAAATTGATTTTATTGATGTATTATATTAAGTTAAAATAAGTGTTCATTCAGTATTGTTGTAATTATCATTATTACAAATAAATCAATGTAAAAAAAAAAATGCGGCCAATTAATCGGTATCGGCAAATTTTTTTGGTCCTCCAATAATCGGTATCGGCGCTGAAAAATCATAATCGGTCTACCTCTAGCCGCGACGCTCCCCATCCAACCTGACAGAGCTTGAGAAGATCTGCAGAGAAGAATTGGAGATACTCCCCAAATACAGGTGTGCCAAACATGTAGCATCATACCCAAGAACACTCGAGGCTGTAATCGCTGCCTAAGATGCTTCAACAAAGTAATGAGTAAAGGGTCTGAATACGTATGTAAATGTAATATTTCCGTTTTTTTATTTTATTTAAAAAAACAGTTTTTGCTTTGTCATTATGGGGTATTGTGTGTAGATTGATGAGGGAAAAAGTATTTTATCCATTTTAGAAAAAGGCTGTAATGTAACAAAATGTGGAAAAAGTCAAGGGGTCTTAATACTTTCCGAATGCACTGCACATTTACATGCCTCCAGGGGACAGCATCGCTGCTATTTATAGATATCAAGGCCAGTAAGTAAATGTACATGTCTCTGTCACATGTAGTGTAAAATATAAGTACAGTACTGTCAGTCAATAGCAAGTAAATCACACATTGCCTCACCAGTCCTTCACTGGAGTGCAATAGAAAATCCATGTTAGATGCAGCCTCGATGTTCCCGGCCAGTGCTTTGACAAAGACTCCCTTTGGTGCATCCATGCTGAGAGAGCGGGTTGGAGACTCCAGCCTGGAACACACAGGAGAACATCAGTTTGATCAATTCCACATATGACTGTGATAAAACCATCAATAAAGTGCTTGGAATTAAGAGTTCATATTTCATATTGGCCTATTCCAAGATGTCAATGGTTATGGGATCCAGCATCTACCTCAAGTCTTTGAAGGGCTCAGCTTTGAGCAGGGGCGTCTCTACAGAGTGTTCAAACAGGGCACCTTCTAGACCTAAATAAAAACAAACACACAAGGTGCTCCTTATTAAGTTGATAGTCAATTACAATGAAACATCATTGGTGTTACCATAAAGATACAGGTTACATATAGTATTCTATTTCATTCTGCTATGTACTGTGAGTGGGTCTACAGGTCCTGGCAGTCAATTGTTTCCCTAGGTGCTTGTCAACTGGTGTTAGTGAGAGGATGACATTTGCACTGCCTCAGAGTCACCTCCAATCACCAGACCTGAAGGAGATAGAGAATGTTTGCAGTGCTTTAATCACTGTGGTTGACAGCTCCCTTGGCTAGCTAATTACATCTTTATTACCACCAGCCTTTGCCAATCGTATGTTACCATAGCATGCAAAGTTGCTCACCTGACATCACACTATAGAGTCTCACTAGGTCTGACAGTGATATTGTAACAGTATACACATCTTTAGCTTTGTTCTGTTTGTGCATGGTTTTCTGGCCAAGGTTGTGTTAACTTTTGCTCAGTGTCTAGCTAAAGTGAAATGACCGTCACCGTCCAGCGGTACATCAGGCTCCAGATGTCCGAGACATAATGAAGCTATCAAAGGAAACTCTCTTCAGCTAATTACCCCACACAGCACGAGGGCACTGACCTCCCATCAATACTAAAACTAGACACAACAAAGAGATTTAGGCAAAATAGACAACTTGAGCATACAGTCTATAATCAATTGGGTGGACTCTGATATGTTTGATCTCAGTTCTTAGTTACTGTAGCTTCAATTTACGTTATATTATAAATATACTTTAATTATAAGCCAACAAATTAAAAAGCAGTGTTTCTGTCACCTTTCCTGTCATTTTTAGATGAATGAGCTTGACTTTCAATACCTTTTCAAGGACAACTTCGCAGAAAAAGTAAAACTGCTCCTGTCCAGTAACTACCATGTCAAATGAAAATGTATTACTTTGATATGTAAGAAAACACTCAATGATTCAGTACATTGCTCTCATAAATTACAATAAAATGAATGAAAATCCTGTTTGTAGTTCATATCTGTAATGCTGTATACACATGTATGGGCTAACTGGTGTGACACTGACACTGCAGACATGATTGTACCTGTGACACGGAGCTTGTCTGTCCCAACAACCACCTCTTTGTCATCTGCAGAAAACAGCGTCTTGGTGTTGGAGCTGATGACAAAGTTCTGTGCATTTCCCTGGGCCACATCTGGACCTAAAATGACATCAGGGAGAATTATTAGAGACCAGAACCAGTCAAAGCTGTGGGACTGGGAAACATAGGCTTAGCATAATTGAGATATCATATGCTGTATCACTAAAACATGTACATTTTGCACGCAACTTTAAAATTTGGATGAATTTGTTCACTTTGTCACCTCTCTCTCATAAGAAATAAAGCCAGGGTGCCGGTAGACCTACTGTCCAACTGTCTCCGGGCAGAAATAGGCCAGTGAGACATTTAATACACTTCAATACCATTTTCTATAGAAGAACAGAACAAGATGTTCTTTCCAAACGACTTACAGTATGTCTGAGGGGGAATAGACCAAATAACTGGTCTTTAAAACCCTTAAACTTCCTTCACAGAGGGTGACATAGATAGGTCAATGCCTTTTATGGCATAATGACCAAGAATACATAACAGCCTCGTGAAACACTGTAATTTGTTTAGTCGTTTGTTACCCCTCTAATTATGGCACACTCCTCTACGAACCCCACTGGCCAGCCATTAAAGGTGCGCAAATAATAGTCTCTGTAGGCCTGAGGCCCTTGGTGTAACAGATAGGCCATTCTGGTACTGATGATAGAAAGCTGGGCATGGGATTTTAATGGCAATCTGATGGAATATGAAAGGGGAGCTGCGTTTTGTCATTGCTAATGTTGTATTACATACAGTACAGCTGCAGGACAAGTCCATGAATGACATTGCTGAAGTGTCCATATATCAGTTGAATAGTGCAATTTATAAACATTGCTAGCATGCTGTATGTGTGTGTGTGTGTGTGTTTTCTGTCCACTTACCTACAGAGAGACTTCCTGTGACATCATTATTTTCATTGCGGGCATTGAGGGTGACGTTTTCAGACGAGTTCACCAAGAGAGAGGAGTCCTGGAAAAAATAACTCTTTGGTCATCAATGAGCATCCTGTGCACGTCAGATATCACTGGACATAACTTTAATTGAACATGGGGCACAACACAAAATGATGCATTGCCAATGAATGCTACAAAATGCATCGTTATGCTCCTAGGTTCAAGTATCTGTTCCTCATTCATACCTTTCAGAAAAAACTATTTAGTTACAATAGGCTAAAGAGATGTAGCCTATTTGGGCAAGTCGTGAAAAGCAGGTTGTGTATAATGAACACTGAATCAAATTCAAAACTGTCGACTTCAGTGATGAAATTGTCAGTCCATAAATGGTGAATACATTGCTTTTTTAATTTAGCCCAAAGACAGAGTGGGGGAAAACACAGCACAATGAGGAAAAACCATAAACATGTAGACAACTACTGCAAAGTGTTACCATCTGCTGCTCGATTGCACACCATTGACGGTTTTCCACCACAAATATCCAGGAGGTAAATAAGGAACTTGCTGCACTGTACATCCACAGGGACTGCCAAAGTTTATTGAGTAAGACACATTTCCCAACTATGCAAGAGAATGATGTCAAAATACAGATCATCTGACTATACCTCAGGAAAGTTGTTTTGGTGTAATTGCCCAGCGTTTTTAACAGGAAGCGCTTCTAGATTCAACAAACAATCAACTTTGATTTCTATGGTTTCCTGACAATGAGTCAGAGCTTGGGAAACCAGACCACTTTAATCAACACAACCCTATTGGACTGGGTATGAGTGTTTGAGGAGAAGGAGGAGCAGGAGGAGGAAGGAAGAGGAGAAGGAGGAGTGTAGGAGCCTGTTCGCTTACCTCTCTGGAGTGGATCTCTTGGGCGTAGAGAGGAAAGAGGAACTCTGACTCGCCGTCCTCAAGCCTCACTCCGTCCGATGTTACTTTTAGGTGTCCCATCCCTTCCTGCAATGACAAGCAGAAAGAATTAACTCAGCAAGGCATCAGAGAAAAGGCAGTGCACAGGGTATACTACAAGAAATTCACTCTGTAACCATGACTATACTGTGTCCCCAAGGATTTTTGGAACACCATGTGTTGTTTCTAACTCTGGATGGTGAGTGAATCTATTTTAGGCGATGGTCTCTGCTGGGTATAGTGTTGGGAGTTAAACACACTGCAGTGAATATATGATTCATAGCACCCCAGGCAATAGTGACTTCGATAATGATCCAGTGTGAAAGAAAAGCAGAATCTCTGATTTCAATTCCACCTAATAACTACTTCTCTCAGGCTATATTCCAAAAGGACGGAGGAATCATGAAAAGTGTATAAAACTAAGCTTACTGTGCTAGAGGGCAAATGTTGGTTTTATTCATCCCACCAGGCAGCCATTGGATGGCAAGGATAAGAGACATATACCCTCCAAGACTGAGGGTAACTCAAACTAAAGCAGCAGAGATCTATGTGTTTGCTCAGCCAATGCAGTCACTACATTCCCAGGATGTGTTGTGTTGTGATGTTTCAGCTACTCCTAAGCCCTGGGTCTGCATTGTGACCTGATTTCCTGGTCTCTTCCTTTATGTAAATGATTCACACCTAAATAGTATGTATTTATTGTAAGACACATATTGATGTAATCAGTTAATGGTTCCACCTGTCAAGGATTTTAGAGGGTGGAATAATGATGATTTAAATGGTTTCTCATGTCCAGATCTGTCAACACTTGTAAGATATCCAGACACAATGCATTTTCTGACTACTTCCGGAGGGTGGCAGGATGATCTGATCACAATGTCTTTTGATTGTCTACACCGGTCTAAAAATGTGGGCACAATAAGAATGTGGACAAAATCAGGACAAAGGACGTAAGTTAGAAGCAGGTATAAATGGGGCTTCTATCACTTTTAAACATTACTTAAAATTGTAAATCAATGCAAAATGAATCAAAACAGTTTTGGCCTAATACATTATCACATCATATTGGCTATATGCTTGGCCTGCCAAAATTGTTAATCTCAGACCATATTATATTTCAAAACTCGAGCTTTGATAACAAAATCGATTAGTTGTGAGGAACAGCTGAGCATAAATTGAAATAAGTTGCTTTTAGTCCCTGCACTAGTAACTGCACAAGTTGCTGATGGTACCTGCACTGGATGGTCAGTCTCAGCGGAGGGAAGGAGAGAGCAACAGAGGATCCGCCTCTCACGGTCCCTGCTCTCCTCTTTCCTCCAGTGAGTGACCAGAGAGGGTACACCTGCTCCCATTGATGGCGAAACTCGAGTCGCACCGCATTATTTCTGCCTCATGGACAAATTCATGTTGTTCCTATGACCGGAGAATGTGAAATACTCCTCGATATTAATATAGACAGGAGGAGCTGCTAGTAATAAAAACGCTGGCCTATCGATACACTTGGCTACTAAGAGCCAATTTATGTTTGATCAGAAATGAGGTCGGGTGCCGTATGGATGGTGTGACGCAATTGCAGAGCCTCGAGAGGAATGCGGAGGCCAAATTGAGCTCTTTACCGAATCGTCGTGCGCCTTCGAAATGTTTTAACAACGCAGAGGGCTCAGTCAAATATACTTATAACTAAATCAAGATTGAAACAACAGGCTGTTGTCTAACGGAAACAAATGAGTCATAGTGGGCAGAACAAGCAAGGAGGGGGCAGAGCCAAGCACGAGCTAGAGATACTATTGGTGAGTTTTAGCATGCACGCGCATATTTCCGTTAGGGAACGCCTCTGTGAAGTGCGCGTGTGCACTCCTTCCAAACAACGCAATTTTTTAAAACGTTGGCAAAGGAGAAATTCTTCAAAACGTAGTTCACTCTGTTCGTAACAGATTCTAGTTTTGGGAACAGCAAACTGTATTGAGATCAAATGTTTCATCAATGAGCAAATGTGTAGAATGTCGGCCAAAATCCATCTCGTTCCATCTTCTCCCACTACCGGCCCCTGGGCTTCATATGTGAGTGGAAACGCCAAACGGATGCGTTACATTATACATCTGGTGAAATATATGCCTCATTGTTCTATATGTGGCTCAGAAGCTCCTCATTGATATGATTGGTTGACGGTAGTTGGGGGCGGGAGGTCCTGTTAAACACAAACTCCCTTCCTTGACAACAGCGCAAAACGCATGTTGGGTCTGACTTCTGCAGAGGCCGCATTACCGTAAATGAATGCGTCAGATTAAAAAGCACCGCAAACTCAGTCATTGCAGCTGCAGTGCGAGATGGAAGTAAGGAGAAGAATCTCACTTATAAAAACAGTAGCTCTGTGCTGTATTCTTTGACAGTTTCTCCCTGGTAATGGTTTTAAAAGTTATGAAATCTCAAGTAACTGAACTCTATACTACTCTGTAAATTGGTCATCTCTGTATAGCCGTCGCAAGATCCACTTGTTGATGCTTATATATAAAACCCTCTTAGGCCTCGTTCCCCCTATCTGTGATACATACTGCAGCCCTCATCCTCCACACACACAACACCCGTTCTGCCAGTCACATTCTGTTAAAGGTCACCAAAGCACAGACATCCCTGGGTCGCTCGTCTTTTAAGTTCGCTGCAGCTAGCGACTGGAACGAGCTGCAAAAAACAGTCAAACTGGACCGATTTATCCCCATCTCTTCATTCAAAGACTCAATCATGGACACTTACTGGCATTTGTGGCTGCTTCGCGTGGTATTGTTGTCTCTACCTTCTTGCCCTTTGTGCTGTTGTCTGTGCCCAATAATATTTGTACCATGTTTGTGCTGCTACCATGCTGTGTTTCATGTGTTGCTGCCATGCTATGCTGTTCTCTTAGGTCTCTCTTTATGTAGTGTTGTCTCTCTTGTCGTGATGTGTGTTTTGTCCTATTTTATATTTATGTTTTAACCCCAGCCCTGTCTTAGCAGGAGGCCGTCATTGTAAATAAGAACTTGTTCTTAACTGACTTGCCTAGTTAAATAAAAATAATAATATCAAACTTTGCTGTGGGGTCGTGGAACCTATAGGCACGGTGATTCAAACTATCTGATTGGCTATCATTGTCAGCCTGATAGGCGGAGTTTGTCACTACAGACAAATGAAAAGGTTAAAAATGGGAACACGTTGCGGACCCAGCGCGCAGAGCTTCTAAATCAAATGCACCTTCCGCAAAAAACGGAAGGTGATCTGACTAGGAATGCCTAGAAGATCGACCAGTCGATCGCTATGGACTGGTTGGTGACCACTGTTCTAGAGCATCTTCATAAATCCACATTTGCATCTGGAGGGATGTTTCTTTGTCTCATAAACAAACATTTATCATTTTTCATTGATTCAAGAAAAATATTATATGGCGTTTTGGTCCATACAACCACCTCAAAATATAGCTTCCTGCCATCCAGGACCTCAATACCAATACTCCAGCCACCCTAGTCAAAGACTGCTCTCACAGCAAGCGGTAAGGGAGCGCCAAGTCTAGGTCCAAGAAGCTTCTAAACAGCTTCTACCCCCAAGCCATAAGACTCCTGAACAGCTAATCAAATGGCTACCCAGACCCCCCCCCCCACAAGTTTTATTTTCTTAAAACTGCATTGTTGGTTAAGGGCTTGTAAGCAAGCATTTCCCAGTAAAATCTACACCTGTTGTATTCAGAGCTTGTGACAAATTTGATTTGATTTTAAATCTGTCTGTAGTCTACTGTAAAGGTCAGGTAACGTGTTATTAATGAACTAGAGCCATGTCAGTAACCGATGTGAAATGGCTAGTTAGTTAGCGGTGGTGCGCGCAAATAGCGTTTCAATCGGTGGTTCACTCGCTCTGCGACCTTAAGTAGTTGTTCCCCTTGCGCTGCAAGGGCCGCGGCTTTTGTGGCGCGATGGGTAACGATGCTTCGTGGGTGTCAGTTGTTGATGTGCGCAGAGGGTCCCTGGTTCAAGCCTAGGTTGAGTAGAATGACGGACGCTGTACCGTTACACCAACATACCGTGTTAAACCACATGACCCGGAGGATCCATATGGTAAGGGCAAAGTTCACAGTGAGGATGATAATGAGCAGCAGGACAAACAGGTAGAGGCAGCGCTTCCTCCAACCGTAGATCCCGATCTTATAGATTGAGTCAGGGACCGGGGCAGGGACACTGCTGTCCTGGGTGGTGTTGACATACTGCTCCCTCACCATCTGCTGGGCAAAACACATGGACATGAAAAGAGGCAGTTTAGATCAATGGACATGTCTGACTGACTATACATTACCCTGAAGTGGCAGTTATTTATAATCATCATCATGCATCACCAGTGAACTTGCTTAGATAAATAAAGGTTGACGAAAATAAATCTATTGGAAATTGCCTCATATTATTAGCAACCATGTACAGTACAATGCCTGTTCTTATGACTCCAAACACCTCTGTCACTAATGATCAGCTGGATATCTGGCCAGAACACATGGAAAACTTGAATATATTTCTGACATCTCAAAGATGTCAGAAAGAGAGAGAACTCCTCATTCCATTGGCTTTAGTTTTATGTCCAGACCATATACTGTAGAACTGAACAGAGCGTGATTCTTGGGTTCTATCGGAATGCACACTCATATAAATCAACAGTACCAGAGATATAAATGGCAAAGGCTTTGCTGCTGCTTCATATTTATGTCATATAAGAGCAAAATGATCTCAATTATTGACCAGTTAGAGCTAACTTTTTTTTCTTCAAGCATTCTACTCTTCTGTAAAGGGTGGATCGATGATATGACACAGGGACATGAAAACCTCAGTAATATTTCAAAAGGATGCGCTGAGAATATAGTCTGAGGGCTGAGCACAAAGCCATAGCTTTTTTGCCCTACAGGAATGGAGCCAGGGCTGGTGTCACATTTAATTGATTAATCAATGTTTATACTTTCATTCAAGTCAATGCCTGAAGAAAATTAATTGAGTTGTAGGCAGTAGCTAAAAAATTGCCTTTCACGAACAATGACAATGAAACAAGCCCTTTCACCAAATAATCTCCACACTGAATCCTAGAATCATGTTTAACACTGAGTGAATAAAGAATATACAGACACCATGATTAAATGTGACTGATAAAGGTGATACAAATGAATTAATCTGTTCAATTCATTTCATCTCTGTCAGCACCAGTGGAGGCTGGTGAAGGGAGGACAGCTCATAGTAATGGCTGGAATGGAATAGATGGAATGGAATGAAACGTTTCATTCCATCTACTCCATTCCAGCCATTACTATGAGCCATACTCCCCTAACCAGCCTACACTGGTCGACACCAATACTGCAAAATATACAACATAGTTTCTGTATCATCCCAGTTTCCCCAAGATCTGCTGTTTACTTCATACTGACATTAGCTTGTTGACAAAAACGAAACAAATGGTAAACTGACTGGTTGATTTGTTTCATGCCAGTGTGGAATGGAGACATAGCAGCTTGGGTGATTTACATATGGACAGATGCTCCGCCTCATTGGAGGAGTAAACATGGTCTCCATCATGTTTAAGGAGCAACTTTTCATTGTGATCTATAATTCTTTCCTGACATGAACAGATGCTTTGCTAGTACAGCACCTCAGTGTAATTTGGCTGGCTCCCAACCAATAATAATAAGGTTAGGCCTACCTGGAGAGGCTGGGGAAGTTAACTGGCAATGTGTGGCACTATTATAGCTCTTTGTTTTTATTATAACTCTTCATTTTTGTTTGTTAAGACAACATTTTTTACTGAATACATTTACATTTTAGTCATTTAGCAGATGCTCTTATCCAGAGCGACTTGCAGTAGTGAATGCATACATTTCATTTCATGCATTTTGTTTTTGTACTGGCCACCCGTGGGAATCGAACCCACAACCCTGGCGTTGCACACACCATGCTCTACCAACTGAGCCACAGGTATGACCACCATACCACCATGTTGCTCCCTCAGCGGTATATCTTAGTGACTATATCATAGGTAGATGGATTAATAGTATACATGCTCCCTACTTGGGTCCGTCCCCTAGGAAGAGATGTTTCAGAGAAGATGATAAACGCCTAGTCATTACGTATACAAACAGCTTGTTTCCTGCTGTTACCATAAAAATGCAAACTTGCAAAGGCAGCAAGCGTGTTGGCATAAAGGAGAGAGTATCTCTCACCACCAGGTCCCACCTCTCCTCAGGACCTGTCACACTGTATCCACAGACCAGCAGTGATAAATAACCCTTATTCACACAAATGATGTAGCAAAAAAACTAACCCAAGGAAATGTGGAGGTAATCTTTGTTGTGTGGTATGCTTCTTTTTTTTTATATACCAATGCTCATTTGTATTATTAATTGGACTGAGTCATCAGAATAAATCCTAATGACAAATTGGATTGCAACAGTTCCCAAAATTGGTTTCCTCTTGACCCATCTTATAGTGAATACAAATTACAACTAACTGAAAAGAACCATCCACACAGGGCTTATACCCTTTCTTTATAAAACGGTACCATAGAATATAAATTAGAGACGCCCATACAGTGTGTTAGCAGTATGAATTTAAGAAAGTGCATACATGTGTTAAAAGAATTACACTGTAATAATACTCTGTGGAGTGCCAAAATTAATAATAAAGGTTGAATAACTGAAATGTTAATTGAGGTGTTAATGAATCTTCTTTCCCTAATCAATTTAAAGAGAAGTATTAGGAGGAGAGCTACTGCTTAAACAACAACATGGGAGCAGCCTGGTGGCAGAACTTCTTAAGGTTTTCAGGCTCCAGTTTCAGCGTGCCAGCCCAGCCACAGACCAGTCCTACCATAGCAACCCAAATAAACATTCCTTAAACAACCTCACCACTGGACTGCAATGGAAAGAATCCTCCTCAGCTAATGTGCTTTAGGAAACAAAATGCTAGTCATGTCACTTTCACAGAACACAAGCCTAGTAGTTGAACACAATTCTTTATGAGGCCTGATCACATGAAAAGGGTTTTAAAACGAATCTAAAAAGCCCAATAAGACTTCACTGTCCTCCTATTATGAAGAGTATTGAGTTCACCTTATAGACTTTTAACATTGCTTTTTATCTTGGGGCCCTTGTCCATTAACCTCAAACCAGTGATGCTACGATTACTGCCATGTTCTGTCACCTCACTCAGATGTGAGCTGTCAGAAAGGCCATCGAAGGCCAAGCACTTTCACTTCTCTGCTAAGTGTTTTGTCTCTGTCTAAGCTGCTGTGTCCATGTCTCACATCTGCTGTAATGCTTCCACTTCTAAAAATAGGGCATAGCATTGGGTTCTAAATTTAAAAAGAGCCACAGGACATAACATGAGCAAAACTAATCAACAGAATGATATGATACAGTAACAAGGGAAATTAACTTATATTTGTAACTGAAGTACACTGACAACTTTTTTCTGTCTTCCAATATTCTTGACCATGTATGGTAAAATTATTACCAGCACATGAAACAATAGTTCTGGGACAATAAATCCACGAGTTTCTTTCTATATAAATCACATCTAAAGTAAAAAAGTGAAAACAAACACGTGAAGGACACCAATGTCACCACCAGACAATCACAAGACAGGTCAAAGTTTAGACTGTGAAGACTTGAGCTGAAACACTAGAGTATTCAAAAGCTGCAGATATTCACAGAGCACTGACTAGTACAGTAGCAATGACAATGAGAGCATGTTGCCTACCTTTGTGTGCTGAGACAACGAGCTTCCTCTCCGGTAGCAAACAGAGCTCTTCTGAAGCAGCAGTAAAAGGGGTAGCAGCGGTGGATCCCTTGCCTCGGATGTCTGTCAGGCGTTCAACAGCTGCGTGCCATAAATCTAGCCATGGAACTGCCCCAACTAATCACCATGAGACGGCGCTCCCACTTCCTGCATATCAAATGTGCCTCTCTCTCTACCTTGGGCTTCCCTTCTTATTTTGATTACCCTCTCAAATCATGTCTCTGCGAGCAGCCAACGCTCATTGATACAGCAGGATATCTGTGACTCTGGGAAATACTTTCAAAAGTGTCGAGGTGGGAAATCAGTTATCTGGAATCTGATGTGCCCTTAGCTTCCATGAATACCAGTGTGTCACTTGCAAAGCATGAGCTTGAGTCTAATTTAAGAAACTTCAGTTATAGCTTTCACTTGGGAGTTTGGCAGTGGTCTTCTTGACAGCTTCAGTATGACAGGTAGACCTGGTCGATCTTGTGGAGGGCTGTCAGTAACAGAAGAGACAGGCAGGCTACAACTACAGCATGTATTAAACACTTAGGCTAAAGTATTTTGTTCTACTCTATTTACATTATGTTCCACAGGAGATTGGTGGCACCTTAATTGGGGAGGACGGGCTTGTGGTAATGGATGGAGCTAAATAAGTGGAATGGTATCAAATACATCAAACACATGATTTACGTGTTTGATGACATTCCATTGGCTCCATTCCAACCATTATTATGAGCCGTCCTCCCCTCAGCAGCCACTGTATACATTCGTATTGCTATCTTTTATTTCTTATTGTTGCATTGTCGAGAAGGAACCTGCAAGTAAGCGTTTCTTTGGATGATATATACAATGCGTATCCCATACATATGACTAATACAACTTGTATTAATAGATAGGGGCATTCCTGTAGCAGAGGTTGAAATGGAAGCAGTGTGGGGAGTTTATGCATAGAGCTTTGTATCATTTCACTCAACCTTGATTCATACTACTGTCATATATGAAGACATGGCAAATTGCTACCAGCAGAGATGGAACAGTAACAAAATACAAACAGCTTAGTGCATATGCTAATCTGTTTCTAGGTCAAATATTTACTTTAAATGCATTTCTTGGTCATTTGACAAAAAGTTAGTTTTATTTGCCCAGCCAGAGAGCAGACGGAGAAAATGTTTACCACTACAACACAAAGTGCCATCTGATGGTTTATAGTTTGCAAAATGAACAGAGAATAAAACTCAATGTAGAGTTTGTTAAGACAAACAATTACACGTCAATATTAATGTGACATTTAACCGCTGTAGCATAGTTTTCCATAAATCAATAATGGGAGAAAAATTAAGGAAACAAAAGTTGTTTTGCTCTCATAGGCATGACGCCAGAGGACCTGATGGTGGCAGATGAGGTTGAGCATCTGTCAGTGTCCCGTGGACAGTTTTTTCCCCCCCCATCACCGCTCAAGGTAGTGCTGTGCAATGACGAGGAGCAGCATCCATCAGTAAGCTACCCTGTGTCTCACCCACCCCCGGCTCAAGCCCCTAAACTGAAGCAGAGAAGTTCATTTATTTCATGCCATTTGTCAATAAATAACACACCCTTCAGTTGCCTGTAGCAGCTCTTTACATACATCCACTGCTGACTCCCACATGGATGAAAGTAGAAACACATTGGTCTCTCGTTATCCGGGACCTTTGGGACCCCCCCCAACATTGAAGTTTAAGTTAAACGGTTACAGTAGGGGTTATGGTTAAGTTCCAAGGATCCCAAAACCCTACCAGAAATGCATTGGAAACAATCCACCTTATTTGGAATACAGGAATACAATCATGGCATGAACCTGGAGGTCCTACTGAATTTAATGGGTGACAAAATTAACAAATACAGCTCAAGTGAAAGCACAAATGTAGGATTGGGCAAGTTCCATTATAAAGGGAAGCATTGATACTAATTGAACACAACACACTAAGTGAGGTGTAAACATCCTCGGCAGTGTGCCTCCAAGGGGACGCCTCAGCCCGCTCGTCTTCTGTCCCAAAGCACCATTTTGATAGTGTAATACCGCCACAACACTTCACACCACTTAGTTTTGTTACACGCCACAGCACTGTCCTCTCCCACCGGGATTACATTTTCAAACTTATTTGACACAAGGGCAAGACTGAAAAACCACCAAGTCAATGGCAGGGTTTGTTATTGGCAGGTCTGAGGCCCTGGATTTGATTTGACAATGATGTTCATAGTGAAGTTGAAGTGTTTTCATGCAGAGGAAACATGTGATATTGTAACCCCAATTTGTTCAAAGCCAAGGTTTGCACCTTGTGGATATTGCTAGATCAATTGATGTGTACATTAGAATATATCAATTAGAGTTGTCATTCTGAAACTAGATTCACAGATCTCCAGCCAAATGCAATTGAGTGTCAACTCATTCAAGCTAAATGATCTGGAGCTAAAAGGCCCTTCAAAATTACAAGTACACAGACATCAGGGAGAATATCACAAGGAATACAAAAAAATGAAATGCAAATCTCTTTTAAGAATTTTATTCACCTTACATCACAACACAGGAATCACAACCTGAAAAAACAAACAAGATTTTAGATGGTATTTATAGCAGTAGTCCTCCAACCTGCCTGTTAACATGTTTAACGCCAAACACATTAAAATCAGGTAATACCAGCAACAGTGAATTGCAGTGAGGAATATTCAGTTTGTTGCAATAAAATGTAGGCTAGTTCCATCAGGACTACTATCATAACATACCAGGTTACGCTTTCTCTTCCTTCTCTGCCTTTGCTGCCTTAGTTGCCTTCTCAGGCTTCTCTGGCTTGTCTGGAACCACAACACCACCCTCCTCCTCGGGACCCTTGGTGTTACGTGTGTAGATCACCTGCGATCTGTGTTTTGACACCAACTTGATCATGCCTAGAGGGGTGGCAGAATGGAACGTGCCATTTATTTTGTAAAGATATTGAAATACTATGGTCCCACATTACCAACTCACCCAGAAAAGTCACACCCTCTCACTGCACTGACACAAGTTAGGACAATATACACAACACTTGATGCTGAAAGAGCAGGCATTAAGTTGCAGTGCCAGTCTTAGTAGTCACTGATCAGAGCAAATGTGCACCAAAACGACAGTACTTTTCCCCCCTGAAGGAAGACTATACTGCCGACAGGGGTTAGAAGTGACATTGAAGGGAACATGTTAATTTTGTAGTTCGAGTTGTTAATCCGAAATATTTAGTGTTTCATTTGGAAGGCAAGTGAGAGGAGTGCTAAACATCGGTATATGTAGGTGGGGCTTAACGGCTTTGTAAATGTATCTGTACCAGTTGGCTCTGCGGCAGACCCACAAGAGTCAGTGCCTTGTTGAGTCAAACTGGGCTTCACTGTAGCAAAGCTCAAAATTGAACCAGATCATTGTCCTCAGACTACTGACACAGAGTGTAGCATGCCAAAAAAAAAACACTATTGTAGATAAACATGACAGTATGTCTATTCTGAGAAACATGTACCATCCGCACTTTGATGTTAGGGCCCTGTCTTACATAGTCAGATTTGGCTACCCAACTAATTCTTAATTTAATCAAATTCACTACCCGTAAACACTATGGTTGAGAATCAAGAGTAGGGGTCAGGGTTTACCTTTGCTGAGCAGTTCCTGGAGGGCAGCCCTGGCCAGAGACCCTCTGATCTTTAGCCTCTCGGACACAACTGCTGGTGTGATGAGCTTGTAGTTGGGCACTTCCTTGTTCAACTTTTCATAGGTGGCCTTGTCGAAGAGGACCAGGTTGTTGAGCTTATCCCTCACCTTTCCCTTGGACCACTTCTGCTCAGGGGAAATGGGAGAGGTTGCTCACTCCTGACAGGTCAACCATTTTATGACACCAAAGGAATACACCCCCAAGAAGAGATCAATGGATATCAGGACATACCTTCTTCTTGGCTTTCCCTCCGGATTTGTTGGCTGGATCCTTGTCTTTTTTAGACTTCCCGGAATCCTTCCCCTTCCCCTTGGCGTCTTTAGGAGGCTATAATAAACCACATCACAGTACCATTAACGTTATCTAACTGATGCGGAATGAACCACCACACATTCCCCAAAACTAACAAACTTCTGCTGGTAATTTGTAAGTGCACTATAATTTTCAGAAGACAACGACAGTTGGTTTGCTAATTCAGGTAGCCACTAACGTTAGTCCATCAATTGGAATTGAACCAAATAGGATGTAAGCCTGTGCATATTTTAGTAGTGTCTGTAAATGTAGTTAGACCTAAACTAACAAGCGACGGCCTTGTCACAGGCTAACAACTAGCCAGCTAATCAACAACCGACTCCAGTTAAACCAACAGTGGTCTAGACTCCAGCCAACCGTGGTCTGCAGAGAACTAGCGGGCAGTTTGCATAATCTGATCAATTGATACATGTGTGGGAAAGGTCATACTATGAGATATATACACATTGGGGAATGATAAGACAACCGATTGTCTGCAACATAAACCGATGGTTGGCTGATCACGCAGTTCACCATCAGCCGTAGCCCAGCTAATGTAGCCAAGCCAGCTACCGTTAGCTAGAAAGCATGGCCAACTGGAATCGTAAAGTGAGCTATTCCATCCATAATCACGGTCAGAACGCTGCGGACAAAGAATATTATCCACCTACCCATCCCGACTCTGAACTTTTTCGAGTCAAATATTTTGTTCGACCTCGAATTTAATGAAAAATCACGCTAAAACTCTCACCATGATGTCCCACCGTCAAGATGTCGGGAGTGAAAGGAAGTTCAACCCGTGCACGAGCCCCTAAGAGAACCCGCACATGTGGATGTGGAAGTATGGTTCTGGGAAATGTAGTTTACTTTTGCTATACTGTTTCTATAGATTGGTTTTAGCATGAATAATAAACAAATCTGCAAAATAAATATAGATGTCATATTAAACAAAAATAATAATACGAATGAACACGCATGTAAAGTTACCTCTGTTCAAGATTATTTTAGATTTTGTCTGAAATATTTCCTGTCACGTGACAATTTTGTCAGCTGTGCAGAAAAAAGGGCAAAGATGGCGATATTCAGTGTGTATGTTGTAAATAAGGCTGGGGGATTAATTTACCAGTATGACAATTATGTACCGAGAGCAGAAGCAGAGAAAACATTCAGCTATCCTTTAGATTTGGTGTTAAAGATCCACGATGAGAAAGTTGTTGTATCATTTGGTCAACGCGATGGAATCCGAGGTAGGTTGTCCGCAACTGTCAAGTGATCACATCAGTGCTTACAAAGTTGACATAGTGATAGCTGGTAATACATGTCATGGCTGGAACTAAAATGTTGCATTCTCCATGCTTCTATTTATTGTTAACATTGTGCACGCATACTTCTATTAATCTAGTGGGCCATGCTTTACTGTCCATCAATGGATTGGACGTCAACGGTAAGTTCACGGCAGATGGGAAGGAGATCATCGAATACTTGAAAAACTCAACAAACTATCCGTTGTCCATACGGTTCGGAAGGGCTCGCTTGAGCTCCAATGAAAAACTGATGCTGGCTTCAATGTTTCATTCGTAAGTAGTTACACTTCTCGTAAGTAGGTACACTTGTCAGGTGAACTGTCAGCTCTGACATGAATAAATCCTTTGGTCTATGGTTACATTTGCTTTTCCATGATCTTGCTACATGTTGTGTTGTACTTTTCCTAGGTTGTTTGCTATTGGTTCACAGCTGTCCCCTGAAGTTGGCAGTACAGGAATTGAGATGCTGGAGACAGATATGTTCAAACTGCACTGCTTTCAGACACTCACTGGTAAAGCCATGCATTCAAACACTGCTATCAGTCTCTGTGTGTGATGCCTACATGCAATGCACTTGGTTTGAAAAACGAAATCTGCCTCAGTGTCAACTTATTTTTTAGGTATAAAGTTCATTGTGCTGGCAGACCCCCGGCAGTCTGGCATTGATGCACTCCTGAGGAAGATTTACGAGATCTATTCAGACTTTGCCCTCAAGAACCCCTTCTACTCTTTGGAGATGCCTATCAGGTAACTTTCACATGTCAAATATCTGCCCTCTGTCACATGAGTCTCTATCAGTTATCCATTTCATTGATGAGCAATCATGGCAAGATATATTTTGCCCTCTCTTGTTACAGGTGTGAACTCTTTGATCAGAATTTGAAGGGTGCATTGGAGATAGCAGATAAAGCTGGTAACTTTGGACCTGGATCTTGAGTAAGAACAAGGATGAATTGCTCCTGAAATGTTGTTGTTGAACCAATCATTGAATTGTGTTTTATGACTGGGAAGCTACAGTACAAGCATATGGGTCAATATGTCTCCAAGCAGTGCTGCTATTTCAGAACTAATGTTGATTTTTTATTTTTATTTTACCTTTAACTAGCAAGTCAGTTAAGAGCAAATTCTTATTTTACAATGACGGGCTACCCCGGCGAAACCCGGACGACTCTGGGCCAATTGTGCTCCGCCCTATGGGACTTCCGATCACGGCTGGTTGTGATACAGCCCGGGATCGAATCAGGGTCTGTAGTGATGCCTCTAGCACTAAGATGCAGTGCCTTAGACCGCTGCCTTAGACTGCTGCGCCACTCAGGAGCCTTGATTAACTTGTATATGATAAGAATATGTTCTACTGGGATACAATGTAAATACAGATTTTTGTACATACTTTAAGAATAAACACCACTATGTAATGTTTTCATATCTCGTCTCTCTTTTCAATGCGATCCTTTAGAAATAAAATCAAGCACGACATAAGGTATTTTATTCAAGTCTTTTATCAACTCAAACAGATTGCACCCATATAAGGAGATGTGTCAAGTGCCATTTTCAGAAATGAACAGTACATTAAAGTGCCTTGGTTTCAAATTATAAGATTATGCTCAAATTAAAATCAGATTGACACACATTTTCAATAATTAAATCTTGGATCTATTTTAAGCCATGAGCATTGAAGATAGTTTTAAGTAGCACAACATAGTTGATGTACTTGCACCTGAATACTGCCTGAATACATCTTCAGTGAAAATAAATAATCCCTGGATCAACTCCATGTCTCACCATCTCTTAAAACAAGAATATATAGGACCATGTCTCCTGTCAATTCAAAAACACTTCACAAATAAGAAAATGTACATTCTTATCCTAAGTTTCCCATATTGGCAACAGAGAGTTATGAGGTGTAATAATCAGTCCGCCTTCCTTGGGACGTGACCCATCTTGGTTCTGATGTTCCGCAGGAAGAAGAAGCTGATGGTAGTGAGGAGACAGGGGATCTCTGCTACCCAGAAGGCCATTTCCCAGCCGTGGTGCTTGGCGATGGTGCTGAATGGCAGTCCAGAGCAGAAGCCGCCAACTGATAACAATACAGGGATGTCAATTAGTCTGGTTCTCATAAATAATAGGAAAGATAGATTTAGTCATTGAACTACATGTCTTGTACTGCTAGTAAAGCCAAGACATTACACACAAATGTGTGAAAAGCATTCATTGGAATTTGAGACTAGGTTGAGATAAACTTACTGTTGGCCATTAACCGAAAGGTTGCAAGTTCGAATCCCCGAGCTGACAAGGTACAAATCTGTCGTTCTGCCCCTGAACAAGGCAGTTAACCCACTGTTCCTAGGCCGTCATTGAAAATAAGAATTTGTTCTTAGCTGACTTGCCTAGTTAAATAAAGGTAAAATAAAATTAAGGCAACGATAGCATGTGATGTTCCACAACAGTTTGAAGGAGCACTCTCATTGGCTATCACGCCAAACAAGGATATTGGTCCGTAAGATGAGAAGCCAAAAGTCGCCCCCAAGAAGAGGATCCATATCTGAATTTATAACATAAAAAAGAAAACCATGAACTAACAAACATAGACTGATAGTGTACTGGCTCTGAAAGGAGATTTGAGGAACATAATGTCTTTACTATACCTTTGGGCTGTCTGGAGTGATAGTGACCCGGAATAGATACATGGAACCAAACATCCCAGACATCATGGAGATCAAGAGAAAATGATGGGGGCTTCCATGGCTTTTCATGCCTTGCTGTACAAAAATGAATATAGTACCTTACAAACACTGCTTTGATTTTTATAGATCTCTGAATTAATGTATGATGCCACTGTCAACCCACGTGTGCCACAGCCTTGTCAGAGAAGTATCCTGCAGCTAAACTGCCCAACAGGCCTCCAACCTCCAGGGCACTCCTGTAGGAACTGCCTGTGAAAAAGAGCTGCATTCAGGCAAACCTAACAAGAAGCAGTTAATATTGAGTTATCAACAGTAAGCTATTGCACACTAGTAAAACAGGCAGGTTAGCGCTTTCCATCATTAATCTTGTTCTGGAGGCAGCTCTGCAGAGTGGTCACTAACTGGCACAGCCACAGTCATAAAATCTGATTTTAAACCTAACCTTAACCACACTTCTAACCATAATGCCTGACCCTAACCTTAAATTAATACCAAAAAGCACATTTTTGTATTCATGAATTTTCACAATATAGCTACATTTTGACTTTGCAGCTGGCCTACCTAAGGGGAAATCACTGTTCTGCCTCCAGGACAAGACATGGAAATAGACATCAACCTGCGTAAAACAGGGACAACGCCGGTGTTAATGTATCAGACTTCCAAACCAATGAGTGTTGACTGGCCCTTGTCCTGGATGAGGAAGAGCTGGCCCTAGTCAGTGCAGGCCGTCTTCACCCCGAATACCACCAGGTAGCCCACAGACAGCAGCCACAGGTAGGGGGACAGCATGAACTCTTTGAAGGTGGTCTAATCACTGGATGAGCCTGGTAAGGGAGAGAGGTTTAAGTCACACTAGCACATCACTTAGAGAGTGGCTCCCAAGTGGCGCAGCAGTCTAAGGCACTGCATCTCAGTGCTAGAGGTGTCACTACAGATCCTGGTTTGGTTCCAGGCTGTATCACAACCGACCGTGATTGGGAGTCCCATAACGCAGCGCACAATTGGCCCAGCGTCGTCCAGGTTAGGGTTTGGCCGGGGTGGACCATAATTGTAAATAATAATTTGTTCTTAACTGACTTGCCTAGTTAAGTAAAGGTTAAATAAAATCTTGAACTCGTTCACGCTAGCATGTGAGGAGCACGCTAGCATGTGAGGAGCACGCTGGGTGCAGAGTAAATTCTCACAGAGTGTCACTGATTTTACACACAATTTCACATGCAGACAATACTCAGAAAAGCATGTGTTCAAATGAAAATCTGTGCATATCACAGTCACACACATTTTGAAATGTTTCAACCACAGAATCAAATGAGGTTAGCTCCAAGCTCTGACCTGCTTTGACCTTCTTGGCCCCCCCAGTGTCGATGTTGGGCAAGCCCACGTCCTTGGGCTCGTTCCTGATCAACAGCAGGCAGACAAAGGAGACCACACAACAGGAGAGGCCTGAGATGGACAGGGTCGTCCTCCAGATGTAGCTCTGGGCCATCAACATTGCAATAATGGGGCCTAAACTCCCAGCCAGGTTCATACTGCAGGACAGAATCGCCCACCATGTCCCAAACTGAGAGGGCTCGAACCACTGAGGAGCAGAAGGGAATGACATATCATAATATCAGACTAGTGATGTGCTGCGTGGCTTGACATGACTGGTGTTGAATGGACAGGGATATACAGTGCATTCGGAAAGTATTCAGACCCCTCGACTTTTTCAAAATGTTGTTACGTTACATCCTTAATCTAAAATTGATTAAATCTTCTTCTTTTTTTCATCAATCTACACACAATATTCCATGGTGAAGCATGGTGGTGGCAGCATCATGCTGTGGGGATGTTTTTCAGCAGCAGGGACTGGGAGACTAGTCAGGATCAAGGGAAAGATGAACAGAGCAAAGTACAGAGAGATCCTTGATGAAAACCTGCTCCAGAGCGCTCAGGACCTCAAACTGGGGAGAAGGTTCACCTTCCAACAGGACAATGACTCTAAGCACACAGCCAAGATAACGCAGGAGTGGCTTCTGGACAAGTCTCTGAAAATCCTTCAGTGGCCCAGCCAGAGCCTGGACTTGAACTCGATCGAACATCTCTGGAGAGACCTGAAAATTGCTGTGCAGTGACACTCCCCATCCAACCTGACAGAGCTTGAGAGGATCTGCAGAGAAGAATAGGAGAACCTCCCCAAATACAAGCTTGTAGCGTCATACCCAAGAAGACTCAAGGCTGTAATCACTGCCAAAGGTGCTTCAACAAAGTACTGAGTAAAGTGTCTACATACTTATGTAAATGTGATATTTCAGTTTTTATTATTTTATAAATTTTCAAAAAAAAAATGTTTTTGCTTTGTTATTATGGGGTATTGTGTGTAGATTGATGAGGACGGGACAGTTCAATTCGTTTTAGAATAAGGCTGTATTGTAACAAAATGTGGAAAAAGTAAAGTGGTCTGAATACTTTCCAAATGCATTGTACAGAATGGTACACTGATTGACCAATCTTTTAACAGTGCAGGCAATTGATTGATACGTGTCTGACAGCTTCATATCATGGGACTACAGTGTTGCTTCCTGGTCCTACCTTGCACAGCACCCTGCCACATGGGGGCCACCCCAGGCCCTGACCCAGGCCATTGATGAACCAGAGACCAGAGAAAACGGCCACAGTACGGCCACAGGAAAACGGCCACAGGAGAAGACCATGTTGATGGCACCCACCATGAACAGGCCAATGGAGAAGAGCCAGTGGGCGCTGATGTGATCCGACAGCACGCCGCTGATGAACTTGCTAATAGCATACGCCAGAGACTGGCTACTAGTGATCATGCCTGAGGGGTAGTACACACAATACAGAGGCAGAACACAATGTTTTATTGATTTCGATAAACATATCAATATACATAAAGCATCAACCGATACCTCCCCATAGGATCGTTGCTGGCTTAGAAATGTGGTGGTCTGACTTTGAAACAAATCAAAGTCAGACCACTATCAGCAGTATCTAAACTTTGGTTGTTAATTGCTGTTTGGGACATGCAAGACAGAAACAGAGGAAAAGACAATAGTGAGGATTCTATTACCCATGTCATCTTTTTCCATCTTGATATCTTGCATGAGAGAGGGCATCACAAAGGAGAAGGTCTTCCTATTGAAGTAGTACGGCGTATAGCCCACAAACATGGCCAGGAAAATTGTGGTGTGGTAGTATCCATACCCTGTGGTTGCCATGGTTTTTGCAGTGCAGAAAAAAAGTGCTAAATAAAAGAGGATTCAAAAAACAAAACTACAGAGGAGGGAAAAGGCTCCTGTTGTTCAAGGCTGTAGTACTTCTGCAGCCAGTGACTGAACTTTGGTGTCAGGATCCACGGTGCAGTACAGAGAGGGTTAGAAGAGGGATAGAGCTGTAATCAATAGTTGGGGTTAATGGTCAACTTCTCTACTCTAAGACTGATTTCCCCTGCCTTATCCGAGTTCTACAAGGGCCAAAGGGAAGAGGCAAGAATGGAATTGACCTACTCCGATTCTGTTATCTCCCGTAACGCTGCTTGTATTGTCCAACAGTCTGTAAAAAAGAAAATGTAAAAAAGACACTCCTAATTCCTCTTATATACCTTTCTCCCCCCTCTTGCTGATCCTGACTGTCCCTTCCTGCTGGTGTGACTGGATATTATTAGTGTTCTTAGTTAATGATTCATTGGGGATTCCAATGGTGACTGCAAGCCCAGAGGGTGGATCCTCCTTAACCCAGGGGGTGTGTGAACAGAGATGACCATCAGCACAAAACACAAACCCATTATCACTGTGGGTTGTTCTGTGTGAAAATGCATCATTAGCTAGGTTTCCATCCAATTGGCAACTGATTTTCATGCGAATATTCTAAAAATCTGCATACAGAAAATATGCGCATTTTCCCACGGGTGATGTTTCCAAACAGATTTGTTGCAGATACAAATCTGTGCGTGATGACGTAGTGCACACAACATATACTTTTTCGCTGAAGTTTTCATGTACCGAATAGAAATCTAAAGTTGAATGTGTTTCCATTGCATTTTCAATGGCAAAATGGTCTTGGCACCTGCGCTCTAGCCAACAGCTTGCAGAAACAGTGCGGGTAGGCTGTGCTGGTAATGTAGTCTACATTATGAGATTATTCTAGGGAGAATATTTGTATTTGTCAACGGCAGTCACGAATCAATCATCTGCTGGAATCGGCTACTGAGGATGGAGTCGTAATTTCAATCACTGAATTAAATATAAATAATACTTAATATTCGATCTAGCAACATTTCGGTTACTGGCCCAACGCGGTTACTGCCGCCCCTATATATATATCGTAATTTAAAAGGTTGCTAGATCGAAAGGTTGCTACATCGAATCCCCGAGCTGACAAGGTAAGAATCTGTCGTTCTCCCTCTGAACAAGGTAGTTAACCCACTGTTCCTAGGCCGTCATTGTAATTAAGAATTTGTTCTTGACTGACTTGCCTAGTTAAATAAAAATATGAACATAATATGCTTGTCAACATAGGATATATATTTTTACCTGTAGCCTAATCTGACAGACTGTCAATCTAATACATTCTAACAACTGATCGTCAATTTCGATAGAGCTTTGATAACTTCCAATTTAATTAACTAAACATGGCCATTAATAATTGCATAATAACACAAGGCTACAACAACAATACACTGAAGTTGTAGGCTATTTATTAAATCAGTTTGTCAGCTCCAGGTAGGCTAAACAAGTGGAACAAATTGATTTGCAATGACTCCAGTGATATAGTAATTTCAACATATTTATTGTATCAAACTGTAGACTACAATGGCATAATGGAAGTTATGGAACTCTCGTGTGCTCCTTCTCCGGCCTCTAGGTCACCAGGCTGCTAGTGATGGCGCACACCTGTCACCGTCGTTACGCGCCCCTGCGCCTCATCACTCCCCTGATTACCTTCCCTATAAATATCTTTGCAGTTACAGGGAAAAGTCCTCAAAGAAACTGACATTAAACGTGGAGAATGACACATTTGCATCTGTTGGCCATCAAGTAGCCTATTAATTAAAAAAAAAATACTATGTATTGGTGCATAAAAATAAATAAAGTTGCCAATATTATGTTTAAATGTAGTTTTTTTGGTTGTCGCTTTACCAACCATTGCTAGCTAAAGTGGGGACTTTTTTTTGCATCTTTTTTAACCTCTTTTGACAGCTATCCAACATATTAGCCCAACACATGATACATTTCTGAAATCTTCAAGATGATAATATAACAACAAGGTGTGAATTGAATTATCATTGGTACAATTAGGACTATAAAAATGGTGTCCCAGTTTATCTAACCTGTGGTCCCAATTTACCGAATTCACACTGAAAATAGGGTTTTGGCTCAGTGTACACAAATGAGTGTGTAATACCTCCTCAGAATATGATATCAACATTTGCCCTGTTTGTGTGATTTAGGAAATATCTTGAGGATTTCAGAAATGTAGCTATTATATTGGATAGATGTCGAAAGAGGCTACAGATGACAGAAATGCAAAAAAGTGTTCCACTTTTTCTGAATTGACCCTATTTATGACCCGTACAATAAGTAAGGGTTAATTAACGAGGGGCTATGCATTCTATTGAAAATAATAAATGGCAGTGTGTTCCACGACGTGCTAGCGGAATTCTCCCATAGGATAACATTGGTTTACAGGTTATGCTCTAACTCTGCTTACGTGCATGCGATTTGCAAAATTCCTTTTGCCATGTGTTCAGAGCCACTGGTACCTCTCCAGATATTGATATGATGAGAGTACGCAGTCCCCTCCATATCCTAAAAAGGAAGTATGAACTTGCAATATATCATGTGGCCAATGCCATTGTATCATTTTGCAATTGGACAGCCATCAAGTCAGCCATTTAAACGTCCAAATCATCATAAACAGTCAAAGGACAGCACAATTGAATTGTATTTGTACTGTACAGTATCCAAGTAGTGGACTTTTTGAGTTTCAGCACTTTAACTACGTGTCCAATTTGTGATGGTGATTGCCTGTTGTAATATATTTTAAATTGACAGTGTACATTAGACATATGATACAGATGATGCAATCTCTATTGCACTCCACACTGCCCTTTCCCACCTGGACAAAAGGAACGCCTACGTGAGAATGTTATTAATTGACTACAGCTCAGCGTTCAACACCATAGTACCCTCAAAGCTCATCACTAAGCTAAGGATCCTGGAACTAAACACTTCCCTCTGCAACTGGATCCTGGACTTCCTGACGGGCCACCCCCAAGTGGTGAGGGTAGGTGGCAACACATCTGCCACTCTGATCCTCAACATTGGAGCACCTCAGGGGTGCGTGTTCAGTCTCCTCCTGTACTACCTGTTCACCCCCGACTGCATGGCCAGGCACGACTCCAACACCATCATTAAGTTTGTAGACAACACAACAGTGGTAGGCCTGATCACCGACAACGATTAGACAGCCTATAGGGAGGAGGTCAGAGACCTGGCCGGATGGTGCCAGAATAACAACCTATCCCTCAACGTAACCAAGACTAAGGAGATGATTGTGGACTACAGGAAAAGGAGGACCGAGCACGCCCCCATTCTCATTGACGGGGCTGTAGTGGACCAGGTTGAGAGCTTCAAGTTCCTTGGTGTCCACATCACCAACAAACTAGAATGGTCCAAACACACCAAGATAGTCGTGAAGAGGGCACGACAAAGCCTATTACCCCCCAGGAAATTAAAAAGATTTGGCATGGGCCCTCAGATCCTCAAAAGGTTCTACAGCTGCAACTACGAGAGCATCCTGACTGGTTGCATCACTGCCTGCTACGGCAATTGCTCGGCCTCCGACCGCAAGGCACTACAGAGGGTAGTGCGTATGGCCCAGTACATCACTGTGGCTAAGCTGCCTGCCATCCAGGACCTCTACACCAGGCGGTGTCAGAGGAAGGCCCTAACAAATGTCAAAGACCCCAGCCACCCCAGTCATAGACTGTTCTCTCTACTACCGCATGGCAAGCGGTACCGGAGTGCCAAGTCTAGGACAAAAAGGCTTCTCAACAGTTTTTACCCCCAAGCCATAAGACTCCTGAACAGGTAATCAAATGGCTACCCGGACTATTTGCATTGTGTGCCCACCCAACCCCTCTTTTACGCTGCTGCTGCTCTCTGTTTATCATATATGCGTAGTCACTTTAACCATATCTACATGTACATATTACCTCAATCAACCCAACTAACCGGTGCCTGTATATAGCCTCACTACTGTTATAGCCTCGCTACTGTATATAAACTCGCTACTGTTATTTTTCACTGTCTTTTTTACTGTTGTTTTTATTTCTTTACTTACCTATTGTTCACCTAATACCTATTTTTTGCACTGTTGGTTAGAGCCTGTAAGTAAGCATTTCACTGTAAGGTGACAAAAGACACGTGACAAAGACACTTGGATTTGATTTATATATACAGTACCAGTCAAAAGTTTGGACACACCTACTCATTTTCCTTATTTGTATTATTTTCTACATTGTAGAATAACAGTGAAGACATAAAAACTATGAAATAACACATATGAAATCATGTTAGCCACCCTTTGCCTTGATGACAGCTTTGCACACTCTTGACATTCTCTTAACCAGCTTCACCTGGAATGCTTTTCCAACAGTCTTGAAGGAGTTCCCACATATGCTGAGCACTTGTTGGCTGCTTTTCCTTCACTCTGCGGTCCAACTCATCAAAAACCATCTCAGTTGGGTTGAGGTCAGGTGATCGTGGAGGCCAGGTCATCTGATGCAGCACTCCATCACTCTCCATGGTCAAATAACCCTTACACAGCCTGGAGGTGTGTTTTGGGTCATTTTTGGGTCATGCTCAAAGGGATATTCAGTGTCTGTTTTTTTTCATAATTTTTTTGGGAAAACCTCCCTGGTCTTTGTGGTTTAATCTGTATTTGAAATTCACTGCTCGACTGAGGGACCTTACACGTAATTGCATGCGTGGGGTACAGATATGATTATGTTATTATTGCACACAGAGTGAGTCCATGCAACTTATTATGTGACGTGTTAAGCACATTGTTTTACCCCTGACCTGAATTTATTTAGGCTTTCAAAAACAAAGGGGTTGAATACTTATTCAATCAAGACATTTCAGCTATTCATAAAAAAAAAAAAATGTAAAAATGTCTTAACCTCTTACATCTAGAGTAGACGTTCCGCTAGCGGAACACCTGCTCCAATATCCAATGATGGGCGTGGCGCGAAATACAAACTCCTCGAAAATCCGAAAACTTCCATTTTTCAAACATATGACTATTTTACAGCATTTTAAAGACAAGACTCTCCTTTATCTAACCACACTGTCCGATTTCAAAAAGGCTTTACAACGAAAGCAAAACATTAGATTATGTCAGGAGAGTACCCAGCCAGAAATAATCAGACACCCATTTTTCAAGCTAGCATATAATGTCACAAAAAACAAAACCACAGCTAAATGCACCACTAACCTTTGATGATCTTCATCAGATGACACTCCTAGGACATTATGTTATCCAATACATGTATGTTTTGTTCAATCAAGTTCATATTTATATCAAAAACCAGCTTTTTATATTAGCATGTGACGTTCAGAACTAGCATTCCCACCGAACACTTCCGGTGAATTTACTAAATTACTCATGATAAACGTTCACAAAAAACATAACAATTATTTTAAGAATTATAGATACAGAACTCCTTTATGCAATCGCGGTGTCCGATTTTAAAATAGCTTTTCGGTGAAAGCACATTTTGCAATATTCTGAATAGATAGCTCGCCATCACGGGCTAGCTATTTTGACACCCACCAAGGTTGGTACTCACCAAACTCAGATTTACTATAACAAAAATTGGATTACCTTTGCTGTTCTTCGTCAGAATGCACTCCCAGGTCTTCTACTTCAATAACAAATGTTGGTTTGGTTCCAAATAATCCATAGGTATATCCAAATAGCGGTGTTTTGTTTGTGCGTTCAAGACACTATCCGAAGGGTAACGAAGGGTGACGCGCGGACGCGTATCGTGACAAAACATTTCAAAATATTCCATTACCGTACTTCGAAGCATGTCAAACGCTGTTTAAAATAAATTTTTATGCGATTTTTCTCATAAAATAGCGATAATATTCCGACCGGGAGTCGTTGTTTTCGTTCAAAGACTGATAATCTAAAATGGACTCTTCACGTGCACGCGCGCACCCGTCTCATTGTTCTCAGATCGACCACTTACCAAATGCGCTACTGTTTTTCAGCCATGGGCTGCAAAGTCATCATTCAACGTTCTGGCGCCTTCTGAGAGCCTATGGGAGCCGTAGAAAATGTCACGTTACAGCAGAGATCCTTTGTTTTGGATAGAGATGACAAAGAAGGCCAAGAAATGGTCAGACAGGGTACTTCCTGTACAGAATCCTCTCAGGTTTTGGCCTGCCATTTGAGTTCTGTTATACTCACAGACACCATTCAAACAGTTTTAGAAACTTTGGAGTGTTTTCTATCCAAAGCTACTAATTATATGCATATTCTAGTTTCTGGGCAGGAGTAATAACCAGATTAAATCGGGTACGTTTTTTATCCGGCCGTGAAAATACTGCCCCCTATCCATAACAAGTTAAAACAAGTGACACAAAATCCAAATTTAATCTATTTTAAATTCAGGCTGTAACACAACAAAATGCGGAAAAAGCCAAGGCGTGTGAATACTTTCTGCACTGTACAGTACATTATCATTTTCCCTGAATTGCATGCAATTTGTTTTCTGCTCTTTACCTCTATCGTGAGTCCACGTTTCTTGTTAACATAAACTGGGCACACATTGGTTGGATCAACGTAGTTTTCACGTTATTTCAATGAAATTACGTTGAACCAATGTGGAATATACGTTGAATTGACTGACGTCTGTGCCCAGTGGGCTATTTCTTTCAATCTCTGTACACCAAACCAGATATTCGAGTCAATGACCACGCCACCACGCCACTATCGAAAATGCAATGAACTATGTTTTATCATAAGGACGTTGTGTTACATAGTTGTTGGCTAATCTAATTTGCAGAGATGAGGTACTTTAGCGCCACTTAGTGAGCACAAAGTGTGATGCACCACCTCCACCATACAGCAACATGCATTGCACATACTGTATATAATATCGCACATGCTGCATGCATGCATGTACTGAAGCCAAATATTATTTCACATCTGATTCACCTTGATACAAAGTATCCAAGACAAGAGATGATTAATATGGCTTGTGTCAAAAAGGCAGGTACAGAGGCCACGTAGACTCTTCCCCTGTTGAAGATGGGGGTTTCCATGGATACACAACAACAAAACATCTCATTTTTAGGGACATGCCAAGCACTTCTCCCATAACAAAGCCCGAAAATAGCTAACTAGGTGCTTCACAACATTGGATATTCGTTGTGTTATTATAGTTGTTATTTCTTTCAGTTGATGAGAGTGGACGATTTTTGAAGATCATCATGGTAAGTGGAATCAGAGAGGCCCACAATCTTGCATGACCTAACAATTACATACACTACCGGTCAAAAGTTTTAGAACACCTACTCATTCAAGGGTTTTTCTTTATTTTTACTATTTTCTACATTGTAGAATAATAGTGAAGACATCAAAACTATGAAATAACACGTGGAATCATGTAGTAACCCTAAAAAAGTGTTAAACAAATCAAAATATATTTTATATGTGAGATTCTTCAAATAGCCACCCTTTGCCTTGATGACAGCTTTGCACACTCTTGGCATTCTCTCAACCAGCTTCATGAGGTAGTCACCTGGAATGCATTTCAATTAACAGGTGTGCTTTGTTAAAAGTACATTTGAGGAATTTCTTTCCTTCTTAATGCGTTATAGCCAACCAGTTGTGTCGTGACAAGGTGGGGGTGGTATACAGAAGATAGCCCTATTTGGTAAAAGACCAAGTCCATATTATGGCAAGATCAGCTCAAATAAGCAAAGTCTATCATTACTTTAAGACATGAAGGTCAGTCAATACGGAAAATTTCAAGAACTTTGAAAGTTTCTTCAAGTGCAGTCGCAAAAACCATCAAGCTCTATGATGAAACTGGCTCTCATGAGGACTGTCACAGGAATGGAAGACCCAGAGTTATCTCTGCTGCAGAGGATAAGTTCATTAGAAAATGCAGCCCAAATAAATGTTCAAGTGACAGACACATCTCAACATCAACTGTTCAGAGGAGACTGCGTGAATCAGGCCTTCATGGTCGAATTGCTGCAAAGAAACCACTACTAAAGGACACCAATACTTGCTTGGGCCAAGAAACATGAAGAATGGACATTAGACAGGTGGAAATCTGTCCATTGGTCTGGAGTCCAAATTTGAGATTTTTGCTTCCAACCGCCGTGTCTTTGTGAGACGCGGTGTGGGTGAACGGATGATCTCTGCATGTGTATTTTCCACCGTAAAGCATGGAGGAGGAGTTATGGTGTGGTTGTGCTTTGTTGGTGACACTATCAGTGATTTATTTAGAATTCAAGACACACTTAACCAGCATGGCTACCACAGCATTCTGCAGTGATACGCCATCCCATCTGGTTTGGGCTTAGTGGGAATATCATTTGTTTTTCAACAGGACAATGACCCAACACACCTCCAGGCTGTGTAAGGGCTATTTGACCAAGAAGTAGAGTGATGGAGTACTGCATCAGATGACCTGGCCTCCACAATCCCCCAACCTCAAACCAATTGAAATGGTTTGGGATGAGTCTGACCGCAAAGTGAAGGAAAAGCAGCCAACATGTGCTCAGCATATGTGGGAACACCTTCAAGACTGTTGGAAAAGCATTCCAGGTGAAGCTGGTTGAGAGAATGCCAAGAGTGTGCAAAGCTGTCATCAAGGCAAAGGGTGGCTATTTGAAGAATCTGAAATATAAAATATATTTTGATTTGTTTAACACATTTTTGGTGTGTTATTTCATAGTTTTGATGTCTTCACTATTATTCTACAATGTAGAAAATAGTAAAAATAAAGGAAAACCTTTGAATGACTAGGTGTTCTAAAACTTTTGACCGGTAGTGTACATGACAGTCATATGCAGCTACATGTAGCTAGCAATTATTTGCTCTTCTGTACACTTTCAATTACTGTATAACTGTACCAGTACTAACACTGTTGACTTTCTCACAGCCACAGAGTGCAGAGTCTTCATCAAGGCTCTCTGGTGGCTCCCATTCACGTCGCTATCACACCCGTGCCATCACCTCTCATGTGGATGAGAGCCTCTTTGGAACCACAAAACAGGTGGGCCGGCATATGTCAGCCATCTCTTTGATCCGCATTTTATAAAACACATATCAGTAACCTGTGACAATTGAACTGTGCAAGGTATGTGTGTGTATGTGTGTTTTTGAGAGAGAGAGATAGAGAATTGGTGGAAATGTATGTTGGATTTTCTCACTGAAGTCGCTGTCAGCCTGTGATGTCAAGGACACTGAGAGGGGTGGCCGGTCTGGACCCAGGGGCCAGTCCATGTCTTCTCCAAGTCAGAAAACACAGAAACCAGAGACAGTTCGCATCATCACAAGGGACCTCATCCGAGACCTGAAGCAAGTATCAGTCAATACCTCCATTTCTTTGTGAACATACCAGTACTACACTTGGCAGTGTTTATCACGGTTTACTTATTATAAAAGAGAATACCATCCAGTTCCATAAACCTACATTGCACCAATAAACATATCCCACAATCACATTTTACAAGTGGTGGTGAATTACAAAATAAAAACAATGCTGTCATTTTGCCAGGATCCCAAGTAAGGATCCGTCTGGGCTGTCTGTCATCCTCCACCCAACTGAGATCGAGTGGATCACAACAGCTTCTCGGGTTTCAACCAAGGTGGAGCTGGAGGCCACGCTGGAAGCCCAGAGGAGAGAGAGAGAAGCAGCTATGGTGAGAAAGGACAAATGTACCTGATGAATTTGTAAGCAACCTTTCCCTCATGAAAGCTGGGTGACTAACTGGCAGTACAGGGTCCAGCTACAGCACTACACCCTTGTGGAGATGTAACAGTAATAAACCAAACTAACTTCTGCACTGTTCCAATGTTGCTGTTTTTCCTGACCAGGATGCTGCTGAGGATAGGAAGGCCCATATCCGCCAGGCTGACCTGTCTCGTCAGAAGAACCAGGACCTAAGTGAGCTGGAGGCTGAGGCCAAGGAAAGAGCTCAGTACCTGCTGGAGAGGGCCAATGCCATGAGGATGGAGCAGGAGGACGAGGTCAAGAAACTCAATGAGGTACAGCAAGAGAATCTCATTGCTCACCCTTTCTCTTTACTTTGATACTCTTTGTTATTCGTTTTATCTCAGCTTCAGTCCCAACATCACTGCAATATCACACATTTACCCAGTTATTCTACCCATGCCCTGTCCAGACTCTTCCATCTTTGTGTCCTTGTGTGTGTTGTGTATGGTATTTTATTGTTGTGGACAGTTGATCCTGGGTGCCCAGTGCCACGCGGTGAGGGATGCGCAGATCCTAGAGAGGCAGCAGATCCTGGCTGAGCTGCAGGACGAGGAGAGGCGACTGGATGCCATGATGGAGGTGGACCGTATGAGAGCCCTGGAGGCCCTGGAGCAGATCGACGAGCTGCGCAAACACCAGAGGATCCAGTGAGGGCACACATGCTCACACACACATACACCCACACAATGGCCCATTTAAAGTCAAATACACTACATCTCTTTTCCATACTGTAACACCTCAGCTGTCTTCCCTGCGTGTGTCTATAGGGGAAGTCATCTGATTATAAATCAGATTGAGGAGCGTCTGGAGGACAGGATGCTGCAGAATGAGATGAAGGAGCACGAAGGCCAGCAGATGCTGGAGAACCTGGAGAGGATGCAGATGGAGGAGCTGGAAGTATTATTAGCTAGAGACAAGTCTCTTTGTACAGTACAACATTCTTATAGCCAGGCTTATGTATTTCCACTTTGAATTTCAGATAGGAATTCCTCATGAATTAGCATGGTCCAAGATCTGTTTGTGCTCTTGCAACTCATGAATATCATTAATGAATGAATCGTAATGCAGTTACTGTAGGCATAATGAATAATAAACAACAGAATGGTGTGGTGTGTGTGTCTCCCAGGCTCTGGAGAGGAAGAAGGAGGAGCAGCAGCGTCTGCAACAGGAGATCCTCCGTATCAACGAGGACAGGCTGCTGGCCAAGGAGCGCAACAAAGAAGAGGAGAGACTGGCCGACCTCCGGGCTATGGAGTACACCTACAAGAAAATGGTAAGCGGTACTCCATTATGAACTTCTTCATTATATATCTTTGGCCTTCTTGTTTTTGGGTCAGAAAGCAGAAGGGAAAAATAGTTGTCTAAGGCTGCGTTTACACAGGCAGCCTAAGTCTGATCTTTTTCCACAAATTGGTCTTTTGACCAATCAGATCAGCTCTTTTGCCAATAATTGATTAAAAGATCAGAATTGGACTGTTTGTGCTAAAGCAGCCAAATAGACTTTTGTGTGACCCCTACAGGAGCGGGAGGCTGAGTACGAGGCTGAACAGAGACACATCAAGAGAGGAAAGGAGAAGGTGGCCAGACTGCGAGCCCTACAGGAGAGAGACAAAGACCACAAGGCAGAGCAGGTGAGCAGCACCAAAGTTCCATTTGTTTCACAGTGGCTCACACTGACCTGTTGTTGTCGTAATTGATTATAAAAGGTATGGAGGAATGGTTACAGTGGTTTTGTGTATGACTTTGTCAGGATGAGCTTCGAGCCAGGAGGAACCAGGAGGGAGCAGAGAGGGATTGGAGGAGAAAAGAGAAGGAGCAGCTGAAGAAGAAGGTGGATGTTGAGGAGAGGTTGAAGGCAGCTCGCTTGGAGCAGGTCACACACAAGGAGCATCTCCTGTCCATCGAGGCTGGGCGAGAGAGGGCTGAGTTTGAGAGGGCGTTGAGGTACACCATGACACAACGTAAATGTACCCACTGAGCACACACTGGTTGAATCAACGTTGTTTCCACGTAATTTCAATGATATTACGCTGAACCAACGTGGAATAGACATTGAATTGACGTCTGTGCCCAGTGGGTAGTTATTACTGTACTAACTCGATCACTGTACTTGTATTACAGTTAGGCGGTTTCAGAAATCAAAGCATAACACTATGCTATGTCTTGGACAACCAGGTTTTAAAATGTTAGCAAAGGCCTCTGTATTAGCAGTAGAGTTTTACTGACAGTTTTTTTCCCTCACCCCAGAGCCCAGCAGGCTTCCATCTGTAAGGAGAAGGACAAGGAGGAGAAACACAGGATCAAGATGTTGCGCCAAGCGGACGGGGTGCGCCAGCAGGTGAGGGAGCGAGAGATGCAGGCCATCGCTCTGCGCAGGGAGGTCTACAAAGAGGGAGACCGGCTGGACGAGGAGGCCCGGCATCGCCACATCCGCCTCGACGAGATCAAGGAGAAGAAGCTCAGGGAGCTCAAGTAAGTACAGGGACTGGGTGGGGACTAACTATGTACAGGGACTGGGTGGGGACTAACTATGTACAGGGACTGGGTGGGGACTAACTATGTACAGGGGCTGGGAGGGGACTAACTATGTACAGGGGCTGGGAGGGGACTAACTATATACAGGAACAAGGTGGTACATAGAATTGAGAGGAACTGAGAGGATAGTCAGGTTTAGTTTTGTAATTAATGTTTGTTAATTTTACTTGTAGGGCTGCTGGACTTCCAGAGAAGTATTGCAATGAAGTGGAGAGAAGGGTCCATGCTCTTCCTGCTCTGGCTCACTAGCATGACTGACTACAACATAAAACCCTGATACAAATGAAAGACTTCAATAATGGAGATAAATTGGCACCACCATCACTTTTTGATAGGGTAGAATGAAGAAAATGAATTGGTACAGGATAGAAATCTAATGTAGCACATTTATATGATTTATCATGTAATTTCTGAATAAACATGACCGTATACATTACATACTATGAACATTTTTTATTTTACTGTAGGCATGACCTTGATTAAGCAGTGCACATTAACTATTCAACTGATTGAAGGAAAAATACTAATTGATTGCTTATATAGACTTAAAAAGTGTTTATGTGAAAACGTAAATTCTGTTATGACATGTTTTCTTTGTAGGATAAAATAATTTGACTGTGCCTAACAGCTTCCAGTCATACAGGGACCAATATTTTATCTACAGGATAGACTTTAGTCTTTTATATTTCTCTTCCAGCATGTTTTTTATGAAAATGTTTTATTGTTAATATAATAGAAAGGAATGTTCCGAGATTAGGATGATACTTTACACACACAGCTCGAAGCACTTTGGGAATACATCAAGGTAAATACAGGCTTTTATTTCAGACCATTCTTGACAAAGAACTGTATGCTGTAGTACTGAACTAATTCTTCATAATAACCATTGAAATACATAACCTACAGGAGTGTTACTGATCTAAACAAGTTGACATTAGGACACCAAAGGAGAACGGCCCTGTCCTCCAATTCCTCCATTTGTTCTCAGAGCCAATCGCACTGACCGAACCAAACGGGACAGGGCCGTGGAGGACGACGAGCAGGATCTCCACTTTTTTAAAACGATCGTTCTTCTGTACACACAAAAATATGGTGACCTAGAACACCACAACACCTGGCATACACAGACCTCAGCACAAGGAGGGTGGTGAGTAAATACAAACGTATGGGTCTGAAGAGTCAGCCTTCGATCCCCCTGCACATACACAGACACAGTCTCACACACAAGCACTGTACACGGCACAACAGAAGGTCACCTAGATTAAACACACGGAGCCAACAAAGGAGGACTAACATCTACTGGGGTTGACTGGAGAGCCAGTATAGAACAAGGGGGATTAAAATTCTTATTTAGATCACACACACATTCACACTCAGATACATACGTCCGTACGCATTTAAAACTTAAAGCTACACGCCTGTGCAGAATATACTATCGTTACTTAGTGTTGAAGTGGCAATATATGTTCAAATATTATATGTAACCTTTTTTCAGAATATACAATAATGAAATGCATTATACAGACAGACGAATAGACAATGTAAGCTGTTCACACGTTCAGTACATCAAAATTAAGAGTTTCTATATTAGTTTCTTCTCACGACAGAGTGCAAATTAGATGCTTCTCCAACTACTTCAAAAAAAAGTTAATTGCTTCTTTCTCAAGTCCACTTACATACATAACCCCATAAAAAAACTATTACACAAAAATCATCATTAAAAGTAAGTGTTATTAAGTAGTCAAATATGGAATGTGAAAAAGAAAAAAAAGTGGTCAAATATCTGTTCAAAACAATACAAATAAAAGCCCATTGCAGTTTTTAAAGGAGAACATAATACAAATAATTTAAAAGAGCGCAGGTTTTCTTTTTGTTTGTATCCTCTATTGTGAGCATGGTAAGCTGGTGAGGAACACAAGGAGAGACAAACAGGTGACTAAGGGGTCAGGGGTGGTGGGCGTTCACATGCCATAGCCAAAGCCAGGCTGGGGAGGCTGGCCGTAGCCGGTGGGTGCTGCTGGGTAGCCGTAGCCTCCATAGCCAGGCTGGGGGGGCACAGCCTGACCAGGGCCTGAAGTGAGCATGAGCTGGGGCGTGCCTGCAACACAAACACGGAGGACACTAGCATGAGCTTCATGACAAGATTACTAATATACAAACACACTGCAAAGGGTTAACACTGCCCAGGTGCTAAAACTTCAAAGCATTATAGACCCCCTTTAACATATTCAACCAATAGAGCGGCAGGGTTATGTAGAGGTCAGGCCACCGTACCATAAACAATGGGCTGGGACTCTGTGTTCTGCTCCTCCTGTTTCCTCAGGGACTCGGAGGCGTCAAGCTTGTCGACCTGAGAGGCAGGAAGAGAGGTGAGCATGTTAACCACAGACACAGCCAGCAAGGGGAGCTCTAATGAGATGCCATTATAACTGACCTCTGGGTTATTTCACTGGCTGGCCGATGGGACCATTCCTGACAGGCAGAGATGAATAAAGTCAAGATTAAAAAAAAACAGGCCACAAGAGGCAGGCCATGCTACGGTGTGTGGGAGGGTTTTTTAGTCAGGCACTGTTACTAGTGGCTACTGGCGATACTAGCTACCAAGCTTGACCACGACAGCCCAGCATTAGGGTTGTAAAGGAGTCTAATTTCAGATTAGATACACACAACTAAGCCTAAACAAAACACTAATATATACAGTACAAGTCGAAAGTTGACACCTAATCATTTAAAGGTTTTTATTTTAACTACTTTCTACATTGTAGAATAATAGTGAAGAAATCAAAACTATGAAATAACACATATGGAATCATGTAGTAAACAAAACAAGTGTTAGAAGAATCTCACATATAAAATATATTTGGATTTGTTTAAGTAGCCACCCTTTGCCTTGATGACGGCTTTGCACAGTCTTGGCATTTTCTCACCCAGCTTCACCTGGAATGCTTTATCAACAGTTTTAAAGGAGTTCCCACATATGCTGAGCACTTGTTGGCTGCTTTTCCTTCACTCTGCGGTCCAACTCATCCCAAACCATGTCAATTTGGTTGAGGTCAGGTGATTGTGGATGCCAGGTCATCTAATGCAGCACCATCACTCTCCTTGGTCAAATAGCCCTTACCATGGCCTGGAGGTGTGTTTTGGGTCATTGTCCTGTTGAAAAACAAATGATAGTCCCACTAAGTGCAAACCAGATGGGATGGCGTATCGCTGCAGAATGCTGTGGTAGCCATGCTGGTTAAGTGTGCCTTGAATTCTAAATAAATCACAGAACAGCAAAGCACCATCACACCTCCTCCTCCATGCTTCACAGTGGGACCCACACATGCGGAGATCATCCGTTCACCTACTCTGCGTCTCACAAAGACGGCAGTTGGAACCAAAAATCTCAAATTTGGATTCCAGACCAATGGACAGATTTCCACCGGTCTAATGTCCTTGCTCGTGTTTCGTGGCCCAAGCAAGTCTTCTTACTGGTGTCCTTTAGTAGTGGTTTCTTTGCAGCAATTCGACCATGAAGGCTTGATTCACGCAGTCTCAACTGAACAGTTGATGTTGAGATGGGTCTATTTCTTGAACTGTGAAGTATTTATTTGGGCTGCAATCTGAGGTGCAGTTAACTCTAATGAACTTATCCTCTGCAGCAGAGGTAACTCTGGGTCTTCCACTCCTGTGGCGGTCCTCGTGAGAGCCAGTTTCATCATAGCGCTTGATGATTTTTGTGACTGCACTTGAAGAAACTTTCAAAGTTGCAGAAATTTTCCATATTGACTGTACGGGGGAATATTTTTTTTTTTAATGAAATGTATGTATTCACTACTGTATGTCGCTCTGGATAAGAGCGTCTGCTAAAATGTAAAAAATAATGGACTGTCATTTTTCTTTGCTTATTTGAGCTGTTCTTGCCATAATATGGACTTGGTCTTTTACCAAATAGGGCTATCTTCTGTATACCCCCCTACCATGTCACAACACAACTGATTGGCTATAACGCATTAAAAAGGAAAGAAATTGCACAAATTTTTATCAAGGCACACCTGTTAATTGAAATGCATTCCAGGTGACTACCTCATGAAGCAAAAGCTGAGAGAATGCAAAGCTGTCATCAAGGCAAAGTGTGGCTACTTTGAAGAATCTCAAATATATTTAGATTTGTTTAACACATTTTTGGTTACTACAAGATTCCATATGTGTTATTTCATAGTTGATGTTTTCACTACTATTCTACAAAGTAGAAAATAGTAAAAATAAAGAAAACCCCTTGAATGAGTAGGTGTCCAAACTTTTGACTGGCACTGTATACATACACACAGTGCCTTCGGAAAGTATTCAGACCCCTTGACTTTTCCCACGCTGTTACGTTACAACTTTATTCTAAAATGGATTAAATAAATGAACAAAAATGTAAAAGAAATCCTGTTTTTGCTTTGTTGTTATCTGGTATTCTGTGTAGATTAATGAGGGGGGGAACTATTTAATCCATTTTAGGATAAGGCTGAATCCTAACAAAATGTGGAAAATGTCAAGGGGTCTGTATACTTTCCGACGGCACTGTAAATATTAAATAAATTAGAATGGTCCCACCATCCAGCCACCAGGTGCATCTATTTCCATGTGTTTGGACAGTATGTAGAGAACCAAACCCATTTCAACAGCTCTAATATGGGCCAACGTCACAGAAATCTAACTACCAGGGATTACAAGCACTATCACATTGCTAACACCAACAACAAAAATGTTCCCTACCATGAAGTTGAACAAACAGATTCAATGAATCAACTGGAAACCACAATGATAATAAAAAGTTCTAAATGGAAAGATTATATTTATATTAAAATTGTCAATAACCAGCAAATAAGGGAAATCTTTATCTGCTTGGTCTGCTTGGTTAGTTGTTAAGCAGCTTAGAGCAGGAATTGTAAAAGAAAAGGCAAGACTGACAATTCACAGGTTCAAGCAAGCAGCATCTTGAATAAGAGAGACATACACAACCTCTGCATCCTGAAACTTCACAAGATCACTTCAACAAAACCATGATAAGTTATGAATATACTTCTCTCCTGTCAGATCACAACGTAGGGTTCAGTTCTCTACATACTTGCCTTCTGGCAAAACAGTCAGTACATTGTTTAAAGATACAGGTAAACAGGCTGTAGGTTCATTGAAGGGGAAAGAGACATGCTGAAGCGGCAGTTAGATCATTTCTGTTTAGAAGAGTGCATGAAAAAGGCAGTGTGCCACAGTGGAGGGAGTGAGAGGATGGAGGGATGGTTTGTACAGCCAGTCAAGGCATCCAGAAGCAGGCACAGCCAACAACAATGTCTCCAAGCCTGTCCAAAAATGCTGCTTATGCTATGGGAGGGGGAAACGCATGCTTGCCCTGAATACAATACAAGTACGTTACGCGCGTTCTACACACTATGTACACACAGTACCCCACTTGTCATTAAACAGACCACACTTTACAGTTCTGGAGTAGCAAAGACACTACAACTAATATAACAAATAAAAGGAACACAATTATAATAAAATGCAAAAAACATCCACATAAACGTCATAATTTGTTGAGGATATTTACATCTAAAACTTGGCATTTTTTACTTTGAGAGTTAATTCCGTAAACCGTTACATAAGAGGGTACTCCATACACAATGTGTTCTATTCTCCCACTTTGCAGCTGTCTCCAGCTGTGCACAGCCCAAATGAGGCTACATTACTTCCCTATAAAGGACAAAATTGAACAATGTTGGCCCTAAGCACTGGTCAGACCACATTCAATGTGGTCCCAGGGCTGTTTCAGCATTCATTTCAGTACAAATCAAACCCCAGTACTCTACCAAAGTTGACCCCTAAATGGCAAGTGGTAGAGATTATCACAGCCTCAAGCCAACAGCAGACTGCAGATCAGTGATATTACAGACAGTGGTAGTTTTTCATTAGTATCTACAGGTCTAAGGAAGAGGATTGTCTGACAACAGTAGGTTATCCAGAGTAGAGCTCTCCTTTCCTGCTCCTAGACAGTTACTGAGTTTGCTGGTTTATGTGGGCAGCCTCAATGGAACGGAACTAAACATCCCTCTGTTTGGGTGTTGCTGGGGTGAATGAGTTCCTGAATCCTGATTGGTCAGTCACTGATTCAACCCTGGAACAAAGAGCAATAGCTAATAGAGCCATCCCAAACCCCAGCATGCCCAGCAGCTCCCCAGAGGCAGGGTGGGAGAGCCCCACTCCAGACCATTCTGGGTCTAGTCAAGGTGTGGAGAGTGGAGTCAAAAGCAGCAGTGACATGGGGAGGGGACAGACTCATGCAGTTTCCTCTAGTTTCACTCCTCCAAACTACAGACTACAGAGGGTCAAAAAGAATGACTGGAAATGGCTGGACTTTCACCTTTTCCTTAATCGCATCAACCTGAAAGGGAATTCAGAGAGGCAACTTAAGGAGAAAAACAAAACACTCTCTCCCAACAGAGAGAACAAACAAACGTGGAATCAGAGAAGAAAAAAAAAAAAAAAAAAAGTGAGATGGAAATAAGCCACTTTTGATACAAATGTGGTACTTTTAAGTTAGATATTTTATATCAGCAGACCTGTTTTTAAAATACCATTATAGTAAGCATCATACAACATGCATAATTTTGTACAATTGGTCTACGTAGTGGTCTGTCCTCGATTCCAGCAGACTATAGCCTATACTACCATTATGTTCTACCACAAGAAGTGATATTTCTTGCCATATGACAAATATATGTGGCATGGAAGAATACTAAGTAGTATGAATCTCCTGACGTTAACATTTGTATGGAAAAGTAGCAGAGATGAAAACCCAAATCAAAACAGAACACATGATTACCGGTCACATGATCGAGAGAAACGGAACAGGATGTGATCGGCTGAAGTTGTGGGTTGTTTACAAGATCCTAAAAGGTGACCTCCTCAAAAAGGTAAATTGGTACATTAAAAACATCACCTGACAACAAATTGCCTCACCATGTTAACAGTACCTACTTTTCACTGTAGACACTGATAACCTAGGCACAAAAAACCCTTACCAGACTCTGTATAAAATACCCTATGGGGTGAACTGCCATCCGAGGCATGGCCAACCTAACCCACCTTGGAGAGGTACTCCCTCATGACCTGGATGAAATAGGGCATGGAGAAGTCCATGATGTTGTGCCTCCAGGCCGTCTCCAGCACTACGTCAGGCCTCAGCAGGTCATAGCAGGTGAAGAGGCAGGCGGCAAAGCACTCCTTCTTATCCTCCTCCAGGAACCAGGCCAACAACTCCTCAGCCAGCTCCACGTCTTTCGACTCAGACGCATACTGCATGGCGTCCTACACACAAAACACCACAGACATAAACATCAAAACAGGGGAAACATGGGGAAAGAATTCAGACAGTGTCATATCTAAAAGCAATGTTATGATCCACACATTTTACAAAAAACAGCAGCAGCATGGGTATCTGTGTGAGCTGATGATCACTGGTCTTTAGACAAAATATTAGTATTTGATATAAAGTTGAGGAGAAGCTGGACCTTGTAGAGTTTGTCCTTCTTGCAGAGTTCCACGCTCTGCTTCCAGCGGTTATTGCCTTTGAAGAGGTAGGCAGCGATCCTCCTGAACTCAATCAGCTCGTGCTTCTCCAGGCCCTGGGCAAGGGTGATGTTGTCAAAGTTGTCGTAGGCATCGATGGAGGCACGCAGGGCCTGGACAGGACAGGAGTAACAAGAGAGAAAGTCATTTCCGCATGACAGAAAATGAATGCACACTTATTTTCAACAACGGAACTTTCTCTTTTCACAATGGTAATTTTAGAGTTTTCACAGATAATTTTCTCCAAAGTATGCAAAACTAAGCTTATGTTACAAGATCTTAGTACCGCATAGTCTTCCTCTGTGATGAAGAGGTTGTTAAGTGCTTCATTGACACCCTTGTTGTTGTGGTTCTGCACTGACCGCAGGTACGGCTTGACCAGTGACAGCTGCTTGGTCTGGAGGTGGACAGAGAAAAGTCCAGGTCAGTGAACAGTCAAGCAGGTCGTTCTGAATGCCAAAGATTGACATACAATAAGCTATCAAGTATGGACAGAGTAGCATCCTAGTACCTTCATGAAGAAGTTGACTGCGCGGGTGTGATCGAGTCGTGGTGACAGCACTATGAGCAGGTCGTTCAGTAACAATGGTTTGAACTCCAGGTAGAACTGGATAGCCTTGTAGTATAACTCCACATTGGCCACCTGGAATCACAAAGCCTCATACAATTAGCTGCAGGATGTGGATATCTAGTCAGTGACAAATACTTGGCCTAATACAATGACCAAGGTATACATCATGACAACTTGTCCTTGAATGACCAATACGAAATGTTTGCAAATCTAAAACATGACATGCAGTCAATGCTGAGCTTGTGTGTTGCTGCAGTCAGTCAGTTACCTTGGTGACAATGTCTTTGAACTGTCCCTCCTTCCAGGCGTCTGAGGGGTGGCTCATCATGGTGAGGATGGCGTTGTCAAACTCCTCATACTTGTCATAGAGGAAGACCAGCTCCGCCCACAGGTGGGCCTGCTCTGCAGCCCTCAGGACCTGCAGATACAATCACACACATTAACATTATCTACACCCACCCCAAAACAGCACACAAAGATACAATCACTAAATCACACACATTGCTGCATTCAAATAACATATGAACAAATATGAAAATATAAAGACTATGCAGATCATTTCAATCCGCTTGCATATAGACATCTATCTCGTAGCGTTCTTCCTCTCTCTTACCTTTGGAATGTTGACTCTGGACCAGAAGAGCTCCAGGTGCTCCCTCATCTTCTGGGGTTTGAACTTGGAGTAGAGGATGGCCAGCTCGGTGAACATGCCCATGTGAGCCCGCTCCAGACCCAGGGCTGCCTCCAGCATGGTGATCAGCTCCTCAAAGTAAGCACGGTCCTAGAGACAAACAACCATGGCATCTTCAATTAACACAGGACCATTAAAAACACATTTATCACATGCTACGGTATGATTTGGTAAATTATTTTCTTTAACTCTGGCCAGGATAAGGCAATTGCTATGAGAGTGAATATTGGTAGTAATTGAACCAAATGGGCCTTACCTGGTAGTAGTTGATGAGCTCCTCCAGTTCATCAGCATGGACAACGATGTGCAGGCCACACATCTGGGCCAGGCGGAACTCGTTTCCATCCACACAGGCAAAGCACACCTCTTTCCAGGTGCGGGTGCTGTTGGCTTTGCGGGCTCCATCCACGGCGGCCTGGTACTCTCCCAGGTGGACCAGGGTGGACGCTAGCCGCCCGAAATTGGACACGTTGTTGTAGAGCAGCTTGGCCGCATCATACATCCTCTCATCATAACACCTGTCACCCACCTGGAATAGAGAAATACTTCATAAGAAAAGGTATGATACTGGTCAGCAGTGATGGAGAAGGATGTGTCAGGTAAACCTGTGTGGGGGTATGCCGGTGTGTGTATGCGCCAGTATGTGTATTTTGTGTTCGGAGAGTACCTGTTGGATGTGGGCATTGTTGGGTCCATTGATGAACTCCTCCAGCTCAGCCAGGCGGTTGGTCTTGGCCAGGGCGAAGATGAGCTCTGTCTCCACGTAGGACTCACGGGACTTCTTACGGGCCATCTGAAGGAACTTCACCAGGTCCTCCCAGTTACCTGAGGATAGTAGAGGAACATTTAGATTTACTTCACTAAACCCTTTTCTCCTAGCCTGGTTTCTGCAACTTTGAGATTGCAGAAAGTCCAGTCTCTTTGGAATATGACACAAGGAGTGGAACGTTAGAGACTGGTACACAGACTACTATCCCCCCAAATTGGATGCAGGTGAATACCTTCACCACCAATAGCAAGCCTACATTGAAAAACCCTAATGTTGGTTGTATGCTGGACAATACGTAGATCATTTTCTTGTCTCTTACCACTCTGGGCTGCAGCCTGGCCCACCTCCATGTAGGCAGAGGGGTCATCAGCCTTGATGTAGGAGTCGATGGCCTCCTTCACCAGACCCTTCTGCAGCTGAGCCTTGGCCAGCTGGCTCCACACCGGAGGCTCGTTGCAGCGCTCAGCAAATTCGTAGGCCCGGTCCAGGTTCCCAATGTGCTCAATCAGAACCTAAAAACACAGAAATAACTTTTGTCAAGTTCACCTCTTAATCCATAGAATTCAGACAGAACGGTAGCATTGCCCACAACGGGAATTGAACAAGCAACATTTTGGTCAATGTTCCATTTGCCAGAGCAAAAGACTCAACCGCTGACCTGCACGGCGGATGTGTTGACGTCAAACTTCCTGAAGATGGCGAAGGCCTCCTCGAAGAGCTCGTTACTGATGGCGATGTTAGCGATGTCGGGGGCGTCGTAGTTGTCTAGGCGGTTGATGTACTCCATCACACGGGTCCGGTCCGCCTTGATGGCTGTCAGGATCAGCAGGTTCTGCAGGTTTCTGAATAAAAACACAGATGAACTCTCCTCAGCATGGCAAACTAAAACAAGTTTAAAGTTCCAAACAAGTCTGGTATTGAAAGAGCAGACACACAATGGACAGCTCAGTCTGCCAGTGAGCACAGGTAGCAGAGCTTCAGTAGCCCTAGTACCTGTGTTCACTGAAGACCGAGTTATCCAGAACGATCTTCTCCAGCAGCTCAATGAGTTCGTTGGGGAGGTCTGCAGTCATGAAGGCCTTGACTGTGACTGACACCTCCTCTGGGTCCTGTGTCTCAGACAGGGCCGTCTGAACAACCTGAAAGAAAGATAAACATCATTCATTATTCCAGAATGGAGAGAACTTATAGCCAACAAGTCACAAATAATTTAACCATCGTGAGAAATATAAGCAACGTTTAGGTGGGACATCACAGCACATTTTGGGCCATGGTTTTAGTGAGGATGATGAGGTTTGCGTTTCAAACAGGCAGGAACAGGTCCATACTTGGTCGATGAGGGGTCTTCTGAACGGGTTACTCTCCAGCAGCACGCTGGCCCACAGCTCAGGGTCTTTACGGCGAACCAGGTAGCGAGACAGGCTCTTGAACAGAGAGTTCTCATTGCACACCTGTACAGGAAATGTAAAATGATCAGTATTTGAGGGAAAACATACGCAAACAGTGTAAAATTAACATTTCAATGTATTAGTCAAGTGAAAATGTAATTCTTATTTCCCCACTCACATTAATGAGCTCCTGGTCACACTGTCCTCTCTCGTAGGCCACGCAGGCCAGGTGGGGGTCCCTCTTCTCACAGTACTTGCCCACCACACGGCTGTCGTAGAAAGTGTTCTCACGCAGGAAGCGCTCTGGGTTGTTGTTGCTGTCGATGTAGATCTTGGCCAGGGCATTGTGGGTAGCTGGCTCCTCACAGCCCTCATGGATACGGGCCTCCAGCCAAGGCAGGAGCAGCTTCAGTCTGGAGCCAACAAATATATACACGTCTTCAAGTTTCAGGCGCTCATAAACTAGATATATTCAGAAGTAATGTCACAATTAAATGCACTACATCATAAAGCCAGTCTGGACTGAGACATAACCTGTCCCCACAGTCCTTACCTGTTCCTCTTCTCCACCTCAGCCACCAGTTCATCAGTGGAGAACTGTCCTTTCACCACCAGGATCAGGTTCTTAATCACATCCTCAGCACAGTCCACATCCAGCAGCCCTCCAATCACCACCGGCAGACGGCTGGGGTTCACCTGACACACAAACACATTTTTCTTACAGAAAATTCACATATCGTACAATGGTGTATGTGTGTATAAAAAAAGAAGCTGTTACGCAGGTTAATATGGGTTTATGTACCTTCTGCACATAGATCTCAATGTATTTCTGCAGGGTGTTGCGGTACAGGTAGAGGACCAGGTCGTGGACAAAGTCAAAGCGGTCACACACGATGATCAGGGGGAGCTGGTCAGTCAGCTTAGCTTCCTGTGAAGAGAGGAAAGATTGATATCAGCTCACAGAATCAAACGAACAGCTAGACTTGGCTTTCAGGGTAATTAAACAAATAAAGACTGAAGTAAGCTGAACTGTGATGTCATGCTATAGAATGCCTACTTTTCTCCCTTACCTTGAGGAAGTTCTTGACTCGTTCGGGGTCGTAGCAGTTGCTCTCTCTGCAGATCCTCTCCACCTCTTTGATCTGTCCCGTCTTACAGGCGGCCTGGATGTACTTGAAGTGGACCTCTGGGTCCTGGCTGAAATTAACGATGGAACCCAGGAAGTAGAACAGACCTGGAATGAATAGAGACAGAACTTAGTCCCTATAGGTAGAGAGGTAGGATGTGGTTGTTGAGACAGTCATGAGCATGTTCCATGCAGGTGAGGACAAGACTAGGTGGTTTGCATCAGGTGTATGGCCTGCTTACCTTCGAAGCTCTTGAAGGACTCAAAGAGCTCAGTGAGAGAGTTGGTGGAGAGCTGCTCGTGGTACTTAGAGGCCACCTGGACACAGATCTGCAGGTTCTGACGGATGTTGGCAGACAGCATGGCCCGAAGACACTCTAGAGAGTCCTCCACTGACAGGGAGCCAAAGAAGTTCACCAGCCACTGCAGGACAGAGTCAATACACATACAGAGTCTGTGCACAGACAGGAGAAATACCAGTATGCACACATTAGTCGATAAAGGTTATGTTTATTAAGAGCAAAACACAGCAAGTACACACTGTTCTCCAAGACCATGAACTCTCCAGGACATTCTATTCCATGCAGTGTGTGGTTGTGTTAGATAGTGTCCTATACCTCAGGGTTGAGCAGGTGTGTGTGCACCACAGCCCGTTTGATATCGTACAGGTCGGTGTAATGCTCCAGAGCCCTCTGCAGCAGGCCAGCTTTCTCACACAGCTGGGCAACGTGGGCACGGTCGTAGTGGGTGAACATCTGGTTGCCCAGGATGGCATCGGCCACCTGAAGCAGAAAAAAAACATCATACATGAATTTAAAATCCATGACATCATGAGTCAGTGGAAGAGAAGCAAATAAGAGTGTGGCACTAAAATAAATAAAAAAAACAACAACAAAAAAAACATACAATTGCTGTGTAAGTGTTGGGTCTGTATGGGATGGGGTGTGATGTGTGTGTACCTGTGGAGCGTGGACCAGATTCATCTCCAGCAGGCGTGTCTGCAGAGGCCCCTCAGCAGGCCTGTTGTTCTTCAGGGCGTCCAGGAGGAAGGAGGTACACTGCTGGATCAGGTTATACTCCATAAACACGTCAACGATCTGAACAGGGAGACAGACAATACATCAGCTACCACACATCAATCATGTTACTGTATACAGCACCTCACAGCGCAGCACTGAACAAGGTTTTTTTCCTTCAGAAAATGTAAATGTAAATAGGACGATAAAAGGGTTGAGATGGTGAAGACGTTTGGCCATCTGACCTGTGTGATGTCGGCCAGTGGCTCCTCGTCCTGCACCAGCATCTGGGAGAACTGCAGGCCTTGTTCTGGACTGATCCTCATCACATTCCTTAGCAGGAACATCCAGTCTGGAGTGTAGCCCACCTAGAAGGGAAATAAGGAAAAACACATCCGTTATTTAAAAACTGAATACAATCTAATTTGACCATATTAAAGAATTCCATTTTGTGTCAAGTCAAATGTTATATTGGAAAGGACTTGTCGATAGAAATACAACCACCACAACTAACCTTTTTGGCGTAGAGGACAATTTTCTGGAACTGTCCGGTCTCAGCGAAGCACTGAATGACCTTGTTGGGCACGTTGGCCCTGAGGTAGACGCTGAGGGCCAGAGTGGGGTCCACTGACTTCACCAGGTCCCCCAGCTCCTCTGAACACTCCAGCTGCAAAAAAGACATGCAATTTTCATTCACACATTACAAGCTGTAAATCCCTAACCAACACTGTCTCGAATAAAGTCCTAACCAGCCCAATAGTTACAGGGATATTTGATTAGAGCACTGCTATATGTTGAGCAATACATAATTGGAACATACAACTGTTAAGCTCAATGTTGAACATCCAAACTCAACAGTAAGAGACAACTATAGTCTCAGTTTATTATGATAACTATAGTTTCCTTGCCTTGTCCTCTTTGAGCCATTTCTCCAGCAGCTGCTTGCGTCCCTGCTGTAGGACGGGCCTGCACAGCTCCAGAGACTCAAACTTGTTGAGCTGGCCCTGGTCCAGCAGGATGCCAAAGTACTGCAGCAGTGGAGAGGTCTGGCCCGGCTGGGCCGGCACACTCTGGAACTTACGGATGGTGTCCGGGGTACGCAGGATACCCTGGGGAGGAGGAGGAAAGGAGCGTTTTGACTTTCAAAAAATGTGAACATGATACATAGAAGACCGTAGTAGTAGAAACCTTATTATACACAAGACAGCTGAAATATCATCCAAAAAACATTTACCAGATCATGATTTTCATTGTTTGGGCGTTTTGGTGCATTGGCAGTACCTTGGGAGCATTGGCGGCCACCTTGGCAGCCTCAGAGTAGTTCCCTGCAGCGAACAGGGTGTTGAACTTTCTGGCGAACAGCTCCTCGGCCCCGGCCAGGTTGTTGCGCACGGCCATGCGCAGGGCCAGGTCTGGGTTCTGGAGCACGTTGGTGATGTAGGGGATGATGTTCTCCTCCTCCACACACACTGACAACACCTGGACAAACACATTAACACACAGACAGGGTTAGAGAGCCCACTCCTATACAGACATGAAAATATGTGTACTATTACATTCGTTTATATGTACTGACAAATGTAACAAAACCGTTATATAATTCCTTTGTTAAACTCACATATTTATTCAGAATTTAACTGAACGTGTAAAAAGAATGTTGCTAGACTAGAGAATAGCATTTGTGATTTAACTACACAGATAGACATCCCCATGGAGCAGTGTGTGTGTGTGTGTTACATTAAGATGTAAAGGAGCAGCAGACTGGAGGGTTAGAGAGCCAGGAGCTTTAAGGAGATTAGGACGCCTGGCAGGATCTCCAACTGTGTTTCACATGCTGCTCTCTGCTGGAGGTGCCGTTAGATAAGTATTAAACAAGGCTTCCCTTAGCCAAGGTCACCGACAGACAGACAGACAGACACACACGTCAATTTGGGGCGGCAGGTAGCCTAGTGGTTAGCGCGATAGACTAGTAACCGAAAGGTTGCAAGAACGAATCCTCGAGCTGACAAGGTAAAAATCTGTCGTTCTGCCCCTGAACAAGGTAGTTAACCCACTGTTCCTAGGCCGTCATTGAAAATAAGAATTTGTTCTTAACTGACTTGCCTAGTTAAATAAAATAAAAAATAAAAATCGACAAAAGCACACTTCCACACAAACACACCCTGTTTTTCCACTGTCACATATATGGGACTCTCAAGTCATCATCACACAGGTACTATACAGTGTTTGTGAATTCTGAGGAGGAGAGCTGGAGCAGTAGGCTCTACAGACATGGATCAGCTTTCCATCCTCCTTAATATTTAATGGATCTGTGTGTTTTGGACAGGAAACGCAAAGATCAGCCCACTGGCATCTGGTTACTCCTGATAAAAGGATTAAAACACTCCCATTTACCCAGTGGAGACTTACCTGTCCTTTCCTGTTGACTCCAATGATGCCAGCGGTTGGTTCATGTGGGGCTGTAACAAAGATGGTCTCCCCGCTGATCCGGTTCATGTAGATACAGGTGCCAGTCTCGAGGTCATACAGGTGGATGTAGCCATATTTGGTGATGAGAAAGACAACATCTTGCTTAGAGCTGATCTAGAGGACAGAGAGCAAGGACAAGGCTTCAGAAGCTGTATCATAACAGGTATTAATGCAGAGGGCCTGCATGACTGTATGGAACAGGTTTGAGTTCTTGTCTGTGAAGTGGTTCCAGTACCTGCATGGCAACAGGGAAGTCATTCTGGGCCTCAGGAGGGAAGAACACGTCCACTGCCTTCTTTGGAAATGGCTGATTGCCTGTTGGTGGGGTTCCCACTTCAATTATGTGTAACTAGAAAAGCAAAAACACATTCAGAGGGAAAAACAACTATGAGACATCTCCCCGCTCATTTTTCTTTTTCCATTCCAGCCCTCCCTGAGTACTCCATGTCCATGCTGAGTGGAGATTCCTACCTTTCCTCCAGCTTGCCCTCGGACAGCGAAGCAGAACAGTGTCGATTCCTCTGTGTTACCCTCCATTTTGAACTGGGCGAAGCCGGCGGCGTGGCCCTCAATGGGCTGGGACACCTTCCTGTCCACAGAGTACAGCTGCATGGCTCCCACCACACGGTTTTGCTGAAATGAAGGAAAACACATAATGTACAAGAGCTTGTGCTACAGCAGTATTTTCCAGTGGTACATTAAGCCTTATCAGGGCAGAACATTTCATAATGCTGTGCAAGCTTCAAAACAGCCAAAAAGCAAGTTATTAGCATCTCAGGTCAGTGTATTGCTGTACATTAGTGTAGACACTCACACGGATTAACTTCTATGACAAACTCATTTAAAAAATAAAAAAACTCAAGTCACTTCAGGAGAATACAGCTAGCGTCAACCATAAATCCAATCTAATTCCCTCTATTTCAGTACCTGTGCTGAAATCCCAATGAGAAGCAGCCATTTCTGTTTGGCGTCAGTGCGGTAGTTGATAATTTGACAGCCTGCTAGGCTGGAGTGTCTGTCAAAGACTTTGACTGGCTGGGAGTCTCCCTCCATGCTCCAATGGTAGACGGCGTTGTCTGTGACCAGTGCTACAGTGTTGAGGGAGATCCACTTCCAGAAAGTGACGTCATCAGTCATGGTGTGAGCCTTCATCTTGCTCTTCATCTCAATGTTGAAAATCTGGAGAGTTTTTGCCGCTGAAAATTCACACATTAAAAGGTTTAGCAATATGATGATCTAACACCGTATCTCCACTAACTAATGTAAACTACTAATCACCACACACAAACAAACTAGAGGGGAAATGAAAATACTGTAATACCAAATTTCACTTGATTTAGAAATAGTGGTAGTCATGGTTTGGTGCGAGTGCCACCAAATGACCAAACAATACAGCACTTGCAATGCAGAAAGCAAGACCACAACGACGGGCAACCAATAACGTGGTAAGATCTGCATTCAGGAAGGAAAAGATCCAATCCAAAAAAAAGATAAGACATCACCAATCCACGAGGCTAATAAACAGCAACCACTAGTGACTGGGTGAACTGATAACTTCCAAACCAGTGCCTTCAGAAAGTTCATACTTCTTGACTTATTCCACATTTTGTTGTGTTACAACCTGGATTGAAAATGGGGTAAATAGATTTCTCACCCATCTACACACAATACCCCATAATGACAAAGGGAAAACAGGATATTTTGAAATGTTGCTAATTTATTGAAAATGACATACAGAAATATCTATTTTACATAAGTATTCACACCCGAGTCAATACTTTGTAGAAGAACCTTTGGCAGTGATTAATTACAGCTTTGAGTTGTCTTGGGTATGTGCAATCAGCATTGCACATCTGGATTTTGAGATTCTCCCATTCCCTCAAGCACTGTTAAGTTAGATGGGGAGCAGTAGTGAACAGCAATCTTCAAGTCATTCCACAGATTTCCAATGGGATTCAAGTCTGGGTTTTAGCTGGGCTACTCAAGAACATTCACATTCTTGTTCTGATGCCATTCCAGCGTTGCTTTGGTTGAATGCTTAGGGTCATTGTCCTGTTGAAACATAAATCTTGTCCCCAGTCTAAGGTCGTTTTCATTCTGAAGCAGATTCTCAGTAAGGATTTGCCTGTATTTGACTCCATTCATTGCTCCCTCCATCCTTACCAGTCTCACAGTCCCTGCCACTGAAAAGCATCCCCATAGCATACTGCTGCCACCACCATGCCTCATGTAGGGATGGTGTTAGAAGGGTGATGAGCTGTGCCTGGTTCTCCAGACATAGCTCTCTGCATTCAGGCCAAAGAGTTACATTTGTCATTAGACCAAAGACATTTTTTGCCTTACGCTCTTAGACTTTCACGTGCCTTTTTGCGAACTCCAGATGTGCGGTCATGTGCGTTTTTCTCAGGAGTGGCTTCCGTCTGGCCACTCTCCAATAAAGCCAATATTGGTGAAGTGCTGTAGACACGGTTGTCCTTCTGGCAGCTTCTCCTATCTCAGTCAACGAACTCTATAGTTCTGTCAGTGGTCACTTGGTTCTAGATCACCTCCCTGACCAAGGTCCTTCTTGCACGGTTGCTTCGTTTGGTCGAATGGCCAGCTCTATGCAGAGTCTGGGTAGTTCCATATTTTTTCCATTTGCCAATGATGGCAACCACTGTGCCCTTGGAGGAAATGTTAAAAACACACTAGAAATGGTTTAATACCCTTCCCCAGACATATGCCTCATCACAACTCTATTGTGGAGATCTATTGACAAATCCTTGGACTTCACAGTATAGTTTCTGCTTTGACATGCACTGTTAACTGTAGGATCTTATATTGAAAGGCGTTTCTTTCTAAATCATGTCAAACCAATTGAATTGTCCAAAAGGTGGACTACAATCAAATTGTAGTGATATCAAGGATGATCAAAGGAAACTGGATGCACCGGAGCTCAATTTGGAGTGTTATAGCAAAGGGGTGTGAATACTTGTATTTATTTTCAATAAATTTGCAAGCATTTCTAAAAACATGTTTTCACTATCATTATGGGGTATTGTGTGTAGATGGGTGAGATTTTTTTTAATCAATTTTGAATTCAGGCTGTAAAAACTAAATGTGGTATAGGTCAAGGGGTATGAATACTTTGAAGGAACTGTATAAGGTCCTTCTATTAATTATTGTTAAAAAGTCCTAATATTGTATGTGCCTAGTCATAGGTGATCTTCAAGGAGTTCAAGCAGCTCTACAGGATTCCTAACCGCAGTATGTTCATCCTGAGATGAATTAAGGAGTTTGGGGTTGGGTCTGAATGCTGATTAACGCAAGACCACAAAACACAAACTGATGACGTACGAGAAGTGTCTTTGGATGCACTGACTGACAACCATTCCATTTCAGGCTTTCCAATCACTGGCTTATTATTGGAGCAAGGAAAGGGTTTCCTATTCATTAATTTCCTCTGTCTGTAGCCTATGATGAACCTGCTATTGTTTTCAAATTTCACCACTCAAAAGTCTATAGGCCTGCATTTCCTGTTGTGTAACGCTATACACCTGGACTACAAATCACAGAACTACATTTTAAAAAATAAAACTAGCCCATCTAATGCAAAGAGAAATGACACATTGATCACTTACATTATACAATTGCAAGAAAAAGTATGTGACCCCTTTGGAATTACCTGGAATTCTGTTCTTCCTCTAAGTCAAAACAATAGACAGTGTGCTTAAACTAATAACACACAAATTGTATTTTTCTTGTCTATATTGAATACATCATTTAAACATTCAGTGTAGGTTGGAAAAAGTATGTGAACCCCTAGGCTAATGACTTTTCCAAAAGCTAATTGGTGTCAGGACTCCGCTAACCTGGAGTCCAATCAATGAGATGAGATTGGAGATGCTGGTTAGAACTGCCCTTCAATATAAAAAAATATAAAATAAATGTGAGTTTGCTATTCACATGAAGAATTGCCTGATGTGAACCATGCATCAAACAAAAGAGATCAAAGAAGACCTAAGATTAAGAATTGTTGACTGGAATGAAGCTGGAAAGGGTTACAAAAGTATCTCTAAAAGCCTTGATGTTAATCAGTCCACGGTAAGACAAATTGTCAAGAAATGGAGGAAGTTCAGCACTGTTGCTAGTCTCCCTAAGAGTGGCCGTCCTGCAAAGATGACTGCAAGAGCACAGAATGCTCAATGAGGTTAAGAAGAATCCTGGAGTGTCAGCTAAAGACTTAAAAAAAATCTCTGGAACATGCTAACACATCTGTTGATGAGTCTACGATATGTAAAACACTAAACAAGAAAGGTGTTCATGGGAGGACACCACGGAAGAAGCCACTGCTGTCCAAAAAAAAACATTGCTGCACATCTGAAGTTCGCAAAAGAGCACCTGAATGTTCAACAGCACCACTGGCAAAATATTCTGTGGACTGATGAAACTAAAGTTGAGCTGTTTGGAAGGAAGGAAGGAACACACAACACTATGTGTAGAGAGAGAAAAAAGGCACAGCACACCAATATCAAAACCTCATCCCAACTGTAAAATATGGGGGAGGGAGCTTAATGGGTTGGGGCTGCTTTGCTGCCTCATCGCCTGGACAGCTTGCTATCGTCGATGGAAAAATGAACGCCCGTGTTTATCAAGACATTTTGCAAGAGAATGTTAGGCCTGTCCAAAAGGTTGGAAAATTGACGCTCAACAGAAGTTGGGTGATGCAACAGGACAACGACCCAAATCACAGAAGTAAATCAACAACAGAATGGCTTCAACAGAAGAAAATACGCCTTCTGGAGTGGCCCAGTCAGAGTCCTGACCTCAACCGGACAGAGATGCTGTGGCATGACCTCGAGAGCGGTTCACAGACATCCCAAGAATATTGCTGAACTGAAACAGTTTTGTAAAGAGGAATGGTCCAAAATTCCTCCTAACCGTTGTGCAGGTCTGATCCACAACAACAGAAAACGTTTGGTTGAGGTTATTGCTGCCAAAGGAGGGTCAACCAGTTACTAAATCCAAGGATTCACATACTTTTCCCACCCTGCACTGTGAATGTTTACACGGTGTGATCAATAAAGACATAAAATCGTATCATTGTTTGTGTGTTATTAGTTTAAGTAGACTGTATTTGTTCATTGTTGTGACTTAGATGAAGATTAGATCAAATTTTATGACCAATTTTTGCAGAAATCCCAGTAATTCCAAAGGGTTCACATACTTTTTCTTGCCACTGTATATACACAGTACCATTTCAAAAGTTTGTGCACACCTACTCATTCAAGGGTTTTTCTTATTTTCTACATTGGAGAAAAATAGTGAAGACATCAAAACTATGAAATAACACATAAGGAATCATGTAGTAACCAAAAAAAGTGTTAGCCACCCTTTGCCTTGATGACAGCTTTGTACTCTCAACCAGCTTCATGAGGTAGTCCCCTGGAATGCTTTTCCAACAGTCTTAAAGGAGTTCCCACATATGCTGAGCACTTGTTTGCTGCGTTTCCTTCGCTCTGCGGTCCAACTCATCCCAAAAACATTTAAATTGGTTTGTGGCCGGGTGATTGTGGAGTCCTGGTCATCTGATGCAGCACTCCATCACACTCCTTCTTGGTCAAATAGCCCTTACACAGCCTGGAGGTGCATTTTGGGTCAATGTCCTGTTGAAAAACAAATGATAGTCCCCACCTGGTTTGCGCTTAGTAGATGGTGTATCGCTGCCAAATGCAGTGGTAGCCATGCTGGTTAAGTGTGCCTTGAATTCTAAATAAGTCAATCACTGACAGTGTCACCAGCAAAGCACCCCCACACCTCCTCCTTCATGTTTCACGGTGGGAACCACACATGCGGAGATCATCCATTCACCTACTCTGCATCTCACAAAGACACGGCGGTTGGAACCAAAAATCTCACATTTTAACTCATCATACCTAAAAGGACAGATTTCCACTGGTCTAATGTCCATTGCTTGTGTTCCTTGGCCCAAGAAAGTCTTCTTATTGGTGTCCTTTAGTAGTGGATTCTTTTCAGCAATTTGACCACGAAGGCCTGATTCATGCAATCTTCTCTGAACAGTTGATGTTGAGAAGTGTCTGTTACATCAAGTCTGAAGCATTTATTTGGGCTGCAATCTGAGGTGTAGTTAATTGCCAATTTCTGAGGTTGGTAAGTCGAATGAACTTATCCTCTGCAGTAGAGTTAAGTCTGGGTCTTCCTTTCCTATGGTGGTCCTCATAAGAGCCAGTTTCATCATATCGCTTGATGGTTTTCGCGACTGCACTTGAACAAACTTTCAAAGTTCTTGACATTTTCCGGATTGACTGACCATCATGTCTTAAAGTAACGATGAACTGTCGATTCTCTTTTCTTATTTGAGCTGTTCTTGCCATAATATGGACTTTGTATTTTACCAAATAGTGCCATCTTCTGTATACTACCCCTAACGTGTCCCAACACGCATCAAGGAAAAAAATTCCACAAATTAAGGCATACCTGTTAATTGAAATGCAATCCAGGTGACTACCCCATGAAGCTGGTTGAGAGAATGCCAAGAGTGTGCAAAGCTGTCATCAAGGCAAAGGGTGGCTACTTTGAAGAATCTCAAATATATTTTGATTTGTTTAACACTTTTTTGGTTACTACATGATTCCATGTGCTATTTCATCGTTTTGATGTCTCCACAATTATTCTACAATGTATAAAATAGTCAAAATAAGGAAAAACCCTGGAATAATTAGGTATGTCCAAACTTTTGACTGGTATGTACACACAAAAGTATGTGGACATCCCTTCAATTAGTGAATTTGGCCATTTCAGCCACACCCGTTGCTGACAAGTGTATAAAATCGAGCACAGAGACATGAAATCTCCGTAGACAAACATTGGCAGTAGAATGGCCTTACTTTAGAGCTCAGTGACGTTCAACGTGGCACCGTCATAGGATGCCGCCTTTCCAACAAGTCAGTTCGTAAAACTTCTGCCCTGCTATAGCTGCCCAGGTCAACTGTAAGTGCTGTTATCGTGAAATGGAAACGTCTATGAGCAAAAACGGCTCAGCCGTGAAGTGGTAGGCCACACAAGCTCACAGAACAGGACCGCCGAGTGCTGAAACATGTAGAACGTAAAAATCATCTGGTCTCAGTCACAACACTACCTACAGAGTTCCAAACTGCCTCTGGAAGCAACGTCAGCACAATAACTGTTCGTCGGGAGCTTCATGAAATGGGTGTCCATGGCCGAGCAGCCGCACACAAGCCTAAGATCACCATGTGCAATGACAAGCTTCTGCTGGAGTGGTATAAAGCTTGCCGCCATTGGACTCTGGAGCAGTGGAAATGGGTTCTCTGGAGTGATGAATCACGCTTTACCATCTGGCAGTCCGACAGACAAATTTGGGTTTGGCTGATGCCAGGAGAATGCTACCTGCCCCAATGCATACTGCCAACTTTAATATTTGGTGGAGGAGGAATAATGGTCTGAGGCTGTTTTCATGGTTCGGGCTAAGCCCCTTAGATCAAGTGAAGGGAAATCTTAACGCTACAGCATAAGTCATTTTCTACGATTCTGTGCTTCCAACTTTGTGGCAACAGTTTGGGGAAGGACCTTTCCTGTTTCAGCATGACAACGCCCCCGTGCACAAAGCGAAGTCCATACAGAAATGGTTTGTCGAAATCGGTGTGGAAGAACTTGACTGGCCTGCACAGAGCCCTGACCTCAACTCCATCTAACACCTTTGGGATGAATTGGAACGCCGACTGTGAGCCAGGCCTAATCGCCGAACATCAGTGTCCGAGCTCACTAATGCTCTTGTAGCTGAATGGAAGCAAGTCCCCGCAGCAATGTTCCAACATCTAGTGGAAAGCCTTCCCAGAAGAGTGGAGGCTGTTATAGCAGCAAAGGGGGGACCAACTCAATATTAATTACCATTATTTTTGAATAAGATGTTCGACGAGCAGGTGTCCACATACTTTTGGTCATTAGTGTATATTGTCTGACAAGTAAAATAGAATACATTATAGAATACATAGTGTCAAATCAATATTAATCAAACAAATATACAAATTAATTTGGCTACGATAGTCTAGTATTGAAATATTGCATTGCATATCTGATTTTCCTGAAGTTTAATCTGCAATACACTTGGTCTCTGAAATGCAAGGTTCTTACACTGCAGCCCAGGATGCACTGACAAAAATCATGCAAACCATGACTATTTTGGCCTATAGTCCAAGACCAGCTCTCAAACTGGATATAGTCATAATAGGGGCATGAATAATACATTATCAAAAGTTATCACAAGGATCTTGCGTCAGAGGAATGTTTCACCGTCTCAGCCTGTGCATTAGCCTTGACCTCTACGCCATTGAGACAGTAGTGTGCAATATAAAAGGTGCACAAGGCATTCTCAGATGTTTTTACTTTAACCCTTTTTTCCTCAAACCTAGAGGTCTTGATGAACTCCCTTGAATTTCCCTATTCTGTTTGCCATTTACCCTATAGCCTCCTGTTCTTTAAATCAATCCCCTTGTGCTTCCATTCTACTTTCTAACACTCTTTCCGATGTAAACAGAACATATACAGTACTGGGCAGACATTCCAACACAGTGCAAACATGATTACAACTTCCACAACTCATGATATATAAAATCCAACTCACCGTCTGCAAACATATAAGAAAGCATTAAGAAACGAAAAGAGCAAAAACAAGCAAAAATAGAAAAAGCATTCATGATAGTATGACAATTTTATCAGTGTACAAAAGGGGTTCAATTGTTTCAAATGTAGACTATAAATTGCAACTCACAAGCAGTTTTACTGCTGATTTTTTAAAACAAAATAGAAATGGACAGGCCTGTATATGGTCATTAACAGGTGAAGGAGAATGTGACAGGCCTAGATCAATAACTTGCTGACAAACAAAATCGTACGTACACAAACTCCCTTTAATATTAGGACAGCAACACATAGGGAAATGATGGCCTACAGCAGTCAATAAAGTTGAAGTTAACCACTTAGTTTGGATGAATTAAGTTGTTAAAAACACAGCCTCTGTACATATTAGTTCAGTCAAAGGAAACAAGTCAGGCTCAGTGGAAGTCCTTACCTTTGAGGGCAATAACTTTGCTAGCAGGGTTCATGATGGCGCTATCTGCAGAGATGGGCCTACGGATGGGAGTGTTGGGGTCGGCCATATCAATGATGACAACCTGTGCCTGCTCGCCCACCTTCTCTCTTATACAGATGAACTTATCAGACTCCATAGTCAGGGTGCTGAATCCAATGTTAGCTGGGTTGATCCCCAGGTTCTGGAGCTAAAGGAAATGGAATTATTACATTGTTAGAAAGATTTTGATTGAAAAAAACAATTGCTAGTGTGACTGTGTAGCAGAGGTGGTTCAGTGAACTACGCTTACATGATGAGTGAGTGAGTGATCTTGTCTGAGACCTGAAAACGTGTTGGCTCCTATCCTGGAACTAATGCCAACACTTTAGATCAGTGGGCTAACAGACCTTAAGGCTCATGCACAGGTTAATGATCAAAGCAGAGATTAAGATTTTATGTTGATGATAATTCGTACTGTAGCTATCCATTTGTACTGACTCAAACCCATTACCCTTTTATCATCCTATGGCCATAGATATAGCTAACTACATCAAAATAAATACATCAAAATAAATAATACTAACTAGCTAGGTATTGTTGATAGCTATGTTGTTTTAACCATAGAACATCTGTTGTTTAAACCAATTTAGTTTACTGAACAACTGCCTCACTTGAATGTCAGGGTAGGGGTAATCTAAGATCAGTGTCACACTAGCAAAAATAGCTAAATGTATCTATCTGGCTGTTATTGAATGGACTGTCAAACAGAAACGTATCTATCTAGTTAAGTAGTTAGCAGCCATTACTTAACATGACATATGTTTGAGTTAGCAGGCCAATTAAAATCTAAATAGCAGCTATCATATAAAAGCAGTTAACGTTACGTTTGATGGCAACCACAGAAAGTTAACGTTCACTGTCACTGTGCTAGTCTTTTCGCTAGCTAGCTAGCTAGCATAATATGGCAACGGGGAGGAGAGGTCATTCATTTCGCTGCGGGTGTTGGACAGCTAGCTACAGTTAGCTTAGCTAGCTAACAGTTAGCGAAAATCGTCAAGCAGCCGATAAAGACCTGGAGGGGTTTAGTGAGATAGTTACGATCCCTCGCCACGACTAGTATTTAGCTATATTGTTTTCATACCTGCAGGTGCTCCTGGAAGCGAATAGGTAGTATTTGAGCCATTGCGGTTTTCCTTTGCTTCTACGGAGTCCTGGAATTCTAGCTAAAAAGCTAGCTGGCTAGGTTAGCACCGTGCTAGCTACGACCTCCTCACTCACTGATTCGTATGTCGTAGTCAGACAGTGGATATTTACGTCCAAGCAAGCTGTTATTGGGAATATTTTCTAAATTGTGATTCCAAAATATTATGTCAAGTGTAGCCGCCGGATGTTTATGCGTTTTCTCCACTGCCGGAATGGATGGATGGCAGTGTCTTAAACACTGATCTCAGTCCAAACCTGCAATGGCGGCGGAAACGGCTCAAAATCTGAGACGGAAGAGGAAGCAAGACATCCAACTGCCTAATTGTTTTTGTTCATATACAGTCAGTGAACTAAACCGATAAGACACAGCTGCTATCGCATTGAGAGCCACCCCCTTAAGCAAACCGGAACTGTGACATTTTTTTCGAAGGTAAATGGCCTGAGCTAGACGTCTTCATTTAGCCACCATCTTTGTCAGAATGTTATCAATCCGGAAGCCGCTGAAGATATCTCTGGAAGGACAGACAAACCAATATTATCGTTCCACCTGTGATTTCATCTTTGGCTTTGACATGGAACAGTCTAAAACAAACCTTAATTTATCTAAGAGGGCAAACACTTATTTATTCTTATTTGTTTCACATTGATTTCCAATTTGTGCCACATCATTCGCCCTTTTACGTCAGTTCCGGATAATTCACGCTTCATCATAGGCAGCGGACTTTAAAAGTGGATATGTCCTCTGCATGATGTTCATACAGTGTAGGATGTTCATGTTCATATGTTTAAATATCGTGTCTGTCAAAAGGTCTCAGCTCTAGAATGACTCGTTTTAAGTCATGAAATGAATTCTAAACTCATAGGTGCTGTTCTATCATGCATGCTACTGTCCTGTAGCATGCATAAGGTCTCATGTATGTCCTGTCTGAATCATTGGATCATTTAATCATAAGTGGGATCCTACTCTAACCGTAGATCTAACCCTGACCATAACCATTACACAACTGTTTTAGTTGTGTCGTCCCAAGCATCACACTTTAATAGAGAAAAACATTTGATCCCTCACTCTGGAAGGAACAAAACCAGAGAAACATTCCTATATGCTGTGAGTCATATTGAAAATATCTAAATACATTTCATTCTTTCCTATTTAAAATGTTCATAAATGCGTTTGAGCTGTATTGAATACATGCACAACATCGTAATTCAATGCCTCGACAGCCAGAATATCCTGAAAATAAAGGCTTGAAAAGGATGGAAATGCACTTCAATGGAAAGACCAACAAAAGGTAAAACCCAAGACTCTGATACGTTACAAGAAGCGGCTGTATTTGACTATAAAGGCATCTCCAATCAAGTGTCTCTACAATGTTTTATTTATATTTCAGTGTAAAAAGCTTAAACTATTAGAAAAAAAACAGTAACCCAAAATAATCTCTCTTAAAAAAAAAACAATCAAAACAATTCCCATTCACCTCAATTAAAATAGAAAGAGCAATTCAGTTTTTCTAAAATTTTCCCTCAAAACAAATATATCTATTCTCCAAGGCAGTTGGTCATGGCCAATTGACTTAGTTATGGCAATTTTTTAAATTTTTTATATTTCAATGTAGTTAGAAAACACACCTAAAATTGAAAACAAAACAGTACAGTTTAGGACCACTGCACTGGCCAATGATTAGTGTCTTGTTTTGAGCAGAAGGTAAAGATGAGAGTGTGAGTGGCACACAAAATACACACTTTCTCTAGGCCAAGTACATTGCAGAAAGAACAAGGATTCCCTCCATGGCACAGAACCACAGCACTCTCCTCTCTCACAGCACTCCGGGCAGTCGTCCATCACATTCCCTTTGCATGTCTCCTCTGACTTCTCCAAGTCTGTAGAATTGAAGTTTGTGTAGTCTCTCTATTTTGGCCAATGACAGAACAGTCCACTTCGGAGTGGTAGACGTTGCTTCAAGGCAGTATAAGCTCTTGCTGTTGTGCACCAGGCCTGCAGGGAGCAGTGTGTGCTGTGGATGAAAGCCCTCAACCACAGGGTCCATGAACAATCTGGTAGTGTCCTCCCACATTCTCAAGATGGGCCAAGACAACACAACATAGGCCTAGCTTTCAAGGGTTATCTAAAAGTTTTTATTTGAAGGCAGTATGAGGTTGAAGTTGTCCAGGTTAAAGAGGATTCGTACAAAAGCCAACCATCCACTCTGCCATTACAGTAACAAGAATGAATGATATGATCTTCCCTGATTACTGAATACCCCAGTAAAAACAATGGTCTGTCTGACGAAGGGAGTGAATAGGAGCAGGATTTCTATGGGACAGATACATGGGGGGAGAGATACAACTGTACATGACAAGGAGTAAGAGCAACAGCAGCCGTGATTATGTGCTCTGCAGTGGTTGTCATGAAATGAAGGAAAAGTTGGATACAAGAAGGGATGAGTGAGGAGAGCTGGTGTCATCGCAGCAGGTGATCTAGTCCTTTGTTTGGATGTTGTTGTTAAATCGGTTCCCTGGGTTAAGGTATAATTATGTGCAATTATGTAGGTGTGTGAGAAAGAGAAAGAAAAATCCCTGGGGTACACTGGAGGGGGTGATGGGGGAGAGGTCCACACAGGGCCATAACCTCCTCTATCCATTCTATCCCCCCCGTTACGCTAGCAGAACTATGTGGAGCCCCTCTTCTGTAGCTCCTCAATAAAGGCTGTGGAACAGGAGACAAGAAACAATCAATACAACATCTGACAAAATAAGTAGTGCCTTTGCTATTTTCCCCCTCATTGGATCAGTCTGTGTGTGAAACATGGTTGTGGCCCAAAACAAATATCTGCAGTCTCACCTCCGATTATCTCCTCCTTGACTTTTTGTAACTCCTTCCTCATCTCGTCAAGAATCTCCTGCAGGAAGCAATAAAAACATTCTATCATTTACAGTATTAGTATTGTATATGATTATCTTTACTAGTCTTGGCATTAGAGGTGCAGCAGAAAATAATATTTACCCGTTTAATCCTCTCAATATCGGTCTCTTCACCACCTCCAGCATCATTATTAGCACCTGCAGGCTTCACCCTGGATGAGGTGTGGCAATGGGGGGAAAGAAAGCGAGTGGGTAGGGGAGGCAGAGAGAGAAAGGGAGGGACTGATTAAGATTGAGCATAGTCTCATCACTGTGACAACCTACGCTGTCAATCCAACCCATCACCATAGCACCACCAAAGAGGCCTCAGGAAGCACCACACATACAAAGCCACATTCTGTGAAAAACACAGACAACCCAAGGATGGCTTTCAAAGTTTCAATGACATTTAACTGTTGACCACACCACCAAATGTCCAGAAATGACAGGCCAGACAAACAATATTCCATTCTATACTACATCAAGGGATAACAAATTCCAAGAATCCTTAAATAATATAAAGTAAACTTGGAAAAGCATCCCTCAACTGTTGAATAAGGAAAAGCCATCTACAGTGTATTCGGAAGTATTCAGGCCCCTTGACTTTTTCCACATTTTGTTACGTTACAACCTTATTCTAAAATGATTAAATAAATAAAAATCCTCAGCAATCTACACACAATACCCCATAATGACAAAGTGAAAACAGGGTTTTAGAACAGAAATATCTTATTTACATAAGTATTCAGACCCTTCGCTATGTGACTAAAAATTGAGCTCAGGTGCATCCTGTTTCCATTGATCATCCCTTGAGATGTTTCTTCAACTTGGAGTAAACCTGTGGTAAATTTAATTGATTGGACATGATTTGGAAAGGCACACACCTGTCTATATAAGGTCCCACAGTTGACAGTGCATGTCAGAGCAAAAACAAAGCCATGAGGTAGAAGGAATTTTCCGTAGAGCTCAGATTCAGGATTGTTTCGAGGCACAGATCTGGGGAAGGGTACCAAAACATTTCTGCAGCATTGAAGGTCCCCAAGAACACAGTGGCCTCCATCATTCTTCAATGGAATAAGTTTGGAACCACCATGACTCTTCTCAGAGCTGGACGCCAGGCCAAACAGGGGAGAAGGGCCTTGGTCAGGGATGTGCCCAAGAATCCGATGGTCACTGACAGAACTCCAGAGTTCCTCTGTGAACCTTCCAGAAGGAAAACCATCTCTGCAGCACTCCACCAATCAGGCCTTTACGGTAGACTGGCCAGACGGAAGCCACTCCTCGGTAAAAAGGCACATGACAGCCTGCATGGAGTTGCCAAAAGGCACCTAAAGGACTCTCAGACCATGAGAAACAAGATTATCTGGTCTGATGAAATCAAAATAGAATTCTTTGGTCTGAATGTCAAGCGTCACATCTGGAGGAAACCTGGCACAATCCCTACAGTGAAGCATGGTGGTGGCAGCATCATGCTGTGGGGATGATTTTCAGCAGCAGGGACTGGGAGACTAGTCAGGAGAACAAAAGATGAACAGAGCAAAGTACAGAGAGATCTTTGATGAAAACCTTCTCCAGAGTGCTCAGGACCTCAGAGGGGTGTGAAGGTGCACCTGCCAACAGGACAACGACCCAAAGCACACAGTCAAGACAACGCAGGAATGGCTTCGGGACAAGTCTCTGAATGTCCTTGAGTGGCCCAGCCTGAGCCCAGACTTGAACTCGATCGAACATCTCTGGAAAGAGCTGAAAATAGCTGTGAAGCAACGTTCCCAATCCAACCTCATAGAGCTTGAGAGGATCTGCAGAGATGAACGGGAGGAACTCCCCAAATACAGGTGTGCCAAGCTTGTAGTGTCATACCCAAGAATTGAGGCTGTAATCGCTGCCAAAATGCTTCAACAAAGAACTGGGTAAAGGGTCTGAATACTTTAAGTTTGGGGTCACTTAGAAATGTCCTTGTTTTTGAAAGAAAAGCACATTTTTTGTCCATTAAAATAACATCAAATTGATGTCAACAGTGAAGAGGCGACTCCGGGATGCTGGTCTTCTAGGCAGAGTTGCAAAGAAAAAGACAGATCTCAGATTGGCCAATAAAAAGATACATTTAAGATGGGCAAAAGAACAGACACTGGACAGAGGACCTCTAGAAGGCTAGCATCCCGGAGTCGCCTCTTCACTGTTGACGCTGAGACTGGTGTTTTGTGGGTACTACTTAATGAAGCTGCCAGTTGAGGACTTGTGAGGCATCTGTTTCTCAAACAAGACACTAATGTACTTGTCCTCTTGCTCAGTTGTGCACCGGGGCCTCCCACTACTCTTTCTATTCTGGTTAGAGCCAGTTTGCGCTGTTCTGTGAAGGGAGTAGTACACAGCGTTGTACAATTTATTGCATGGAATAGCCTTCATTTGTCAGAACAAAAATAGACTGATGAGTTTCAGAAGAAAGTTCTTTGTTTCTAGCCATTTCGAGCCTGTAATCGAACCCACAAATGCTGAAGCTCCAGATACTCAACTAGTCTAAAGGCGGACAGTTTTCAGCTGTGCTAACATAATTACAAAAGGGTTTTCTAATGATCAATTAGCCTTTTAAAATTATAAACTTGGATTAGCTAACACAACATGCCATTGGAACACCGGGTGTTATGGTTGCTGATAAATGGGCCTCTGTACGCCTATGTAGATATTTCATAAAAAACATTTTCTTTAAAGCCGTTTCCAGCTACAATAGTCATTTACAACATTAACAATGTCTACACTGAATTTACTGATCAATTGGATGTTATTTTAATGGACAAAAAAAAAGTGCTTTTCTTTAAAAAAACAAGGACATTTCTAAGTGACCCCAAACTTTTTAACGGTAGTGTATAATTGGTTATATAGTTATGTTTATGGTAGAGAACAATGTGTTTATTCAAATGGCTGTGGATCTATCAGGGTCAAGATTTGGATAATTGTACCTTTGTTATTCCTAATCGATATCAATGACCGTGCTGCTGTGTCTTCTACCGTACTTCCCATTCTCTTTGCTGATGATACCAATTTGATTTTATCACACAAGAATTTTGATTCACTAATTAATGAAGCCAACTCAAGCATGGTCAAATGTTCTGAATGGTTCCAGATCATTTGTTTATCTTTAAATGTAAAAAAATAAACATAACAAAATTCTAACTTTAATGTATTCACTAGTATGAATAAGAAATATTGTAAAAAAAAAACAATTATAATAATAATAAAGAGCCAGAATCTCAATTGGTGGGAATGAAATGGAAGTCACATCCACTAGATTCCTTGGAGTTCTAATTGATGAAAAGTTATCCTGGAAAGATCATATTACATTTTTTGGTAGCAAAGTGATGAAATCGGTTGGTATCATCAGAAAGATTAGTGGTTTGGGTAATCAGGCTTGCTTCCTAACTCTATACTATAGTTTAAATATACCCATATCTCATTTACTGTAATATTGTCTGGGCCAGTACACATGCCTCCTACCTACACACATTACTCAAGACTAGCTACCTCCTCTAATTACCTGGCTCCATCTGCACCTTTGTTTAAGAAACTCAATATCGTGTCTATTTACGACATTAATGTACGCCAATTGTGCACTTTCATCTACAAATACCTCCCAGACAGTTTACCTAAACCCTTCAGTGGATTCTTCCAGGTTAATTATCTATCAGATATAGAGGTAACATACTCTGAAATGCTTATCTTCACATTGCCAAAACAGAATCCCTCAATAACCTTAAGCAATAACTGGGCGTCAGCCTGATGAACCAAACTATTCAGTAATCTCCATATAGCCTAACTCTCATACAAAAATGTTTTGCGTGATTACTGATCAATTCATTTATAATTAGTAGGTTTTGTTATCCGTTTTAACAAACGTTTTTGTACTCATGTATTGGATATTGTTTTTTTGTGGTGTTGTTTTCATATAAGCCCTTGGGCTTCCAACCACACCTCCACACCGTTTTTAAAAAACATTTTTAAACAAATCTGTATTGTTGTCTATCACTTGTTTTCTTTGGTACAAATGAATAAATACGAATAAAAAAAAATATCAATTCACATATCAGAATGGAATCTTGCAGCTTTTTGAGCAGACATGATAAAAGCTGTCACAGAAGTCACAGCGTTCTGCAGTCCACTAGGTGGTGCTGTCAACAGAACAATGGCCCAGCACCACGCTCTGAAGCTGTGCCCCTGTTGACCTGACAGAGGGAAGGGAGGTGGGACGGTATGTTAGGGAGAGCAGCAAAGCGTCAGTCCTGTTGTCTTGTCAGGGGAGGGACTTTGTACCTGGGACCCTGGGACAAGGGAGAGGTGGAGTCCATGCTCTTGGAGATGGAGTGATTCCTGTTTGTGAGACACACACTCTGCTCTTAGAACGGGACACAATCAATTAATCAACACACACACCTCTTTGAATTCTGAGATTGACATGCGTCCACACAGGCTGCTCTTACTACAGACACGAAGAGAACATAGGAAGCTGAAACCTTACCTTGGCATAGTGGCTGATTTCTCCCAAGGTCTTCGTCCAAGAGTGTCTAAAAAGCAGAGAGGCATATTTTAAATCCAAACTGTATAAAAGTCTAATATTAAGCAAATTTGTCTTCCAGGTACAAACAAAACAGACTGGCACACTGGCACACAGACGGTTCTCACCACTTTGGCCTTGGGACTCTGAGTCATCCTGTAGGGAGAAAGGAAACATAGTTAGACCAGCCAAACTTTTGTGTTTTCTGACTACATGGACATCTTTCAAATCTGTATTCACAACATAGTTGGCCAATAAATTAACAAATACTTACATTATCTGCCATCTTAGCAGGTGGCTTAGCCCCACCGTCTGCCATTTTTTTCCTGAACAAGACAGACAGACATAAAAGGAGAGTAAGAGTGTGAGACAACACGTAAAGATTCACTAAGCTAGATCAGAGCCATAGAGGGGCATACACAGCGCTATAGACTGAGGCGTATGGATCTGTTCATTTATAGGAGTGCGTTCAGTACCACCTACCTCCGTGCCAGGATGGATGCCATCTCACCCATCAAGCCGCCTCCTCCACCACCACCACCACCGATGGAGGCACTGGTGCGGCTTTGATCAGGCTTGGCAGCCGGTGCTGCAGTAGCAGCAACAGCACCACTACCACTATCATCCTACAGAGGGCAGTAGAAGACACAGGAGATGTTAGAGTATCGACACAACAACACTTTTAGCTCTTGCTAGCACTGCAAAACAGAGGCTCGGCATTCAAAATGAATGACATTGAAGTCCAAATCAGAAATGAATGGTGGTTGCATAAATGTGGAGATAGTTTTGTATCTATCGTTATGCTAATTCTAATCCTGATTCCACTTTCTCCTTTCTCCCTCTCACCTTGGCCACTCTGCGGAGCTTGGCACCGGCTAAGGCTGCCGCCAGGCCCCCTGCACCCCCCCCTAGGCCCCCATCTCCTCCCGGGGAGGGCAGCGGTGGGGCGGGCGGGGGTCCTGATCCTGCGGCCGGGGGTCCTGGGGGAGGAGGTCCCGGGGGTGGAGGGGGCCCAGACGGAGGAGGGCCGGGGGGTGGAGGAGGGCCCTGAGGTGCTGGGGGAGCCAATGGTGCAGCGGGCACTAGAAATAAAAAAAAGTTAAGACAGTCAGTGTACTGCGTTCAGGGAATGGGTAAAACAAATAATGGTGTGTTCAAAAAGGCTAACTGTATTGCTTTCAGTGTGACCTCTGACCTGCTGCAGCTTGTCTCTCTCTCTCCAGTCTCTCCCACTCCTGCCTCTCCTGACGCTCTGTCTCCTGCTGCTCCAGCCTCTGCTGCTCCAGCCTACAGAGATAAAACTCATGGGGAATAACACTAAGAGACAAACAAACATACACTAAACACACCCAAACAGTCAACAGATAAAGAGGCACAAATAATATAACAATGTATCTGGTGAGGCGATGAATGGGAAGGCACTACATCCTCCCTGAAAAGGAGGTCTCAAGCCAGAGGTGACCTGGCAGAGAAATTACATTTTGGTTTTCATCTTTCCACACTAATGACATGGCAAGTGAACTGTCCCAGCAATTATTTAATTAAAGCAACAACCATTTTCAAACATCCTTGTGGGCACTGTCTAATTGTGACAAATGGCTCTGGAGCAGCGTTAGACTGAGGAGCATATCTGTTATTAAATTGTGCTGACTATGCGGCTATGCTGGGTTGGTGAAGGAGCTCCTGATTAGTCCAGCACTGAAATGAAAGTACACATTTGGCCAAGAAGCCCTAATCCGGGTCAATCCAGGTTCCCTACCCCAGCACATCTGTCACCCACAGGACCTGCAGCTGCCACACATACACACTTTAAAAGCACTCTTGGTTGACTGAAGGCTGGTGTAGACTTTACTGTGAAACATTTGCTTACGAGCCCTTCCCAATGATGCAGAGTTTAAAAATAAAATATTAACAAGAGGAATAAAATACACAAGAATGGAGCTACATACAGGGAGTACCAGTACCAAATAAAATGAGCAGAGCTATGAGGTACTTGAGGTAGATACTGTATGTACAAGCAGGGTAAAGTGACTAGGCATCAGGATATATAATAAGAGTAAAATAAAGAACAGAGTAGCAGCAGCAAATGAGTGTAAAAGTGTGTATGTGTGTGTGTGCTGTTTCGGTATGTGTGTGTGTAGTGTATGTGCGCATGTAGTGTATGACAGCTGATGTTAAGGTACTGTTTGCTGGACTGTGGCAGAGTGAACAGTCTATGGTTTGGGTGGATGGAGCCATTGGCAATTTTTTGGGCCTTCCTCTGACACTGCCTGATATAGAGGTCCTGGATGGCAGGGAGTTTGGCCCCAGTGATGTACTGGGCCGTACGCACTACCCTCTGTAATGCATTGTGGTCGGAGGCCGAACAGTTGCCATACCAGGCAGTGATGCAACCCGTCAGGATGCTCTTGATGGTGCAGCTGTAAAACCTTTTGAGGATCTGAGGACCCATGTTCAATCTTTTTAGTCTCCTGAGGGGGAATAGGTTTTGTTGTGCCCTCTTCATGACTGTCTTGGTGTGCTTGTTAGTGATGTGGAACTAGTGATGTGGAAGCCATGGAACTTGAAGCTCTCCACCTGCTCCACTACAGCCCCGTCGATGAGAATGGAACACATTCCCGGAACACATTCCAGTCTGTGCTAGCAAAACAGTCCTGTAGTTTAGCATCTGCTTCATCTGACCACTTTTTTTAATAGATCGAGTCACTGGTGCTTCCTGCTTTAAATGTTTTCTTTGTAAGCAGGAATCAGGAGGATATAATTATGGTCAGATTTGCTAAATGGAGGGCGAGGGAGAGCTTTATACGCGTCTCTGTGTGTGGAGTAAAGGTGGTCTAGATGGTTTTCCCCTCTGGTTGCACATTTAACATGTTGATAGAAATGAGGTAAAACTGATTTTAGTTTCCCTGCATTAATGTCCCCGGCCACTAGGAAGGAGCACCGCCTTTGGATGAGCGTTTTCTTGTTTGCTTATGGCAGAATACAGCTCATTGAGTGCGGTTTTAGTGCCAATCTCAGTCTGTGATGGTATGTAGACAGCTACAAAAAAAACAGATGAAAACTCTAGGTAGATAGTGTGGTCTACAACATATCATGAGATCCTCTACCTCAGGCGAGCAAAACCTTGAGACTTCCTTAGATATCGTGCACCAGCTATTGTTTACAAATTTGCATAGGCCCGCGCCCCGTGTCTTACCAGAGGCTGCTGTTCTGTCCTGCAGAGTGTATAACCTGCCAGCTGTATGTTCTTAATGTTGTCGTTCAACCACAACTCGGTTAAACATAAGATATTACAGTTTTTAATGTCCCATTGGTAGGATATACGTGCTTTCAGTTAGTCCCATTTATTTTACAGCGATTGAACGTTAGCTAGCAGAACGGAAGGCAAGGGCAGATTAGCCACTCGTCGCCTGATCCTCATAAAGCATCCGGATCTCTTTCCGTGAAACCTGTGTTTCCTTTTCCAGCGAATCACGGGGATCTGGGCCTGGTCGGGTGTCTGTAGAATATCCCGCGCGTCCGACTCATTGAAGAACTCCTTGCCCAATTACAGGTGAGTAATCCTAGCTCTGATGTCCAGAAGATCTTTTCGGTCATAAGAGACAGTTGCAGCAACATTATGTACGAAACAAGTTACAAACAACGCAAAAAAACTAAACAAAATAGCATGGTTGGTTAAGAGCCGATAAGATGGCAGCCCTCCCCTTCGGCGCCATCTTGAACAAGCGGTGATGCAGCCAGTCAAGATGCTCTCGATGGTGTAGCTGTAGAACTTTGAGGATCCGAGGGCCCATGCCAAATCTTTTCAGACTCCTGAGTGGGAAGAGGTGCTGCCATGCCCGCTATTCAACTGTGCGGGTGTGTGTGGACTATGCTAACCTGTTGGGGATAGGGGGCAGTATTTGCACGGCCGGATAAAAAACGTACCCGATTTAATCTGGTTACTACTCCTGCCTAGTAACTAGAATATGCATATAATTAGTAGATTTGGATAGAAAACACCAAAGTTTCTAAAACTGTTTTAATGGTGTCTGTGAGTATAACAGAACTCATATGGCAGTCAAAACCCTGAGACAAATCCTAACAGGAAGTGGAAATCTGATGTGTGGAATCACTTCAAGCCTTTGCCATTGAAACACACAGGGACTTATTAATCATTTAGCACTTCCTAAGGCTTCCACTAGATGTCAACAGTCTTTACAAAGTGGTTTGAGTCTTCTATGGTAGAAACTGACCCAAAGAGAGGCTTGGGAAGTTGGTCGCAGGGGGAGGGCCATTACTACTATGACGCGGGCGCCCATGGGAACCCTTTTGTTCCGAAACGTTTAGTAAGACAATGCAATCGTCCGCCTTGAATATTATTGAAGCTCTGGTTGAAAAAGGCCCTAAAGATTTATGTTATACAACGTTTGACATGTTTGAACGAACGTAAATATATATTTTTTGCACATTCGTGATGACAAGTCCCGCGCGCTTCAGTACATTATGAGTAGCCTTCGGAACGCGCTAACAAGAAGGAACTATTGGGACATAAATTATTAACTTTTTCAAACAAAACTACATTTGTTGTGGACCTGGGATTCCTGGAAGTGCCTTCCGATGAAGATAATCAAAGGGAATATTTACAATAGTATATTTGATTTTAGATGGTTCCAAGATGGCGCTAACATGTATCGCCTAGCCTATTTTTCTGAGCATACCACGTCGTTAATTGCAAAGTGTGATTTCCCAGTAAAGTTATTTTTAAATCTGGCAATGCGGTTGCATTCACGAGATGTTAATCTATAATTCTTTGAATGACAATATTAAATTTTAACAATGTTTTCGAATAGTAATGAGGGAAAATATTTTCTGAACGTCACGCGCCGATGTAAAATGCTGTTTTTATATATAAATATGAACTTTATCGAACAAAAAATGCATGTATTGTGTAACATGATGTCCTAGGAGTGTCATCTGATGAAGATTGTCAAAGGTTAGTGCTGCATTTAGCTGTGTTTTGGGTATTTGTGATGCATCTAGTTGCTTTGAAAATGGCAGTGTGATTTTTTTTGGCAGGGTACTCTCCTAACATAATCTAATGTTTTGCTTTTGCTGTAAAGCCTTTTTGAAATCGGACAACGTGGTTCGATTCAGGAGAGGTGTATCCATGTTTGAGAAATTGAAGTTATAGCATTTATGAGGTTTTGTATTTCGCGCGACGCGATTCCACTGGCTGTTGACTAGGGTAAGCGTCCCACGTTCCCAGACAGGTTAAGTCCTTAGTGATGTGGAGGTTCTCGACCCACACCACAACAGCCCCGTCGATGTGGATGGGGAAGTGCTCTCCCCTCTTTCTCCTGTAGTCCACAATCAGCTTGGAGGGGACTATGGTGTTGAATGCTGAGCTGTAGTCTATGAACAGCATTCTCGCAGTTATTTCCCCTCTTATCCAGGTGGGAGACGGCAGTGTGAAGTGCAACTGAGATTGATCATCTCTGGATCACACTTGAAGCAGTACACCAGTTGTTATTAATGAAAACACTCCATTGCCTTTCGACATCCCTGAAGCCACCATCTGATCCTGCCGCTGCATGGAGAAGCCACTGAGTACTACGTGCATAGCGTATTTTCAAGTCTCTCTGATAGGAGACTCTCGAACAAAGCTCATCCATCTCATTCTTGAGTGACTGGACATTTGCCAATAAAACAGAGGAGCACCGTTCGGTTTCTCTTCACCTCAATTTTATCAGGACTCTACCTCATCTCCAGTGTCTACGCCTACAGCGTTTTGGTAGCCCATGGAACAATTGTAATAGGGTCCGGTATGAACAGTAGAACAGCTGAGTTGAAGTCAAAGGTAATCGAGGTAAGTAACTGTCGATCTGATGCCCAGAAGTGCTTAGGCTATCATATGTGACAATACTATGAACTTTCTGTACAAAAAAAGTTATGATAAACACGATAAAAGTCACTATATAGCAAAGGAGTAGGAGCTCGTAAGATGCCGCCCCTTACCATCGGTACCATCTTGACAATCATATCTGTGACCATTACTACCACCATTTGATGGACAATCTTGCCAGCCTATCCCAGAGCCTCCCCAGTGTGTTATATATTGCCCATTAGACTAAATGAGATTAACAGGTAAAAGCTGGGCGTATCCTTGGCGAGTGTGGGGTCCACAGGGAGAGGAGTTGTTGGGAAAGGATAGATTCTGATGTCAAAGAGTTGACCTTCTTTCGCTTTACAGACTCGGACATCAAGAGGCTGGCTGAGGGCTAAGCAGCGTAAGGCTAATGCTGACAAATCCTTTGAGTCAGTGTACATGTGTGGTTATGTAAAACCAGGTCAGTGGGACTCTGGTCATACGAAGCTATTTTGTCATGATACTTGTATTGACCCTTAATTACAACTCAATCTGGAAGTAAAGGTGAGAGTACTGTACTCCCCCCCTCCCACCCCAGATATTCCACACTTGGTACCTCCGCTGCTGTTCCAGTTCCTCTGGGGAGGGTCCATTTGACACTGGGCGGGGGAGGGTAGCATAACCTGGAGATAGAGAGGGGAAAGAGAGTATAACTTAGGAAGAAAGCTGTGAGATGCAAGTCATGCTCATGTTTCTACACATGCATCTCTCGCAATTCTTTCTCAGACAGTGCTGTGCCTTTAGGTAATTGCAAAGCATGTTGAGGCTGCATGTATGATCCATTCTAATAGTACCTGCGTCTGACAGGGAATTGAGCACTTCCAGTGCGTGGGCGATTCCGTTGGCGAAGAGGGCAGCATCCTCCTTACTGCCAAAGTTGAGCCCCCACACCTGCCGCGTGTCCCGCCACTGGTGGAAGTTGGGCGTGGCCTCATTGTACTTCAGGCCTTTCACAATAGGACAGTTAATCACCACCTTAGAGAGAGAGAGAAGGGGGTCGGAGTCAAGACATGACACTCCCAACATTGGCATATCATGGATACCACTTCTTTATCAAAAAACAAGGTGATGCTCTGTATAGTTGAAATGAACAAACTGCAGATTTTAGATAAGAGAACCGTCTTTACTCATGTTGTATGGAAGGAACTACATTGGTTATGGCAATACTAGGCCTTAATACTGACACTCAGTGATAAAAATCCATACCGGTATGTAGATCCATTCCGGTATAGATGATATATCGCCCAGCTCTAATTGTTCGTGTTTAGGGTGCATCTCAGTCTAATCTTCCCTAATTGAAAGCTTTTTCCATATTGCACTCAGCCTGTGCTTTCAGCTCAAGGAGAGGAAGCCAGTTTGGACAAGAGAAATGCACCCTAGGTTTATATCCGTCCAGCAGGTGGCACCAGCCTGGTGATTCAATACAAGCCATGGTGCTCTGGGTTTGAGTGACTCAGTCTGAATGTGCTGATGCATCGTTTCTGTTTTACAACCCCTGAATTCCACAGAGCGGAGGAGCGAGCGCCTTAACTCCCCGCGCCAAAAGAGTCAGGGAGAGAGAGAGACGCAGACACAGAGATACTCAGAAAGAGAGAGAGCAAGAGAACAAAGGGGAGGGAGGGAGGGGAGAGACGCAAACAGAGGCAACAGAGATGAGAGATCGGGAAGGCATCCTTAAATTGTCACAGGAAGTGGTTGAGCTGGCCAACCACCTCTCAGGAAACATACGTCTATGGGGAACAGTCAGGCGACTGGATGTTTAATGAGAGGATGGTATGGAGAGGGAGGAGAGGGAGAGGGATGGGGTGGTGAAATACTGTATCTATACTGAACATAAATGCAACGATTTTACTGAGTTACAGTTCATAAAAGGAAATTATTAAATTTAAATAAATTAATTAGGCCCTAATCTATAGATCTTACATGACTGGGCAGGGGGGGTGCAACCATGGGTGGGAATAGGCCCACCCATTGGGGAGCCAGGCCCAGCCAATCAGTTTTTCCCTACAAAAGGGCTTTATTACAGACAGAAATTCTCCTCAGTTTAATCAGCTGTCCGGATGGCTGACCTCAGATGATCCCTCAGGTTAAGAAGCCAGATGTGGAGGTCCTGGGCTGGCATGGTTACACGTGGTCTGCGGTTGTGAGGGCGGTTGGACGTACTGCCAAATTCTCAACAACAAAAAAAGAAAATTCTGGCAACAGCTCTGGTGGACATTCTTGCAGTCAGCATGCCAATTACACACTCCCTCAAAACTTTAGACTGTGGCATTGTCTAGTGTGCCAAAACTGCACATTTTAGAGTGGCCTTTTATTGTCCCCAGCACAAGGTGCACCTGTGTAATGATCATGCTGTTTAATCAGCTTCTTGATATGCCACACCTGTCAGCTGGATGGATTATCTTGTCAAATGAGAAAATGCCCACTAGCAAGGATGTAAACAAATTTGTACACAAAATTGGAGAGAAATAAGCTTTTTGTGGGTATGGATAATTTATGGGATCTTTTATTTCAGCTCATGAAACCAACACTTTACATGTTGCATGTATATTTCTGTTCAGTATATATAGTGCTGTTTGTCTAGTTTTATTGTTAAAGCTGCAACAGTAGAGGTGGTGTAAGTATTGATAGGCCCCATGTGCTCAATGCCACCCAGGCCTGCATTAGGCTATTGGCCCTTATGGGGGAACTATAGTAGACAGAACACAGCTCTTTGACCCAGCACAGAGAACCTGGTGGGGACTCTGTGCTTGCATTACTGAGGAAGTTAGTGGTGTTAGTCTGCCTGTGCATGGCCACAGGTGGAAAAAGGGCTGATTCACAGTTGTACAGCTGGCAGGGCTTGTTGGTACTGTTGATGTACAACATCACACAATCAGTGAAACATGCATGCACAGACTTAAACCCATAGATAATGTAAATAGACACACACACACACACACACACACACACACAACCTGTTGATCTGTCTGCATCTTGCGTCCCACCACTCTGAAGGCGTTAGTAGAGGGGTTGTGGTAGATCTGGACCCTGCTGAAGTTCTGCGGCCCTGTTCCTGCCGGGAGCCACTTCTTATTCCCATCATCATAGATCATCACCGTGGCCCGAGCCTGGCAGGTACTGGACTCACTAAGGGAGAGACAGAAAGAGAGTTATTGTTAGAGGTCGACCGATTAATCGGCATGGCCGATTTCAAGTTCACATAACAACCGGTAATCTGCCTTTTTGGACGCCGATTATGGCCGATTACATTGCAATCCATGAGGAGACTGTGTGGCAGGCTGACCACATGTTACGCGAGTGCAGCATCAAAAGGACCTTGTGGCTGCAATGAGCCAAGGTAAGTTGCTAGCTAGCATGAAACTTTTTTTTTTTTTAAATCGCTCTTTACATAATCACTAGTTAACTACACATGGTTGATGATATTACTAGTTTAACTAGCTTGTCCTGCGTTGCATATAATCAATGCGGTGCCTGTTAATTTAGCATCGAATCACAGCCTACTTCAACTTGATTTAACAAAAGCGCATTCGCGAAAAAAGCACCATCGTTGCAATAATGTACCTAACCATAAACATCAATGCCTTTCTTAAAATCTACACACAAGTATATTTTCTAAAACATGCATATGTAGTTAAAATAAATTAATGTTAGCAGCAATATTAACTAGGGAAATTGTGTCAATTCTCGTGTTCAGTGCAAGCAGAGTCAGGGTATATTCAGCAGTTTGGGCTGCCTGGCTCGTTGCGAACTGTTGAAAGGCCATTTATTCCTAACAAAGACCGTAATTAATTTGCCAGATTTTTACATAATTATGACATAACATTGAAGGTTGTGCAATGTAACAGCAATATTTAGACTTAGGGTTGCCACCCGTTAGATAAAATACGGAACGGTTCCGTATTTCACTGAAAGAATAAATGTTATGTTTTCGAAATGATAGTTTCCGGATATTACCATATTAATGACCAAAGGATTGTATTTCTCTGTGTTTATTATATTATAATTACGAATTAAGATTTGATAGAGGAGTCTGAGTGGTGGTAGGCAGCAGCAGGCTCGTAAGCATTCATTCAAACAGCAGCTCTAAGCAAAGCTGAGATGCACAGCGCTGTTTATGACTTATCAACTCCCAAGATTAGGCTGGCAATACTACAAGTGCCTATAAGAACATCCAAGAGTCAAAGGTACATGAAATACAAATGGTAGAGAGAGAAAGTCCTATAATTCCTATAATAACTACAACCTAAAACTTCTTACCTGGGAATATTAAAGACGCATGTTAAAAAGGAACCACCAGCTTTCACATGTTCCCATGTTCTGAGCAAGGAACTTGAACGTTAGCTTTTTTACATGGCACATATTGCACTTTTACTTTCTTCTCCAACATTGTGTTCTTGCATTATAAACTAAATTGAATGTTTCATTATTTAATTTGAGACTAAATTGATTTTATTTCTGTATTATATTAAGTTAAAATAAGTGTTCATTGTTCATTCAGTATTGTTGTAATTGTCATTAATTACAAATTTTTATATATATATATATATATATATATATATATATATATATATATATATATATATATATATATATATATATAAAAAAAGAAAAGAAAAAAAGAAATAAATAAATAAATATAAATATATATATATATATATATATACACACACTGCTCAAAAAAATAAAGGGAACACTTAAACAACACATCCTAGATCTGAATGAAATAGATAATCTTATTAAATACTTTTTTCTTTACATAGTTGAATGTGCTGACAACAAAATCACAAAAATAATCAATGGAAATCCAATTTATCAACCCATGGAGGTCTGGATTTGGAGTCACACTCAAAATTAAAGTGGAAAACCACACTACAGGCTGATCCAACTTTGATGTAATGTCCTTAAAACAAGTCAAAATGAGGATCAGTAGTGTGTGTGGCCTCCACCTGCCTGTATGGCCTCCCTACAACGCCTGGGCATGCTCCTGATGAGGTGGCGGATGGTCTCCTGAGGGATCTCCTCCAAGACCTGGACTAAAGCATCCGCCAACTCCTGGACAGTCTGTGGTGCAACGTGGCGTTGGTGGATGGAGCGAGACATGATGTCCCAGATGTGCTCAATTGGATTCAGGTCTGCGGAACGGGCGGGCCAGTCCATAGCATCAATGCCTTCCTCTTGCAGGAACTGCTGACACACTCCAGCCACATGAGGTCTAGCATTGTCTTGCATTAGGAGGAACCCAGGGCCAACCGCACCAGCATATCATCTCATAAGGGGTCTGAGGATCTCATCTCGGTACCTAATGGCAGTCAGGCTACCTCTGGCGAGCACATGGAGGGCTGTGCGGCCCCCCAAAGAAATGCCACCCCACACCATGACTGACCCACCGCCAAACCTGCTGGAGGATGTTGCAGGCAGCAGAATGTTCTCCACGGCGTCTCCAGACTCTGTCACGTCTGTAACTTGCTCAGTGTGAACCTGCTTTCATCTGTGAAGAGCACAGGGTGCCAGTGGCGAATTTGCCAATCTTGGTGTTCTCTGGCAAATGCCAAACGTCCTGCACGGTGTTGGGCTGTAAGCACAACCACCACCTGTGGACGTCGGGCCCTCATACCACCCTCATGGAGTCTGTTTCTGACCGTTTGAGCAGACACATGCACATTTGTGGCCTGCTGGAGGTCATTTTGCAGGGCTCTGGCAGTGCTTCTCCTGCTCCTCTTTGCACAAAGGCGGAGGTAGTGGTCCTGCTGCTGGGTTGTTGCCCTCCTACAGCCTCCTCCACGTCTTCTGATGTACTGGCCTGTCTCCTGGTAGCGCCTCCATGCTCTGGACACTATGCTGACAGACACAGCAAACCTTCTTGCCACAGCTCGCATTGATGTGCCATCCTGGATGAGCTGCACTACCTGAGCCACTTGTGTGGGTTGTAGACTCCGTCTCATGCTACCACTAGAGTGAAAGCACCGCCAGCATTCAAAAGTGACCAAAACATCAGCCAGGAAGCATAGGAACTGAGAAGTGGTCTGTGGTCCCCACCTGCAGAACCACTCCTTTATTGGGGGTGTCTTGCTAATTGCCTATAATTTCCACCTGTTGTCTATTCCATTTACACAACAGCATGTGAAATGTATTGTCAATCAGTGTTGCTTCCTAAGTGGACAGTTTGATTTCACAGAAGTATGATTGACTTGGAGTTACATTGTGTTGTTTAAGTGTTCCCTTTATTTTTTTGAGCAGTGTATATATAAAAAAATTATAATAATAAAAATTAAAAAAAAATAATAATAATAAATAAAATACAAAAAAAACAACAAAAAAAAAAATTAAAAAAAATCAGCCGATTAATCTGTATCGGCTTTTTTTGGACCTCCAATAAATCGGTATCGGGAGTTGAAAAATCAGTTATTGTACAAATTAATTATTTATTATGCAAAAGAAAACTTAATGAGTTGAATTGATAGAGATAGTGAGAGATTGAAAGCCAGCCTGCCAGCTTAGTGGAGTCTGCCACTAGCACAGTCAGTGTAGTCAGCTCAGCTATCCCCATTGAGACCGTGTCTGTGCCTCGACCTAGGTTGGGCAAAATTAAAGATGGCGGTGTTCGCCTTAGCAATCTCACTAGTATAAAAGACCTCCTCCATCCCTGCCATTATTGAAAGAGATTGTGATACCTTACATCTCAAAATAGGACTACTTAATGTTAGATCCCTCACTTCAAAGGCAGTTATAGTCAATGAACTAATCACTGATCATAATCTTGATGTGATTGGCCTGACTGAAACATGGCTTAAGCCTGATGAATTTACTGTGTTAAATGAGGCCTCACCCCAGGGTTACACTAGTGACCATATCCCCCGTGCATCCCGCAAAGGTGGAGGTGTTGCTAACATTTACGATAGCAAATTTCAATTTACAAAAAAAAAACCAACGACGTTTTCGTCTTTTGAGCTTTTAGTCATGAAATCTATGCAGCCTACTCAATCACTTTTTATAGCTACTGTTTACAGGCCTCCTGGGCCATATGCAGCATTCCTCACTGAGTTCCCTGAATTCCTATCGGACCTTGTAGTCATCGCAGATAATATTCAAATTTTTGGTGACTTTAATATTCACATGGAAAAGTCCACTGACCCACTCCAAAAGGCTTTCGGAGCCATCATCGACTCAGTGGGTTTTGTCCAACATGTCTCTGGACCTACTCACTGCCACAGTCATACTCTGGACCTAGTTTTGTCCCATGGAATAAATGTTGTGGATCTTAATGTTTTTCCTCATAATCCTGGACTATCGGACCACCATTTTATTACGTTTGCAATCGCAACAAATAATCTGCTCAGACCCCAACCAAGAAGCATTAAAAGTCGTGCTATAAATTCTCAGACAACCCAAAGATTCCTTGATGCCCTTCCAGACTCCCTGTGCCTGCCCAAGGATGTCAGAGGACAAAAATCAGTTAACCACCTAACCAAGGAATTCAATTTAACCTTGCGCAATACCCTAGATGCAGTTGCACCCCTAAAAACTAAAAACATTTGTCATAAGAAACTAGCTCCCTGGTATACAGAAAATACACGAGCTCTGAAGCAAGCTTCCAGAAAATTGGAACGGAAACGGCGCCACACCAAACTGGAAGTCTTCCGACTAGCTTGGAAAGACAGTACCGTGCAGTATCGAAGAGCCCTCACTGCTGCTCGATCATCCTATTTTTCCAACTTAATTGAGGAAAATAAGAACAATCCGAAATTTATTTTTGATACTGTCGCAAAGCTAACTAAGAAGCAGCATTCCCCAAGAGAGGATGGCTCTCACTTCAGCAGTAATGAATTCATGAACTTCTTTGAGGGATCTTTGAGGGAAAAGATCATGATCATTAGAAAGCAAATTACAGACTCCTCTTTAAATCTGCGTATTCCTCCAAAGCTCCGTTGTCCTGAGTCTGCACAACCCTGCCAGGACATAGTATTAAAAACTTGAGTGTCTCCCTTGATCCTCTCTCTCTTGACACAATGATGAAAATAATCATGGCCTCTAAACCTTCAAGCTGCATACTGGACCCTATTCCAACTAAACTACTGAAAGAGCTGCTTTCTGTGCTTGGCCCTCCTATGTTGAACATAATAAACGGCTTTCTATCCACCGGATGTGTACCAAACTCACTAAAAGTGGCAGTAATAAAGCCTCTCTTGAAAAAGCCAAATCATGACCCAGAAATTATAAAAAACTATTGGCCTATATCGAATCTTCCATTCCTCTCAAACATTTGAGAAAAAGCTGTTGTGCAGCAGCTCACTGCCTTCCTGAAGACAAACAATGTATACGAAACGCTTCAGTCTGGTTTTAGACCCCATCATAGCACTGAGACTGCACTTGTGAAAGTGGTAAATGACCTTTTAATGACGTCAGACCGAGGCTCTGCATCTGTCCTCGTGCTCCTAGATCTTAGTGCTGCTTTTGATACCATCGATCACCACATTCTTTTGGAGAGATTGGAAACCCAAATTGGTCTACATGGACAAGTTCTGGCCTGGTTTAGATCTTATCTGTCAGAAAGATATCAGTTTGTCTCTGTGAATGGTTTGTCCTCTGACAAATCAACTGTAAATTTCGGTGTTCCTCAAGGTTCCGTTTTAGGACCACTATTGTTTTCACTATATATTTTACCTCTTGGGGATGTCATTCGAAAACATAATGTTAAATTTAACTGCTATGCGGATGACACACAGCTGTACATTTCAATGAAACATGGTGAAGCCCCAAAATTGCCCTCGCTAGAAGCCTGTGTCTCAGACATAAGGAAGTGAATGGCTGAAACTTTCTACTTTTAAACTCAGACAAAACAGAGATGCTTGTTCTAGGTCCCAAGAAACAAAGAGATCTTCTGTTGAATCTGATAATTAATCTGGATGGTTGTACAGTCGTCTCAAATAAAACTGAAGGACCTCGGCGTTACTCTGGACCCTGATCTCTCTTTTGAAGAACATTTCAAGACTGTTTCAAGGACAGCTTTTTTCCATCTACTTAACATTGCAAAAATCAGAAACTTTCTGCCCAAAAATGACACAGAAAAATTAATCCATGCCTTTGTTACTTCTAGGTTGGACTACTGCAATGCTCTACTTTCCGGCTACCCGGATAAAGCACTAAATAAACTTCAGTTAGTGCTAAATACGGCTGCTTGAATCCTGACTAGAACCAAAAAATGTGATCATATTACTCCAGTGCTAGCCTCCCTACACTGGCTTCCTGTTAAGGCAAGGGCTGATTTCAAGGTTTTACTGCTAACCTACAAAGCATTACATGGGCTCGCTCCTACCCATCTTTCCGATTTGGTCCTGCCGTACATACCTACACGTACGCTACGGTCACAAGACGCGGGCCTCCTAATTGTTCCTAGAATTCTAAGCAAACAGCTGGAGGCAGGGCTTTCTCCTATAGAGCTCCATTTTTATGGAATAGTCTGCCTACCCATGTGAGAGACGCAGACTCAGTCTCAACCTTTAAGTCTTTACTGAAGACACATCTCTTCAGTAGGTCCTATGATTAAGTGTAGTCTGGCCCAGGGGTGTGAAGGTGAACGGAAAGGCTGGAGCAACGAACCGCCCTTGCTGTCTCTGCCTGGCCGGTTTCCCCTCTTTCCACTGGGATTCTCTGCCTCTACCCCTATTACAGGGGCTGAGTCACTGGCTTACTGGTGTTCTTCCATGCCGTCCCTCGGAGGGGTGCGTCACTTGAGTGGGTTGAGTCACCGACGTGGTCTTCCTGTCTGGGTTGGCGCCGCCCCTTGGGTTGTGCCGTGGCGGAGATCTTTGTGGGCTATACTCGGCCTTGTCTCGGGATGGTATGTTGGTGGTTGGAGATATCCCTCCAGTGGTGTGGAGGCTGTGCTTTGGCAAAGTGGGTGGGGTTATATCCTACCTGTTTGGCCCTGTCCGGGGGTTTCATCGGATGGGGCCACAGTGTCTCCTGACCCCTCCTGTCTCAGCCTCCAGTATTTATGCTGCAGTAGTTTATGTGTCGGGGGGCTAGGGTCAGTCTGTCACATCTGGAGTATTTCTCTTGTCTTTTCCGGTGTCCTGTGTGAATTTAAATATGCTCTCTCTAATTCTCTCTTTCTTTCTTTCTCTCCCTCTCTCGGAGGACCTGAGCCCTAGGACCATGCCTCAGGACTACCTGGCTTGATGACTCCTTGCTGTCCCCAGTTCACCTGGCCGTACTGCTGCTCCAGTTCCAACTGTTCTGCCTGCGGCTATGGAACCCTGACCTGTTCACCGGACGTGCTACCTGTCCCAGACCTGCTGGAACCCTGACCTGCTGGAATCCTGACCTGTTCACCGGACGTGCTACCGGTCCCAGACCTGCTGTTTTCAACTCTCTAGAGACAGCAGGAGCGGTAGCGATACTCTCAAAGATCGGCTATGAAAAAGCCAACTGACACTTACTCTTGTGTTACTGACTTGTTGCACCCTCGACAACTACTATGATTATTATTATTTGACCATGCTGGTAATTTATGAACATTTGAACATCTTGGCCATGTGCTAAGTCGCTCTGGATAAGAGCGTCTGCTAAATGACTAAAATGTAAATGTAATAATCTCCACCCGGCACAGCCAGAAGAGGACTGGCCACCCCTCATAGCCTGGCTCCTCTCTAGGTTTCTTCCTAGGTTTTGGCCTTTCTAGGGAGTTTTTCCTAGCCACCGTGCTTCTACTCCTGCATTGCTTGCTGTTTGGGGTTTTAGGCTGGGTTTCTGTACAGTACTTTGTGATATCAGCTGATGTAAGAAGGGCTAAATAAATACATTTTATTTGATTTTGACTTGAAAGGAGAAGAAGGGATGTGTTGGGTGAGGGGTCAATGATGGAGGAGGGAACCAGGGGCAAGTATGGTGGAGTACAGTGGGGTAGGAAGAGAGGGAGGGGAGAAGATGGGACAGGGAGCAGAGGGGGAGAAAGAATCAGAAACATTAGCCAGGTCACACGCTGCCATAAACAAGACATACTTGAGAGTTGAGCCAGTCCATACAGGCCATCATCCAGTTGCTCTGGTCAAACTCACCCAGCCACTGTCACACTATGGCTGTCAATGGACCCACTGATGCAAGCCAGCACAATAAACTCTTAATGAAGGGAGGAAGCAACAGGTAATACACCATATTGAATGGTGTCTCTTCAGCACAATCAACAGGCCATTTATACACCTGTGAGTGTATAGTCAAAGTGTAGGCCCTCCCTTGACATGTGTATTATGACAATATATGCACTGATGCATTTACCAGATGTTCGTGTGTGTGAAAGACAGTTTGGGAAGAGATGGATTAAGAGTAGGAGAAACAGACCAGACAGACAAGGATAGAGAGACAGAGAGGGACTAAAAGAGCAGGAAAGCAGTAGGGTCATTCCACCAATTTGGTGCCTTTTGAGAAGTGTAACTTGGTAAAAAAAATATATACATTTGATCGAATGTAAAAATTAGGTGAAATCTGTCATAAAAAAAGCACATGTTCAATTTCATAAAAAACATGTTTTCCCATCTCAAGAAGTTAAATGAAAAATGACTATAGTAAGAGTTGACGATTTCATCTTAAAATCAGCCATGAATCTCCTTGTGATGGGAAATGGAAACTTGTTTGCAACAGCGAGTGGCAATTGAATGCAAGCATCATTAACATTTTTCAAATTGTTAAAACATTTCTAGCCCTGAGTAACAGGGTTGACGTGTTTTACTCGACACGCTGGGTTTTCCAACACAAAACAGCAGAAATTGGACAAAAATAATAGAACCAGCTCACCTGCTTTTACACAATGATGTTTTATTTTCAATGTTTCTTTTGAAAATAATTTTAAAAAAAAGAATAATTTCAGCGTATTAAAACAAGAAAGAGTTCAGTAAAAGTAACAGGGTTGACCTTAAAAACGAGGGACAGATGTAAATTAATCACTAAATCAGATTATGATTTATTTAATCTTCAGAAATTACTTCGTCAAGCAACAAAATAACTACTTTACAATGATTGTCAAAACTCGGTGTTAAGTGGGTTAAATGTTGGGGTTAAGTGGGTTAAAATCTTCCTAGAACTCAGAGGCGGCAGGTAGCCTAGTGGTTAGAGCATTGGACAAGTAACCGAAAGGTTGCAAGATCAAATCCCCTTGCTGACAAAGTAAAAATCTGTCGTTCTGCCCGTCATTGAAAATAAGAATTAGTTCTTAAGTGACTTGCCTAGATAAATAAAGGTAAAATAAACAGAGGATACACAAAAGGGACATGTCAAAATTAAGAATTTCGGTACTTTAGCAAGTCTTAATTCAGATTTATTGAATTCGCCATGTGGTCTATGTTAAAATGCACTTCATTTAATAGAACAGGCTTTTAAAATTCAATATTGGTCCACAATTTCTACTTAAAATATCAAAAGGGACACAAAAGGCACTCTTCATGAAAGGATACATTAAAATGGCCAATTTTATGACAAGAGGAAAGATGGTTTGATCCAAAATAAGATTGTTTGGGAACAACAATGGAGGCTGACAAAGACCGGAAGCTCTGCTGTGCTCCGGGTCTGAGAGGAGGATCTGGAACCTTCCACCTGCACAACATCAACATCTCCTCCCACCCACCCACAGGGAGAGCCCTTACAGATAGCTGACTGCCATGCAGGCTCCTAGGGCAGCTTTGCATTAAGTCCCACAGACAGAAAAATAACACTGGAAATGCAACCTGTTCTTAGGGAAAATGTACCAGCTAATACAAACCTTGGCACTTTCACAGCCCCTGGTATATAAGAGAAATTAAACAAAATGTAGACACTACTGGAAATACAAACCGATCTATAGGAGAGGACTGCAGTGTTATGCAAGTAGGCTTATGTGCAGTGGCACTGACAGACCAGTGTCACTAACTAGAGCCAGGCATGGTGACATGGTGCTGGCAGGGTGACAATGACAGATGGTGAGGGCCTCCCCGATGCTCTGGCTCATGTCAAGGCTCACACACACTCCCCTAGTCACACATACAGGGGAAGACAAAACTGTTTTTTCAACCACTCCACAAATTTCTTGTTAACAAACTATAGTTTTGGCAAGTCGGTTAGGACATCTACTTTGTGCATGACACAAGTCATTTTTCCAACAATTGTTTACAGACAGATTATTTCACTGTATCACAATTCCAGTGGGTCAGAAGTTTACATACACTAAGTTGACTGTGCCTTTAAACAGCTTGGAAAATTCCAGAAAATTATGTTGTGGCTTTCGAAGCTTCTGATAGGTTAATTGACATCATTTGAGTCAATTGGAGGTGTACCTGTGGATGAATTTCAAGGCCTACCTTCAAACTCAGTGCCTCTTTGCTTGACATCATGGGAAAATCACAATAAATCAGCCAAGACATCAGAAAAAAAATTGTAGACCTCCACAAGTCTGGTTAATCCTTGGGAGCAATTTCCAAACGCCTGAAAGGTACCACGTTCATCTGTGCAAACAATAGTATGCAAGTATAAACACCATGGGACCACGTAGCCATCATACCGCTCAGGAAGGAGATGCGTTCTGTCTCCTAGAGATGGACGTACTTTAGTGCGAAAAGTGAAAATCAATCCCAGAACAACAGCAAAGGACCTTGTGAAGATGCTGGAGAAAACAGGTACAAAAGTATCTATATCCACAGTAAAACGAGTCCTATATCGATATAACCTGAAAGGCCGCTCAGCAAGGAAGAAGCCACTGCTCCAAAACCCCCATAAAAAAAAGCCAGACTACGGTTTGCAACTGCACATGGGGACAAAGATCGTACTTTTTGGAGAAATGTCCTCTGGTCTGATGAAACAAAAATAGAACTGCTTGGCCATATTGACCATCGTTATGTTTGGAGGAAAAAGGGGGAGGCTTGCAAGCCGAAGAACACCATCCCAACCATGAAGCATGGGGGTGGCAGCATCATGTTGTGGGGGTGCTTTGCTGCAGGAGGGTCTGGTGCACTTCACAAAATAGATCATGAGGAAGGAAAACCATGTGGATATATTGAAGCAACATCTCAAGACAACAATGTCAAGGTATTGGAGTGGCCATCACAAAGCCCTGACCTCAATCCTATAGAAAATTTGTGGGCAGAACTGAAAAAGCGTGTGCGACCAAGGAGGCCTACAAACCTGACTCATTTACACCAGCTCTGTCAGGAGGAATGGGCCAAAATTCACCCAACTTATTGTGGGAAGCCTGTGGAAGGCTATTCGAAGCATTTGACCCAAGTTAAACAATTTAAAGGCAATGGTACCAAATAATAATTGAGAGCATGTAAACTTCTGACCCACTGGGAATGTGATGAAAGAAATAAAAGCTGAAATAAATAATTCTCCACTATTATTCTGACATTTCACATTCTTAAAATAAAGTGGTGATCCTAACTGACCTAAAACAGGGAATTGTTGCTGGGATTAAATATCAGGAATTGTGAAAAACTGAGTTTAAATGTATTTGGATAAGGTGTATGTCAACTTCCGACTTCAACTGTAGATTTCTACTTTTCAATTCACATTACATCCTTGCCTTACCTTTCACAGTAGCCACTAAGCAAACTACTTAACAATCTGAGCAACTTTTCATCTAAGACATTACAATATTGAATAATGCAACAATCCACAAGCATGTGCTGACAATTAAAAGGGTTTATTTTCTCATCCCTACACATCAAATTAGCTGACAATACACATCTAACTCCTGCTAGCTAGTTTCAAGTTATTGTCATGTTCACTAGTACAGTGAAATGCCTTACTTGCTCTTTCACAAGTTCGCCAGTTTACATTGCAGTATATGTGTAGCCCACGGTATTTTGGCTTAAAGTCTAATAAGTGTGAAGACCGAGAGGAAGACAGTGAAGGAGAGGGAGCAGACTGTCAGAGAGCATGCCTCATTTCTCTCCTTTTCCATCTCTTCTCCCACTTCACCTCTCTCCAGTCTGTGATACAATCTCCCACTTCCTGTGACACAGCTCTGTAGCCACAGCCCACTTCCTGCTCCCAGCAATGCCTAATAAGGATTGACTCAGCCTGACTAGTGAACAATAGACACACGCTCATACATATACACAAACTCACCCTTTCAAGTTTACCCACTCATGTGCCCACTGTTGACCTAAATGTTTGTTAGGTAAGGCATGTGAAGAAAGGAGGAAGTGATTTAAAAGATGTCCCTGGCTGGGGACACAGCGGTGTGAGGGAAGAGGGTGAGGAAAGAGATGTGGATCGTGGTCAGTAGACACGGAAACAGAAGTGCAAGCTGAACTTTTCCAGCAAGAATGCCAATATTCCATTTAAAAAGGTTTGCTCACATTTGTTTTTAGTGAATGCAACCCACCCAGGTATGGAGCAGTGAGGGCAGCTCCGAACTGGTAAGGTACAGAGAAAAGGGACTGGGAAATGGATGCATTTTTAATAGGAGAGAAAGCAGGGGCTCAAGAGGACAGAGTGAGGAGTGAATTATTGATACATCTACAGACATTGAGACTCCCATGTTAAAGCAGGCAGTCCAAGGGCTTGGCAGGCATGCTACATGGACGCACATGTTTTTCCACGTGTTACCATCTGAATGAACCATGGGGGGAAAAAAGTCCATAAACCATTCATTTTTTACATTTATTTTACCTTTATTTAACTAGGCAAGTCAGTTAAGAACAAATTCTCATTTTTAATGACGGCCTAGGAACAGTGGGTTAACTGCCTTGTTCAGGGGCAGAACGACATTTGTACCTTGTCAGCTCGGAGCTTCGATCTTGCAATCTTTCGGTTACTAGTCCAACGCTCTAACCACTAGGCTACGCTGCCGCCCCATTCCTGTGACAGTGTCCAAGCAGCACACATAATGCAGTCCTTGAAGGTTAGTTAAGAGTCCAGACTAGCAATTAAGCTAAGCGTTAACTAGCTGACCGGTTTGTTTAAGAGGTGTTGTACAGTGAGAGCCAATAGCTCACTGGCTAGCTGAGCATTAAAATAACTCAAACAAGGAATGGACAGTCTTAATCTGAGGAATTTTCACATACCCATGAAACATTAATTGTGTTGGACGTGGCTGCTGCACATGTCAAAGTCATAACCAAGTGCTCCTGCAAAGTTTATGAAAATATCCCGTTTGTCAAGATGACAAATTAGCAACCTAACTGATAAACATTATGATAAAGTTTACAGCCTGAATACACAGACAGACAACACCTACAGGAGAACCAACAAACCGAACTCAATGACAACGTTTCGTTGAATAAAAAATAAAAAAATAGAAACTCAGACATTTAGAGCCAGAATCGGAGCCTATAATTTCTCAGTCAGTGAGGGGTTAACAGGAAACTGCAGTGCTCGACAGGGGCACACGCTCTGAGAAGTCTGTATAAGGCTTTGCTCAGAGCTTGTACAGACAAGTACAGTCAGGTCCAGTGGCTCTCGCTCTGTTTACCTGGCCCTCCCACCATGCTCTTCTCCACACTCCTTATTTTCTTCCCTCCCCCTCTCTCGGTCTACACGTCTGTCCCCCATCGTCCCTCTTAATCCCTCAATCCTCATCTCTGCGCTCATACTTAGGCTACCAGTTAATCAGTCTACCAAGCCCCGTGCCAAACATGTTAGCAATTTGGACTTTCCCTCCACTGTTCCACTTTGGCAGAACATGTTGAGTGCTTTCTATGTCCTGTCAGTGTGCTATGATGCTGTGGGGTCATTCATGACAGACAAACTGTCCAGTCTAGCACATCACATCAATAGAAAGTCTAATGCACTTTAATTTGCTCACAGATAGAGTCATGTACCAATCAAAAATGGTGCTTGAACTCCAAAAGCTTTTTATTTTTCTAATTTGTATATCATGAGAAAATCAACATGACTAAAGGTAATGAAATAAGATGCATCACAGCTCAGTTTATTCAGATCTCAGGAGGACTTCACGCCTAGTGGAAATGTGAACAAATGTTATTCCACTCATAGTACCTCTTCCCACTAAAAAATGTCTAGTTTAAAATGAGAGCTAAAACAAAAAGTAAAGCAATGTTAACTCCCTCTCTCAGCCTTGATGAAAATAAAGACCCCAGTTCCAAGTCGTGGATGATGAAGATGCCGATCACACACGTTCTTAAAGGCAGAGTAAAAATAACCTGGTCCTGTCTCTCCAGGATACAGCGCACTACCTGGGTATCTCTAGCACCACAAGGCGAGTACACACACAAACGACATGGGCATAGGTGACCAACCATGTGTGATCTCTTATTCAGTTTACGTACAAAAACAAGTGCATTAGTTTTGAAGTTTCCAGTATCATCTGACAGTATTGTCCTCAATGAATTTACCCTCCAGTCAATTCCAGGGCTGTCACAGTGACATCAGACTCAGTGATATACTTTTTTCATGTAGTGTTTGGACACCTGCTAGTCGAACATTTCATTCTAAAATCATGGGCATTATTATAGAGTTGGTCCACACTCCCTTTCTGCTATAACAGCCTCCCCTCTCCTGGGAAGGCTTTCCACTAGATGTTGGAACATTGGAAGCAAGTCCCCACAGCATTCAGCCACAAGAGCATTAGTGAGGTAGGAAACTGATGTTGGGTGATTAGGCCCGGCTCGCAGTCAGTGTTACAATTCATCCCAAAGGTTTTCGATGGGGTTGAGGTCAGGGCTCTGTGCAGGCCAGTCAAGTTCTTCCACACCGATCTCAACAAACCATTTCTGTATGGACCCCACTTTGTGCCAAGGGCATTGTGATGCTGAAACAGGAAAGGGCCTTCCCCAAACTGTTGCCACAAAGTTGGAAGCAAATACTCTAGAATGTCATTGTATGTTGTAGCATTAAGATTTCGCTTCATTGGAACTAAGGGGCCTAGCCCGAACCATAAAAAAAACAGCCCCAGACCATTATTCCTCCTCTACCAAATGTTACATTTTGCACTATGCGATCTCCTGGCATCTGCCAAACCCAGATTCCCCTGTCGGTCTGACAGATGGTGAAGACTCATTCATCACTCCAGAGAACGCATTTCCGCTGCTCCAGAGTCCAATGGAGGCGAACTTTACACCACTCCAGCCGACGCGTGACATTGCGCATGGTGATCTTAGGCTTGGGTGCAGTTGCTCGGCCATGGAAACCCATTTCATGAAGCTACCGATCAGCAGTTCTTGTGCTGACGTTGCTTCCAGAGGCAGTTTGTAACTCTGTAGTGACAGACGAGGACAGACGATTTTTATGTGGTACGTGCTTCAGCACACCCGTTCTGTGAGCTTGTGTAGCCTAACACTTTGTGGCTGAGCCGTTGTTGCTCCTAGACGTTTCTACTTCTCAATAACAGCATTTACAGTTGACCAGGGCAGCTCTAGCAGGGCAGAAATTTGACCAACTAACCTGTTGGAAAGGTGGCATCCTATGACGGTGCCACATTGAAAGTCACTAAACTTTTCAGTACGGGCCATTCTACTGACAATGTTTGTCTATGGAGATTGCATGGCTGTGTGCTTGATTTTATACACCTGTCAGCAACGGGTGTGGATGAAATAGCTGAATCCACTCATTTGAAGAGGTGTCCATATACTTTTGTAGTGTACATCTGGCCCAATTGACACTAACACAGTGGGACACAGACAGTAACAGCACTGAATAACAAGTAGAGTGTTAAATCGGTCAAACACAAAAACACATAGGCTGTACACAAAATAGGATGATAAATGGACAGAATACCTCAGATCCTTGAAGAACAGGTCGTTTTGTAAGAGGCAAACCGTATGGACCGACTGGCTGACTACTGAAGCCCCCAGACTAAAGATTGAGGAGGACCAGGGCCCCTGTTGTAATCCTTTGCCTACTGCTGTTAACTCTCCATCTCCCTTCCTCGTGCCTGCCCCTCCTCACACAGGTCCTAGCATGCTGCTACATGCAGACTGAAGACTAGTGCTTTTAGTCTCTCCCCTGTGAGGCACACAGCACCAGGCTCGTGAGTGGCACAGTGGTCTAAGGCACTGCATCTCAGTGCTACAGGCATCAATACAGACCCTGGTTCGAGTCCAGGCTGTATCACAACCGGCAGTGATTGGGAGTCCCATAGGGCGGCGCACAATTGGCCCAGCGTCGTCCAGGTTAGGGTTTGGCCGCTGTAGGCAGTCATTGTAAATAAGAATTTGTTCTTAACCGACTTGCCTAGTTAAATAAACACAGCACCAGGCTCGCTCTCTCCCTCGCTAAGGTGTCAGATTCTCTGTCTCTTGTTATGTTCTGCCTCTCAAACTCTTTCACTTTTTCCTCTTTCTTTCTCGGTCAGGCCCAAACCACTCAGCATTCTTTGTGTGCTGACTCATCGGTGCCTGAGTTTCTCTGGAATCGTCTCTCCAACGTTGTGGAAACGTTCCTTGGCTGTCTGGGCCAGGCCTCTGACCACTTGAAAGAGGCCGAGGAGCAAAAGCAGCATTCCAGCTCCTGAAGCGCTCTGGGGGTGCCGTGACTGGCACTCACTATGCCCTTATTTGGACCATCGAATCATTTCTCTCCTCTCTGCATTCACTTAATTCCTTTTACAGGGCCAAGCATATCCTCCCTGAGAGGCTGAGGAGGAGGCATAGCCCATTGGAGAAGATCCCTCCTCATTAGGGGGTGGGGACATGATGAGAGAAACTCCCCACTCTCTCAGTTGTCCAGACATGTAACTCTGTCCACATCTCTAGAGAATATGTTATGGGTATGAAGCTGCGCTCACAGGGCACAAAAGAGCGAGGGAGGAAGGATAGAAACTAAATTGAGTTGATACCTCATCTTTATGGAGGTCTACGAGTGCTGCATGCCTGTGGATTGACACTTAGCATTAGCTATATAGATGCTGAGTAGTAGAATTTCCTTTATCATCAGCTTCAAAAGGGTCAACGCTGGTCAAGACACAGGAAGTACATTTTTTTTGCTGAAGTACACAATCAAATCATGGATCTATGAAATGTTGCTGTCCTACTCTTTGACAGTACGCACACACCATCTAATAAAGTGTCTTCAAAATGGTTAAACTTGCCTCGTGGTCACTAAGGGTCATTGCATGAACATGCTTGTTAGTAGAGAATGAAGCAATGGAATGAGGATCAGTAAATCTACCTTTTAAACGAGGTGGTACTTTTTACAGCTATATCCCAATGGTGGACATTCAGTAGAGACGATTCACTACCCATTGAAAATTTATCCAAATGACTAAACCTAGAATTATTCAACACAGATATCAGACAGAGAGACCCAATCGGGAGATGTAAAGAGGCAACCAGTCCAGCGAAAGCACAAAAGTTTCTGTAAACAACAGTCGCTTCGCTAATCATTCACAAAAATGTCACCCATGCAGGAAATAGTTTGATGCCAAATCTAAAAAAGAAACTCCCTATTTAACCAATAGTGGCATCGCTTGAGCCTCTATTTAAAGCTTCAAAACAAAATATAGCTTGTATCCAGTTAATGCATTGTCTTAGCATCCTCATGTATGGCAGAAGGTAAAGTCAGTATTTGTGACAGTGTTTTTGCAATGGCTGACGCTATAAAACTGTTTTCCACAGATCTCCCTCTCCATTTTCACCTAGGGAGGAAGAGAGAGTTATGAATGGAGAGCGACAAAGAGAACAAGAGGGAGAAATTGCAGCCATTGCTGACTGTGCATTAAAACGTTACAGCATGGCTTCCACAACAAGCTTTAGCTTCACCAGGTCAGACCTAGCCCATCTCAGCCCCGGTCAGCGACCACTCATGCTCGTGATTTTACAGCATCCAACATAGTAATTTTCATAGGATCTCTATTTTAGTTCCTAATTCTATGGTATCCAATGCCTAGTGTTTAGTTTCTCACCTACAGCTCCAGTGACGGTGCAAGTTTACACTGTGTAGCTATGCTGATGCCCTCGGCTTGTTGGGACAAAGCCAACCAAGACCTGGAGTTGACCAGGGAACCATAAGGAGAATATGATGATGATGGTTGTTCCAGAGACACAAGTGGCCCTGAGAAACCACAGTTTCCTCCTTACCTACAGCATCTATAAGGATCAGCTACAGGCAGCACTACATTTCTTATTGATGGGATATAAAAGGAGAAACTGGGAGCATTGGGAATGAGGGATATGGGTGTGTGAAAGGGTACTAGCTAGGGTGGAGGGAAGGAACAGAATGGTGTACATGGGAGTGTCAGGCAGAATCCCAAATCCCCTCAAAACTCCATTTGCACGTTCATGCGCACCTCTGCTTTATGCACAAGTGTCCCAATGCTAGCTGAGGGGGTAAAAATGATCGAGGGTGTAGCAGCTAATTAGACCCTCCAACAGCCACATCAAACAAGCCAGGAGGCCCCAGAGCAGTGCTATCCCAACACGCACTGCGAAATGTTGAGTTTGCGCAATTTCATAGGAAGAATTGAGAGGTGAGCCTAATTATGAGACATGCATTTTATTCACCGTCAGTATACCGTACTATAGGAGGGTGTAGAGGATTCTTTGGTCAGTGACCAAAGCCAAACTGTTGCTTCCTGTTTACCATGCCCTACCCACCATTCTGCACCCGCCTAGACGTGTGAGTGACACCGCTGAACAAGGGGGGATATTGTAATCTAGATGCTTAGTAATAGAAGAAAACCCACAACCACCAAGGAAACTGGATGTCCCGATTGCGACAATATAGGCTAATTTTTGTACATTGTGCACTGCATCTAATTGCTTTAAAATGGGAGAGCTTGTGATGAAGCATGTCACAGATTGCTCGGCCACAGTGTCATTCAGTGTTAATGTATAAATGATGGCGCACAAAGTATTTTCAGTGAATACTACCACACACGCAACTACACAAGTCCAATTGATTTCCACACGAGTACAATTTATTTTTGTACAAGGAACCCATCTGAATCTACTTTGATGAACAAAGGAATTAAGGAAATAGTCTACTTATGGAGACATGAAAAAATAAAAATACAATGATTATGTGCCATAAAAGTCTTAGCTACAGGATTACAACATAATGACTGTTACATGGCAGTGTCATCAAAGAGACAAAGTTAGACAAACAACTAAACCACCATAATAAGTTCTGACTTCTCAACTAGGGGTTAAACGTTCACTGATGATGGTAGAGGGGGAGGGGAGGGGAGGGTAGCAAGTGGAATACACTCCCTGTGAGACTACACAAGCCAGTCTGGCCTCCATAGCCCATTTCAATACAGACAGGCAGGCAGACAAAGAATGACGTGAGAGAAATAAAGGAGACTGACTCACCTACAGAGTGTGTGTTCCTGCTTTTAAGTAAACCAATAGTATACGTGCTCAGCATGGAGAGAGTGAAAAGGGAACATTTTATCACCCCAAACACACATAACGGCAGGTAGCCGCCCTGTGTGTTTGGGGTGATTTGATTTGGCTTTAAGAGCGTTGGGCCAGTAATTGACAGGTTGCTGGTTTGAATCTCAGAGTAGACTAGATGAAACATCTGTTGATGGGCCCTTGAGCAAGGCATTTAACCCTGTAAGTCGCTCTATAGGGTTGCAAAGGGTTGGAAAACTTTCCAGGAAATTTTGGGAAATTTTAGTGAAATTTTCCATGGGAAGTTAAGTCCTGGAATTTGGGGAATTTTGCTTTAATTCATAGAAAGAAAAAAAAAGTTAGCTTATAACAGTGAACCATTTTTGCAGGATACACAAGGCAATTCTAGGTCTTGTGGCATATTTTGGTTAAACTATCCCCAATTCAATGGAATTGCAACCCTCTGCATGCACAGTGAATTCTTCCATCACATGTACAACTGATTCTCAAGATCTTGCACACTAATGAGATGCTATTGAGCCCACACTACTATACTGTCTGAGCCAAGGACTACATGCTTTCTGGTAAGTTTTGATTACAATACTGAGTGGGGTGAATACATTTTATATGACATACATGATTTTTTGTTAACTAGTAAATAGTAGCCTACAGCAAAGTGGGTTTAAATCATTTCTAACTTGTTAACAATTCCTGCTAGTTAGTTTTTGCTACCATGTGGGTTTTAGCTAGCTTGAGCCTGGTAACTGAGTGTTAATTCACCCGTTTCCATACATGTTTCATTTTAAAACATTTATCTTACAAAGGAGTTGTTTAATCTAACTGCTTAACTATTTATCTGTACATGGAATTGTATTTTTTTTTTAAACTTTTTTTAATTGAATAATCTTTACAGGAAAATGCCACGGGCACTATCTGATGTGTGGAAACATTTCGCTGCAGCTAATGTAGAAGGAAAAGCTGTGTACATTTGCAAGTATTGTGACAAATCATATGTGAAGAATGCAACAAAGATGCAGAATCATCTGGCCATGTGCATAAAGTTCCCTCAGCGCTTACAACAAGCAACCTCTGACAAAAGTCCCTCTACTTCTAGTCGAGGTGAAAATGATGAATCGGACACCTTATCGATAGCAACAGCTCATTGTCCTCCTGGAATCAGAAGTTTTTTGACTCAATGGAAGAACGTAGTCAGAGGATATGCTGATGAATGTCTTGCTCGAGCTGTGTATGCAACTGGTTCACCTCTGATGCTCACAGGCAATGTGTATTGGAAGAGATTTCTGAATGTTCTTCACCCAGCATACACCCCTCAAACCAGACATGCTTTATCTACTCATTTGCTGGATGCAGAGTTCAGAGTTCAAGTGAAGGTCAAGCAAATCATAGAGAAAGCAGACTTCATTGCAATCATCTCTGATGGGGGGGGGGGGTCGAATCTTCGTGGGCAAGGAATAATTCATTGCATCATCTCCACCCCTCAACCAGTATTCTACAAGAGCACAGACACAAGGGACAACAGACACACCGGTCTCTACATTGCAGATGAGCTGAAGGCAGTCATCAATGACCTTGGACCACAGAAGGTATTTGCACTGGTGACAGAAAATACTGCAAACATGAAGGCTGCTTGGTCTAAAGTGGAGGAGTCCTACCCTCATATCACACCCATTGACTGTGCTGCTCATACATTGAATCTGCTCCTCATGGACATCATGGCACTGAAAACAATGGATACACTCTACAAGAGAGCCAAGGAAATGATTAGGTATGTGAAGAGTCATCAAGTTATAGCAGCAATCTACCTCACCAAGCAAAGTGAGAAGAATAAGAGCACCACATTGAAGCTGCCCAGCAACACCCGTTGGGGTGGTGTTGTCATGTTTGACAGTCTCCTGGAGGGGAAGGAGTCTCTTGAAGAAATGGACAGCCCCATCAAGAGGATCCTCCTGGATTATGTATTTTGGGAGAGAGTGGTAAGCAGCCCGAAACTCCTGAAACCTATAGCAGTAGCCTTTGCACGGATTGAGGGAGACAATGCCATCCTGTCTGATGTTCAGACTCTGCTTGCAGATGTAAGAGAAGAAATCCATATTGCCCTGCCCACTTTACTGTTGCTCCAAGCAGAGGAAACTGCAGTTCTGAAAAACATCAAATAGCGTTTAGACTTTTGCCTGAAGCCCATACACGCCGCAGTGTACATGTTGGGCCCCAAGTATGTTGGCAAGAGCATCCTGTCTGGTGCAGAGATCAACAAGCCCTATGGTATCATCACTACCGTGTCTCGCCACCTTGACCTGGATGAGGGCAAGGTTCTTGGCAGTCTGGCGAAGTACACTTCCAAGCAAGGGCTTTGGGATGGAGATGCAATATGGCAGTCGTCCCAACAAATCTCATCAGCCACCTGGTGGTAGGGACTTTGTGGATCTGAGGCTCTTTCCCCTGTTGCCTCAGAGCACAACTGGTCCTTGTTTGGGAACACACACACACAGACACACACACCAAAGCACGCAACAGTCTGACCAATACAATGGTTGAAAAATTGGTGGCCATCTGGGCAAATTTGCAGCTTTTTGAGCCTGACAACAAGCCATCCTCAACAAGTTTGGAAAGGGACAGTGAAGATGAGGCCTCAGAGTCTGATGTTCAAGAGGTGGACATTGAGGAGGTCCAGGGAGAAGACATGGAAGCCTGAGAGGAAGACAACCAAAGCTTTAGTTTCTAGACTGTCATTTTACAGATGTTGAAAACGTTTTTGGGAGATGCGATGGATCATTCAATATTTCCTTTCTTTTGTTGTTCATTAAAATCATCCCATGTGAAGAGTCAACAGATTTAATTAAAGTTAAATTCGTAACAAAATTATTCATTTTTCTATTGGAAGGATTTAATTATTTGCAATTATGTCTAATTATGATAAGATAAAAGGCTTATGTTTCTGTCTCCATATGATATGGTAAATATATCCAATGCAAAAAAACATCTACATTTAAATGGTATTAATACCCATATATTCCCGTTAATTCCCACAAAAAAAGTTTCCACCTCTGAATATTCCCCAAAATGTAAAAAAAATATATACATTTTAACTGTGCTCAACATGGTAAGAGTGAAAGGAGAACATTTGTAACTGGTGAGAGCAGCCTTTTATCACCCCAAACACAGTTCCTTGCTAGACACTATATATCTTGATGCCTAGTCACTTTACCTCTGCCTACATGTATATATCTGACTCAATTACCATGTACCCCTACACATTGATAGTGTATTGGTACTACTTGTGTTTTCTATTCTTATTATTTAACTCTGCATCGTTGGAAAAGAGCTTGTAAGTAACTGGGTTGGGCTCAATTCAGGAAGTGGCTTGAATTTAAAATTCAGAAAATATATACAAAAAAACTTTTGAAATAAAACAGCTTCTGCTTTTAATTTCATTGACAAGTCATTGAAAACAAATTCCCTTTTTTCGATTATTGAACTATAATTTTAGTTCACTTCCTGAATTGACTCCCTTCAATTTGAATTGACCCCAACCATGGTAAGTAAGCATTTCAGTGTAGGTAGACCTTACATCTGTTGTATTTGGCACATGTGACATAACCAAATAAAATGTTTTGACACAGTGCATGGAACAACTTCTTAGATCGAATGTGACATGTTTCACACCCACCTTACACCTGAAGGGTGCCCTGTGTAGCCTACTGTATGCTAGCCCAGCCCAGCGGAGTCCGTTAGTACCAGACACCGATGCATTTCCTGTGTGACAGTGTAGTCTGAGATAGAGAAACATGGAGGAAACTGTCTCAGCTGATTATGGTTATAGGGAGGATGTATGCACAGCCAGGGTGGACAGAGAATATGGTTATCTTTGTGTAATAAACTACCTTGGATGTATTGACTGAGGTTTCTATTTATTAGATGTGGGTCACCTCAGGATCTAGGCCTACCTGTATTGGGAGAAACCATGGGACATTTAACCAGCTGGCTACACTTGTCGCAACATTCACATACGGTAAACTATGCTGAGGACAATGAACTTGATTACGTGACAGACAACATTACATTCCTCACCCATTATGTAAGCAAGGTAAATGACATGGCCTCTTTAGATGGGGCCAGAGCCCATTCATTCATTAGGCCTAGAAATCAGTGTTGGCTTTAACAAAGTAAACCAAAGTGACCAGCAACAGGTTAAAAACAATACAAGGCCTTACTTACTCAACTTGGTTTGGCAAAAGCAGTGAGAAATTCAAGATTGGTTAAAGATAAATAACTTGTTGCACAGGTTATGGAATCACAAAAAATATACATTGTGGATAGAGTCCCAGATATATTATAGAATACAAATGTACATAGGCCCAGGTGATATGCGAGGGCCATTGTGTTTGAATCAGGAAAAAAATTACATTCCAGAAAAGGCCTAACTAGTCTTGGCTTCAAAGCGTGTAATTGCCAACTTCACAGGCTGCAACAGGATGTGGAATTCGTTGACTGGCTTGTTCCATGCTCGGCGCAATTTGGTTGTGTGTACAGGCCTGGTTGGCCAACTACGGGGGAATAGGGTCCTTGCATGGATGCGTGGAACTATGGCAGGCCAGCTGACCAGACAACTCCATGTCTAGCAGTGGAACTATGGCAGGCCAGCTGACCAGACAACTCCATGTCTAGCAGTGGAACTATGGCAGGCCAGCTGACCAGACAACTCCATGTCTAGCAGTGGAACTATGGCAGGCCAGCTGACCAGACAACTCCATGTCTAGCAGTGGAACTATGGCAGGCCAGCTGACCAGACAACTCCATGTCTAGCAGTGGAACTATGGCAGGCCAGCTGACCAGACAACTCCATGTCTAGCAGTGGAACTATGGCAGGCCAGCTGACCAGACAACTCCATGTCTAGCAGTGGAACTATGGCAGGCCAGCTGACCAGACAACTCCATGTCTAGCAGTGGAACTATGGCAGGCCAGCTGACCAGACAACTCCATGTCTAGCAGTGGAACTATGGCAGGCCAGCTGACCAGACAACTCCATGTCTAGCAGTGGAACTATGGCAGGCCAGCTGACCAGACAACTCCATGTCTATCAGTGGAACTATGGCAGGCCAGCTGACCAGACAACTCCATGTCTATCAGTGGAACTATGGCAGGCCAGCTGACCAGACAACTCCATGTCTAGCAGTGGAACTATGGCAGGCCAGCTGACCAGACAACTCCATGTCTAGCATACACAACAGCGTGCTCTACCACAGGGCACCATTACAGTTCCATTTCCCACCAAAATGTCCCAAATAGGACAACAAATATTGATTCCATGATACATGCAAATCACCATGGGACACAAATTGTAATTCAAGTAAAGTACAAATGACCCGGTCTAGGCTTAGGCCTATTGTACTGGAATTAGGCCACTTGACAATATGTTAAACTATCACAGAGCAGCAGGCTTCTACGGTATGACAAGGGGACAGAGCGCTCGAGCTGGCATTTCTCTGATTCTTCTCTCATTCATCCCGTTCCAAAATTCCAATGGGCTACAAAGTGATACATTGTATCAGGTGCTCTGCATTGAAACAAGTTGATTTAGTCTGGCGGTCACTTTGATGATGACATGTTTAGGCTATCTCGAGACAAAACTAGACTACCAAAACAGTTTGAGATCTTTCGAAGTTACAATATGATAAATCATATGACTCCAAACAAAAACTTGCACCAGCCATGCTCGATCATTACAAGCGCACAAAATCGATATGTTGTATTGTTGTTTTTTTTATTTCACCTTTATTTAACCAGGTAGTCACAACACAAAATGAACAGACCGATCAGATTTGAATTGCTTTACCTCATTGTTAGGCGAGAGTGGAGATCCTCTCCGATGCAGTTTTTTCGGCCTCAGATCTAAGCCCGGGGTTCAAAAAGAAAAAAAGAAAAGAAAAACGACGATATCGGCAAGATACACATCTATATACACGTAAAGGGATAGCCTACGATCCACAAGCAGGATAAAGAGAAGCACACCTCGATGATTTCCTGGTTTCGGAGAGAGAGGATTTGAAAGAGTGGATACAGTAGTAAAGCGCGCTTGCCAACTCCAATCAGGATCGGAGACTCATCTCTCCTTTCTAAACAGACTACTACAAACGAGCGAACAATGTCAGGACAAACTAAAGCCTCTTTCTCAATTTTGTCAAAGTGGGAACTCCTCTTGATCGGTAATGCTGGGAATCTTCTTTAGACCTTCCCGGTCTGTGTAATTTCATTGGTGTTTAAACTCAACCCGCCTCCAGTTTTCAACTCGAAGTAGGCTTTCTTTCCATGTTCACCGGCCCCTCTATGTAGTTCGATTTTTTTTATTGCAATACCGAATCCTTAGGACGTCCCCCCATTGAAGTGGACGTTTTAAATGGGTTATTAAGGTTTGGGTTTTGGCGAGGGATGTCCCAAGGATCCCGGATAGCACTAACCTTGGGAAGAATCCACACCACTCTGCCTTTCCCTAGTGGTTGAAAGGCATAACTCCAATTCGGGTGTTCAAGGCAGTTGGTGGAAAGTTGGGAACATACTGTACTTAGAATTTAAGCAACATAGGCCTGTTGCACTAAACAAGACTGCCCTATCTATAATCAACGTTGTGCACATAACATTAGTAATGGTGAGACAACAAGTAGTTTAAGAAACTAGCTGTAGGCTCTATGTAGGCTAAAACAAATAATTATATTGCCACATACACCAGATAGGTGCAGTGAAATGTGTTGTTTTACAGGGTCAGCCATTGTAGTACAGTGCCCCTGGAGCAAATTAGGGTTAAGTGCCCTGCTCAAGGGCACATTGACTGATTTTTCACCCTCCTGGCTCGGGTGTTCAAACCAGCAACCTTTTGTTTACTGGCCAAACGTTCTAACCGCTAGGCTACCTGCCACCACTATAGGCCTACTAACTTCATACATAATGAAGGAGGAAGATAATGGGAAAGACTATTTAAGCAGTAAGGGCCAAGGAGGTGCAGTATATGGCCAATATATACATGAAATATTGCACTGTATTCCTAAAACTTCTTGAGCGATACTGTAGCCTATTTTCTCCGTATGGGGGAGAGGGAATTGGATCAGAAAAGGGAGGAATGCATTACGTCTCGATGGCATGTGTAAACATCTGAAGCACTGATAGGTCTTAATACACACACACACACACACACACACACACACACACACACACACACACACACACACACACACACACGACAGCTGACCATTCTACAATCTACTGAGCAACTGTCCCACAATTTGAGCACCCTCCATTCAATCTGCTTTCTGCTGGCCACTACTGAAACTGCACCCCAAAATAGAGTACACATTTTCAAGCTCATGTTAATTATATAATCTGATTTTCCTCAGAAAAACATGTCATTTTTTGGAAGACGGGAGAAAATGAAAATGTAAGTGTGTCAAAGACTCCTCTACTCCCAGAAAGTGGTTCACCCAGAAGTAGACTGTGCTGTAATGTTAGGATTCTCCCCTCCTGTCCTCTGTACCACTTTTCCACAGTGTGACGTCAGCTCTCTCCATAGTTGGCACAGTTTCACATGGGGCCTGATGGATTTGGACACCAGTGATTAGATAATATGAGAGTTAGATTAAGGTAGAGACCAAGGTTATGTTAGAGCGGCTGGACAGTGAGAAATAAGAGGAAGACCCGGGTACATTAAGTGTGTGTGTGTGTGTGTGCCCTCGTGTCAGTGAGTCTAGGACTGTAGCAAAAATGAGATTGAGAAGAGATTGAAAATTAGTCTGGGGAAAAAATGGAATGGTGGTAAAGGCAGGGTCCTTGAGTACTAATCATCTTCATAGGGATTAAAATGGGTCATGGATTATTTCACTGTGCATAATAGATAATAGAACCATATGCAAGAGTTATTTTGACCACAGATTATTTTTCAGGAAATTAAATGTTGGCAGTAACCACTGGAACTTTCAGAAACAGGTTTGACAAGGTAATGATCTTCTCATCTAACACAATGTCCAAAAGATTGTTTGTTAATACATCCTAGATTCATAAGAACATTTTAATTAAAATAACATGCCATTCAGTTAAAAGTAGTGTGTGTGGACAGGAGAGCGGGGGAGGGGTAGAGACACTATGTGTTTGAGATCTGTGCTGGTCGCCAGGCAGAGGGAAGCTAAAGAAATTTTAGCCCAAATGAGTTGACCCGGACTAGGTCTATGACCTCTACTAGGGGAATTGGGGAGGATCACCTGAGGCACTGCACAGTGGAAGAAGATAGGTATACCTTAAGGAAGATACCCAGCTGAAACTCTTAATTTTGTCTTCATGAGGACAATGCTTTATCAAACCTTAGAGGTTTATCCCTCTTTAACTTTTTGTTCGGGCTGTAGACTGGTTGTGTTTGACAGGCACATTGAGTGTTGCTCTGCGTTCTGCACTCATGTAGCCTGGAGTACTTAAAGTTTAAGCACGCCCTCTACTGGGCGGCAAACAACATACACTACTAATATACACCGCTAGATGGCAGAAAATACTACAGGTTTTAATTGAGAGGAGAATGGTTTTATGGGTTGATAGTGATAATGAAGTGTAGACCTACTATTTTGTTCGAGAAAGAAAAACATTCCAGTCAGGTTGTATACAGAAAATACATTCGTCTCCATGTAGTAATTGCACCTTTATCTGATGTAATAATGTAATAATTGCACCATTATCTGATTGATAACAGGAAAAGAACAACACATAGCAGAGCAACATAGCTGGCCTGGCCATGTAGCAATACACATTGTATCTCCACATTTTCCTTTAGTCTGCAAATAACATATGGGATGTCTATGTATTAATACTTCTATATGTAGGCCTAATTAAATGAAGATTTTTTTTAAAATAATGTTGGCCTTGATGTGTGGGGTAGCAGCACTTTTTCTTTCACTGTGATGAGGTGACCTCAAGTGTGTGTCACAGGAGGTTGGTGGCACCTTAATTGGGAGGACTGGCTCATTGTAATGGCTGGAGCGGCATAAGTGGAATGTATCAAATATTCAATTCGCCCCGTTCCAGCCATTATTATGAGTCGTCCTCCCCTCAGCAGCCTCCACTGCTGTGTAATAGAGTTGATACTCTATCACTCTTTCTCTACCTGCCTCGCTGCACTGACACCCCGACCATGGATCTGCTTGGAAACAAACTGCGGCAGCTCGGGTTACCGGGCACGATCGATGGCGAGTGTGAGCCGCATGCCGGGCGAGGGTGATGCATTGCGCGGAGTATCAACACATGCCCGAATGCTATCATAATCACACTTCCCCTCTTATGCGCCTTCTGCCCCAGCTGCCAACTGAATAAAACATCCCCCTTCCTGCTGAAGATCCACACCCCAAAATCTGGAGGGAACTGGACTCATGAAGTCTCACGTAAAGACACATGGCACCCTTTTCTAGAACGCAATAGGAATGAATGAATGAATAGGTGTGCATGTTTGTAACTAAACAGAACACTCAAGAGACTGCATGTACTGTATTATTGGTGATAACATGAACTACTGCAGTAATATACTGTATTATTGGTGATAACATGAACTACTGCAGTAATATACTGTATTATTGGTGATAACATGAACTACTGCAGTAAGAGACCGAACAAAGAGAAGGAAGACAGCCCCAGGCTTTGAAGGGCTAGGTGGGCCAATAAAGAGCATGGGAAAACTCTCAAAAGCTGAAAGTGTATGATGCATAACAACCATGAATAGGAATGGAGTAGCTGTGGGAATAGAGAAGCACAATAGTTATAGTCAGCTATAAGAGGACTCGCCTCAATGGGAAATATGGAATAGGAATCAACACTTAAGACTGAGTGAGATTTAGGCTAAATTGCATACAGGGAACTGTGAGATCTTGCTTCTGACTGCTCTGCAAACATTAAAATGGCATTAACTTCACAACATTCAAGATGGGAAACTTAACTTGTTATTTTGGGGATAAGGAAGAGTTTGCCAAAATTCCTCAACAATGTTCATGTATCATGTCCCTCCTCCACTGGGACTCTAAAGGTTAGATGATGCCAATCATGAAGACATAACAGGATTTATGCATAACTAAGTGTCCTATTCTTTATGCCCAGCAGGGAATACTCTGACCTTTGACCAAACCTAAAGAGCCATGCAGTCTGTTAATTCAGACGTATGATTTAAGAGCACTGTAAAAAGAAAATGATTGTGCTCTTCCACATATGCCACTTAATGGGCAATAACCTTGTCACTCAAGCCTACCACACTGGTTTAAGTGCCAACTGTTTGAGAAGAAATAGATGCTATTGAGACAATTAGCTAACAAAGTGGTCAGGAGAGGGTGAGCCACAGCGAGGGACAAGATGATACGGAGAACGCAGAGCGGGGTGTGAAGTGACAGTCATCACATCTGGTCTCATCTATAATGCATGGGTCTTTAAAACGGCAGTTTGTCACATATTGAGCGCTGCCGCCTGAAATCAACACTGACACCCTAGCTTCTGCCAGGGGAAACAGGCTAGAGGATGGAGAGAAGGAAGGAGAAAGAGGAGTCAAGAGTCAGAGTTCTGTTCATTCCAACATATCCCTAGCTTTCAAGCCTGAAATGATTTTGAGATAGAACATACAGTAGAGAATACATCTGGCTAAGAGTGTGTAGACATACAACACTTTGAATACCATACTTCTCGTATTTTATTATTAAAATGAAAAACTAAAAGAGCGCCCAAAACAAAACAGAATGCCAAGAACGATCCTAATCAGCAATCCAAAGAGTGAAGTTATCATTTTCTCACACTAAATTCTAAACACACAGCTCAGATTCCTCTCTGATCCAAAACAAAACATAATTTTCACATAATGACAGTCCACCCACTGCCTGCCATCATCTATTTGACAAAGACAGGTGAAGTGGGCAAATTAACAGTCTATTTTCCTGTGATGAGGGGGTTTCTCAGCACCACGATTACAGAGTCTCCTCTCAGGAACATCTTGGAGATGTAACGGTCCTTGTTTACTGGTTTGGACTTCTTCTTGCCCTTGCCACTCTTGGGAACTTCTGTCCACATCTCCTTCACATTCTCCAGGACCATGTTGCAGTGTCTGCATTGAGAAAGGAATACAAATGTATGCAGTTAACCAAAAAGTATTAAGAATTAAGCCTTTGGGAGGATATGGGTAACATTTGATGACGAAATGCAGACATTTTCTTGTGTCTCTATTTGCTGGACATTTGTGATTAACCGTATAACTCCAATGGATGACTTCCCAACTCAGTGGCCTAACTACATAAATACCTGTCAAATGCCTTGACACGGCCAAGCAGCTTCTTGTTGTTTCGGCAGTTGACTAGGACCTGTGTGTTGTTTTTGACAGACTGGGTGAGCACAGACAGGGGCCCAGTATTGAACTCCTCCTCCTCTCGCTTCTGGAGCTCCTCAGGAGTCATCTCAGACTTGGGTTTATTTAACAGGCTCCTGGAAGGATTATTGAGGATGCTCATTGTTAACAGAGTTCAACTCCAGGCAATTCAAACATTGTTGATAGACTTCGTGATGATGATTATGGCGACTTGACACAACTAAAGTTAATTCAGACCAACTGTTAGCTGCTAACAAAGTTTGAAAACTGTTTCACATGAAGAGGCCAAAGACAAGATGTATTAGCTTGCTGGCTAATAAGTTCCCATTTTTATTATGATCAACATGGGTCATCTACAATATATGTTAGCTAGTTACAGCAGTTACTATCGCTAATAACGTTAGATCATCATGGCTGGCTAACGAACAGCTATCGTTAGCCAGCCAGCTAGACAAATTTAGCTACACATCTTTCCACAGTGATGAGGTCTCTGTTTTACTGTATCCAAACAAAGCACACATTGTACTTACATATTTTCTTCAACTAATGGCGATTTTAGCAGGAAAACTATCTAGTAAATATGTTAGCTTTTTGCCGGCTTCTTCAATCGCTCCAACGCCACACTCGTGTGTTGTCTGTCCAACGGCTTCCGGGTCCCATTTTAAAATATTGCAATAACTTCCGGGTTGCCTTAACATGTATTTATAATACATTATCTGGATACATTTTATTTATTTATGCAATGATGTAAATGCTGTCTCAGTTGTAGATTGCAGTAGAGTAAATTAACTATAATTTAGAGCTTATTCGTATTAATCTCAAGATGATTTTAGAAGAAAATTATTATTTGTGAGAGAAAGAACATGATACTTAAAACACACAGGAGATTCCCTAAAAACCTGCAACAAAAAGTCACTTCCGGTCGTAGCTGTATTGAAGTGTCATGTTTTTAGGTCCCGGACACACAGAGCTTTAGGCTACATATCAGCGATCACTGCAAATATTGGCAGACACAGACCCACAGGTAACTCTGTTGTAGACCTGAGAGGAGACAGGGAGACAGAGACAGGGAGACACCAACCTTATTTCACAGGGTGGCGGCTCTACCTTGTTAGGTGATCACACCCACAGTGTGCTGATTATGGAGGCCCAGGTCTGGGACTGATTTACAGTGCTTGACTATCATTACGAAACTTACCAAACAGCTTAGACTTGCCCCTCTTCACTCACTCACTTCCTTAATGTCCCCCATAAGCCCCGGACGAATTATTCCAGAGGGGCTGGGATTTTTTACTGTTTCTTGTAAAGTGGGCTTTTTAGACTGTTAGCTGTCCATACACCTATGTCAAGGTGTGTGTGTGTGTGTGTGTGTGTGTGTGTGTGTGTGTGTGTGTGTGTGTGTGTGTGTGTGTGCGTGCGTGCGTGCGTGCGTGCGTGCGTGCGTGTGTGTGTGTGTGTGGTCTAGCTACAGGGTCTTGGTGAACACAAGCTGCTCCTGAGTGCTCAGACACATCTTGAGGCCTGCCTCAGTCCCTCTCCTGATGTTGATTTACTCTCTTCCCTGTGGTACTGTGAGTCTGCTGGCTGAGGGATTTAGAGGTGTGGGGTTATTATCAACGCCTGTCAGAGGATAGCTGTTATTTATTACTGAATTAACAGCAAACAGGACCATATTACAGTTGCCCCAGGATACACAAAGCCCCATTCTGTACTAGCTTACCTGTTGATTCACTCTCTCCCTCTTTACCTCTAAACCACATTTACTCATGTGAGTAATGAAAATGTTATTATAATGTTTGTATCTAGATGCTAAGTTTGCCAACAGTGTTGGTGTAAGGTTACATGATCCATCCTAAGAGCAGTATCCTGGTCTAACCGCAGCCGTCTAGGAAAGGTGGCTACAGTCCCCATGAAGCATATTTAGTTTGATAGAGGCACACTTCGTGTTTAATTGCTAATTTGTAATTACTTTGCCACCATGGCCTATTTATTGCCTTACCTCTCTTATCCTACCTCATTTGCACATGCTGTATATAGATTTTTATACTGTATTATTGATTGTATGTTTGTTTATTCCATGTGTAACTCTGTGTTGTTGTATATGTCGAACTGCTTTGCTTTATCTTGGCCAAGTTGCAAATGAGAACTTGTTCTCAACTAGCCTTCCTGGTTAAATAGTTGTAAGAAATAGGTGAGAAAAAAAATATATATTTTTTTTTCTCCAGAAATCTGTCCTTATCTTTGTCCTCACACGTCTATTTTTGTTAACTTATATCTCGGATGAGCCCCAAGAAAGGTGAGGGAAAATTCATCAGGGGTTGATGTCACGTGCAGGCAAAACAGTAGAAGTAGATCAATGAGATCAGCCAGACTGTGATATTTATCTATCTATCTCCCTCCCTATACATCTCAGTCAAGGCTGGTTCTGCCCTTTATCACACCTATGTAGTTTCAGTTTTGAACTTTTGATGATCTTAAAGGCCCGGTGCAGTCAAAAACATGAGTTTACAATGTTTGTATAAACCATATATAAAAAAGTATGTGGACACCCCTAAACATGAGTGGATTCGGTTATTTCAGCCACACCTGTTGCTGACAGGTGTATAAAATCAAGCACACAGCCATGCAATCTCCATAGACAAACTTGAACAGTAGACTGGCCTTACTGAAGAGCTCAGTGACTTTCAATGTGGCACCGTCATAGGATACCACCTTTCCAACAAGCCAGTTCATCAAATTTCTGCCCTGCTAGAGCTGCCCTGGTCAACTCTAAGTGCTCTTATTGGGAAGTGGAAACATCTAGGCGCAAAAATGGCTCAGTCGCAAAGTGGTAAGCCACACAAGCTTACAAAATGGGACCGCCGAGTGCTGAAGCGCGTAACATCTGTCCTTGGTTCAAACACTCACTACCGAGTTGCAAACTGCCTCTGGAAGCAACGTCAGCACAAGAACTGTTCGTCGGGAGCTTCATGAAATGGCTTTCCATTGCCAAGCAGCCGCACATAAGCATAAGATCACCATGCGCAATGCCAAGCGTCATCTGGAGTGGTGTAAAACTTGCTTCCATTGGACTCTGGAGCAGTGGAAACGCGTTCTCTGGAGTGATGAATCACTCTTCACCATTTGGCAGTCCGACGGATGAATCTGGGTTTGGCAGATGCCAGGAGAATGCTACCTGCCCCAATGCATAGTACCAACTGTAATATTTGGTGGAGGGGAAATAATTGTCTGGGGCTGTTTTTCATGGTTCAGGCTCCTTAGCTCCAGTGAAGGGAAATCTTAACGCTACATCATACAATGACATTCTAGACGATTCTGTGCTTCCAGGTTTGTGGCAACAGTTTGGGGAAGGCCCTTTCCTGTTTTAACATGTCAATGCCCCCGTGGACAAACCGAGGTCCATACAGAAATGGTTTGTTGAGATTGGTGTGGAAGAATTTGACTGGCCTGCACAGAGCCCTGACCTCAACCCAAGAATGCTGACTGCGGCTGAATGGCTGAATGGAAGCAAGTCCCCCCAGCAATGTTCCAACATCTAGTGGAAAGCCTTCCCAACAGAGTGGAGGTTGTTATAGCAACAAAGGTGGGACCAACTCTATATTAATGCCCATGATTTTGGAATGAGATGTTTGACGAGCAGGTGTCCACATACTTTTGTTATTGTAGTGTTTAGTTCCACAATATGAGGATGGACTAATGCTTTGAAATGTATGAACATGAAGATCATCCCGGCAAAACAGGCTGAAATATCAGGCAGTCTTTTCAAACAGCTCTTACACTGAAATGGCATTGAGTTTTGGTCTGCCTGGTGACATCACCATGCAGTAAATGAGTTAATAGACCAATAAGAAAGAGTTCCAATCCTCTCTGACAAAAACAGCTAGTTTTCAGTTTTCCCCTCTCCACTCCCAGACAGTCCTAACAAAATTATTGCTTGAGGAATTGCTCTTTGCTAAGAAGCTATTTCTGTTTCTTTTTGACCATTTTAATAAAAAATATATATAAAGTAAGGTACTTAATTGTTACCCAGAAATGCTTGATATTGAGATAAAAATGGCTGCATTAGAACTTTAATACTTACAGATACAGCAGCATGGCTATTTGTGGTGGTAACAGTGGGTTTCTTCAGCAGGTGCTATTGAAGTTTCTGTCTAAATATGACCATGAGTCTGACACAGAAAAGTGTTGAATGAGCTGAGGGAATGTGTGTATGTTTATGTGCTGGATTCCTTAAGTACTCATTGATACTCACTTCCTGTACCTCAAGTATCACAGAACCGACTCTTATGTTTTGAATGTATATGTCATACAACTCATCACTTTTATATCACTATTTTTGTTTTTATTGCACACACATTATAAAATGGATCACATTATTATACATATAGCCTACAGTATATGTATGACATGCATAGAGTTCCCTGTACACAAACATTTGCAGGCTTTAAAGGGAAAAATATAGCATAAATAGCTAGTGCAGATATAGTCCAAATCATGCAGGACATAGTCACCACCTCTGGGATGAAGCATTTCTCAAAGCAAGTGGCAAGAAAAAGTATGCAAACTCTTTGGAATTATGTGGATTTCTACATAAATTGGCCATAAAATTAGATCTGATCTTCATCTAAATCACAACAACAGACAAACACAGTCTGCTTAAACTAATAACACACAAATGATTGTATTTTTCTTGTCTATATTGAATACATAATTTAAACATTCAGTGTAGGTTGGAAAAAGTATGTGAACCCCAAGGCTAATGACTTCTCCAAAACCTAATTGGAGTCAGGAGTCAGCTAATGTGGAGTCCAGTAAATGAGACGAGATTGGAGATGTTGGTTAGAGCTGCCCTGCACTTTAAAAACCACTCAAAAATGTTGAGTTTGCTATTCACAAGAAGCATTGCCTGATGTAAACCATGCCTCGAACAAAAGAGATCTCAGAAGACCCAAGATTAAGAAATGTTGACTTGCAGAAAGCTGGAAAGGGTTACAAAAGTATTTCTAAAAGCCTTGATGTTCATCAGTCCATGGTAAGACAAATGGTCTATAAATGGAGAAAGTTCAGCACTGTTGCTACTCTCCCTAGAAGTGCAAGAGCACAGAGCACTCAATGAGGTTAAGAAGAATCCTGGAGTGTCAGCTAAAGACTAACAGAAATCTCTGGAACATGCTAACATCTCTGTTGATGAGTCTACGATATGTAAAACCATAAACAAGAAAGGTGGACATCACAGAAGAAGCCACTGCTGTCCAAAAAAAACATTGCTGCACATCTGAAGTTCGCAAAAGAGCATCTGGATTTTCCACAGTGCTACTGGCAAAATATTATGTGGACAGATGAAACTAAAGTTGAGTTGTTTGGAAGGAACACACAACACTATGTGTGGAGAAAAAAAGGCACAGCACACCAACATCAAAACCTCATCCCAACTGTAAAGTATGGTGGAGGGAGTATCATGGTTTGGAGCTGCTTTGCTGCCTCAGGGCCTGGACATCTTGCTATCATAGATGGAAAAATTAATTCCCATGTTTATCAAGATATCTTACAGGAGAATGTAAGGCTATCTGTCCGCCAATTGAAGCTCAACAGAAGTTGGATGATGCAACAGGGCCATGACCCAAAACACAGGAGTAAATCAACAAGAATGGCTTCAACAGAAGAAAATATGCCTTCTGGAGTGGCCCAGTCAGAGTCCTGACCTCAACCGGACAGAGATGCTGTGGCATGACCTCGAGAGCGGTTCACACCAGACATCCCAAAAATATTTCTGAACTGAAACAGTTTTGTAAAGAGGAATGGTCAAAATTCCTCCTGACCTCTGAGCAGATCGGATCCGCAACTACAGAAAACGTTTGGTTGAGGTTATTGCTGCCAAAGGAGGGTCAACCAGTTATTAAATCCAAGGATTCACATACTTTTCCTACCCTGCACTGTGAATGTTTACACGGTGTGATCAATAAAGACATGAAAACGTATAATTGTTTGTGTGTTATTAGTTTAAGCAGACTGTGTTTGTCTATTGTTGTGACTTAGATGAAAATCAGATTAAATTTCAAGATCAATTTATGCAAGTCCAGGTAATTCCAAAGGGTTTTTCTTTCCACTTTATTTAGCTTAGTTGTATTCTAAAATGTAGGAAATGCACAACACAGCATTGTGTTCATATTGAGACACAAATGGAGACAATCCCTATAGTTTTGATTGTGACGAAATAGGCTAGTGCAGATGGAGAGAAAATTCTTAGCCAATGTTTTACTTTTAATTCTGGAGTATCCAAATAATTATTGACGTTTGTTTCTAATTTATACATTATTTTAGTTGCATCAGAGTAAATACTTTATTCCAATACCTTTTCAGACGTGACCAAATATTTCGTTTTTTAATTAATTACGCACATCCTTCCTCAAGCAATACGATTGATAGAGGACATTTAAGAATATTGTTATTTTAAGTTTGTTTTAAGTTAACAGTGATTTGTCGAAGCACATCAATTTCTCAATTTATATTAATGGAAATAAGACTCATCATTGGACAATCTCGCCAGTTTTCTACAGATATCTGTAGAGCACTCATGGGACACTGTTGGACAAGTTATTTTCATTATTTTATATATATTTTAAATGATGTTCCATATAGCCAACATCCCTAAGACTTAGGCCTAAAAATCGCAAAACGGAGTTATAACACCAAGAACGAAAAAACGAATACAAATGTCAGAGAGTGATGAGCCTAAACGTGCGTAAAAGTAGCCTAAACGGTGATGCAAAATCTCGCAATAACAATCTCGACCTGGTTAATTAGCTTAACAGATGCCAAATAGTTGTATTTTTTACGACATCATTCACCATTATGAAACTATCTTACGGCATCTCTCATCTTGTGATGTATAGTTAGTATTATGACTTAAATGTAAATGTAATGTAAATGTATTATATTTGGTATTTTAATAGGCTACTAACGAAATGCTATCAAAGAAAAATACACTTTTTTAAGTGATCTGAGCGCACCACAAATATTGCCCATTATTCGTGAAATAATACAATATTATTCTAGGTTATTGCACTGAAAAAAATTGAAATGGTGAGTGGTGTTTTTAGTGATACGTTTAGATGATTATTTAAAAAAGAAAGATTAAATACATGTTTTCTTTCCAAAGACAGATAGGACTATTTGGATAATAGCAAACTCACATCAATTATTTAAATCAATTTCGCAGTATTGGTAGATATTAGAAAGATGCAATCCTTAAAGAGAAACATACGTTTTTAATTTAAATTTGAGAATTAAATATGGTCATTTCCCTGCATCCCAAGAAAGATTGGTGTTGAGGGTGCTCGTGGGGCTGCTTGGAGGAAAATAATTAGTGAACCCAATGCATAAACTCCCCAAGCAATCCGATGGTCCATTCTTTCCGGAGTAAATGTGTCCGTCTGGAGATGCCTTAGATGAGGGGTACTCCTCTTGGCAGTTGCGGTTCTAGACCATTTCAACTGGGGGGGCCAAGCTGGGGCCAGTTGTACTGTTAGAGGGGCCAGTTACATTAGACGTTATTGTTGTCATATCGTTTTCTTCACTGCATTGCAGGCATTAGCAGGCAAAAGACCATGTTCATAATCATCATCGTTGCCACTGTCTAATAACGGATTTAAAAAAAGAATGATAGCAAAAATTAGTTATGTAAAAATGATTTCATAGTCCACATTTAGGGGAGCCACAAGGGGGTCCAAAATTGTTGTCACAGGGGTACTCCCCCCCCCCCCCCCAGTGCCTCCTGGTACCATGCATTGAACGTCGCCGGGTGGGGTACCTGGTGAGTAAAAATAACTCGCTTGTCCTGAGAGCAAGTTAAAGGAACAAGGGTTAGGGAGAGACAAAGTGCATGGCAACGATGAAGAGGCGAATGTTGTGGCTGTGCTCATTTGGTGATGGCGACAGTACTGCGCGCCTCCACCCATGCCAACATAAGACGACTCTTGGTTTGTTTGGAAGAGTCGGTCTGCCCTAGCATTTATGGCACTCACGTGGTGTGACCGTTGAGAAAGGATCGAGGTGGCATAGTTGGACTGATGGGGCCCTGTGCCCGGGAGTGAGTGCGCAGGATGTTGAAGGTTTAGAAACGATGGCACCGGCCAATAAAAGGACCCAGTGAACGCCAGCCCGGCGGCAGTGGTGGTCAAACGGGAATCCCGTTTAATTGCCAGCTTTGCCCGCGTGCCCGCTGTGGAACGGCACCGGAGTTTACCAGTTGTGCCAGCTATGAACATGTTCTCGCTTGAAGGGTCAAGCATCCAGTAGTTGCCTTTGCCTGGGTCATCATAATGGCGAGGTATTTTGACAAAGCACTTGTTCAAACTCAGGTTATGTCGGATGGAATTCTGCCATCCTTGTCTATTTTCTCGATAGTAAGGGAAATTGCCTATGATGAACTCATAAATGCCGTTGAGGGTAAGACTTCGCTCCGGGCTCTGGCGAATAGCCATCATTATCAGAGCGTTATAGCTGAAAGGAGGTTTCTCCGGTTTGGCTTTTCCTTCTACTCCTATACATGTCTTCACCTCTCCAACTCTCTCGGTATCTTCTCCGTCTTCCCTTTTGCCATTTCTGGAGACTCGTTTGTCCTCTTGGACTGCGTATTCGTTATTATCACAGTTTTTGTCTCTATGTAAATCATATTTTCCATCTTCAGCCCAAACTTCTTTAGGCCTAGCGGATAGCCCCGAAGAAATGTGTTTTCTGGAAAGGGGCTTGGAGCATCGGGAAAGGATCCCATCCAGGGCGGCGCCGTCGTCACTCATCACTCCCTCTCGTCGAAACAGCAGGCTGCTGATGCTGAATGAAGACTTGTTGAAAAATCCGACAGGGGCTTTCAAATCTTCCATATTCAACATCACCCAGTTCCCACGGTGTCTGGCAGTCTGAAGAGAAGGAATATCTAAATCCACGAAATAAGACGCACAACGTATTAGGGTGCGAAAGACAAAATGCGCCCCTCGTTCGCTGCCAACTTCACTGACTGACTGATCGATGAACTCACAGGTTCAATTATAACACTTCCGAGGAGCGTGACACTGAAACCAGTCACCTGCGTCTCGCCCTCTGGTACTGCCTCTCTCCACTCCTTTCCATCTGTTTACACAATAACCTGGCAAACAGCCAATCAAATACGAATTAGGTGAAGGTGTGTAAGTAATTCAGGAGGAGGTAAACTCTTAAGGTAAGTAAACAAACAGAGAATGTAAAAGAGACGTAGGTGCGGGCAGCTTGTGACGCCTAGACGTCTGCCTGCAGGGCAGCTTCCTGCACAACAGTTGACAGGTAAGATTTGTTGTAACATCAAGGCGCACAGCATGAAGCTGCATTTATGTTTCACATTTTCCTCTCTTTTCTCCCCCTTAATCCTACACCATGCAATACAAGTGTACACTTGTTTGGAATGTTGTGCCTTTAAACATTGCTTACAATGTTGAAACATTTACAGGTAGGCCTACAAGCTTTTCTCCCTTTGGCAAATTGTTTTATTTGATTTTTTGTGTGATTTGAGAAGCCATTTCAATTCATTCCTAAAGCTTAAACTCATCCAGCACCACACAGCAAGTCAGGACAATATAATATTTTGGCCACCCACAACTGAAATCTCATCCAGTTTTCTGTCAATAGTTTGTATTTGTTCAGCAGCATATTCTTTGTATTTACTCTCTTAATGTGAGTTACTCGTACACCTTTCTCAGTTCTTATTTCCTAGAAAACTTTATAGCAGCACACTCATAGAAAAAGGAATATAATGGTATGTGGACAATTTTATGTGAATACCAAAATAAATAATAACGTTTAGTCTAATATTTATACTAAACAGATGACCTCTACAATTACACTGTGAATGGGTGGCAATTTACAACAGATAATTTCTGAAGCTGCTTGCACATCAATTGACAAATCAATTGCCCGGACCGATTTTGGGAAACCCTGCTAGTATAGGCTATGGCTATGATGTTCTGGGTAATCTCTTCCACCAGCCAACTCTCTCTGTCTTTTGAACCAGCAGCAATTGAGTCTGTGGATGAGGTTATGTTCAGGGAAATTTGAGATGTTTTAGTGCAGCATATAGTCTCTCCCCAGGACATTCGGTGTCCCTCAAGTCTCTGTCTCCAAGTAGGATTAATTCAGGGTGCAAATGTCCCTGGGAAACCCCACACTGCAGGAGCTGTTTAACAGATGACAGGGCTGCTGGACTGGGGCTCTCATCTGAAACAGAGAAGCATAACCCATTGGTACCAATGCCTTACACACTGTAAGGACCGGGAGATGGAAAGTCCAATATTGTGTTTTTTACTGTTGAAGTTGCCCATGAAGGCAATGGCCAAAGAGTTGTGGTTGTTGCCCTTGGTATGTGCGCCCACAACACCCCAGCCACGGCCCTCATACACTGTGCAATCTCCCCCAATAAGAAAGCTGCAAATGCCAGAAAACAGTTATTATGCATATAGTATTATCCAAACACAATGAATGATGGAAAATACCTGGAAAGGAGAGGTCACTCACTTGTATCCAATGTCATCAAAGTTCCTATCCTGCATATGCATTCTCTGTATGTGGATGAGCTGGTCCATACATTCTTGGATGCCCCCGCAGTGCAACAGTGCCGTGTGGTGTTTGACAACTCTTTGAGCAGGATACTTGAGGGTCTCCCGGCATCGAGGGGCTGCTGCTCCCCACTGTCCCCGAGTAACCACCTCTACTGAAATGCATGCATATGGGTAACCAACCACAGTAAATCTGTGATGTACCATATCCAAACTGTAGACCTAACAATTCACGTTAGTTTACCCATTCATAACAAAGTATCATACCTAGATCTCAAAGCATCATCAGAAATCATTACCTTTCAACAGAAGTCATATAGGTACTTCCTTACCAGTGACTCTTACGTCCATGTATTATACTATCCAGAATTGCTTTTGATTTCGTCGCTAGAGGTCATTGAAAAGAGGCAGTTTCCTTGACGTTCCTCAGAATAAGTGACTTGTTAACAACATATTGTTAAAGGGTATGTGGACTGTGTTTCTCCAGCGGGTTATTACATGTTCTGCGTACTTTCCTTTCATGTGCATGCCAATCATATTACTCATGCTTTTCTCAATGACACTATTACGCTCAGTGGGTCTAAAACGCATTGAAAATTACACATTGGGAAATACACTGCAGTGGCCAAACAGATATGCCAAGATACAAAAAGGGAAGTCGAAGCTACACCACTAAAGAGGAACATTTCATATGCCCAACTATAAAAGAGAATAAGTTTTTTTGCCTTCTATATTTCAGCTCTTTTTTTTGGATGCAAGTATTGCAACAGAGATCGGGTCTCACGATAGTGTAACAATGGAAATTCAGGAAACATTTCAAATACACAACAGTGGCATGCAAAGTCTTAGAGAAGTCTTTCAATCAAGTTTTTGAAAGAAAACAGAAGCATTTCACAACAAAAGTTTGTCTTTTTTAATTTCAAATAAATGTCAAAAGTACTAGAGCTAATACATTAACACAAGTATGTCCCAACAGGTGTTCCTCCACAACATGGTAAGAAATTGCATTTAAATGGTCCATACAAATCTTAGCAGTTCCTCTACGTACACTCCAACAAGATGATGAAGATCTAACACCCAAAGTTAGTGTTCCTGTAAAAGTTTCTGAGTTGGCAGAGTATTTTAGCCCCACACATCCACCAGTCTTTCTGATTTAAGCAACAGTGAACCCTTGTGAGACATGGTGGCCTGTTGGGCAACAGCAGATACTGTGGATGCATACATCAGGCCTCCTCTTCATCCTCCTCACTCTGTCCAGCAGTGTCCACAGTGAGGGGCTGTGCAGACATAGTACAGCCTCATGGCATCCTACAAAGAAAATAAAGCAGTAACTTTCATATACACCACATACCAATGTCTCCATATAGCTCAGTGGACTCTAGAATACTGTAGTATTTCTAGATTTAGCAACTATTTGGGGACTATGATGAACAATTAGCAACGTACCTCAGCCTTCATACTGTGTGACTGGAAAAACACTGCCACCTTGTGGCCGCACTTGAAAAGAGAGGGACGAGATCAATATTTTAGATTTATCTGGAAGGGAGATACCTAGTCAATTGTACAACTGAATGCATTCACATGAAATTTATCTTCCGCATTTAACCCAACCCCTCTGAATCAGAGAGGTGCGGGGGCTGCCATAATCGACATCCACGTCTTCGGCGCCCGGGGAACAGTGGATTAACCGCCGTGCTCAGGGGCAGAATGACAGATTTTTACCTTGTCAGCTGACATTATTTTGAAATGATAGAGATAGTTTGTGAATAGAAATAGTGTGGAGAAAATGCCTGATTTCAGAGAGCTAGAGGAGGGAAATAAAGAACGAGGGTTTGTTTGAGTGTGTTTGTGTTGGCCACCGTCACTTTGGGCAGGGGTGATCCTCTGTCTGAGGTAGCGTTGGATCCTGGGACACATCTGCAATGATCTGCTCAGTTCACTGAGGAGAGAAGAGACAGAGAGGTGAGACAGAGAGAAGAGACCAAGAAGAGACAGATACAGACCTGCCAACCCTGTCCAAGTTTTAAGAGTACCAGAACCGCACGGCAAATTGGGAGATTCAACTCGAGCACACGCCGAATTGGGGTTTTCTTTTCCCCAGCGCTTGTGCGTGTGCTGTTTGTGAGTCTGATCGCAACGTATCTTTCTTGACAGCGTTCCATTTACACATATGGTGAAAGTCACTAACAATATCTAATTAGAAAGAACACACAAAGGGCATTTATTCTTGGAGTTTTTAAAAACATTTTATTAAACAAATAATAACAAGTTATTTGTTTAGGTACAAAATGTACAAACGTCTTATCCGCGATAAAAAAAAAATACATTCTGATATGATAAGAACAAATGTTTGACGCAGAGCATCAGTATCAAATAAACATGTTATCTATAATATAAACGCTATGATAGGAAACAGTGGGTAGAGGAACGCTTGTCACCTCTCAAACAGGGCCAATCACTAGGGCCAGCTCACAAGTATTGGCTTTTTAGACACGTTCCTAATCAACACTAAAAGCAAATTCATTTTGAAAATATAAAAACAAAAACAAATGATAGCATCGACACAGACCGCAAACTGGCTACACAGAGCCAGGGGCGAAAATCTGATATCAACTTTGGAGGGGACAATTACATGAAATGTTCTCAAGAGCAATTCCTGGGGGGGACACCAAAAGTAGTGCTGTAACACATAGCCTACATTGTAATATGGTAAATGTATATTGAGGAACCAAAGAAATAAGGTGTTTGCCGTACTCCTAACTACCAGTACCCCAAACTACACAACTAATCACAACAGCAATACCATTGCCTTTAACAAATCTTAGTTCAGTCACCAGTTTAAGTTGAGAGTGGGCGTATCCATGGCATTTTCCAATTATGTTCCTATTTTACAAGTCCAAAAAATTGAGAACCTTTCATAATGTTGCCAAACAAAGACTCAACAAACTTACCTGAGACTTCCTGTCTCTGCCAGTCTGTCCCTGCATATCTATCCCCAACTCTGCTGTCTGTGTGCCATCTGTTGCCTGCTCTGCCTAATGACATCATTGTGAAACATTTCCATTAGAATTTCATTTCTTTCTTATGAACATTTTATCAACTAGTCTTTGAGATATTAGGCTACTAGGGTTCTTACTATGCGTTTTGGTGTATTGAAAAATACTCTGATGTCCGTCTTTTATTTTTCTGCCATTTTTCTACCTGGCTGGCTGGCTGGCTACACACACAGTGTGTAGGTTATTTACAGTAGGAGATGGGCTTCTATCATCTTCAATCATTCTATTTGGGCTTCGATCTAAAAGGTAGCTAGCAAATGTGAAACGGATTAAAATGACAAGAGTTGACAGCTGTATGAGTTCACCATTTACACAACATATGCTGCAACCTTTTGTTGAGAGAATTGCGTAGTTGGTACGTAAAATGCATGCATGTTGGTAGCCCTGCAGATATGAGACAGATGTGAGACAGAGAGAAGATACAGATACGAGACAGAGAGAAGAGACAGAGAGTGTGTGAGAGAGATGAGCAGTGCTTAATTTGAGCAGGATCCTGCACCTCTCAGATTTGACTTTATTTGTTCCGGCACCTATTTGCCCATATCCGGTACCTCTCGCGGCATGATTTATCAATTATTTCACAGTTTGCACTGTAGCCATTCTAATGAAAGCGATCAGCATTAAATCGAGTTGCCTCGTTATTTATCCCGCACCCCAGAAAGACCATCATGTAAAATGTAATCCACCTATCCTGCCACACTGATTCCAGACCTGCTCTCTTATTTGTACATAGAGGTTATGGGGAGGGCCAGTGGCGTAAGTAACTGATCTTGACACAGGTCTTGGTAGTGGTGGTCAGCTAGTGAAGAGGTCTCTAAGTAATAACGTAATGTAGCCTAGTCGTCTCCCTACTGAATTTAAATCGTGGGAAAGCCCCCCAAAAAATTATAATAAAAGGCAAACGAGTTTGACATTTTTCAAGTCCAAAAATCCAGAGAAAGAAGGTGAATTGAACCCAGAACGAGCCAGAGAACTGTCAGTGCAGGACGAGAGGAGTGAGGGGCGAACTGTTCCTGATGGCGATACTAATCCTGCCAGTTCAGCATCACCATCGGCACCTCCACTAGCTAGTAGGCCTATTAGCGAATCAGATTCAGGGGGAGAGATGAGACAGAGAGATGAGACAGAGAGATGAGACAGAGAAAAGACAGATGGCCTAATTGCCCATGACAGAGGTTTATTTGAGTGTCTGAGCATAAGTGGTGGGAAATAGGGATCACCTACTCAACCTAGTGGGCAATCTTTTTTAAATGTATTTTTATTTCACCTTTATTTAACCAGGTAGGCCAGTTGAGAACAAGTTCTCATTTACAACTGCGACCTGGCCAAGATAAAGCAAAGCAGTGCGACAAAAACAACAACACAGAGTTACACATGGGATAAACAAGCGTACAGTCAATAACACAATAGAAAATCTGTATACAGTGTGTGTAAATGAAGTAAGGAGGTAAGGCAATAAATAGGCCGTAGTGGCGAAGTAATTACAATTTAGCAGATAACACTGGAGTGATAGATGTGAAGATGAGGATGTGCAAGTAGAAATAGTGATATAAATACTGGTGTGCAAAAGAGCAGAAAAAAAACAAATATGGAGATGAGGTAGGTAGTTGGTTGGATGGGCTATTTACAGATGGGCTGTGTACAGCTGCAGCGACCGGTAAGCTGCTCTGACAGCTGATGCTTGAAGTTAGTGAGGGAGATATAAGTTTCCAACTTCAGTGATTTTTGCAATTCGTTCCAGTCATTGGCAGCAGAGAACTGTAAGGAAAGGCAGCCAAAACAGGTGTTGGCTTTGGGGATGACCAGTGAAATATACCTGCTGGAGGGTGTGCTACGGGCTGGTGTTGCTATGGTGACCAGTGAGCTGAGATAAGGCGGAGCTTTACCTAGCAAAGACTTATAGATGACCTGGAGCCAGTGGGTTTGGCGACGAATATGTAGCGAGGACCAGCCAACGAGAGCATACAGGTCGCAATGGTGGGTAGTATATGGGGCTTTGGTGCCAAAACGGATAGCACTGTGATAGACTGCATCCAATTTGCTGAGTAGAGTGTTGGAGGCTATTTGTAAATGACATCGCCGAAATCAAGGATCGGCAGGATAGTCAGTTTTACGAGGGTATGTTTGGCAGCATGAGGCTTTGTTTCGAAATTGGATGCCGATTCTAAATTTAACTTTGGATTGGAGATGCTTATTGTGAGTCTGGAAGGAGAGTTTACAGTCTAGCTAGACACCTAGGTATTTATAGTTGTCCACATATTCTAAGTCAGAACCGTCCAGAGTAGTGATGCTAGGCGGGCGGGTGATTGCAGTGATCGGTTGAAGAGCATGCGTTTAGTTTTACTAGCGTTTAAGAGCAGTTGGAGGCCATGGAAGGAGTGTTGTATGGCATTGAAGTTCGTTTTGGAGGTTTGTTAACACAGTGTCCAAAGAAGGGCCAGATGTATACAGAATGGTGTCATCAAATAATCACCCGCAGCAAGAGCGGAACAAATTATATTTTTTCTCTATAAGCCAATATGTAATGCATATAAAGTGATTTGTGCTTTGGCTAATGTAATGGGTGGAGTAAAAGGCCAGCAACACTCCGTATTATTCAGAGCCCCATGAAATGACACCATATATACATTCTACAGACCCTACTGAGTACTCCCAACCCCACTTTTACATCGGCACAAATCATTGTTTTTCCTGTACAGTGCTATATTGGTACCATATAGTGTCCAGGCACCCCATTTTAAGCTGATTGACCACAGTAAAAGTCCAGGAACACTTTCTATAAACTAGCTTTTGTTCAAACTCCTCAGATTTTTTTATTCCTGAGACTCTAGTAAGTATACTGGACTCTGGTTTTATGGACACACATCGATCATTTTTGCTGTACAGTGCAATTTTTTGTGCAATCCAACAAAAATACAGTAAGACTTTTTTTAAACATTCATTTCAAAATTGCATCCTTGAACAATATATAGTTATAATGTAGTTATAATAATATTTTTTAACATAATTTTTTTTACCTTATGCACTATGCAAAGCTGCAAAAAATATAGATTTTGTATCATACACATAGCGTTTTACCGCAGGCTTTTATTTTAAAGGCAAGCTCCGAAAACTGGAAGTGTGGATAGATAACAGCTAGTGTTGACGCTAATCTATCTCGCGTTTTAATCTTTTATTTATTTAATATTTTATTCAAAAAATATCGAAGTATATATTTTTTGGGGTTCTTTTTTACATTTTATTTGTATTAACAACAAATCAATACAAAAAGTACATGGGGGACTTGTTGTCACGATTCTCTAAAGCAGAACCCAGAAGCAGACCAGGACAAGGTGAGTTGAACGAAGGTGAGTATTTATTTACAGACTCAAATGTGAAAGCAGAATAATCCAGGAGACGGAGCGGGCAGCGGAGGTGAGTTGGTGAGAGTGAATAGGCAGATCCAATGATGTCACAGAAGCCACCGACGACCAGGCAGGGGTGGGGTGAATGTTCCGGGAGAATGACTGTAGACAGAGTAAGCGGAGGTGAGTACACGGCAAGCAAAAAGTACAGAACAACAAAACTAACTCTAGTAAACTTGAGGCTGATACGTTGACACAACATACTGTTCATTGCTAACGATCCGGCAGGGAATGGATGTCAGGTCAGAGCTTATGAAGTGGAGAGGTGATGATCAGGACCAGGTGTGCAGATAGCTGATGAGGTGCAGGTGCGGGTAATCGAGAGATCTCCCGCCTAGCTTCGTCGCCCGGCAACCAGACAGGGTGCGTTCAGGAACCTCAGGAACAGACTCCAAGACAGAAAACAGGCAACTCAGGCAGAAAAGAGACTCAGGAAGCGGGATTCATGACACTTGTAAATAAATTCTTATTTATAATGACGGCTTACCCCGGCCAAACCTTAACGACGCTGGGCCAATTGTGCGCTGCCAATCACGGCCGGTTGTGATACACCCTGGAATCAAACCAGAGTCTGTTGTGACAACTCTAGCACTGAGATGCAGTGCTTTAGACTGCTGTGCCACTCGGGAGCTAGCCTCTATGGGACCGGCGGGACGAATTCGTCCCACCTACGTAACAGCCAGTTGAATCCTGTGGCGCGATTTTCAAAACGTTTGAATTGCTATTACTTCAATTTCTCAAACATATGACTATTTTACAGCTATTTAAAGACAAGACTCTCGTTAATCTAACCACACTGTCCGATTTCAAAAAGGCTTTACAACGAAAGCAAAACATTAGATTATGTCAGCAGAGTACCCAGCCAGAAATAATCAGACACCCATTTTTCAAGCTAGCATATAATGTCACATAAACCCAAACCACAGCTAAATGCAGCACTAACCTTTGATGATCTTCATCAGATGACACACCTAGGACATTATGTTATACAATACATGCATGTCTGTTCAATCAAGTTCATATTTATATCAAAAACCAGCTTTTTACATTAGCATGTGATGTTCAGAAAAAGCATACCCCCCGCAAACTTCCGGGGAATTTACTAACAATTTACTAAATTACTCACGATAAACGTTCACAAAAAGCATAACAATTATTTTAAGAATTATAGATACATTACTCCTCTATGCACTCGATATGTCCAATTTTAAAATAGCTTTTCGGATGAAGCACATTTTGCAATATTCTAAGTACATAGCCCAGCCATCACGGGCTAGCTATTTAGACACCCACCCAGTTTAGCCTTCACCAAAATCACATTTCCTATAAGAAAAATGGTCTTACCTTTCCTGTTCTTCGTCAGAATGCACTCCCAGGACTTCTACTTCAATAACAAATGTAGGTTTGGTCCCAAATAATCCATCGTTATGTTCCATCAGCGACGTTTTGTTCGTGCGTTCTAGACACTATCAGAATGGTAAATCACGGGCGTGCGCATGGCGCATTTCGTGACAAAAGATTTCTAAATATTCCATTACCGTACTTCGAAGCATGTCAACCGCTGTTTAAAATCAATTTTTATGCCATTATTCTCGTAAAAAAGTGATAATATTCCGACCGGGAATCTGCAATTAGCTAAACAGCCGAAGGAAAATACTGCACGGGGTCGAATCGGGCACGCGCCTAATTCCATTGTCCTCTGATGGGCCACTTGGAAAAGGCGATAATGTGTTTCAGCCTGAGGCTGCCTCGTCATCGTTCATGTTTTTCCCGGGCTCTGAGAGCCTATTGGAGCCGTAGGAATTGTCACGTTACAGCTAAGATCCTGACTCTTCAATAAACAGAAGCAAGAACAACAACACCTTGTCAGACAGGGTACTTCCTGCATGAAACCTTCTCAGGTTTTTGCATGCCATAGGAGTTCTGTTATACTCACAGACACCATTCAAACAGTTTTAGAAACTTTAGGGTGTTTTCTATCCATATATAATAAGTATATGCATATTCTAGTTACTGGGTAGGATTAGTAACCAGATTAAATCGGGTACGTTTTTTATCCGGCCGTGTAAATACTGCCCCATATACAATATCACATTACATAAAGACCTTAAGGGACATTGATAAGGAAATTATATAATAAAGGTAAATGAATAAAGACTCCCTCCCTGAAACGTAACTGATTAGTAATTAGTAGATATGTAGCATGTGTGATGACTAATTAAAGTACTGAACGTAAGTCCCACCAGGTCTAGTAGAGTCCCGGGAGGAAGAGAAATGTGTGTGTGTTAGTGGGCCTAAGGGAACTGTAGACATGTGTGTGTGACCCGACCTGAAGAGGCTTGGAAGAAACAGGGAGTAACCTTCAAGGTCCCCCTAATCTCGGGGGAAAGGAACAGGCAGCTCTGGATAGTGATTAACAGTGGTGAGAAGTCCAGGGAAGGATACTATTCACCTACTGTTCGTGTGTATGGATGTGCATAGGATATCTACTGTTTGTGTGGAGGTATGTGCGTAAGCAGGGAGGGAGCATAAAATGAACTTCTTTGTGTAATGTACTTCAGAACGTTCACTGAATAAACTGTACAGACCTTTTCCAGAAAGCTGAGTCCTTGCCTAATTATTATTAACCCAGTGTCTTACAAACCTTGGGGATTAGTCAAGGCTTATTGATTGTTAATTATTATCATTGGGATTAGAAAATTCCCGTGACAGCTTGGTCCTTTCGACAGCCAGAACTCAATACCTGCTCCTGTCGTTCCATGGAGACACCGAAACCGTGCACGGGTGGATGAAATATCCGTAGATTAAAGACCCGGCCCCTTGTTGAGGGTTCTTTACAGGCCGGTGGCTTATTGGTATACGACAAAAGCGGTGACGAGATCCTACCAACATTGAAACCTCAGCTGCAATAAAATAAGGTCAGTGCGCTTTATTCAGTTTTTTGGGGTATTGCACCTGTATGATTGCATTAAATGTTGAAATGAGTGATGTGAGAGTAAAAGGCGGGAGCGTTTATAAAGGATTTTAATGTACTCTGGGTGTTAGACGCTGGAATATCCGGAAGGAGTTTATATCTGGTCACCTGTCTTTAGGATTTTGTGTGGAGAAAAATGTTTTAAAGGGAACCAAGTATTCTATGCAAATGGAAGACAGGAATTAGTTGTAAATTCAACAAGGTAAGAAGAGGGGTCCGAAATGACTCCAAGGTATCTGTGGCCACTACCAATATAAACTACCTAAGAAATTCGTGAATTGGAAGGCGAAATATAATAATAGAATTATGAGAGAGGAGGTCAGAGACATGATTATATTAATATAGGTCACCTGTCTAAATAACGACGATAGAAGGGGAAGGTCAGATCTTCCAGAGGCGCACATCTAGGTCTGATTATCCATTGAAGAAGGGAAACCTAATATAGCGGAGTGAGATACGTGATATTAACGAGTCAATAATTGCAAGGAATGACAGAAAAATAGGTTGTTAACTAGGGCTTGACGACCCCTGGAAAATAGCTTATAGTCGTAGACGTATGTGTAACGGCTGTCGTCGCAAGAAAACCAAGATGCAGCGGAGGTTGTGGATTCATTATAAATATTTAATAAAATGAACCACTAATAACAAAACATCAAACAGCAACGAAAGCTAACAGTCCTGTCTGGTCAAAACGAACGAGACAGAAAACAATCCCCCACAAAACCCAAAGGAAAAACCTGCTCCTTATGTGTGACTCCCAATCAACAACAACGAACTTCAGCTGTGCCTGACTGGGAGTCACACACGGCCCAAAACAAAGAAATACAAAAAACCTAGAAAAAGAACATAGAATGCCCACCCAATGTAACACCCTGGCCTAACCAAAATAAAGAACAAAAAAACCCTCTCTATGGCCAGGGCGTTACAGTATGCGACCTAATGTCCGATCAAAAGTCACCTCTATAGATAAAGTTTCAAGAAAGAGATACACATAGCAACACATAGACACATTGTGTCTAAGAGGATGATTGCGTGTGAGATAGATATATTGGTCAAAAGCCATAAAGTAACAACGCAAAAATGGGCTGTTGACCAGGGCCTTAAAAAACTTCTGGAAAATAGCTTATTGTTAGATACATGTGAGACCTAATGGATCTATCAAAAGTCATAAAAGTAATTATTCTAAGATCCTAGAGGAAATTAACAGTAGGTAGAAGAAGACACATAGACACATTGGGAAGTTTCCACAAGAGTTAGAGGATAATTGCGTGTGAGATAGATATATTGACCAGTCAAAAGCCATAAGTAACAACGCAAAAATGGGCTGTTGACCAGGGCCATAAAACCTCTGGGTAATAGCTTATTGTTGGATACATGTGAGACCCAATAATCTATCAAAAGTCATAAAAGTAATTATTCTGAGATCCTAGAGGAAATTACCAGTAGGTAAGAAATACACATAGAAGTAACTGAATCAGAGTTTTAAAAAGCACATAGAATAAGAAGATAATTATTTGCGTGTGAGATAGATATATTGATCAGTCTAAAGGCGCAAGGAATGATATAAAAATAAGCATTATTTATGGTCGTATACGTGTGAGATATAAATAATGTATCAGGATTCATACAAATAATTATTCTGAAATTCTAGGAAAGATTAACGGTAGATATTTTTCAAAAGAGGTTAAGGATAATAACGGTAGAAAGCACACACATTGAAGTTAATAGCAAGTACATTTACACATTGAGTTTAATAGCAAGTATATATATTTTGTGAGAAGAAGCATAATAACTGCGATAGTAATTCAACGAACATGGGTTGTAAATCCTCGAAGGGGATCCCGGTATTAACGGGAGATGAGCGTTTTCTGCTTGGAAATGATAAAAGGAACATCTATTTTGGCCCGAAATGGAGGAAGAAGTACAAATTTGATGGATGTTTAAATATAGAAAAACTGGAATCAATGATTATACAAATAAAGAGGGTCTGTGGGGATAACATAGAGAAGCAACGAACAGAAGGCCTCGATACCGCTTGTGTTTGGCTGGCTAAAGCTAGAAAAAGAGCGGAGGGGGCCAAGAGAAAGGGAGCTACTAAGGAGGAAGAATTAGGTAGCCAGGAGCAGACAGAGAGGACTCCCACGGCTCCCAGAGAGACACCACCTAAGCCCAAATTGTACCCCTCCCTGGCAGACCAGGGGTGGCGGGAAAACCCAGATAACGAGGTGGTGGTAATGAAACGGAGGCAATCAAACCGCCCATCCCGTTACCCCCTCCCCCATATGCTAGTCCTCAGGGAGCCGAGGGAGGTAGGGAGGAAGAGACACAGAAAGTAGGACAGGATTTAGCAACTTTATTGAGAAAGTGGATAGAGGTAGAGAAAGGGAGAAAGTCGAGAAAAGTGTATAGAGACAGTCAAATGAAAGGGGGAAATTGTCACGCCCTGACCAGGTGAACTCTGCTATTTTGGTCAGGGTGTGGCATTTCTATGGTTTATTTTCTATGTTTTGGTTATAGCCTTTCTTTGTGTTTTATTTCCATGTTGGGCTCGGGGTGATTTCCCAATCAGACAGCTGTCGCTTGTGAAGTCTGATTGGGAATCACATTTAAGTTCCTTTTCCCCCCACGATGTTTGTGGGTTGTTGCCTCTTTTGTTTGAGCAAGTTAACGTTTCGTCTATTCTTTGTCTGTTTTGGTAACGTGTTTATTTGTGTCTAAATAAACATGTGTTCGCTCCCAGCTGCGTTTTTGTCCGCTTCCTTATCACCCGACGACGAGCGTTACAGAAATAGATGCTTTAACTGTCACAAACCGTGTCATTTTGCTAGAGATTGTTAGGCACCGTGTAAACACTGCAATAAAGTAGGCCATAATCACTGAGACTGTAAAAAGAGAGAACAGGTTGAGTCAGAGCATCTAACAGTAACAATCGGGGTAATTGTGGTTAAGAGAAAAAGAAAAAAATGGACAGGATCAGACGATAGAAAATGTTTCAATTGCGATGAGACAGGACATTTCGCCCGGGAGTGTAAGGCTCCCTGTAAACATTGTGACCGAGTAGGACACAACCACCGAAATTGCAAACATAAGGGGAAGGACAGGCGCGACAATCGGGGGAGAAAGAGAGAGCGAGATTAAGGAGAGTAATCGCAGGAGAAAGGCTTAGACCTTTAAATTAGGGCTATTTTCTGGAAATTGTATCGGTAGTACGTGCCTAATTTTACGACTACAGACAATTATAAATAGTGTTATAAATAGGGTTATTTGCGAGGAGTCTCCATCATTTCAATAGCGCGTTGGTGGTTCAGCGGTAGAATTCTCGCTTGCCATGTGGGAGGCTCGGGTTCGTTTCTCAGCCTATGCATCAGTGGATTAAAATTTGAGTTGCTGATTGTCATTCAACTGCTGGTATGTTTTGCCTGGAAATATACGGTTGTTAGTGGTTGTTTAAGATATAAACCGAACGTTTTGATAGCTTGTTTAGTTTATATTGAAAGACGAGTGCATTCAAAAAAATAGCGTCTGTTGTCTAAATGGCCTGCTGAGAGGACATATAGAGAATGGGAGTTGTATTTCAATAACTGAATGAAGGAAGAGACAGTTACCTAAATCTAATGAATTATAATGAGCGGATAGCGGATTGCGATAGAATAGTACCCACCGAAATGTGTTTTTTATTTGAAAAGAGTTGAATGAAGTATTTTATAAATTTGGCGATTTACATGGTACATTTAAAGTCGTAGACATTTCATAAGTGTGAAGCCGAAAGAGAGGAGAAAGTTGTAAACATTTGTTTTAATCTTACGATAGAGGTAAGGCAGAATGTTGTTTGAGTAGGGGTTATATTTTGCCTACTGGAAAGAATAGGTGAGTTAGTCGCGCTCGCTGGGCTATATATTGGCTGTAAAGCGGTTCAGGTTTGGATAGTTAAATCGTAAAAGCTTTGTGATAGTTTCTGGTTATTGATTCTTGGTTTAATTGTTTAGGTAACACCAGTGAATTTAGGCAGGAAGTTAAAGTATTCTAACATTATAATCTGTTTCCATTACTTGGAACAATGTTAAGTCAGTAAAGTGGATTGCAGGTGGAGTTAATTTGATTTTACAGGGACAGTGCACATTAATCACAGTAGTGTGTGTCTAATGGCAGGGTATTCCTATCAAACACTTTGAGAGCCTGTTTGCAGACAGACTGAAGGGGATTTAATGTTGTAAACCCAGCTTGGGCCAAACTAGTCAAGGAGTATATTAGGTATGGGAGTTTCATAGATTTGTATTGTATCCAAGGGTAGCGCATGTTCAATTAAGTACACATAACCATTGAGGAAGTTTAAAACGAATGATTCATGATTTGAGGGGGTTACAGTGGAATTGTTATTAGGTTTTGTTTATAGTCAACGTTTTGGGTTTTTGAATCGGTGTAGTATAATGAAATGCTGACCAAGTGGTTGTTTTTTTGGGGGAAAAGGAGGGCTTCATTGTCTCTCTTTGGAATGTTTCCCAGAGCCACAATTTCTTAAAGGGGTATACACACATGGAATCTTAGAAGTTACACACACATGGAATAGGTTGAAGTTTTATTTTCTGAGTTTTAATTAAACACGTGAAGTCTTTTGATGAGGGAAAGTGAAGTCTTTTGATAAAGGAAATGTTCTGGGAACCTGGGATCCAAAATGTGTGATGGATTTTCCTTCATTTGTCTAATGTAGTAAGAAACACGGTTCTGAAAGGGTGGTATGACTTTTGACTTCATCGGTTAGTCCTAGTAGTCTTCTTTTTGAACAGCAGAAAGAACTGCTTCTGTTACAGTATGAATCGTTGAGAAGTGACTATGAATCGTTGAGAAGTGACTATGAATCGTTGAGAAGTGACTATGAATCGTTGAGAAGTGACTATGAATCGTTGAGAAGTGACTATGAATCGTTGAGAAGTGACTATGAACCGTTGAGAAGTGACTATGAACCGTTGGGAGATGTTCTTTTCGTTGGAGCTGGTAGCTGACGGTCTCTTGTGTGCCCTGTTCCTGAATGTTATTGGACTGACCATTGTTTGGTTTTGTCATGTTCTATCTTTCCTGTCTGTTCCCTCCTGGTCTTGTGTTCTTCTTTCCTCTTAAACTTGCTTCCTGTGCGTAAAGGTTGCTGAGGTCTGGGGCGGAGGAGGTTAGCTGGGGCAAAGAGAGGTGTGAACACGTAACCCCTCATCAATTTGGGACGCAGAGGCTGTGTCAATTTGGGACGCAGAGGCTGGTACGTTGTTCCGGGGTCCTTGTTGGTCCCTGGTTTTATGGGGGGGAGGGGGAGAATACTCTGTCTGCCGTATTCTCTTTCTTTGTTCTTGTTTCCTTATTAGGATGCCGGTGGGCAGAGTTGGGAGGGTCGTCAGCTAGATGGGAAACACCTGGGCCCGGGTGTGTCCCAGGATAAAGAGACCTCTTCCACAGTCATTGTGGAGACTCTCTCCACGCAGACACCGTTGTTGATTTTGGTTGTAGTAGCTTGGTGGCTTTTTGGTTATTTGCTTTGGCACCCTTCAACACCCTGCACTATTACATTCAGGCATGCAAAACACTCACTTACACTACTGATTACACACACCATTCTTAATTGTATTTAGTTTACTTTAGTTAATAAATATATATTTTGATACTCCTTGTCTCCACGTTGTCTCCATTTTGAGCCGGTTCGTAACAATAGACATGTTGATTTTTCTAAAATCCAGGAGTGCAACCAGGGAGACAGTGAGACAGTTAGTCAATAGGTGGAAACAGAACCAATATTTGACACGGACTGTTATGAGAAAGAGCGACAGATAGAAGGAAGGGCAGACGGAGAAGTCCTCCCCTGCACTGCTGAGACCTTGATGGTTCGGGAGTAGCAGGAGGAGAGCATAAGCCAGGAAGAGAAGATAGAAGTGACACAGAAGGGTTAGATAACAGTTACTGAGTGGAGACCAGCATAGTTAAATTATAAACATGATTAGATGGCAGAGTATAAGGCTCTCCCGAGAAATGGGGGACAGAAATAATACCGTGACAGACAGAAAAAGACAGAATAAGAATAAAAGGGGAAGAGAAATTGGTTCGCTTAGCTTTAGGATATTAATTCATGGAGAGACTATAGGCTCCATTGGTTTTAAAAAAAATATGAAAAGTTAGGAGGAGAGGCATGTATTTTAGTTTTGATTTTAAGTTTATGTTTAGTAAATTCGCTAGGAAGAGATATGATGATTTTGTTGAAAGTAGTTGTTACCCTAACTGAAAGGGGAATGAAAGCTTAGTTGGTTTCAGGAACTAAGGTGTTAGACACTGAACCATTGCCCAGACACTATTCTGCACAGCAGGCCAAAATAGTAACATTAACTAGAGCCGGCGAAATAAGAAAGGAGAGAAAAGTTACTATTTACACAGACAAGCACATAGGCATTTAAAACCATACAAAGCAGCACAGATAAATCTTAAAGATGATAAGACACTTGACAGAGAATTGTTACAGGATAGCCAAGAACGAATGCCCCAGGGAGAATTGGACATGTGGAAAATGAAAGGGGCAATCCTACAAGAGAAGGTCTGACATAAGGATAATTCACTAATCTTACCAAAGACACTGTTTAGATATGCAGCAATATTCACACCTGGGCGGAGCCACGTGTCAACAGGGAGGAAGGATGGTAGAGCAGGTAAGGAAACACTGCAGGTTAGGAAAGACTTAGTGGCCTAGAGGATAATTACTTTTAAAAAAAATTGTAGAATATCCATTCCAACATTTGGAAATGGACCTTATTAAACTATTCCGAAGTGAGGGGAAGAAGGGGTGTTTAACAATAATAGACAAGTATAGCAAATGGGTAGAAGCATTACCAACTTACTTGGTGGACACGATTATGGTAGCTAAAATATTAGGTCAAGATATTATCCCTAGAGTGTTTTTACTAGGATCTATTTCTTTAAATGATGGATGACAAATTTAGCTAATCAGGTAGAATAGAATGCCAGAGTTAGGGAGACCAGAACAAGTAGACATAGAAGTTGACGATATACTAGCAGAGCACATGAGAAGACTGTTTGTTAACCAAACCCATATGTCCAAGATTTTGTGTCCAACAGGTGAATTACAGGAGAAGGTGATTCACTCAATCCAACCAGATGACTGGGTGTGGATCCAGTCCCTGAGGAGAAAAAACTGGAAGCAGCCCTGTTGTGAAGGCCCGTACCAGGTTCTGTTAAACCACTACCTTTGCCATTAGAAAAGCTGAGAGACTCACTTGGGTCCACGTTATCCACCACAAGAAGGTATGTACACATATGAGCACTGCTGATCACACACAGAGTGAGGAGAAGAACCGAATACCAACAGGGTCCGGGGGTTACCTCCTTAACGAAGATTCCCTATCCTGACCATTCATCACTGTGTGTGCTCCTAGAGGTGTGAGTATGGGGTAGTACCTAGCAGATCGACTAAGGGCAGGAGAGGGTTGGCGGTTTTGGGGAAGAGTAGGGACTCTGAGCTGCATCATAGTCTTGGTAACTTTTCTGATACATCCAGATCCAACACCTTCCGGTACTAATCATACGACGCCGTTGTCATTGAGAGGTAAAAGAAGTAAAAGATAAACTATATAATACACTGATGAGTGACTGTTATGGGAATTCTGTTCCCAATGTTCATAAACTGAACTTCAATTAAACTACTCAGTCTGCACCCCAGAGTTTATAAGATTCTGGTTAAATGACACAGACGGAGGCCCAGCTTACAATAGTCAACAATTTTTATTCACGAGAGCTCTGAATATCATACAATGTACACAGCCTTTTATACCTAACATTTGGTCATACCATATGTCATACCCCTTACAAATGCCCCTCTTCTTTAACACTGTCAATGCTTATTTACAAGTCTTCTCCATCACATACATTGCTTATCATATCCTGCACCATGTTACATAATCTACTGCAAGCCTAAAAGTTTCTCCCCTCCTTGGGTGGGGAGACCTTCTTCCTGTTATCAGTTTCACAGTGGCCACAAGTTGTCTGATGTCTGTTAACAGTTCCCCTTTTCCTTGAATGTCTTACTTACATTGCTAAATCATTAAGCTTAAACTTTTCCTACACACACACATTAGTACATTCATCTTATAATCACTCGGTTATACATTTTCAGGGTGAAATCATTTAGTCAAACCTTTAATCATATAATTTCCATTAGAGTGACTTATAGAATAAGGAGTCAAAGAAGATCAAGATGTAGGATTTAAGGTAAACATTAAACAATTCCCTAGGAAAGCAAATAACTTTACAGGGATTGGGTTGGCCAGATTGAAGTACTCGGCCAACCCACCTCGGTTCACTTAAATTCCTGATGAGTACCAGTGTTATAGATACAAGAATGGCACCGAGAACTTAGATGATTTTAATGGCTGTAATGCAATCGTTAACCTCTAGGGGCTATGTGGGACGCAAGCGTGCCACCCCTGGTACACCTTATCAACAACAGGTGAAATATCAAGAGCGCCAAATTTGAAAACAATTAAATGTCATAATTCAAATTTCTCAAACATACAACTATCTTACACCCTTTGAAAGATAAACATCTCCTTAATCTAACCACGTTGTCCGATTTCAAAAAGGCTTTACGGCGAAAGCATAAAGTTAGATTATGTTAGGAGAGTACATTGACAATAGCTGTGTGTAATGTTTTGTCAATTCAAAGACAGGCATCACCAAAAGCAGAAAACCAGCTAAAATTATGCACTAACCTTTGACAATCTCCATCAGATGAGACTCCTAGGACATTATGTTAGACAATACATGCATTTTTAGTTCTATCAAGTTCATATTTATATCCAAAAACAGCGTTTTACTATGGCGTTGATGTTCAGGAAATCGTTTCCCTCCAATAACCGCCAGTCAAATCAGCACAACAAATTAAATAATTACTATTCGAAAACATTGGTAAAATATTATATTGTCATTCAAAGAATTATAAATTTACATCTCTTGAACGCAACCGGATTGCCAGATTTAAAAATAACCTTACTGGGAAATCACACTTTGCAATAATCTGAGCACTGCGCCCAGAAAAATACGCTTTGCGATACAGACTAACCGCCATGTTGGAGAGATCTAAAATCGAAAATACTATGTAAATAATCCATTACCTTTGATTCTCTTCATCAGATGTCACTTCCAGGAATCCCAGGTCCATAACGAATGTAGTTTTGTTCGAAAAAGCTCATAATTTATGTCCAAAAAGCTCCGTGTTGTTAGCACATGATCTATGCCCGCCGGACTTCACTTCATGAACGAGGGGAAAAAAAATATTTACGTTCGTTCAAACATGTCAAACGTTGTATAGCATAAATCATTAGTGCCTTTTTTAACCAGAACATGAATAATATTCAAGGCGGACGATTGCATTCTCTTTTAAAACGTATTGGAACGAGAGTACCCAACATGAACTCGCGCGCCAGAGTCTAATCGGCCACCACCGTTCCATGGCTCTTGTTCGGTCAGATCTCACAGTAGAAGACTCAAAACACTTTGTAAAGACTGGTGACATCTAGTGGAAGCCATAGGAAGTGCTCAAAGATTAATAAGCCCCTGTGTGTTTCAATGGCATAGGCTTAAATGTAATTCAACACATCAGGTATCCACTTCCTGTCAGAATTTGTCTCAGGGTTTTGACTGCCATATGAGTTCTGTTATACTTACAGACACCATTCAAACAGTTCTAGAAAATTCAGAGTGTTTTCTATCCAAACCTGAACAATAATATGCATATTCTAGCTTCTGAGTTGGTGTAGGAGGCAGTTAAAAATGGGCACATATTTTTCTAAAAATTCTCAATACTGCCCCCTAGCCCTAAGAAGTTTTAATGTGACGGACTTAGGTTTAGAAGTACAGGAGAAAATTCTTAACCTCACAGCACCTATAACTGATGTAGGGTGGGCTAGTACCAGCAAAGGACACATACGACAGAAATGACCAAAAAGGGTGGTTAGGAACTTGCACCCCGGGGTTATTGGTCCAACCAGTTCGAGTTAGTCATCAGAGGCCAGTTATAGGAGGCTAAAGTAGGCACAGGAGGAGTTTTGACCAGGATGGGAGTAGCTTTGTCTAGATGGATGCTATTGCCATCCTCAGGGAAGTTCCAGATGAATATAAAGCTATGAATCAAATAGGTGAAGGCTTTACCACTACATTATTTTGGTGGTTGACAATAAATAAAAATGTGGATTGGATTAATGACATCAATTATAATCAACAGAGATTTATGAATGAAACCGGGGATGCAGTAAAGGGGTTCTCTGACCAATTAACCGCCACCTCCCTCATGACCTGGTAAAATAGACTGACTCTCGATATGTTATTGGCAGAAAAGGGTGGTGTAGGTAGAATGATTGGGTTTCATTGCTGCACGTACATTCCTGATAACACAGCTTCAGCACTGGATATGTTACTAGCCGAGAAGGGTGGTGTATGTGTGATATTCAGATCAGCATGCTGTACTTACATCCCAAATAACACAGCTCCAGACGGATCAGTGACTAAGGCCCTGGCAGGTTTAACCACATTAGCTCATGAATTAGCAGAGAACGCTTGGGTAGATACTTCCCTGACCGGATGGTTCGATAGCATATTTGGGAAATGGAAAGGTGTTGTAAGTACTGTATTGTGGGCTGCCTTCACCTGTATGAGTGTGTTAGTACTGTGTGGATGTTGTCTTGTCCCATGTGTGAGAGGTTTAATGGTTTAAACCAGAACTCTTGAGAGATCGATGACGCAGCAGATGGTGAGATATGGACCGATTCCGAGCTCCGACCAGTGGGAGGACGAATACGGGCCTCCAGGCCTGGGAGATGGCTCCGTTTCTTTTAACCACGAGGAGCCAATGTTTAATGAGACCGATTTCAATGTTTAGATTGACTGTTCCTTTCATGATAATTATGATGAAAATCCTGAAATGAAGTGTCATAATTGGAGATTGATGAGTATCGGATGTATATACATGTATTGGTTTGGTTAGTCCTTATATCACAATTATGTTTCCATATAGCATTTGATAATCAATGTGAATTATTTAGTCATTTAAGGGTGGAATGATAAGGAAATTATATAGTAAAGGTAAATGAATAAAGAATCCCTCCCTGAAACGTAATTGATTAGTAATTAGTAGATATGTAGCATGTGTGATGACTAATTAAAGTCCTGAACGTAAGTCCCACCAGGTCTAGTAGAGGCCTGGGAGGAAGAGAAATGTGTGTGTTAGTGGGTCTAAGGGAACTGTAGACATGTGTGTGTGACCCGACCTGAAGAGGCTTGGAAGAAACAGGGAGTAACCTTCAAGGTCCCCCTAATCTCGGGGGAAAGGAACAGGCAGCTCTGGATAGTAATTAACTGTGGTGAGAAGTCCGGGGAGGGATACTATTCACCTACTGTTCGTGTGTATGGATGTGCATAGGATATCTACTGTTTGTGTGGAGGTATGTGCGTAAGCAGGGAGGGAGCATAAAATGAACTTCTTTGTGTAATGTACTTCAGAACGTTCACTGAATAAACTGTACAGACCTTTTCCAGAAAGCTGAGTCCTTGCCTAATTATTATTAACCCAGTGTCTTACAAACCTTGGGGATTAGTCAAGGCTTATTGATTGTTAATTATTATCATTGGGATTCGAAAATTCCCGTGACAGACATACACACATTTATTATTCTAACAGCTTTTTTGTTGGTAGAGTATATAATTGTCTTGAAATATAGTTCAATGTATTTTTGTAAGGTAAGAAAATTAGGTGTTTTGTTTGTAAATTTACATTTGTGAATATGAAATTTGGCCAAAAGGATAATGCAATGAATTACATAAGTAGGGTAGTGGTTGTTCTGGCTCAGGTTCAAGGAAACATGACATTCCACTGAACCTGCCCAGGAGACAGTTCCTTAGCCACTAAAGATCCTCCGGTGTGGGACCTTGGGACAGAGGGTTGTAGTCTTCGACCAGCTTCCTCCACTCGCATTCCACATCCGTACGGCCGATATTATGAACTGCCAAAATAGGCTGCATGGCTACACTTATGAGCTCCACGGAAGCATTTGCATGTGGCAGAGAGAATCCTCTGGTCACCTATAGAGACCTGCCAAGAGGAAGGTGCCACATGCCTTTCAATGCATAACTTTGAACACCTTGAAATGCATTTGTTGCAAGAAATCAGCTATGTTTAAAACGTTTGATTTGATTGATGACATTACAGCTGTAATTTTCACGAGGACAAGTAGTGTTTTTACATAAACTTTTAATTGATAACTTGGGATTTTATTGCTTGACATATCAATCATATAGTGGGAAGGATCCTATAAAAACAGTCATAACCATGTCATAATGTCATAACAGCTGACATAACTTGTCATAACCTGTCATAATATGGTCATAACACTGTCATGACCCATATATTTACACCGGCTGTGACATATATTGCGTTATTTTATGGCTGGTTATGTCAAAACCCACATTTATTCAAATGATTTTTCCTTTCGTTTGAAAGTTTGTTTCTTAAATCTTTAGTAGTTTTTGTAATTCATTCTTTACAGTCATGTTTTTTTCATCATATTTTCAATAACTTGTAGAAAATGCACTTTATGACACACATGAAGCATTATGACCATCCTGTGTCACTTTACTTGGACTAACAAAAAACACTATGACACAGTCAAGAAGCATTATGACCATCATAATCAAACAAGCCAGATAGGCCTATCACGTACAGGCCCTTATATCAGTCATCAGTCAAAAAGAGGGTGTCTTGTCCTGCTCCTGAAATCGGTTCCTGTATTCATTACAGTCATCAGCAACAGAGCATTGGGGTAGGTACATGTCTGACATAAATGTTTGCGCAATTACAATGATAATTTAATGTGGTAAATAAAAAATAAATATATACAGTGACTTCAGAAAGTATTCAGACCCCTTGACTTTCTCCACATTTTGTTACGTTACAGCCGTATCCTAAAATTGATTAAAGGTATTTTTTCAGCAATCTACAGACAATACCCCATAATGACAAAGCGAAAACTGTTTTTTATAAATGTTTGCAAATGTATTACAAATAAATAAACAGAACTACCTTATTTACATAAGTATTCAGACCCTTTGCTATGAGACTCGAAATTGAGGTCACGTGTATCTTGTTTCCATTGATCATCCTTGAGATGTTTCTATACCTTGATTGGAGTCCACCTGTTGTAAATTCAATTGATTAAATATGATTTGGAAAGGCAGACACCTGTCTATATAAGGTCCCACAGTTGACAGTGCATGTCAGAGTAAAAACCAAGACATAAGGTCAAATGAATTGTTCGTAGAGCTCCGAGACAGGAGGAGGCACAGATCTGGGGAAGGGTGCCAAAGAATTTCTACAGCATTGAAGGTCCCCAAGAATACAGTGGCCTCCATCACTCTTAAATGGAAGAAGTTTGGAACCACCAAGACTCTTCCTAGAGCTGGCCACCTGGCCAAACTGAGAAATTGGGGGAGAAGGGCTTTGGTCAGGTCTGTGACCAAGAACCTGCTGGTCACTCTGACAGAGCTCTAGAGTTCATCTGTGGAGATGGGAGAACCTTCCAGAAGGACAACCATCTCTGCAGCACTCCACCAATCAGGCTTTTATGATAGAGTGGCCAGATGGAAGCCACTCCTCAGTAAAAGGCACATGACAGCCCACTTGGTGTTTGCCAAAAGTGAGCTAAAGACTCTCAGACCATGAGAAACAAGATTCTCTAGTCTGATGTAAATTAGCAAAAAAATTCTAAAAACCTGTTTTTGGTTTGTCATTATGGGGTATTGTGTGTAGATTGATGAGGGAAAAAACAATTTAATAAATTTTAGAATGAGTCTGTAATGTAACAAAATGTGGAGCCAAGGGGTCGGAATACTTTCCAAAGGCACTATATATATAACATTAACATACGGTAGGCTATGGTGTAATGGAATGTTTTGCCTTGTGTGGTAAGTTTTGTGGGTTTTGACACTCCTATGTATGTGTCATAATCAGCCATAAAATAACTACTGTGGTAGTTTTTGTGGGTTTTTACACTCTTATGTAGTTAGGTGTCATAACCAGCCATAAAATGTGCAATATATTTCCCAACAGGTCTAAATATACTGTATGTGTCATGACAGTGTTATGACCATATTATAACAGGTATAAGGTATAACAAGTTGTGTCAGCTGTTATGACATATTATGATATAATATATAATATGTTGCTGCAAGTAAAGCGTTACCACATGTACCACATGTACCACTCCATGTACCACTCCTTATAAATAAATACTGTGCCTCTGAAGATTTGTCTCTGGTCATGAAACTACCATACAGGCTGGATGTCTAAACAAAGTCCATTCTGAATGTCAATAGATTTTTTAATTCATTCTCATCAATGACAACATTCTAGAACTGAGTTATCACTCATTGAAGTCTGGTATCCAGGGTAATCTGGTTAATGATTATACAGTATAATTGATACTTATACAGTATAATTGTATAAGTGTCTCTTTCCCTGTAGAATGTTGACAGCTGTATAGAACACATTGTATTGCTAAGATGCTCAAACTTAACTTAATAGCTACACTCACCGACACAGGATAAACTTTATCCCTCATGCTGGCCCTGACCAAACCGGTATGTTTCCCCTCACTATAGTTGCACTTCTCCACATGGCCAGACTTATAGTGGTCTTCTCCCCTTTCAATGCTCTTATGCTCATACTTGAAAAATGCCGTAAGGCCTGAGTCGACACACTGGACAAACAATTATCTAGGCTAAGCAAAACAAAATATTTTTGGGATCTACTGCTGTAATAATTAGCTAGCTAAAGTGTAGTCAGTGGCTAGCTAAGACCGAGAAAGGGGACATAAGAAGTTTATGGATTGTACACAGGTCTCTGATCATGCTGGTGAACGGTAGCTGACAGTGTCGACTAGAGATGAAGTGCAGGAGCTTCCTGCAGGAATTTGTAGTCTTACTGAGGTCATTTCTGTTGCTAATCAGCATTTACATTTTTTTGTGTAAATTGAAGCCAATATATTGATAAAACTCACCTTTTCCGAGAGAGAATTACATGGTTATCAAAACGAGACGTCAGTATAAGCCTACACAAAACACAGACCTTATATGAAGTAGTTCTAAAATCCCAGACGCAAAAATGAATGGTGAAAAAACGATTGGAACCATTACTGGGTTTTACCGCTAGGTTTTATGGGTATTATGACGCGTCCACTATGCCGGAGTATAGTAAAAGTATTGCATTTACGGGTCCAAGATAGCATAGCCTTTTATAAACATTTATTGTAATTCTAGGAGTATGCCATTTTACATGACTGGAGACCTTAGGAGAATCTTTTTTAATACCATAAATGACAGGATAAGAATGGACAGAGAGATAGGCCTATGGGTTCATCTTATCATACTGTATTTTTCAGATGCCAAATAATGTATATTTTATTCATTTAGTAGACATTCTTATCCAGAGCGACTTACAGGAAAAATTAGGGTTAAGTGGTTTGCTCAAGGAAACATCGACATGTTTTTCACATAGTCGGCTCAGGGATTTGAACTAGCGCCCTTTCAGTTACTGGCCCAATGCTCTTAACTGCTAGGCTACCTGGAATTGTTTAATTTCCTTCACCGACACTCAGGTAGACTATTTGAAGAGTGCATGGAGTTTGGATTGAAGCCTACTGCCTAATTTCATCTGTAAAATAGGTAGGCCTGCCTCTTATTTCTTACATAGGAATAAAATTGTTCCAATATAAATCCCTTTTGTTAGTTAAGTAAAACTATAATGAAGACAGTTGAAATGAATTATTCCTACTCTAATATGCCTACTTTCAGCACCATGATTCTTTCGATTTCTTGTGCCGCGGCTGCCTGCTTCAAGTTTCAGCACCAAGCTACTTGAATCTGTCTTTCTGTGAGGTCAATACCTCTGATAAAAACATAATGGGCAAAAAACATATTGTTTTTCTTAAAATCAATTATAGTGGTAGCAAGCTATCAAAGTTAACATTAGGTCCTCCTTTTCATATTCATGCTGTCCTTCTTAAGCTGAACAGAACATATAGTCTAATCCGCAAGCACGATGTCGCATTTGTTGGACTAGGCCTAATAGACAATTATTTATCACACCATCCCAGCAGCGCAAAAGAATCAGGAAGGAAGTTAATTTCCTTACAAATATAACTTCCTCTTCTCTCGGCATGCACTTCGTATAGCCTTTAGCCTATAGGCTATGGATAATTTGGATCATTTGATTGAGACCACACTAAATAGCCTATAGGCGCACTTGATATTGTGCGCACAGCGGGGAATCAGAGATGAGGGGTGGCATTGGGCACACATATTTAGCCTAATAAACAACAAATTCTAAAACACTGAGAAATATTGAAATTTCATCAATTACAAATTAGATGACCCTTCTCTTCAGTAGCAAAAATGTCATGCCTTGTAGGCCCCCACAGATTAACTCAAACATGGTCTCCTTTAGTGAGCTCAATCACACTACCAATGCTGGCTACATGGCAACAATTGTCTGGCAGGCTGGTATGGTATGCTGAGACAACCCGCTGGCCATTCTTTAAGATACTCCACTGGGCGCACCCGTAGGTGGACATGTACAGTGTGAAGTGGTACAAGCCAGCTAGCGAGCAGGTGAATTTTCCTGTGTCGGTACTGTAGCCATCTCCCTCATTGACCAGGATGTTGGTAAACTTCAGGATTCCTCTGTGAGTTGTGTAGCTGTCACAGATGTTAAGTTTTGCTGTGAAGGCTACTATCTTTCCTAGAATGGAAGAATGATCAGAGAGAGAGAGGGAGAGAGAGGGAGAGAGAGAGATCAGTCCAGGCCTAGGGCATTTGATGCATACCCAAAGATTTGCCAATAAGATACGTACAAATTCTTCCCTTTCACAGCAATTATGATGATTAAATACAGGAAAATACAGATGCCATAAGATATATATGTAATGCACTTATCTTGTCAACTTTATAACAGCATAAAATAGAGTTAGAAGGCCTACTTGGTTTAGGACTTGCTGGGCCACCGCTGCCACCCTCGGTAGGATCAGGATCGGTGGGTTTGGGTTCTGTGTTCCAGAATACAATATAGTTGTTTAGCTCCCTTTCACTGTAAAGATTTGTCAGGGACATTCATCATATGCCATATACAAATGCATTGGACTATTGCATACACACAGAGATCTAGGATATATTGTATATATATATTTCTTATACATTTCACATCATAGGCCTCTTAAAATACAAGTATGTAGGTGAACAAAGGATACATGACATTCAATTACAAAGATTACTTGCACAACTAACCTGTATTTCATAAGAAATGTAGTTAGGTATTTAGGTCACTATTGTGTGTAGGTTATTACCAGGCTTAAGGCTTCCATTATTGTCTCCACAGCCAGGTTCAAAATCCATGTGCAACTACAGCTGATGATGAGTTTACTTCTATAGAAAGATAAATCCGTTGAAATGGAGTATAGGCAAATTAATTGTTCTTGTGTTAGAGAGTCATATGTCATTTCATTCTGTTAGGTTCTAATTTTTCAGAGTAAATAACTCACGGACACTAGAGAAGCTTAACCAAGTTTAATTCTTCCCAAAGTGTCGACACAGCTGTGTCCAGACAAAGACATGTTCCCACCAGGATTGGTGGGTTACAGTATATACTCCACTTTGGACACTCCTTCTCTCCAATCCTTACATCTTGCGGTTCTACAGGAAGAGGGTAATAGGCTAATAAACCATAATTTCTCCCTTCAGGGGATCTGACCTGACCTCAACCCCTCCTTCGCCTAATCAACAGATTTCCATCCGAGTTCCCCTATAGCAATGCTGTGACCTCCTCCCATCCACCCAACACATTCCACAGCCATCTGTCTTTCTACAGAGACCCATTAACCTCTGACATATAAACCAGTCTCTTCCACTCCTTTATATACTATGCTTATGCATATAACAATGTTCAAAGTTTACCTCGAATCCAACAATTCACATGCATTAATGAACTAGCTGTTGTAAAATATGAATTAGGTCGGCATTATGAATGTACATTTGGAAAGACATCTCATTACATCAAATATATTTTTAATGTATACAACAGTAGTTAGTTTTACCTGTGAACATCTTGCAGAGGTGTTCTAAATATTCGGACTGGTTTGACTACTTGGCTGCTTGCAGACAGACATGTAAAGGCGGGGCTAGTTTTTAAGGTGTGCAAGATGTAACCAGAATGAAAGCTAGAATAAAACTATAAAGCTTGGAGATTAAGATAAGAGGAGAATGTGGTGTGTTTGAAAAATGTACAGTTGTAACAACTATACGCCATCACAACATGTACTGTATATGCAAAGTGTGAGCAAAATAAACAGGAGTTGAACTGCACCTTTGAAAAAAGGCGTATTGTCAAGCAGGCAGAGCACAATGTCCTCTCTTATCACCAACATTCTTAAGATTCTTTTCAGCACATTCAACACTCGAATAACAATAGCAGAGTTTTTGTTAGTGAAGGGGGTAAGTGTTGACATTCAGAAAATGTGTTACGTCATTTGATGCAGGGATGAAAAGGAGATTTTAGAGTCCCCAATCTTTTTAATTGCACATTTTTATCAGAAATATATTGTAAAATTTCAACCTAAAGTAGTAGAACTCTGCCCTAAGTAGGTAAATGTGAAGTGGACAAAAAATGACAATTGGACAAAAAATGACTCAGACAGGAAGCATGAGACGCTAAAACAAAAGAGCAGATGGTGAGCTATGTTTCTGGATGAATGAACCAGTACAACAGGTAATGTTGGCAAAATGAGGTCCACTGATAGTCAAACATGATGACAACACTCGGACTCAACTACATTTTCACAAGATTGATACTGACAAAAATCAGAGAAATTGGGAACCAGTTCATATGCGTCATACCAAACTGTCAGTACTTATTGTGACATCGACATAAACAGCTGAGCTGTCATGTTTCATGTTTTGTGTGGACCCCAGGAAGAGTAGCTTCTGCTTTCGCAACAACAACAAAAAAAGTACCATTGACTTACATACTGTTAGGTTCTAAATTAACCTTATAAAATTTCACGGACGATTAGTAAAGCTCAAACCAAAATGATTCACCCATTGAGTCATTCAGCTACAGAAGACAAAGACCATATTTACACAAGCACTGGTATTTAACCCTTTCTCCTATGCTGAGCCCCTCCTTACACATCTGAACCAATACACCTCTGTTGATATCAGAAGATTAGTGATATATGTTCTTTCTCACTTCATCTAACCTGACCTCTGCCCAAATTCCTCACTCCTCTCCAACTCATGGCTGTCATGGTGACTTGTACCAGACTGTATCCCTTCTCCTCCCATAGGATCCCTGACGGCTAACGATAACATATCCTGACATAATGTAAACGTTATACATTACCCTCTCTCCCTCAGTGAAATTAATAAGTATATTTCATGATTTCAAAAGATAAGAAATCGAACCCATCAAACCATGATGTCCTATAGTTCACTTAGATATATCAATCAGGCAACTAGGTTAATATTATCATGCGTTCATTTATCAATCAGTGGCTTCTGCACAGGTGCGTGATTGGAAAATCAATCGGTGAGGCCATTAAACAGGTTGGCTGGCAGTGGCTGGTCCTTTCTCTGCCTGAACCACAGGATGTGTACTGTGGGGATTACAGTGCTGTGACTGATGTTGCGTTTGAGTGGACATGGCTTTCCTGCTGCCTGCTGCTATATATATATCTCCACCACACCACTGAGCCTTTGATCCCAGGGCTAATTCCCTTGAATTGTCCAAATCCACTCTGACGAGAGTGACAGCACTCACTGGGAGAGAGAGACAGAGAAATAGAGAGAGAGAGAGAGAGAGCGGAGAGAGCAAGAGATAGAGAGAGATGTGGTGGGGGCACAGTCTACCTAGTCTTGACTGAAGGAGTGAAATGTCTCCTCTGCAGACTGCGTGTGAGCAGCCGCACACTTACACTCACTGAGCCAATGTAACAGTGCACAGTGAACGCCGGGCTGTATGGTGTGCCTGTTTCATGTTCCCCAGATCTTCTGCACTGTGTGCCCACTTGGCGGAGGGACAAGCAGGCCTGGCTGACGTCACCCACCCAGCCCCCGTAATCGAAAGAGACGATAATCCCACAATCACTCTACTGCAAAGCCCTGCCTGTGGAGAGAGAGAGAGTGAGCGAGAGGGAGAGGGAGGGGGAAAGGGAGAGGTGGAGAGAGAGAAAGAAAGAGGTGGAGGGAGAGAGGGAGAGGGTGAGGGAGAGAGGGGCAGAGAGGGGGTAGCTGTTTGACAGAGAAGCCCGGAGGCTGTGGACTAGTGGACACATGTTTCTTGTCTTTTAGGTCAGTCCCGTGTTGACCCACAGAGGGAGCGACCTTACTGACCACAGAGTCTCCACCGTCAGAACCCCTCCCACGTGGACCCCATCACAGCCCATCCAGGCGTCGCCCTGGAGACCAGCTGCTCTCCTGAGGGGTCGGCGGAGGGAGAGTGCTGTAGGAGCTGCACCCCTCCGTCTGCACCACCTCCTCTGCCCACCATGGGAGTGACCACCTTGGAAGGCGTGGAGGTCTGCCAGGATAGGGAGGACTTTTGCCTGACCACAGAAGGGTAAGACTCCTCACTGATTGTGTGTGTGGATCACACAGGTATGCAGTGATACTCTAGTTATAGTTGATGATGATTGTTATGGAGATGGAGACCTGTGTCAGGACCTCATAGTAGAGTGTAGAAATTATACTAAGAAAGCACCAGTAGCAAAGTGTATAGATAGTGTGGGCTTGATGGTTTGAGGAATTAGAGAGTCAAACTGGTGAATGGGTGTGTGTATCAGTAGTGGAACTGAAAATGTTTGTGTTATCTGTGGTCTGTCATCAGTTTACACATGGTGATTTGTTCCTGTTTCCTGCCCCCAATCCTCCCGTGCTACCGTGAAGTGAGTGACTGTGTTAGCTCGTTACTGACAGGCTGGCAGAGGAATGTTCAGGAGGCAGAGAGGAGATTACATCTAGGCTAAGCCAGCTGAAAATGTTACGTCACAGATGACACACAAACAGCTTAGCCATGCACATAGCACAGATACTATGTCAATAACATATCATAAAATGAATTGGGTCAAAAACATGGTATTTTTAAGCTGAAACCAATTTCACAGAAAACTGGACATGACTGTAAAAGTGGTTTATACAGTTGTTCTGCCGCTTTGAAAGAGTCTCTTACAGCCCAGCCTCATTAGAACGAAAGACATGTCAACAAGAGTGAGTGAGGGACACAGTGACAGAAGGCCATACTACTAGACTGGCACTGGGAGGAGCGGTGAGGGTTGGGAGACAGATATTCAGTCCCTCTCAATCCTCTGGCAGCTTTTTTGGAAAACATAAACAGATTTATAGAGGATATAACTCAGGCTCATACAGTGAATGTGAAAATAAGTTTCTCCCTAATCACATGATTTAACAGTGTTATCCAACATGGAAGTTGAAGGCCATAGAGGCCCAGGTTAAGAAGGGACAGTCGAACCAGACGGGGGGTGTGTGTGTGTGTGTGGGGGTGTGTTACATTTCACCTGGATCTGACCCATGTATGGCAGATGACTCTCGGGGAATGTGTCTGTTTGGCCATCAGAGGATAGCTGGCATCACAGGGAAGTCATATGGGCTTTTAGCATGGAGGCTCAGCTTTGGACGCAGCGAAATGATGGCCACATTCTACCAATCCGTCACATAATGAAAAATAGATGGACGAGGACATATTCTATTTTTATATGATCAAACCGCCCTGGGAGCCATAAGCAATCTAATCTGAACCTCAGTGCTCAGTTCTCAGTGCTAAGTGTGTGTGTGTGTGTGTGTGTGTGTGGGTGGAGGGGCCATGTGAAAGTGGCGATTAAGCGCACCACAACTGGGATTCACTCTGGTACCTCAAAGACCAGCCCCAGCCAATCAGCTATAGCACTGACCCCTCTGGCCAAAGAAGGGCCTGTTTCAAAGTGATAAGGGACATGTAATGCGGCCTCCATTTATGGGCATGAGGGGCTAGAGAGAATTATGCTGAGAAAACCAGATGTGGTTGTCATGAGGTACACTAGTGAATATGTACTTAGAGAGGTCATTGGGGTGAGTAGTTTCCTGCTGTCCGTTTGTAACTGGGAAGCTGCTTGAGCCAGTTGGACAAGACCAGAGTGTCAGAGACAGTGTGTGTATAGTACTAGCACCAAGTTGGTCTCACTGGGACAGGTGTGTGTACGGGAGGGGTTGGTCGATGAGAGGGATAAGGGGAGCAACAGGAAGAGGGAGGGAGGGATAGACGGAGGGAGGGATAGAGGACAAGCAAGCATCTGTCAACAACAGCTGTGTGACTGCAGGATGTCCAGAGCCTGCTGGTTGAAGTGACAAGGCTTCTGAGCATCGTGAGAAAGTCAATTAGTTATCCAGGTAAAAACATGATGATCCTTCAAGGTTGTGTCTGGTAAACACCGGGAGGGTTCCATATAAGGGAGAAATCTAGGGTTTACTCTGGTGCCAGGATAGCCAAACTAGGGTTCAATCAGTTCCACCTGATCCAAGGTTTTCTGTAGGTCAATAGTATGTATTCCTCTCTGAGACACTTGTGCATGTGTACAGTGTAGTGTCATGACTTCGTCCTGTTGGGTGAGGGTCATAAAACCCCCTTTCCATCTCTTCCCCCCACCGGTTTATGACCCCCCATAAATACCTTTCTCCTTCTCTCTCCACTCTAGAAAAATTGACTTTTGAAAATCCATTGTTACCACAGAGAGAGACTTTGCAATACAGTAACATCAAAAGGTTGGGAATGGAACAATATTTCTGTAATCCAACCAGTTTAAAGTATCCGTTGGTACTGAAAGAATATGATGTCAGATCAATTGTTGTCTGGGACATTATTACTGATGACAGGAAATGACAGAAATTGTATCTTGGAAAGTCTACACATCCTAGTTATCAGATTCACATGGAATTGTTGTGCAATTTAAATGTTTAAATATGAAACTATTTGTGAAAAGATTAAATGTAATTTTAGCCTTCTGAATGAGATAATTGTTTTCATAAGTAAACTATGCTCACTCAGTGGCCACGCCCAAGTGAACAGACATTGGTTGGAGAGGGATGAAACCCCTCTCTTCTCTTCTCTTCTCTTCTACATAATGAAATTTAGATGAGACCAGATCATGTGAAGATGACGATCACCATGCTGGAAGGATGAATTTCTATTAGACCAGCCAGAATTCAGCGCGAGCTGATTATGGCAAAATTGTATGAACCCTTATTCACTAAAGAAGAAGTGACACATCCTAGAAGTTGATTTATCAGCTGCAGCTGTAAACGTACGTGGCCTAGGAAAGGACAGACAATCTCCTGAGAATGACAGGGTACTTCAACGTATCCGCTCTACAACACTACGACCAGAAAGATTCTGCAAAGGACATTGGCGATCTCTGCTGGGCAAACCAGTCTTCCATCTTCGACCCACCTATCAAAGCGCAGCTCAGTGTAAAATATATATCTTGCCTTTTCCTTTTCAGAATGAGCAATTATTAGAATGCATAAGATTCTGTATTTACAGCAGCATAGCTTCTCAAGGTCCGATAGAGACCCAATCCCCTTTGTCCCTCAGTCTTCCCGCTCTTCCATTCAAACCCAACCCCCTTTCTTTGTGTAACCAGCCGTCATATCGGTTTCGTCCGCTAGGGACTTCTTCTTTTATGACATGATTAGTAATCAATGTATGATCCATCCTGTGTATATGTAATTCTGTGTGATTATTTAGGTATTTAGTAAATAAATAATTAAGCCAATTTTTGTATTGCTGATTCAACTTGTTAGCCAGGGTTTGTGAAGATAACCAAGAATTTTACGACGTTCATATGAGACTGAATAAGGTGACGATTAATAATTGACTGCTATTGATAAGCGTTTATTCGGAAGACAGCAGCTCTATAAACACTGTTCCGTGGTGCCCCAGGTTATTAATAAGTTAATTGTTGATGGTTTAATTCAATAAAGTAATCAATCAAACGTTAGGTAAATGATTTGATAAAAGAACCTGTCATATAATTGAATCAGTTAGTCAGAGACACGACACAACCTACATCAACAAGGCTCTCAGGTTAATTAGTTTTGAATTGCCAAATAGCCTATACAGGTTTGATTTATCATAAACATCGATTAAATCATTAAAATATGCTTTTCAAAGCTCATTTAGGACTACTCAGTACTGAATGAAGTCCCACCTCCAGCAGGAATCCCATGGGGCTTCGTCCTTAGGGACATGTGAACCTGGTGATGAATGTACCCTAACATTTAAACTACTATTTAAACTTATGATAATCCAGACAATCTCAATTGATTTGATTTCATCGTCTCATTGAATTGAATAAGTTAAATTGTCGAACATACCTTTTCAGGTTCTTCCAAGTAAATGAGACATTTTAAACATTCCCATATTAATCTAGATGGACCAACTTCTCAGGTTAATTAAAGTTTAATTCCCAGATAGCCGATCCAGGTATGATTAATAATTATCATTGATTAATCAATTTGCTTTTGCAAAATTCTTTCACGTCCAACTCCCACATTACTGATACAGTACTGATGGTTCATTAACGTCTATAAATAGATTAAAATATTTGCAGCTTCCAATGAATTCCAAACCCAAACGTAGAAAAAAAATAGGAAATTTTTCCTCAAAATGTTTAAAATAATGTGCATGTTATCAGAGGTGGTCACCACTCCTCTGCCAATTAGTGAACCTCCACCCATAAAAGGATTGATCTCTGACCTCAGCAGTGATATCAACCCTAAATACAGTTGAAGTCGGAAGCTAACATATACCTTTGCCAAACACATTTAAACTCAGTTTTTCACAATTCCTGACATTTAATCCTAGTAAAAATTCCCTGTCTTTGGTCAGTTAGGATCACCACTTTTTTTTTAGAATGTGAAATGTAGGAGTAATAGTAGAGAGAATAATTTATTTCAGCTTTTATTTCTTTCATCACATTCCCAGTGGGTCAGACGTTTACATACACTCAATTAGTATTTGGTAGCACTGCCTTTAAATTGTTTAACTTGGGTCAAACATTCTGGGTAGCCTTCCACAAGCTTCCCACAATAAGTTTGGTGATTTTTTGCCCATTTCTCCTGATAGAGCTGGTGTAACTGAGTCAGGTCTGTAAGCCTCCTTGCTCGCACACACTTTTTCAGTTCTGCCCACAAATTCTCTATAGGATTGAGGTCAGGGCTTTGTGATGGCCACTCCAATACCTTGACTTTGTTGTCCTTAAGACATATTGCCACAACTTTGGAAGTATACTCGTCCATTTGGAAGACCCATTTGCGACCAAGCTTTAACTTCCTGACTGATGTCTTGAGATGTTGCTTCAATATATCCACATAATTTTCCTACCCCATGATGCCATCTATTTTGTGAAGTGCACCAGTCCCTCCTGCAGCAAAGCACGGCCACAACATGATGCTGCCACCCCCGTGCTTCACGGTTGGGATGGTGTTCTTCGGCTTGCAAGCATCCCCCTTTTTCCACCAAACATAACGATGGTCATTATCACCAAACAGTTCTATTTTCTTTCATCATTCCAGAGGACATTTCTCCAAAATGTACAATCTTTGTTCCCATGTGCAGTTGCAAACCGTAGTCTGGCTTTTTTATGGCGGTTTTGGAGCAGCGGCGTCTTCCTTGCTGAGCGGCCTTTCAGGTTATGACGATATAGGACTTGTTTTACTGTGTTATAGATATTTTTGTACCTGTTTCCTCCAGCATCTTCACAAGGTCCTTTGCTGTTGTTCTGAGATTGATTTCCACCAAAGTACGTTCATCTCTAGGAGACAGAATGTGTCTCCTTCCTGAGCAGTATGATGGCTGCGTGGTCCCATGGTGTTTATACTTGTGTACTATTGTTTGTACAGATGAACGTGGTACAGTCAGGCGTTTGGAAATTGCTCCCAAGGATGAACCAGACTTCTGGAGGTTTTAGCTGATTTCATTTGATTTTCCCATGATGTCAAGCCAAGAGGCACTGAGTTTGAAGGTAGGCCTTGAAATACATTCATAGGTACACCTCCAATTGATTCAAATGATGTCAATTAGCCTATTGAGAAGCTTCTAAAGGTAATTTTCTGGAATTGTCCAAGCTGTTTAAAGGCACAGTCAACTTAGTGTATGTGAACTTCTGACCCACTGGAATTGTGATACAGTGAATTAAAAGTGAAATAATCTGTCTGTAAACAATTGTTGGGAAAATTACTTGTGTCATGCACAAAGTAGATGTCCTAACCCGACTTGCCAAAACTATAGTTTGTTAACAAGAAATTTGTGGAGTGGTTGAAAAACTAGTTTTATTGACTCCAACCTAAGTGTATGTAAACATCCGACTTCAACTGTATGCCATTAGCGTTAAAACAGCAGAAATTACGAACAACGCTCTCCAAAATCAACCATCGAACGCAGGCTTTGTAATGGTTCTCTCCACTTTAGCCCTTATGTATCGCCATCGAAGATTGGTATCGGTCCAATACCGCAGTGCACAGCTGAAGCACATGCAAGATATGGCTGACATGAGGGGACAGATGGAGAGAACCGAGCAACTATTGACAAAGCAGGATATGAAAACATTCTGCTAGCCGAGGAACTGCGTTTGAAATCTGAACAATTTAAAGTAATTGCAAATACTTATGACGATGAATGAGCACAAACTCTTCAACAAAATTGTTGTCTCCAGGAACAACTCGATTTAGCCAAAACTAAATACGATGTAGTCCACTCCAAACTAGATAAATCTGTTGCATCAAATCAAATCAAATCAAATTGTATTGGTCACATACACATGGTTAGCAGATGTTAATGCGAGCGTAGCGAAATGCTTGTGCTTCTAGTTCCGACCGTGCAGTAATATATCTAACAAGTAATCTAACATTTTCAAAAAAACTACCTTATACACACAAGTGTAAAGGAATGAATAAGAATATGTACATATAAATATATGGATGAGCGATGGCCAAACGGTGTAGGCAAGATGCAGTAGATGGTATGGAGTACAGTATATACATACGAGATGAGTAATGTAGGATATGTAAACATTATATAAAGTGGCATTGTTTAAAGTGACTAGTGATACATTTATTACATCCAATTTTTATTATTAAAGTGGCTAGAGATTTGAGTCAGTATGTTGGCAGCAGCCACTCAATGTTAGTGATGACTGTTTAACAGTCTGATGGCCTTGAGATAGAAGCTGTTTTTCAGTCTCTCGGTCCCAGCTTTGATGCACCTGTACTGACCTCGCCTTCTGGATGATAGTGGGGTGAACAGGCAGTGGCTCAGGTGGTTGTTGTCCTTGAAGATCTTTTTGGCCTTCCTGTGACATCGGGGGGTGTAGGTGTCCTGGAGGGCAGGTAGTTTGTCCCCGGTGATGCATTGTGCAGACCTCACTACCCTCTGGAGAGCCTTACGGTTGTGGGCGGAGCAGTTGCCGTACCAGGTGGTAATACAGCCAGACAGGATGTTCTCGATTGCGTATCTGTAAAAGTTTGTGAGTGTTTTTAGTGAAAAGCCACATTTCTTTAGCCTCCTGAGGTTGATGAGGCGCTGTTGCGCCTTCTTCACCACGCTGTCTGTGTGGGTGGACCATTTCAGTTTGTCTGTGATGTGTACACTGAGGAACTTAAAACTTTCCACCTTCTCCTCTACTGTCCCGTCGATGTGGGTGGGGGGTGCTCCCTCTGCTGTTTCCTGAAGTCCACGATCATCTCCTTTGTTTTGTTGGTGTTGAGGGTGAGGTTATTTTCCTGACACCACACTCCGAGGGCCCTCACCTCGCCGTCTCGCCGCTGTTGGTAATCAAGTCTACCACTGTACTGTCGTCTGCAAACTTGATGATTGAGTTGGAGGTGTGCATGGCCATGCAGTCATGGGTGAATCAAATCAAATCAAATTTATTTATATAGCCCTTCGTACATCAGCTGAAATCTCAATGTGCTGTACAGAAACCCAGCCTAAAACCCCAAACAGCAAGCAATGCATGTGAAAGAAGCACGATGGCTAGGAAAAACTCCCTAGGAAAAACTCCCTAGAAAGGCCAAAAACCTAGGAAGAAACCTAGAGAGGAACCAGGCTATGAGGGGTGGCCAGTCCTCTTCTGGCTGGGAGTACAGGGGGTACAGGAGAGGGCTGAGAACACACACTTGTGGGGCCCCAGTGTTGAGGATCAGCGGGGTGGAGATGTTGTTTCCTACCCTCACCACCTGGGGGCAGCCCGTCAGAAAGTCCAGGACCCAGTTGCACAGGGCGGGGTTGAGACCCAGGGTCTCGAGCTTAATGACGAGTTTGGAGGGTACTATGGTGTTAAATGCTGAGCTGTAATGGATGAACAGTTTTCTTACATAGGTATTCCTCTTGTCCAGAAGTGTTAGGGCAGTGTGCAGTGTGATTTCGATTGGACCTATTGGGGCGGTAAGCAAATTGGAGTGGGTCTAGGGTGTCAGGTAGGGTGGAGGTGATATGATCCTTGACTCGTCTCTCAAAGCACTTCATGATGACAGAAGTGAGTGCTACGGGGCGATAGTCGTTTAGCTCAGTTACCTTAGCTTTCTTGTGAACAGGAACAATGGTGGCCCTCTTGAAGCATGTGGGAACAGCAGACTGGGATAGGGATTGATTGAATATGTCTGTAAATACACCAGCCAGATGGTGTGCGCATGCTCTGAGAACGCGGCTAGGGATGCCGTCTGGGCCGGCAGCCTTGCGAGGGTTAACACGTTTAAATGTTTTACTCACGTTGGCTGCAGTGAAGGAGAGCCCCCAGGTTTTGGTCGCGGGCCGTGTCAGGGGCACTGTAATGTCCTCAAAGCGAGCAAAGAAGTTATTTAGTTAGTCTGGGAGCATGACGTCGGTGTCCGTGACGGGGCCAGTTTTCTTTTTGTAATCCGTTATTGACTGTAGACGCTGCCACATACGTCTCGTGTCTGAGCCGTTGAATTGCGAATCTACTTTGTCTCTATACTTACGCTTAGCTTGTTTGATTGCCTTGCGGAGGGAATAGCTACACTGTTTGTATTCAGTCATGTTTCCGGTCGCCTTGCCATGATTAAAAGCAGTGGTTCGCGTGTTCAGTTTTGTGCGAATGCTGCCATCAATCCACGGTTTCTGGTTGGGGAAGGTTTCAATAGTCACCGAGGGTACAACATCACCGATGCACTTGCTAATAAACTCACTCACCGAACTCAGCGAATACATAAAATGTTGTTGTCTGAGGCTATCCCGAACATATCCCAGTCCACGTGATCGAAGCAATCTTGAAGCTTGGAATCAGATTGGTCGTACCAGTGTTGAACAGACCTGAGCACAGGCGATTCCTGTTTTAGTTTCTGTCTATAGGCTGGAAGCAACAAAATGGAGTCGTGGTCAGATTTTCCAAAGGAGGGCGAAGGAGGTCTTTGTATGCATTGCGGAAGTTAGAGTAGCAATGATCCAGAATTTTGCCAGCCCGGGTCGCACATTCGATATGCTGATAAAATTTAGGGAGCTTATCCCGAGTGAGCCATGTTTCCGTGAAACAGAGAATGTTACAATCTCTGATGTCTCTCTGGAAGGCAACCCTTGCTCGAATTTCATCTACCTTGTTGTCAAGAGACTGGACATTGGCGAGTAGTATACTCGGGAGCGGTGAGCGATGTGCCTGACTATGGAGCCTGACCAGAAGACCGCTCAGTCTGCCCCTTCTTCGGCGCCATTGTTATGGGTTGCCTACTGGGATCCGATCCATTGTCCTGGGTGGTGGTCCAAACAGAGGATCCGCTTCAGGAAAGTCGTATTACTGGTCATAATGTTGCTCTTATATCCAATAGTTCTTCCAGGCTGTATGTAATAAGACTTAAGATTTCCTGGGGTAACAGTGTAAGAAATAATACATAAAAAAACGAAATACTGCATAGTTTCCTGAGAACTTGAAGTGAGGCGACCATCTCTGTTGGCGCCATCCTTGTTAGCAAACAGGGGCGCGCAATTTGATAACATGCAGGCAGTTTTGTTGAGCGTTACTCAAAGTAACAATGTTCTACTCCAAATGCTGCAGACCAAAGATGATCAGTTAATGAACACAATGACTATGTTGGATGACAAATCAGCAGAACTCATTGAAGTCGCTGACCAAATGAATGATGAGAGCTCAGGTGATGAAGATGGAAATATTGATTTCTAAGCAAGAGGAGGAAATCTCATCACTGAATCTCTCGCTCCATACTCAAGACCTCTATCTGCAAACAATGACAGATAAGTTTGAGACCGAAAGGAGCAAGTGCGACACTCACGTGTCCAAAATCAGTACTATAAGCGCTCAAGTGGACTCTGCAATGCAGCAGAATACCACCCTTAGGTACAATCTGGTGGAATCCCAGAATGGTCACGCGCTACAGCGTGACTACCCAACCAAACAACCAGAGTCCGGTACTCAAAGGAGTGAAGACGATAGAAGGTTTCAGACTTTGCCTCTCTCATGTGTCCCTCAGTCTTCTCCTCTTGAGTAATATGGCACCTCTTCGCCAACAAAGTCAAAGCTTTGCTTCTCCTCTTGGCCTTTCGGCCCCAATTACCCCACAGGATGAAGCCAACCCTCTCTGCCCACTTGGTGCAGAACGCCTTGACAAACTCGTCAAGAATTTCCCCACCTTTGACCCCGTTCCAGGTCAGCAAAACGATACTGAGACGTTCCTAGCTGACATAGAGGACGCATTGTATGGCTACCGAACGCTACAGGTTCTGACAGCGTTTACCTGTTGAAGCGAATGTCTAATAGACACGTGACGAGGTTCATTCGTTTACAACAGCAACATGTGCTAACCGACTACGCTAAACTTGCCACAGCTTTGAAATTAGAATTCAGTGGTTCTGCGACTTGCAAACACGATAGCTCATTAGCTAACACTGTCAAACAAGCTCGGAATGAACACCCATAAGCTTACTATCATAGGCTTCGTTCAGCTTACTTTGGCCTACTCACTGAAACAGGAGTGGAAGAGCTGATACCATCAAACAACGTGAAGAACTGAAGCGAGAATCATTTGAGAAAAGGGTAAAAGATAAGTTACAAGGACTAGAAAGGGAATTTCCGGACACCAGGTCCGCAGGAATTAACACCCTTAGCAAGGATATTAAAAATCAAATTCCACTAATAAATAGAATCCTTCATTCAGAAGGAAAGTTATTAGAAGTCATGAACCATGATCACACCGCGTACAACTGGTTCAGTACTTAGAGAGTACTTCCGTCGTGAGGTTAGCTCCTCTGTGGATAACATAGCTATGAAATAGACTTCTTCATACCTATCGCCACTAAAATACAGTGCCTTGCAAAAGTTTTCATCCCCTTTACATTTTTCCTATTTTGTTGCATTACAACCTGTAATTTAAATTGATTTTTATTTGTATTTCATGTAATAGACTTACACAAAATAATCCAAATTGGTGAAGTGAAATGAAAAAATAACTTGTTTAAAAAAATTCTAAAAATAAAAACAGAAAAGTGGTGTGTGCATATGTATTCACCCCCTTTGCTATGAAACCCCTAAATAAGATCTGGTGCAACCAATTGCCTTCAGAAGTCACATAATTTGTTAAATAGTCCACCTGTGTGAAATCTAAGTGTCACATGATCTGTCACATGATCTTAGTATATATACACCTGTTCTGAAAGGTCCCAGAGTCTGCAACACCACTAAGTAAGGGGTACCACTAAGCAAGTGGCACCATGAAGACCAAGGAGCTCTCCAAACAGGTCAGGGACTTAGTTGTGGAGAAGTATGGTGTGTGCAATGTCAGGGTTGTGGGTTCAATTCCCACGGGGGGCCAGTACAACAACAACAAAAAATGCATGAAATGAAATGTATGTATTAACTACTGTAAGTCACTCTGGATAAGAGCGTCTGCTAAATGACTAAAACGTAAATGTAAGTACAGATCAGGGTTGGGTTATAAAAAATATCCAAAACTTTGAACATCCCACGAAGCACCATTAAATCCATTATTAAAAATAGAAAGAATATGGCACCACAACAAACCTGCCAAGAGAGGTCCGCCCACCAAAACTCATGGACCAGGCGTGGAGGGTATTAATCCGAGAGGTAAAAAAGAGACCAAAGATAACCCTGAAGGAGCTGCAAAGCTCCACAGTGGAGATTGGAGTATCTGTCCATAGGACCACTTTAAGCCATACACTCCACAGAGCTGGGCTTTATGGAAGAGTGGCCAGAAAAAAGCAATTTTTTAAAGAAAAAAATAAGCAAACAAGTTTGGTGTTCGCCAAAAGGCATGTGGGAGACTCCCCAAACATATGGAAGAAGGTACTCTGGTCAGATGAGACTAAAATTGAGCTTTTTGGCCATCAAGGAAAATGCTATGTCTGGCGCAAACCCAACACATCACCCCGAGAATACCATCGGCAGGGACTGGGAAACTGGTCAGAATTGAAGGAATGATGGATGGCGCTAAATACAGGGAAATTCTTGAGGGAATCCTGTTTCAGTCTTCCAGAGATTTGAGACTGGGACAGAGGTTCATCTTCCAGCAGGACAATGACCCTAAGCATACTGCTAAAGCAACACATGAGTGGTTTAAGGGGAAACATTTAAATGTATTGGAATGGCCTAGTCAAAGCCCAGACCTCAATCCAATTGAGAATCTGTGGTATGACTTAAAGATTGCTGTACACAAGCGGAACTCATCCAACTTGAAAGAGCTGGAGCAGTTTTGCCTTGAAGAATGGACAAAAATTCCAGTGGCTAGATGTGCCAAGCTTTTAGAGACATACCCCAGGAGACTTGCAGCTGTAATTGCTGCAAAAGGTGGTTCTACAAAGTACTGACTTTGGGGGGTGAATAGTTATGCACTTTCAAGTTTTCTGTTTTTTTGTCATATTTCTTTTCTGTTTTTTTGTTTTACAAGAAAAAATATTTTGCATCTTCAAAGTGGTAGGCATGTTGTGTAGATCAAATGATACAAACCCCCCAAAATCTATTTTAATTCCCGGTTGTAAGACAACAAAATAGGAAAAATGCCAAGGGGGTGAATACTTTTGTAAGCCACTGTAGTGGAAGACACAGTGACTTGTAGTAAAACCACTACAGACTCCCTCGACACCAATTCTGACTGACCACCAGGCATTGATCTGAAAATTACCTGATTACGTCAGACTCATTCTGAACAAGTTGTAGTCTACCAGGACACTTGGTTTTCTTCCCTTGACATGCGCAGGTCCGAGCAAAATGCCAGCCTGGGTAAAATTGAAAATGTACCCTGAGGCCTTTGACCCTACAGTTACAGTTCTCACCACTTTCTCCCCAGAAGTCTATAGGTCATCCCTGTAGACTGCCTAAAACTAGCGCCTTACAGCTGTAGACTTATTATATAGTTATCAACTTAGGATAGTGCCCTAAGCAACACACCACTAAGTCGGAAAACCCTAGATATGATATTAGACAAAGCCATGATAGGCTCATTTTGCCAAGACCTCAGACGTATATAGAATACAGTCCAATTAGATGATTAAGGTGTAATAAAATATAGTTATCTCTTTTGTTAATGCTTTTATTCATTTTGTTTCATTTTCTTTGACACTCAGACAACTGATAGAGCCATAAACAACTTCCCCATACAACCATCAGTTAGTGCCTCAACACCGCTCATTTGGGAGGAAATGTAATTCTATATTTCATGAGTGTGTGTGCATTGTTAACATCTGCCTAAGTTACTGCCCAGATCTTCCAGTCTGGACAACCAGATGACGGGTCCAGAACGGCGATTCCAAACCGGACATCCGCTGCCCATTCTTGTGGCGGCCTGTTCCATTTGCAGAAATCCTACCTGCGTCGACCACCAGAGGGGGACTGCAACGGCGATTACCAACCGGACATCCACTGCCCAGCCTTGTGTTGGACTGCTCCGCTTTCAGAGAGCCTGCCAAGGTAAACCACCAGAGGGGAACCGCAATGTCGATCACCAACCAGGACATCCCCTGGCCATTCCTGTGGTACTTTGTAGCTTCCAGGATACCTACCAAGGTAAACCACTAGAGGGGGACCGCAACGGCATTCGCCAATTGAACATCCACTGCCCATCCTAATAGTGGACTGCTCCACTTTCAGAGAGCCTACCAAGGTCAACCACCATAGGGGGACCACAATGATGGTCCACAACCAGGACAACCCACGGTAATTTTTATGTTGGTTTGCAACCTGCAGGATAATCACAACATTTAAATCACCAGAGGGGGACTGTAATGACTTTGCCCTGTTGGGTGAGGGTCGTAAAACCCCCCACCGGTTTATGACCCCTCCCATAAATACCTCCCCCCCTTCTCTCTCCACTCTACAAAAATGGACTTTTGAAAATTCATTGTTACCACAGAGAGAGACTTTGCAATACAGTAACATCAAAAGGTTGGTTATGGAACAACATTTCTGTAATCCAACCAGTTTAAAGTATCTGTTGGTACTTAAAGAATATGATGTCAGATTAGTTGTTGTCTGGGACATTATTACTGATGACAGGACAACATAAATTGTATCTTGGAAAGTCTACACATCCTAGTTATCAGATTCACATGGAATTGTTGTGCAATTTAAATGTTTAAATATGAAACTATTTGTGAAAAGATTAAATGTAATTTTAGCCTTCTAAATTAGATAATTGTTTTCATAAGTAAACTATGCTCACTCAGTGGCCACGCCCAAGTGAACAGTATAAAAGTCCCCATGACCCAATTCACATCAGACTAAGCAAACCCCAGCGTGAGCTGTGGTTGCGAATGGTTGAATATCCACTCTACATAATGAAACTTACATGAGACCAGATCACGTGGAGTTGACGATCACTACGCTGGAAGAATCCATTTCTACTAGACCAGCCAGAATTCAATGCGAGCTGATTATGGCAAAATGGTATGAACTTTGAACTCTTATTCACTAAAGAATAAGTGATACATCCTAGAAGCCGAGTTATCAGCTGCAGCTGTAAACGTACGTGGCCTAGGAATGGGCAGACAATCTCCTGAGAATGACAGGGTACTTCAACGTATCCTCTCTACAACACTACGACCAGAAAGATTCTGCAAAGGACAATGGCGATCTCTGCTGGGCAAACCAGTCTTCCATCTTCGACCCACCGATCGAAGCGCAGCTCAGTGTAAATATATATCTTGCATTTTCCTTTTCCAAATGGGCGGTTATTAGAATGCATAAGATTCTGTATTTACGGTAGCATAGCTTCTCAAGGTCCGATAGAGACTCAATCGCCTTTATCCCTCAGTCTTCCTGCTCTTTCATTCAAACCCAACCCCCTTTCATTGTGTAACCAGCTGTCATATCGGTTTCGTCCGCTAGGGACTTTTTCTTTTATGACATGATTAGTAATCGACGTATGATCCGTCCTGTGTATATGTAATTCTGTGTGATTATTTAGGTATTTAGTAAATAAATAATTAAGCCAGTTTTTGTATTGCTGATTCAACTTGTTAGCCAGGGTTTGTGAAGATAACCAAGAATTTTACGACGTTCAGAGACTGAATAAGGTGACGATTAACAATTGACTGCTATTGATATAAAAGATCTTCAGATCTTAAGCGTTTATTTGGAACCTGGTGCCCCAGGTTATTAACGAGTTAATTGTTGCAAGGTATAATTCAATCAAGTAATCAATCAAACATTACGTAATCGATTTGATAAAAGAACCTGTCATATAATTTAATCAGTCAGAGACACAACAGTAGTATGAGTATGCGCCTGTCTACTCAGCCATATAAAGTGATACATCAATGTTGAGTGTGAATGTGTTTCTGTCTTCATGTGCTGTGTTCCTGTCGTTCATCCCAGTGGCTTTTTATACTTTGTGTGTGTGTTATCAGTTAGCTGAACTATATTTTACACACAGAAGGATGGAGGTGCTTGGTGCCCAGGAGTCATCGATGAGCGAGATGTCACCGCAGAGGAATAACGAGAACAGGTTACCTTTCCAGGTACATATCCACCCAGCCACCTGCCCACCCATCCACCTCTGCATCAATATTCAATATCACAGACATGTTTCTCGTTCCAAATACCCTTAATAAATGGCATGCTGTTGAACAATAGATCCTGATGGATCTTTTAATTAAGGTTTACAATACAAGAATCTATACCAGTGAATTAATGTCACCATCCATGTCACCCAACATTCAATCACCCACCTCTGGACCCTCCCTCTGCATCCAGATCTTCCCAGACCCAGTGGAGGTGTATCTGAGTCCAGAGGGCTCTCCCAATCACCTGCAGCAGTTCAGTCCCTCTGAGAAGGAACGGCTTCCCTCCATCGTGGTGGAACCCACGGACGTGAGCGAAGTGGAGAGTGGCGAGTTACGGTGGCCCCCGGAGGACATGGACTTCTGTTCTGAGGAGGATGAAGATCTGTTCCTGGAGCAGTGTATCCCCCCGGCCAATATTGCAGACTGGGGAGAGGAGGAAGAGACGTCTGTTCTCATCAACCACCAGCAGAACACATCCCTCATTGGTACGTTGTGTGTGGATTTCTTTGTCTGTATTTCTGTCTGTCCGTCTGTCTCTCTCTCTCTCTCTCTCTCTCAATCTCTCTCTCTCTCAATCTCTGTAAATGCGTGTTCTCTTTCTCTTTTCAAAATCTCTTACTTTCATTCATCCATGCTTCTTTGCTTGCATAGACGAAAGATCAATACGATCATCAGTCGTTCATTATAAGTAATTGGTAATGTATTATTATTTCTGTCTTACAGACCTCCAGTCAGATGCGTTCAGGGATGAAACACCCATTCTACCACCTAGCGGTTCACCTGCCCTGAACTGAGCCACCAACCCCACCCCTACACCCCTGCTATCTTCCTGAGGAAACCCCTCACAGACCATGGGTCACAAGTCAACATGAAACAGATTCCTGGACAGAATGGAACTACAGTTCAAATATTGTCCAACAATGAAAGAGGATAAGCTTCTATGTTATGTAAATAAGTTAAGTTAGACAGTAGTGTAATGTTCTATGCAAAATGTCATAAATAAAACCAAGGACAGCTCTGAGGGAGAAGTGTTATCTGAAGGAGTAGTGTGAAGGAGAATACCTAACAATATCTAGCAAGGGTATTTCATTTAAGAAAATCATTGATACCCATCTGTGGAGAGAAGAAAATAACTTTAGTTATTACTTCCTCTATTCTTTTCCTCTATTTCAAGGGCCCAATAAGGGTTTTGGAGTTTATCGGAGTGCATATGAGAGTTGGTAATTGTAGAATGTTTATATATACAGTAACAGTGAAAAGTTTGGACACACCTACTCATTCAAGGGTTTTTCTTTATTTTTACTATTTTCTACATTGTAGAATAATAGTGAAGACATCACGAATATGAAATAACACATGGAATCATGAAGTAAGCAAAAAAGTGTTAAACAAAGCAAAATATATTTTAGATTTTAGATTATTCAAAGTAGCCACCCTTTGCCATTATGACAGCTTTGCACACTCTTGGCATTCTCTCAACCAGCTTCATAAGGAATGTTTTTCCAACAGTCTTGAAGGAGTTCCCACATATGTTGAGCACTTGTTGGCTGCTTTTTCTTCACTCTGCGGTCCAACTCATCCCAAACCATCTCAATTGGGTTGAGGTTGGGTGATTGTGGAGACCAGGTCATCTGATGCAGCACTCCATCACTCTCCTTCTTGGTCAAATAGCCCTTACACAGCCTAGAGGTGTGTTTTGGCTCATTGTCCTGTTGAAAAACAAATGATAGTCCCACTAAGCGCAAATCAGATGGGATGGCGTATTGCTGCAGAATGCTGTGGTAGCCATTCTGGTTAAGTGTGCCTTGAAATCTAAATAAATCACAGACAGTGTCACCAGCAAAGCACCCCGCACCATCACATCTCCTCCTCCATGCTTCACGGTGGGAACCACACATGCAGAGATTATCCGTTCATCTACTCTGCGTCTCACAAAGACACGGTGGTCGGAACCAAAATTCTCAAATTTGGACTCATCAGATGAAAGGACAAATTTCCACTGGTTTAATGTCCCTTGCTCATGTTTTTTGGCCCAAGCAAGTCTCTTCTTCTTATTGGTGTCATTCTTTGCAGCAATTTCACTATGAAGGCCTGATTCACGCAGTCTCCTCAAAACAGTTGATGTTGAGATGTGTCTATTACTTGAACTCTGTGAAGCATTTATTTGGGCTGCAATTTCTGAGGCTGGTAACTCTAATGAACTTATCCTCTGCAGCAGAGGTAACTCTGGGTCTTCCTTTCCTGTGGCGATCCTCATGAGAGCCAGTTTCATCATAGCGCTTGATGGTTTTTGCGACTGCACTTGAAGAAACTTTCAAAGTTATAGAAAAATTCCGGATTGACTGACCTTCAAGTATTAACGTAGTGATGGACTGTCGTTTCTCTTTGCCTATTTGAGCTGTTCTTGCCATAATATGGACTTGGTCGTTTACCAAATAGGGCTATCTTCTGTATACAACCCCTACCTTGTCACAACTGATTGGCTCAAACGGAAATAAATTCCACAAATTCACTTTTAACAAGGCACACCTGTTTATTAAAATGCATTCCAGGTGACTACCTCATGAAGCTGGTTGAGAGAATGCCAAGAGTGTGCTAAGCTGTCATCAAGGTTAAGGGTGGCTACTTTGAATAATCTCAAATGTCAAATTGATTTGTTTAACACTTTTTTTTGTTTACCACATGATTCCATATGTGTTATTTAATAGTTTTGATGTCTTCACTATTATTCTACAATGTAGAAAATAGTAAAAATAAAGAAAAACCCTTGAATGAGTAGGTGTGTCCAAGCTTTTGACTGGAACTGTATTTATTTCATTGTTTTAATTATGGTGTTGAAGCCTGGTACTCCACACCACTTTGGACAAAAGGGTTGTCAGCCAGGTTAGCGGATATGGGCACTCCACCCATAAGGGTTAGACCCTTCAAACTCAACTCTGGACCTCGAAGCCAGTTCCACTGGTTTATTTCATTGTTCCCCTCTAATCACTGACCGATTTAGACCTGGGATACCAGGTGGGTGCAATTAATTATCCGGTAGATCAGAAAACCAGCAGGCTCCGGACCTTGTAGGGTAAGAGTTGAATATCCCTGGGTTAGACCAGGGTTTCCCAAACTCGGTCCTGGGTCCCCCCTGGGTGCAAGTCTAGATTTTTGTCCTAGCACTACACAGCTGATTCGAATATTCAAAGCTTGATAATGGATTCGATATTTGAATCAGCTGTGTGGGGGGGGGGGAGGACAGAGTTTGGGAAACGCTGCCTAGACCACTGTTTTATGGACACCTATAGCCGAGGCAGTCGATAGTGATCGCTAGATCTAGTGGTCACTACATTGTCTAGGATTGATGTGCATTCCCAGTAATACACTCCTGTCCCCGTGGACCGACACGTACATAAAGAATCCACCATTCAGGCTGCAAAGACATCACTTTCCTCATTAACTAGCTTTAATGGCGAGGTGACGGAAAAAAACTGGAAAATGTGTGTTAGTTGAACGCGGTGTGCAACATTTTAAACTGCCCGAAAATCCGAAAATGGTGGTGGATTTTTTTCTTTATTAAGACAGTACACATATTTTACCTTTTTTTTCAGGCAGTTCACCATTAAAGCTCGTCGGCTTCCTAGGCTAGGGCACACACACGAGTAAACACATGCAAACCCTGAAGGTGCTTGTTGATATTAAAAGGGAACAACACAGCTGTTGTATCTGCTGTTGACAGTTTAATATGTAGATACATCTATATATTAAACAAATTTGCAGTACATGTGCTATCATCATACTCAACATGTGTGTGTATAGCTTTGGCTTCCCAGCAAATTGTAAATATAAAACAATGTTGTCCAAATATTTTATGTAACAGTACAGTAATAACCATAATGACTTTAACAATAAAGTTGTGAAATTCAGATTTAATAGTGTAGTTGGACTATGATTTTGTAAGGCTTGCTGTGAACATAACAATGATAGTAATAGGTGCTAGCATTAGCAATGTGGCTCTGAGGAAATTCCTTTAAAAAATAAAATGGATAAGCTATGCACAAGTACTAGGCTACAATATACAGTGCCTTCGGAAAGTATTCAGACCGCTTGACTTTTTCCATATTTTATTACGTTATAGCCTTACACTAAAATGGATTTAAAAAAATTACACACAATAACCCATAATGACAAAGCGAAAACAGGTTATTAGAATTTTTTTGCAAATGTATTCAAAATAAAATACAGAAATACCTTATTTACATAAGTATTCAGACCCTTTGCTATGTTTCTACAACTTGATTGGAGTCCACCTATAGTAAATTCAAGGGTACCAAAACATTTCTGCAGCATTGAAGATCCCCAAGAACACAGTGGCCTCCATCATTCTTAAATGGAAGAAGTTTTGAACCACCAAGACTCTTCCTAGAGCTGGCCGCCCGGCCAAACTGAGCAATCGTGTGAGAATGGCCTCGATCAGGGAGGTGACCAAGAACCCGATGGTCACTCTGACAGAGCTGTAGAGATGGGAGAACCTTCCAGAAGGACAACCATCTCTGCAGCACTCCACCAATCAGGTCTTTATGGTAGAGTGGCCAGACGGAAGCCACTCCTCAGTAAAAGGCACATGACAGCCCGCTTGCAGTTTGCCAAAAGGCACCTAAAGACTCTCAGACCATGAGAAACAAGATCCTCTGGTCTGATGAAACCAAGATTGAACTCTCTGGCCTGAATACCAAGCGTCACGTCAGAAGGAAACCTGGCACCATCCCTACGGTGAAGCATGGTGGTGGCAGCATCATGCTGTGGGGGTGTTTTTCAGCAGCAGGGACTGTGAGACTAGTCAGGATCAAGGCAAATATGGACGCAGAACAGTTCAGAGAGATCCTGGATGAAAACCCATTCCAGACCTCAGACTGGGATGAAGGCTCACCTTCCAACAGGACAACGACCCTAAGCATACAGCCAAGAAAACGCAGGAGTGGCTTCGGGACAAGTCTCTGAATGTCCTTGAGTGGCCCAGCCAGAGCCTGGACTTGAACCCGATCGAAGAGACCTGAAAATAGTTGTGCAGCAACGCTCCCCATCCAACCTAACAGAGATTGAGAGGATCTGCAGAGAAGAATGGGAAAAACTCCCCAAATACAGGTGTGCCAAGCTTGTAGCGTTATGCCAAAAATGACTCGAGGCTGCAATTGCTGCCCAAGGTGCTTCAACAAAGTACTGGGTAAAGGGTCTGAATACTTATGTGAATGTGATATATACATATTTTATATATATATAAATTAGCCAAAAATATATAAAAATCTGTTTTTGGTTTGTCATTATGCGGTATTGTTTATATATTGATGAGAAAAAAAATGTAATCCATTTTAGAATAAGGCTGTAATGTAACAAAATGTGGAAAAAGGTCAAGGGGTCTGAATGCTTTCCGAAGGCACTGTATCTGCCTGTCTATATTTGGTAATGCGTTGACATTTTTACAATTCCTGATCATAAGGAAGGTCATAAGGTCATAATTGTAGAGGGGTCTGTGGACAGAAATTGTGCAAAAGAAGAACAGTTCCTCGTTTATCTGGGTGTGTACGGTCATCACATCTGAAATCTAAGGTAAAGTACAACCTTTACTCTAACCTTAACTTTACAGTGTTTGGTGATTCATTATCTGATTCTAATTATTTCATTTTAGAGGTATTTTTCACTTGAATGAGGACTTTTAAATGTCATATAGTTTAGTAAAATTCTGATTGGTTTTGTGTCACTTCATAACTTGTGTTTCATATCCTCTTTAACCCTGTTATCACAACTAAGCCATTCCAGCATTAATGACATGATAATAGTCCTATGAATATTTATTTTGGTCTGGATATGGACACTTACGGATTAAATCTTTCAAATAAAACAATAGCAGATAGCAATTCATCAAAATAGTATGTAATGATAAACATATAATGCTTTCAATGCTTAAAAATGTATACAATTCTCAATTCGGGGATTCTTGAAAGATGGGACAATCCTTGTCATGCAGTGAAACTTTATTTTATAGTAAAAAAATATTTTTTTGTTGCATTATTTGAGCCTAAAAATTACATTTAGTGGAATTTTATAAGGGGAAAGATTTGCTTTTGGAAATTTCAAAGTATTTTCAATATCGTTAATTTCTCAGAAATGCCGTTGTCCAGAGCAAAGGATCCCAATTTCAAACTCTCGTAAAAACGAGCAAAAATACATATGAACTGAAAAGGAATGTTATGTAATTTCTTGCAATAGCCCTCTCTTAACTTAAGTAATATTTCTCTCAAAACGGTGGTTCCTAAAAAACGTGTCCGGAGATTTGCGGCTCTATTCAGTATGTGTCACGGAAGTTCAGCATTAAAACGTGATTGAAATATGAAGGCAATGTTCTCGCTTTAGCGGAGACTGCATTCGGTTTAAACAGAAATTATCTTAAATTGTTGTTACGCTACAACGATACAGATGGAATAGAGCTCTTGGTCACCTCCATCAGATTAGTCTGAAATCCTAAATGAATCAGGAATGAGCAGGGTCAGTTACATCGTAATACCCTTCATGTTCTCATAGTGCAACAAGACCACTCATGGCCTGTAAAGTTTTCTACTTTTGATAGAATTAAACAAATAATATTGAAATCACCATGGTCACAACCATAATCTGTCAACTCCATCTCCCTTATACACTGAACAAAAATAGAAACGCAACATGTAAAGTGTTGATCCCATGTTTCATGAGTTGAAATTAAAGATCCCAGAAATTTTACATACACACAAAAGCAGGTCTCTCAAATTTGTTTACGTCCATGTTAGTGAGCATTTATCCCTTTTAATCCATCCACCTGACAGGTGTGGCATATCAAGAAACTGATTAAACAGCATGATCATTACACAGGTAAACCTTGTGCTGTGGACAATAAAAGGCCACTCTAAAATGTGAAGTTTTGAGGGAGCGTGCAATTGGCATACTGACTGGCCTCACAACCCGTAGATCATGTGTATGGCGTTGTGTCGGCGAACGGTTTGCTGATGTCAACGAGTGCCCCATGGTGGTAGTGGGGTTATGGTATGGGCAGGCATAAGCTACGGACCACAAACACAATTGCATTTTCTCTATGGAAATTTTTCTGCACAAAAATTACATGACGACATCCTGAGGCCCATTGTGAGGCCCATGTTTTTTTAGGTATCTGCGACCAACATATGCATATGTGCATTCCCAGTCATGTGAAATCCATAGATTAGGGCATAATGCATTTATTTAAATTGACGAATTTCCTCATATGAACTGTAACTCAATAAAATCAATGAACTTGTTGCATGTTGCATTTATATTTTTGTTCAGTATAGATTAAGATAGGATATTCATTTTGGTTCAAATATGTTTATTTTAATTAGGTTTTGAAGTCATAAAGCAACTGAGGGAAAACAAAATTGCTACTTTGTATACCACTTGAACGAAGAATAGTTTTTTTTTCAACTCCGTCAAACATAAACTCGTCTAACGTTAACTCCGTCAGAGTGCTGAACGATCTGATAGGATCTTTTTATTGGGGATTTACAAATGAAGGACTTTCTATATTTGACAAATAATTGTTTAGAACTTTTATTTTTAGAGGCAAAAATATGTCTGTTTTAAGTGTTTTTGTCAACTCTGTTAGTAACTTGTCAACAAAATTAAACCAAAATAAGTTTGGAGATTTGTATTACATATTTGAATAATCTAATGTTATCATGAAACTATCAATGCCTTTAAACACTTTTGGATAATACATGTAAAAATGAAATGCCTTTTAAGTTGTCTGACAGAGTTTATATACATCCTAAGAAAATATATATTTCAAATGTTGTTAATATTAGGAAAAGTATTTGTGAAAAAAGTAGAGATTGTTCCTTTTTTCAAAATTTCCTGTATTATTGTATTGATGCAATTATTTTATAGTAGCTATCAAATGACTGTCTTTTCCTTTCCCCTCAACAGTCACCTCCAAGCATGGATGATTTGTGCTCGATTTTCACTGAAGAGGAGTTGAGTTTCTACAACATCACTGATTGTGAATTCGTCAAACCTGAGGTCCTTGGTCCTGTGCTCGGGCCCCGTCACCTGTCCGCCCTGGTGTTCTATGGCTTGATCTTCCTGCTGGGTGTCCCGGGCAACGCTCTGGTGGTGTGGGTGACGGCCTTCCGCATGCCACGCTCCGTCACCTCTCTGTGGTTCCTCAACCTGGCCCTGGCTGACCTGCTGTGCTGCCTGTCCCTGGCCCTCCTCATGGTGCCCCTGACCATGGATCAGCACTGGCCCTTTGGCCCTGTGGCCTGCAAGCTGCTCAAGGGCCTCATCTACCTGATTATGTACTGTAGCGTGCTGCTGCTGGTACTCATCAGCCTGGACCGCTTTCTGCTGGTCAGCCAGCCTGTGTGGTGCCAGAACTGGAGGAGGCCTCGCGAGGCTGGCTGGGTATGTGTTGGGGTGTGGCTCCTGGCTCTGCTGGGCAGCATCCCCCAGTTTGTCTACGTGAAGGAGGTCCAGTTAAGCACCAGTAAGTCAGAGTGCCTGGGATTGTACACTGTAGCCAGCGGCTGGGCTATCATTACAGTACGCTTCCTGATGGGTTTCGTGCTGCCATTCATCACCATTGTGACTTGTCATTGGTTTGTGTACAACAGGGTCGGGCGGGGGTCTAGGGTGGGGCCTGGGAGGGTGAGTGAGGCACGGTCCAGACGCATCTTGAGGGTCATTGTTACCGTGTCGCTGAGCTTCTTCCTGTGCTGGCTTCCACTGCACATACTGGACTTCCTGGTTCTATCAACCCCCCGGCACTCATCGCACAGCGCCAACGTACAGCTGGTCCACACTCTGGCCCTCTGTCTGGCTTACTGTAACAGCTGCCTCAACCCTCTGATCTATGTGTGTCTGGGACAAGGCTTTAAGCAGAGTATCAATTGCTCCCTGCGCAATATGTTTAACTTTGCCACTGAGGAGCCGGTAACCAGACAGAGCATGTTCAAGAGCACATCAGAAAGAACCCAGGAGATGAATATTATGTGAAGTTCTGTTTGTGTGCATGTGTGTTTTTGCGTGTCTGAGGTGGAACTGCGTTAGAGCTGTCAAATCCACAAGCGTTATAACTACAGTGGACATTGCAAATTTGCTGCATGGAGTCGCATTAAGAGAAATCCCATGCAGCCTTGTTTACAAGTTCTAACACTGGAATGTGAGATGTAATCTACACCTTGATTAGGCTGATAGAAATCCTCATTATTTAGTTTAATGATTTTCAACTTAAGCATAATTATTTTATAGATAGCCTAACGCAAGGGGGACAGGTGTGGCTTCATGACAATGATCAAGAGCAGCTGCTCACCGAATTGACAGCTCCAATGCATTTACACCTGCATAACATCAGCTATGTTTAGATTTTATATGTCATTTTGACAAACATGCCATGTTTTTGCCCTCAGATAATAACAAGAACTGTTAACGAGCACACCAGAACATGAATTGTGTAAAACATTTATATTAAGAAAATAAATACATGTATTTGTGTTGAAATAAAATGTTTTATGAACCAAAGTTGCTCTTTAAAATGCTTTCATCCCACACCCATGTCTTCTTCCTCTGTCACAACTGTGATAAGCTCTCTCTTTCAGATATCATCTGTGGTAATCAGCAGTGCAACTTTCTCAATAAATCACCCCTGCATTTCCTAGAAATACAGTTCACTGGGGTGCCACTTTGAAATTGTTTATCATTCACAATCTCTGTGCTCTGTTCTCTGTGCTTGCCTAAAGATTCCACTTTAATACAGTGTTGTGCAACAGAACAGGAAGCCCTGTCCTCTCTGCAATATGTTTCTGCCAGCAATCACACTTGTGCAATTGCGGGCTCTATTCAATCAGATCCGCTTCAGCTGACATCCCCATAGCGGTTGTGTTGGAGAGTCGGAGGTGGAACTGTGGCAGAGCTGTTAAATCTTTAGCTGACATCCCCATAGCGGTTGTGTTGGAGTGTCGGAGGTGGAACTGTGTCAGAGCTGTTAAATCTTTAGCTGACATCCCCATAGCGGTTGTGTTGGAGTGTCGGAGGTGGAACTGTGTCAGAGCTGTTAAATCTTTAGCTGACATCCCCATAGCGGTTGTGTTGGAGTGTCGGAGGTGGAACTGTGTCAGAGCTGTTAAATCTTTAGCTGACATCCCCATAGCGGTTGTGTTGGAGTGTCGGAGGTGGAACTGTGTCAGAGCTGTTAAATCGACAAGCGACTCCTGGCATTATACCTAAACTGGACATTCTCTTTCACATATCATCTGTGGTAATCAACAGTGCCACTTCCTCAATAAATCACACCTGCATTCCCTAGAAATACAGTTCACTGGTGCCATTTTGAAATTGTTGGTAACACTTTATTTGGATAGTCCATATGTAGATGCTCTATAGACTGTTAGTAACATTTCAACTAACTACTAACCCTAACCTTAACCCTAATCCTAACCTTAAACATAACCCTTACCCTAACCCTAGCCCTAACCTTATCCTAACCCTTATTCTAAACCTAATTCTAACCGTAAGCTTAGCAGGCAGTTGCTTATCAACAGATAGTTTGTTGATAGTATGACCATCAGTAGAGCATCTACAGATGGAAAATAAAATATCAAAATAAAGTGTGACCAAATTGTTTATCATTCACAAGCCCTGTGCTCTGTGCTTGCCTAAAGATGAGGGGGTTCGCATTTGGGACATAAAAAAACAAATAGGAATAAAAAGCTTAAGGCCCGGGTTAGGGTTAGTATACCATGCTCTCAATCATGCACAATATCTTAGAATGAACATATTTTCATAACTTGGTACATGAAAATATGCAGCAGATGTTCTGAGCAAAGTTTAAGGCAGTTTTACTGATACACCACAGGGGGGCGACAGTGATGTACACTTTATGTTATACAACTAGCACACTGAAAGCAGTTTAGGCTGCCAGAGAGAGGCTACGTCTAACACAGGCAGCTCAATCCTGATATTTTTGTCACTAATTGGTCTTTGATCAATCAGATCAGCTCTGAATAAGATCTAATGTTAGAATAACTGTATTTATGTGTGAGAAATATCCAGTAGGCATTCTGGAGTCCACTATTCTAGGTTGAATACTAGAAAGTGTCAAATGAAACACATGGCCTAAAAGACCACAACATCTTTATTTACAAACTACATTCATACAAACAAGGCCACAGGTAGGTATTGACAGAAGTGTGTGTGTTGACCCCTCACTACAGTCACCTACAGGGCCAGTGCTACAGACATGGGCTTCAGGTTCAGGCTGCAAGGTGGTGCAGCTGAGAGAAGAGAGGTAGCAGTTCACTTTCAGGTGTCCATATGTGACATGGCAGTGTTAGCGTCAGAGGATGACTTTCATTAAACAAATGAATGGTTAATGCAGAGTTAATGCACAGTCTGATGGTGAAATGTCCTTTAGCTAGATGATATCATGATACTGATCTCAGGCCAGTTACAGACATCTGAGTTTTTCCTGAAGGTAAAATAGCTTTTGATTTTATGACAATGCTGCACGGACCAGCAGAGGTAGACAGAGGGTGTGAACTGTAGGTGATGTAGGATGAACCATCAGACTGTTCAGGATATGGGCAGTAGAAACAATCAGTGACAGACATACACTGCTCAAAAAAATAAAGGGAACACTTAAACAACACAATGTAACTCCAAGTCAATCACACTTCTGTGAAATCAAACTGTCCACTTAGGAAGCAACACTGATTGACAATAAATTTCACATGCTGTTGTGCAAATGGAATAGACAACAGGTGGAAATTATAGGCAATTAGCAAGACACCCCCAATAAAGGAGTGGTTCTGTAGGTGGGGACCACAGACCACTTCTCAGTTCCTATGCTTCCTGGCTGATGTTTTGGTCACTTTTGAATGCTGGCGGTGCTTTCACTCTAGTGGTAGCATGAGACGGAGTCTACAACCCACACAAGTGGCTCAGGTAGTGCAGCTCATCCAGGATGGCACATCAATGCGAGCTGTGGCAAGAAGGTTTGCTGTGTCTGTCAGCGTAGTGTCTAGAGCATGGAGGCGCTACCAGGAGACAGGCAAGTACATCAGGAGACGTGGAGGAGGTCGTAGGAGGGCAACAACCCAGCAGCAGGACCGCTACCTCCGCCTTTGTGCAAGGAGGAGCACTGCCAGAGCCCTGCAAAATGATCTCCAGCAGGCCACAAATGTGCATGTGTCTGCTCAAACGGTCAGAAACAGACTCCATGAGGGTGGTATGAGGGCCCGACGTCCACAGGTGGGGGTTGTGCTTACAGCCCAACACCGTGCAGGACGTTTGGCATTTGCCAGAGAACACCAAGACTGGCAAATTCGCCACTGGCACCCTGTGCTCTTCACAGATGAAAGCAGGTTCACACTGAGCACGTGACAGACATGACAGAGTCTGGAGACGCTGTGGAGAACGTTCTGCTGCCTGCAACATCTTCCAGCATGACCGGTTTGGCAGTGGGTCAGTCATGGTGTGGGGTGGCATTTCTTTGGGGGGCCGCACAGCCCTCCATGTGCTCGCCAGAGGTAGCCTGACTGCCATTAGGTACCGAGATGAGATCCTCAGACCCCTTGTGAGACCATATGCTGGTGCAGTTGGCCCTGGGTTCCTCCTAATGCAAGACAATGCTAGACCTCATGTGGCTGGAGTGTGTCAGCAGTTCCTGCAAGAGGAAGGCATTGATGCTATGGACTGGCCCGCCCATTCCCCAGACCTGAATTCAATTGAGCACATCTGGGACATCATGTCTCGCTCCATCCACCAACGCCACATTGCACCACAGACTGTCCAGGAGTTGGCGGATGCTTTAGTCCAGGTCTGGGAGGAGATCCCTCAGGAGACCATCCGCCACCTCATCAGGAGCATGCCCAGGCATTGTAGGGAGGTCATACAGGCAGGTGGAGGCCATACACACTACGGAGCCTCATTTTGACTTGTTTTAAGGACATTACATCAAAGTTGGATCAGCCTGTAGTGTGGTTTTCCACTTTAATTTTGAGTGTGACTCCAAATCCAGACCTCCATGGGTTGATAAATTGGATTTCCATTGATTATTTTTGTGTGATTTTGTTGTCAGCACATTCAACTATGTAAAGAAAAAAGTATTTAATAAGATTATTTATTTCATTCAGGTCTAGGATGTGTTGTTTAAGTGTTCCCTTTATTTTTTGAGCAGTATATTTTCAGACTGTTGTCATGACTTTGAGAGAGCCGGCGCGGAATCGCAGAATCTTCTTCTTCAGGGCATGAGAGGCTTTGATTTTAACAAAGGCCTTGGGCTGCGAGGAGGCCTTTGAGGAGGCCTGAGGGGAGGAGGAAGAGGAGGAAGAGGAGGGGGCCAGACGAGGGGGCAGCTGCTGGGGCCACACCAGCCCCCCCTCATCGGAGTCACTAGAGAGGGAGCTGGAGGCAGGGGAGTACACCTCACTCATGCTGAACTCTGACTCCCCAGGGGCAGCCTGCACATGGCCCTCCTCTCCCCGACACAGAGGTGCTCTCTCCGGGTACTCTGAGAGGCGAGGCTGGGCATGGACCTGAGAGTGGTGGTTGGGGTTTGGATGAGAGCAGGCCTGGGTGTAGCGGGCCCTACGAGGTGGGCATCTGTGGGCCTGCTCACCCTGGGTCTCCCCTTCCTCCTGGCTGAGCTCCAGGGTGGAGCACCAGCGTCGCCCCCCAGTGGTGTTGCTGTGCTGGGAGCCTGTGTGTGGACCCTGGCACCTCTGGTGCTGGGGGCGCTCGGCTGTGCTGTACCTGTGCTTAGGGAAAGCCCTCTGCCCCATCAAACTGTTCTCAGACTGGGAGCGGCAGGTCCTGTGGTCAGGCTTCTTGGAGCTCTGTCCCTCCTCATGACTCTTCTTCCCCGTGGCCCTGGGCTTTGAGCTGCTTTGGTCTGGGAACACAAAGGTTTGGCTGGGCTTAGAGGGCTCTGGAGGATAATGTGAGGGGGAGTGTTCTGGAGGATAGTGTGAGGATAGTACAGGGGCGTGGCATGCCTGCCCAGGAATGTACTGGGCTCTGACAAGGTGTTTATGTGAAGCTGGGGAGTGGGGCAGTGGGTAGTGCTGGGGGGAAACAGACTCACTACTTAAACAAGGGTCCATAGCTCCACAAGGGGGATCCAGGTTGGGTGGATGGCCCCCGGCCAGGGAGTGAGGTCTGGAGTGAAGGTAGGGTAAAGACAGATAACAGTCATCCTCCATGGATGGGGTCTCTCTCCCCCACGCCTCCCTGTCTAGAGGGTCACACCCCCAGGCCTGGCACTCACGGTCAGGGTAGAGGTCCTGTGGGTCAGGGATGCAGTGCTCAGGGGTGTGAAGAGGGGGTTTCCTTTGCAGGCTGCTCTGCCTGTTAATGCTGGATGATGAGGAGATGGAGGGGTCAGGCCCCAGGCTGGTACGAGGCATGCAGGGCCGGGGTGAGAACGCGTAGCGATGGATGAGACCCAGGATGTAGCCTTCTACCCTCAGAGCCTGCTGGAAATCCTCCTCAGTGGCCTGGTCCTGGTCCTCCCAACCCTGGGCAGAGTGTGGGTCCCACTGCCAGGGCTCCTCAGCCGTCACCTCCTCAGCGATGCCCTCCAGGGGTGGGTAGGGGGCAGAGAAGGAGTGGGGCACAGTGGCACGAGGGACTGGCTCCATCAGACTCTCACTTGTCAGTTGGAGGGCATCTTCTGTAGATGGAGAGCACAGAGAGAAGTTGTGTTTGTTTTACTACTGATACCAGTACCTAATGCAACTATAATAACAATGTAATAAAGTAAAGACAGCCCATGGTATTGTTGCTATGATACCATGAACCCTATTGGGGTTGAAAGAGAGCTGTTGATAGTGAGAGTGAGCTGAACTCACTCAGAGACTTGGGCCTCTCAGTGCTGCTGTAGCCCCAGCCAGAGGGGGGCTCTGGGAACTCAGAGGGACAGGAATGCCCCTTTGGAGACTGGCCCTCACTCGCCTCATAGAACCCTGGGAAACACAGATGATGTCACTCATTAGACCTCGGCTCTTTCAGGCTTTCTCAAACCATATGTTGACAAACTCATTTCTAACGTCTTGGCTCTTTCACAAATCACAGAACCAGCAGAAAGTAGGGCATAAAAAAAACATTTGTTCGAACTAATGAAATGTTAAAGTCATTATACATATACTTCAAAGAAATATAGGGCCACAATTAATGTAAAGAGTATACAGAAAATATACAGAACATGGGTCTAACACACAAAAAAATGGTGTTACTACATTAAGAAAAATATAAGTACCCCATGCCCCTCTGATGTGGTTCAGGGGTTAAAGTTCTGAGGTCAGAAATTGACAGGTGGTAGCATAAGAAGTTGAAAAATAAAAGGAGAGCTGCACACTCTAGGTGCTCGGATGCAATAATTTAATAACCTAATAACCAACGTTTCGACAGACAAGTTGTCTTCATCATGACACAAGGCAAGACCCAGATGCAGACACAGGAGGCAGATGTTTGGAGTCTTACAGTATTTATTAATCCAATAGGGGAAGGCAAGAGAATGATCGTGGACAGGCAAAAGTCAAAAACAGTTCAGAGTCCAAAAGGGCAGGCAGAATCAAGGTCAGGGCAGGCAGGATGATCAGGCAGGCGGGAAAGTAGTCCAGAGACAGGCAGGGGCCAAACTGGAAGGACTATCAAAAAGAGAATAGCAAAAGGAGTACGGGAAAAACACGCTAGTTGACTTGACTAACATACAAGACGAACTGGCACAGAGAGACAGGAAACACAGGGATAAATACACTGGGGAAAATAAGCGACACCTGGAGGGGTGGAGACAATCACAAGAACAGGTGAAACAGATCAGGGCGTGACAGGTATAATGACAAACACTGCGGGTCACCAAATAATTTTTCAATCTTCAACATAGAAATGCTACCAACATTTTTCTATTGATACATGTTACACGCATGATTCACCGAATGATAATTTTGAAAGAGGAAGTAAAGTACTTAAAGAATATGTTTTTGTTTCAGTCTCCTCCATCTCCACTAACCGAAGCTAATTGTATGGATTTTATTCCTATTAATAATGTAAAATTAACATCTGTACAGAAAGACTCATGTGAAGGCCAAATTACAGAGGAGAAACGTCTTGATGCAATTAAAGCCTTTAAGGCTGGGAAAACTCCAGGGCTGGATGGCATACCAGTGGAAGAATATCAAACTTTTTTTGATATACTCAGAGGACCATTATTAGCATGTTTTAACCACTCCTATTTAAATGGTAGATTATCGGACACACAACAAGAAGGTCTGATTTCATTATTACTGAAACAGGATCCAAGTGGTATATATAAAGATCCAGTCCATAAAAAAATTAGAGGCCTCTTACACTTCAGTGTTGTGATGCAAAAATTTGAGCTAAATGTTTGGCGCATAGAATTAAAAAGGTTTTGTCAGATATTATTTATCCTAATCAGATAGGTTTTTTATAATGATGATACAGTGGAGATAATAAAGGAAGTACAGGAAACAATAGAATGCTATGAAATATCGGGGAAACCAGGCCTGGTTTTCATAGCTGATTTTGAAAAGGCTTTTGATAAAGTACGACTGGAGTTTATATATAAATGCCTAGAATATTTCAATTTTGGTGAATCTCTTATAAAATGGGTTAAAGTTATGTATGTATAGTAACCCTATGTGTAAAATAGTAAATAATGGCTACATCTTAGAAAGTTTTAAACTGTCAAGAGGAGTAAAACAAGGTTGTCCACTATCGGCATATCTATGTCCACTATCAGCATATCGAAGTGTTAGCTGTTAAAATTAGATCCAACAATAATATTAAGCGATTAGAAATCCGTGGCTTAAAAACAAAGGTGTTATTCTATGCTGATGATTCATGTTTTCTTTTAAAACCACAATTAGAATCCACAGCCTCATAGAGGATCTAGATACTTTTGCTAACCTCTCTGGATTAAAACCAAATTATGATAAGTATTGGATCACTAAAAAAAAATGGATCACTAAAAAAAAAGCAATTTTTACATTACCGTGTAGTTTCCCAATAGAATGGTCTGACGGAGATGTGGACATACTCAGTATACAAACCCTGAAAGAAAAAAATGATCTCACTCCAATACATTTTTATAGAAAGTTAGCAAAAATAGATTAGATCTTGCTACCATGGAAAGGAAAATACCTGTCTATTTGTGGAAAAAGCACCCTGATTAACTCTTTAGTCAGATCACATATTTGCTTATGGTTTTGCCTACACCTAGTGACCTGCTTTTTAAATTATATGAACAAAAATATTCCATTTTATTTGAAATGGCAAGCCAGACAAACTTAAAAGGGCCTATTTATATAACGAATATGAATTCGGCTGGCAGAAATGATTAAATATTAAAGCATTAGACCTCTCACTAAAGGCATCAGTCATCCAAAAGTTATACTTAAATCCAAAATGGTCCTCCAGTAAACAAATAAGAATGTCTCACCCTATGTTCAAGAATGGCCTTTTTCCCTTTATTCAGATTACAACTGCTCACTTTCGGTTATTTGAAAACGAAATTATCTTCAAAATATAATTATTTTTTAAACAAGCCTTAGAAAGTTGGTTGCAATTTCAGTTTAATCCTCCTGAAAAGACAGAACAAATAATACAACAAATATTGTGGCTAAATGTCACGATTCCTACCGACGGTGGCGCCCCCTCCTGCTCGGGTGGGCATCGGCGGTCGTCGTCACCGGCCTATTAGCTACCACCGATTCCCTTTTTGTTTTTCCCTTTTTTTATGTTTTCTCACCTGCCCTGAGTTAGTCATTAAGAGGGCTATTTAGTTCAGCTGGCCCGCTCTCTATTGTGCGGGATTGTCTTTCTGTGTGTCGACTGCTTTTTGTTCGACTGTGCTTGTTGATTGTATTTTCCCTGTTGTTGGGAACCCTTTTATTTTGTACGTTGTGGTTTTATTAAAATTACCACACCGTGTTCGCTGCTTCCTGCGCTTCTATCCGCTACACCACAGACAAGCCGTTACAGAATCCCGCACCGCAAAGAGCATGGAATCAGCGGGAGCAGCGGGCACTTCACTACCCTCGATGGAGGAACGTGTCCTGCAAAATACATCGGTCCTGCATTGCATCGGATCCGCCATGGACCAGGTGATGGAGAGGATGGACCGATGGGAGAGGAGTGGTATCCTCTCTCCACCTATACCCCCCCGATACAACCATCTCCTCCTCCTACGACGTCTGGCTCTGGCGCGCTTCGCTTGGCACTCCCGAGGGAGTACGATGGGACGGCGGCTGGGTGCAAGGGGTTTCTTCTCCAGTTAGAGTTGTACCTGGCCACCGTCAGGCCTGCTCCCACAGGAGAGGAGAGCGTGAGTGCCCTCGTTTCCTGCCTGACGGGCCGAGCTCTGGAGTGGGCTAATGCGGTCTGGAACGCTCCGGACTCGGCGAGGGACCACTACCCAGAGTTCACCCGGGCTGTTTTCGACCACCCCCCGAAGGTAGAGCGGCGGGTGAACGGCTGTTCCACCTCAGGCAGGAGACGAGGAGTGCTCAAGACTTCGCGCTGGAGTTTAGGACCTTGGCTGCTGGAGCGGGGTGGAATGACAGGGCCCTCATAGACCACTACCGGTGTAGTCTCCGGGCGGACGTCCGCAGGGAGCTGGCCTGTAGGGACACCAATCTATCCCTGGACGAACTCATTGATATGTCCATACGGTTGGACAATTTGCTGGCTGCCCGCGGGCGTTCGGAGAGGGTCCTGCCCGTTCCACCCCCGGGCACCCCCGCCCCTACCCCTATGGAGGTAGGGGGGGCCGTGTCAAAGGGCACCGGAGGAGGTGGCTCCTCCTGCACCAGCTGTGGTCGGAGAGGACACACGGCCGACCGGTGCTGGAGGAGTCAGTCTGGGAGTCGAGAAGGCAGGCAGAACACTTCTCGGTCACCTCAGGTGAGTCAGCACCAGACTCGCCCAGAACCCCCTGTTGGTCATGTGTTTTTGCCTGTTTCATTTTCTAACTTTTTTCCCTCTTCCCAGCATAGGGCGCTAGTCGATTCAGGCGCAGCTGGGAACTTTATGGACCGTGGACTTGCCATTAAGCTGGGCATTCCACGGGTGCCGATAGATACCCCCTTCCCCGTGCACTCCTTAGATAGCCGACCATTAGGGTCAGGGCTAGTCAGGGAGTCTACGGTGCCGCTGGACATGGTAACGCTGGGGAATCATAAGGAAAGCATTAACTTTTTTCTTATTGATTCACCTGCGTTTCCGGTGGTGCTGGGGGTCCCCTGGCTGGCTGGTCACAATCCCTTCATTTCATGGAAACAGGGGGTTCTCCAGGGGTGGTCGGAGGAGTGTTCAGGGAGGTGTCTAGGAGTTTCCATAGGTGCCACGTCGGTGGAGAGTCCAGACCAGGCGTCCACCGTGCGCATTCCCCCTGAATACGCCGATTTGGCGATCGCTTTTTGTAAAAAGAGAGCGACTAAATTACCACCTCATCGACAAGGGGATTGTGCGATAGATCTCCAGGTTAACGCTGCGCTTCCCAGGAGTCACGTGTACCCCTTGTCACAAGAGGAGACGGCGGCTATGGAGACATACGTCACGGAATCCTTGGGACAGGGGTACATTCGGCCCTCCATCTCACCCGCTTCCTCGAGTTTCTTTTTTGTGAAGAAAAAGGAGGGAGGTCTGCGTCCGTGCATTGATTATAGAGGTCTAAACGCGATCACGGTGGGGTTTAGTTACCCACTACCTCTTATCGCTACGGCGGTGGAATCGTTTCACGGAGCACAGCTCTTCACAAAATTGGATCTCAGGAGCGCGTATAACCTGGTGCGTATCAAGAAGGGAGATGAGTGGAAAACCGCCTTTAGTACCACATCAGGCCATTATGAGTACCTCGTCATGCCGTATGGGTTGAAAAATGCTCCAGCCGTCTTTCAATCCTTTGTTGACGAGACTCTCAGGGACCTGCACGGGCAGGGCATGATTGTTTATATCGATGACATTCTGATATATTCCGCCACCCGCTCCGCGCATGTGTCCCTGGTGCGCAAGGTGCTTGGTAGACTGCTGGAGCATGACCTATACGTTAAGGCTGAGAAGTGTGAGTTTTTCAAACGAGCCGTCTCCTTTCTGGGTTATCGCATTTCCACCACGGGGGTGGTGATGGAGTGTGCCCGCGTTAAGGCCGTGCGTAATTGGCCGACTCCAACCACGGTGAAGGAAGTGCAGCGGTTCTTGGGCTTTGCCAACTACTACCGGAGGTTTGGCCAGGTAGCGGCTCCCATTACCTCACTGCTGAAGGGGGGGCCGGCGCGTTTGAGATGGTCGACGGAGGCGGACGGAGCCTTCAAGAAGTTGAAGACACTGTTCACCGACGCGCCCGTGTTGGCGCACCCTGACCCGTCTTTAGCGTTCGTAGTAGAGGTGGACGCATCCGAGGCTGGGGTGGGTGCCGTGCTATCACAGCGCTCGGGTGCGCCCCCGAAACTCCGCCCCTGTGCTTTCTTCTCAGGGAAGCTCAGTTCGGCGGAGCGTAATTACGATGTGGGGGACAGGGAGTTGCTAGCGGTAGTCAAAGCCTTGAGGGTGTGGCGACACTGGCTTGAGGGGGCTAAGCACCACTTTCTCATCTGGACCGACCACCGAAACCTGGAGTACATCCGGGCAGCGAGGAGACTGAATCCACGTCAGGCAAGGTGGGCCATGTTCTTCGCCCGGTTTAGGTTTACCATCTCATATAGACCGGGTTCCCTTAATACTAAAGCCGACGCGCTGTCCCGTCTGTATGACACGGATGACCGACCCATCGATCCAACTCCCATCATTCCAGCGTCAAGGCTGGTGGCACCAGTGGTGTGGGAGGTGGACGCGGACATCGAGCGGGCACTGGTGTTGGAACCTGCGCCTACGCGGGTGCCCGAGGGGCGCATGTATGTGCCGCTCGATGTTCGCGATCGGTTGATTCGGTGGGCGCACACGCTACCTGCGGCGGGTCATCCTGGTGTAGAGAGGACAGTGCGGAGTCTAAGGGGGAAGTATTGGTGGCCCACCTTGGCTAAGGACGTGAGGTCATATGTCTCTTCCTGTTCGGTGTGTGCCCAGAGTAAGGCTCCTAGGCATTTACCGAGAGGGAAGTTACAGCCCCTCCCCGTTCCGCAACGGCCATGGTCGCACCTGTCTATCGACTTCCTGACAGATCTTCCCCTCTCTCAGGGGAACACTGCGATTCTGGTGGTTGTGGATCGGTTTTCTCAGTCCTGCCGTCTCCTCCCCTTGCGCGGTCTCCCTACGGCCCTGCAGACTGCGGAGGCCCTATTTACCCACGTCTTCCGGCACTACGGGGTGCCGGAGGATATTGTCTCTGATCGGGGTTCCCAGTTCACATCCAGGGTCTGGAAGGCGTTTATGGAGCGGCTGGGGGTCTCGGTCAGTTTAACCTCCGGTTATCACCCCGAGAGCAATGGGCAGGCGGAGAGGGTGAACCAGGAGGTGGGCAGGTTCCTGAGGTCGTATTGCCGGGACCGGCCAGGGGAGTGGGCGAGGTATATTCCCTGGGCAGAGTTAGCCCAGAACTCACTTCGCCACTCCTCTACTAACATGTCACCCTTCCAGTGTGTGTTAGGGTACCAGCCGGTCCTGGCCCCATGGCACCAGAGCCAGACCGAGGCTCCTGCGGTGGAGGACTGGGTTCAGCACTCCAAGGAGACCTGGAAAGCAGTACAGGACTCACTGAAGGAGGCCAGTGCCAGGCAGAAAAGGAGTGCTGACCGCCACCGCAGTGAGGCGCCGGTGTTCGCACCGGGTGACAGGGTCTGGCTCTCGACCCGGAACCTGTCCCTCCGCGTGCCCTGCCGGAAGCTGGGGCCGCAGTGTGTGGGGCCCTTCAAAGTCCTGAGGAGGATAAACGAGGTGTGTTATCGGTTGCAACTCCCTTCCTATTACCGTATTAACCCCTCGTTTCATGTGTCTCTCCTCAGGCCGGTGGTGGCTGGTCCCCTACAAGAAGATGAGGTGCCGGAGGTCCCTCCACCCCCCCTGGACATCGGGGGGTCCCCGGCGTACAGCGTGAGGGCCATTCTGGACTCGAGACGCCGGGCGGGGGGCCTGCAGTACCTCGTGGACTGGGAGGGGTACGGTCCGGAGGAGAGGTGCTGGGTGCCGGCGGAGGACGTCTTGGACCCATCCATGTTGAAGGAGTTCCACCGCCTCCGTCCGGATCGCCCTGCGCCTCGTCCTCCGGGTCGGCCTCGAGGCCGGTGTCGGCGTGCTGCAGGAGCCGCGCGTCAGGAGGGGGGTACTGTCACGATTCCTACCGACGGTGGCGCCCCCTCCTGCTCGGGTGGCGCTCGGCGGTCGTCGTCACCGGCCTATTAGCTACCACCGATTCCCTTTTTGTTTTTCTCTTTTTTTATGTTTTCTCACCTGCCCTGAGTTAGTCATTAAGAGGGCTATTTAGTTCAGCTGGCCCGCTCTCTATTGTTCGGGATTGTCTTTCTGTGTGTCGACTGCTTTTTGTTCGACTGTGCTTGTTGATTGTATTTTCCCTGTTGTTGGGAGCCCTTTTATTTTGTACGTTGTGGTTTTATTAAAATTACCACACCGTGTTCGCTGCTTCCTGCGCTTCTATCCGCTACACCACAGACAAGCCGTTACACTAAACTCAAATACACTAATTGATCAAAAAAACATATTTTTCGATACATTTTTTAAAAAAGGTATCATTTTTGTAAATTAAATCATAAATAGGACTGGTGGAGTTATGTCACACATGCAGTTAACACAGACATATGGAAATGCTCTACCCAAAATTACAACCAACTAATTGCAGCATTAACATAAAAATGGAAGAGGCAAGTGGAAGGGGGAAAAGTAAGGAACTTGTCTGTCAGCCCTACATTAAAGACAATAAATGGTTAAAGAAAATTGTTATAGATAAAAACATATACCGATTTCATTTAAGGACCAAAAAATTGATAGCTGTGCCATATAAATTTCTAAATAGTTTCCGATGTACTGATTCCATGGCACATGGTTTATGAATTGACACGCAAAACAACGCCGGATTCAAAACTACGAATTTCTCAATTTAAATTATTATACAAAATTCTTGCAACCAATAGAATGTTATATACATGGGGGATACAATCTTCCCAGCTCTGCAGATTTAGCTGCGAGGAGGCAGAGTCATTATATCATTTATTTTGATACTGTCCATATGTAGCTCATTTTGGTTGCAGGTCGAGGAATGCCTGAAGAATTGCAACATTTACCTGGAACTAACGCTGCAGATAGCAATACTGGGTGATTTGAAAAGTCATAGTCAATCTATCAATAATATAATTATTATTTTAGCAAAAATGTTTATCTTTAATCTACAATCTGTTGAAGCTATGAGAATAGAAAGGCTCAGTATTTTTGTGAAGCATCACAGCACAGTTGAAAAATATATAGCAAATAGAAATCAAACTGGATGGACATCAGAAATAGAGGAAGGACTAAAAACAAACAAAATATAACTATTGTAAAATGGATTGTGTCTGTATAATGTGTATAATATGTATAAACTGAAGGTAGAAGCCTAAGTGTTATTGTTTATTAGTTTACTCCAATTGGGGAGGGGTGGTAGGGTTTGCAGGGAATAATAAAGGTATATTTAAAAAAAGTGTGTATATGTATGTCTATATGTATGTATATATATATATATATATATATATATATATATATATATGTGTGTATGTATGAATGTTTATGAATGTTTATGGATATATATATATATATATATATATATATATATATATATATATATATATATATATATATATATATATTTACCCAAAACATATATGGGGGATTGTAAATGATGCAGACAATTAAATTGATGAAAGCAACAATCTATCCGCAATATTAAAGTTGATCCCCCCCTTAAAAAAAATAATATAATAATAGTAATAAAAAAGATTACAAAAAAATCAAAACACTGTGGGTCACTACTTTATATAGTGTCAAAGGACACACAGCTGTCTGAAATCATGGCCGGGTATGGCTTGATATCATTGGTTAATTTACAGATATAAATAAAACACATAAAAAACATGAATGGATAGCATACAATCATAGATACAGTTTGGCTACATAAGCCTACAAACATTTACAATGAATAGCAAAATCACAATAATCACAAAAATGGCTTCAGATCAAAGTCTACGTTGAGACCGAAGGGAGCAAGGGTCTTTAAATTAAAGATCCAGGCAGCCTCTCGTTTTAACAATAAATTGTCAAGGTCAACCCCTCACCTAGGGAGGGTGACGAGTTCGATGCCGATATAACGTAGGAACAAAATAGAGTGGTTTGCTTCCAAAAAGTGAGCTGCTACTGGGTACAGTACGTCGAGTTCTTGCACATAATGGTGCCACGATGCGCTTTGTTTTACCCACATCATTTTTACCACAAGGACAAGTTATAAGATAAATAACTGCCTTAGTGGAGCACATGATAACACCTTTGATTGGGATCTGTTTCCCTGTTTGGGGGTGTTTAAAGGATCTACATTTATAAGTGCCATTGCATTAAGCACAGCCATTACACTTGTAGTTTCCATCCGGTAGAGGCGCAAATAGACGTTGTGCAGGGGTATTTTGGGGTGGTAAATCAGAGTTTACCAATTGATCTCTGAGATTTCTGCCCCGCGAGAATACGATCAAGGGAGGGTCCAAAAACACATGACTGATACTGTCATCGAATCTTAGAATGTGCCAATGTTTGTGAACGATTCCCTTAATTTGTTCAGAGCACTTTGAATAGTGAGTAGTAAGAATGCAAGAATGCTTCTTTTGTGAGACTGTCCTTGAAAGAGATCATGTCTCGATTTGTTTTGGATTTTCTCAACGACAGTATTAATCTGACCATTTTTGTACGCCCTTTCATTTAATTTTCTTTGCGTCTCAGCCATATTTGATTCGACAGAATTGGCTATAGGGAAAACTGTTTTCAAGGGAAACTGGTGACAGCTAAATGCCCTCAACAAACTGTATCTATGATTGTATGCTATCCATTCATGTTTTTTATATGTTGTATTTATATATGTAAATTAACCAATGACACACCCGGCCATGATTACACACACCTGTGTGTATCCTTTGAAACTATATAAACTAGTGACCCACTGTGTTTGTCATTATAAACTGGGTGGTTTGAGCACTGAATGTTGATTGGCTGACAGCCGTGGTATACCAGACCATATACCACAGGTATGACAAAACATTTATTTTTACTGCTCTAATTACGTTAGTAACCAGTTTATAATAGCAATAAGGCACCTCAGGAGTTTGTGATATATGGCCAATATACCAAATAAAATACAATTTTATCGGACACATGCACAGGGTTTGCAGATGTTAATGCGAGTGTAGCGAAAAGCTTATGCTTCTAGTTCCGACAGTGCAGTAATATCTAACAAGTAATCTAACAATTCCCCAACAACTACCTAATACACACAAATCTAAAGGGGTGAATGAGAATATGTACATATAAATATATGGATGAGCGGCTAAGAACCGTGCCTAAGAACAGCCCTTAGCCGTGGTATATTGGCCATATACCACACCTCGTCGGGCCTTATTGCTTAATTAGACCCTGATGAAGACAGCTTGTCTGTCAAAACATTGGTTATTAGGTTATTCAATTATTGCATCTGAGCTCCTAGAGTGTGTGGCTTTCCTTTTCTTTTTCAAGTGTTCTTCTCTGCTAACCAGCACCTCGCCTAAACAGGTGTGCGTTTCTTTTGCCTCCAGGTCGCATGAGGAGTACCTGAGCTGGGCCGACTGTCCATCGAGTCACCTTGGGTCCCCTCATAGGTGACATCATCTGTGTCCACTCTCAGCTCACAAACCTGCTGTTCCAGTGCCAGCATTAGCCCCCAGGGGGAGCTTTGGAGTGCACTCTGAAACAGACCAACACACAGGCATGATAACACATACACTAGACATACATAATTATAAGTCAATGTGAATTATGACCAAGTGTAGTAAACACACTATTAACCTTAAACAAATAACCGTATACAGAATGTTTTATTCCCATCTTTGGATAGTGGAGGTAGTATAGGACTATACACATCAGTGTGCATGGCTGCTTGGGCTGTATGCATGCTACTATAGCCCAATCCCAGTTACGTAAGATACCTGAGGATGCAGCCAGCTGGAACATGAATAATTCACTGTAGTGGGAACTGTGTTGAGATGTTATTTTTGTGGATGCACATGCAGCAGGACACACACATCTCATACACCAGGGGGTTGTTAAATCAGCCAGGCAATTTCAGGTCATCTGAGTACTCACAACACACACTAGCTATGCATGGCCTCCCCAGCACGCACACGCACACACACTTCAATTGGCATGTTATGACTTTTGCTACATTAAATTATGTCATTAACAGATGTGACACACTACATTACAGAGTCTTGGGGATGGAGAGGCTGTTAGACAACTGACAGGAGGCGCTTTATGTATTGTGTGTGTGCGTGTGTGTGTGTGCGTGTGTGTGTCTGAATGTGTGTCTGAGTGTGCGTGTCTGAGTGTGTGTGTGTCTGAGTGTGTGTCTGAGTGTGTGTGAATGTGTGTCTGAGTGTGCGTGTCTGAGTGTGTGTGTGTGTCTGAGTGTGTGTGTGTGTGTCTAAGTGTGTGTGTGTGTGTCTGAGTGTGTGTGTGTGTGCGTGTGTGTATGTGAGTGTGTGTGTCTGATTGTGTGTGTGCGTGCGTGTGTGTCTGATTGTGTGTGTGTGTGTGTGTGTGTGTGTGTGTGTGTGTGTGTGTGTGTGTGTGTGTGTGTGTGTGTGTGTGTGCGGAAGGGGCTTACTTAAAAAAGGATGTAGCTGGACACTGCTGGGATGCAAATGATTTATTGAAAGTGACCAAGGTTTCAGCAATGTGGCGGGGAGGGGAAATTCTTCCTTGAATTAAATGAGCATACAGTATGTGGAGCGTGCAAAGACAGATGAATGAAAAATACAGTCTGTCATTTTGGCATTACAAGGAGCCAACCTTCACATGAGCCAAACCAGCATCATAACAATGAAAGCTAACATAATGAGCTAGAGAGTATAAAAACACTCCACATACTGTAGATCTCAACTTTCCTATTCATATCGACGCTGAGTAAAAAAACAACAAGCAGCACCATATCTGGTCATCAGGATGGCTGTTCTTTTGGTCACTCAGCAGCGCTGGAATAATTACATTTACATTTTAGTCATTTAGCAGACGCTCTTATCCAGAGCGACTTACAGCAGTGAATGCATACATTTCATACATTTTTTCTCCGTACTGGTCCCCCATGGGAATCGAACCCACATCCCTGGTGTTGCAAACACCACGCTCTACCAACTGAGCTACACGGGACATAATTGCTGGGATTCTGGGTGCTTTGTCTCAGACAGATTAGAATAGATCAATGTGATAGCAGCGCTGTGTTTATGAACAGCCAAAAGACCCAAGCCAGGCTGTCCGCCTACTGTAAGCATTCATTATGCAATAAAACCTATTGGAGAGATGTTTTCTGCCACTAAACTAATATCAAATACAAAACCATTGTATTATGGTGGTTCCTAATAGGAGAGTGGAAGAGATCTCTAGATTTTATAGCTACCTGAGTGCGAACAAAATAAATAACACAAGGAAGGAAAGAGAGAACGGAAAAGAGAGAGGAAAACAGTGTATTGGAAATCAATTTATCCGTGACACACTTTCACAAAATGGATCATTAGGCCTAGGTCCTCTGGCAAGCCAGCCTCACACGGATATAGAACTAGCAGACACTGTGAAAGGCTGACTTATTAAAACATAATGACACAGAATACAAAGAAAGCTTTGAGGACACACAAACAAACATACAGTCAACATACTGCTTACTTCCAGAGTGTGTAGCTCTGGAGGGATCTCAGGCGGCTCCCTTTCATGCGATACCTTTGATTCTGCTGCATTATTAATTGACGCCTCCTGGCTCCCAGATCTCATACCGCACACTGCCTGGCATCATTACTATTTGACTGCCTCCTGTGCTCTCTCCGTTAGAGAGGGGGATGGGAAGGGGAGCAGCCAGGCAGCTTCGTGGCAGTGAGCCGGGGAGCCATGGAATCAGGAACACAGCCCCTCTATAATGAAAGCAATGTTGTGACTGGCACCAAAGGGAGAGGACTGTGGGAGGCCGGAAACTACTGCTATACAATACCACCCTGGCCCCCACTAGTTCACCGCTTGACTAAGCCACCGTTCACACACAGACACACATACGCACACACACATGCATGCATGCACACACACCATGTTTACATAACAGGCGTGAATGGGGCATGCAGCCTGCACACTCTGGCCTCAGTGGCCTTCCTCCTCAGCAAGGACAACTGGCTCTGAATGGACTCTATCCAGCTTGACTTCCCAATCAGTCAGTCAGTGCTCAGGTGACACAGCTGCTAAGAGCCTCCGGCTCGGGGGGAAGCTAGGCTAATGATGAAGGGGGATGTTACGGGACAAAGCCCCAGGACCAGGCAGCTCTAACCCACCCAGACATCAGTCACTCACCGCTGAGAGGGGTAGTCTCACTAATGATGTGGCCCTCTATGGAAGACACATGGGCCCAGGACGTCTTAGACATGCCAAAATCACCACAAACTGAGGCCAAGCACATACATCAATAGAGACACAGATGCGCACACACACACACACACACACACACACGCACACACACACGCGCGCGCGTGTATGCACATGCCCATACAGTAAATATGAACACACACAAAGGGTAACTAATGATTGAAATCTTGAAACACACACAGCAGGGTGTCTCAGAGTGGGGTCAATGTATTGTGCTTTACCAGCTGCTGTCTGGCATGACATGGCTGTCAGCACCTCCATACTGGGTCATTATAAACAGGACAGGAGGCCCTGGGGCCAGAGCCACTGCCAAGGGAACTGTCCCCCCCTCCCAGGAGAAGGCAGCATGGGTCAGATGCTTCTGTGTGAACCTGTCTTAAAGTCTCCACACAACATTGACTCTCTACATGCAATATGAGATTGGGTCCAGTGGTGAACATGGAGAAGTGATGTTTGGGTTGGCTAGATGGGCTGAATAGAGGTGGTTCAATTAGACCTTGATGTCAGATCATTCTCCAACCAATACTCCCCAAGGAATTTTCTGTGTAATTACTTGCAGGCTTGGATAGACAATGTAGTTAATATCCATCGATCCAAATGACAGATCCCTCTAATGGACCGACCAGAATGACTTGATGAAATGCGCACTGCACATTGTGAGAAAATATGCGGCATTTAGGGGTTGTCAGTCACTCCAAGCACAGTCTAAGAAATAGTCTTTACCATCCCATTCGAAGCAGAGACAGTTTGCTCTACGTTGACATCTCATTGGTGATCTGTTTCAGTTGTGCTTTTCAAGTGGCGGCATGATTCCCCTGTCTGCGCACCGAGGCCCTTGGGTTCATTAGTATTCTGCTCCATATGCGCCCATTGTTTGGGCCGCGGCCGAGGAGAGGAACGCGGGGGGAGGCTGGAGGAGAGGAGTGTAGTATGAAGGCTACTAAGCCTGCGTGTATTTTACAGGATAGAGGGAGAAAGTTGGGCATAAGGAGAAAATTGTGACATCCCATTCATTCCAAAGAAAATATGTGTTATTTGAAGAGATGTTTTAGTTTTTACAAACGCCCATTGTCTCTATAATAGGCTAATGCTATGCGTGTGTAATAGTTGCCGTCATGGATAGCTAGAGATATTTGTATTATTATTTGGGATGACATCGGTTGGATGGCCGGATTCTCTATACGCGTGGTGATAGCCCATTTGAGTGGTGGGACACGGATCACGCCCATCTCTGGCAGCATAATCATAGGCTAGTTCCCATAAGGACGTCGAAAATCTCCACACGCGAAAGAAACGTGCCTCATAACTTACATCTAAATTATATATGATGCTTTGCTATTAATATCACATAAAGACATATGCCTGTCAACATTGATTTAATAGAAATGTAACTGTTCACATAGCCCATCATCTCCGTTATAGACGAATTTGAAAAAGAAAAGTCAACGAATTAATTGGTATAAACACTTGCTAAGTAAAATACAACATACATGTAGGGCCATGCAGGGAACAATGGGCAATTAAACGGTGGACCGCTCCACCCCCCATTTCGTTGCCCCAAGTCATAAATCTGCGCCCGAAGGATGGGAACGATTAGATCCTTTCAGATGGGGATACCATTAATCAAGTTTAAGTAACTTGCAGATAAGTGTCATCGCTGAACAATAGGCGCACACCACCAATGCATTGTCCACTAACGGTAAAAAAAAAGAAGTCGTATTTTATATAGGCTATGAAGCGTATCCCTCCATATAGAGCCTAGTGGTACAATGGGGGTCGCGGTGGCGACCGACCACCCTGGGCAAATAACCATTCTGCACACTGCAACGATGTATATTTGCGTACCTATTTGCCACAAAAAAAGAAAAAATGTCCAAACTACGTCCAACTATCTAACTTCTTACCAGCTGACGTCTCAATGTCAAATTTTCTTGCCCCCAGCTGCTGAAACCCGATAGCTCGTTCCTTGTGGAATTTTCGAGCATGGGCTCCCCCAGAGCCAGAGCACCGAGGACCAGGCACTCCTGCCTCTGCTTGCTGAGCTCCAGCTCACCGAGTCCGGCCAGACTGGCCTCCAGGCGCTCCTTATTCCGACTGCGCTCCGCAGTCATTGGGAAATTAAAGGCATGATACATGGTTCCAAAACCTCTTCCAATGGTTTGATAGAAAAACCTGAATTACTTTCAATATTTATTTTACAAGAAGGTTATTACTCCACTCCGTATCTTATTGTTTTTTAACCCCGGTGTTGCATCCAATTTTGTTCTTCATCGCACATGTGGATAACCATTCTGCTTTCTTTGCATTAGGCTATAGTGATGGTTGTCTATTTGCAGTAAGGTGCCTGTGGGCTAAACATTTTCTATTTCGCAGCTGCCAGACGTAGAACGGTGTGCTCCGCCCTTCACACCCTATTGGCTCTTATATAACAGTGATGATTAAAACCGGGACGGCATCCACCTCTTGCAATCCTGCCTCAACTGTCATGGGATGAAAAATGCCGTGTGTCTTGATGGGTTGGCTATAGCCCATTCCATATGCATTTCCTCACTACTTTTAAGCACTACACATCTACCCCAGCCATGCACACTCGAATATTGTGGGTCGAGGCTGGCTGGATATCTCGTTATCCTGTCGATGGCATGCTTTACTGGGACATATTGAATATGACGATAAAAAAACAAGGTCAAGAGATATGGAGAGGCCATTAACCCTTTGTCGTCAACGGTTTCTTTGGACATATCCCAGAATGCAAAATGAAGTAAAACATATATTTCTGAATTATTTTCTAGACGTTGACATCAACGGTGCATTTTAGGTGCTGAATAAAAGATGAAAAGACATCGAAAAGACATATTTTCCAGATCTTGAAAATATAAAATGACTTTGAAAATACGTTTTTGTCATTTATTCTATGGCGAAATTTAAATTACTCATACATTCTCAAGAAAGTAAGCGTTATATCACAATATCTTTTTTCAATCCTTTTAATATTGGAAAGAGGAGCCAACGGCAAATTGTAAGAGAATATTAATTTTTTTCTCCCACCTGTCAGATCCAATTACAAATCTGAACCCATTATAAACATCTATGCTTTGGCCAAATATAGCCCAGTCGGGGACTTTTCAAAAGCTTTAAATCTGGCAGCAATGACGTTCAAACCTAAAGAATAAACCAACAGACCACTTCAAGTGGAATAACATTCTCAATAATGGTTACCAAATTCTTATTTTATTGCTATGACTGTCAGCCTATATGTTGTTGTTTATCTACCTTAGTTGAATGCACTGATTGTAAGTCACTCTGGATAAGAACAGAATGACCAAAATGCAAATGTAAAACCAAGCAATTGCAAAGCATGCTGAAAACAAGTACCAATTTTGGTCGTTGCAGACCACATCCAAAATTGAACGAATCAAAGACTTCTAGGCTATGTTTCACAAGTTTGAACATCACAGTACAATGCGGCACAGTTTAGTAGAGTAGAGCACAGTAGAGTACAGTACGGTACGGTACTGTACAGGACAGTAGAATAGAGTACAGTATAGTTTACTCTACTTTACTGCCCTGTGTACTGTATTGTAATGCAGGGGTTCCCAAACTTTTTCACTCAGGCTCTCCTTCCAGCATTGGGGAACATCCCGTGCACCCCTGAACACCACATGTATTTCTATGGGCACAAGCACTGTTCATGACACAAACTGTTCACACCCCTTTTGTTGGCAAAGAGAACATTTTGCAGGCTGAAAGCTTATTTCCTGTAATTCTACACATTTTGTCATGGGGTGCAGAGAACATTTTGATGTTTTAAAGCTAATTTTCTTGCAATTCTATACATGTGATATTTGAGTGACTCAAACATTACAACAACATGTATTCTGCTGTATTCTACTGAGCTCTATTGTGCTGTACTGTACTGTCCAAACTTGTGAAACATAGATGTATTTGATTGGTTCAGATTTGGTCCGTTCCAGACCAAATCTGAACCAATGATAGATGTGTATGTTTGTGCCAAATCAAGGCCGGTCCGGACCAGATCAAATCTGATAGATGTCTATGTTTGGGCCAAATATACGCCGGTCCGGACTGGACCTCTGTGAATGTTGAAATCAAGGCCGGTCCAGATCCGACAAAATCTTAACAAAACACAGACATCTATTATCGATTCAGATTTGGCCCAGGTCCGACCAAAAATTGAAGTCCTTAGATGTTGAAATCAAGGCCGGTCCAGACTACACCAAAAATAAAGACAAAAGAAAGACGTCCTAAACGTTGTTAAATGCTTAGTCTGATCTTTGTAAGCAATTCATCATATCAGAATGGGTCTGAATCTGAAACCTCCAACAGACCTTCCCACACAGCCTAACGCCTCCTTCTGCCCCCACACAGCCTAACGCCTCCTTCTGCCCCCACACAGCCTAACGCCTCCTTCTGCCCCCACACAGCCTAATGCGTCCTTCTGCCCCCACACAGCCTAACGCCTCCTTCTGCCCCCACACAGCCTAACGCCTCCTTCTGCCCCATACAGCCTAACACCTCCTTCTGCCCCATACAGCCTAACGCCTCCTTCTGCCCCCACACAGCCTAATGCCTCCTTCTGCCCCACACAGCCTAATGCCTCCTTCTGTCCCCACACAGCCTAACGCCTCCTTCTGTCCCCACACAGCCTAACGCCTCCTTCTGTCCCCACACAGCCTAACGCCTCCTTCTGCCCCCACACAGCCTAACGCCTCCTTCTGCCCCCACACAGCCTAACGCCTCCTTCTGCCCCCACACAGCCTAACGCCTCCTTCTGCCCCCACACAGCCTAACGCCTCCTTCTGCCCCACACAGCCTAACGCCTCCTTCTGCCCCCACACAGCCTAACGCCTCCTTCTGCCCCCACACAGCCTAACGCCTCCTTCTGCCCCCACACAGCCTAACGCCTCCTTCTGCCCCACACAGCCTAACGCCTCCTTCTGCCCCCACACAGCCTAACGCCTCCTTCTGCCCCCATACAGCCTAACACCTCCTTCTGCCTAACTCCAGCCGACGCTTGGCATTGCTAATAGTGATCTTGTTTGCGGCTGCTCGGGCCATGGAAACCCATTTCATGAAACTCCCGACTAACAGTTCTTCTGCTGAAGTTGCTTCCCAGAGGCAGTTTGGAACTTGGTAGTGAGTGTTGCAACCGAGGACAGACGTTTTTACACGCTACGCGCTTCAGCACTCTGTGGTGCCATTCTGTGAGCTTGTGTGGCCTACCACTTCGGGGCTGAGCCATGGTTGCTCCTAGATGTTTACACTTCACAATAACAGCACATACAGTTGACCGGGGCAGCTCTAGCAGGGCAGAAATTTGACAAACTGACTTGTTGGGAAGGTGGCATCCTGACAGTGCCACATTGAAAGTCACTGATCTCTTCAGTAAGGCCATTCTACTGCCAATGTTTGTCTATGGAGATTGCATGGCAGTGTGCTCGATATTATACCGCCATCAGCAACGGGTGTGGTTTAAATAGCCAAATACAGTAATTTGAAGGGGTGTCCACATACTTTAATATACATAGTGTAGGTTGTTATCAACCAAGACAGTAAGAACCCCTGAAGCTAGCTAGCTTATTCATCAAGATAGATTCCTAAACTACTGTATGTTCCACTCACCAATGGTGCCCTATTTGCCTTGCATGTCCAGTTGTTGATGATGTAGTTCTTGTAGGCTTCATCAAGAGGAAAAACTATTTTAAAAGAGTAAACTTCACAAATCTTGAATGTTTTTGTTCAATACTTTTTTATTCATAATTCCCATCTCTACTTCACATCTACCAGAAAGCCATATTATCTTAGTTTCTATTAGGCAAAGTTCTTGGCAAGTCAAAACCCACGCACAGCGCAGGTTTGATTCTCTTGTCAGTGTGTGTACACTGCAGATATACACAACGTATACTTACAGTATATATATATATATATATATATATATATATATATATATATATATATATATATATATATATATATACACACACACTACCGTTCAAAAGTTGTCCTTGTTTTTGAAAGAAAAGCACTTTTTATGTCCATTAAAATAACATCAATTGATCAAAAATACAGTGTAGACATTGTTCATGCTGTAAATGGCTATTGTAGCTGGAAACAGTAGATTTTTCATGGAATATCTATATAGGCGTACAGAGGCCCATTATCAGCAACCATCACTCCTGTGTTCCAATGGCACGTTAGCTAATTCCAATGGCTCGTTAGCAGATTCATTAAATAGTACCCGGAAAACACCAATCTCAATGTCAAAAGTGAAGAGGCGACTCCAGGATGCTGGCCTTCTAGGCAGAGTTGCAAAAGAAAAAGCAATATCTCAGACTGGCCAATAAAAATAAAAGATTAAGATGGGCAAAAGAACACAGACACTGGACAGAGGAACTCTGCCTAGAAGGCCAGCATCCTGAAGTTGCCTCTTCAATGTTGATGTTGAGACTGGTGTTTTGTGGGTACTATTTAATGAATCTGCCAGTTGAGGACTTGCGAGGCGCCTGTTTCTCAAACTATACACTCTAATGTACTTGTCCTCTTGCTCAGTTGTGCACCGGGGCCTCCCACTACTCTTTATATTCTGGTTAGAGCCAGTTTGCACTGTTCTGTGAAGGGAGTAGTACACAGCGTTGTATGAGATCTTCAGTTTCTTGGCAATTTTTCGCATGGAATAGCCATTTCTCAGAACAAGAATAGACTGACGAGTTTCAGTAGAAAGTTCTTTGTTTCTGGCCATTTTGAGCCTGTAATCGAACCCACAAATGCTCCAACTAGTCTAAAGGAGGACAGTTTTATTGGTTTAATCAGCACCACAGTTTTCAGCTGTGCTAACATAATTGCAAAAGGGGTTTCTAATGATCAATTAGCCTTTTAAAATTATAAACTTGGAGCTAACACAATGAGCCATTGGAACACAGGAGTGATGGTTGCTGATAATGGGCCTCTGTACGCCTATGTAGATATTCCATAAAAAAATCAGCTGTTTCCAACTACAATAGTCATTTACAACATTAACAATGTCTACACTGTATTTCTGATCAATTTGATGTTAGTTTAATGGACAAAAAATTAGCTTTTCTTTAAAAAACAAGGACATTTCTAAGTGACCCCAAATTTTAACGGTAGCGTATACCATGTATAAATCGAATTAAGATACATTCTACAGTTCAAAACAGGACAAAAAAAACATACATTAGGTTTCTTTTTGAACTGAGCTAAACCAGTAAGATAATGCCAAGACACACTTGTAGAACGTTGCTATAAATTTGTTCAGTAGTCATTTTCAAGAAAGAGGTTGGGACTACTTTTGTGGGTTAGCCAGAGATTTCAGTACGAGTGGGACAGCGCCTTGCTACTGCTCTAATCGTAACAGCAAGGCAGATTTCAATTAATGTAGTCAGTGAAGCACACAATGTATGCAGTGTTGATGACAACAGAATGGCGCTGTCAAGACAGCTTTAGAGCAAGAATAGCTCAAGAATAGAATCATACAATCATACTTGGTAATGCAAAAAAATGTGTTAGCGCACACAAAAAAACAAACAAACAAACAAAACAGATCTATGAGAGGTCATGGGTTATATTTTTAGATAGTAATAGTGATTGAGTGGAATGTTGAATAATATGATTGAATATCCACTGTTTTCTATGACAGGTCACTGTAATAGAGATGAAAAAACTAAAAGCTAAACACTTGATCTTGAGCTATCATCCATAAAGTCTATGAATTCTGTTACAATATGGTATAATGCTTGTTGTTTAAACAAACATAAACAATACCCTTATAACTAGTTCATAAGCACCACCATAAGATGTTTACTCATATGACACATAACATGTTATAATTCTGCATAACAGCTAATTACATACTTATAATCTAGTTGTAATGTTTTGTGGTATTGTCATGAATTGCAGAATGAGATTACTTTAAGTTAACAATTCGGAATGAATAACAATTAATACACCCATTTTATGCAGACATTCTAGATGCTAACATGATGAACCCATGGTATGTTACCATGCTTCTTTCAGAATATTTGAGATGGTCCATTTTAGTTACTAAAATAAATACAGAAATCCAAGCAATTTTCTAACTCAAAGTCCATACACTTTAAAAATAAACAAAGCATTTCAGTCACATTTTCACATATGAAATATAATCACATATTTAAAAAAATACTCAGCATATCTTTCAGTATAATATAGCTTGATTGTGAAAGTGATTTCTATAAAACAGAAACATTTCCAACCACTGTGATTCAGATGTTAAGATTTCCATAAATGACCAATAATACACCTTGCCATATCAAAAGTCATCATATGACGCGCCACAGGAGAGCAAAGCCTAAAACATGCTTTCAGGATAACAACTCATTCACTAACTAGAGTCTTGCGTATAGTCTTGTCCACGAGCGATCACTTAATCAGTAACTCACCAATGCAACGACAGCACACATTACAGCAGGGGGGTCAAACATACTCAAACAAACTCAAAATACTTTACTAAAACCAAATCGAAACAGTGTAGAAATTATACAATGGACTTACATTCATACAGTTTCTTGACCAGCTCGCTAATAATCACCGAAAGGAAAGCAAGACAGTCAGGGAGCATCGAAAATTATAAAATCATAAGATAGAGGACCAATTATTTTGCCAAATTTGATGGCGAGGAAATATAACCAATTTTCAAAGCTGCCCTCCAGACCTCGTTGAAGACCGAATGTGTGAATTTGTTTGACATCCCTACATTAAAGAGATAGATACCCACTCCTCCAAAGTCCACATACAACCCACTCCTGTCCTGTCAAACCTTGAAATATCTAAGAGAGTAACACAAAGCTGGCTGGAATTGCTCTTTTGGGTCTAACATTGTCACATAATTACATCATCAAGTGAATAGAAATGTGTTGAATGGATGCTTGAGACATTTTATTTCAATCAAAGATACAGAGTAAGCATTCTATGTTGGATACAAGTAATACTTTTTAGAATGCAAAAAGGGCTTCCTTTTCACTATAACCTAATGGCTGAAATACCACTGAGTTTTTTCATTCACTATTTGGAAGGTCCATAAAGTGCAATACTGTTTTTAGTGCTTTTATTACTGAGCTCTTGCCGCAGCTAGGGGTTACACTTCTTCAGACATTGCCTAGCTGAGGTTAATCCAGCAGTTATTTACTTACCTTTCAATAAATCAATGATAAATAAATCAATTATAAATTCTTTTGGTTCAATTTAATGAATTGTGTACAGATTCCAACACAAACATTGGACAGGGAGAGTGGAGGAGCGTGTATGATTTGGAATAAGTGGGGATGCAGATTGTTGATAGGATAAGCAAAGAGTGTGTGTGGTTGAGTCAAGCCACTTGGCATGGACACAGAAATAACCACATGGGGTTGATTGTAAACTGTTAGCCAGAGAGGCTAATGCAAGGCTGCATCCAAACGCATGGGCATGATGAAAGGCAGTTTGGCTACATCATGTACATCATGAAATGTTGAGACACATCCAAGTGTAGAATGATAGAAATGTCACTACAAATTAACACATGTGCACCCACACACAGAAACATACAGTACACTCAAGCACACTAGACATGTCACAGACATATCTGGCATGCTTTTCTGAAGAAACATTTTTCTTTATAAATTCTTGAACCCGCCTAGAGCTCTGATAACTTTCCTTTATACATAAATAAACAATAAATATCTGCAATGTGTATATATCTTGAAATATATAATAAATATACATATATTTCAAATATATTTATATAATTCTTTCCTTCTTCAAACATTTTTAAGAGATATAGTCACAGTTTAGTAATAAAACACTTACCTAAGAACACAGGTCTCCCTAATTGTCTTGCTGCAGTATCCCTTTTTCAAGTATCAATGACTTCTTAGTCGGCATGCTGTCTTTTCCCACAGAAAAGACTACTGCTCAATTTGTACTACATTCTCGGGTCTTATGGATCTGTACAAACTCATTTAGATAAATGTGCAACAAATAATGGAACTGTGCATAAAACAAGTCGCCAGTAACTGATAAATGAAAGCTCTGTAATGTTGCCGTACTTTGAAAGTAGCAGTGACAGCAAGTTAACTAATTAATAAATTGATAAACACGTGTAGGCAAGCTATCATTCTTAGAAATTGGTCAAAATAGTTGATAAGTCTGATGGGGAATTGACTGCATTACCCAACTAGTACAATAGTTGTAATAGAACAAAGCTCATTCATAAACATTCCAGAAGACTGTAAAATCCATAAATTCCTGTTGTTAACAGGAGATCCATTTGTTACCAAGCATGGATGTTTTGAAGCACCACAATACATATCCTCTTTATCTCCAATAACATCCTGCAATCTTTTAACTTTTCTCTGTATTGAGTACCTGTGAGAAGGACCCTGCTCCACCTAAATCAATCATTACTCATATTCTAACACAACAGCCTAGCTCTAGGTGATTAGGGAAACCAGCCCTGATGCACTGTTGAGCACGGGAAAAAACAAGGCAGTAGAGACATTTCAGTGGAACTGTGCTTCCATATACAGTGAGGGAAAAAAGTATTTGATCCCCTGCTGATTTTGTACGTTTGCCAACTGACAAAGAAATTATCAATCTATAATTTTAATGGTAGGTTTATTTGAACAGTGAGAGACAGAATAACAACAAAAAATCCAGAAAAACGCATGTCAAAAATGTTATAAATTGATTTGCATTTTAATGAGGGAAATAAGTATTTGACCCCCTCTCAATCAGAAAGATTTCTGGCTCCCAGGTGTCTTTTACACAGGTAACGAGCTGAGATTAGGCACACACTCTTAAAGGGAGTGCTCTTAATCTCAGTTTGTTACCTGTATAAAAGACACCTGTCCACAGAAGCAATCAATCAATCAGATTCCAAACTCTCCACCATGGCCAAGACCAAAGAGCTCTCCAAGGATGTCAGGGACAAGATTGTAGACCTACACAAGGCTGGAATGGGCTACAAGGCCATCGCCAAGCAGCTTGGTGAGAAGGTGACAACAGTTGGTGCGATTATTCGCAAATGGAAGAAACACAAAAGAACTGTCAATCTCCCTCGGCCTGGGGCTCCATGCAAGATCTCACCTCATGGAGTTGCAATGATCATGAGAACGGTGAGGAATCAGCCCAGAACTACATGGGAGGATCTTGTCAATGATCTCAAGGCAGCTGGGACCATAGTCACCAAGAAAACAATTGGTAACACACTACGCCGTGAAGGACTGAAATCCTGCAGCACCCGCAAGGTCCCCCTGCTCAAGAAAGCACATATACATGCCCATCTGAAGTTTGCCACTGAACATCTGAATGATTCAGAGGACAACTGGGTGAAAGTGTTGTGGTCAGATGAGACCAAAATAGAGCTCTTTGGCATCAACTCAACTCTCCGTGTTTGGAGGAGGAGGAATGCTGCCTATGACCCCAAGAACACCATCTCCTCCGTCAAACATGGAGGTGGAAACATTATGCTTTGGGGGTGTTTTTCTGCTAAGGGGACATGACAACTTCACCGCATCAAAGGGACAATGGACGGGGCCATGTACCATCAAATCTTGGGTGAGAACCTCCTTCCCTCAGCCAGGGCATTGAAAATGGGTCGTGGATGGGTATTCCAGCATGACAATGACCCAAAACACACGGCCAAGGCAACAAAGGAGTGGCTCAAGAAGAAGCACATTAAGGTCCTGGAGTGGCCTAGCCAGTCTCCAGACCTTAATCCCATAGAAAATCTGTGGAGGGAGCTGAAGGTTCGAGTTGCCAAACGTAAGCCTCGAAACCTTAATGACTTGGAGAAGATCTGCAAAGAGGAGTGGGACAAAATCCCTTCTGAGATGTGTGCAAACCTGGTGGCCAACTACAAGAAATGTCTGACCTCTGAGGGTTTTGCCACCAAGTACTATGTCATGTTTTGCAGAGGGGTCAAATACTTATTTCCCTCATTAAAATGCAAATCATTTTATAACATTTTTGAAATTTGTTTTTCTGGATTTCTTTGTTCTTATTCTGTCTCTCACTGTTCAAATAAACCTACCATTAAAATTATAGACTGATCATTTCTTTGTCAGTGGGCAAACATACAAAATCAGCAGGGGATCAAATACTTTTTTCCCTCACTGTATATATACACTATAATATCTTTGCTGGTGATCCTACTACTCTAGAGCATGGTCTGTGGCCAAGATCAGAGGGTTTAATAAAAGGGACACTGCAGCGTGGACCTTGAGGAGATGGTCGGTTTGGAACAGTCAAGGGAGTGTAGAAAGCCTAGAGACTGTAGGACCCCTTTTGTTCCTCTTTAGACACTCACAGAGCAGGAATGGAACTACAGACAGACGCTCATCGAGAGGAGTTAGGTTGAGAAGTAAAATCACACGCTGAGCTTTTGTTGTCCTCTATTCCCCACATGGCAACGGCTGATAGGACGATGTCCTTCCAACATTAAAAGACAAAGAAAAATAAGAGACAGATGTGGGGTCAAGGTAAGCTGGGCTGTCACCTTCCCACAATGCTTCAGTGCTGTGGGAACACCACTGTTAATTTCCTTTCTGTGATAGCGGCACTTCCTGTCCATAGTCTGACTTGCGGGGTCGTGACCTCTGTGAGCTGGGGGGGGGGGGGGGGTGTCAGCCGGCAGGCCATCCCTGTCACACTGGGGCCAGCTCGCCTCGTGGTCGGTCGATCTCTTGTCTCTCTTTGTTCGTTTGCATACTTACACACAAACAGCTCCTATATTGCACACCATGCCCTCATGGCCTAAGGTCGTATGTCAGTGGTAACGGCTTCTTTTCTCCTCAGCTTCTGAGCTGTAGTCCCTTAAGTCAATGCCCCTTTGAAGGTTCGATAGAGAGTCTTTCATCTGTAGAGGAAAACAGAACAAATTAAAACACCCCAAAGAACTATAATCATAGTTTCTTATGAAAAATGTATTTCACACTTTGAGACCCTGCTCAAAAACCTAAAGAATTTCACACTTGGCCTTGTGTTAATGCCTGTTACTGTATCTGTCTTCTGTGTTCCCTACCTGGTCTAATAGTACCACTGTTCCCTACTAGTGCCACTGTTCCCTACTAGTGCCACTGTTCCCTACTAGTGCCACTGTTCCCTACTAGTGCCACTGTTCCCTAATAGTGCCACTGTTCCCTACTAGTGCCACTGTTCCCTACTAGTGCCACTGTTCCCTACTAGTACCACTGTTCCCTACTAGTGCCACTGTTCCCTACTAGTACCACTGTTCCCTACTAGTACCACTGTTCCCTACTAGTGCCACTGTTCCCTACTAGTGCCACTGTTCCCTACTAGTGCCACTGTTCCCTACTAGTGCCACTGTTCCCTACTAGTGCCACTGTTCCCTACTAGTGCCACTGTTCCCTACTAGTACCACTGTTCCCTACTAGTACCACTGTTCCCTACTAGTGCCACTGTTCCCTACTAGTGCCACTGTTCCCTACTAGTGCCACTGTTCCATACTAGTGCCACTGTTCCCTACTAGTACCACTGTTCCCTACTAGTGCCACTGTTCCCTACTAGTACCACTGTTCCCTACTAGTACCACTGTTCCCTACTAGTGCCACTGTTCCCTACTAGTGCCACTGTTCCCTACTAGTGCCACTGTTCCCTACTAGTGCCACTGTTCCCTACTAGTACCACTGTTCCCTACTAGTACCACTGTTCCCTACTAGTACCACTGTTCCCTACTAGTACCACTGTTCCCTACTAGTACCACTGTTCCCTACTAGTACCACTGTTCCCTACTAGTACCACTGTTCCCTACTAGTACCACTGTTCCCTACTAGTGCCACTGTTCCCTACTAGTACCACTGTTCCCTACTAGTACCACTGTTCCCTACTAGTACCACTGTTCCCTACTAGTACCACTGTTCCCTACTAGTACCACTATTCCCTACTAGTACCACTGTTCCCTACTAGTACCACTGTTCCCTACTAGTACCACTGTTCCCTACTAGTGCCACTCTTCCCTACTAGTGCCACTGTTCCCTACTAGTACCACTGTTCCCTACTAGTACCACTGTTCCCTACTAGTACCACTGTTCCCTACCTGGTCTAATAGTACCACTGAGGATTTGATGATCTCTCTCCACTTCTGCAGCTCAGCATCATGGTAACGCTGTTGGGACTTCAGGAGCTGGGCCCACTCCATCTGCGTCTGGGGCAGTTTACTAGACAGAAACACACACATACTGTCAAACACACCCAGATGCCACGGCCAAGAGCAACTCCAAGCTAAGCATTGTTCAGGGGCAATTCTGCAGCATAAGTGTTTTGTGATTGGGAAAACAGGCTAAAGCCCATGTGGTTGTCAAGTAAAACTAAACAGACATATGCAGTTTGGGTTTGACTAAGTACACGGTCATATACATTCTAGTATTATGTAGGCAATAGGCATAACGCTAAAAACCTATAGATGGTTAGCGTACTTCTCATGTATTCGCAGCCCTTGCCAGGTGGTAAGAGGCTGTGCAGAATACTCCAGCATCCACAGCTTATAGAACAGCATCATGTTGAGCAAAACCAGCAAAACCAGGCTGAGGGAGGAGAGGAAAACAGAAGAATGTAAGGGACAAAGGAAAGAAGATGAGTAATGAAAGATACAGAGGTGCCTTAGTCTGTATATTCAGCATCCATTTTCTTTAGTCAAGTGACTTAGTGGCTTCATGGGTGGAATGTTATTAATATTTGTAATAATTTCATAATTAATAAACATTAAAAAAAATATATGCCAAAAATTCGGTCTTTCTATGTCAAGCGGTTTTGTTATTTCAGTCTTCTGTGACGTACACTATATATGCAAAAGTATGTGGACACCCCTTCAAATTAGAGGATTCGGCTATTTCAGCCACACCAGGTGCTGACAGGTGTATAAAATCGAGCACAAAGCCATGCAAACATTGGCTGTAGAATGGCCTTACTTAAGAGATCAGTGACTTTCAACGTGGCACTGTCATAGGATGCCACCTTTCCAACAAGTCAGTTGGTCAAATATCTGCCCTGCTAAAGTTGCCCCGGTCAACAGTAAGTGCTGCTATTGTAAGGTGGACATGTCTAGGAGCAACAACGGCTCAGAGGCAAAGTGGTAGGCCACCAAGCTCACAGAACGACACTGCCGAGTGCTGAAGCGAGTAGCATGTCAAAATCATTTGTGTTCGGTTGCAACACTCACTACCGAGTTCCAAACTGTCTCTGGAAGCAACGTCAGCGAAATAACTGGTCGTTGGGAGCTTCATGAAATGGGTTTCCATGGCCGAGCAGCCGCACACAAGCCTAAGATCACCATGCGCAATGCCAAGCTGGATCTTTCCGCCATTGGACGCTGGAGCAGTGGAAACGCTTTCTCTGGAGTGATGAATCACACTTCATCATCTGACAGTCTGACAGACAAATCTGGGTATGGCGGATGCCAGGAGAATGCTACCTGCCCCAATGCATACTACCAGTTGTAAAGTTTGGAGGAGGAGGCATAATGGTCTAGGGCTGTTTTCATGGTTCAGGCTAGGCCCCTTAGTTCCATTGAAGGGTAATCTTAACGCTACAGCATACAATGACCTAGACCATTCTGTGTTTCCAACTTTGTGGCAACAGTTTTTTCCTGTTTCACAAAGTGAGGTCCATACAGAAATGGTTTGTTGAGATCTGTGTGGAAGAACTTGACTGGCCTGTACAGAACCCTGACCTTAACCCCACGAACACCTTTGGGATGAATTAGAATGCCGAATTCGAGCCAGGCCTAATCGCCCAACATCAGTGCCCGACCTCACCAATGCTCTTGTGGTTGAATAGAAGCAAGTCCCCGCAGCAATTTTCCAACATCTAGTGGAAAGACTTCCCAGAAGAGTGGAAGCTGTTTTGGCAGCAAAGGGGGGACCAAATCCATAGTAATGCCCATGATTTTGGAATGAGATGTTCAACGAGCAGGTTTCCACATACTTTTGGTATTAAAGTGTAATATTGGGATGCAAACTCGGAATTGAAGACACTTCAACACTTTATCTGACATGGTACAGGTGTCTTATTATTTTAAGCCCATAACCATGTGTGTGAGGTGTATACTTTTATTTCAAAGTACATTTGTTTAAGACTACCAAGAAACACCCTGATTTAGCCCATTACAGTAAAATGTTAATGAACCAGTTACAATCAGGGAGGAGTATGTTTTCTAGTCAGGGCTAAGTGGTTTATCATTAGACAGATGTACCTTAGACAGATCCTATGGCAAGCAATGAAAGGAGAGGAGAGAGGAATCAAATTCAGAACATAAAAAAAAATAAAAAATGTTAAACCCAGAATCAGATTTTTGCTAACTACTAAAGATTTAAAAGAGTTGAACTGAGACAACTACAAATGAAACACAAATTATGAAGGTGGATCTGAAAGTGAGTGTGTATACTGTATGTGTGTGTGTGTGTAGGAGTGTGTGTGAGAGAGTGTACTCACACAAAGCTGATGATGAGCATCAGTTTGGAGACACTGTAGAGGGCAAAGCCTCCAGGGAGGTGCTCAGGCATGTGCCTGGTCTGAGTGGAACCTGAGGGGGGCAGACCAAACACAGACAGGGTCAACTTGATATATTTAACACAATATACATTTGTGGAAATATATAAGAGTGTATGTAATATATGTACTGTGGCAGACCAGGGGGTTTGGTCAAGATGTTTACCCATATTAGACACGGACAGAGAAGGATTAGCTCAGTTTCAAGGGTGTTTATTTAAATAATAGACCAAATAGAAAAGAACAGGTCTCCTCCATGGGACCCTCTCCGGGACACCGTCTTCCGGGTCTGGCTGTATCCTGTCGGGCACAAAACTCCCTCTTCTTACCTCTGCAATTGTCAACAATAACACGGGAGTCCTTTCTTCCCACCACTCTCCCTGTGTGCTGCCTTTCTGGCAGCTTTATGGGCCTTGCACAGCTGGTGAGCAATCCCCCTAATTAGTCCTGGCTGGAGAGCCCGTCGAGACCTGGCACGTCCAGCAGATGGAGCCATCGCCTCGATGTATACTCCATCTGTAACCAGGCCTCGACGAGTCTCCCCCTGGTGGCTGACCTGCTGTACACCACAGTACCTTATGAAAGTGTATAAGAATGAAAAGTGTCTAAGAGTATTAAAAGTGTCCCCCTGCCATCTGACCTGTCACGCCCACATGTTTGATGCGGTGGATGACCTCGTCGTCGGTTGGCGTGGTGACAGGGCTGAGGAAAGCATCGTCCAGGTGCTGGCTCCGTAATTGGACCAGTGGTCTTTTCCTCCGCCTCACAGACGTCTTCACCACCTTGACCTTGGGAGAGGGCCGGGCCGACTCCAACACCACATCCTCCACCTTCGACAGCTCCAACTCTGACAGGGCACACAGAAGCAGTTTCTACTTTCATACATTAGGATGGTTTACGGTCATCAGATTAAATGTTGCTGAACATTTGGTGTGACAGACTTAACAGCTGGTAGAGGAACTTACCAAGATGGCGGAAGTTCTCGTCCAGCCCGCTCCAGAAGTTCTTCTCGATGAAGCCCTTCACTAATCCCCATGGCTGTTTTCTGTAACGTAGCTCAGTGGACACCCTAGTGACAAGACAGGCAGTGTTTCTAAATTAACTTCTAATAGTTTCAAGAGCCACATGTTATTCCAACAGCTGCTATGATAAGGCCCTCCTCACCTTAACCGGCACTTGTTCTTGGCCACCCGTGTCAGCATGTAACGGTTGAGCGTGTAGAAGTAGTCGTGGTAGGGCACATCGTGTGTGATGACCTCAGCATCGATGATGTAGCACTCACTCTCATGGCTGGCCTTGTACAATGTCTGGGTCTCTGTGACAGTGGCTGTCTTGGGGGCCAGCGGGTTGGACAGGGAGATGGTGTACATGATCTCTCTCGTCTGGTTCCCCGCTGCGTCGTCCTTCTTCCAGGAATGAAACACTATATCTGTGTGGCGTTATATGTATACACATTCTATCACTACATTGTCACAGCACAACACCAATGGAAGAGCCAATAATGTGATGCTGACACCAACGCCAACAAACAGAATGTCTGACTAACCAGAGAACCTGCGCTGCTCCATGAAGTCGGTCATAAACTGGGATTCTGTGAAGAGGATGTCGTACATCTTGTCCACACTGAACTTGTAAACCTCATCGATGTACTGTCTCCCTTTAAGGTCATCGTGGAAGGCCTGCACTTCCCCTGCTGGAGAGCCATAAAGGGAAACACACTTTAGATTTAAGTGCCGTATAGGGGACATAATATCATATGGTGACAGTATTACCAAAACTTAGCGGCATCACAGAAGAGCCTGTTTCAAGTAATATACAGTATATATGCAGCAAATCTGTTAATGGACGGAAGATTGAAACCGTACCCTCGTCGTGGGTCTCTGAGGAGTCGCTGAGTTCGGTGGGGATGTCTTCATTGTCGTTGAAGTCTAGGGAGGTTGAGGGCACCAGGCCGCTGGCCTCCGCTAGCCTCTGCTCCAGCACCAGGGGCAAGGCCAGCAGCTCCCCGTCAGGGAGGCAGTCGATGTATTCGTCTGGAGGGAGGTCAAACTAAGACACAGAGGAGGAGGGGGTCAGTCACTAGAAATACACTGTAGGATACTACAGTACATAGTTATGAGTAGGATGGTCTGTGTTCATTTTTTTATGTTAATTCAGTTCTGGTGATCAAATTGCAAAAAAACATTCTGTTGAGTTAACTGTATTCCCCATATGCAGGCTATAGGCAGAATAACAAATGCATTTCCCCTCCATCAAAACAAATCACAAAACAGTAATTGATTTAACCTCTGACCTCTATTATGTCGCTGAGACTCACAGAGAGGGGCTCGCTGCTGATGGTTGAGCTGATGATGCATTTCTTGTGTATGGATGGTGGGCTGCCCTCGTGCTTGGCCTCGGCACTGCTCTTAGACAAGTTGTCATTACTGATCTCATTCTCCTCGTTAGGGATCTCCTCACAGAACCTACACCACCATCGTAGGGGAACAGAGACCAGCTGGAGGTTAGGGTTATGAGTTCTGGAGTATTGCTTTTACATGATAATGGACAGAGGGCTGAGAGGGACGTGAAGCAGGGCTGAGAGGGGTATGTGTGTGTGTGTGTTTGTGTGTTAGTGTTTGAGTGTGTATGTGTGAGTGTGTACAGTTGAAGTCGGAAGTTTACATACACCTTAGCCAAATACATATAAACTCAGTTTTTCACAATTCCTGACATTTAATCCTAGTAAGAATTCCCTGTCTTAGGTCAGTTAGGATCACCATTATATTTTAAGAATGTGAAATGTCAGAATAATGGTAGAGAGAATGATTTATTTCAGCTTTTGTTTCTTTCATCACATTCCCAGTGGGTCAGAAGTTTACATACACTCAATTAGTATTTGGTATCATTGCCTTTATATTATTTAACTTGGGTCAAACGTTTTGGGTAGCCTTCCACAAGCTTCCCAGAATAAGTTGGGTGAATTTTGGCCCATTCCTCCTGACAGAGCTGGAGTAACTGAGTCAGGTTTGTAGGCCTCCTTGCTCGCACATGCTTTTTCAGTTCTGCCCACAAATTTTCTATAGGATTGAGGTCAGGGCTTTGTGATGGCCACTCCAATACCTTGACTTTGTTGTCCTTAAGCCATTTTGCCACAACTTTGGAAGTATGCTCGGGGTCATTGTCCATTTGGAAGACCCATTTGCGACCAAGCTTTAACTTCCTGACTGATGTCTTGAGATGTTGCTTCAATATATCCACATAATTTTCCTACCTCATGATGCCATCTATTTTGTGAAGTGCACCAGTCCCTACTGTAGCAAAGCACCCCCACAACATGATGTTGCCATCCCCGTGCTTCACGGTTGGGATGGTGTTCTTCGGCTTGCAAGCCTCCCCCTTTTTCCTCCAAACATAACAATGGTCACTATGGCCAAACAGTTCTATTTTTGTTTCATCAGACCAGAGGACATTTAAAAAAAAAATACGATCTTTGTCCCCATGTGCAGTTGCAAACTGTAGTCTGGCTTTTTTATGGCGGTTTTGGAGCAGTGGCTTCTGCCTTGCTGAGCGGCCTTTCAGGTTATGTCGATATAGGACTCGTTTTACTGTGGATATAGATAATTTTGTACCTGCTTCCTCCAGCATCTTCACAAGGTCCTTTGCTGTTGTTCTGGGATTGATTTGCACTTTTCGCACCAAAATACGTTCATCTCTAGGAGACAGAACGCGTCTCCTTCCTGAGCGGTATGACGGCTGCGTGGTCCCATGGTGTTTATACTTGCGTACTATTGTTTGTACAGATGAACGTGGTACATTCAAGCATTTGGAAATTGCTCCCAAGGATGAACCAGACTTGTGGAGGTCTACAATTGCTTTTCTGAGGTCTTGGCTGATTTCTATTGATTTTCCCATGATGTCAAGCAAAGAGGCACTGAGTTTGAAGGTAGGCCTTGAAATACATCCACAGGTACACCTCCAATTGACTCAAATGATGTCAATTAGCCTATCAGAAGCTTCTAAAGCCATGACATCATTTTCTGGAATTTTCCAAGCTGTTTAAAAGCACAGTCAACTTAGTGTATGTAAACTTCTGACCCACTGGAATTGTGATACAGTGAATTATAAGTGAAATAATCTGTCTATAAACAATTGTTGGAAAAATTACTTGTGTCATGCACAAAGTAGATGTCCTAACCGACTTGCCTAAACTATAGTTGGTTCACAAGAAATTTGTGGAGTTGTTGAAAAACAAGTTTTAATGACTCCAACCTAAGTGTATGTAAACTTCTGACTTCAACTGTACTTCAGTAATGAGGCCAGCCTCTCATAACAACCAGCAGCAGAACAAGGGCGTCTTTATCAACCATGGTAATTGATGAGGCAGTGTCTATATCTGTAGCCATGGAAACCACACCCACCCCATGGTGTTGAAGTCGTCGTCAGGGTGAACATAGTCCTCGTCGTCACTGGTCAGGCCAAGCTCGTTGCCATAACACTGATGGACAAAGTGCCATAGCTCTTTGGGGCACAGGGGCTAGAGCACAGGGTTAGAAACGACACTCAGAAGGGCAGAGACTTGGATTCAGTGGAAAAGAAAAGTATCAATATAGTGAACATGTAGATCTATTTGTGATGAGGTTAATTGAGGTTGCTGGCTTACTTTGTCCAGCAGTGCATTCTGCCATAACCTGAACATCATCATGTAGGTCCTGTCCCGTGCTCCAAATGAGGTGAGAAAGTGCTGTGGGGAGAGAATTAAAATAATGAGTTTGTATCAGGTCAAAAAATATGCTTTGAAATGAGGCAGAGGAGAAAGTTTGAGCCTCCTTTCAGTCAGTGACTGCCAAAGATCCAGTCCCTGTCCTGTCTTACCTTCTCACCGTCTGTGGACACCTGGATGGCGTTGGGGATGAGGCGGGCTGTCTTCTCCTTTGTCATGGTGCAGACGTCCTTCAGCCTCACCGTCAGCTGCACACACATGCAAATCAATATATCTGTTGAACAATACTGAAAAATCTACTGTGCTGCAAACCATAGAAATACAGTCAATTACATTTCAATACCGCAAACTAACCAACACCAGAGAAATATAGATAAGGTCAAAAGAACAGAAAGCCCCTGCTTTCTGACGTACCAGCGTTTCCCAGCGGAAGATGTTGCTATAAAAACAGATCCAGTTTTCTGAGAGGTAGAGTCGGCCCTGCAGGAGGATGTCTCGTTGCAGGGCGCAGGAGTAATCTGCCAGCACAGGTCAGAGATCAAAGATCAGAGCCCAGGAAGAATACATAATCTACCCATCAAGGTCAGGGTTAATTCTATTTCAATATAGTCAATTCAGAAGATGAATTACCTGAATTGATAGTTTAAATGGAATTGACTCCAACCAGCCAACGCTAACTTGACCAAAACCAAGCTGATGTCCTATATCCACCATATTGATGACCTAACTGGCCTTAGTGGCCTAGTACTTTGTGTTAGTAACTCACCCACGATGAGTCGCTCTGTGTCCGGTAGCTGCTTGAAGAGCTTCCTGAAGTCCTCATTACGCTGTTTGTATGTGGGGCTCAACACCTGGAGAGACAGAGAGCAACAATTGTAACCTATTAGAGAGGGACGACTCACACATATATTTCTGAACACACACTCTCTCGCTCACATACACACACTGGACTACATCCATTTTCACAAGTGCATTTTAAACCAGACTTGATACCAAGGACGATCCCCTCTTGACATTTTGCCACTTCAGGACATCCAATAAGCATGCTTTTGATTAACATGAGCATTCCTAATGTGAGTCACATTCCCAAGACAACAATATATGGTAACATCAATGTACTGTATGAACACACACAATGGTGCTTTGTGCAGCAACAGTTTATATGTAGGACAGAGGGAGACAAAAACACACATCAAACCTGCTACGTTAGCAAACCCTTATAGCCATAGTTTATCTTATAAAACCTAGTCTGGTTGGTTGTTGGTTTAGGTCATGAGAAGAAATGTTCAATTCTCACACAAAGGAATTCATTCTCTCTTGTTACATTCTCAGGCATTTGGGTAAATCTTATCTTGGGCCTGGATTCAGAGGGCAGGCTTGTTTAAAGAGGGAAGTATTGCTGTGACCCACAGCCAGACGCCTTCTGAGTGTGAGTGCAGGGGTGAGTGATCTATGTATCTAAGTCAGATGCTGTCTTTGAGTAGGAACAGCTTCAGGAAACAATGCCTGCCAATACAGTAACCAAAGACATCCCTTCAGGGGAAAAACCTCTCCCTGCTTCAATCTTGAAGGAACACAACAGACTGTTCACATTAACATCATCTAGCTATATGTTCAATACTCATATAACAACAACAGCCCAGAATGGATAGAAATAATCTGTTTCTGTTAAACTATGAATGAAAACCAGTGGTGCCTGTCAAGAAAACTTGATAAATTCGAGAACTTTGAAGACTGGAATTATGTATTACGCGCCAGACATTTTTACTGTCTAGAAATGTTCACAGAAAGTACTCTCTATAACTGCCTAAAATATCAAGAGTATTAGAGCCTCCCTTTCATAACAAATGCCTGTCTTTGCCCCTTAAATTGCAGCCTTCTTACTTTGTCTAGGGAAAGGGTCAATGCATACTATGGGAATGCAAATAGCTACTGACTTCATTTAATTTGCCTGCCAAAATATAATTGGGGCAGGGAACCACAGAGTTATGCTCTTGGCACAGGTACAGTACAAAAACCACCCATCCAAACCTTCTCCCCCCTCTTCCCTCCCCACCGCTCCCCCTCCTGGCATCAGCTCTCTGGGGGGGGGTCAGTAACTTACTGCAGGGACCTCCTCTGACTCCAAGTTCTGGTCTGGGGGGTCCGAGGCGGCCCAGCCCCACTCCCACCCAAACTCTTCCCGGGCCGGATCCTGTGGGAGCCACCCAGCCAGGGCTTCATCCAGCTCCAGTACTGCCTCCCAGTCCGACGGCAGTCCCATGTGAGCCTCCATACTCCATACACTACCCTCAGACACCTAAACCCGTGGTGCCCCCGTGGGGTGCTCAGAACGGTGGATTTCAATGCTGGTGATCCAGTGGTCCAGGTCTGCTGCAGACAAACAGACAGAGCTGTTGTGTGTCCAGTGGCTGTGGCTTGGAGACTGCTGTGATTGAACCTGGTATGGGTGCTACTCCCTTTCAGTGTGAAAGCTGGACCCGGCTGACTGCTGCCACATGAATCCAGTCGTTTCTCCTTCAGCTGTTGGCACTCTAGTAACCCTGGCCACAAGTCTTTTATTATAATAGCAGCTCTGGCAGGTAGGCGTGTGCGGTCAGGGGGTGTAACGCTGTCCAGATCCAGATGCCTCAGAGCGCCTTGGTGAGCGCAGCTCAGACACACCAGCAGCGAAAGCAAAGAAATATCCTTGGTAAAGAGAAAAACAGAGCGAAAGAGAGAGAAAGAGAGATAGTTTCCTAACTGGAAAGTGGTGCAGTCCCGTCTCGCTGGCTGACAAGGTGATTGAGTTACAGAGGACAGATGTGCACACAACCTTCAGTTACCTCCACACTCCGTGAGGAAAAACAAGTCCATTAATCTTGAGTGGTGCGGCATGGAGTCGCGTGCCAAGACTTGCGGCTCAGTCTAATGCAGTTGGAGCAGTGTAGCTCTGGGAGTATGTCCCCTGTCGTTGTCCTTGACCATTCAGGTATTAGAGAGCAATAGCATAGGAGGGTTAACACATTTAGAGGTGTTACTATCACTAAACCCCCCCCCCCTGGAACCCTGTGTCCTACTTCCCTACTCTCTATCCCCCACAACTCTCCCTTAAGGTCAGTAATGCACTCCTGAAACCAGATCCCTGTCAGTGACTACGACCAGACTAGACAGACAGGCACAGAGATTGGTTCTCATCTGACTATGAGCCTAGCAAATCAACCTATCAGCACAGTGGTGAGAGGTTGACACAATGATAAAATACATCAGCAACGAAACAAACACTGTGGCTTCAATTGGAACTCCATTAGGCTCACTTGTGATTGGTTACATCTGTGCCCCGGATTTCAGAAACAAATTCCACACCTTTCCTGCTTACGCAATTTCCACAAGCCCACTCAACATCAACATCTAGCCAAATCAGTGAGAAGAAACAAGCTGTTGAAAACAGTTCAGATCATTCACAGATCCCTCTCAGACGTGAACAGCCTTCACCCTGTTGAAAATGCCTCCTCAGCCCGTGAATAACGTTTCTTCAGACGTTTGCGACCTGGGCCCACTGTCTTCCAAAACTGCATTCAAGATGTCAGATAACCGAGTAGTATCTGAATTCAACGTTTTTCCAAGAGCTTTTCCCAAAAATGAAAATGAAGACTAATGCAAATGCAGAAGCTATTGATTCGACTATCTCCGTTCTTCTCCAGGTGACAATGTGACAAGTCCTAAGACAGTGTAGCTGCCAGGTGATGACGGGGATATAGACAGTCCCTGAGGTGGCGGTTAACCATTAACCTGCTGGGTAAACAGTGAGAGATGTCGGAGACAGGTACAGTCAACCAGGGTGGGGCCCCATTCTTTTAAGGGGGCGGTTAAATATCCATTCCCATAAACAATGAGGCCAGTCTCTCACCCCACTGACAGTAGGTTGCTACAAACCACTCTGGAGAGGAGTGGCCAGGAAGGTGTATGCGTATATGTATTTGATTGCATGTGTGTGAGGACTTCCATCTTCATTGGAAACAAACTAAGTGCCACTGTCAAGGGAGTGTGCATGAATGTGTGTTTGTATATGTGTGAAGACTTCCGTCTCTATCTGAAACACACTATTCCTTGACACTTTCCCTGCCAACGGCGTGTTGATGGTGGGAGGGTGAGGAACCAGATGTGGGAACAGCTCAGCAGAGAAGGGCTGTCTGGTTTAGAAACACAGCCAAGCCATGATCTCTGACGATTCACCCTGTCCTGCATCATACACACTGCTTGCTTTTCTTGACATTTCAAACAAGCACCCCAGCTCCCTACATTGTAAAAATAACCAGTGTGGTTTCATGTAAAGTTTTATGAAGAGCGGTGAGCCTTTCATGGGTTAGGAGATAGGCTCTACAGTGGTATCCTTTGTGTGCGAATCTACCTCAGTGTAAACATGGCAGCCTCCCTCTGAGTCTCTTGCTCACCTTCTCCTGCTCTCTCCTCTCTCTCCTCACTCTCTCTTTCTCTCTCATGCAGGGGGATGAACTCTAGAATGTTTTCATTATAGACCTGAGAGTATGAGGAGGCAGATATTTCACCTCACAAAACTCTTGGAGAAAAGCAGTCTCTTAAACCTGCCACTTAACTGTCGTTACTATGAGCCACTATACTTGGCATCTGGCAGACATTGATTTCCTTGTTAATACCTCAACTGCCTGCGTAGGTCCTGTACAGTTTCCATGAAAGCATTGCAACAGAGTCATTAGGAAGGTTGATATGGCAGGGTGGGGCCTGTTGTGTGTCTCTACTGGGCTCAGACCTCATATCAGGACGGTTGTGATGTAATCACAGTAGGTTCAGTGCCATGGGAGAACATCATTGCCATGTAGAGAAACACAGTGACTGTGACATGGCCTACCACATAGCCTACCATACCCTCTGGTAAAGCACTGCATCAGATACATACCAATACACGTTGCAATGGTCCAGAACAGAGATTAGGCATAATTACATAGTTAGTGTTAGTTAATGTTTCTGGGAGCAGATTGGTATTATGATGCATTTGTTTAGTAATGGTAGAACAGGAGAGAAAGTAAGTTAAGTAGCTAGAGGAGAGTATCAGAAAGCATTAGATGTGGACCATAATTCTTCTAAACATTCTGGAGAATCTCCATTTCAAGTTTCACTAAGCAACAATGCCCAACTATACCCAATGTGGCCATAATGACAAAATGAGCACATTTGAAGACTTGGGAGGACTGGAACATGCTAACCAGTCCCATGCTCCATTCTCCTGTCATTCAAGGCATTCAGGGCTGCTCCAGACACTGACCACATGGTTCGTGGGTTTAGTATGATACACTGAGCAGACTTGTTACAACCTGGGGTGTATTCATTAGTCGCAGACCGTTGCAAAAAGTTTGGCCTGTTGCAAAAATGGAAATGGTTTACCGTTTACTCTAGGAACCTGGGAGGGAGTGAAACAGGGAGGGATATAGGCATTCAGGGCTGCTCCAGACACTGACCACATGGTTCGTGGGTTTAGTATGATACACTTCCTAGGTTTTGGCCTTTCTAGGGAGTTTTTCCTAGGGAGTTTTTCCTAGCCACCGTGCTTCTTTCACATGCATTGCTTGCTGTTTGGGGTTTTAGGCTGGGTTTCTGTACAGCACTTTGAGATATCAGCTGATGTACGAAGGGCTATATAAATACATTTGATTTGATTTGATATACCTGAATTTGTCCAATAGAAACTCTTGTTTTCGTGGCAAAACATTTTTTTTCCCCCTTTTGGAGTAAACAGTTTCCGTTGCTGAAATTTTCGCAGCAGACCAAACATTTTGCAACGGCCTCCGACTAATGAATACACCCATTGCGTCACCACCATCACAGCTCTGAGTAGCCTATAGTCCCTCTTTACACAGCAGCCATTTTGACAACATTATTTTTCAAAACACAACCACAATGTGGCCATGGCATTGGGTCATCTAACCCCAAAGTGCTGCATATTGTGGCTTCGCTCTCAGGTGGAAACAACATAGTGATGAATGAGGGATGAGGAGCAGACTAGTGGAAAGAGAGACCAGTCAAGCGATCCAAGAAGAAGGAATAAGCAGAAAGATATTTGAAAAATTGCACAAGAGTACAAGTCATGCTTACTCTCAGGATGTGTTGTCTTTCATGCTGGGGAGAGAAGGGGAATATATAGACACAAATAACAAGAAAAGAAAGGAATAAACAACAGAACAAGGGAAAAGAAAACGGAGTCCCACAGAGACACCATAGGAGAAACCATGGCTTTATAATAACACCATATCAGGGTATCAAAACACTTCTCACAGATGGCCAACCGAGCCATCAAGTAGATTTACTTGGCTGTTTAAGAAGAATTATAACGAAAGGAATTCATTACAGCCCCATTAAAATGTAGCAACCTTGTCTCTTAGTACACTGTCTGGAAACCTTGTGTTAAGTCAGGACCTCTTGGTGTAATGGTCTTGGTGTTGGACTGAGATCACTGGTTCAGGCTGTCACCATACTTTCGCTACAAGATGCTTTTCTGTCTGTCAAACATTCATCTATGAATCACATCTGTAGTAAGGTATGGGAGTTGCAACAAAATGGTGCAAAACATTACATTTTTATTAATCCTCAGTCATTTTTCTTATTAATTCAGCATGCCATCACACTGTAACCCTAGACTCCTAGAACTGTAATGTAAATCCCACTGGTTAGCTTCCTGGGTAAGCCTGAGCTCCATATGAACGTGACCTTAGGAATATACCCTTGTGTGATTCTAATCAGGGTCTAGAACCCTTAACCTCGTAACCTCACACACACACGCACACAATCGAAAGCACGCATGCACGCATGCACACACACACACACCCACAACACACACACACACACACACACACACACACACACACACCTTACTTTTTTTTTTACAATTGCTAGGACCCATTTCTCAATACTATGGTCACTTTTTTAAAACTCTTCACACAGTGAGGACAACAGCAGTCTATGTGGGCTAAACTGGATCATTTTTCATTGCTTTGGCACAAAATGCATTCAATGACTACATCTTTCAAATGTCATGAACTCTCACTCAGACACAACCACCACCAAAACTCTATGTACCTACAAGCCAATTTGCACATGTTCACATACTCTTTTCAAAACTGTTAAAAACCACACATAACACAAAATTGAATAAGACAGCAATTTGCTACATTTCTACAGTAATACCGTATTGAAATATATTCCAAATCTAAAAAATGAAATACTATCGAAATAATTATACCAACCACAGCTGATTCCCATTGTAGCTGAACACCTACCCAGGTGTTAGTCTTTCAATTTCATTACCATCTATACAAAAGGGGACATCTTAGGAATAATGCTGTACTGTAATGTAAACATGGACCCAGCCAGCGATAGAGAAGTGGCTGACAGAGGAAGAAGAGTGGCTGGGAGAGGGAGAGGAGTATATATGGGTGGTGGAAGAAGACTGAGAGGAAGATCAAGAGCTGTAGTCTCAGATGAGATTAGGGCTACTATAATTGATCATGTAATAAATCATGGTCTATCAATGAGAGAGGCTGATCTGAGAGTGCAGCCAAATCTGCAACACTCAACAGTGGCATCTATTGTGAGAAATTTCTGGCAAATGTGCAAATGTGCATTCTGTAAGGGCATCTGACTGAACTGCACATTACAGAAGTAAATTGAGCAAAGCCTCCAAACCCACTTGTGTGTAATTGTTTTTGTATTTCTGCGTAGATCCCAACGGTTACCTCCCACAGGCAGGAGAGGTAGATTTTCACTGCTGTGCAGGAAACAGCAATCGTTGATATGGTCATCAGAAACAATGGCATAAAACTCACAGAGATTGTTGGCAGACAACGTTACATTTGGAAATATTCACAATGTAAGCATAACAAATATTTCTAGAGTCCTGAAACAACATCAAGTCAGGATGAAGCAGTTGTCCCCTTTAAGAGGAACTCTGGACGAGTCAAGCAACTCAGGAACCAATATGTCCAGGTAAGATGACTATAAAATACAGAACTGGTTTCGAACAAAACCAAACAGGGCAGAGGCACACAATGGCATGTTTTTAGGTGTAATGTAAACTACCATAATAGCCTAACTCTTATGTTGCCTTGTGGATTTATTTGAGAGAGTCATGGAGATTGAAGCCAGGCAAACACCCCACATATTCATCTTTGTGGATGAGGCTGGTTTCAACTTGGCCAAAACACGGCGGTGAGGAAGGAATGTGATTGGGAAAAGAGCCACAGTGGATGTCCCGGGCCAGAGGGGTACCAACATCACAATGTGTGCAGCAATATCCTCTGATGGATTGCTGTTACACAAACCGCTAATTGGGCCACACAACACCGAGCGTCTCATTTCATTCCTGGATGACCTCTATGGAAGGGTTGTGCCAGGTGAGGAAAGGGTTGTAGTGAGTCGAAATCAGCCAACGTTTGCAATTGTATGGGACAATGTGGAATTTCATCACTCCCGTGCAGTCACAGAGCGGTTTGCAGCCCATCACAGGATGGTGTCACTTTTCCTCCCACCTTACTCTCCATTCCTCAACCCCATAGAGGAATTATTTTCCTCATGGAGGTGGAAGGTTTATGACCACCATCCACATGATCAAATGTCCCTTTTGGATGCAATGAATGCTGGATGCCTGGACATATCTGCAGAAGATTTCCAGGGATGGACCAGGCATGCCAAAATATTATTTCCTAGGTGTATTGCCCAAGATGACATAAGATGTGATGTGGATGAGAACCTGTGGCCAAATGCAGAATACAGGGTTGACTAGCATTGCTACTGTATCTGTATATGGTGTATATACAAATTATTGTATTTTGGAATCTCTCAATGCCAAAAAATGACATAAAACATATTGAAGCATATTACATCATGTCTGATTCATTCCTGTAACATATACTGCAGTGAATTCTAACCAGTAGAGAGGTGTTATACTTGTTTTGTAAAGACATTTGACAAAAGAAAACATTGTGTAATGCTACCTGTTGTTAGTGTTGTTTAGGTCATTGTTTTATGAGTGACAACGTGTGCTTGTTGGGTGACAAACTTTGCTAGTGTTATGGAATAATTAGTTGATTTGAGACATGTATGAAGTGTTTTGGTAGTTTTGGATGTGAAAGTAACTGCTGTGCCAAGCTGAAAGTTGGTTAGGAGAACCGTGTGAAGAGTTTTGAAAAAGTGACCTAAGTATTGAGAACTCGGTCCTAGCGATTGTAAAAAAGTGTAACAGAAAGAGTAAGAAGAGGATGAAACTTACGTTGTACCAGCTCTGGCTCTTCTGTAGACAGCGAGGAGCGATGCAGAGTGGAGAGAACAAAGACAATTGTAAGTCAATGAGACAAGAACACAACAACACTTGGCCACAGGGCTCAATATCATAAACACATAGAGGCCAGGGGATGATAAAAACAGACAGCGGGTATTTATAGAAGGTGTGAATGTCAACCTCTGGGTGGGCACCTCCTACCATAAACTCAGGCCTCTGCTGATATCCAACAGTTATATCCCTTTGAGCTTGTCACATCTTTTAGCTGGCCTTTTCATTGATTTCTGGGCTTCACAAATGTTAATTTACATGGCTATTTGCTAAGCAGATGGTGGATTGGGGTTGTGGTACAATATGTTCATCTTTGTTTCTAAGTGTTTATTTATTAATGATTTAGAGTTGCTTCTAAATGCTTGTGTATGGAGGTGAATTGTGTACTGCTGTGTGTTGTATATTTTCTAACAGCAGAGGGTAGTATACACACTGTTATTGAAAGCACCATAACTCACCTGCTTCTATTTTATGGGGCTATAAAGAGAGTGTAATATGTTTCAGAATTGTGATCAGAGAGGGATGCATGCTAGGGACCATCCAGTGGGTGGAGAAAGGGCGGGAGAATCAACCATGATTTTAGTGGTTACAAAATATGTCACCGCCTCCTCTTGATGCCATTAAAACATAAATAATAAGAAACTTAACCAGGCAATAACAAAAAATGTGGTTTGTAATTTCAGTGAAAACATACAAGAAGCATACTGGTGCGAGACTACTATTGTAAATCAATCCTTCGGAGATGTGAATGTAGATAATGTTCAAATATTTCAGCTATCAGATAAGCGTGTAGTGTTTCCTGTCTGAGAGTTGTGAGGCCCCAGTCATGTCCCTGGACTCTGGGCTCTGACGTGGACAGGGATAATCTCCTCTGAAGGTGACAGAGGCGTGAGAGAGAAGATTTAAGCTTTAAGGTGTCCGCAAAGTGTGTGAGTGAGTGTGTGTGCATGCCATTGTGCAAGTGTTTTGGAGTTTGTGTAATTGCATGTTTGTCAGTGCATCTTTATAGCCTACACGTGTGTAATTTGCATGCGTGTCTAAATCAAATGTTTGCCTCACCCACGAAGCACATTTGTGTCTGGGGAAGTGTGTCAGCAGCACTAAGAAGCAGGTTAACACCCACTGATTAAGTGGACCGCGTAACAGAGAGAGCTTGTGTACGGTAGTAGTGTCTTGGCCTGGATTCCCCTGAGGATCAGAAAGGCCTGGAACGACTAACTACTTTACACATCCCAACCAACCGGACCAAACCAGAACTGACCAGCGCTAGCTGTAACCCAGACAAACCTATCAGGTATAACCCCCATATCTTCAAACAACACTAGAACAACAATCTAGTTCTGAGGAACAGAACGGAACAGGCCTGATCCACCCAGCACAACAGGCCTAAAGACAAACCTGAACTCAACATTCTTGTGGCCAAGAAGACCCCCACAGAACTGACCCAGTTATTCAGATTTAAAAAGATGAATGTCCTCAGGTGATGAACCATGGTTATTATTATTATTTATTCATTATTATTATTTGTTAAACTTTTAGAGCGCTTTTCATTACAATCTCAAAGTGCTTTAAGCAACAACAATATTAGATATTATTTGAAATGTTTACGCTTGAGTCATTTAGCAGACGCTCTTATCCAGAGAGATTTACAGTAGTGAGTGCATACATTTTCATAGTTTTTTGTACCTGTCCCCCGTGGGAATCAAACCCACCACCAACTGCTAAATTCCACAATCCCACAACTACTAAACCCACAACCAACCATGCTCTACCAACCGAGATGTTTTATCAACATTTTGATATATAACATTGTACAAAAGGAGCGACTTCTATTTCCTCAGAAACAATCATGACTTTACTTCAGTACGTCTTACTGGTGAGACTCTTGGCAAGGCCAGAGCACAGCAGTGTTTGTAATGGTGGTCCAACTGACAGGTCTTCAACAGAGAGAACACTTTAAGGAGGGAGGAGAGAGAGGAGAGGAAGACGTTCTGGTCTGAGAGAGGAGGTAGAGACAGCTAGGGGCGATGACTGACATCACATATTTACAGAGGAGGGGAAGAGGAGGTCACTGGTCAAATCGGACTAGGGGGTTAAAGGGCAAATGAAAGCAAAAGGAAATGCTTACTTTAATCAGGTTTAATCTGTCATACTGAAAGGAAATTAAAGAGAAAATGAAGAGTTAACCAACATGAAGGAAAGAGCTGAACAACAAGAGAGGGGAAAAGGCTTTGGTTTTTATTTGCAAGTGTACTAACAGTACTAGGCCACCGCACTAAACGATCCAAGACACACTATTGTACTATCTAACTCTACTTTCATTATGTGTCCATGTCTCAGTGTTTTGGTCTGAGATGGGTCTTCATGCTGAGTCTCTATGTACTCTCGCTTTAGTGCTGCTCACTGTTTACGGTTCCATAAACAGCCTCATTGATTGGTGACAGTGGGAGACTGAGCAAAGTCGTGAGCGGCCAGTCAGTTAATTAGTGTGGGACCGCCAGCCCAGGTCCTCTACAGAGAGGAGCCCCTCTCTCTCCCCACCTGCCTGTGTGTTATCTGGATTGCATTAGACTAGGGTGACAGAGCTCACGTTGCCTGGGCGACTGCACAAAGTGCCAGGGTCATGTGACTCCTGCTGACCACGGGCCAGGGGCTCATGTGGGGCCAGAGAGGGCTGGCACTCGGCCACACCACGGGCCTGAGGGGTGATGTCATTGACTGGGTGTGCTGTGAAACGGGCCGGACACCGCCTGAACACCAACTCAACTGACTGAATGTCACTTGGCTCCCATTAACATCATCCTGTCTGCCTGTCTCATAGTCCGTGACAAAGCTGAAGGCAGCCGATTGCAGAGAATGTGCTGACGTGCAGCAAGGGGTCCTTACATGAAAATGCTCTAACTAACCGGTGACACACGGACTCTGCTGCTGTCGTGTGGTGCGAGGAAGAGAAAAGGAGCTTCTTATGTAGAAAGCTCTAGTCTCAGGATTGATCAGAAATTAATGTCACACACGTGTGGTAGAAAGGGATACAGAAGGAATTTTACAGTCCTCCCCCCCCCCCCCCCCCCCCGAAACGTGTCTGAAAGCCAGCAGTCCGGCAGGGAGGAAGACGAGAAAGGAAGGGCGGCAGAGGGGGGTAGAGGAAAAGGTCATAGCAACATGGATGCCATCTGGAGTGTGTTCAGATGGAAGATGTGGGGGGGGGGCACACGACAGCTCACAAGACACGGAGGTGAGGTGGGGGTGGGGGTGGGGTGGGGTGTAAAGAACAGAAAAGAGTAATGCTTACTTTGGAAAGTCGCTTGTGAGACTAGCATGCATCAGGAGAAGAACAAAGAAATCAGAAACCAAAAAACTGCAAGACACAACAGCTGAAAGAACCAAAAAAAGAGTTGAAAACAGTCAGTTTCAGATCACAGACATTTCATATGGCGGCAGTGAAAGTAAGAGAAAGCAAGCACTCTTTGTCAAGAAGAAAAATGGATGAGAGAAGAGGAGAACACAATGACAACAAAAGCAACAGGCGTCTGACACCACAAGGACTGGGGAGCACTGTGAGCAGTGAGTGAAGGGGAAAAGGGATGAGAAGTGAGAGAGCCGTGACCGCCAACTACCACGCTCCTTATCACTTCACAACAACAAGATATTCAGAGGAGGAAATTACTAAATATATCACCCAATATTATCATGTTCATGTCTTGCTTGAGATGTAAGCCTAGTTACCCACAGTCAAAGCTCCTGTCCTTCCCTCTGCTACCTTACTCTTCAGTTCAGACGCTGATGAACGAGAAGCGAGACTGCAGCCTCTTCACCTGCCTACTGTGTCAGAACGAGCCTTGCAGAGTTGAGAGAGCTACAGTTAATGACTGAGTGCTGCGATGGAGAGGGCTGACTGAGCGCCCTGCCTGTGATTATTACAATGCCGCTCTGACAGGACCAGGGGATGGAGGGAGGGAAAGAGGGATGGAGGGAGGGAAAGAGGGATAGAGGGAGGGAAAGTGGGATAGAGGGAGGGAGGGAGGGAAGGAGAGAGGGAGGGAAAGAGGGATGGAGGGAGGGAAAGAGGGATAGAGGGAGGGAGGGAGGGAGGGAGGGAGGGAGGGAAAAGGGAGGGAGGGAGGGAAAAAGGGAGTGAGGGAGGGAGGTGATAGGGGAAGAATAGGGTGAATGTGTGGTATAAGCGTCTTTGCTGATGATAATGGGTCCTTATCTACAATTGATGTGCTGAGGGTCTCGTTACGCAGTCTATGATTGGCCAGTTGTACCAGAGTGACAGTTGGATCTGACCTATAGTTTGATGATGGGAGTTGGACATTACCTTATCAGAGACAGCACAGTGTATCAGGAGTACATTGTACATCTGTAAATTGGAGCTACATGAGGATGGCATGTTTGATTTAGTATGGTGTGCCGATGCTGAGGTATGTGGGGTAAAATCAATTTGAAATGGCAAATAAAAGCTGATAAAACCATGTCATTTCACAAGATATGACTATATCTCACTCCTTCTTGTTGACTATTTCTTATAGAACATGTTTTATGGAATACAAGAAGACAATAAGACTTTACTGGCAACATTTGGAGGTTATCAAGACATTATGTCACGGGTAAAAGTGAATCCCCCTGTATCACCTCACCAGATAAATGTTGATTTCAGATTGTACTGGAAGATGTGTTCAGGGATGATACAAATATCTTGCTGAACTGAAGTGATAGGCCAGGCTGCCATGATTTATTTGTGAGTTATGAATGCACTGTGTGTTGATCAAGTCATTTTGAAAACTACACTGTTGGAGGTACTATTTGAGACTATGATCCTGACCTGTACTGTAGTGCGATTGTTGGAAAGAGGACTTTGATCCTGTACTGTTCGGTAGTGTGATTGGTGGAATAGGACTATGATCCTGTATTGTGCTGTACTGTGATTGGGGGAAAGAGGACTATGATTCTGTACTGTTCTGTACAGTGATTGGTGGAGGACTATGATCCTGTATTGTGCTGTAGTGTGATTGGTGGAGGAGGACAATGATCATGTACTGTGCAGTACTGTGATTGGTGGAAAGAGGACTATGATCCTGTACTGTACTGTTGTGTCATTGGTGGAATAGGATTATGATCCTGTACTGTGCTGTAGTGTGATTGGTGGAAAGAGGACAATGATCCTGTACTGTACTGTACTGTGATTGGTGGAGGTGGACTATGATCCTGTACTGTACTGTAGTGTGATTGGTGGAGGAGGACAATGATCATGTACTGTGCTGTACTGTGATTGATGGAAAGAGGAGAGCCCTGAGACAGAGATGGTCCACCTGCGCAATGAGGCTCACCTTGGAGTTCTTGCCTCCGCTCCGGGCGGACTGCAGAGAGTAGGTTCGCTGTACCACTTGCTCGGGGGTGGAGGGGGACTTGTCAGAGGAGTGGTCAGAGTGGCCCTTCTCCACCATGTTCTCACCAGGCTCCAGGCTCTGGGGCGTGGGTGAGCGTTTAGGACGCAAGACGGGCGAGCAAGCGGGCGTGCTCCTGTTGGAGTTACTGGCAGTGCTGGGGGTGAGAAAGAGACAGAGAGAGGGAGAGAGATAATTAATTTTACTTCTTAATTACAGCTGTGCTTTGGCAAAGTGGGTGGGGTTATATCCTGCCTGGTTGGCCCTGTCCGGGGGTATCGTCGAACAGGGCCACAGTGTCCCCCGACCCCCCCTGTCTCAGTCTCCAGTATCTATGCTGCAATAGTCTATGTACCAGGGGGCTAGGGTCCGTCGGTTATATCTGGTGTAATTCTCCTGTCTTATCTGGTGTCCTGTGTGAATTTAAGTATGCTAGTCGTGCTGCTTCTCCAGATTCAACTGTTCTGCCTGCGGCTAGGGAACCCTGACCTGTTCACCGGTCGTGCTATCTTGTCCTGGACCAGCTGTTTGTTTGTTTGTTTGTCTGTCTGTCTCTCTCTCTCTCTCTCTCTCAACCTCTCTCTCAACCTCTCTCTCAACCTCTCTCTCAACCTCTCTCTCAACCTCTCTCTCAACCTCTCTCTCAACCTCTGAATGCTCAGCTATGAAAAGCCAACTGACATTTACTCCTGAGGTACTGACCTGTTGCTCTCTCTACAACCACTCTGATTATTATTTGACCCTGCTGGTCAGCTATGAACGTTTGAACATCTTGAAGAACAATCTGCCCTTAAATGGCCATGTACTCTTATAATCTCCACCCGGCACAGCTAAGAGTGGACTGGCCACCTCTCAGAACCTGGTTCCTCTCTAGGTTACTTCCTAGGTTCCTGCCTTTCTAGGGAGTTTTTGCTAGCCACTGTGCTTCTACATCTGCATTGCTTGCTGTTTGGGGTTTTAGGCTGGGTTTCTGTATAGCACTTTGTGACATCTGCTGATGTAAAAAGGGCTTTATAAATACATTTGATTAATTGATTGATCATGAAACTACATATTCTGCACTGTTTGTGAATGTAGGGCTGGAGCAAAACCCATGACAAAAAAAATAACAGACATTACATTAATAACATTGAGGAACTAATTGTAGAACTCTTCAGTTCATTTAAATACCTTATTTAAATGTAAGCCATGCAAATTATGCAAATGTATTACCGTCACACAGGCAATGCTAGGCCTACTAGAGTAACATGCAAAGACTGAGGCCCATGCTTCCATTCATCCCCTGAGTGAGTAATCACGTTACATCACGGCAAATAGTCTTGAAAGCCACCCACTAACACAGTTAGTAACAGCAGCAGCTAGCCCACATAACCCAGAGACCAATAACAACAGCAGCTAGCCCACATAACCCAGAGACCAATAACAACAGCAGCAGCAGCTAGCCCACATAACCCAGAGACCAATAACAACAGCAGCTAGCCCACATAACCCAGAGACCGATAACAGCAGCAGCAGCAGCTAGCCCACATAACCCAGAGACCGATAACAGCAGCAGCAGCAGCTAGCCCACATAACCCAGAGACCAATAACAGCAGCAGCTAGCCCACATAACCCAGAGACCAATAACAGCAGCAGCTAGCCCACATAACCCAGAGACCAATAACAGCAGCAACTAGCCCACATAACCCAGAGACCAATAACAGCAGCAGCTAGCCCACATAACCCAGAGACCAATAACAGCAGCAGCTAGCCCACATAACCCAGAGACCAATAACAACAGCAGCTAGCCCACATAACCCAGAGACCGATAACAGCAGCAGCAGCAGCTAGCCCACATAACCCAGAGACCAATAACAGCAGCAGCTAGCCCACATAACCCAGAGACCGATAACAACAGCAGCAGCAGCTAGCCCACATAACCCAGAGACCAATAACAACAGCAGCAGCAGCTAGCCCACATAACCCAGAGACCAATAACAACAGCAGCAGCAGCTAGCCCACATAACCCAGAGACCAATAACAACAGCAGCAGCAGCTAGCCCACATAACCCAGAGACCAATAACAACAGCAGCTAGCCCACATAACCCAGAGACCAATAACAACAGCAGCAGCAGCTAGCCCACATAACCCAGAGACCAATAACAACAGCAGCTAGCCCACATAACCCAGAGACCAATAACAACAGCAGCAGCAGCTAGCCCACATAACCCAGAGACCAATAACAGCAGCAGCTAGCCCACATAACCCAGAGACCAATAACAACAGCAGCAGCAGCTAGCCCACATAACCCAGAGACCAATAACAACAGCAGCAGCAGCTAGCCCACATAACCCAGAGACCAATAACAACAGCAGCAGCAGCTAGCCCACATAACCCAGAGACCAATAACAACAGCAGCAGCAGCTAGCCCACATAACCCAGAGACCAATAACAACAGCAGCAGCAGCTAGCCCACATAACCCAGAGACCAATAACAACAGCAGCAGCAGCTAGCCCACATAACCCAGAGACCAATAACAACAGCAGCAGCAGCAGCTAGCCCACATAACCCAGAGACCAATAACAACAGCAGCAGCAGCTAGCCCACATAACCCAGAGACCAATAACAACAGCAGCAGCAGCTAGCACCAGAGAAAATAGCATGGTCAAAAACAGATCACATACTCTACATCAGTCATGAAGATTAGTGAAAACCATACGTCAGATAATGGATATCATATCCTACTGCTGCTTATTGAGATGAATGAACAACAAACTGCATCTTTAAAGAGCCAGGAGAAACCTTCCCCCGGGGTGTACGTGGAAATACACACTGAAAAAGGATCCTGCGGAAATATATAATTATACTTAATCCTCCTGACATTGACATTTAAACCTTTATCGGATAGCTTTTCTGCAATCCCATTTTCATGCTTTTCTAACTAATCTGGACAGATGAGAACAAGTCCATGAGCAGAGCCTAAGAGTAACAGGGACAGTTAAGCATCATGGTTATTATAATGTTGATATTCAGTTGAGTTATGGTGCAATAGTCAATTTGAACACAAGCTGAAAAGATTACCAGAGAACACTGTAGCAAGGACTACAGTGCTCTCTCTCTCTCTCTCTCTCTCTCTCTCTCTATCAATCTTTATCTATTCCATCTTCCGCCATCTCCAGCCTACCCAATGGCCTCTGCTTCTGACTCAGTCAAACTCACCTGCCTACGTTATAGATGAATGGATAGAGGTAGAGAAACATGCAGCACTAATAGAAGAGGAGGAGAGGACTGGAGGAGTGGAGAGGAGAGGAGGATTAGAGGAGTGGAGCGAGGGATGCTTCCCTTCCTGAACCACAGGTTAACCTGTTTATTATGTTCCGTCTCTGAGACCAGCCTGCACAGGTAACACCCCAAATGGCACCCTATTCCCTTGATAATGCACTGATTTTGGTCAACGGTAGTGCACTATATAAGGAACTGGGTGCCATTTCGGATGCACCCACAGAATCCCAGGGAGGCTCTGACTGCAGCCAGGATGGGCACTACTCACAATGAAGGCGGAGGTATCAAAAGGCCTAGCTGTCAATGATCTGTGTGGCTGGGCGCCGGACAGCCCCGGTTACTTGACGTGGCGTTATGCAAGCCCATTAAGTCATGGCCAGCCAATGGTGTATGTACCTCAAAGAAAAGAAGTGAAGCAATTATACCATTCTACTGTTTCAAAGAAGCCCTGCATGCAGCTTAGACTAAATCATAGTGAATAGTGCTGGTGGCCACTGTCTGCCTGTCTGCATGGATACATACCAGGTGCTCTGTACTCTGCAGTACCCAGAGCTGATCTCTCATCTAACTAATGGGATGGATGGATCATCAGCTCTGATAGAGTACATTGTGGTTACAAACAAATTATGTGGTGTTATGTGATAAGCAAAAGTGTGTTTGTGTAGACATACCTACTGCATAATACTTCAACATACAATCATAGACAATGATGATTCAGCATATGTTTGAGCATTTGTGAGTACAGGCCTATGTACCTGTATACAATGTGTATGTACTGGTATATGTCAATGTATGCATGTAAATCTGCACAGGATGTATATGAGTGTATATGAAATGTCTCACAAGCTGCCCTCATAATATGTAGTGTTGTGGTATCAGTGAATAATGCAGTGAGCTGGTACAAAGCAGAGGACACTGCTATTTCTCCTGCATGTTAATCAGTGTCTGAACCCAGAGTCTGTCTGAGATACACACACATTATGCAGGCACACACACACACACACACACACACACAACAGACACACACACCACACCACACCACACCCACACACACACACACACACACACACACACACACACACACACACACACACAGAAGTGTGCACGTACGCACCCACAGGACAGAGATGTACCTGGACGGACATTGACGCGGACACTGACACACATGCACACAAGCACACACAGAACAGTTCTCATATGCCAGTGGGCTGTGTGACACAAACACACACAGAACAGTTCTCATATGCCAGTGGGCTGTGTGACACAAACACACACAGAACAGTTCTCATATGCCAGTGGGCTGTGTGACACAAACACACACAGAACAGTTCTCATATGCCAGTGGGCTGTGTGACACAAACACACACAGAACAGTTCTCATATGCCAGTGGGCTGTGTGACACAAACACACACAGAACAGTTCTCATATGCCAGTGGGCTGTGTGACACAAACACACACAGAACAGTTCTCATATGCCAGTGGGCTGTGTGACACAAACACACACAGAACAGTTCTCATATGCCAGTGGGCTGTGTGACACAAACACACACAGAACAGTTCTCATATGCCAGTGGACTGTGTGACACAAACACACACAGAACAGTTCTCATATGCCAGTGGACTGTGTGAGCTGCATCATCTTTCATGTCACATCCTGGGTCAGTTACTAATGGTCTCACTCACTTGGCTTTCATCAGATCCACAGAAGCAGACAGAGTTAAGATGTGAGCTGAGCACACAGGACACCGTACTAGAACTACCCAGTCAGATATCTGCCAGTCATCCTCATCACCTTAACCCCATTATGGCCAGTCCACTCCATAAGTGTAATGGCTCTGACTGACCACAGGGTCATAATGATCACAGGCCCTGACACCTGCTGTCAGCTCTGTTCTCTGTCATCTGATTGGATAGAAGCCTATGTACCCATCTTTGAAATATTAATTATGAACGTAAGCCGACTAATATTGCACGCCTAGAGAGCCTAAACGCATTGAAGGTGTTTTTGATTTTGTTTTAGAACAGTGCAGCCAGTTATCATGAGCATTCAGAGTTGGATCACACGTCAATCAACATGTTAAAGGCAGCCCATAAACCCATAAATCCTCAGCATATAAATGGTTTGATCAGCTCATTCCCAGTAGTGTGTGTCTTTGCTCATTAGACAAGACCAGGTACACATGCCGCTAACATGTATGGTCAGACAAGAGAGTCATAGCCTTAGCCAAATCAAATGTTATCTGTCACATGCTTTGTAAACAACAGGTGTAGACTAACAGTGAAACGTTTAATTACGAGCCCTTCCCAACGATGCAGAAAGTAGAAAACACATACTACAATATACTACAATAGGTTACTTTGTGAACCAAACGTAACATGTGTGACAGGCCATTACACATTACTGTCAAGTTAATTGTCTCTCGTTTGTTCAGCACGAGAGGAGAGGACAGTTGCATGGGCGGTAAGAATGGCATCCTACTGCAGAACAATAGAGACAGCTGTTTCTGGATGTTGGCCTATACCTGAAGCTGACCCAGAACAATAACACAAAACATTAAAGTAGCTGCACCATTTGTATACAATGCCAAACCTTTATGACACACTTTCCAATACAACAACACTACATACTGTGTGAAGGAGGGTAATGGGTCGAAATGAATGAGCATAGAAGCCCTTTATTACCATGGGAACCCTTTGCATGCCACGGCAGGGGCTCCAAACACCACACCCTCCACTCCATGAAATGCCTTGTGTCGACTTGTGGTGGATGTGGTTATAATGACTCGTAAGAGAAAAAGATGTGGTTCTTATGACTAGTGAGAGACAATGCATTGTGAATTGTGGATAAAACCGCTAAAAAGCCTATACGGCTCCTCGCTCACACAATGAAGCACAACAAAGCACCTATATGAATATTGCTATAGCAACTGGGACTAGAGAGAATGTCTTTAAATATTCATAATATGCTTCTATATATAATCTACTGGGAAGAGACAGACCTTCTGTTGAGCTTGGCCTTTTAACTGGAAATAAGGGATTTGGAGAGGGAGGGAGAAACAACACTATCATGGCTGACTTTAATTGAGGACTGGGTAGAACTGGGTAGCCTGCACCTTTCCCGCTGCTACATTAGTATAATACTAAACGTGCCATCTAATGACATCGTTTGCATACTGTTTTGAAGCCTGGCCTCAGAACCATACAAAACATACAACACCTTATTTCTGAACACCTCCAAAAAGTATAATATGTAGTAATGTTCTAGTTACTTTAGACTGAAGCAAAAGTAGGGAGGTTGGTCGGGGAGAATGGATGAGCGTATACTGCAACCGTCTAGCAATCCAAAGGTTCAAGTCGCGTCAGTGACAATTGTAAAGTTTTAACTAACCCTTCCAGTAACCCTAATTCTAACCTTAACCCAATTCACCTAACCTGCTACATACATTCTTCTAACTTTTGTCATTAGTTCTCCTTGACACCAAAATAAATTCTCACTATAATTCTCCTCTGTTGTTATGAAGCAACAACTAACCTGGTCTCAGAGAAAGACATAATACTATGCGTTCTCCGCAATGTATGATAAGTTCATTCAAGCAACTCGCATGCTATTGTACAAACGGGTAAGACATATGATACCATTCGTACTCTCATTCCTAAGGTATTGTACAACCGCTATTCCATTCATAATGTAACCTAATGTAAAGTAATACATCATACTAAATACAGGGAACAGATTTATGTACAAAATCCTACAAATTGCCCTGAGACTAGATTGTGTGTGGAGATACAGTAGGTCCTTAAGGCAGGAAAGCAGCTGGGCTCATCTACATTACAGCACCAGAACCAATCACAGTCCTAATTGTATTGTATGTAAGATAAGGTTGATAAGAACATGGACTGAACATACTGCAGCAGAACGACAAAACAATGCACTTGGACTGCACATGGAACACAAATAGACCAAATATGGACCACACAAGCAAATGATGGTCAAAGAAAGAACACTGAGCAATAAGATGCAGGTTGAAAAGCATTATAATGACTTGGTAATCTACACATGCCCAGTGAGAAAAGCTAATCAGTCTGCTGGTGACACTTTGTTGCTGTCTTTTTGCAATGTGCTCTAAATCTCTGGGCTCAGGCTATCCAAACGGGGAGGGCAACGCTTCGCTTCACAATGCCCAGAGTTCCGGGCTGTTCCGAGGGGCCTTGTTCTCACTGCCGCTTTTGCTGACCCTGGAAAATACCCATCTGGCAATGGACCTTGTGCTTCACTGTGCTCCAAAGGGCAGGGGTGGACCGAGCTCAACGGCAACACACACACACACACACACACACACACACACACACACACAGTGCAAATGGCCTCTCAAATGTAGTACAAACAATTCACAGAGGTAAAATCCATATACTCCTACACACTCTAATCATGCATGAACCTAGCTTCAAACATCACATAAACACACCCACAAACATCCCATAAACACACCCACAAACATCCCATAAACACACCCACAAACATCACATAACATAAACACACCCACAAACATCCCATAAACACACCCACAAACATCCCATAAACACACCCACAAACATCCCATAAACACACCCACAAACATCACATAACATAAACACACCCACAAACATCACATAAACACACCCACAAACATCACATAAGCACAGCCCCACAATAAACACATTACCCTACTCCCAACACATCCCCAACTACCTACCTACCTACCTACCTACCTACCTACCTACCTACCTACCTACCTACCTACCTACCCATACACGCACGCACGTACACGCACACACGTTAAATCCTCTGGGGCCACAAAACTACAAGGCCACCATATCAAAGCCGATTGACTGTCCCAACTCCTCACCAGTCAATCATAGGCACAACAGCATCCTTTACATTGTTCACAAACATCCAGCCTCCGTTGGTTGCTGTGACGCACTCAAAAACCTCCATATCCTCATATAGAGAAAGGAGCAGCAAGGAGCTGTTCATCCAGCGGCTCATCTGAGCTCTCCTTCTCCTCCTCTCTCCCGGGAGAGAACAGAAAAAGAATAGAGAGAAGAGAAGAGAGAGAGCCCTGGGAGATTTCCTTTAGCAGGCTTAGGGCTCTGATCTCCTCCAGCCAGCGTGATCTCTTAATAACGAACTAAATTACGTCCCCGTGACAACACTTGCCAAACGGGACAAGAGGATCGCTGGGCTGTTGACTGACACTCCCCTTTCACCCCCACCCCCATCTGCATCTTCAGCACTGGAATGCAGCAGAAGTGTGTCTGTCTTTCTGCATGCAGACAGGCAGGCTGCTCTCTCCCTCCCCACTAACCTGGTAGCCATGTAGACCCAGCTCCGATGCAATCAGCCCCTTTTCAAGCCAAGGCTTCATTCAACCAGCGGGAGCCGCAGACGGGGGAAAAGAGGAGGGACAGGAGGATGAGGGGAAGGGGGGAGGATGGGTTCCAGAGCATGCCAGGAGGATGAGAGGAAGCAGAGACAAGAGAGAGCGCAGAGCGATCCCTTTGGAGAGTGTACTGAGGCTAGTGCACAGCCTATTTCTATCTCTCTGTTTCTATCTATCTGAGTCTGCTCCCTCCCTGCCTGCCTCCCTCCCAGACTCCCCTCTCTCCTGTTCCCCTTGCGTTTTTCAGCTCTTCCGTTCACCTGACTGGTGCGTCCGCTATGTCTGTATCCAAGCAAGGGTGTTCTCGATTCTCACAATCGCTAGTTTGATCCAATATTCACAGGCACACACAAAGTAAAAGTCTGAGGGAGAAACGGTGGCAGAGAGGGTCTGAGGGAGGGAGAGGGAGAGAGGGACAGAGAGTCTGAGGAAGGGAGAGGGAGAGAGGGACAGAGAGTCCGAGGGAGGGAGAGGGACAGAGAGTCCGAGGGAGAGAGGGAGAGCGAGTCTGAGGGAGGGAAAGGCTTTGCATTCTGCCACTGCTTGGTGCTCTGAGCCTGCTGGCCACTCAATTATTCATGCTGTTCATGAAGGGAGGGGCTGATATCACTGGCCTCTCCTGAATTATACAACCAATCCCCAGAAGGCCCATTACACCCCAGAGAACACTGATATAACATTTACAACAAACATACAATACAGCCCATACATCCACACCCACCTACAAACCAAGGTGTAAGAAAAGTAAGAACTAGGCCATTTCTAATTGTGAAATGTGTTTACCTCAATAGACAATACAAGCTTCTCATTCAATTCTCGTAAGCATCTATTTACAAGGTGTTTAGTAATTTTCAGGTTAACACTTTAATCTCACAACATACAGTGGACTCAATATTTCAGTTGCCATAGTTGCCTCCATCACCACCAATAGCTGGTGTAATAAAAAGAGGAAACAATTGAATACTTGAGATATTACGCTGGCGTATGGACCATAAATCTAATGGTCTAATGCCGCCTACAGACCTGAAGCCATATGTCAAACTGCACTTCAAAGACGGTTCCATTTACACTTTGTCATTAGTCATTCTGTTGCAGTGAAACAAATGCTTGCTATAGTTATTTTCACTGGCCTTTGCATTTGAAGTTACCTCTTTAAATACTGTCATCCTCATGACTCTCTAAGAAAATGTTGTTTTAAGTTGGCAAAAAGGTAATTTCACTTCAGTAGACTACATAGGCCTACCTAGCTTCACATAGGCTGCATTTACAAAGGCAGCCCAATTTTTCCACTAATTGGTATTTTGACCAATCACATCAGATCTTTTCACTGCAGATCTTTTTCAGAGGTGATTTGATTAGTGAAAAAAAAAGATCAGAATTGAGGTGCCTGTGTAAACATGGCCATAATGAACTTGAGTGGTTCCTCAAGATAGAGAGCATGTAAAAATCCACAGGCGAAGTTGTGATTTATGCTTTTTTTCTCCAAAGCCTATTAAGGAGGTGTATGCTGCCTGGATACAACATCCCACTAAGTCCATCAGGTCGAGCGGAAAACTTCCCCCACGGGTTCACCCAAAAATAACTTATCCAAGGTGGTGGAAACTCTATGTCCAAAGTTGGGTCACTCACATAGCCTAAATGCTGATGTGAAGTGGATTAAACACCTAACCTTCTCATGCTACTAAATTTGAAAGCTGCATACACAAGAATCTCTTGAAGATATCAAAAAGACCCCTTTGTCAACTTTGTACTAACATAGTACAGCATCAGACATACTACAATGATACGCCCCATATTAATACATGTCACACTTCTGATTTAGATTCAGTTTCATGTAAAGAAAACCTGAGTTCTGGTGCTGGAAAGAACTGACTCTGTGGGTGCTCTGGCTAGTGCTGTGGGACAAGGGCCCAGTCTCTCCCTGCTTTTTTTTGCTCTCATTGTTGTGCACCCAGGGGAGACCCAGATGGCACAACTGACCAACGTTGAGAGAAACACTAAGACGTGGGTAGTATATGGGGTCCATAGGATTAGCTAGATGGCTAAATGGCCTGTTCTGCTCCAGGCCTGGTTTACTACTAGTCCCACACGGGTTAGTATTGCGTTCTTTTAAGACCCTGTGCCAACAACCGCCCAATGTTGAAAGTCTCTGTTCTGTTCCGACTTTCTGGGCCAAAGGGCTGTTTACACCATTGCCATGGCAACCCCGATGCAGCATTGCATAGCTGTGTTTGGCCATGCGGTTTCCAGGGCGACAAGCCATTTGTGTGTGTTGCCGCCACTCTTGAAGTGGGACACCAGAGAAAGACAGTGAGAGAGAGAGAAGGGGGTGGGGGGATGGACCGCCTCACAATCAGATATTTAGCCTGTCAATGGGTGTTGGGACACATTAGGATAGCAGTCACACACTGGGTTATCTACTGGCATGATGTTTTAAAGTGCACTTTGCTGGGGGACTGCAAGCCGTGTTGCACAGCCTCCAAAGTGACAGCAGCATCCTCTGAGCATGGATCGATGTGCTTTCCTCTGGGGTTAGAACTGTGAAACTACCACTGTATATCCGTCCCTGCTCCCCTGCTTTGAGAGCCACTTGGGGACAGACAGACAGCGTGCTTGGGGCTGTGGGGGCCAGGGTCACTGAGCGGTGACAAGAGGGAGAGGAAACAGGCTGCCAACAGGACAAAGCCCTCCACGGGACACACGGCATGGCACCAACGGCCGACGGGACAGGGACAGTGCCATCTGGCGAGGACGTGGCAGAAGCAGGTCTCTGGGCATGGGAGTGGTGAGGAGGGTTGATTGTGACAGGCATGACTGACTGGGGGAGGGGGTTATTTCTTTATTTGGGCCCCAATTTACTGATGTACCCGTAGAAGTCTGACCACTATAGGGAGCCACTGTGATCAAGTCAATACTTCATGTACCTGTACACCCAGCTACTGTATTACAGTATGACTAGTCTGAGGTGAGTGATTTTATCTAGAAGGAATCATACTAATACATCGAAATAACCTGATATGGAAAAAACACAATTAACTATTTGAAATTATGCTGTAAATCTTTGAAAATTATAATAAAAACATTGAAAAGAGAAACACAATGCCTCAATATAAGGGTAATTCAATTCACATTTCGTGCTTTCCAAAAACATGCAGAGTGGGGTTGTAAACGGCAAAATGTACATTCTGCCTTTATCAGCTGACCTATGACAAATCAAAACCTGACATATGCCTTTTATCTGGAGAGAGAATGGTTATATTAAAAACTGCTTCATAATCACCAGGCACTCAAAAAAACTCTCACTCTCTCTCTGTCTTGTAAAAGGCAGATAGGCAGCTGTGATCACGTATGGTGATATTAGAAAGTGTTTTTTTTTACTATGCTTTTGGTCCCACGGGGGACCAGTTCGGAAGAAAAAAAAATGTATGAAATGTATGCATTCACTACTGTAAGTCGCTCTGGATAAGAGCGCCTGCTAAATGACTAAAATGTAAATGTAAAATGTAAAAAGCTTAATGGAAAACGGACAGACGATGTGCACTGTGTACGCCTGGCTGTTCCTAAATAACACGGCTCACGGTACGTTAATGACGAGGTGCAAGGCCCTGTGTGAATACAGGAGGAGTGTTAACACTGTAGACTAAATGCTCTCAGCTTCTGTTTGCACTCAACTGCCCCGGCCTCACTCCATACTATATACATCATACAACAGGCTTGTTCAATAACCATTCAGCCTATATAAAGAAGAGCCACAGCCTTTAGCACAGTGTCCCCTGCTTTCTGATATATCCGTTTTCCTCCCACAGGAATATTGGAAAGCTTGGATACAAAGGTGTGAGAATATGATGCAGAAAATGGTTGTCAAACCATGCAGAGATGGCACATAGTTTTCACAGGATGTGTCTTAGCCAGAATCCACCTCCTCTTGAATGACAGTCGATCCAATAAAAAACCCAAAGCTGAGATACAGTCATCACCATCCCTTCTTAGACATAAATCAACAGATAAGGGCTGTACTATCCCATTGCCAATGCCAGCAATCAAACACACAAAGTACTTATACTATGTTGAAGCAAAATATGGCCAGATAGTTATGATATGATAGGACCATGCCTCAGGACTACCTGGCTTGATGACTCCTTGCTGTCCCCAGTTCACCTGGCCGTGCTGCTGCTCCAGTTCCAACTGTTCTGCCTGCAGCTATGGAACTCTGACCTGTTCACCGGACGTGCTACCTGTCCCAGACCTGCTGTCCCAGACCTGCTGGAACCCTGACCTGTTCACCGGACGTGCTACCTGTCCCAGACCTGCTGTTTTCAACTCTCTAGAGACAGCAGGAGCGGTAGAGATACTCTCAAAGATCGGCTATGAAAAAGCCAATTGACACTTACCCTTGTGTTACTGACTTGTTGCACCCTCGACAACTACTATGATTATTATTATTTGACCATGCTGGTCATTTATGAACATTTGAACATCTTGGCCATGTGCTGTTATAATCTCCACCCGGCACAGCCAGAAGAGGACTGGCCACCCCTCATAGCCTGGTTCCTCTCTAGGTTTCTTCCTAGGTTTTGGCCTTTCTAGGGAGTTTTTCCTAGCCACCGTGCTTCAACACCTGCATTGCTTGCTGTTTGGGGTTTTAGGCTGGGTTTCTGTACAGCACTTTGATATATCAGCTGATGTAAGAAGGGCTATATAAATACATTTGATTTGATTGTTGTTTTGCAGGTTTGTATTGATCATGATAGGATGATACAGTAGGTGCATCTCTGAGCACTGACGAGCACTTACGAACTTGTTTCATTTGACCATAATTGGATCAAAAGAAGCTAAGAAACTAAAACATATCAACCTTCAGATTATATTGCATTATGTTCCTAGTCTATGGTGCTTGTCTATGTCACATAAATTAACAGCATCATGTTATTACATTATCCTTGTTATGTTATGTATTACATCCGTCATGTCCCATAAATGATCAAATAATCCACTAAAATAAATACTGAAATACGATTACTAAGTATTACATCAGGGTGCTGGATATACTGGGAAAGCAGGTTTCTGGATCTAAAAGGGGCTTAGATGGTGAGCGTGGCAGGGGATGTTGCAATGGGAGCGGTTGACCATCGGTGCGGCTGACTTTTAGAGAACATTTTAGAGGCCCCCATCTTGGTGGTGTCGAGAAATGTAAGGTAATTTTTGCCGATTTCCTGCAATTTATACACATTTCTCCATGGAGCATAAAGACATTTTTTGCAGTTTTAGAGCAAATTTTCTGCAAATTTAACACATTTCGTCAAGGATCTGAGAGCTAACTTCCTACATATTCTATGCATTGAGCCATGGCTCATGCTGTGTCATTGCTCAAACCAAACAACAAAATCAATACTGCTAAATTCATTTTTTTTGGAATGTTCAATTCTCCCTGACTGTGGAGCATTTATTTTGGTATCTTTTCTACATACCTTGTATCTGGTTTTAGTCCTTTAAATTTACACTGAAAATGTTATTCCATCGCGAAAATTTAAAATAATAAAAAAATATATATACAGTACCAGTCAAAGGTTTGGACACACCTACTCATTCAAGTTTTTTTTATTTTTTTTATAGTGTTGAAGACATCAACACAATGAAATAACACATATGGAATCATGTAGCAACCAAAAAAGTGTTAAATAAATCAAAATTCATTGACATTTACATTTCAGTCATTTAGCAGATGCTCTTATCCAGAGCGACTTACATTTTATATTTGAGATTCCTCAAAGTAGCCACCCTTTGCCTTGATGACAGCTTTGTACACTCTTGGCATTCTCTCAACCAGCTTCAGGAGGTAGTCATCTGGAATGCATTTCAATTAATAGGTATGCCTTGTTAAAAGTGAATTTGTGGAATTTCTTTCCTTCGTAATGTGCCAATCAGTTGTGTTGTGACAAGGTAGAGATGGTATACAGAAGATAGCCCTATTTGGTAAAAGACCAAGTCCCTATTATGGCAAGAACAGCTCAAATAAGCAAAGAGAAATGACAGTCCATCATTACTTTAAGACATGAAGGTCAGTCAATGTGGAACATTTCAAGAACATTGAAAGTTTCTTCAAGTGCAGTCGCAAAAACCATCAAGTGCTATGATGAAACTGGCTCTCATGAGGACAGCCACAGGAAAGGAAGATCCAGAGTTACCAGCCTCAGAAATTGGCAATTAACTGCACTTCAGATTGCACAGATTTCAAGTGACAGACACATCTCAACATCAACTGTTTAGAGGAGACTGCGTGACTCAGGCCTTCTTGGTCGAATTGGTACAAAGAAACCAGTACTAAAGGACACCAATATTAATAAGAGACTTACTTGGGCCAAGAAACATAAGTAATGGTCATTAGACCAGTGGAAATCTGTCCTTTGGTCTGATGAGTCCAAATCTGAGATTTTTGGTTCCAACTGCCATGTCTTTGTGAGACGCAGAGTAGGTGAACGGATGATTTCTGCATGTATGGTTCCCACTGTAAAGCATGGAGAAGGAGGTGTGATTGTGCTTTGCTGGTGACACTGTCTGTGATTTATTTAGAATTCAAGGCACTTAACCAGCATGGCTATCACAGCATTCTGCAGCGATACACCATACCATCTGGTTTGCGCTTAGTGAGACTATCATTTGTTTTTCAAACAGGAAAATGACCCAAAACACACATCCAGGCTGTGTAAGGGCTATTTGACCAAGGAGAGTGATGGAGTACTGAATCAAATGACCTGGACTCCACAATCACCCGACTTCAACCCAATTGAAATGATTTGGAATGAGTTTGACCGCAGAGTGAAGGAAAAGGAGCCAACAAGTGCTCAGCATATGTGGGAACTCCTTCAAGACTGTTGGAAAAGCATTTCAGATGACTACCTCATGAAGCTGGTTGAGAGAATGCAAAGCGGTCATCAAGGCAAAGATTAGCTACTTTGAAGAATCTAAAATCAAAAATATATTTTGATTTGTTTAACACTTTTTTGGTTACTACATGATTCAATATGTGTTATTTTATAGTTTTGATGTCTTCACAATTATTCTACAATGTAGAAAATAGTATGAATAAAGAAAAACCCTTGAATGAGTAGGTGTGTCCAAACTTTTGACTGGTACTGTACATATATATCATTTTTTACATTGTTTGGACTTAGGCGACCTGAAAAAACGCTTAGTCGGCCCGCCCAAGGATTTCAATGTCAGAAATATCGCTGTGAAGCTCAGACAGCGCCGTAGGGAAGCTTATAAAGAACGGAGATGACAACAGGCAACTTGGAGAAAATATGGTGAATACAGAGACAGAGACAGAAAGAGAGACAGAAAGAGAGAGACAGAAAGAGAGAGACAGAAAGAGAGAGAGAGAGAGAGAGAGAGAGAGAGAGAGAGAGGGGGGATTTTGTCCTGAAATTCTGGCACACCCAGGCCACTTTGCAGTTGTTGTTTTCACAGCAAGTGGAAAGAGAGATAGAGTGTGTCTGTGTATGCAAGTATTAGGGGATAGAGGAAATTGTCCAGCGTTTTCCCACGTGTTGGATGCTTCCATCGGAATCATTACGAAACATACAAATTCATCTTTCCACATTAAAGTTACCATGAAACTGGCCTTACTGAATAATACAGAGACATTTTGTTTATAAGGGCCTTTCTTCATCCCTTACGGCTTTTACATCTTCATCCCCATCTTGGTGCAGCCCGGGTCAGGGAGCCTCCATTGTTATGTCACTGTGAAAATAACCCTGCAGAACATGTCCCTGTAGGAAGGCAAGGCAGCACTGTATACATTACTAGTTGTGTGTGTGAGAGAGAGAGAGGTTATGGGACTGCCTATATGAACAGGAGGATGGGGGCTCTGCCCTGCAGTGTGCTACTTATCTGTTCTGAAGTGCCCAGAACAAAACTACAGGCAAATACTACAGTCCACTCTGAGTGTGAGTGTTTGGTCCACATGATAAAGGAATTGCCTTTACGTGTACACAGGGCTCTCTCCCTCGCTAGTGATGCCATCCGCCTGAGTGTATGTTTGTTTGTGTGTTGTGAGTTAGCCCACATTATGGATATGCAGCACGGTCTCTCTCTCTCTCTCTTTCAATTTCAATTTAAGGGGTTTTATTGGCATGGGAAACATATGTTTAGATTGCCAAAGCAAGTGAAATTGATAATAAAGAAAAGCGAAATAAACAATAAGAAATGAACAGTAAACATTACACTCACAAAAGTTCCAAATGAATAAAGACATTTCAAATGTCATATTATGTCTATATACAGTGTTGTAATGATATGCAAATAGTTAAAGTACAAAAGGGAAAATAAATATGTGTCTCTAATATGGCCATACATTTGGCAGGACGTTAGGAAGTGCACTCTCTCTTTCTGCCTCTCATTCTCTTTCTCTCAGATCCCACTGCAGATGACAGCTGAACTTGCCGGGTCCCTACTGAGCATGCTCCGCTCTGCTACCTCCCTCCCGCCCTCTTCCGTCCTCCCACCTCTTCCCTAGATGGCCCACTCAGTCGCTCTCCAGCATGAACCAGGCTGCATGGTCCTGGAGCTTTAGAGGGGTAGAGGGAATTGCTGGGGGTCATGTGCCGCAGGAAAGTGACCTCTCAGTGGGGTCGCTGAAGTGTTTACCCCCCAGGGCCATGCTGGATGTGCATGAGAAAGGTATTAGGGGGACCTATTGCAGTTGTTTCACGCTTCATCTTGTCAGACCCAGAGGTAATCAGTGTCAGCAGCTAGACCGCTTAATCTGTTAATACAGGGCACATACTGTATTGTGCACTGGGGTATTCAGTGTGTGTGTGTGTGTGTGTGTGTGTGTGTGTGTGTGTGTGTGTGTGTGTGTGTGTGTGTGTGTGTGTGTGAACATATTTTGTGAGAGTGTTGTCATGTTTTGACATGGGTCTTGTTGGCAATATCTGGATGTTCTTTTCACAACACATTGAGACATTAACAGTATTATAGACAGGGAGGAGAGGAAGCAATATCACTTCCTGAAGCTACAGGGCATTAGTGTCAAAGGCCATTCTCCATGCCCCCTTAATGACAATAACACTCTCCAAACACAATAGGCAACTAAATCACAGGCACTGGGTCAGAGTGCATCACATTCCCCACTGTAATCGCCTTAAAGAGGGCATGCATTACACCTCATTAAGACAGCTAATGCAGCTATCACTAATGGTAACCACTCTCCATGTCTGTTACCAGCCACAACCCAGACCTTTACTGACTTTCTAGTTTATTACACTAGACAGGCAGAATTACAGCAGAATACATATGACACAAATTCAATCATGTTTATTCATTATACTAATATGTTAGTGGGATTCATTAGGAAATTATGTGTTGTAACAAAACACTTGTCAACACTAGGCCTACTTAGATTGCCAGCTAAATGACGTTGTTTCATTTTAACGTCTCTGATGCACCTCCCTTGTGAGAAAGAGCGAGTTTAAGAAGCAAGCAAGGGTTTTGAGAAAGGAAGAAAGGAGGGAGGGGGTGAGACAGGGTGTGAAAGGAGGGTGAGATCATGTTAACGCTCTGGTGACCAGAACAAACCCTGGCAGACCCAGTCACACAGTCACACTTTAGTCACTGTTACCAACCGGCTACCACCCAATACTCAACCCTGCACCTTAGAGACCTATGTACACTGTACACTGTGTGCACTGTAGCTTCGGGAAGTGATATACAGTGGCTTGCAAAAGTATTCACCCCCTTGACATTTTTCCTGTTATGTTGCCTTAAAACCTGGAATTAAAATACATTTTTGGGGGGTTTGTATCATTTGATTTACACAACATGCCTACCACTTTGAAGATACAAAATATTTTTTATTGTGAAATAAACAAGAAACAAGAAATAAGACCAAAAAACTGAAAACTTGATCGTGCATAACTATTCAAACCCCCAAAGTCAATACTTAGTACAGACAACTTTTGCAGCAATTACAGCTGCAAGTGTCTTGGGTTATGTCTCTATAAGCTTGGCACATCAAGGCACTGGGATTTTTGCCCATTCTTCAAGGAAAAACTGCTCCAGCTGCTTCAAGTTGGATGGGTTCCGCTGGTGTACAGTAATATTTAAGTCATACCACAGATTCTCAATTGGATTGAGGTCTGGGCTTTGACTAGGCCATTCCAAGACATTTAAATGTTTCCCCTTAAACCGCTCAAGTGTTACTTTAGCAGTATGCTTAGGGTCATTGTCCTGCTGGAAGGTGAACCTCCGTCCCAGTCTCAAATCTCTGGAAGACTGAAACAGATTTCCTTCAAGAATTTCCCTGTATTTAGCGCCATCCATCATTCCTTAAATTCTGACCAGTTTTCCAGTACCTGCCGATGAAAATCATCCCCACAGCATGATGCTGCCACCACCATGCTTCACTGGGGATGGTATTCTCGGGGTGATGAGAGGTGTTGGGGTTGCGCCAGACATAGCGTTTTCCTTGATGGCCAAAAAGCTAAATTTTAGTCTCATCTGACCAGAGTACCTTCTTCCATATGTTTGTAGAGTCTCCCACATGCCTTTTGGCAAACACCAAACATGTTTGCTTATTTTTTTCTTTAAGCAATGGCTTTTTTCTGGCCACTCTTCCGTAAAGCCCTGCTCTGTGGAGTGTACGGCTTAAAGTGATCCTATGGACAGATACTCCAATCTTTGCTGTGGAGCTTTGCAGCTCCTTCAAGGTTATGTTTGGTCTCTTTGTTGCCTCTCTGATTACTGCCCTCCTTGCCTGGTCTATGAGATTTGGTGGGCGGCACTCTCTTGGCAGGTTTGTTGTGTTGCCATATTCTTTCCATTTTTTAATAACGAATTTAATGGTGCTCCATGGGATGTTCAAAGTTTCGGATATTGTTTATTACCCAACCCTGATCTGTACTTCTCCACAACTTTGTACCTTTGCTTCATAGCAAAGGGGGTGAATACATATACGCAAACCACCTTTAATTTTATTTTATTTTTTTTTACTTCACCAATTTGGACTATTTTGTGTATGTCCATCACATGAAATCCAAATATAAATCCATTTAAATGGCAGGTTGTATTGCAACAATATAGGAAAAACGCCAAGAGGGATGAATACTTTTGCAAGGCACTTTAGCTTCCTCTCCTCCCTATCTATAATACTGTTAATGTCTCAATGTGTTGTGAAAAGAACATCCAGATATTGCCAACACGACCCATGGCAAAACATGTCAACACATAAACACAACATATAAAATGTTGGTCCCATGTTTCATGAGCTGAAATGAAAGATCCCAGAATTATTCCATATGCACAAAAACCTTATTTCTCTCAAATTCTGTGCACAAATTTGTTTCAATCCTGTTAGTGAGCAGTTCTCCTTTGCCAAGATAATCCATCCACCTGACAGGTGTGGCATATCAATAAGCTGATTAAACGGCATGATCATCACACAGGTGCACCTTGTGCTGGGGACAATAAAAGGCCACTCTAAATTGTGCAGTTGTGTCACACAACACAATGCCAAAGATGTCAAAAAGTTTGAGGGAGCATGCAATTGACATGCTGACTGCAGGAATGTCCACTAGAGCTGTTGCCAGGAAATGTTATGTTCATTTCTCTACCATAAGCCAACATTGTTTTAGAGTATTTGGCAGTACGTCCAACCGGCCTCACAACCGCCGACCCCGTGTATGGTGACGTGTGGGCAAGCGGTATGCTGATGTCAACGTTGCAAACTGAGTGCCCCATGGTGGCGGTGGGGTTATGGTATAGGCAGGCATAAGCTACGGACAACGAACACAATTGCATTTTATCGATTGCAACTTCAATGCACAGCGATACCGTGACAAGATCTTGAGGCCATTCATCCGCTGCCATCACCTCATGTTTCAGCATGATAATGCACCACTCCATGTCACAAGGATCTGTACACAATTCCTGGAAGCTGTCCAGTTCTACCATGGCCTGCATACTCACCAGACATGTCACCCATCGAGCAGCGTGTTCCAGTTCCCACCAATATCCAGCAACTTCACACAGCCATTGAAGAGGAGTGGAGCAACATTCCACAGGCCACATTCAACAGCCTGATCAACTCTATGCGAAGGAGATGTGTCGTACTGCAAGAGGCAAATGGTGGTCACACCAGATACTGACTGGTTTTTTGATCCACACCCCTCTACCTTTTTTTAAGGGATTTGTGACCAACAGATGCATACCTGTATTCCCAGTCATGTGAAATGGTTACATACTTTTTTACCCACTTCACATGTATATACTGTATTCTAGTCATGGTTCATCCTATATAACTACTGCTGTACACACCTTTTCTATAAACATACTGTCTATAGACACCATCATATATATACTTTATTAATTTATATTTCGGACTCTGACACTGCTCGTTCTAATATTTCTATATTTCTTAATTCCTTTCTTTTTATTTTGGGGATTGTTAGGTATTACTGCACTGTTGGAGCTAGGAACACAAGCATTTCGCTACACCCGCGAGAACATCTGCTTTTGATCAATAACATTTGATTTGATTTGACAAAGCAAGGACAGAAGACATTGTTTATAGCTTTAGTGCCCGTTCTGACCCTCGTGTGCTATAGCTGATTCAGAACAATAGAACAGTGAGGTGGTCATCGACTCAGATTAACTCACCCAGCAGGATAATACTTTACTCATGCCCAGCTCCTTTATGGACAACCAAAGAGAAAGATTAACCACTACCAAAGAGGAATACTTCAGGTCCCAGAAAAACAATACCCAGAGAGCCACTGGGCTACACAGTAACAGAGTGACACAAATTACCATGTCTTCCACTCCACATGATGTTTCCGGGAAACCAGCATAATTTTCAGCAATGACACATCACATTTTCTCTTGCTCAGTGTCTTTGGATACAAATTGACATGAGTGGTTATTGTTTCCATGACTGTGTGTGAAGACAGCTTTCGTGAACCAATGATGACGCAAAACCTCTTGTGGCTCTAACAATGTAATCAGAGTAATGAATGTAATCAATGGCATTGGCCATCTATGGGCATGCATGGAGGAGGAAGCTCAGGTGGCCATTTTACGGTCTGTGATGTTTTTAGGGCTGTTATGTCTGGTTTTCTGCACGTTGTTGTGGCAAAGTCACTACTTACTTTTTAATTTATTTTGACTAGTTAGTTTTATCCAGTGATCTTTTGATGTTGAGATGATTTCAGCTCTTGCTGTTCTTCTGCACTGTACAGAATGCAACAGGAGAATTCTGTGGAGGTTTCTCTGTGAGGCTGAGGCTCCAGTGCAGAGAGAGAGACTATAAGGAGACCACTGACCTGCAAAATCACTAACCTGACCCTATAAAATATCGGTTTGCAGGTCAGGAGTGTCTGTATAGCCTTTTCCCTGTCAGGCAGCCTAGATCTGACCCTGCGACAGATGTGTCCCTCTCATCAACACCCACTGCTGACTGCATTACACTAGCAGCAACACTGACTATTAACGGTTTGTGTCAGTTATCATCAGCTCTATCACAGGAATTTAGAACTGTATCAATATAAATACAAACAATTTTCAGTCTCCTTGACTGAACAAGAGACACTTGTTGTCTATTGGCTGTGACGACGGACAGAGAAAGAGACAACAGATCACAACAGACTTCACAACAGAACACCTGTTTTTCTTCTCTCCTTGTGCATGGTGGGGTCAAATGGAGGTGGTAGCAAGTGATGTGACAAACAAGTTTTAGGTTGCAGTGAACAGCAGCAGTGTTCTGCCACAGTAAGAGATGGGTTAGTGCTATCCGGGATTCTCGGGACATCCCTACCCTAAACCCTAACCCTAACCCCTACCCTTACCCTAACCATAACCCTTACCAACATGCATTGGTCAAAACTAAAGTCACATTGTCAAAACTCTTCACACAGTCAGCGAAACAGAAGTGTATGTGGACCAACCACATTCTCCGAAATCCATTAACTCTTTTCTCATTCATACTCCACCACCTGCAAAACTTTATATTTGCAGCACGTTTTCAAATGCTAACACACTGTTTCCAAAACTGTTAAAAACACATTCAAAACTGAGTGATGGCTAATGTTGTGCATTTCTGCAGTAACCAGATTGAAACATATAGAAAATCTCAGCAGAATATTTATTCATTCCAAACCCAGCTGATTGCAATTTCAGCTGAAAGCCTACCCAAGTGTCCAGTTTTTATTCTCGTTACCAAACAGACAAAAGAGGAAGGCTTCGGGATGATTTAGTTTGAAGCAAATTGCTGCATTTCTGATTCATTCTTGTTACATATACTTCAGTACAGTCAATAAAGTGAAAAGGTGTTATTCTTATTCTATAATGAAATACAGATTAATGTGAAAAATCATTCAAACTTCAAAGACAAAAGTTCATAATTTATGTAATGCTCCCTGTTAGTGTTTTTTAGATCAGTGTGTTATGAGTGACAATGTATGCTTTCTGAGTGAGAATTGTTTCCAATGTTATAGTCGAACGAGATTATTTTGAGACATGTATGAAGTGTTTTGTTGGTGTGAGTGTGTTTTGGAGGTGAGATTAACTGTTTGGACAAGATGCATGTTGGTAATGCAGACTGTGTGAAGAGTTTTGAAAAAGTGGCTTCAGTATTGACCGACGCTTGTTAGCAATTGAAGGATACTGTTTAGACTTTTCCCGTGAGAGCTGTGCTCCCGTACCATTGCAGTATATCAATGACTCAACCCAAGTGCGGCCCTGAACGCTAAAAATAGTGTCAGCTGTGCTTGTTCCAGGAAGTGATGTCATATGGTGTGCTGAGGACTAGGGGATTGTGTACTGCTCTCATCAGGTTTAGTCAGCATTTTATTACATTCTGTATGGATTTTGTTTGGCTGTGACCTCATTGGTGATGCTCATAGGCCTGTCTGTAACTACAGTATTGTATTTAGAGTACTGTACCCACTACTTGTCCCTGACTTCCTCCTTCAATACTTATTCATCATTGCAGTGGACATGCACGTAACTGTACTAAATGAGGGATACAAAGTATATTGAAAGCAGTTGCTTCCACACAGGTGTGGTTCTTGAGTTAATTAAGCAATTAATACATCCCATCATGCTTAGGGTCATGTAGAAAAATAACCAGTTGCCCATTATTTTGGCTACGAAGTGACTTTGAAAGAGGGGTCTCAAAGGAGCATAAGAGGTTTAAAGGGTGTGTGTTTCTCAGTCACCAGATCTCAACCCAATCAAACACTTATGGGAGATTCTGGAGCGCCTGAGACAGTATTTTCCACCACCATCAACAAAACACCAAATGATGGAATTTCTTGTGGAAGAATGGTGTTGCATCCCTCCAATAGAGTTCCAGACACTTGTAGAACCTATGCCAAGGAGCATTGAAGCTATTCTGGTGGATCTGGCGGAGAGGTGGGCCAACGCCCTATTTAAGACACATTATGTTGGTGTTTCCTTTATTTTGGAAGTTACCTGTACATATGAACCAAGTTATTGTTACTCATTGTGTATTTATTCCTGTTAATATTTTTCTATTTTTCTCTCTGCATTGTTGGGAGGGGCCTGTAAATAAGTGTTTCACTGTTAGTCTACACCTGTTGTTTACGAAACATGTGACCAACAATTTTATTTTATTTGATTGTGCCTTTCCTCTAATAAAGCTGGGAAACTCATAATTTCATAAACTCATAATATGGTCAAGACAACAAGCACCAGACTGACATTATTAATACACCCCCCTACTCTTTAATACAAAGTTAAACAGTCAATTGCACATTCGTGTATTAGGTCCTTTCCAAATGGATAAAACTGTACACAACAGTGATGCCTGCTGAGTGTAGTCACAGCATTATGATGTAACCTTCACCCTCTATTCTCATAACAACTGAATGCCCATGTGCATGCATGATGAGATCAACTTCAGCTTCAGGCCTCTTATCTGTTTATAGCTCTGTGTTCAGATGCAAACCACTGGAGGCGAGCAACCCCATCTGTGTCCTTACAAACCTTTGTCCTTACAAACCACGCTCTGAATTTCCTGGTGGAGGATGGTATTATTAAGGTCGAGGCTGCCCCCCCAGGGCACCTCTTCCCCATAGCTAAACAACCTTATAAAGTTATTTGCATAGTTTGAGAAACAGACGCCTTACAAGTCCTCAACTGGCAGCTTCATTAAATAGTTCCCGCGTCAACAGTGAAGAGGCGACTTCGGGATGCTGGCCTTCCAGGCAGAGTTGCAAAGAAAAAGCCATATCTCAGACTGGCCAATAAAAAGAAAAGATTAAGATGGGCAAAATAACACAGACACTGGACAGAGGAACTCTGCCTAGAAGGCCAGCATCCCTGAGTCGCCACTTCACTGTTGACGTTGAGACGGGTGTTTTGCGGGCACTATTTAATGAAGCTGCCAGTTGAGGATTTGAGGCGTCTGTTTCTCAAACAAGACATTCTAATGTACTTGTCCTCTTGCTCAGTTGTGCACTGGGGCCTCCCACTCCTCTTTCTATTCAAGTTAGAGCCAGTTTGCACTGTTCTGTGAAGGGAGTAGTGCACAGTGTTGTATGATATCTTCAGTTTCTTGGCAATTTCTCACATGGAATAGCCTTCATTTCTCAGAACAAGATCAGAGTGACGAGTTTCAGAAGAAAGTTCTTTGTTTCTGGCCATTTTGAGCCTGTAATCGAACCCACAAATGCTGATGCTCCAGATACTCAACTCGTCTAAAGAAAGCCAGTTTTATTGCTTCTTTAATCAAAACAACAGTTTTCAGCTGTGCTAACTTAATTGCAAAAGGGTTTTCTAATGATCAATTAGCCTTTAAAATGATAAACTTGGATTAGCTAACACAACGTGCCATTGGAACACAGGAGTGATGGTTGCTGATAATGGGCCTCTGTACGCCTATGTAGATATTCCATTAAAAATCATTAGTCATAGTCATTTACAACATTAACAATGTCTACACTGTATTTCTGATCAATTTGATGATATTTTAATGGACAAAAAAATTGCTTTTCTTTCAAACGCAAGGACATTTCTAAGTGACCCCAAACTTTTGAACGGTAGTGCATATATACAGTTGAAGTTGGAGGTTTACATACACTTATGTTGGAGTCATTAAAACAGTTTTTTCAACCACTCCACACATTTCTTGTTAACAAACTATAGTTTTGGCAAGTCGGTGAGGACATCTACTTTGTGCATGACAAGTAATTTTTCCAACAATTGTTTACACACAGATTATTTCACTTATAATTCAGTGTATCACAATTCCAGTGGGTCAGAAGTTTACATACACTAAGTTGACTGTGCCTTTAAACAGCTTGGAAAATTCCAGAAAAGGATGTCATGGCTTTAGAAGCTTCTGATAGGCTAATTGACATCATTTGAGTCAATTGGAGGTGTACCTGTGGATGTATTTCAAGGCCTACCTTCAAACTCAGTGCCTCTTTGCTTGACATCATGGGAAAATCAATAGAAAATCAGCCAAGACCTCAGAAAAGAATTTGTAGACAAGTCTGGTTCATTCTTGGGAGCAATTTCCAAATGCCTGAAGGTACCACGTTCATCTGTAAACAATAGCATGCAAGTATAAACACCATGGGACCACGCAGCCGTCATACCGCTCAGGAAGGAGATGCGTTCTGTCTCCTAGAGATGAACGTACTTTGGTACGAAAAGTGCAAATCAATCCCAGAACAACAGCAAAGGACCTTGTGAAGATGCTGGAGGAAACAGGTACAGAAGCTTCTATTTCCACAGTAAAACGAGTCCTATATCGACATAATCTGAAAGGCCAGCAAGGAAGAAGTCACTACTCCAAAACTGCCATAAAAAACCCAGACTACGGTTTGCAACTGCACATGGGGACAAAGATCGTACTTTTTGGAGAAATGTCCTCTGGTCTGATGAAACAAAAATAGAACTGTTGGGCCATAATGACCATCGTTATGATTGGAGGAAAAAGGGGGACGCTTGCATGCCGAAGAACACCATCCCAACCGTGAAGCACGGGGGTGGCAGCATCATGTTGTGGGGGTGCTTTGCTGCAGGAGGGACTGGTGCACTTCACAAAATAGATGGCATCATGAGGTAGGAAAATTATGTGGATATATTGAAGCAACATCTCAAGACATCAGTCAGGAAGTTAAAGCTTGGTCGCAAATGGGTCTTCCAAATGGACAATGACCTCAAGCATTCTTCCAAAGTTGTGGCAAAATGGCTTAAGGACAACAAAGTCAAGGTATTGGAGTGGCCATCACAAAGCCCTGACCTCAATCCCATAGAACATTTGTGGGCAGAACTGAAAAAGCATGTATGCGCAAGGAGGCCTACAAACCTGACTCAGTTACACCAGCTCTGTCAGGAGGAATGGGCCAAAATTTACCCATCTTATTGTGGGAAGCTGGTGCAAGGCAAGCCGAAACGTTTGACCCAAGTTAAACAATTTAAAGGCAATACTACCAAATACTAATTGAGTGTATGTAAACTTCTGATCCACTGGGAATGTGATGAAAGAAACAAAAACTGAAATAAATCATTCTCTCTACTGTTATTCTGACATTTCACATTCTTAAAATAAAGTGGGGATCCTAACTGACCTAAGAGAGGGATTTTTTACGAGGATGAAATGACGAATTGTGAAAAACTTTGTTTAAATTTATTTGGCTAAGGTGTATGTAAACTTCTGACTTCAACTGTTTATTTGGTATTTTTCCAGACCCCAGAAAGAATACTCCGTTGCAATAGAGATGAATGGGACGCATCACTATCAAAGTCAGGAGTAATTCACCTGCTGTTTGAGGCCATATGTGGACGTTGCCTGCTGTTTTCAATCAAACACACATACACACACACACAAAGGCCTTTTCATCAGTTTACTGTTGGTTGTCATGCCACAAAACCCCAAAAGACATTCAAGGATGGAACTTGAGTTATTTTGAGCTGAGCAGATGATCCACGCCACTCACTGTGAAAAAGCAGCATCATTTAACAAAGCTTCCACAAAACAGCCTTGCAACCCCAAACATCCCATTCCAAAAACCTACAAAGAGAAATAAAACATCCTTCTACAGTCCCACCTCAGAGGATGAAAATAATTGATGGAAAGCTGTGATTACATCATTATCAGGTCATGTACCCCCAAGAGGGTGGTTACATTGTACTCTGATGGAAATCAAAAACTGACACAAACAACACGTATTACATAGCTCTGCTTGCGTAATATCAGAGGTGATCTATTACCCCAATGGTTTGACATATTTAGTTGTGCTTCCTTATTTGACAAATCCACCAGGACAATTGGAGTGGGGCGAATGCACCAAGGTAACTCTGGTGAAGCATTCTGTTAAAATACATCTAGCCTGGATCTGTTAAAATACATCTAGCCTAGATCTATTTTTAGGATACAGCTGTCCTGTTCCTTAGGGACATACAATACAGTACAGTGGTGGACCACCTCTGGATCAGCTAACCATGTTGACTGTGCAGGCAGTACAGTGCTGGAGAGAGCACACAAAAGCCACGGTGCCTGTCCCTGTACAATGCAATGCTGACCGAGACCTGACAGACCATGGGCTTGCAGATAAGGACAAGTGGCAGCAACTCTAGTACAGTATTTGATGAGACTGTGATATGTGAAGACTGACTGGAGCCATTGGGTCTACACAGTGCCAGGGGCTGTCAGGGCATTCACACCCTATGGAGAGTGCCCCCTCTTGTGGTATTCCTGAATATGGTTACAGCTAAGTGAAGTGTTTCATCTGGGTAGGATATGCATTATAAGCAGTACAGTATGAATGGTGCAATATTGAAGGCTTTGATTTGAGTGTTTTTAAACAAACTACAGTACCTATGTCTGTTTAGTGAATACAGTATATCCTACCTTTGCGTTCTCCATATCAGATTCTTCCACTTCCTCTGCTTGGCCTATCGGTAGAGAAGAAGGTGTGAGACTTTAATATGGCTGAGGAAACGGGACATGGGGAGGCACACAGGCCAATAACCATGATACCTAACTCCCAGTATGCCGCTGGGCGGGGGTGGGAGCACAATGAGATTTCTGTCAGTTCACTACAGCCCACTGGCGGTGAGTCAGTATCTGTATACCTGGTTCTCTGTTGAATAGAATGCAGCAGATCCCCCATTGTTTAAGGAGGCCCAAGCTAGCAGACGCCTGAGGATATGAACATTGTCCCTGTCTGGCTTTGCTCAACATGATAAAGGAACGGCATGATCTTTAACAGCTGAGGATGATGTGTGCTCTGTTCCTGCTATATTATTATAAAGAGTGTGTGTGGATAATGGCATAAGAGACACAGACAGGCTTCATTCAGATTATAATAATAGAGCCAACTCTGTGATATCTACTTATATCAAAATAATAGAGTTATCCTAACCTAACTCATTTAGGGCTACTGGGTTACCAAGGGATGTGTGAAAAATTAAGACCCATATGGTGGAAAGCCCTGCCTCTCTCTAGTGCCCAGTGACTACAGGGAACACAGACAAAACAATCACCCAAGGCCATGGAGTGATGTGTGTGGGAGGCCGGTAGCTCATCCATCCAGGCCTTTCTCTCTCTCTCTCTTCCAATTCATCGCTATCACCAGTGACTCAACATGAGGCGCTGCGCCCACATCTCCCATTAATCACTTTGTTCGGTGGCCTTTAGTTCGTTCTATCAATTCATATCCTCAGAGGATAAGAGCCTTACATTACTGGATTCCACTCACTAGGCAGACTCATAACTTCCCACTGTCTCACTTATGTGTGAAAGTGGGCTTCCCGGCACCCATTAAAGTGGTTCCCTGAGCTTGGCTGGCTGATGATTTTCCATCAAACCCCCTAGTTATTTGGAGGTGAATTCATTCAGCAGATTTTTTGTTGTTGACAAAAATCATAATTTGGCTCAATTTTCCTGAGAGATATTGTTAAATTGGTGGCTTCAATACAGATGACATATTCTACCATCTGCTTTGGTTTATCTGTCCCTCCATACCCTCACAGCTCCCTCTGATCATCCTTTGATAAGTGCCAGACCTCCAGGGCTTTCATCCCACGAGTACGCAGAGTGAGAGAGACCCACGTCCACAGAGAGCTGGCCCCTCTGGGGTAATTAGGGGCTCAGAGGGGTGACGTTGAACCAGGGTGCTTCATATCTCCCCACCCCTGGGCTAGAGGTGGACCGCCCCAGAATGAATAATACATGGAACCTTTAGGCCAACTTGGGAAAATCAATCACGTCTGGACAGATAGGATTCAGATTACACCTCTTGATTTATGAAGTCTGGGAGAGACCTCCCAAAAAAAGAGGGATGGGATGAAAAGTGGAGGGATATTTAGAAACTTAATTTAGGCTCTGCATGTCCTCTTTGAACACATCTGCCAGTCGACAGTTCTCTGTAGTTTTGCCGTATCCCTGGTAAGTTACCCACGTGGGCCTGCAGTGTTTTCATCACCAGCCCACTGCTACTCCACAATTAAGGATCTAACTTAATTACCTAACTGGGTATTGGACAGATGGGCTCTGCCCATAATGACATATTGTGTGTACACCCTGTGGACATGTACCGGTACATGAGTGCCGGTAAGCAATACAATTAGCATTCAGTAGCTTGGCTTCTGATGTGGTGAGATATATGGTTTTACAGTGCCTAAGCAGCAGGATAGATTCACTAATGCTCTTAACAGAATTACAGCCAGTCACCAGAGATCTGATGATTAGTCAGCACATCACAGCAGCTCAGGCTCAGTTCTACCTGCCTGCCTGCAGACACATGGTCTAATGGATGTGTAAGGATGGATCAGTGAGGGGAAAACCATAGTAAAAAATGTACAGTACCCTATTGGTGACAGAGCTGAGAGACATAGAGAACCAGCCATATATATCATTAATACACCAGTTGGAACCACTGAATGACTAGCTGGGTAACTAGCCTCACCTGTGTAGGGAGATCTCAGGTGAGACAGATGCCCACCCAGCATGTAGCAGGAGCTGTTTAAACCATGTGAGACTGTGACTGATAGACTGTCTGACTGGGTGTGTTTGTGTGTATAATTAATAGGCCTTGATGTGGGGACATCAAACTGTTACCGTTGGTGATGGTAAATCTAAAAAAAATCTACCTAAGAACCAAGACACATATATTATTATGTGTGTCAGCGAAACACCTCTTGGTACACTGGTTAACTTGGACCAATCCATTATCTCTAGAATTATCATATCATATTCCATCAATTCTACAAGAGGTGAAAACTAAAGCAAGTGACCCATTTTAATGGGAAGTGTTTGATATAGAGCATTTAGATGGCAATCGCTCTTCTACCTCTCTCACAGTAAATGGTCAATCCTTTCATCCTCTCATTACATTGCAGTAATGGCAGACTGACGTGGGCTTCTCCTAATAGCCCTCTATGTGCTCATTAGTGACAATCATTCAGAGTAATTAAAAAGAGACTGAGAGTTACGTAAGGATAGTAGAAAATTACCTGTCGGGTATTCATCACTGTGGGGTTACAGGGAGTGCCTGCAGGCCGCACTGGGTTCTCAGCTTTACAGGGAACATAAATCTAGCCAAATTACCCCTAATGGAGCCGACTGGGGAGCACAGATCCCAGTACAGATTTGGAAGGCCATCAAGCCGCCTGGAAAATCCCTATACGCCACTGGAGGTCTTAAACAATTATAAACATCTATAATTGTCTAATGTTCTGTAGTGATTTATGCTACTGTCTGCTAACAGGAGTGTTGATCTGATTATGTTACATAGATAAGTGTTGTAACGATCGATCAAATTCCACATACTGTATTACGTTTGTTATGAAGTGCTTAGGGAAGGAAACTGGGGCTGTTGAAACAGTTGCAGGAGGTTAATTGGATATTGAAACAAAATGCATTTAACAAAAAGATTAGAAAGTCAATGTCATCATCAGCAGAAAAAAACGTCTTAAAGGCCCAGTGCAGTCAAAAAGGTGATTTTCCTGTGTTTTATATATTGTGAACATGATGATAATGCCCTTTTAGTATAAGAACTGTTTAAAAAGACCGCCTGAAATTTTAGCCTGTTTTGGTGGGATGGAATTTTGGCCTACCTGATGACATCACCAGGCGGTACATTCTTTAATACACCACTAAGAAAGACAGTTCCAAACCGCCAATAACATTTAGTTTTCAGTTTTCCCCTCCCCACTCAGACCACCCCAAACAGTCCTAGCTAAATTCTTGATTGAGAAATTTCTCTTTGCTAAGAAGCTATTTTTGTTTATTTTTGACCATTTTAATTGAAAATAATCACAGTAAGGCAGAAAAAAAATAGAAAAATTGTTACCCAGAAATGATTTGATATTGAGATAAAAACGGCGGCGTTGGACCTTTAACACAGCAGTTTTACACACTACTCACTTAGAAAAAGGAAAGTAGAAAAGTGTACTGCACTTTTATACACATAAGATGACAGTTCTTACTAATGTCAACCTCATATGAAGAGACCACATTCTATTAACAGAGGAAATACTGTAGAAGCAAAAGCAGAATAGACAAATTTTATAAGACTTAATAAACTATAGGTAAAAACTTGATAAGAATCGAGACAAAGAACCTGACCTTGTTTTTGTGCATGGTGAACAGACAGACACCATCCTGTCCCTTCTCCTGGCTCTCATGGCCTCGCCCGCTCTGCTCTCTGTCCCACTGTGTCCCTCTCTCAGCCTCAGTCTGTCACAACACTACTGGCCTGCTATGTCATCCTCCTGGCCTTCACACGTACAATCACCACGTCCCCTCTCACACAACACACCCAAGCTCTAAAAAAAGACAGCTCAAGTCTCATGCCAGCATAAAAAGTGATGTCTAAACGTAGACAGGAAACGTCTCAGTAGATTGGTCTTCTGAGAAACATTAAAACCCACATCCCAAAGAATTAAGTCCAAAGAATTAAGGTTGAGTGACTTGATTGCTTCCATTATAACCATCAATGTAAAAATTGAAAACACAACATCCGACTCTCATCTTCTGCATTGAATTCCATATGGTTGTTAAAAATGTTAAAGTATTTCCTTTGTATTTCCTGTACAACTCTCCAGTAAAGAGGTTGTTTCCTGCTCAGGTCAGGTGCTCTATGGGTAACGTTACATTCCTACAGTACCTCTCCTCCACGGATGCTGCTGCTCTCAACTGTGTGTGGATGAGCAGTTGTACGAAGGAGGATAGATCAAGGATGCGAACGCTCTGATTGGTTGGCTTGCCATGGTGTGTGTGTGGGACGGTTCTTGGTAGGCTCACAGAGATGTGGTTGCCTGATGAGGGTGGTCTTCCTTCTGCTCTCCTCTCTATCAATCTTTCTCCTTCTCCCTCTCCTTTCTTTCTCTTTCTCCCCTCCTTTCTCTCTCTCAGTGCTGTAGGAGCTGCGAGGCATGCATTAGCAGCATAAGCTGCTCTAGACTGGAGCCTTGCGGCGTCTCTGTGAATAGGCACATCAGCACTTATCTCCACTGCACGGAGAGAGAGAGAGGGGAGAGAGGGAATGGGGAGGAGAAGTGCAGCTGCGTCATGACCTCACAGTATCTCCTACAGACATACAGAACTGTGCAAAAGTTTTTGGCAGGTGTGAAAAAATGCTGTAAAGTAAGAATGCTTTCAAAAATAGACATGTTAATAGATTATATTTATCAATTAACTAAATGCAAAGTGAGTGAACAGAAGAAAAATCGAAATCAAATCCATATTTGGTGTGACCACCCTTCGCATTCAAGACAGCATCAATTCTTCTAGGTACACTTGCACAAAGTCAGGGATTTTGTAGGTATATAGTCAGCTGTATGATTAAACAATTATACCAAACAGGTGCTAATGATCATCAATTCAATATGTAGGTTGAAACACAATCATTAACTGAAACAGAAACAGCTGTGTAGAAGGAATAATACTGGGTGAGGAACAGCCAAACTCAGCTAACAAGGTGAGGTTGCTGAAGACAGTTTACTTTCAAAAGTCATACACCATGCCAAGACTGAGCACAGCAACAAGACACAAAGTAGTTATACTGCATCAGCAAGGTCTCTCCCAGGCAGAAATGTCAAGGCAGACAGAGGTTTCCAGATGTCCAAGCTCTTTTGAAGCACAAAGAAACGGGCAACGTTGAGGACCGTAGACGCAGTGGTCGGCCAAGGAAACTTACTGCAGCAGATGAAAGACACATCATGCTTACTTCCCTTCACAATCAGAAGATGTCCAGCAGTGCCATCAGCTCAGAATTGGCAGAAAACAGTGGGACCCTGGTACACCCATCTACTGTCCGGAGAAGTCTGGTCAGAAGTGGCCTCCATGGAAGACTTGCAGTCAAAAAGCCATACCTCCGACGTGGAAACAAGGCCAATTGACTCAACTATGCACAGAAACAGAGGAACTGGGGTGCAGAAAAACGGCAGCAGGTGCTCTGGACTGATGGACTATTTGGCTGTAGCAAAAGGCAGTTTGTTCGCCGAAGGGCTGGACAGCAGCACATGTCTGCAGGCAACAGTGACGCATCGTGGAGGTTCCTTGCAAGTTTGGGGCTGCATTTCTGCAAATGGAGTTGTGTATTTGGTTAGAATCAATGGTCTTCTCAATGCTGAGAAGTACAGGCAGATCCATCATGGGAATACCATCAGGGAGGAATCTGATTGGCCCCAAATGTATTCTGCAGCATGACAACGACCCCAAAAATACAGAAAAAGTAATTAAGAACTATCTTCAGCGTAAAGAAGAACAAGGAGTCCTGGAAGTGATGGTATGGCCCCCACAGAGCCCTGATCTCAACCTCATTGAGTCTGTCTGGGATTACCTAAAGAGAGAGAAGCACCTGAGGCTGCCTAAATCCACAGAAGAACTGTACTTATTTCTCCAAGATGTTTGGGCCAACCTAACTGTCGAGTTCCTTGAAAAACTGTGCGCAAGTGTACCTACAAGAATTGATGCTGTTTTGAAGGCAAAGGGGGGGTCACACCAAATATTGATTTGATGTAGATATTTCTTCTGTTCACTCACTTTGCATTTTGTTAACCTGTTGGGGCTAGGTATTTGCACGGCCGGATAAAAAAACGTACCCGATTTAAACTGGTTACTACTCTTGCCCAGAAATGAGAATATGCATATAATTAGTCGATTTGGATAGAAAACACTCTAAAGTTTCTAAAACTGTTTGAATGGCGTCTGTGAGTATAACAGAACTCATATGGCAGGCCAAAACCTGAGAAGATTCCATACAGGAAGTGCCCTGTCTGACAATTTGTTCTCCTTCTGTGGCATCTTTATTGAAAATACAGCATCTCTTCTGTAACGTGACATTTTCTAAGGCTTCCATCGGCTCTCAGAAGGCGCCAGAAAGTGGAATGACGTCTCTCCTATCTCTGGGCGAAAAACAGCAGGAGATTTTGTGAGTGGTCAGGCTGGGAACAGTGACACTGGAGATGTGCGTTCATGTGAATTCTCAATTTTTTTCTTTCAGCCTTTGAATGAATACAACATCGCCCGGTTGGAATATTATCGCTATTTTACGAGAAAAATAGCATAAAAATTGATTTTAAACAGCGTTTGACATGCTTCTAAGTACGGTAATGGAATATTTTGAATTTTGTTGTCACGAAATGCGCTCGCACGTCACCCTTCGGATACTGACCTGAACGCACGAACAAAACGGAGGTATTTGAATATAACTATGGATTATTTGGAACCAAAACAACATTTGTTGTTGAAGTAGAAGTCCTGGGAGTGCATTCTGACGAAGAACAGCAAAGGTAATCCAATTTTTCTTATAGTAAATCTGAGTTTGGTGAGGGCCAAACTTGGTGGGTGTCAAATTAGCTAGCCGTGATGGCCGGGCTATGTACTCAGAATATTGCAAAATGAGCTTTCGCCGAAAAGCTATTTTAAAATCTGACACCGCGATTGCATAAAGGAGTTCTGTATCTATAATTCTTAAAATAATTGTTATGTATTTTGTGAACGTTAATCATGAGTAATTTAGTAAATTCACCGGAGGTTTGCGGTGGGAATGCTAGTTTTGAACGTCACATGCTAATGTAAAAAGCTGGTATTTGATATAAATATGAACTTCATTGAACAAAACATGCATGTATTGGATGACATAATGTCCTAGGAGTGTCATCTGATGAAGATCAAAGGTTAGTGCTGCATTTAGCTGTGGTTTTGGTTTTTGTGACATTATATGCTAGCTTGAAAAATGGGTGTCTGATTATTTCTGGCTGGGTACTCTCCTGACATAATCTAATGTTTTGCTTTCGTTGTAAAGCCTTTTTGAAATCGGACACTGTGGTTAGATAAAGGAGAGTCTTGTCTTTAAAATGGTGTAAAATAGTCATATGTTTGAAAAATTGAAGTTTTCGGATTTTCGAGGAGTTTGTATTTCGCGCCACGCCCTATCATTGGATATTGGAGCGGTGTTCCGCTAGCGGAACGTCTAGATGTAAGAGGTTTAACAGTAGTGTATTTTGTGTAGATTGTCATTTTTTGTCAACAATTAAATCCATTTGAATCCCACTTTGTAACACAACAAGAGATGAAAAAATGATGTAAATATATATATATATATATATATATATATATATATATATATATATATATATATATATTTACATCAACTTTTTATTATTTCAATTTGTAGGATTTATACAATACATTTACAGATAGATTTTTAAAGATCCCCTCCCACCGGCAATCTGATAGCATGTAAAATAACTAATGAGATAAAAACCAATTCATTAATATTACATAGTAAATCTACTGACCAATACATCATATAGCCTCAGAAATAGTCACAATTATTGATACAGATGTAAAGGCCCATTGGTTAAGAGTTCAGAAATGTATGCTGCTTCTTTTTTCCATGTGTCCAGAGTGAACACCTTGGCCCTGCTTCAGAGGATAAGTTCATTAGAGTTACCAGCCTCAGAAATTGCAGCCAAAATAAATGCTTCATGTAATATTTGTGTTGTGGAGAAATGACCAGGCAGGAGACGGGAGTACAGTTAGTTTCGTTTAGTCAAAACCTCTCATGCTCAACAGCCCCCGGCCCAATAGTGCGCATGTGCATTTACTATTAGGTGTAGTAACAGAACACTGCCGTAATACATTACTGCTTAGTAACAGCATAGTAACTAATATAAACAGATGTAGATCACAGATACTACACTTCACAGAGTTCAAATAACAGACACATCTCAACATCAACTGTTCAGAGGAGACTGCATGAATCAGGCCTTCATGGTCAAATTGCTGCAAATAATCCACTACTAAAGGACACCAATAAGAAGAAGAGACTTGCTTGGGCCAAGCAACATGAGCAATGGACATTAGACCGGTGGGAATTTGTACTTTGGTCCAAATCTAGATTTTTGGTTCCAACCGCCGTGTCTTTGTGAGACGTGGAGTGGGTGAATGGATGATCTCCGCATGTGTATTTCCCACCATAAAGCATGTAGGAGGAGGTGTTATGGTGTGGGGGTGCTTTGCTGGTGACACTGTCTGATTTATTTATAATTCAAGGTACATTAAACCAGCATGGCTACCACAGCATTCTGCAGCAATACGCCATCCCATCTGGTATGGGCTTAGTGGGACTATCATTTGTTTTTAAACAGGACAATGACCCAACACACCTCCAGGCTGTATAAGGGCTATTTTACCAAGAAGGAGAGTGATGGAGTGCTGCATCAGATGACCTGTCTTCCACAATCCCCCGACCTCAACCAAATTGAGATGGTTTGGGATGAGTCGGACCGCAGAGCGAAGGAAAAGCAGCCAACAAGTGCTCAGCATATGTGGGAACTCCTTCAAGACTATTGGAAAAGTATTCCAGGTGAAGCTGGTTGAAAGAATGATTACAGTGTGCAAAGCTGTCATCAAGGCAAAGGGTGGCTATATAAAATATATTTAGATTTGTTTAACACTTTTTTGGTTACTACATGATTTCATATGTGTTATTTCATAGTTTTGAGGTCTTCACTATTATTCTATAATGTAGAAAATAGTAAAAATAAAGAAAAACTCTTGAATGAGTAGGTGTTCTAAATCTTTTGACCGGTATTGTATATCTGTGTAACCTCAATAAAAGTAAGTAACCATGGTAACCCCAGACAAAGTACCTCAAACGTGCCTAAGAATGATGAGGGACTGAGGATCAGCTCCCTGTGTTTTTAGCAGCTTCAACTGCAAACACATCAACATTGTCCTTACAACCCTCTTTCTACCTAAAAAAAACAATATCACGTGAATCAGCAATCCCAACCTTAACACAGAAACAACCAGTCATCCCACATACACACAAATCCATACTAAAACAACACACTGCTGACAGACCTACCAAACTGTGAACTGTGTGTGGATAGCAGGTTCCCCTCCTACACACATACACAATGAGTAATGACAGATGAACAAAGACAACTACCATATTGCACATACAAATCAAAAACGTCATGCATTTCTCATACCTCCCCATTACAATACTATCACTCACCTTTTGGGCTTGTGTCATAAAACAGTGTTACTCAGACCTGGCAAGTGTCTCCACAGGTGTAACTGTCTGAAAACCCTTCAGAATGAAGTGACTGCACACAGATCTTCAAACCCGACCAAACAGAGTAGCTAACAGACGAATCACAGCAACCTGCTGTCCACTAACAAAGCCCTGTTTGTGTCCCACATTGTGACTGATGTTGTTTGTCCAGTAAAAGCAAACAATGACATTCCATGGCTTGCAACTGTATTCACGACTCGCCTTTCCAAATGTAAAGTGTATTCAGACACCTCAGTCAGCAGGGACAAAGCCATCTGTCACATGCAGGGTGGGCGCGCTGGGGTCCATGGGGTGACAGGACAGCAGGTTCCTATACACCACGCCATCTAACCCCATGCTTCTACACCTGCATTGCTTGCTGTTTGGGGTTTTAGGCTGGGTTTCTGTACAGCACTTTGTGACATCAGCTGATGTAAATAGGGTTTTATAAATACATTTGTTTGATCTAGCCCCACAACCTATACACCACACCGTAACCCCACAACCTATACACCACACCGTAACCCCACAACCTATACACCACACCGTAACCCCACAACCTATACACCACACCATAACCCCACATCCTATACACCACACCATAACCCCACAACCTATACACCACACCATAACCCCACAACCTATACACCACACCGTAACCCCACATCCTATACACCACACCGTAACCCCACATCCTATACACCACACCGTAACCCCACATCCTATACACCACACCATAACCCCACATCCTATACACCACAACCTATACACCACACCGTAACCCCACATCCTATACACCACACCGTAACCCCACATCCTATACACCACACCATAACCCCACAACCTACACACCACACTATAACCCCACAACCTATACACCACACCGTAACCCCACATCCTATACACCACACCATAACCCCACAACCTATACACCACACCATAACCCCACAACCTATACACCAACCTATACGCCACACCATAACCCCCCAACCTATACACCACACCGTAACCCCACAACCTATACACCACACCATAACCCCACAACCTATACACCATAACCCCACATCCTATACGCCACACCGTAACCCCACAACCTATACACCTATACACCGCACCATAACCTCACATCCTATACACCACACCGTAACCCCACATCCTATACGCCACACCGTAACCCCACAACCTATACGCCACACCATAACCCCACAACCTATACGCCACACCATAACCCCACATCCTATACACCACACCATAACCCTACAACCTATACACCACACCATAACCCCACATCCTATACACCACACCATAACCCCACATCCGATACACCACACCATAACCCCACAATCTATACACCACAACCCCACATCCTATACACCACACCGTAACCCCACAATCTATACACCACACCATAACCCCACAATCTATACACCACAATCTATACACCACACCATAACCCCACATCCTATACACCACACCATAACCCCACAACCTATACCCCATAACCCCACATCCTATACACCACACCATAACCCCACATCCTATACACCACACCATAACCCCACAACCTATACACCACACCATAACCCCACAACCTATACACCACACCATAACCCCACAACCTATACACCATAACCCCACATCCTATACACCATAACCCCACATCCTATACACCACACCATAACCCCACAACCTATACACCACACCATAACCCCACATCCTATACACCACACCATAACCCCACATCCTATACACCACAACCTATACACCACACCATAACCTCACAACCTATACACCACACCGTAACCCCACAACCTATACACCACACCATAACCCCACATCCTATACACCACACCGTAACCCCACAACCTATACACCACACCATAACCCCACACGCCATGCCATCTAACCCCACAATCTATACACCATACATAACCCTACAACCTATACACAACACCATAAACCCACAACCTATACACCACACCATAAACACAACACCATAACCCCACAGCACAGGATCCACCACCCAGCTGAGAATAGGACGTATAAGTTAGAGTGCAGGCTTACCTGATCTTGTCCGCTGCACTGTCGGACCTGGAAGGCAGAGAAGAGACACAGCAGATGTCACTCACAGGGGCATCCTCATATTCTTCACTCATACAGGTGAATAGCTTGACAAGTCATTGTCTCTCATCATCTTGGTATCTAACAGTGGGGTCAGGCTGTGACCAAAGCCTCAAAATTATCCTGAGAAAAATTGCATAATCAACAGTTATTGTCCAATCGCAGCATTCTACAACAGGCACCAAAACAATGAGAGAAGAGGAGGTCATCCTGGATAATCTTGTAAGCTAGTAAGCAAAGACAACAAACCACAAAATCCACTTGTTGAGGCAAAACCGCTTAAGCTCGTGCAATGAATACTAATGCTAATAACCTAGCCTGCTCCTATGACACCAGAACATCCACACACTGCCACCGGCATCCCAGCTAGCCTACCGGTAAACCAGCTAGCCTGTGCCATGCTGTAGCTGCACTGTGAGCAAACATACTGCTGCAGATAGCCATCAAGAACATCCAGAGCAGACATTAAATATACCTGCAGAGGAGACATGACATTCCATGCCCTCTAAAGCTGGGTACAGACCGTTTACCCCCCAGCAGCAGTAGCAGCAGCCAGTTATTACAAGCAGAGAGAAAAGAGTAGCATGCAGGACAAATCCCATAAGGTCAAACGTAAGGTTCCTATTCGGAGCAGTACACAGAGAAATAGCGCGGGAAAAACTGTAGAGAAAAAGAGCAGTACGGAGAGGAGAGGGGAGCAGGAGAGAGTGAGAGAGCGAGAGAGAGCGAGAGAGAGATAGGAAAGGGAGAGTAGAATGTTGTGGTCTACTGTAGATACTATAGAAGAGAGAGAGAAATAAAGAGAGATAAAAAGGGGGTATTCCAACAGCACCAGCTCAGGCTGCTGACTTTTCAATAATGGTTAATACTCTGTATTTCATTTTATTCAAAGCCATTATCACTGCTTTAAGCTTCCTCACAGTCAATTTGGCTGCGATTTGTTTGAATGTCTAATCTTTTTCTTTCACCACTAAACCACAGTATGACGAATCCATTTTCATTACAAAGACACAGCATTGGAAAGAGGCAGATATGACAGGTGCCTTTGGAAGCTTCAAACAGCCCTTCCTCTTTCCAGAATGAGCTACAGGCCATTGAGTTCCTCCTGATGTGGTATCTCATAGCTGAGGTATGATCCTCTCTCTCGCCAGGCGAGCAGGTAGGCAAGCAGGCAGGTAGGCACCACGCTCTGCTCTCTGTCTGATTTACTTCCCATGCCTGACATTTGTGGTCCCTGAGAACGCTGCAGTATATTCCCACCGCTGACAGAGGTAATATAGAGCTGGAGCTGCAGCCATCCACCCACTCACACACAGCCCAAAAGAGGGAGAGGAGGTAGGTTCCCACATTAAGGAAAAGTATGTTCTCACTCACATTTGAAGCACTGCGACTAACATGTGAATTACAATTGCTAGTAAATTTAGCATGCTTAATTACCACAGGTCACTCACTTAGTGAAGATAACATCAAGTGCCTTGAATCCTTACCTTATATCACAAATTGAAAGGATTACAAATGACTAAACTGAAGAATGACATGCCCCAAAGAAGAACATGTTCATTGCACTCATTACCAACAACATGGAAAACGCATCTAAATGGTCAATAATGGGTGTTCCAATCCAGATGCAGCAGTGCCTAGCAGTGCTGAGGACCAACTGCCATCTAGTGGTGAAAAAGCAGCAGTATAAGGAGCAGACAGAGAATACAGTAATTTCCTGAGCATCCTGATTCATACCGTCAGCGCTCTCCCCTTGCGTTCATCAAACCAGACAAACGATTCAATACTTTTGCATACATACAAAACGTAGAATACAAAACACACAGAATACACATACAAGTAAATTCAGAGTATTCTTGAATTTACCTCTCCTCTAGGTTGAAGGGAGTCAGGAAGCGAGTGGAGTCATCATCATGGCTACTCTGCTGGCTGCTCTGCTGGCTACTGGGTGACAGAACACAACAGAGAGGAACACATGTCACTCACACAATAAATCCGATTCAAAACATACGATGTGGCCCTACCCACTCCTTCAGGTGCATTCATAGAGAATTTCACTGCTACGGCGATTCTGTGTCCTGAGAATGCGAACTTCAGTACGTGTAATACCACAGTATATATACTTCTTAGTTATAACCACTAGATGGCCCTACAAGACACACACAAACACTGTACATGAGTCATACAGAGATAAAGGTCTGTGGTAGAGATGTTCACCTATACTGTGGCACTTAAGAGAATCCCATCAGTCCTGCTGTGCTGCTTGGCTACCCATTAATCCCATTCGATCTCTGTGTGAAGTACTGATTTGATTCCCAGTTGGAGGTATATTAAGTGCATCCAGAAACTTTGAAGACATACAGGTAACTGCCAAAATAAAGGAAACACCAACATAAATTGTCTTAATAGGGTATTGGCCATTACAAGCTGCCAGAACAGCTTCAATGCGCCTTGTCATAGATTCAACAAATGTCTGGATCACTATCGGAGGGATGGGACACCATTCTTCCACTAAAAACTCCATCATTTGGTGTTTTGTTGATGGTGATGGAAAACGCTATCTCAGGCACCACTCCAGAATCTACCATAAGTGTTCAATTGAACACACACACTTTAAACCTCCTGTGCTCTTTTGAGACCCCTCTTTTAAAGTCACTGAGGTCTCTTCTAGTCATGGTAGCAAAAATAATTGGCAACTGGGCATTATTACACATGGCTCTAAGCATGATGGGATGTTAATTGATTAATGAACTCAGGAACCACACCTGTGTGGAAGCACCTGCTTTCAATATACTTCGTATACTTCATTTACTCAAGTGTTTCCTTTATTTTGGCAGTTACCTGTAGGTAGCTGACATGGAGAAATGGGTCAGACATCTGAGGATGATCACGTTCAAAGAACTCTGTGACATTGCCTTTAACATGATCATAAAGGGAAGTTTTACAACATAATACATTTGCATAAGACAGATGTTCAGAATTATCCAATGAGAAGCTGAGAGCTATGTTTCCTTCAGTCTTATTCATGGTATTAAAAAGTATAGTCATTGTTGAAATATTTCTCGTTCATCATGTTGCTTCTGAGGAACCAGTTTAAAACTGCAGACTAGGCTAAATAATGCTTCAGTGAAGAACAGTCAATCATTACGTGTTTGGAGACCTTGTGAAATGGTAGTTGTGTCCATGACTCCAGAGGTTTTTAGAGAGGGCCTTTCTTTTGCTTAGGTAATATGCCCCACTGTCAACTTAAGTTGTGTGGTTTCTCAACTGGCGTGCCAGACAGTGAAGTTCTGCCTAAGTTTTCCAGGTAGTTCAAGGTTGGAGGGAGATATATACCCAAGTGAAACGTTCAGCAATGCCTGGATTGCACCTGCTCTACAAGAAATCAGGTGTAGGTTTTTAGTAAACTCACTGCTCTGAGTTTGTGTGCATGTGTGTGTTGGTTAGACTTTATGCAAGTGTATGGGGTGTATATGCTGCACAGTTGTGCATGCCTCTTTCAGAACACAAGCAATGAAAGTTGGAGGTGGCATGAGGCCTCACTAAATCATTAATAACTCATACACAATTGATTCACTATGTGCTTTGAACATAATAGCTACTGTAGGAGATGTAACAAAACACTGTGAATTTTGAGAGCACTGGCATTACAGACTTAAGAGGCAGCCAGAGTAGTGGTAATGGGGTTCTCTCTGGGCTTTGAATTCATTCCAAAGCAATTGCTTTTCAGGATGGGTTTCTGAGAGACAATCCAAACAAAATTGATGACTTTAATAGACTATAAGACAACCATATATCTTATTATGTTATCTGTATAAGTATCAACAGTGGTTGATTCGCAAGAAATAGCCACTTACAAAAAAACGTGAGCAGGGTTAACATTTGTCATTCACTACATTCCTTAGTTTAAAGCTGAGAAAAACCTGTACACTAAAGGAAAATAATAATCTGCTCCTGGGAATCTATTCAATAAACCATATCAGAAATAACCTTTCTAAAAATGCATTTGGGAGGCATTTCTAATCTCTTCTATTGCATTAGCAACACTTTCCAAGTCTTGTTAACTGCTATCTTTTATCTCCAGTATCTTGTCGAAAGGTTTTGTCTCTGAAATATTCAAATCCACAGGCCAGACAGAGACACTCAAACCTGGTGAAAGATAGTCGTGTTTCCCTAAAATAGTCCAGGTCTTATCTACTCACAACAGAGACTCCACAGGGGCTCAAGCGACTACCACAGACCCCCACAAACACACACACTATACTCACACACTTCCAGACACCCCACACACACACTATACTGAAATACTGCCCCCCCCTTGAAGTGGGAAACAGAGACCAGACTGGAGGAGTTATTACAGGCTCTGAGAGGAGATGGTAAGACCCAAATTTACACCAAATATACACCATAATATAAACTTGACATCGCTGTATTGCATTATGCAGATTGAACACTAACCATGACTTGTTAAACTGTCACAACAAGTTCCATTGTAACTACAGTAGGTTACTCACACTAACCAATGGGTACGTTTGATGTATAACTAGATGACTTATCTAAAACTAACAAATCTTTATTGGATGTCATACAGTACACTTTTTTTTATTTTTTATATCTGTATCAGTTTTGATATCTGTATCAGTTTTGATATTTGGATCAGTTTTGATATCTGGATCAGTTTTTATATCTGGTAAGACACTTAGGAGAATATATTGGAGTTGGCTCTTCTTTAACAGAGTCGTCCCTTGTGTCAGAGATTGGAAATATCTGACCTAAATCTGCTTCAAGGCTAAAAGTGTTTTTCATAACATAAGTCTCTGATTAAAAAGTGGCATACCATGTCTGACTGTCTCACATTCAATCTTACTGCTGCATGAAATAATTATATACAATCCACACTGGGATTTTCATACAAACTGGAATATATTTGCCATTGAAACAGTTGAAACTCTAGACAGACAACAGTACATCTAAGACAACTTCAGACCCTATCAAACATGTTTTCGGCAATGATTAGAAACACTGTTTTGAGTCAGACAAAGCACACATAGTAAGTAGTGTTTTGTCTTGGATTGTGGTACAGAAATTCAGCCAACTCCTAAGGAATAGGGGCTAAACAATGGCCAAGTATTCACCCTTGGTACAGCCTATAGCATTATCAGAAATTAGAGTACTGTACTCACAGCATGTTTGATGGGTGTTCTCTGTGAAGTCCAGCTAAAATGTGCTTAGAATGTCCAGAGAGGTCCAGAAGTCACACAAGCCAGTTTAACTATTAATGCCGTCGTACCATGTTTATACATTAACTGACTAAATACACAGCTAGGTCGCACTTGAGCTTGGACTAAAGCTGTAGTTACCTGTAGCCTTCCCTGTGCAACGCCAGGGTTGTGGGTTCGATTCCCACGGGGGGCCAGTACAAAAAAAAATGCATGAAATGAAATGTATGCATTCACTACTGTAAGTCGCTCTGGATAAGAGAGTCTGCTAAATGACTAAAATGTAAATGTAGCCGTAGAATCTAGAGTCATACATTCCTTCAGGTTACAATATTTACCTTGTGAAACAGACAGATCATAGTCACATTTTTATACACACAATAACCCTTGAGTAAGAATGTAACAATAAAACAATACTTCCTCTGTAACAGATTTACTTTTCGCAATGTTGAAATGATTGAGTTCAGTGTATACAATACAATTTAAGGGCTTTGCCCTGCTTGTTAAAGAGCTAGCGTACGCTAACCCCATTCCGTACAAATGTGCGCAACAGCGACATTCAAATGAGGCTGCAAAGGAAACTAATGGGACTGTAGCGACTGTGTTGACATCAAAATCTGGGGTGTGAACTACGTTTCTATTCAAGCGTTGATTGACATGGTAATGGCTCTATAGTACTGGAGAAAGGGGGGGATAGGGTAAGGGGGGGATACCTAGTCATTTTTTGCGTAATCACTGCAAGCTATCATGACTCTCAAAAGCCGCTGTTTACTTCTGAAGATCACCTTAGCTCCGCCTTAAAAACTCCTTATCACTATCACGCAATAGGTTTCGCTTCCCCATCCACCATTTAAAAAAAAGACCCTAATGGAGCTCATTGCCTTCTTAAATCATGCAGAGATGGGCATCATGAAGGTCTCGTCATTGAATTTGTTGTAAAGGGGAGAAATTGTGCTTAACAATGGTATTGATATTACAGTTGATGTGGAAGTATTACGTTTTTTGGGCGCTAAAATAAGGTCAATTATACGGACCAGCGCGATGTACAAAATGAATTAGTTTACGTTAAAGGTTAGAGCTGCCGCTTTCAAGGAGTGGCACACTAATCCGGACGCTTATAAGAAATCCCGCTATTCCATCAGACAAACCATCAAACAGGCAAAGTGTCAATACAGGAAGGACTAAGATTGAATCCTACTACACCGGCTCTGACGCTCGTCGGATGTGGCAGGGCAAATGTCTTCAATGACATTTTCAACCTCTCCCTGACCGAGTCTGTAATACCTACACGTTTAAAACAGACCACCATAGTCCATGTGCCCAAGAAAGCAAAGGTAACCTGCCTAAATGATTACCGCCCCGTAGCACTCATGTCGGTAGCCATGAAGTGCTTTGAAAGGCTGGTCATCGCTCACATTAGCACATTAATGCCGGAAACTTTAGACCCACTCCAATTCGCATACCACCCCAACAGATCCACAGATGACAATCTCAATCGCACTCCACACTGCCCTTTCCCACCTGGACAAAAGGAACACATATGTGAGAATGCTGTTCAATGACTACAGCTCAGCGTTCAACACCATAGTGCCCACAAAGCTCATCACTAAGCTAAGGACCCTGGGACTAAACACCTCCCTCTGCAACTGGATCCTGGACTTCCTGACGGGCCGCCCCAAGGTGGTAAGGGTAGGCAACAACACATCTGCCATGCTGATCCTCAACACTGGGGCCCCTCAGGGGTGCGTGTTTAATCCCCTCCTGTACTCCCTGTTCACCCACAACTGTGTGGCCAAGCACGACTCCAACACCATCATTAAGTTTGCCAACGACACAACAGTGGTAGGCCTGATCACCGACAACGATGAGACAGCCTATAGGGAGGAGGTCAGAGACCTGGCAGTGTGGTGCCAGGACAACAACCTCTCCCTTAATGTGAGCAAGACAAAGGAGCTGATCGTGGACTATAGGAAAAGGTGGGCCGAACAGGCCCCTATTAACATTGACGGGGCTGAAGTGGAGCGGATCGGGAGTTTCAAGTTCCTTGGTGTCCACATCACCAACGAACTATCATGGTCCAAACACACCAAGACAGTTGTGAAGAAGGCACGACAACACCTTTTCCCACTTCCCACTCAAAAAGTTCTACAGCTGCACCATCGAGAGCCTCCTGACCGGTTGCATCACCGCCTGGTATGGCAACTGCTTGGCATCTGACCGCAAGGCGCTACAGAGGGTAGTGCGTATTGCCCAGTACACCACTGGGGCCAAGCTTCCTGACATCCAGGACCAATATACTAGGCGGTGTGAAAGGAAGGCTCTAGTCATTCAAGTCATAGACTGTTTTCTCTGTTACCGCACGACAAGCGGTACCGGAGCGCCAAATCTAGGACCAAAAGGCTCCTTAACAGCTTCTACCCCATAGCCATAAAACTGCTGAACAATTAATCAAATGGCCACCCAGACTATTTACATTGACTCCTTTACAAATGACCTCAACTAATCTGTACCCCCACACATTGACTCGATACTGGTACCCCCTGCATATTGCCATGTAATTTTCAAATGTTATTATTTTTTTTACTTTTGTTTATTTAGTAAATATTTTCATAACTTTATTTATTGAACTGAATTGTTGGTTAGGGGCTTGTAAGTAAGCATTTCACGGTAAGGTCTACTACACCTGTTGTATTCGGCACGTGACAAATACAATTTCATTTGATATTTTGTGGTGACGGACAATTACAACACAAGGAATGCTTATTGCATTGCTTTCAAGTATACTGACAATGGCCTTGAACCAGATGTGACTACAATGGCTTCACCTGAGGCTTGCTACAGACAGAACCTCACTGCAAACAAGGAAACCTGGAACCTGTACTTTATTGGTGTGCAAAGGCTAGAATGAGAGATCATCCATTTTCAGGGATATACAGTGGGAGTGAATAATGCATGAAGTAAATGTATTGTGGTGTTGCGACTGCGAGGGGCTGCACATATAATCTCTAACATGGCCATCGTATTGTAACGGAAAGCCAGCCAGTGGACGTAGAGCTTCCAGCAGACCATCCTCCACCTTCCCTCACTACACTACATCACCTGGGCAAGAAGCAGTGCCTTGTTCCCATCAAGGATGCTCTGACCATGCACTTACACGCCCTGCTGGCAGTGACAGCCCCCATTGCACTACATTGTAAATCATAGCAATATAAAGAATGGGAGAACGCTGGAGCCAGTGCAGCATATGACAAACAGGCATCAAATGTGGATTGAGTCTGGATCAACGGCATAGCCCTGAAATAAGTGTGCTGTCATTTGTCACAGCTTCTTTTATGAATGCTTAATTCATAGCTGTGTGCTGCAGAGGCAGTCAGAAGCAGTGGTTCCCTTTAAGGCTACAAGAGTGTAGATGGAGAAAAATGTCAATATCTCGTTATGTTCGCTCGCTGTGTCGCCGCTACCCAACAAGATGAAAATAGCTTGGGTCTTCAATACTGCCAAATAAATAATTGATGATGGGATTATTAATATTGAGTTGTGGTGGATTATGTAACACATACGCCCACTGTTAGTCTTTTCAGTCTTCATCCATCAGTTCTCTCACAGCAAAACAGACCAAGACAGGACTATTCAGCAGCAGAAATTAATACTGTATGTGTATGTGAACCACTGACTGATAATACAGTGTGAACAAACTGGTTTTGCATCCCTAGAGGGGGATATAGATGTGATTAGTCTGAAATGGTAATGGTCCAGTTATTTTATCTTGAGAGCTGACAGGGTTATGCACACATGCCTCTAGGTAAAAGATATGTTTTCAGTCAAATGGCATGGACATGGCGTAATCACCCTCTGTATGTCTACCATCTGCTGCTACCATCTCTGCTCCCATCTCTGCTCCCTGCTGGGGGAGAGGGAGAAAACAAATCCCAGCAGAACTAGAAGCTCCTCCATTCCCATGAACATGACAAGAACACAGTCTGCACTGCAGGTTCTCATCTAATTGTGTAATTTGCTGACAAATCCAATTTTATGAATCACATGGTTTGTAGACAAACAGTGAAATAAATGCTTGACGTTAGTGTGCGTGTGTGTTACTCCAGTGTAAACCTCCCACTGGGCACACACTGGTTGAATCAATGCTGTTTCCAAGTAATTTCAATGAAATTACATTGAAGAAACGTGGAATAGATGTTGAATTAACGTTTGTGCCAAGTGGGCTGTCTGATCTTTGTAATCTAAGGATGCAACTCTACCGGGCCTATACTTTAACCTAAACATTGAAAACTTGAACTGTTAACCGCACAGCATGCGCTCCGGTACCGCTTGCCGTTCGGTAGCAGAGAGAACAGTCTATGACTTGGGTGGCTTCAATCATTTTAGGGCCTTCCTCTGATCCCACGTGGTATAGAGGTCCTGGATGGCTGGAAGCTTCGCCCCAGTGATGTACTGGGCCGTACGCACTACACTCTGTAGTGCCTTGTGGTCGGAGGCCGAGCAGTTGCCATAAAAGGCGGTGATGGCAACCAGTCAGGATGCTCTCGATGGTGCAGCTGCAGAACTTTTTTAGGATCTGAGGACCCATGCCAAATCTTTTCAGTCTCCTAAGGGGCTTTGTCGTTGTCGTTTCCTCTTCACGACTGTTTTGGTGTGTTTGGACCATGACAGTTCATTGGTGATGTGGACACCAAGGAATTTGAAGTTCACAACCTGCTCCACGACAGACCTGTTGATGAGAATGGGGGTGTGCTCGACCCTCCTTTTCCTGTAGTACACCATCATCTCCTTTGTCTTGATCACGTTGAGGGAGAGGTTGTTGTCCTGGCACCACACTGCCAGGTCTCTGACCTCCTCCCTATAGGCTGTCTCATCGTTGTTGGTGATCAGGCCTACCACTGTTGTGTCGTCGGCACACTTAATTATGAGTCGTGCTTGGCCATGCAGTCATGGGTGAACAGGGAGTACAGGAGGGGACTGAGCACGCACCCCTGAGGGGCCCCCGTGTTGAGGATCAGCATGGCAGATGTGTTGTTACCTACCCTTACTGTCTGGAGATGGCCCATCAGGAAGTCCAGGATCCAGTTGCAGAGGAAGGTGTTTAGTCGCAGGGCCCTTAGCAGGATGATGGTAAAAGAATGACATTATAGGTCCCTGATCTGTACTACAGTGCATTCGGAAAGTATTCAGACCCCTTCCCTTTTTCCAAATGTTGTTACATTACATCCTTATTCTAAAATCGATTAAAATAATTTTTCCCTCATCAATCTGTACACAATACACCATAATGACAAAGCAAAAACAGGTTTTTAGATAAAAAAACAGAAATACCTTATTTACATAACCTTGAGATGTTGCTACAACTTGATTAGAGTCCACCTGTGGTAAATTAAATTGATTGGACATGATTTGGAAAGGCACACACCTGTCTATATAAGGTCACACAGTTGACAGTGCATGTCAGAGCAAAAACCAAGCCATGAGGTCGAAGAGATTGTCAGTAGAGCTCCGAGACAGGATTGTGTCGAGGCACAGATCTGGAGAAGGGTAGCAAAACATTTTTTCAGCATTAAAGGTCCCCAAGATCACAGTGGCCTCCATCATTCTTAATGGAAGAAGTTTGGAACCATCAAGTCTCTTCCTAGAGCTGGCTGCCCGACCAAACTGAGCAATCGGGGGACAAGGGCCTTGGTCAGGGAGGTGACCACGAACCCGATTGTCAATCTGACAGAGCTCCAGAGTTCCTCTGTGGAGATGGGAGAACCTTCCAGAAGGACAACCATCTCTGCAGCTCTCCACCAATCAGGCCTTTATGGTAAAGGGACCAGATGGAAGCCACTCCTCAGTAAAAGGCACATGACAGCCCACTTGGATTTGGCCAAAAGGCACCTAAAGGACTCTCAGACCATGAGAAACAAGATTATCTGGTCTGATGAAACCAACTCTTTTGCCTGAATGTCAAGCGTCACGTCTGGAGGAAACCTGGCACGGTGAAGCATGGTGGTGGTAGCATCATGCTGTAGGAATGTTTTTCAGTGGCAGGGATTGGGAGACTAGTCAGAATCGCGGGAAAGATGAACGGTGCAAAGTACAGAGAGTTCCTTGATGAAAACCTGCTCCAGAGCGCTCAAAACCTCAGCCTGGGGCAAAGGTTCACCTTCCAACAGGACAACAACCCTAAGCACACAGCCAAGACAACGCAGGTGTGGCTTCGGGACAAGTCTCTGAGTATCCTTGAGTGGCCCAGCCAGAGCCTGGACTTGAACCCGATTGAACACCTCTGGAGAGACCTGAAAATAGCTGCAACAACGCTCTCCATCCAACCTGACAGAGCTTGAGAGAATCTGCAGAGAAGAATGGGAAAAACTCCCCAAATACAGGTGTGCCAAGCTTGTACCATCACACCCAAGAAGACTCAAGGCTGTAATCACTGACAAAGGTGCTTCAACAAAGTACTGAGTAAAGGGTCTGAATATTTATGTAATTGTGATATATATAATATATATATATATTGTGGAAAACCTCTTCAAAGTTAGGAGCGTTTGTCACAAATTAAGTGGGAAACTGTCACCAAAGTCAGCCCAGAATGAAAGTTCTTTCGAACATGACAGTACCTGTGTGTTTGTTTCGCTGTCCTGGTCCACCCAGGCCGCAGGTAAGGTCAAGGATAGCAGGGTTCGGTACACAAATCTGGTTCTCGGTAGGTCCAGGCCTAAACGCCAACAGGTAAGTCCAAAACAGTCCAGCTCGTACACGGTAAATCCAGCCAATGTAGATTGTCTCTTTCTCTATGGTTCATAGATCCTTCCCGCCCTCTCTCCCTCTTCCTGGTTTTTCTTGACCTTTTATCTGTGGGTCGGCTCCACCTTCTGAGGGTTCCCCTTGCTTCTGGGAATTGTAGTTTTGGCAGTCGGCCATTTTGTGATCTGTAGTTCTGATCGGGGTGGCCATTTTAGTGATCGGGCAGAGCCCGTTTATTAGTTCTGCTCTCACATATCTGCCATTTATCACTCGACCCCCTTACCCCCAAATGTATATATATTATACATTTGCAAATATTTCTACAAACCTGTTTTTGCATTGTCATTATGGGGTATTGTGTGTAGATCGATGAAAACGATTTAATCAATTTTAGAATAGGGCTGTAACGTAACAAAATGTGGAAAAAGTCAAGGGGTCTGAATACTTTCCGACTGCACTGTATACAGAAATGCATAATTATGAATGTCATTATCTTCATTGTGATGTATCCTTAATTAATATGTACACAAAGGTAAAACAATGTAATATCCTCCTTTGCATGTTTGAGTGTAACTCTACACACTGTCTATTAGGGGTTTTCCATTAAAATGATAAGAAAAATTAATAAAATTCCACATGCACAATATGGTCTGTGCGTATAGTGGTCCTATTGATTATGGCCACTAGAGGGCAATGACGTTCTATCTACTGCAGTTATAGTTATAGTTACCGAATACTTGGCCCCTAAGACCTTTATTGAGTGGACACTTGTTGTTGTGTTCGGTAGTGATTACTTGAGTCTGCAAGTGTTTTGGCCAAAATGAGCATTGAGACAGTGCGCACTCGACGTCTCAACTGAAACGTCTAAATATTCCAAAATTCTAAATGTATTCGCGAGCATTGTCTCCCGCGACCTGTCTTGTGCACGTGCGGAGCGCTTTATATCCATGGCAAATAATTTGAAAGACACATATTTACAACTAACACTACAGCATTGTTGCGTTAGGTATTTGTAAAAAAATATATATATGTTTATGATCGGGACCTGTTAGTGGTAGTTTTGTGATAACTGCACTGGGATTTTAATTTTGTGGTTTGAAAAAAACAAACATGGTTAGGGATTTTGGCAATGAGGCCCTGTATCTACTTCCCCAGAGTCAGATGAACTCGTGGATATTTCTATGTCTCTGCGTTCAGTTTGAAGGAAGTTTCTAACTTGCACTAACGCAATTGCTAACTAGCGTTAGCGCAATTACTGGAAGTCTATGGTGTCTACCCCCAGGTCGTTGCTGTAAATGAGAATGTGTTCTCAGTCAACTTACCTGGTAAAATACATTTTTCAAAAATCTAGCATTGTCTTGCAAAAACTACCTCTAACTTCCTTCAAACTGGAAAGTAGAGGTCGACCGATTATGCTTTTTCAACGCCGATACCGATACCAATTATTGGGGGGGCAAAAAGGCCGATACCGATTAATCGGACAATTTATTTATTTGTAATAATGACAATTACAACAATACTGAATGAACACTTATTTTAACTTAATATAATACATCAATAAAATCAATTTAGCCTCAAATACATAATGAAACGTTCAATTTGGTTTAAATAATGCAAAACCAAAGTGTTGGAGAACAAAGTAAAAGTGCATTATGTGCCATGTAAGAAAGCTAACGTTTAAGTTCCTTGCTCAGAACATGAGAACATATGAAAGCTGGTGGTTCCTTTTAACATGAGTCTTCAATATTCCCAGGTAAGAAGTTTTAGGTTGTAGTTATTATAGGAATTATAGGACTCTCTCTCTCTATACGATTTGTATTTCATATACCTTTGACTATTGGATGTTCTTATAGGCACTTTAGTATTTACATTTAAGTCATTTAGCAGACGCTCTTATCCAGAGCGACTTAGAAATTGGATTGCCAGTGTAACAGTATAGCTTCCGTCCCTCTCCTCGCTCCTACCTGGGCTCAAAACAGGAACACATCGACAACAGCCACCCGCGAAGCAGCGTTACCCATGCAGAGCAAGGTGAAACAACTACTCCAAGTCTCAGAGTGAGTGACGTTTGAAACGCAATTAGCGCGCACCCGGCTAACTAGCTAGCCATTTCACATTGGTTACACCAGAATAATCTTGGGAGTTGATAGGCTTGAAGTCATAAACAGCGCAATGCAATGCGAAGGGCTGCTGGCAAAACGCACGAAAGTGCTATTTTGAATGAACGCTTACGAGCCTGCTGGTGCCTACCACCGCTCAGTCAGACTGCTCTATCAAATCATAGACTTAATTATAACATAATAACACACAGAAACACGAGCCTTAGGTCATTAATATGGTCAAATCCGGAAACTATTACGTTTATTCTTTCAGTGAAATACGGAACCGTATTTTACCTAATGGGTGGCATCCATAAGTCTAAATGTTCCTGTTACATTGCACAACCTCCAATGTTATGTCATAATTACGTAAAATTCTGGCAAATTAGATCGCAACGAGCCAGGCGGCCCAAACTGTTGCATATACCCTGATTCTGTGTGCAAGGAACGCAAGAGAACTGACACAATTTCACCTGGTTAATATTGCCTGCTAACCTGGATTTCTTTTAGCTAAATATGCAGGTTTAAAAACATATACTTCTGTGTATTGATTTTAAGCAAGGCATTGATGTTTATGGTTAGGTACAGTCGTGCAACGATTGTGCTTTTTTTTGCAAATGCGCTTTTGTTAAATTATCCCCCGTTTGGCCAAGTTGGCTGTCTTTGTTAGGAAGAAATAGTCTTCACAGTTCGCAACGAGCCAGGCGGCCCAAACTGCTGCATATACCCTCACTCTGTTTGCAAGAGAAGTGACACATTTTCCCTAGTTAAAATAAATTAATGTTAGCAGGCAATATTAACTAAATATGCAGGTAAAAAAATATATACTTGTGTATTGATTTTAAGAAAGGCATTGATGTTTATGGTTAGGTACACGTCGGAGCAAAGACAGTCCTTTTTTGCGAATGCGCACCACATCGATTATATGCAACGCAGGACTGGCTAGATAAACTAGTAATATCATCAACCATGTGTAGTTAACTAGTGATTATGATTGATTGATTGTTTTTTATAAGGTAAGTTTAATGCTAGCTAGCAACTTACCTTGGCTTCTTACTGCATTCGCGTAACAGGCAGGCTCCTCGTGGAGTGCAACGTAAAGCAGGTGGTTAGAGTGTTGGACTAGTTAACCATAAGGTTGCATCCCCAAGCTGACAAGGTAAAAATCTGTCGTTCTGCCCCTGAACAAGGCAGTTAACCCACCGTTCCTAGGCGGTCATTGAAAATAAGAATGTGCCTCATTAACGTTAGTCCTAATTTTGTTTAAACGTTTTAACATTTAAATGTTCACACACTTCCCTGCAAAGTCAAAACGCAGTAACTACGAATTTGGTCCAAAGTCTTTGATCTGTTGTAATGATCAGGTATATTATCTGATTAATGTGGTATTTACTTTCCTGACACAAGAACGAGCCAGTTGATCAGAATATAAAACGGAGTGTCAGAAATTGCTGTCTGCCTAGACAGAAAAATACTTCGAAGTCAGATTTTACAGGACAAAAATTATGTTAATGCCTTTTGATTTTGTAGGGGTGTGAACGTTGAAACGTCAAAACGTTTCAAAGTAATTGGGACGTTAACGTTAAAGGAATACTTTGGGATTTTTGGCAATGCAGCCCTTTATCTACTTCCCCAGAGTCATATAAACTCGTGGATACCATTTTTATATATTTATCCAGTTAACCTGGCTATTATTCTAATGAGTGCCGCCTCCAAAGAAAAGTCAATAAAGTTTTGGGGCGGAGCTCATTAGAATAATGATTGACTTCATAATGACTTGTGATCAAATCTGTACCCATCATAGATGTTTATGTTTCACAAGTTTGGACATCACAGTACAGCACAGCACAACACAGTAGAGTTCAGTAAAGTAGACTATAGTCCAGTACAATACAGTAAATTATACTGCTCTGCTCTACTTTACTGTACTCTACTGTACAATACAGTAATGTACTATATTTTACTGACCTATACCCTACTCTACTTGCTGACAAGGTAGGTGAAACAGACAGCTATGATTGGTTCAGATTTGGACTGACCAATTTTCAACATCCATGAACGTCTGGTGTCGGTCAGTGTTCAGTGAGTGAAAGGGCTACAGTAAATGGAAAGAGATTCATTTGACCAGAATTCAAAGCCTTTGCTTATTCTTAATTTTTAGGATGGAACATTTTTGAAAAAATGTATATTTGCCTTAATTAAATATATAGACTAGCTTTCATTTGACACCAAATGTGCTCCTATGAACTTCACATGTTAGTATATTGTTAATTGTGATAACTATTGCTATGAGTATTTATCCTGCTACCAGACAATTTTAACCCTGTTTACATGTACATTCCTCCCTCAATCACTCCAGTACCCCTGCACATTGTAATAACAGTACTGGCACGGCACTGACCTGTATAGAAGACCTGTATAGAAGACCTGTATAGAAGACCTGTATAGAAGACCTGTATAGAAGACCTGTATCACTGCATTCTTGTTCTTTTCTTTTTGTGTTCTCTTACATTTCACATTTGATTTCTTATCTATATTACTACTTATATTGTAGTATAGGTAAGAGCTCAGAAGTTAAGCATTTCACTGTAATGTTTTATATCTGCTGTATCCTGTGCATGTAACAATACAACTTGAAACTAGTGCTCATGGGTCTTTTAACATGGAAATGCACGGTAACCAAATCATTAGGCTGCTGTCAAACATTAATCCACTGACCCTTGGCCACCATGTTCTCTAAATACGGCTATGTGCAGTTCTGCAAGGACTTTCTTAAAGATTTTGTCACCTCTAGGTACTGGTGCAGTTGAATGCTGTATCGAGGTGCTATAACTGAAAGCATTAGTTCCTGCCTCTTGGTGTTTTAAAAACGTGCTTCACCTTCAGCTATAATGTTGAATACAATGGGCAGCAGGCTGCTGCATCACAATCATAAACCTTTAAATCTTATTCAATCTTACAGCTCAATAATAAAAAAAAACAGACATTCTAAAATGACAAAGACCTTGTTCTTTCTGTTAGTGTTAGTACTGGCCAAAACGTTAGTGGACAGTGACAGCAGGCTCAAAGCAGCATGAAGGGTTTAAGGGGGAGACAGCAGGGAAGAAAGGAGAAGAGGTCTGGGTTTAAATTTTGGGGGAGGTAATACCCCATACCAACCTGCTCTCGCTGCCGGTGTGCTCCTTCTTCTCTCTCACCCTCAGCCACTTGCGGAGCAGGAAGCGCTTGCGTCGGGGTGAGGCGCTGGGCGTAGAGAAGTTGGACCAGGAGGCCCCATCCTCGTCGCTGGACCGGGTGATCTCGATGGATGGCAGCTGCAGGTACTCCTTGGAGCCCGAGTGGGAGCGGGTGGAGGCTAGCCACCCATTCACCAGCCTGCCCCTGTCCTTCTCCCTCTCACTGGGCACGTTCTTCATGCGCCTCATCTTGAAGCGCTTGCGTCGTAGCGTTGGGGTGGACAAGCTTGACCACACAGGACCATCTGAGACCCCGCCGTTCCCCCCATCCGAGTAGGCAGGGGCATCGCTGGGAACGCTCACCTGGAGTGATGGGGGCCGTAAGTTCTCGTTCATGGTCGAGGACAGTGGATATTGGAGGAGAAGTGCTGGCTGGCTCGTCGTTTTAGTAGTTGGCAGGCTTTCTGGGAGCTGTAGTTGGCGGAAGCTGAGGCGGTAGCTGTTTGTTGAGTCAGGTGCCAATATACTGCAACAGCACAGAGACACTGAAAAATTCAGGGTCGTCCTCATTTACTGATCTCTCATATAGCCTTATATACTCTTCTGGATCCTTACCACTAGTTACCACTTACTCCATGTCCCTGTGCATGGCCTGACAGGTGAGGAGGTGAGTCCTTCAGATACCCGGGGCCTGGTCCTCAGCTTTGGGGAGTTGTGTGGCTGTTGCTGGTCGTCAGGCGACAACAGGGCTAGCGGTTTGCAGCAGCGTCTCGGGCCAGGAGGGAGGGCTGACTTAGACAACAAACGGGGTGTCTGTTCTCCAAGCAGCAGATGAAACATGTATAAGGTCTGTCAGGGAGTGTAACAGTACTCCTCCGCTCTCCCCTGGAACTGGCAGGCCCAGTTACACACACACACACACACACACACACACACACATTCACAGCTCTCTCTCTCTCTCTGCTCACTGCCTGCCTATTGCCTGCTGCTAGGGCTGACTGCCACTGCTACTCCCAATGCTAGACAGGATGTCTCCAAGTACAAGCAACACTCCAGTCTTGAAGTTGACAGATCAGATGAGCTCTGTACTGTATGCTCCTGGGTGGTTGATTACTGTCCCGTGCATGTGTTGTAGGTTGGGTAGGCTCTTGCAGTCCGTCGCCTGGAGCACCGGTGTCCCGCTGTCCTCTCTCTCTCGCTCCGCACAGACACCTCCTACAGGTTAAAGGGAGGTGATAGTGGTGCTAGGTACAGGCAAGGCTGAGGGCGATGACACAGCAAAGGAGACACACACACAAACACATGCACACCCACAAACATGCACCCAGGAAACACAATGTACACAGACAGAAAACACACACACACACAAATATGTAGACACACACACACTTTCTCATTTACACTAACCTGTCGTTACACTGGTATGCCCATGTAATGCATTTAATGCTGTTAGCTGGCAGTGATACTCTGTGTCTCCACTGTCTGAGTCCACCACCATATATACCTTACTGACTCAGAGAACATTAACCAATAAGAGATGTTTTGAACCAATAGCCATGTGCTCAAGTCTACATTTCACTGTACAAACACAGAGGTAATTGTAGACCTATAGGTTCAGATATACCCACCATGACATATACATTGAACCAAAGACACATTGACTATCACATTATTTAAGTAGCAGATTAAATGTATTTGTTAAACTGTGTGATGGGTAAGTGATATTGGCATGGGGAACGTACAAATATCTGAAACATGTGGGTCTGAAGACAATTATTATGAAAGAGAAAAACACTTGGCTGAAGAGGTCTCTGATGAACTTAAAACCTTTTACTGCACAATGGAGCTCTAGCCTTCCATTGTTAGTGTACGGAGCAGGCAGGTTTCATGTCCTCTACCATACACTCTTAACAGGCAGGATTCATGCCCTTTACCACACACTCTTAACAGGCAGGTTTCATGTCCTCTACAATACACTAACGGCTGTATGTGTCAACAAACAGTTTTGTGTCAACAAGCCTGCTCCAGTACCTCTTTATGAACAGTGTGAAGAGACAGCGTGGGTAGAAATAACCACTAAAGCAGACTGGCTGTTGAACCAACCCACTGAGGATATAAAACATAAATGCCAAAATAAAGGAAACACCAACATTCACTCAAGTGTTTCCATTATTTTGTCAGTTGCCTGTAGGTCGGAGCACAGCAGACACACAGAGGAGTCAATGGTAATCGTAACCATCTGGGTTTGAAATGCCGGTTTCACAAGTCTTAAGCTCTACATGTTGACTAATATAGAGTATAGTAAACGTTATGCCGAAATAGCTTATTCTGCTTATAGTCATACTGCTTATTCTATACCAAAGTACAGGCCTGGGGGGCTATGGTAGTGACAGAATTTCTGCTGGTGTGCCATTAATACTATGTGACCGTTGAGTCATAGTAATTGCCTTTTATGCACTCTGGACATGCTTTGGTAGTACCCAACTTGCTAACGACCATCAGGTCCTAACGGCTTGGTACTCAGGGCTCTATTGTCTCTAACCCATCTGACATCAATGCAAATGATTTAAAAATATCACATGAAACACTTATCATCAAAACAGTAGGCCAATCTACTTTTAAAACTCACCTCACTGTGATGATACATTTGAAGATAGAAGAGAGTGAAACATGGTTGTTGTGTATGTTGTTTCAAAGCCTAACAACGAAATGGACAGAGCTTTCTAATGATGATTAATTCAAAACTCCCACATGCATATTAGAGCTTATGCATAGGCTTATAAGCCCAAGCCCCCAATTATGATTGTGCTGATTAAAGAAGTCTTTGGTACATAATTGGTCTAGCCTATACTCCAGAATTAAACAAATTAGAGTAATCGCCATGTACACTGAATTGACTGGTTTTACCTTATGCTACACTCCAACATTTCTATTCATGACTCTGGGAGAGAACAGCCCTAGGCGATGCTGTTGGTTCATTGATTGTGCAGGGTGGCTTACAGTTAGCCTACAATTAGTGAATTTGTATAAGATTTTGAATAGCCTAGTACAGTAATAGGTAGTTTTTTATGTTTTCATAATTCATTGGGTGACATTAACTTTAGCTATACAGAATCTCATCACCATGTGCTTCCATCTCCTCCTCTCTCTCCTTTATTAATTTCTTGAGCACACAGATGGGCTGTCAACAGTTAAGTGAAATACAGCGCCTTCGGAAAGTTTTCAGACCCCTTGACTTTTTCCACATTTTGTTACGTTACAGCCTTATTCTAAAATTGCTGAGGATTACATTAAAAAAAAAAATCTAACACAATACCCCATAATGGCAAAGCGAAAACAGAAATACCTTATTTACATAAGTATTCAGATCCTTTGCTTAGAGACTCGAAATTGAACTCGGGTGCATCCTGTTTCCATTGATCATCCTTGAGATATTCCTACAACTTGATTGGAGTCACCTGTGGTAAATTCAATTGATTGGATATGATTTGGAAAGGCACACACCTGTCTATATAAGTTGACAGTGCATGTCATAGCAAAATCCATGCCATGAGGTTGAAGGAATTGTCCGTAGAGCTCTGAGACAGGATTGTATCGAGTTACAGATCTGGGGAAGGGTACCAAAACATTTCTGCAGCATTGAAGGTCCCCAAGAACAGAGTGGCCTCCATCATTCTTAAATGGAAGAAGTTTGGAACCACCAAGACTCTTCTTAGAGCTGGCCGCCCGGCCAAACTGAGCAATCGGGGGAGAAGGGCACTCTGACAGAGCTCTAGAGTTCCTCTGTGGAGATGGGAGAACTTTCCATGAGGACAACCATCTCTGCAGCACTCCACCAATCAGGCCTTTATGGTAGAGGGGCCAGACGAAAACCACTCATTAAAAGTCACATGACAGCCCGCTTAGGACTCTCAGACCATGAGAAACAAGATTATCTGCTCTGATGAAACTATATTGAACTCTTTTGCCCGAATGCCGAGCGTAATTTCTGGAGGAAACCTGGCACTGTCACTGCGGTGAAGCATGGTGGTGGTAGCATCATGCTGTAGGGATGTTTTTCAGCAGGAGGAACTGGGAGACTAGTCAGGATCGAGGCAAAGATGAACAGAGAAAAGTACAGAGAGATCCTTGATGAAAACCTGCTCCAGACCACTCAGGACCTCAGACTGGGGCGGAGGTTCACCTTCCAACAGGACAACGACCCTAAGCACACAGCCAAGATAACGCAGGAGTGGCTTCGAGACAAGTCTCTGAATGTCCTTGAGGCCCAGCCAGAGTCCGGACTTGAACCTGATCAAACATCTCTGGAGAGACCTGAAAATAGCTGTACAGCATCTCTTCCCATCCAACCTGACAGAGCTTGAGAGGATCTGCAGAGAAGAATGGGAGAAACTCCCCAAATACAGGTTTGCCAAGCTTGTAAAATCATACCCAAGAACACTCGAGTCTGTAATCGCTGCCAAAAGGTGCTTCAACAAAGTACTGAGTAAAGGGTCTGAATTCTTACGTAAATGTGTTATTTCAGTTTAATTGTTTTTTATAAATTAGCTAAAATTAGAAAAATCCTGTTTTTGCTTTGTCATTATGGGGTATTGTGTGTAGATTGATCTGGAAAAAAAACAATTTAATCAATTTTAGAATGAGGCTGTAACCTACCAAAATGTGGAAACAAAATCAAGGGTTCTGAATAGTTTCGGAAGGCACTGTATGTTTCTTTGCAAAAACATGTTACTATCAATGTTCCCAAACAGATTTCACTTGGTTTCCCAAATTAAGCACTGGGTAGCTGCAGGAACAATGTTGGTGAGGCCATGGCATACAGCGTTTGGGTGGAATATCACCTGTCGGGCAGTGAGAGCATGCTCCTCAAACAGTAGTTGATGTGTGGAGTGAAATAAGTGTTCTTATATTTATTTCTCAGCTGCTCATTATAAGCACATGTTCCACTATAAACCCCAAGTAACCTACAAAACGGACCGGTGGGAAAGCGCGTGGCCTCCATATGCTCTTTTTTTCCCCTGCCCCTGTTCCTGCCCATTTCATACTGTGCCATTCTAAATCTAAACTCATTTTACATATTTGTAAAGATAAGATTATATTGAGAATATTCCAATGGGTGAAAATATGATCACTTGATGAAAGAATAGCTGTGCAGCCTGAGGTAAGGATCAGAGCGCAAGCTTTTTTTCCCTCTACTTTCTCAAATCATCAATAGCCTACAGTCTTACCTTGCAGCCCATATATGTTTTGATTTCTAAGAAAATCTAAGGTTTGTATCATTCACAACTAAAGTTGCCAAATAACTCTAAATCTAGAATATAGGACCTGTTTCAAATGAACACTTCTACGCCCCAACATAGCCACTTCATATGCGCACTCTCTTCGTACATTTTATTCAGCTAAGTTCAATTATATCTTCTTACTATAAAATCATGTAAAGTAAAATGTCATGGGACTTATAAGCATATCTTTTCAGCTAAATGAACAGGTCTACAGCCAATGCTATGGAGCATAGCCAGATAACATAGGCCTACAGTAGGCCAAGTCATATTCTGTTCTGAAATACTTTTTATTACATTTACATTTACGTCACTTAGCAGACGCTCTTATCCAGAGTGACTTACAAATTATTCATATCGTAATGTTTCTTTAGACCTGACTAAAATAAATCATGTATTATTGTGATGGTGTATATGTTCCAAAGGTAAGCATCAGCGGCTTGTATGTGTGGAGGCCTGGAGATGCTAAACGTGTTTATGTTAATTAACGGTCAATTTCCGTGAGTCTTTTGTATGACAATGACCGCCACAGCCCTACCTATGATTGACTGGTGAGGAGTTGGGACGGTCGATCAGCTTGGATATGGTGGTCTTGTAGTTCTGTGGCACCACAATGAGATAGACAGCCTGCCCAGTTTAGTGGAGTCTGCCAATAGCACAGTCAGTGTAGTCAGCTCAGCTTTCCTTTCCCTATTGAGACCGTGTCTGTGCCTCGATCTACAGTGGTTCCTTCTTCAAAAGTTGTGTCATACTGCAGCAGCATTCCATGGCACGTTATTTGTCAGCCATTTTTTACGTTAATGCAAGTTAGTGCTAGTATGACCACCAGAGGGGATCTTTGAGAAGCAGTTGATAGTCTCCCATATTGGCATTACAATAGAATTTAAAACCTTTTTTGTAATAACATAGTAAATCAGTGATATTTATTCCCATAGTAATTCGTTATGGATCCATAACTAAATCAACATCTGCATTTTGAAAGAGCATTTTTATCATTATTTTATTAACGAACGTGTCAAAAGGTGTATTGGAGGCGAAGTCAGGTGCAGGAGAGCAGAGTATAATGAACAGGCGCACTTTTATAGTTCCAAAACGAGAGCACTACATTAATCAAACGCGCTCAAAAAACAGAACATAAAAATAAAGCGCGTCAACTAACACCACATAACATGAAACAATTACACACAAAACATGATGGGAAACAGATGGTTAAATACAAGTAGCTTAATTGGGGAAATGAAAACCAGGTGTGTATGGAAACAAGACAAGACAAATGGATATATGAAAAATGGAGCGGCGATGGCTAGAAAGCCGGTGACGTTGATCGCTGAATGCCGCCTGAACAAGGAGAGGAGCCGACTTCGGCGGAAGTCGTGACAGAACGCATAAAGATGCTGATGAAGAAATACAGTACAGTATATGCTTTTACAAGTCGATAATAAAGCATTTTGAAGATATAAGCCACCTGCATTTGTTCATTAGGATACTGTGCAGTCGCACAAGTAAACATAGCCTACAATACATACTTTAGTAAACATGGGAAAGTGCCTAATTCCTTACATAAGGGAGAGCGGGCCATGGGGCGGCAGGGTAGCCTAGTGTTGGACTAGTAACCGAAAGGTTGCAAGTTCAAATCCCCGAGCTGACAAGGTACAAATCTGTCGTTCTGCCCCTGAACAGGCAGTTAACCCACTGTTCCTAGGCCGTCATTGAAAATAAGAATTTGTTCTTAACTGACTTGCCTAGTAAAATAAATGTCTGTACTAGAGAATGTGGGCACATGGGAGACTGGGGTTCAATTCATCAATGGGGAAAAAGAAGTAAGTTGTTCTTGTAAATAAGAATTTGTTCTTAACTGTTTCCATACAGTATGTGTTATTTCATAGTTGTGATGTCTTCACTATTATTCTACAATGTAGAAAATAGTAAAAATAAAGAAAAATCCTGGAATGAGTAGGTGTGTCCAAACTTTTGACTGGTACTTGCTTAATTCATTTGATTAATATTATGGTGTTTCTATTCCAAGAAAAACGAAAAATCCTCGGTGTCCGTTAGGAAAATATGGCGCTGTACAACGCGACGGTCGGAAGTACAGTACTGGGCTATTTAGCTAAAGAATCCCTGTGTCGTGCTGGCAGGGCATGCAGGAGACCGGGGTTCAATTCCCCAACGGGGGAGGAAGGAGCAGGCTGTCCTTGTAAATAAGAATTTGTTCTTAACTGACTTGCCTAGTTAAATAAAGGTTACAGAGCATAACATTTCTGCACCCTAATTTTCTAATTCTAGTCTAACCAATACCCAAACGGAGATTCAGTGAAAATAAAAATCTCACTGATTTATCAAGACCAGTCCCCATGCTTGTCTCAGGTCAGTGCGAAACGATGCTGAAATCTTATTGCTTCAAATCCTATTGCTTCTAACTTCAATATTATTTTTAAATAAGACCTACACCACATTTAACAGCACATTACTCAACACTAGTGATACTCATTTTGCCTATGGTAGTCCTACAGTATATTAAAAATATATTTTTCAATGATGTGACTCTCAGCCAATAATTACATTTAGAGGATTGGAAGATTCAAAATTAATATCGAAGGGGCACTTTCCGTTAGATATTATCAGATATTCTCACAGATCCTAAGGGGCTTTCATATAATTCAAAATGAATTAATAATAAATCGCTTTGTTAAAAAAGTAATGATATTTGGGGGATTTAGTTTTCATTTAACCTAGAGTGAGAGAGAAAAAGGCAATTATTGAACATGGGGTGAGACATTCTCACTAATTTGTAAATAAAGCCAGTTTGTTATTTAGAATTATTTATTTCTGGAGATACTTAACTTGATTATTTAGCAGACATCACTTGCTTATATTCAGTCATTTACGTCAACACATATATCTTAAGAATATCATGGAATATAATTGAACATTTTCGTTTCTCCATGCTTGTCTCAAAGCAGCGAGAAATGGTGCTGAAATAGACATACACAGCGGGAAGGCTATAAATAACGATATTTTGGAGATTATTTGGTTTTCAAAAAAACAACAGTGAGAGATTGTAATGTAATCTGAATAAAGGCCAAAATAATATTTAGAAAGGCCAAAATATAGCCCTGCTAATAGCCATAATGTTCTGTAGTTTCGACCCAATGATTTGTCTAACAAACAAAGACCTTCGCGTCCTGCAGGCCCAGGCATGGATCAAAGCTGGCGAGACATTCATTGACGTCATCTACACAGACGAATCAATCTTGGCCCTTGAGCAATTTGCTCAAAATTGCTACAGAAAAAAAGGAAGAATTTCAAGCAAGCCGAGTCCCAAACATCCACTCAAACTCCATGTGTGGGGGGCAATTTCTCGCCAGAGACCAGGCCCATATTTGATTTTAAGTTTGGCTATTTACAAAGCAAAAGGTACATAAAATATTGTGGCCTACACCTCACGGACTGTTGGGTGTTCCACAATAATTCACCCTTGTCTCCTTTTTCAGGTATCATGGCTCGAGATTTCTTTGAGGAAGAAATCATCAAGAGATATGCTGGACCTTATGTCAGAGAGGTGTTTCTGGGACCACATCGAATGAAGCAATATTTTGTTACGTTTACAGTGCCTTGGAAAAGTACTCACCCCCCCTTCACATTTTTCCTATTTTGTTGCATTACAACCTGTAATTTAAATGGATTTGTATTTCATGTAATGGACATACACAAAATAGTCCAAATTGGTGAAGTGAAATGAAAGAAATTACGGAAAAGTGGTGCGTGCATATGTATTCACCCCTTTGCTATGAAGCTCCTAAATAAGATCTGGTGCAACCAATTACCTTCAGATCCACATAATTTGTTAAATAAAGTCCACCTGTGGGCAATCTAAGTGTTACATGAATCGGTCACATGATCTCAGTATATATACACACACCTGTTCTGAAAGGCCCTTGAGTCTGCAACACCACTAAGCAAGGGGCACCACCAAGCAAGCAGCACCATGAAGGCCAAGGAGCTCTCCAAACAGGTCAGGGACAAAGTACAGATCAGGATGGGTAATAAAAAAAATATCCGAAACTTTGAACATCCTACGGAGCACCATTAAATCCATTATTAAAAAATTGAAAGAATATGGCACCACAACAAACCTGCCAAGAGAGGGTCGCCCACCAAAAGTCATGGACCAGGCATGGAGGGCATTAATCAGAGGCAACAAAGAGACCAAAGGTAACCCTAAAGGAGCTGCAAAGCTCCACAGCGGAGATTGGAGTATCTGTCCATAGGACCCCTTTAATCCGTACACTCAAGAGCTGGGCTTTATAGAAGAGTGGCCAGCAAAAAGCCATTGCTTAAAGAAAAAAATGAGCAAACACGTTTAGTGTTCGCCAAAAGGCATGTGGGAGACTCCACAAACATATGGAAGAAGATACTCTGGTCAGACGAGACAAAAATGTAGCTTTTTGGCCATCAAGGAAACCGCCTTGTCTGGTACAAACCCAACACCTCATCACACCGAGAACGCCATCCCCACAGTGAAGAATGGTGGGGGCAGCATCATGCTGTGGGAATATTTTTCATCGGCAGGGACTGGGAAACTAGTCAGAATTGAAGCAATGATGGTGCTAAATACAGGGAAATTCTTGAGGGAAACCTGTTTACCTTCCAGAGATTTGAGACTGGGACGGAGGCTCACCTTCCAGCAGGCAGGACAATGACCCTAAGCATACTGCTAAAGCAACCCTTGAGTGGTTTAAGGGGAAACATTTAAATGTATTGGAATGGCCTAGTCAAAGCCCAGACCTCAATCCAATTGAGAATCTGTGGTATGACTTAAAGATTGCTGTACACCAGCGGAACCCATCCAACTTGAAGGAGCTGGAGCAGGTTTGCCTTGAAGAATGAGCAAAAATCCCAGTGCCTAGATGTGCCAAGCTTATAGACATACCCCAAGAGACTTGCAGCTGTAATTGCTGCAAAAGGTGGCTCTACAAAGTATTGACTTTTTTTTGGGGGGGGGGGGGGGGGTGAATCGTTATGCATGCCCAAGTTCAGTTTTCTTGTCTTATTTCTTGTTTGTTTCACAATAAAAAATATTTTGCATCTTCAAAGTGGTAGGCATGTTGTGTAAATCAAATGACACAAACCCCCCCAAAATCCATTTTAATTCCAGGTTGTAAGGCAACAAAATATTTAAAAAATGCCAAGGGGGTGAATACTTTCGCAAAGCACTGTAGGCCTATTTACATGTATATTTCTATTATTGTACCTAATGTTGGCTGTTGGGCTAAATGTATTTTATTCTTCTCCAAATGCAGACAATGCGGTGGGGGGTTCACACCTAGCTCGGCTATTAGACTATTCTTTAGTAAAGGTTGAATAGTCTATTGTTCAGCTAATAGCCCATCCTAGAAATGTTGTTAAAAGAATTCACAGCCTGCTACGCTTGTGAAAAACGAATAATAATAATTTTTCCCTTGTTAAATATTCCAATTGATAAAGTGTTTTTAGCCACAAATCGGCCCCAACCCCAATTAATACACTTGGGCACAGTCAACAGCGTGCTGGACTTCAGGCTAGAATGCTGAGGGTTCGAAACCTTCTCCCTGCTTGTTTCATTACATTATTATGCCAGTCTCAGAGCAAATAGCCTGGATTATTACTGCCATCTCGTTCCACGCGTCATTCTCCACCTGAGTGGCTCGCTTGTGGGCGTACCAAACTCACTAAAAGTGGCAGTAATAAAGCCTCTCTTGAATAAGACAAACCTTGACCTCCCATTCTTCTCAAACATTTTATAAAAGCTGTTGCGCAGCAACCCACTTCCTTCCTGAAGACAAATAATGTATATGGATAGCGTCAGTCTGGTTTTAGACTCCACACCTTTTAATGGTGTCAGACCAAGGCTCTGCATCTGTCCTCGTGCTCATTGACCTTAGTGCCGCTTTTGACACCATCGATCACCACATTATTTTGAAGAGATTGGAAACCCTGATTGGTCTGCATGGACAAGTTCTTGGTTTAGATCTTTTCTGTTGGAAAGATATCAGCTCGTCTCTGTGGATCGTTTGTACTCTGACAAATCAATTGTAAGTTTCGCTGTTCCTCAAGGTTCCGTTTTAGGATAACTATAGTTTTCACTATATATTCTACCTCTTGGTTATGTCATTCAGAAACACAATGTCAACTTTCACTGCTATGTGGATGACACACAGCTGTACATTTTGATGAAACAACAAAATTGCCAACCCTGGAAGCCTGTATTTTAGACATAAGGAAGTAGATGGCGGCAAATTTTTTACTTTTAAACTCTGACAAAACAGAGATGCTAGTTCTAGGTCCCACCAAACAAAGATATCTGCTACAATTAATCTTGATGGTTGTACCGTCAGTGTTACTCTGGACCCTGATTCTCTTTCAATTAACATATCAAGACTATTTCAAGGATAGCTTTATTCCATCTTCGTAACATTGCAAAAATCAGAAACATTTAGTCCAAAAATTATGCAGAAAAGCTAATCCATGTTTTGTCACTTCTAGATTAGACTACTAATCTAGATTAGACTCTCCGGCTACCCAAATAAAGCACTAAATACATTTCAGTTAGTGCTAAATATGGCAACTTCACTAGAACCACATTTTTGTATCATATTACTCCAGTGCTAACCTCTCTACACTGAATTCCTGTTTAGGGCTAGGGCTGATTTCAACATTTTACTGCTAACCTACAAGGCATTACATGGACTTGCTCCTACCGATCTCTCCGATTTGGTCCTGCCGTACATACCTACTTGTACCCTACAGTCACAAGACAGGCCACCTTATTGTCCTTACAATTTCTAAGCAAAAGCTGGATGCAGGGCTTTCTCCTATAGAGCTCAATTTTTATAGAATGGTCTGCCTATCCACGTGAGAGACGTAGTCTCGGTCTCAACCTTTAAGTCTTTACTGAAGAGTCATCTCTTTAGTAGGTCCTATGATTGAGTGTAGTCTGGCCCAGGGGTGCTAAGGTGAATGTCAAGGCACTGGAATGACGAAACGCTCTTGCGGTCTCTGCCTGCCTGGCTCTGTCTTACTGGTGCTCTTCCATGCTGCCCCTAGGATGGGTGCGTCACGTCATGCCAGGCTTTTTTGCGCTACACCCAACTTGAGTGGGTTGAGTCACTGACGTGATCTTCCTGTCCAGTCTTGCGCCCCCTCGGGTTTGTGCGGTGGCAGAGATCTTCATGGGCTATACTCAGCCTTGTTTCAGGGTAGTAAGTTGGTGGTCTTTTGATATTTCTGTAGTGGTGTGGGGGCTGTGCTTTGGCAAGGTGGGTGGAGTTATATCTTGTCTGGTTGGCCCTGTCCAAGGGTATTGCTGGACGGGGCCAGTGTCCCTCGACCCACCCCCCCCTGAGCCCTAGGACCATGCCTCAAGACTACCTGGCCTGATGACTCCTGGCTGTCCCCAGTCCACCTGGTCGTGCTGCTGCTCGTTTCAGCTGTTCTGCCAGCGGCTATGGAACCCTGACCTGTTCACCGGACGTGCTACCTTGTCCTGGACCTGCTGTTTTCGACTCTCCATCTTCCTCTCTGTCTACCACACCTGCTGTCTCGATCTCTGAATGCTCGGCTATGAGAAGCCAACTGACATTTACTCCTGAGGTGCTGAACTGTTTCTCCCTCTACAACCACTGTGATTATTATTTGATCCTTCTGGTCATCTATGAACGTTTGAACATCTTGAAGAACAATCTGGCCTTAATGGCCATGTACTCTTATAATCTCCACCCGGCACAACCAGAAGAGGACTGGCCACCCACCCCTCATAACCTGGTTCCTCTAGGTTTCTTCCTAAGTTTTTCCTAGCAACCGTGCTTTTACATCTGCATTGCTTGCCGTTTGGGGTTTTAGGCTGTATTTCTGTATAAGCACTTTGTGACATCTGCTGATGTAAAAAGGGGTTTATAAATACATTTGATTGATTGATATGTATGTGTGTTTGTGTGTGTGTGTATTGGTTGGTAGTTAGTTGGGGTTGTGTTGGGAGTGGGGTGGGGTGGGGTAATGCGTTTATTGTGTGGAGTTTATGGCATGGGTGTGTTTATGTGATGTTTGTGGGTGTGTTTATGTGATGTTTGAAGCTAGGTTCATGCATGATTAGAGTGTGTAGGAGTATATGGATTTTACCTCTACTACATTTGAGATGTCATTTTCACTGTGTGTGTTTGTGATCTTGATCTTGTAAATCTAGTTGATCTTCGATAGAGGAAGAGGATGTTTTATACTTCCAAAACAAACTTTTTTTTTCCCAAACAAAGATATACATTTTTTAAATCTTAAAAGTTCAAAGCTCAAACTTTAAGAGGTCTGTAACCTGTATAGAACTGAACGCCTTCATTAGATGAATTGTATTAATAATACAACAATGGGGAAGGTTGATGGATGAATGTGCCAAGGTGTTGCATTTGCAAATGAATTTGAGACATAGCTATGATTAAATCGCTAGATTTGTTTACTATCAGAGTCACTAGCCAGCACTGGCCCCTTTGCCCTCAAGAGATAACAACATTCACCTGTGAGCCGTGGTCAAATATTGGACTTGGGCTATCTAGAGATCAATACAAATACTACTGGCAGTAAATAATGAACTAGTAGACACTACATCAAAAAGTGTTTTGTTTCCAATAGCTGCCTTCAGTACGATACTGTACCATGTACTACCATCAGCTGTTTTTTTACACAACACTACTGTACTCTACAGAATGTATTATTCTGTCTAATAACATATTAAAGGATGACAATGTGGAGACAGTTCACTTCCAGGTCATAGCCATCCAGCTGTCTTAATGCTAGATAATAACAATACAGACAATACTTAACAATCTATGAAACGATCGACAGAAAATTCAGGAGAAAGTAAAACATTACTCTTCAGGTCGATAATGCCTTTAAAGTCGCAAAGTAGTGCAATAGAGAGCAGCAATTCACATATATACACACACTCATGCACGTGCACACACAAACTTGCTCTCCTCCTGGTGTCAGATTCCAAGGTGACTGTGTCTGTGACTCATGAGCAGCAGATGAAGTTACCGGGGGAAATGGGGACTCGTGGCGACACTGCGGGACACCTTTGGACCTATCATCTAGTCCGGTCTGAGCGTGCGCCACAGCTGTTCCCACCAGCTCCTCTCCCCCACCCCCCCTCTCCACAGTCCAACCTGTTGGCAGGCTCAATGTGGCAGCGGGATAACAGCATGCATTATATATTCTCTTTACAGCTTCACACGTTCAGGTCGCCCTGGACATGCTCAGGTGGACAGGTGATGTCACCACCACTAAATGAGAGGTTGGAGCTGAGAATGAGGAGACGGGGAGAAGAGTGATCTCAGCCCTATACAGTCACTTCATTAATAAGGTTTCCACTGTAACAGCCATGAAATATTATATGTCATATAACACATCATGATATGTTATAAGTCATGTCATATAACACATCAAATGGTTTCTATATGAAAGAGCACATGGAAATGATTTCATGAATAAAGATGCTAAAGGCAAGGAACAAAGAGGTACAGTAGGACACAATGTCTCCGAGGCTAAGACCAACGCTGGCCTCCCCTAGAAAGGAACGTGGGGTGACTCGAGGCCATCAGGCACAGTTGGAGGAACCTCAAATGCCCCCTCATGTATTGTGCCTGGTTTACATTATTGGGACCCACCACAGAGTCACTTTGCTGTTACAGCTGAGACAGAGATGGCTATTTTCCATGACTTTGGACCGCTGCGGTCGACCACTCCGCGCTACAGTACGACCAGATTACCGCTAGCCTCCTTCCATGCCTCATTTCTCACCATCAAACGTTTCATAGTATTGTTCTGTCCTTTCCCATTCTATTGTTAGACCATTGCCATGTCAACAGCAAGAAGTAACAAAGTGTGTGCAGATTACAGTCATGTTAATGATCATTAAGTCTTTCATGCAAAAGTAAGCACGTGATGTAAGGCTCTGGTGAGAACAGAACAGCAGCGCTAAGTACTGCAATCAGTTGAGACATTCACACGGGTCACAGAACCATTCAGAGAGTTATCAAAGAGGTCACATAGTCATTCAGAGAGATATCAAAGAGGTTACATAGCTGAACATGCCTGCTCTCAGAGAATGAAATAAACTCTTGTAGTGCAAAGCATGGTAAATACTCAGAAAATAGATACTTTGAAGTACTTTGACTGTACTAGCTTTATGTATCACAGACAGGGCTATCATGAATTATCTTTCGACATCTTTTCTAGTAGCATAAGCCTACAGTATAATAGAGCTATGGTTGCGTCTCTGACTGATAAGAGTGGTCCGCTCTCCACTCAGCATGGCAGAAAGTCGGAGTGTGTGAGTGAAACAGCTGGTGCTGCAGAGGATAAAGCTGCCTGCAGGCTCCAGCGCTCTGTTGTGATTTATACCTTTGTCAAATATATATTTTCCCCTCAGGCTATTCCCTAGTTTCTACTGCATGTCCAAGGCCTCCCTCTTCAAGGAGAATCTTACGTTGATCCACAGTGACAATACCGCCAGATGAACTACTGATACAGAATGCCAGTGGACTCGAGTCAAACAAAGCTGTGAAAAGTGAAAAGGAGACAGATACAGTACGCTACATGAACAACAAACAAAACAACCAAACAGTTTTGGATATAGGTACTGCCACACATAAAATATTTATACATTACATTCTCTCTTTTTCCTCAGGGTGAAATGTTACTGACGCGGAGACGAGGTTGGAGAACGACAGTGTTTGAACAGAAAACTGACAAGTGTTAATTGTCAGACCCATTGAGTTATTCTCGAAGGCACAGGTAAGTGATGTGATGCAGAAATATCATGAGTTATGTTAAGCTGTGACAAGAACATAAACCCTGCTCGCTCACGTAACCACATTTACCCCATCTTACCTTTCCCCTTCCTGTACTAAATCTACAGTAGGCCTCACAGGTCTCAAAGTACGCTACAGGCCTCACTGTACGCTACAGGCCTCACTGTACGCTACAGGCCTCACTGTACGCTACAGGCCTCGGAGGCCTCACTGTACGCTACAGACCTCACTGTACGCAACAGGCCTCACTGTACGCCACAGGCCTCACTGTATGCTATAAGCCTCAGTACGCCACAGGCCTCACTGTACGCTACAGGCCTAACAGTATGCTACAGGCCTCGGAGGCCTCACTGTATGCTACAGACCTCACTGTACGCAACAGGCCTCACTGTACGCCACAGGCCTCACTGTATGCTATAAGCCTCAGTACGCCACAGGCCTCACTGTACGCCACAGGCCTCACTGTATGCTATAAGCCTCATAGTATGCCACAGACCTCACTGTATGCTACAGACCTCACTGTACGCTAAAGAACTTATAGTACACTAAAGATATCACTTTACGCTACAGGACCTCACTGTACGCTACAGGCCTCACTGTATGCTACAGGCCTAACAGTACGCTACAGGCCTCGGAGGCCTCACTGTACGCTACAGGCCTCATAGTACGCCACAGATCTCACTGTATGCTACAGACCTCACTGTACGCTAAAGATATCACTTTACGCTACAGACCTCACTGTACTCTATAAGCCTCATAGCACGCTACAGACTTCATAGGCCTCACGGTACGCCACAGGCCTCACGGTACGCCACAGGCCTCACGGTACGCCACAGGCCTCACGGTACGCCACAGGCCTCACGGTACGCCACAGGCCTCACGGTACGCCACAGGCCTCACGGTACGCCACAGACCTCACGGTACGCCACAGACCTCACGGTACGCCACAGACCTCACGGTACGCCACAGGCCTCACGGTACGCCACAGGCCTCACGGTACGCCACAGGCCTCACGGTACGCCACAGGCCTCACGGTACGCCACAGGCCTCACGGTACGCCACAGACCTCACGGTACGCCACAGGCCTCACGGTACGCCACAGGCCTCACGGTACGCCACAGGCCTCACGGTACGCCACAGGCCTCACGGTACGCCACAGGCCTCACGGTACGCCACAGACCTCACGGTACGCCACAGACCTCACGGTACGCCACAGACCTCACAAATCAAATTTTATTGGTCACATACACCTATTTAGCAGATGTTATTGTGGCTGACCAGTGATTACATAGGGCAGCAGCCACTAAGGTGCAGGGTTGAGTAACCGGGTGGAAGCCGGCTAGGGATGGCTATTTAACAGTCTGTTGGCCTTGAGATAGAAGCTGTTTTTCAGTCTCTCAGTCCCAGCTTTGATGTACCTGTACTGACCTCGCCTTTTGGATGATAACGGGGTGAACAGTCCGTGGCTCGGGTGATTGGCCTTCCTGTGACATCGAGTGCTGTGGGTGTCCTGTGGTTGTGGGCGGTGCAGTTGCCGTACCAGCCGGTGAAACAGCCCGACAGGATAATCTCAATTGTGCATCTGTAAAAGTTTGTGAGGGTTTTAGGGGCCAAGCCTTCTTCACCACACTGTCTGTGTGGGTGGACCGTTTCAGATTGTTAGTGATGTGTACGCCGAGGAACTTAACTTTCCACCTTCTCCACTGCGGTCCTGTCAATGTGGATAGGGACTTTCTCCCTCTGCTGTTTCCTGAAGTCCACGATCAGCTCCCTCATTTTGTTGACGTTTCCTACCTTCACCACCTGGGGGCTGCCCGTCAGGAAGTCCAGGACCCAGTTGCTCAGGGTGGGGTTCAGACCCAGGGCCCCAAGCTTAATGATGAGCTTGGGTGGTACTATGGTGATAAAGGCTAAGCTATACTCAATGAACCACATTCTTACATAGGTATGTATCCCTTTTGTCCAGATGGGATAGGGCAGTGTGCAGTCTGATGGCGATTGCATCGTCTGTGGATCTATTGGGGCAGTATGTAAATTGAAGTAGGTCTTAGGTGTCAGGTAAGGTATAGGTTATATGATCCTTAACTAGCCTCTCAAAGCACATCTTGATGTCACAAGTGATTGCTATGGGGCGATATTCATTTAGTTCAGTTACCTTTGCTTTCTTGGGTACAGGAACGATGGTGGACATCTTGAAGCAAATGGGGACAGCAGACTGGGATAGGGAGAGATTGAATATGTCCGTAAACACTCCAGCCAGCTGGTCTGTGCATGCTCTGAGGATGCGGCTAGGGATTCCGTCTGGGACGCCAGTCTTGCGAGGGTTAACGCGCTTAAAATGTCTTACTCACGATGGCCACAGATCTGTGATTGTCTGTAGGCCCTGCCACATGCGTCTCGCGTCTGAGCCGTTGAATTGCGACTATACTGTACTGACGTTTTGCCTAAAAGATTGCCTTACGGAGGGAATAACTACACTATTTGTATTCAACCATATACCCAGTCACCTTGCCAGGCCTCACAGTACGCTACAGGCCTCACAATACGCTACAGGCATCACTGGAATCTGATCACTCATTAACCCCCTGCAGTGGAGGAGAATAAAGGAACATATTGTGTACCAAACCACTGCATTCATGACCATTCATCCTGTATACAGAAGCTATACAACTGCTTCTGTGTTGCTTACTGTATGTGCCTGTGACAACAATGTCAGATGGTACATGAAGCTGGAGATGGAAATTAGTTACAGTGCCTTCGGGAAAAGTATTCAGACCCTTGACTTTTTTCCACATTTTGTTACAGCCTTATTTTTCAATGGATTACATTTTTTTTAAATCCTCAGCAATCCACACACAATACCCCATAATGACAAAGCAAAAACAGATTATTTTTAAATGTATTACAAATAAAAAACAGAAGTACCTTATACAGACCCTTTGCAATGACAATTAAAATTGAACTTAGGTGCATCTTGTATCCATTGATCATCCTTGAGATATTTCTACAACTTGATTGGAGTCCACCTGTGGTAAATTGAATTGATTGGACATGATTTGGAAAGGCACAGACCTGTCTATATAAGGTCCCACAGTTGACAGTGCATGTCAGAGCAAAAACCAAGCCATGAGGTCGAAGGAATTTTCCGTAGAGCTTCGACACAGGATTATGTCGAGTCACAGATCTGGGGAAGGCTACCAAAACATTTCTGCAATCAGGGGAGAAGGGTCGTGGTCAGGGAGGTCACTCTGACAGAGCTCTAGCGCTCCTCTGTGGAGATAGGAGAACCTTCCAAAGGGACTACCATCTCTGCAGCACTCCACCAATCAGGCCTTTACGGTAGTGGCCAGACGGAAGCCACTCCAGTAAAAAGGCACATGACAGCCTGCTTGGAGTTTTCCAAAAGGCACCTAAAGACTCTCAGACCATGAGAAACAAGATTCTCTGGTCTGATGAAACCAAGATTCAATTATTTGGCCTGAATGCCAAGTGTCACGCCTGGAGAAAACCTGGCACCATCCCTACGGTGAAGCATGGTGGTGGCAGCATCATGCTGTGGGGGTGTTTTTCAGTGGCAGGGATTGAGAGATTAGTCAGAATCGAGGTAAAGATGGACAGAGAAAAGTTCAGAGAGATCCTTGATGAAAACCTGTTCCAGAGTGCTCAGTACCTCAGACTGGGCGAAGGTTCACCTTCCAACAGGACAACAACCCTAAGCACACAGCCAAGACAACACAGGAGTGGCTTCGAGACAAGTCTCTGAATGTCCTTGAGTGACCCAGCCAGAGCCCGGACTTGAATCCGATCGAACATCTCTCGAGAGACCTAAAAATAGCTGTGCAGCAATGCTCCCCATCCAACCTGACAGAGCTTGAGAGGGTCTGCAGAGAAGAATGGGAGAAACTCCCCAAATACAGGTGTGCCATGCTGGTAGTGTCATACCCAAAAAGACTCAAGGCTGTAATTGCTGCCAAAGGTGCTTCAACAATGTAATCAGAAAAGGGTCTGATATCTGTTTCTATTTTTTATAAATTAGCAACAATTTCTAAAAAGCCGCTTTTGCTTTGTCATTATGGGGTATTGTATGTAGATTAATGAGGGGAAAAAACAATGTAATAATTTTTGAATATGGTCGTAACCTAACAAAATATGTAAAAAGTCAAGGGGTCTGAATACTTTCCGAAGGCACTGTATGCCGAAACATCTGGTGTAAACATAAATAGCATTTTAAATGCCTCTGGAAATGATCTGTACTACGTTTATCTTTTGCATGAATCTTACATCAATGGCTACAAGGATTCCTATCATACCAACACTCTCCAAAGGCATACTTGTGTGCATTGAGGGCCTTGTACTGTGACTGTAGCTTCACTTTACACACATTAAAGGGGCGTTCTAAAGCCCATTCTGGCTTTAGAACGTACATCACAACTTATCAGCCTGGCAGTGAATACTTATGCCTTCTTCTGATTCTCTCCATCCTAAAAACAGCTGAATGTTTTGGTTCACGTCCATGGAGGAAATGAGAGTTTTCATCTCTAATTTACAGTATTCGGTGTGTTCTAAAATTAGCACTTGCTCCATTGTGGAAACCAACCTGGGCCCAGAGTGTGGTGTGGAACATGTAACACTGTATGAAATAGTTAGTCAGACAGACAAGCTTTACCACACTTAGCCAGAGTCTCATTCTAAACAGTGAAAGGTAGGTTTTCACCAGACCGACAGTGTTTGTTAAACCACAATCACAGAAGGATATGTCTGTGTTATTAAGCCTAATTGTGCCTGTTAGGAATAAATAAGATGACAGCACTTTCAGCTAAGCTTCAGTAGATGTTATGTGTTCTAACGAAGCATTTGACACAGTCTGTTTGGGTTTTTAGATGTTCTATTATCCACCTTCGATCTTCTTTATAAGCTTAAGTGATGTGTTCGTGATAACTGGTTTGTGATAACTAGAAGGTATTTCTTTCATGGCCGTAAACAAAAAAAAGAGGTTTAACTAGATATGGCTAATTTGTAGTGCGTAGAGAAGACAGGTTGACAGCACTAATCATCCTACATGGCAATACTGTTCTAAACTTAACATACTGTCAAAACCACCCAGGATGTCCAGCTACAAACAGGCAGACCAATTACCGAATCTTCTTGAGAAATTACATTTTGGCTCATGTCATCCCATACAAACAATTCCTTTTAAGGCCAGTCTGATTCAGTCATTTACATAAAAGGGATGCCATTTGTGCCACCACAGTCTCTTGGACAGACAGTTCCCACGCTACTTCACCACCAGCCACTTAAACACAGTATCTGCAACTCTCAAGTACAGATGTAGGATCTTAATTTGAGCCAGTTTGCTACAGCCGAAAAATAATCCTGCAGCAACAGGATTATGTAGATTCTAATTAATGAAAATGTTTGCCTCCAAGCCAACTGGCACTGGAGTAAGGGAGAAGGTTTGTGAATTTATTTAAGCTGTGAAGAAAACATTGTAGTTTCGATATGACAGAAAGAGAAAGGGCCCTGACTGCTGCTTCCTGTGAGCCAGAGAAGCACTTTCCCAGGCCTGACAAAGTCATGTCACACACTACAGAAGAAGAGAAGCTGTCTGAGGCGGAGAGAGACTGGCTGGCTGTGAGAATCATTCAAATTGGTGTTATTCAGATTTGTCTAGGAAGAGAGACACTGCAGGTTATATTCATGTTGCATGCATCCCGAGAGTTTCAGTCAGAATAAAATGGAGATGGCACATATTCTAGGTAGAGATATAGCCTAGAGTACAGAGAATACAACACACTTTTAAGAGACAGTTACATCATACTGTACTAAGGAGGTTTAGTTAGGCTACAAAGGTTTTATGGGGTAAATGCATACAAAGGAGTGTTTAGAAACTTGCATAATCAAGGCACAAGGGTGCTATAGAGTAGGACTGGGGACCCCTATTGGTATTTCTCCAGTTGTTGTGCTGCACACATGCTGCCCTGCATAACAGCTGGCTGGGGGTCATGTTACAAAGCCAATTGAGAGAGGAGCTGTGTGCAGAATGTCAGCAACATGTCCAACTGACCAAAGGGTATCACTGTGTAATCCATCCCTCATCAAGCCTCCCAATATTAATTACTGTCCATAATAGAAAGTCTGATAAGTTCATTATAGAGATTTAAAAAGTGTTCAAGAGGATCCTGTGATGGAGTCTTAGTTATGGACTTTGAAAACGTTTTCAATGCAGTGATAATAACTTTTTGTTTGAACACTGCCAGGCATGCCAATCAATATGATTATTTTATAAGGAAATTATGCGCCTCAAGTCATGGCAGAAGCAGATGCTTCACAACCACCAATTAAGTGAAACATCTTTGACATGGAACAGTCGATGGGCTTCGTGATATTCTCTGAAGTATTACCCACATCGCTATTCACTCTAACTAATTATCGTCGGCTGTAATGAATGTCAACAAGTGAACAAGGAAAGTAAAGGTAAATAAGAATGCCCTACCTTTGCAGAGGTCCAGCACAAACAGTGGCCAGTGTGACGCGTTTATTTCTCAATTATAACATGAAATATTAAATTGCCTCCATCCTTATACTTCATTATGTATTTAAATATCAGCAATACATTAAGACTCAATTTATAAACTCGGTACGATTTAATTGATTCAGCCTATCAGTTGGTTGAAGTGGACTGTGTGGCTATATAAAGCCTATTCCAAAATCGTTACTTGTATTTCAAAATGCTTTACCTTCCAGATGTTCTTCAAAATGTTTAAATCTTTCGTCTACATCAGCAAGTTTGAGTACGCTATTCATTGAACGTGAAACTGACGCGTAGTTCAATACGCACGAAGAAGTTCAGTGAGCACAAGGAGATTGATTCGTTGAACACACGAACTATCAGTGCATCTTGTAGGCGGAGCCAAGTCCCGTTACTCTGGATCCGAGCAATCATTCCCTGCCTCTCAGAGCCAGAGAGAGCAGACCACTGCCCAGTGACCTATCAGTTGCAAGCACATGCTGCAGACCAAAACAGTAAACTGACCTCCCTAATTTTAACCTCTTAGTTATCAAGATGAAATACACATTTCCCACAAACTCAGAAACATCCAAGCTATGTGAGGTAGGTATTCCTAAACATGCCTATACATGATTTAATTTCCTAATGCTATTCAGATTGATAACTTTGACAACTATTTCCACAATAAATTATCGATATCATCATGTCCCACATTTAATTTACAAAAGGGTATATGAGTCCAGGCAGGCAGATACCTCAATGTTCAATGTGACCAGTGGCAGTTCAAGCTTGTATGGCTCCCTGGGAGAACAAAGACAAATAGAAACAAATTTGTGTTGATTTGGCATTTGAGCATCAATACATTACCCATCTCCCAACACTGTCAACCAAGAGTCAAGACTAAACCAATTAACCTTGGTGGTGTGCAGACTGGTTTTATATTATTCTTAATGATTTCGCACAAACCAGGAAAAAAAGCAACAACATGTTTGTGAAACTATTTATTCACAGTATTATGAATGAATTGTGGTTTATTTGGTAGCATTTCGTAGTGTGACTGATTTTACTAATTGCATTAGTACTGAACAGAGTTAGAGGTGCGCAATTTGATAGATTCCCCCGCTACCCCTACCTCGGGCTTCCGGTGGAGAGACCTGAGGTCAACCTATCCCCACCCCCCTTCCCATCTCGTACTTCTGAGTGGGAGACCTTCCCAGGCAGTAGCCTGCCTAGCTCACAAACTTGAATCAGGGTGCCCACTCCGACAAGGTTAATTGACCCATAGTCCCACACGGTGACATGATATCATTGACGTGACATGCAAATAAGCGATAGAAAACCGATTGTGCAAATGTCACCATTCCAAATGTTTTGTGTGTGTGTGCCCCGTGCCACCCCCGGAAAGATGCAGCCCTGGGTGGCTGCCCATGTCGCCTACACCTAAATCCGCCACTGAATGTGACACAACCACCCTATAAAAACCAACAGCTATACATGACACCAAATTGTTAGCCAACTGTTGCACAAAATGTTACTACAGCATCCTCTCTCTCTCAGACAGTTTTAGCAACAGTTAAACCACCACCACACAGTGGGGCCAGAGTCAGTGACTGTCTCTTGGTTGTGGCACACAGCCCAGCAGACATCCACACAGAGCTCTCTACCCGGAACTTGGCACCATGAGAGAAACAGCTGCCAGATGGTCACATTCTACAAGGAAACAGAAATATGCCTTTTTTTATTGTATTCAAACCCACAGGTCCATACGGCATTTCTAACTGTTGTGGCCATAATTAATTGTTAGTTTCCTCTGAAAGGAAATGCTGTACGTGCTTAACGCCCAATTTCAATCCTAAGAATGAGCACAAATGAAACAGTAGAACAATAACAATTGGGTTTTGAGACAAGTGTTACATGAACATGCACAATGTAAGAGCTAATCCTTATAATTGCAGTGTAATCCAGTGCAGCCTCTAGACTTTTGGGGGTGGGATATGGTCAAGGCAAATTCTTCACATTTTGCCATGGGACTGAGAAAATGTTGCAGTTTTAAAGCAAATTTCCTGCAATTTTACACATTTTGCCATGACTTTGGCCATGATATCAATGGGGACCCTGGAGGTCAGGGCCCCTGACCTGTTGGTAATTTGGTGATGATTAGGCCAAATACAAGGTTTAGATAGCTGGCTAAACAACCTACCTAGCAATGTTAGCTGACATGGGCTAATTGAGTGACGTAAGTTGAAAACTGCTGATGCACTACCAAATGTCGAAATTGCACTTTGTGAATTCTACTTTTCTAACTCTCAACAGTAAGTTGAGACCCCGACTGAGTTAATGTTTTATTTTCTCGCCCTCTAGCGGCCATGGGGCTCTACGTGCAACGCGCAGCACGTAGTCTGCGTATAGGAAGAAGTGGCACTAGTGTAATCTTATGTCTTGGCACTCAATGGTGTTTGGGCTAACCTTTAGTGGTGTCTAGCAAACAACCACTGATGTAAATTATTATTTTTTTGTCTCATTTACATCACATTACATTTTAAATCTGTCTTGCACTGATATTGAGTTCAGAGGGGAACATGGCTCATATAGTGACAGTGAAATCTCTATGATGGGTAGTTATGTCATAGACCCGGATGCTAATCCTGACCTTTTCACCTATTCCAGAACAAAGGGTTAAAAGGCCATAGGCAACAGAGTGGACTTCTGTCTGTCTGATAGTGTGTGTGTGCGCGTGTATGTGTGTATCACCACCTTCTCTTTACAAGATCGCTAGCTCCTAAATGTGACCTGTGTGTGGTAGGTCGCATGCAAGCCTTCTATCTGGCAATGGCCACTCCGCTACTATCGATATCTGTGCTAAACAATGTTTCTACTGAAGAGGTGGAGCATTTCCATCTCTCTCATGGTTGTAATCAGTTTTCCCTATTAAATCTGAGAGCAGCCAGGAGCCACAGTCATTTTCTGAGTGGGAGAGACGTGACCCAGGTCCAGAATAGCATCTTAGCCAATTAAGTGGTGACAGATAAGAGATGTGTTCTCTTTGGCTCCTTGTCTGAAGTTCGTGAACCACTAACAGGCTCCTCATACTTTGAGTCTGATAGAGCAATAGATGTGTGTTGGATGTGAGCAACAGTTTTTGTCATGGAACGGATCATTGCCATAGGTTGGGTCAATGGATGCAACATATGACCTGTCATATACCAGCGCCCCAGTGCTTAGGATGTCTAACATCATGCGATGTGTCATCAAGATTCTCTCTGAGCCTTCAGTCCAAGTAACACTGGCTGATTGATATAACTTGTCTATCTCTCATCTTCTCCCCTCTCCAAACATAACCTTCATCCCATAGGCCTTGCATGAGTGAATCATTCTTCAATTCCTTGTTTTGGGGATGCAGCTTTTCCCGTCATGTCTGACAACCTTACTGACACGTAAAAGGTCAGGGGTAATGGATTTGAAGGACGCTATGCAGAGAATATCCTGGCTTGTCTGTGCCAGTCAACTGATGGATCTGTACTACTGCAAGGATTCAACTCTTTTTTTCAATATCCGCCTAAACTGACATACCCAAATCTAACTGCCTGTAGTTTAGGACCTGAAGCAAGGACATGCATACTATTGATATCATTTGAAAGGAAACACTTTGAAGTGTGTGGAAATGTGACATGTAGGAGAATAATGTAATGTAGGAGAATATAACACTTTAGATCTGGTAAAAGTTAATACAAACAAAAATGTGTTTTCAATTTTTTGGTGTTGTTGCATCATCTTTGAAATGCAAGAGAAAGGACAGACAGTGATGTTGGATTCTAGGTGTAATTTAGATGTTGTCCACAAGATGGCAGCAGCGTGTGTGCAAAGTTTCAGAAGAATTACATCACTACACAATATTATGTATCAAGTCTGCCAGGAGTTTGCCCAAATGTGCCGAATTGGTCAATTTATACATTTTCAAGTACATAACTATAGAGACCATTCACACATGCTATGTTAATAAAACATTTAAGTTTACACACTTCCAGGCATGTCATACATGATGGATCATTAGCTTCCCTACAGAAAATACACTTTCACACATCTTGATGGCAGGGCGGGGTGGGTGTGGAGCCAGAGACAGCAGTGGGGTCAAACTGTTGAACCCAGTTCCAACATTTGAATATAAAAATTGATTTTATCAAACCCAACTACGCTACATTTTATCTCTGGGACCCTCAGAATATCAGAGCAAGATTACTGAATGTAGGTACATTATTTACCTTCAGAGGTGAATGTATCAAACCAGTTGCCGTGATAAATGTGTTTTGTTGTGCTCTATCCTCAAACAATAGCATGCTATTTTTTGCTGTAATAGCTACTGTAAATTGGACACTGCAGTTAGATTAACAATAATTTAAGCTTTCTGCCCATAAGACATGGCTATGTCCCGGAAAGTTGGCTGTTTTTTACAACGTCATTCTAATCACATTATCACATATTGAGCAACAACTGTCCCGGTTTAGGGACACTGATCCCCTAGAGGCTAAGGGTTATTGCAAGTGGGTGTTGGTTAATTTTAGCTTGATTAAAAGGAACGAAGAGCTGTTATAACAGAGCAAATCAAATGGAAATAGCTGTGACAATTACACCGGAATAAATTAAATTAATTCGAAACTGGCAGAAAACCAGTATCTGTCTCAGAAGCTTTCATCTCCGGTTTTATAAAATGATTCTAAATGGGTTAGTCTGAAACTGTTTAGAGAGGTGGAAACTTGACTGTAATTAGATAACAGTTCAGAAAGGTGGAGGCTTGATTGTAATTAGATAACAGTTCAGAAAAGTGGAGACTTGATTGTAATTAGATAACAGTTCAGAAAGGTGGAGACTTGACTATAATTAGATAACTTATTATTGATAATCTGCCTTCCTTAAATCTAAAATAAAATGTTTCTGAGAGGTTATTGTATGTGAAATATAAACACTAGCTCCTCCCATTGATCTACCGTAAAACTTTAATTAAACGCTTAGTCTCAAATAGCCGCCTGCCCCTTTTAATAGCTGGCCATCGGCGGTTCTAAACCGCTCTCTGTGGTACAAAGGCGCGAAATCGGGGGTGTATGATAGGCAGCCTAGTCTTCGCAAGTCTGATATGTGATGGATTTGTTATTATTATGTTTTTATAGGTCATACTGGTCACAATAAACAGTGTGGTGGTCTTTTCAACATTTTATTGAGCAAAAGCTGTGTACATTAAGGAAATAGATGCCTGGCTCAAATAGAAGCCTGTCTTAATTCACTTAATGATGGGTTTGCCAGACTGCATGACAGCTTTTGTAACTGGAAACACTGCGCAACTAGATCTGTAATTAGAAAAGTATAATCCCTGCCTGAGTCACCCTGCCTTGAAGAATAGTTAGACTTTTAATTTGCCATCTTTATGGTAGTGGAAGGGGAAGCTGAGCTGAGGTGAGCCACTCTAAATAATACATAACAAGCCCAATTACACAAATGAGTCACTACTGCAGAAAAGTGTAAAAAGCTAAGTTAAGCATCCCTACCTCCACCTTTCCATTAAGGTGTGGAGACTAGGCCTGTGGTACCTGTCATTTGAACACTGCCTGTGAAACTCAGGCAGTGTGCTGTTGGTTGGCAGAACAGGCAACATTCAAACCACCTAGATGGACTTGACCGAAAAGGCCTTTGTATCCCTGCACACACACACACACACACACACACACACACACACACACACACACACACAGAGACTAATCATAGGGTCCTACAGGTGCTGTGTGGGCCACCACCATGTTGTGAATAATGTTACACAGGTCTTACACAACTTGAATAGTTTAACTTTTTGATTGACAAGTCAACCATTTACAGTGCTAACGGGAGTGTAACTCATCTATCAGTGTGGTCATCTCTGAGGTAAAGTATAGTTTTCCAATAATTAGGAATATGAGATGAATTGCTTTGCATCATATCACAGGAAGGATGGTGGAGGAAGTCAGCAAGCTACTGTATCTATTCACCTTCAACCAGTATGTGTAAGAGTGGATGAATAAGAAACTGTCAGCCTAATGTATGTGATAAGGTGCAACACTTTCTGCTCTTATGTTAAATAGGGTATTTAAAACCGTCAATACAGTTACATAAGCTTATCCCCAAATGGCAAACCTTTAACTCTATTTCAACAGACAAATTTGCATCCGCTAATGATGTGCTATTGTAATAACATCCAGAAATCATGGAGTTATTTGCTCACTTCATAATGGTACAAGTGCTGATTGTAAATTGTCAATTACACACACAGCAAATTGTCTGTTCTATAAGGACCACCCCATTGCAGTAGATCTGGAGGATAAAACAAGCTATAATGATAATGGGTAGATTACATGATGGGTTTCTACCCCTGAAATGTTTCTTTACACAGGTGCCAAAAAGGACAACTCAGTGCTAGAATCCAATAAACCGTGCAGCAAACACGGCAATATCCTCATACTGGTCTGATGTGGTTCCTTTATGGACATCCAATGCTTTATGAGTGATGCTGAGTCTATGTGTTGACCTGTAAAACCTGGCTGCAACTCAACCATCTGTCAGGGGCCTGGTATTGACAGTATGCAAGCACACTACTGTCTTGTATGGCATCCAAGTGAAAAAACATAATCTTAACTGTGAGTGATTCTATAAATTGACTTGGTAGAGTCCATTATTAAAGTAGAACTCCATTGCATGGTTCAGTATTACTGGCCTCCATGGTCTGCTGAAAATAAGTACATGTACTCTCTATTGGGTGGATAAAAGCACCCTTAAATGAGTGGTATGTTTAGGCTGGCTGGAGAAGAAAAAGCAGAGTCAAATGAATAATGCAGTGTGATTGGTTGGTGTACCTGGAACTACAACACCTGGAATATTTCTGGCTAAAATGGATCTAAAGCCTCTGTTACTCTGTCCAGCCATTCCATTCAATATTATCTTTATTAATATTGAATGGAATGGCTGGACAAAGTAAAAGAGGCTTTAGATCCATTTTGGCCAGAAATATTCCAGGTGTTGTAGTTCCAGGTACACCAACACCACTGCTTTTATCCATGAGGTGAACATTTATATTTTATTAGAGACTTCTGAACCAGGATTGTCATATTGTTAAGGAAACTGTTGACTGATTGTGTCAAAATACAGTCAACCTGCCCAAAATAATATTTGCTGGTGGAATAAACTAAATTGTGTTTTTCTAGTAATGTGAGCTGGATAAAGCATCCATTCATCATGATGTCATATAATTTCTCAATTTTGTCCCACACATTTCATATACAGTATATCACTATAGAAAATGCAGTAGGCACACTTATAACACCTCTCCTCTGATTATCAGTGAGACAGTAGGCAATACTTCCATTAAGCAGCACATTTAGATAACTCCAGTCGACTTGTTTGGCAGTCCTTGTATCAATGCCTAAAATACACTGCCTTGAAAAGGCAGTATTGCACTTGCCTGCTCCAACTTGTGGCACTGATCCAAGTCTCGATAGAGAATAGAGTGACACCAAGCTATCATAAGCGGAAGTGAAAAGCATATTTTCTCAAAGCAGACAATGTTATATATGTTTTTGAGCAGTGAGATAAATGTGTTTTCAGCATATTGTTTTTACGCTCTGTATCTCAGTTGTTTACTCAGAGTATGTGTCACGTCCTGACCAGCAGATGGAGCTAGTGTTTTAGTTTTGGGGTCAGGACGTGGCATGTTTGTGTTGGGAATGTTTGTGTTGTTGATTGGGACTTCCAATTGAAGGCAGTGGGAGATTGAAGCGGCGAGAGCGGAGAGGCGATTCTATGAGGAGAGGGAGCTAAGGAAACCCGGGAGGCAGCCCCAAGATTTTTTTGGGGGGGGGCACACGGGTAGCTTGGCCAGGCCAGGGAAGAGCCGTAAGCCAGCTACCCGTGACTACAGGGAGGTGCGTATGAGGTGGAGGGCGCCATGTTACGCTGAGGTACGCACCATCTCGCCTATACGGACGCACAGCCCAGTCCGCCCGGTACCAGCCCCACGCATCAGGAGGCTAGTGCATCAGCCCAGCCTTGCCCGTCAACAGTCGCCAGAGCCGCCCGCCAGTCAACAGTCGCCAGAGCCGCCCGCCAGTCAACAGTCGCCAGAGCCGCCCGCCAGTCAACAGTCGCCAGAGTGGCCCGACTGCCCGGTTCTGCCAGAGTGGCCCGACTGCCCGGTTCTGCCAGAGTGGCCCGACTGCCCGGTTCTGCCAGAGTGGCCTGACTGCCCGGTTCTGCCAGAGTGGCCCGACTTCCCGGTTCTGCCAGTGTGGCCCGACTACCCGGTTCTGCCAGAGTGGCCAGACTGCCCGGTTCTGCCAGAGGTGCCCGCCTGCCCTGATCTGCCAGGGTGCCCGGCCTGTCAGGATCTGCCAGAGTGGTCCTCCTGCCCTCCGGCCCAGCCCGAGTGGCCCTCCTGCCCTCCGGCCCAGCCCGAGTGGCCCTCCTGCCCTCCGGCCCAGCCCGAGTGGCCCTCCTGCCCTCCGGCCCAGCCCGAGTGGCCCTCCGGCCCGACTGCCCGGTTCTGCCAGAGTGGCCCGACTGCCCGGTTCTGCCAGAGTGGCCCGACTGCCCGGTTCTGCCAGACTGCCTGGTTCTGCCAGAGGTGCCCGCCTTCCCGGTTCTGCCAGAGTGGCCCGACTGCCCGGTTCTGCCAGAGTGGCCCGACTGCCCGGTTCTGCCAGAGTGGCCCGACTGCCCGGTTCTGCCAGAGTGGCCAGACTGCCCGGTTCTGCCAGAGGTGCCCGCCTGCCCTGATCTGCCAGGGTGCCCGGCCTGTCAGGATCTGCCAGAGTGGTCCTCCTGCCCTCCGGCCCAGCCCGAGTGGCCCTCCTGCCCTCCGGCCCGACTGCCCGGTTCTGCCAGAGTGGCCCGACTGCCCGGTTCTGCCAGAGTGGCCCGACTGCCCGGTTCTGCCAGACTGCCCGGTTCTGCCAGAGGTGCCCGCCTGCCCTGATCTGCCAGGGTGCCCGGCCTGTCAGGATCTGCCAGAGTGGTCCTCCTGCCCTCCGGCCCAGCCCGAGTGGTCCTCCTGCCCTCCGGCCCAGCCCGAGTGGCCCTCCTGCCCTCCGGCCCAGCCCGAGTGGCCCTCCTGCCCTCCGGCCCAGCCCGAGTGGCCCTCCTGCCCTCCGGCCCAGCCCGAGTGGCCCTCCTGCCCTCCGGCCCAGCCCGAGTGGCCCTCCTGCCCTCCGGCCCAGCCCGAGTGGCCCTCCTGCCCTCCGGCCCAGCCCGAGTGGCCCTCCTGCCCAGCCCGAGTGGCCCTCCTGCCCTCCGGCCCAGCCCGAGGGGCCCTCCTGCCCTCCGGCCCAGCCCGAGGGGCCCTCCTGTCCCCCGGCCCAGCCCGAGGGGCCCTCCTGTCCCCCGGCCCAGCCCCAGTGGTCCGTCTGCCAGGGTCAGCCTGAGTGGCCCATCTGCCCGGCGCAGCTATCGGCGCCATCAAAGTGGGCGACGCCGAAGGTGGAGCGAGGTCCACGGCCTGCACCTGAGCCACCTCCAGGATAGGTGGGTTGGGGAGGGAGTGTGTAACACAGTGCCGTCGGTGACGGCAGCCACCCTCCCTTCCCTCCCTTATTGTTTAGGGGTTGTTGTTTATGGGTTTTTTGTTGGTGTTTTTCTGTTGGTAGGTGCATTCCGGGGTCTGCACCTTGAGGGGGGGGGGGTACTGTCACGTCCTGACCAGCAGATGGAGCTAGTGTTTTAGTTTTGGGGTCAGGACGTGGCATGTTTGTGTTGTTGATTGGGACTTCCAATTGAAGGCAGGTGTGTTGAGTTGCCTATATAGTCCTATATAGGTGTGTGTGTTTTTCTTTGGGGTTGTGGGTGGTTGTTTTTACACTTGCTTTGTGAGCCTGCAAAACTGTTTGCTGTCGTGAGTACTGTTTTTGGTTTTCCAGTGGATACTTTACTTGTTTTGTTGATTTAATAAACATGAGTGTCCACAATCCTGCTGCGCCTTGGTCCATCTCTGAAGACAGCCGTTACAGTATGCACCAGCAGACCACACGATACAAACCCCTTCATAGTACAAAATGTTTTAGATTACTTGACTATGCCTCACCAGCATATAAAATTGAATTCACAATTGTACTGCCAATGCAGCAGCAGTATATTTTCAGCAGCCATTGTTAATGCCAATGGTGAGCCAAGAGTAAGATTTAAAAAGGTAACACCTCCCATTCACCTTGAAGAGTTGTCATGGTCCATAAAAGGTGAATAGATGGGGACAGCCTGCTCCATTGTGCCCTCATCATGCTCTGAAACTCAATTAATTGACAGTACAAAGACATTAACAGCTCAGACTAGGAGCCAGGAGGACAAGTGTGGTCCCCATCCATCCCCCTTCATAAATCTGGCAGAATGCGTTGGGGCACAGAGGACACTGGCCACCAGCCAACCCACCATCCTGCCAGGTGGAGGTAAACACACTTAATGGTGCTGGCTGGAGAGGATGACAAACTGGTGGCTAATTTCACAAAATGAAAGCTGCAGCAGAAATACAGTATATGCAAATATATTACTGTACGATGTAAGCTATACGAGGTAACACTTGATTTGTTTTTAGGTTTGTATGTGGGCAAATTAAATCAATTCCCCAGCAAATAATGCATTTTTACCCATTCCCACAACAAGAAATCCATATGAGGGCTATGTTGTATATAAGATGCTAGACATCAAAGCTGTTCGCTGTTCCATTTTTACCCACATTTGAGTGACATCCATCTATCTATAGACCCAGGTGTCTGTGTGTGGTACATTGGACAATATGAATGTGTTTATTGAGGTGTCATGCCCCATTAACATCGGAGTTCATTTCACATGTCAAAGCCTGAACTATATAAAGAGACTGCATCACTACTGGAACCATTGGCACCATTACCTCAGGCATACTTTGTTTAACAATCTACAGTATGTCAAGTAGACTATCACTATAGTCGACATGGTTCATTACAAAATAAGCAATCATCTCTTTCGCTTTACAATGACCTTCCAAGTGGGAATACTTGGATGTGCCTAGGTGATTTGCTACACTTTCACAGATAAAGATTTCACCTGCTATGGAGCAGGAATATGACTAATAACCGTGTATGATATTAATTAGTCTGAACAATCAGCATTTTAAATGGGGTGCTTCAGCAAAGCATGACATTCAAAATAACTCTTCCCCATTGATTCCTCCAAGGGGTAATTTAGTGGCTCCTTTTCGAGTTTAGAGCTTGGTGATGAATAATTGTTGTCTATTCTTTATCCTGCAGGCTCTCCCCATTGAATGAATAATTAATATACAGAAAAAGTATTTTCTATGGGAAATCATAGGTTGATCACGACTCGGGGGTGATCTAGCTATTATTGTTAATTCTATATTAACCAGACAAATAGGAAATAAATGTACCAAACATAGGACATAGTCAAATACGAACATCCTGTGAGACATAAGCAGTGAGGATAGGACCCTGAATATGATAGAGAAGTATTGACATGAGAGTGAAAAACATCAAACATACTGAGACAATACTGTACAGTAGTTAAGAAGAGGTACTCCAGCAGTTTTTCATTCCGATTTTTTACAGAACTGTGTTCAACAACAATTCAGAGTTAACAACAACTTCAACTCTTGGTACAGTTAAGGGGTGTATTTTAGTCTGTGCTGTAAACAGGTTCAATGGGTTCAGTAAACAGTTCTCCTGAAGCTGTATTAATGAGCAGCTGGGACTAGCTCTATGGCTGACAGTGTCTTCTAGCTAGCTATGGATGACAGTATCTAATAGCTCAACCTGTCTCAGAGCATTTTGTATTATTCTGTACTTAAATCCGAGACACTCGATTTAGTATGATATGTTACGTTTCTTCTGGTATGTATTAAATTGTGGATGTCCATCACCCATTTCGCATGTTATTGTATGTTCCGAATTACAATTTGTGTTATATGTTATGAATTTGCAATACGTACCATATGTTGCGAATTTACAAAATGTACTATATGTTATGAATTAGCAAAACGTATGATGTGTTACGAATTCTAGCTAGGTGACTAGGTGGCTAATGTTAGCTAGCTGGCTAACATTAACTAGGCTAGGGCTTAGGGTTAGGGGTTAAGGTTAGGGTTAAGTTTAGGAGTTAGGTAAAAGGGTTAAGGTTAGGGGAATGGTTAGCTAAAAGAGGTAAGGTTAGGGTTAGGGGGACATGCTAAGTAGTTGCAAAGTAGCTAAAAAGGGTTAGGGTTAGGGTTAGAAAAGTTCCTAATTAGCTCAAATGCTAAAGTTGTCCCTGATGAGATTCGAACTTGCAACCTTTGGGTTGCTAGACATTCGTGTTAGTTACCACCTACTTCCTTTATGACACTTCAAGAAGTTAGCATTCCATATTAATGTCATTGTGGTACCGTCATTTCTCTCAGTTGGTCTAAGTACCATTTAAATCAAGAAGAATGATTTTGTCGAAATGTAGTGGTTCTGAATTTGATGAGGTGGCAAATGGCACAGCTAGGAGTAATAGCACTGACCTTCAGAGGCCACTGTTTAATGGCTTTGAGATTAGAATGTCTGATGTGTTGGCAAGCTGGCAACCCAGCAATTATTGTACATATGAAATCATGACTTTTGTACAGCACCACTGGAACAGCAAGCTCCATGTCAACTAGAAAGATGCATCCAATCAGAAGATAATAATGTTGAAGATTAACTCATGTACGTCACAGAATATAAAAAAATGACAATGGAGGCTAGTTTGTGTGATCCGCTAACCACGCTGAACTTTCAGAGGAAATCCTGAGGTAGATTTCCCATTCCCAAAGTGAACACTCAAACTCTCTGAGTTTCTTATTTGGAGAGTTTCATTTCTAAAAGTGGAAGAACTGCGCCACAAGCTTAGAGAGGACCTGCCGTAAACTTACAGTAAGCTTCATGAAATTGTAAAGGGAATGAATACATGACCAAGAGTGTGTTTCAGAGGTTACTTGTAGGCGTGCTCCATTTATGTGTGGGGGTGATGGGGTAATCTTGGACAGTTGTGTGGCAGCCAAAAGGGTTAATCGAGGTAAACGGCATGACCCAATGTTGCCACCACCAGTCAGTCACCATAACAACCAGCATCTATCCCGGGGCTTAAAACACACTGAAATTGTCAGAATATTTTTGCCTAATAATTACCAGACTGATTACCACTGCGCTATCAATCATTCATGTAAGCTTGTGAGATCAGGCAGCTTGCCTGAGAACAATTAGGTGTGAGAGATACACCTCATCTAAGTCTTCTGAGTTTGCCACTAACAAGCAGAGGCACAGGTGTGGCGACATGTCATGGGAATTAAAAATAATTACAGAAGGAAGGGACAGAGTTTTCTGTGCCTACAAGAATGGAATATTCTGTTTTTATTGTGAGAGCTCTGGGGAGTAAGATATCTAATGTATTTACAGTATTACATACAGTATGACAAATATACTTGAGAAAAAAACGATGATAGTAACAAGCACATCAACGTTTATAGACATGGCTAGAAACATGATTGTAAGAGCATAGTTTCTCCTGCTCTGACAATCATGGAGAGTTTTTTGTTTTCTTATTGCACTGCTTTTAGGAGATTTAAGCATGGGTATAATGATGAAAAAGTAAACTGTGGCAAACACCGATAGCATCATGACCACAACACCAAATAAAATGTTATTGAATAAGAGCTCTGGTTTAGACAGGGCTTTTCTCTGAAGCATTGATGGAACTCCCTGACACAGAAACTCATTACACTAACTATTCAATTCATCCAGCCAGACGTATCAACTACACATCCGGTCACTGCCAGAGAAGGATGCCTGAGATGGTTGGGCTGCACCTCATTACCCATGTGGATGGCATGGAAGCCTCAGTGCACACAGATAGGAAAAATATATCATCCTCACTACACTACATCCAAAACTGTAGCTGCCTCTGCTAAGTGAACCAGCCACCTCTAATCAAATACAATACAATTTACACAAAGCTGTAACAGAGAGGTCACTGTGTCTGTATGGTAGTAATTGTGCTGGTCAGGCAAGATATGATCTGTAAAGCCAACATCTAATACACGATTTAAAGAGGTGAGAAAATGTATGGAATTTCTTATTGAAAAGGACTTATGTCATCCCTGGTGTTACAGTCAGTATTGCAAGACACTGCCAAAGTCGATAAGGCAGGATACCAAAAAAAGTACCAGACGCATGGTAAAAAGAATGCTGAAAACTTCAAAGAAGCTAAATAATATTCCACTCTTCATATGAGCGCAATGGCATTTAATAAAGAGCAGGGTAAAGTAAACTCAGCATGCTTTCATCAATACAACTCCAGCAAACCTGGATTATTGTAACACCTATGTTAATACTAGCAAAGCATGTCAGTTATGCTTGAGCTGAAACCACTGCCTTTGATTTCGTATTTTCATTATGGCTGACAATGTGATTAACAACTTAACACTAATATACAATGCTCTCCGACATGGTGAATTACAAAAATTAATTATCCTACATCAAGCTGTCACTGACCACTGACTGCAGCTTATTAGATTCACTGCTCGAAAAGTAATGCTATGGAAATTGTGCTGATGTTTATCATGGGTAAATAGTCTTTATGGATGTTAGTACTGGCTCAGTGCTGCAATATTACTCATTACCAGTTGGATTTAACATTTTTTATTGTATTTATTTTATTGAACCTTTATTTAACTCAGTGAGTCAGTGAGAAAAAAAATTATATTACCAATGACGGCCTACCAAACGGCAAAAGGCCTCCTGAGGGGAAGGGGGTTGGAATAAAAAAAAAAAGATATAGCACAAAACACAAATCACGACAAGAAAGACACCACAACACTACATAAAGACAGTCCTAAGATAACATAGCATGGCAGCAACACATGACAACACAGCATGGTAGCAACACAACATGGCAGCAGCACAACATGGTGGCAGCACAAAACATGGTACAAACATTATTAGGCACAAACAACGGCACAAAGGGCAAGAAGGTAGAGACAACAATACATCATGCGAAGCTGCCACAACTGTCAGTAAGAGTGTCCATGAATGAGTCTTTGAATGAAGAGATGGAGATAAAACTGGCCAGTTTTACTGATTTTTGCAGCTCGTTCCAGTCGCTAGCTGCAGCGAACTGAAAAGAGGAGCGACCCAGGGATGTGTATGCTTTGGGGACCGTTAACAGAATGTGACCGGCAGCATCGGTGTTGTACAGTATGTGGAGGATGAGGGCTGCAGTAGTATCTCACACTGCCCTAACCCATCTGGACAAGAGGAATACCTATGTAAGAATGCTGTTCATCGACTACAGCTCAGCATTTAACACCATAGTACCCTCCAAATTCGTCATTAAGCTCGAGACCCTGGATCTCGACCCCGCCCTGTGAAACTGGGTCCTGGACTTTTATTTATTTATTTTATTTCACCTTTATTTAACCAGGTAGGCAAGTTGAGAACAAGTTCTCATTTACAATTGCGACCTGGCCAAGATAAAGCAAAGCAGTTCGACAACATACAACAACACAGAGTTACACATGGAGTAAACAACATACAGTCAATAATACAGTAGAAAAAAAAATAAGACTATATACAATGTGAGCAAATGATGTGAGATAAGGGAGGTAAAAGCAAAAAAATGCCATGGTGGCAAAGTAAATAAAGTATAGCAAGAAAAACACTGGAATGGTAGATTTGTAGTTTGAAGAAAGTTCAAAGTTCAAATATAAATAATATGGTGCAAAGGAGCAAAATAAATAAAATAAATAAATACAGTAGGGGAAGAGGTAGTAGTTTGGGCTAAATTATAGATGTGCTATGTACAGGTGCAGTGATCTGTGAGCTGCTCTGACAGCTGGTGCTTAAAGCTAGTGAGGGAGATAAGTGTTTCCAATTTCAGAGATTTTTGTAGTTCGTTCCAGTCGTTGGCAGCAGAGAACTGGAAGGAGAGACGACCAAAGGAGGAGTTGGCTTTAGGGGTGACCAGAGAGATATACCTGCTGGAGCGCGTGCTACAGGTGGGTGCTGCTATGGTGACCAGTGAGCGGAGATAAGGGGGGACTTTACCTAGCAGGGTCTTGTAGATGACCTGGAGCCAATGTGTTTGGCGACGATTATGAAGTGAAGGCCAGCCAACGAGAGCATACAGACTTCCTGACGGACCGCCCCCAGGTGGTGAGGTTAGGTAACAACATCTCCACCCCGCTGATCCTCAACACTGGGGCCCCACAAGGATGCGTTCTCAGCCCTCTCCTGTACTCCCTGTTCACCCACGACTGCATGGCCATGCACGCCTCCAACTCAATCATCAAGTTTGCAGACAACACTACAGTGGTAGGCTTGATATTCAACAACGACGAGACGGCCTACAGGGAGGAGGTGAGGGCCCTCGGGTTGGGGAGTCAGGAAAACAACCTCACACTCAATGTTAACAAAACAAAGGAGATGATCGTGGACTTCAGGAAACAGCAGAGCGAGCAGCCCCCTATCCACATCGCCGGGACAGTAGTGGAGAGGGTGGAAAGTTTTAAGTTCCTCGGTGTACACATCACGGACAAACTGAAATGGTCCACCCACACAGACAGCGTGGTGAAGAAGGCGCAGCAGCGCCTCTTCAACCTCAGGAGGCTGAAGAAATTTGGCTTGTCACCAAAAACACTCACAAACCTTTAAAGATGCACAATCGAGAGCATCCTGTCGGGCTGTATCACCGCCTGGTACGGCAACTGCTCCGCCCATAACCGTAAGGCTCTCCAGAGGGTAGTTAGGTCTGCACAACGCATCACCGGGGGCAAACTGCCTGCCCTCCAGGACACCTACACCGTCCGATGTCACAGGAAGGCCAAAAAGATCATCAAGGACAACAACCACCCGAGCCACTGCCTGTTCACCCCGCTATCATCCAGAAGGTCAGTACAAGTGCATCAAAGCGGGGACCGAGAGACTGAAAAACAGCTTCTATCTCAAGGCCATCAGACTGTTAAACAACCATCACTAACATTGAGTGGCTGCTGCCAACACTCTGACTCAACTCTAGCCACTTTAATAATGCAAAAATGTATGTAATAAATGTATTACTTGCCACTTCAAACAATGCCACTTTATATGTTTACATACCCTACATTACTCAGCTCATATGTATATACTGTACTCTATACCATCTACTGCATCTTGCCTATGCCGTTCGGCCATCACTCATTCATATATTTTTATGTACATATTCTTATTCATTCCTTTACACTTGTGTGTATAAGGTAGTTGTTGTGAAATTGTTAGGTTAGATTACTTGTTAGATATTACTGCATAGTCGGAACTAGAAGTACAAGCATTTCGCTACGCTCGCATTAACATCTGCTAACCATGTGTATGTGACAAATAAAATTTGATTTGAGATAAGGGGGAGTGAGGCCTAAGAGGGTTTTATAAATAAGCATCAACCAGTGGGTCTTGCGACGGGTATACAGAGATGACCAGTTTACAGAGGAGTATAGAGTGCAGTGATGTGTCCTATAAGGAGCATTGGTGGCAAATCTGATGGCCGAATGGTAAAGAACATCTAGCCACTGAAGAGCACCCTTACCTGCCGATCTATAAATTGCGTCTCCGTAATCTAGCATGGGTAGGATGGTCATCTTAATCAGGGTTAGTTTGGCTGCTGGGGTGAAAGAGGAGCGATTACGATAAAGGAAACCAAGTCTAGATTTAACCTTAGCCTGCAGCTTTGATATGTGCTGAGAGAAGAACAGTGTACCATCTAGCCATACTCCCAAGTACTTGTATGAGGTGACTATCTCAAGCTCTAAACCCTCAGAGGTAGTAATCATACCGGTGGAGAGAGGGGAATTGTTCTTACCAAACCACATGACCTTTGTTTTGGAGGTGTTCAGAACAAGGTTAAGGGCAAAGACAGCTTTGTTGTAGAACGTTTAACACAAAATCCGTGGAGGGGGTCAGCTGAGTATAAGACTGTATAATCTGCATATAAATGGATGAAAGTGCTTCCTACTGCCTGAGCTATGTTGTCGATGTAAATTGAGAAGAGTGTGGGGTCTAGGATCGAGCCTTGGGGTACTCCCTTAGTGACAGGCATTAGCTGAGAGAGCAGATGTTCTGACTTTATACACTGCACTCTTTGAGACAGGAAGTTAGCAAACCAGGGCAAAGACCCCTCAGAGACACCAATACTCCTCCGAAGAATGGAATGGTCTACCGCATCAAAAGCTTTGGCCAAGTCAATAAAAAGAGCAGCAGAACATTGCTTAGTATCAAGGGCAATGGTGACATCATTTAGGACCTTTAAGGTTGCAGTGACACATCCATAACCCGAGCAGAAACCAGATTGCATACCAGAGTACACTACAGACATCAAGCCAGTCAGTTGATTATTAACAAGTTTTTCCAACACTTTTGATAAACAGGGCAAAATAGAAATTGGCCTATAACAGTTAGGATCAGCTTGATCTCACCCTTTAAATAAAGGATGCACCGTGGCTGCCTTCCAAGAAACGGGAACCTCCTCAGAGAGGAGAGACAGGTAAAAAAAAGGTCAGAGATAGGCTGGGTGATGATATTTTGCAACCTTAAAGAACAAAGGGTCTAAACCATCTGACCCAGATGTTTTTTTGTGGTCAAGTTTAAGGAGCTCCTTTAGCACCTCTGACTCAGTGATCGCCTGCAAGGAGAAACTTTGTAGCGGGGCAGGGGGAAAAGAGTAAGGAGCATCGTGGCTAGTCGCATTAGAAGGGGTGGGAGATGAGGAAATGTTGGATGGGAAGGATGCATGGCTGAATCAAATAGGAAACTGAAAATGCATTCATGCAAGAAACATGAGCCAGCTGATCAGTTGTACTGAGAGCATTTTCCTGGGAAGCAGAAAGACTGCTATTGTTCTGATATTGGTGAGGCAGCTGGTCACAGCAAGAGAGAAGAAACAGATGAGATTATTACCAACACAGATGAATGAAGGAAACTACTGTGGATGGGATGGTGGGGTATAAATAAGCCTCCCTCAGACAAAATAGACCCATATCTATATATGACAATATCAGATCTAAACATGAATGCCCAGATTTATTTTTTATTTATTTTTTTAAATCAAAAGTTTAAACCTCACAGACAATTTACTAATGTTCACTGTTCCCAGATACTACAGAGCTGTACAGGCAGATGATTTACCAAAAAACATAATACCAATCTATTGATTATTTCATCCAATCCTCCTCATCAAACTCGGAAGTATTGTTCTCTGACTCAACATGACAGTGTTACTTTCCTTGTTGAACTTTGAGAGGTACATGATACCATTTAACATATTTAGGAAATTCCAGTAATTGTTTATCTGAGCCATGGTTAAATTAGTGCCTTATGACATTTTCCACTTGGCAGTGAGAGACTGAATTGTCACTTCATTAACAGACTGACAGCAAGGTTGCAGTGAATATTGTCATGGGTTGGGTCTTCAAGAATTTGTGCATTATTCCTATTTGACACAAGGGATCCGCTTTACTGATGCTTACTCATGTCTTGCTGATCTTTATGGTTGTATTGCTTACATCTGTTTATCTTTAAAATAAGATACAAAATAAAGGAAAGGTAAAAAAAATGTGGCTAAAAATAGCCAAAAAACAGGTCCTACAGTTTATACAATGTATGACATTTAACAAGATAGACTTTGCTATTCTCTGGAGGATTCAGCCTAGGTCCTGGTTTTCAATGGGACGTAAATCACGATAACCGATATTCTATCCACTACGAAAGGCAAAAGTCTGCTTTTACAACTCATTACGAAGAGTCAGAGCCCAATATCCCAGATCTGGACATGGGTGAAAACATGGAACACAGCAGGTTTTCCTCCACTGCTCAGACCCCCGGTGGATTACCAACTCACATACTTTGTCTCCCTGGCTGGGATAATTGGCACCTAGCAGGGGAAGGCAGTGCTGTGCAGCACGTCTTTTACGAAATCTACAGTTAATAATGAGAGGATCAATGGGGTCTAGATGAATGGAGAGAGTGACCCAGAGGAATGCAGGATGTTTACCATCAATCATGATTCAGTGGAATTCAATGAAAACCTAAAATAGAACAAATATAATCAACCATCAGATGCAGAAGAAAAAAGACTGAAAAAAAGAGACCCAACTCCACATAGCTCCAGATTGTAATGTGTATGCCTTGAATCTGCACTGTCTGCATGTTTCAGTGTATTTCCCATATGCATGACGTCCAGCTGGCACTCAAGTCTGCATGGAGGAGGTGGCCATGCTTTTGCACTCACGTCAAAATGAATAATGTGAACTGGATGAGACGTATCAATGCATATTTGTCTTGATTTAAGTGCTAATGCATAGCAGTGATGTAAAGCCATCATACTGTTTGCCATTGTTGACCCCAGCCAGTGCCAATAATATGACATATGAATACAGCCAACTGTTGTCTGCGCCCTTCAATTGCATCTGAAGAATTATTAGAGAGGATATGAGAGTAAAAAACAGCTCTATTTTATGGACTGTTCACAGGGCTATGAAGGACCACATAAGAAATCTAAACTGGTAACTCAGACGTCCTGAAACACAGAGAGAGAGGAGAGAGAGAGAGCAAGATAAATTCCTCTAATGCAACGCCAGATCTCAATATGTTTCCAGCAGACTTCTAAACAGAACAAAAGTACGTCTAGACATGCAAGGCAGTTTTGTTTGAATCCAGCCCTAAATCAAATGAGGTAATTATCCTCTTAGTTATTTGTCCACTTTACGCCTCATTTCAAGTAATCCCTTTGCTTCAGTCACACTTCTGTTTAATAATCTATGAGATTATTCCTGCTCGTTATGATGAATGTTTTAAAGTAAACTGTTCCAAGTAAAGTATTCAATTAGAGACCTCTATGTTTAACATAGCATATCATTATTTCTACCAGAAAAGATGGTTATCAAAATGTGACAGAATCATTGAGTGCTCTCTGATCTTAGAAGTATCTATTTGATGCAATGAAGGGGTAATTTGTTCACTCAAGAGCTACCATTGTTTAGTAGTTCAATGTAACTTTTTCAACAATTCAACCTCAGGCTCTTTACAAATCTGGAGCTTCATTTGTGATGTTGTGTATTTTCTAATGACTTGAACAGTACTAGAATGTGCAAAATGTGCAACTACAATACATGGTCATTCCCCATCTCTCCATCTAACATTCCCCATCTCTCCCCTACCTACCGCACATTATGTTCCATGTACACAACCTTAATCAGACTTGTTCCTCTCTTGGGGCAGATACCATTATACTATATTCTTACACATCACTGGCTATTATTGCTCTGGGACTGATATAAATGAGAAGGCAAGGAAGGTGCAGGGACAAGGTATTTTTCCACAGTAGGTGTGTGCCTATTCAGGCAGTGGCAACCAGCAGCATAATTTTGCTTGACAACAGACGACTGATAAAAGGTGCAGGTGGATGCAGACTAGAGGAAAGTGTTCACCATAGGGTGCTCTCCTCAGCCGCCCTTCAGCTAAACTTCCATTTATTACACTACATCACCTAATTTATGTAATCGAAGGTTAGTGACCAAAAATGCATCTCCTGCCAAATGAGAAAATGAACTGAAGAGTGCAATGAACCCACAGAAAATCCCTCAAAGGTGACTGATAACATATCGATGAAGTGATGATAAACTACCACTAGCATGATGACATAGTGATCTGACACTGAACTTGTGCTCATTCATTTTAAACACATAGTACAGTAGTTCCATTCACACACATTCATACAAGCACATTCAAAGCATTACAGTACAGCATGTACAATACATGTACGTATATTGTAGACATAAGCTTCGCTGAAGGAAGGTAGGAAACATACATTACCTCAGAGCACAAAAGGGCAGTAGCTGGGTTAGAACCAAGGATCATGCCATCTGTCAAACAGTTGGGCTGCATTGGAAGTGGGACCAATTCACTCCTCTGCTCTCCTCTCTTCCTGTTCTTTCCGCTCCGCTTCACTACACTACACTACAGAACAGAAAGCAGCTCCACTCCAAGTGAAGGGAATCCTCTGTCTGAAGCCCATTTAAATTCACACAAGAGAACCGTTCCTGGGAATTGTGACGTACACCTGCATGTCACGGCAATGTGTTAAGACGTCCCTTGTTTCTCTTTCCTTCACTCTCTCTCTTGCTTTGATTTGCTCTCTCTCTCTCTCTCTCTCTCTCTCTCTCTCTCTCTCTCTCTCTCTCTCGTTCTCTCGCTTGCATTTGATTAGCTCTCTCTCTCTTACTTTAGATTTGCTCTCTTACTCTCTCTCTCCCCTACTCTGTTCTTTCTCCTCCACTCCCTCTTACAGAAGCACAAACACACACACACACACACACACACACACACACACACACACACACACACACACACACACACACACACTGTTGCGTGCAAGTTAGCCCCTGTCAGTGCACAGTGAAGCGTATGTAGAAAAGACAGAAGTGCACTCGACACACCTCTCTGAACTTCTGTGGAGGTCTTATACAACGTAGACTACTAAATAAAGAATAAACCACCATTTTTATGCTTGAAATCTATTTCATCATTACATGGCTCACCTATTCCAGAGGATGGTTTTAGCACCTGAAAATGTGAAAATCTGGACAAAACCCGTTAAGTAACAATGCTATTAGTATCACTGTATGGGACTCAGTAATAGGGGAGACCTAGGCTGTGACTTAGTATTTATTAGGTGTAATAAATAAAAGAACCAGCTACCCAGAATGAGTCATCATGACTGACACATTTGCATGTCCCTCCATTGTCATGTGTAAATTGGAGTCAAAAGTATGTGGACACCCCTTCAAATTAGTGGATTCAGCAATTTCAGCCACACCCGTTGCTGAAAGGTGTATAAAATTGTGCACACAGCCATGCAAACATTGGCAGTAGAATGGCTTACTGAAGAGCTCAGTGACTTTCAACGTGGCACCGTCATAGGATGCCAACTTTCCAACAAGTCAGTTGGTCAAATTTCTGCCTTGCTAGAGCTGCCCCGGTCAACTGTAAGTGCTGTTATTGTGAAGTGCTGTTATTGTGAAGTGGAAATGGCTAGGAAAAAACAACGGCTCAGCCACAAAGTAGTAGTCCACAAAAGTTCCCCGAACGGGACTGCCGAGTGCTGTAGCATGTAAAAATCGTCTATCCTCGGTTGCAACACAGAGTTCCCAACTGCCTCTGAAAGCAACGTCAGCACAATAACCGTTCAACGGGAGCTTCATGAAATTAGTTTCCATGGCCATGCAGCTGCACACAAGCCTAGGATCACCATCCAATGCCAAGCACAGGCTGGAGTGGTGTAAAGCTCGCCGCCATTGGACTCTGGAGAAGTGGAAATGCGTTCTCTGGAGTGATGAATCACGCTTCACCATCTGGGTTTGGCGGATGCCAGGAGAATGCTACCTGCCCCAATGCATAGTGCCAAATGTAAAGTTTGGTGGAGGAGGAATAATAGTCTGGGACTGTTTTTCATGGTTCGGGCTAGGCCCCTAAGTTCCAGTGAAGGGAAATCTTAACACTACAGCATACAATGACATTGTAGACAATTCTGTGCTTCCAACTTTGTGGCAACAGTTTGGGGAAGGCCCTTTCCTGTTTCAGCATGACAATGCCCCCGCGCACAAAGCGAGGTGAATACAGAAATTGTTTGTCGAGATCAGTGTGGAAGAACTTAACTGGCCTGTACAGAGCCCTAACCTCAACCCCATCAAACACCTTTGGGATGAATTGGAACGCAGACTGCAAGCCAGGCCTAATCACCCAACATCAGTGCCCGACCTCACTAATGTTCGTGGCTAAATGGAAGCAAGTCCCCGCAACAATGTTCCAAAATCTAGTGGAAAGCCTTCTGTTATAGCAGGAAAAAGGGACCAACTCCATTATTTTGGAATGACAAGCAGGTGTCCACATACTTTTGGCAATGTAGTGTATGTGTTTATGTGTGTGGATGTATATGATGTGCGTAATGTATTTTTGAAGGGATGCTCCAGTAATGTTATATTTTGAGACTGGACCAATAATGCTTAACAGAAGAAAACAGGGAGGGGGGGGGGGTATTTAAGAATCAGTCTTGGTGGAAGCTCACCCCCAACCACATCCCCACTCTTTAAGGGGATAACAGTGGGAGAGAGAGGGAGGGAAAGAGCTAAGAGCTAAAAATAGCTCTGGAGGTGAGCTGAGCTGTCTAGAGGTTGGTGGGAAGGGGTCTGCTGACAGCTGAGACCATTAAACACAGAGTGTTCCACCTCAAAAAACACAAGAAAGAGGATTTCGACACTCAGATTGTTCTGAAACGGTTTCTGTAGTTGGAAACAGATAACATCAGGATTCCTGAAACATTATTTTGTTGAAAGATCATTTGAACTCTGAGAAATGAAGGTCATTGATTGCACCCAAATTGCCCATTTCAAATGATGGGATTCATATAATATTCAATAAATATAGTACCCAACATCCGAATTTGGACCGAACCTCTTCTTAACAATGTTTAAGACTTGAGGAATCCAAATAATGGGTCAAAAGCCACCCCCGGACCCTCCCCAAACCAAGCCCACCCCAACGGTCAGTGCTATCCGGAAGCCTTGGGACGTCCCTACCCTTAACCCTAACCCTTACCTAACCCTAACTTTAACCCTTTTAAATTTGTACTTCACAGAAGTCCCAAGGATACCGGATAGCATGGACCCCACCCCAATGGCCAGTATACAGCATCAGTTTCTTTGAAAATGTTTCACACACGTTCTCCTCTTAAGTACTGTGTATATCTATGAAGCTACCAGTATTCCCAAACCCAATTACAGGCCATAAGGATGAGACCTAGAACATGTTGTGCATAGCAGTGATGACCATACACACAGCCATAGAGCAATACCTCATGTAATACTGAAAAACACACAAAAAAAATCACATCAGAAATCTTTCACAAATCAGTTAACTAAATAGCTTTGTTGTTCCTCTTGCATTATGTAATTGAAGGCTTATTTAAGAAGGCAGCAGAGTAGCTATCACTGTCACACTTTTCCAGTGAACTCCCCTAGGGTAGGGGTACACACTGCATGTATTGCTTGGATGAATCACAATGTCCCCACACAAATACGCTCTGCTCTCTGAAGGTAATCTTGCTAAGATACAACACACACCAGTCTATTTAGATCTGGCCTAAGACAAAGTATGTGTTATTACCGCAACTGAGAGACGATCACAACAAGATAAAAAAACTGAAAAGTAGCTGGACCTCCTAAATGTGATAGCTGCCTCAACACAGTTTCAAGAATTAAACATGTCAACTTCTCTATGATTAACATTCCTGAGTGGAGGAAGTGAAGCTGAAACACAGAATGCTTTGTGATTCAAATGTAATTACTGTAGGTCTAATCTTTGGATTAGACATAGTTGGGTCTTTCTCAGGCAGAGACAAATGTTATCTTTGAGGTACCATCAATCATGCTGCCAGCAAGCAAAACAGAGAGTCCAATAACAATCTAGATAATTAGGATACTTCAATCCACAGGATGGGCATGAGATATCAATAAAATACAGCTCTAAGTGGCCTACATGTATATTATTTTTATTATTAACATTTATTTATTCAGGGAAGCTCAATTGAGACCAGGGTCTCATTCCCAATGGTGCTGTCATGACATTGCCCTGTTGGGTGAGGTTTATGACCACCCCATAAATACCATTAACCCTACTCTCTCCACTCTACAGAATGGACTCTTGGAAAGCCCTTTGTTAGTATGGCAACATACAAAGTTTGGGGAAAAGAACAATATTTCTGTAATCCAACCAGTTGAAAGTGTCCTTTGGTACTTAACTTCTCTAGGGTAGGGGGCAGTATTTTGACGTCCGGATGAAAGGCGTGCCCAAATTAAACTGCCTGCTACTCAGGCTCAGAAGGTAGGATGTGCATATTATTAGTAGATTTAGATAGAAAACACTCTGAAGTTTCTAAAACTGTTTGAATGATGTCTGTGAGTATAACAGAACTCATATGGCAGGCAAAAAACAGAGAAAAATCCAACCAGGATGTGGGAAATCTGAGGGTTGTAGTTTTTTCAAGTGATTGCCTATTGCCTATACAGTGACTTAGGGTTAATTTTGCACTTCCTAAGGCTTCCACTGGATGTCAACAGTCTTTAGAATGTTGTTTCAGGCTTCTACAGTGAACAGAGAGCGAACAAGAGGGCCTGGAGTCAGATGACTGAGAGACTGACATGAGTTCAGTGACGCGCATTCACGTGAGAGGTAGCTGTGTTCCATTACATTTTTGAAGACATTGGAATCATCCAGTTGGAATATTATTGAAGATTTATGTTAAAAAGGCCCTAAGGCTTGATGCTATACATTGTTTGACATGTTTCTACGAACGTAAATAGAACTTTTTTTGACTTTTCGTCGGGAAATTTTCAGCGCTTCCTACATTTGGAGTAGCTTACTGAACGCGCTAACAAAAAGGAGGTATTTGGACATAAATGATGGACTTTATCGAACAAAACAACATTTATTGTGGACCTGGGATTCCTGGGAGTGCATTCTGATGAAGATCAAAGGTAAGTGAATATTTATAATGCTATTTATGATTTTAGATGACTCCAAAATGGCGGGTATCTGTGTTGCCTGATGTTTTCTGAGCGCTGTACTCAGATTATTGCAAAGTGTGCTGTCCCCGTGAAGCTTTTTTGAAATCTGTCACAGCGGTTGCATTAAGGAGATGTTTATCTATAATTCTTTGAATAACAGTTTAATATTTTATCACATTTATGATGAGTATTTCTATTAATTCCTGAACATTACGGGCCAATGTAAAATGTTTTTTTTATATAAATATGAACTTTATCGAGCAAAACATACATGTATTGTGTAACATGAAGTCCTATGAGTGCCATCTGATGAAGATCATCAAAGGTTAGTGCTTAATTTTAGCTGTATTTCTGTTTTTTGTGACACCTCTCCTTGCTTGGAAAATGGCTGTGTGGTGTTTCTTGTCAAGGTGATGTGCTAACATAATCTAATGTTATGCTTTCGTCGTAAAGCCTTTTTGAAATCTGACAATGTGGTTGGATTAAGGAGAAGTGTATCTTTAAAATGGGCTATTATAGTTGTATGTTTGAGAAATTTGAATTAAAGAATTTGTTGTTTTGAATTTGGCGCCCTGCTATTTCACGGACTGTTGAATAGTGTGTCCCGCAGGTGGGACGGTCACGTCCCACATACCCCAGAAAGGTTAACCTCTCTAGGGCAGGTGGCACCAAATCGTCCCACCTACGTAACAGCCAGTTGAATCCTGTGGCGCGATTTTCAAATACCTTAGAAATGCTATTACTTCAATTTCTCAAACATATGACTATTTTACAGCTATTTAAAGACAAGACTCTTGTTAATCTAACCACACTGTCCGATTTCAAAAAGGCTTTACAACGAAAGCAAAACATTAGATTATGTCAGCAGAGTACCCAGCCAGAAATAATCAGACACCCATTTTTCAAGCTAGCATATAATGTCACAAAAACCCAGAAGACAGCTAAATGCAGCACTAACCTTTGATGATCTTCATCAGATGACACACCTAGGACATTATGTTATACAATACATGCATGTTTTGTTCAATCAAGTTCATATTTATATCAAAAATCAGCTTTTTACATTAGCATGTGACATTCAGAACTAGCATACCCCCCGCAAACTTCCGGCGAATTTACTAACAATTTACAAAATTACTCACGATAAACGTTCACAAAAAGCATAACAATTATTTTAAGAATTATAGATACAGAACTCCTCTATGCACTCGATATGTCCGATTTTAAAATAGCTTTTCGGTGAAAGCACATTTTGCAATATTCTAAGTAGATAGCCCGGCATCACAGGGCTAGCTATTTAGACACCCAGCAAGTTTAGCCTTCACCAAACTCCGATTTACTATTAGAAAAGTTTGATTACCTTTCCTGTTCTTCGTCAGAATGCACTCCCAGGACTTCTACTTCAATAACAAATGTTGGTTTGGTCCAAAATAATCCATAGTTATGTTCCAACAGCGGCGTTTTGTTCGTGCGTTCAAGACACTATCTGAATGGTAAATAAGGGTCACGCACACGGCGCATTTCGTGACAAAGATTTCTAAATATTTCATTACCGTACTTCTAAGCATGTCAACCTCTGTTTAAAATCTATTTTTTATGCCATTTTTCTCGTAAAAAAGCGATAATATTCCGACCGGGAATCTGCAATTAGGTAAACAGACGAAAGAAAATATCACTGGGTCGACTCGGGCACACGCCTAATTCCTTTGTCCTCTGATCGGCCACTTGGCAAAGTCGATAATGTGTTTCAGCCAGAGGCTGCCTCGATATCGTTCAGCTTTTTCCCGGGCTCTGAGAGCCTATGGGAGCCGTAGGAAGTGTCACGTTACAGCTAAGATCCTGACTCTTCAATAAACAGAGACAAGAAGAACGACACCTTGTCAGACAGGCCACTTCCTGCATGAAATCTTCTCAGGTTTTTGCCTGCCATATGAGTTCTGGTTATACTCACCGACACCATTCAAACAGTTTTAGAAACTTTAGGGTGTTTTCTATCCAAAGCCAATAATTATATGCATATTCTAGTTACTGGGCAGGAGTAGTAACCAGATTAAATCGGGTACGTTTTTTATCCGCCCGTGTAAATACTGCCCCCTAGCCCTAACAGGTTAAAGAATATGATGTGAGATCAGTTGGTGTCTGGGACATTATATCTGATGATTGGACGACATAAATTGTATCTTGGAAAGTCTACACATAGTAATCAGATTCACATGGAATTGTTGTGCAATATAAATATGAAACTATTTGTGAAAAAACTAAATGTAACTTTAGCTTCTAAATGAGAGAATTGTTTTCATAAAATAAACTATGCTCACTCAGTGGCCCAGTGAACAGACATTGGTTGAGAAATATGAAACATGCCCTTCTCTCCCCCACTACAAAAGACCATTAATGGAAGTCAAACTTTAGTTCCCGATGACGTGAGGACTGGTGCCCATACGTTTGAAAGGGCTAATTTCAACTACAACCTAACGAAATTAACATTTAGTTCAATAAATATTAAGACTGCTGTCCTAACATTTAAAAAGGCGAATTTCAACGTGGAGGTGATGATCACCACGCTGGAAAGGTGAATTTCGACTAGACCAGCCAGAATACAGCACGAGCTGAGTATGGCAACTTGGTATGAACTTTGAACTCTTATTCACTGAAGAAGTGATACATCCTATACGTCGAGTTATCAGCAGCAGCTGTAAACATACGTGGCCTAGGAAAGGACAGACAATCTTCTGAGAACGACAGGGTACTTCCACGTATCCGCTCTACGACACTACGACCAGACAGATTTTACAAGGGACAAGGGCGATCTCTGCTGGGCAAACCAGTCTTCCATCTTCGACCCATCTATCGAAGCACAGCTCAGTGTAAATATATATTTTGCATTTTCCTTTTCCAAATGGGCGGTTATTAGAATGCATAAGATTCTGTATTTACAGTAGCATAGCTTCTCAAGGTCCGATAGAATACCCTTTTGTCCCTCAGTCTTCCCGCTCTTTCATTCAAACCCAACTCCCTTTCTTTGTGTTACCAGCCGTCTTATAGGTTTCGTCCGCTAGGGACTTTTGCTTTTATGACATGATTAGTAATCGATGTATGATCCACCCTGTGTATATGTAATTCTGTGTGATTATTTAGGTATTTAGTAAATAAATAATTAAGCCAATTTTTCTATTGCTGATTCAACTTGTTAGCCAGGGTTCGTGAAGATTTTTACAACGTTCAGATGAGACTAAATAAGGTGACGATTAATAATTGACTGCTATTGATATAAAAGATCTTCAAGAGTGGATTCGGGAGATAGCCTCTCTATATAAACTAATACTTCTGTGGTGCCCCTGGTTATTAATGAGTTAATTGTTGCATCGTTTAATTCAATCACGTAATCAATCAAACGTTAGGTAATCGATTTGATAAAATTTCATGTCGTATAATTTAAATCACTCAGAGACACGACAGTGCCCTGACTACAAACATTTTCTCACATACAGGAAGAAAAATGTACAAAAACAATAAAAATAACCACAAGGCACAACCTCAACACCACCATTTCGACAAATAAACCACTAGAATCAAAATCGACACAACTGCAATCCTCAATAAATTTTTTCAACACCAGAGTCCTAAACTGCCCTAGCAGCACCAGGGAATCAAGATGCAAAGAATTTTGTAGGTTATTCCAACAATGGGGGCACTAAAACTAAAGGAGGATTTACCTAAATTGGTCAAGACCAGAGGGACCTCAAAAGCTAACCAATCCTGCAAGCGGGTTTGGTAGCTCATTCTTTTATACATTAGCAACTAAGTTAGGTAAGTTGGAAGCTTGTGTAGTAGAGCTTTGTTAACAAAAAAGGAATAATGAAGTGATCTACGGGACTTTAATAAGGACTATACAACCTTTTGATACAGGATGCAGTGGTGAGTATTAGCACTGTCACCTATGGTAAAGCAAAGGGCGCTATGGCACACGGTTTCCCAAACTTGGTCCTGGGGCCCTCCCTGGGTGCACATTTTGGTTTTAGCCCAAGCACTACACAGCTGAATCAAATAACCAACTCATTGCCAAGCTTTGATTATTTGAATCAGCTGTGTAGTGCTAGGACAAAAAAATTAAACGTGCACCCAGGTCGGACCCCAGGACCGAGTTTGGGAAACCCTGCTATGGTAGACGGCATCTAAAGGTTTAAGAGTAGTGGCTGCTGCAATCTAGTAAATGGTGTCACCATAGTCCATAGTTGACTGTACAATCTGCCTGCTTCTATTTAGGGAGATGTAAGATCTATTTCTAAGATAGAAGCCCACTTTAAATGTAGCTTTTTAACTAGCTCATCCATGTTTTTTTTATCTGTTGGTGACCCCTTCCCGTTCTCATCCTGTTAACGGGATCGATTCTGACAACAACCAGTGGAAAATCAGAGCGCCAAATTTAAAACAGCTAAAATCTCATAATTCCATTTTCTCAAACAATCAACTATTTTACACCATTTTAAAGATAAACTTCTTGTTAATCTAACCACATTGTCCGATTTCAAAAAGGCTTTACAGCAAAAGCATAAGTTAGATTATGTTAGGACATAAACTTCACAAGAAACACCACACAGCCATTTTCCAAGCAACTATATGCTTCACAAAAACCCAAAACACAGCTAAATGAAGCACTAACCTTTGACGATCTTCATCAGATGACACTCCTAGGACATTATGTGACACAATACATGTATGTTTTGCTCGATAAGGTTCATATTTATATCCAAAAACAGCATTTTACATTGGCGCGTAACGTTGAGAAATGTTTTCCCTCCAAACCTGCCGGTGAATGAACACAATGAGCACACATGGTACGTAGATTCTCATCGTAAACATTGATCAATATAGAAGTGTTATGCAACAAATTATAGATACACTTCTAAATGTAATCGCTTTGTCAGATTTCAAAAAAGGTTCACGGCGAAAGCACAATTTGCAATAATCTGAGTACAGCCCAGATGACACTAACTAGCAAACAGAAACCCGCCATCTTGGAGTCAATAAAACTAAGAAATTACATTATAAATATTCACTTACCTTTGATTATCTTCATCAGAAGGCACTCCCAGGAATCCCAGCTCCACAATAAATGTTCGATAAAGTTCATATTTATTTCCAAATAATCCATTTTGTTCGCGCGTTAGGTTCACTATCCAAATCCACTAGGCGCGTGCTTACTTAGTCCAGACGAAAAGTCAAAAAAGTTATACTACAGTTTGTAGAAACATGTCAAACGATGTATAGAATCAATCTTTAGGTTGTTTTTATCATATACCTTGAATAAAATTCCAACCGGACCTATCCGTTCTTTTTAGGAGTGAATATGAAGTCTTGCGCGTGACTTGAGCCCATGCCTTATAATGGGACACCAGTTTACCACAGCTGGTATTCCCTTCAAATTCACCATAGAATCTTCAAACACCGTTCTAAAGACTGCTGACATCTAGTGGAAGCTTTAGGAAGTGCAAAATTAACCCAAAGTCACTGTATACAGTCAAGGCAATCACTTGAAAGGACTACAAGCACCAGACTTCCCACTTCCTGCTCGACTTTTTCTCAGGTTTTTGCCTGCCATATGAGTTCTGTTATACTCACAGACACCATTCAAACAGTTTTAGAAACGTCAGAGTGTTTTCTATCCAAATCTACTAATAATATGCATATTCTAGTTTCTGGGACAGAGTAGTAACCGGTTTAAAGTGGGTGCGTTTTTCATCCGGCCGTGAAAATACTGCCCCCTAGCCCTAAGAGGTTTAACATTACGTTTTTGTCAATCCAAAATGTCCAGATATTTTTAGGCGGGAAACCGATCGATGGAAGAAACATCCAATTAATAAATATGTAGTTCATCTTAAGAGAATTAGAGAACAACATATACAGTATTTAGTCTTGCCTGCATTACGTACAAGTTTTAAACCAACCAGCGCTTTCTGTAAGGCAACAAACTCACATTGCAGCTCTAACATAGTCTGGTCAACAGTTGGGGGAATGCCCTACATAAAAGTTTCATCTGCACATAGCCGCGGGGAGTAGGGGTGCTGAGGGTGCTGCAGCACACCCTGAAAAATCTGATTTAAAAAAAAAAATGTATAAACAAATGTAGTGCACTGGGCCTTTACTAGCCCTGTATTAGCAGACCAATATAGCTGTCTGTAGTGCGGGCAATTTAGTTTTTTGTGCAAATTTTTTTTTTCACCACAAAGTAGTGCACTGGGCCTTTACTAGTTCTGTATTCGCGGACCGATATAGCCGTCTGTTGCGCAGACAAATATATTTTTATGATCTTAGCAATTTAACACCATCTAAAACAAGCATAGAAGGTGAAACGGTGCTATGTCCAAGTCTAAAACTGGATTGGTGCACATTTAGAATATAGTGAGAAGTTCTTAGCTGACAGATGGCCAGGGATTCTAAAACTTTGGAAAGGCATGATCATTTGGAGATTGGACAGTAGTTATCTAAGTCTGAAGGATCTCCTCCTTTATGTAGCCACTTTCCAGATCTTAGGGATAACACCAGAAACAATTGTCAAGTAAAAAATATAGGCCAATTGTTCTGCAATAGGTGGTGCAGGGAGCTGCAGTAAGAAGGGATTAAGTGAATCAGCCCGTGTCGATTAAAAAAAATAATAAAAAAAATAAAAAACTCTTTAGCAAAGCACTTAGTAGTGGTGTAAAGTACTTAAGTAAAAATACTTTAAAGTACTACTTAAGTCATTTTTTGGGGGTATCTGTACTTTACTATTTATATTTTTGGCAACTTTTACTTCACTACATTCCCAAAGAAAATAATGTACTTTTTGCTCCATATATTTTCCCTGACACCAAAAAGTACTTGTTACATTTTGAATGCTTAGCAGGAGAGGAAAAATTGTCCAATTCACACACTTGTCAAGACAACATGCCTGGTCATCTCTACTGCCTCTGATTTGGCGGATAAAAAACCCCACACATTTTTCATTTTTAAATGATCTTTGAGTGTTGGAGCGTGCCCCTGGCTATCTGTAAATTTAAAAAAACAAAAAAATGGTTCAGTCTGGTTTGCTTAATATAAGGAATTTAAAATTATTTATACTTTTACTTTTGATACTTGAGTATATTTAAAACAAAATACTTTTATACTTTTACTCAAGTAGTATTTTACTGGGTGACTTTCACTTTTACTTGAGTAATTTTCTATTAAAAGGTATCTTTACTTTTACTCAAGTATGACAATTGGATACTTTTCCCACCACTGTCAAATGGTTGAAATGATTCTGTAAGTGCAAAATTCTTTACAATCTGTTCTGAGGTGACTAGAGCACTATCACTAGTAGAATTATAGGACTTTTCAGAGAATATCCTTTCAAATTGGTGGCCAGCTGAAGAACAATGGCTATTAAAAGCACCACAAATTTGAATTTTGTCTAGTATGGGACCAGTGGCTGTCAAAACCTGCTGGGGCAACAAAGGGTTGGAGTTTTGTTTAAAATATTTGACCAATTTCCAGAAGTTAGCTGGATAACCAAACTTCTCCAATCTATTGAGACTTTCTAACACTGTTTAATGTCTACATACACTGTACCCTCACTTACCACCTGCAATACATTCTATGGGAGTTGAAGCCATTTCTGTCTGGAGATGGGTAGAGATATCTATAGGCACCATTATTGCCGGTCTTATCAAATTCATGACGATGTTTTACATAGAACAATGCTAGAGTTTTCTGGCGGAGTTGCTATGGAGACTTTACAGTAAGGAACAGATTGTCTGTATGAGCATGTTTCCTTTCCTGTAAAGCTGATGGGTAGTAGTTACCGGTAACGAGAGAGTGATAGAATGTGCCAGGTCAAAATGCATTGTTATAATATGCCCATTAACTACATCTATTCAGACACAGCGGATACTGTCATGTGTAACAAGCAGTACCGCCCATTAAAATTAATTGAGCTCCCTGAAAGCATGGATTCTATAGAACTTTCATGACTTTTGACACATGCAGTAAGAACCAGGTGCTGGTGTCTTTCATTCTACCTTTTCTATTCACACTACAAAGTGAGTTTTTATAGGAAGAAGTGTTTTTCTGCAGCTGTTAATTCTGATAAGAAATCCATAGAGGACAACTTCAACTGAAGTGTTCAACTGCGTACATATACAACAACATGGAAAATCTAGCCAATTATTGTTGGAATTGTTTCCATCAAGGGACTCAACAACAAAGTAACAAGGTCTTATATCAGACAAACCAATCTCTACGGTAAATCACATAACCCCATGTTGTTACCCACAAGTAGATGCCTGCTAGGTCATCATATCAAGATCACCTCTAGCACACCGTAGTGTATTCTGTTCCACATGAGCAGGCACACACATTACTCTGGAAAGCCTAGTGTTGTGTAACGTGCTGTCTCAAGTGCACCTCAGACTGTCCTGCTGGATATTTCATGTCTCTCCCAGAGTGAGAGGAGCCTCCAGGTCCATCTCTCCATGATTAAAACCCAATTATCTTGCGATACCTGGATTTTACCATGACCACCTTAACAGGAACAGTAGATGTTCCTGACCCACCCCACACTACATCGCACTGTGTGTCTTAAAATATTTACAACCAAAAATCCCTCCATAAAGGCAAGAGTCATTATCTCTAATAATAATGCCATTGTACTTTTGGGAGACAAATAATTGCCTTTCTTGATTACTGATAATGAAATAAGTGAGTCATTATGAAAATAGTGTCAACGAATGAGACTTTACAGGCATTAACAGGAAGCTGGGAAATTAAGTTTTATGCATTTGAATACATAATGGATCTAACTCAGCCTCTAGTATAACCTATGCATACTGACATGATATTAAACACCTCCCAGAAATTGTGATGCACATTTCACTTGATTTTAACTTACCAAGGACACATTCCAAAGCCCACATTCCCCACCTCAAGAGAATAAAGCTCTAAAATGTCCATGCCAGTCATAATCATAGTGAGATGGTACAGGAGAGTGTGAAGCCCTGGGGTACTATAGCAGTAGGGTCTGTGCAGAATGGAAGACATAAATGACCACATTACCTCATGTTAATAGGCTGTCTTAGAGTGTTTGATTGGTCGTAGAGAGCCCTGTGACACACTCATCACTTCAAGGTTATTCTGCTGACTCTGGTAAAACCCTCTATTAATCTCTCATGTTCTACAATATACATTCAAATACATTGAGACCATAGTCCATAGAGAATGAAAGAGGGCTCTTCTTAGTATCTGTCCCATTATGACGTCTGTGAGCGCACAGGCAGTGCCATTGAGGTCGTCTCCATTTTTTTGAGTACATTTTCTTCTTCTGCTACTTCTATGAGTTAGTAAACAAACTGAAAGGGTGCATACTGTAAACTGGAGTGTGTCATTCTAACAGGTATAAAGCCAAGGTTGGGCAACCAGCAGTTATAGAATGTTTGCTCATGAGCATAATTCATTGGCTGACCCCTCCTGATAACCCGGATGGAATTATGTGATCCTTTCTTATCCCATAGGACAGGGATCATCAACTAGATTCAGCAACGGGCCAATTTTTTCTTGAGTGGATGGTCGGGGGGCCGGAACATAATTACAAATAATTTGTAGACTGCAAATTGACCGCAAGAAGCCCAAACATAATAATTTCAAACCTTGCTTAAATTTGTATATGATAACATAATAATTTAAAACCTTGCATTTGTATATGGTGGTCAGTTGATTACACTCCTAGCTCATTCATGTGATCGTATATAAATTTAAGCAAGGTTTGAAATTATTATGTGATTAAAATATATATATATATACACACACACACATAATAGGAAGAAACTGTATATCAGAGCTACGAGAACACAGGGAAATGCTCTTTGTGGTCACAGTATTTGCATGTCAAACACATAATATTGTAAAATCCAGCAGTTCCTGATTTGTATGAATGCTTTGGGGTGAGTGCAGTCCTTTACAATTTGAGGTAAACATATTTAGCCCCTATGCTGTTGTTTGAAAAATGACCTTCATTCAACATTTCCAAAACAAATGGGCTCAGATAGGGTGCCCTCATTTTGTAATGGATGGCTCATGGCTTGTGTGGTGTTGAAATCAAAATTAGCTAAGTAAAATAGATAATTAAGATGTCTTATCTGCATAATATGCTTATATGACTAAACTGCTGAAACTCTTGTTATTAGAATGTCTCCTTTCGGAGTCTGGTGTTGGCAGCTGCACTTCCTCCCTCATATGGGCCTCAGTCACCTTGGGTCCAGAGAGGGTAAAAGTCAGGCTTGTCTATCACATGTCCCTGTTGCTATGCAGAATATCAGAAAGGGAATATGGCAGAGGAGAATATGTGTCTTTGCCTATTGCAAACCATGTGAAGGGATGGCGTGAGTAATGGGGAACCAATCACTTGTCTCCACAGTGTCGCCTCTTAGGGTGAGATTGTTCTCTCCCCTAGTTCAAGGTGGAAACTAAGTAACAACAAATGTGCTAAGTACTAAACAAAACAACAAGTTCTTTGTATTTGGGGCCTAAGGACTGGCACAGGATGTGTGGGGTTAGTGTTTTGGAACCATTGCACGTCATCTCTGAGGTTGCACCCATCTTGACCTATCCTGAGCTGGTATATAACCCAGAAGCTAACTCCACTCAGTGGGTTCTCACTATATCCACCTTGGCGACCAGCTCCCTTGTCGATAAGTTATTTGAAAAAAGATTTTGTTTAAGTATCACTCTGACTTGTGGGATAAGTTTGTCACTCCTAATTTCATAGTATTTAGAAATTCCACCACACTTGTTATCATTCTCACTGGAAAACTATAGGTGACTTATTATCTATGGATTTATTTTAGTGTATCTTAATCTGAGCAGAAACCACACTCAGCAAGTTAAATTCTGTTTGTCAGGAACACCCTCTGGCTCCAATACAGCCTGCGTAGACATGTGGCAAAGCCAACGAAGGGAACAAATGATCAGTAAAAAGATAGTATTTCAGAAAATTCTCCAAATTAAGCTCAAGGCTCTGACACAAAAAAGTTCCAGTAATTGCATTTGTTGTTCTCTTAATTTAATCAAAATGTTTCATGCTCATAAAGCATGTTTATAATTGTACTCTATTGTATTACAGCAAGTAATTTATTGGGAATTTACAGCTGTTAATGAGACGTATGTACAGTACCAGTCAAAAGTTTGGACACACTTACTCATTCTAGGGTTTTTCTTTATTTTTACAATTTTCTATGTGGTAACCAAAATAGTGTTAAAAGTTGCCACCCTTTGCCTTGATGACCGCTTTATACACTCTTGGCATTCTCTCAACCAGCTTCATGAGGTAGTCACCTGGAATGCATTTCAATGAACATGTGTACCTTGTTAAAAGTTAATTTGTGGAATTTGTTTCCTTCTTAACGCATTTGAGCCAATCAGGTGTGTTGTGACAAGGTAGCGGTGGTATACGGAAGATAGCCCTATTTGGTAAAAGGCCAAGTCCATATTATGGCAAGAACAGCTCAAATAAGCAAAGAGAAATGACAGTCCATAATTACTTTAAGACATGAAGGTCAGTCAACATGTACATGAAGGTCAGTCAACATGTACAACCATCAAGCGCTATGATGAAAATGGCTCTCATGAGGACCGCCACAGGAAAGGAAGACCCAGAGTTACCTCTGCTGCAGAGGATAAGTTCATTAGAGTTACCAGCCTCAGAAAATTGAAGCCCAAATAAGTAACTGTCACGTCCTGACCAGTAGAGGGTGTAGTTGGGTCAGGACGTGGCAGAAGAGAAGTGTGTGTTGATTGTTTCGTTTATTTTGGCCGTGTGACTTCCAATCAGGCACAGCTGTAGAGGGTTGTGGCTGATTGGGAGTCACACATAAGTAGCCTACTTTTCCTTTGGGGGTTGTGGGTAATTGTTCTTGTTACAGTGTTTGCACCTGACAGGACTGTGTTGGCTGTCAGTTTATTGTTTTCATAATTGTATAGTGCTTGTTTCATTAAATATATCTTGAACACTAACTCCGCTGCATTTTGGTCTCTAAAGACAGCCCTTACAGTAACAGACACATCTCAACATCAACTGTTCAGACGAGAGTGCATGAAGCAGGCCTTCATGGTTGAATTGCTGCAAAGAAACCACTACTAAAGGCCACCAATAAGGAGAGACTTGCTTGGGCCAAGAAACACGAGCAATGGACATTAGATCGGTGGAAACTTGTCCTTTGATGAGTCAAAATTTGAGATTTTTGGTTCCAACCTCTGTGTATTTGCGAGACGAGTAGGTGAACGGATGATCTCCGCATGTGTGGTTCCCACCGTGAAGCATGGAGGAGGAGCTGTAATGGTGTGGGGGTGCTTTGCTGGTGACACTGTTGTGATCTATTTAGAATTCAAGGTACACTTAACCAGCATGGTTACCACAGCATTCTGCAGCCACACACCTTCCCATCTGGTTTACACTTAGTGGGACTACCATTTGTTTTTCAACAGGACAATGACCCAACACACCTCCAGGCTGTGTAAGGGCTATTTGACCAAGAAGGAGAGTGATGGAGTGCTGCATCAGATGACCTGGCCTCCACAATCACCCAACCTCAACCCAATTGAGATGGTTTGGGATGAGTTGGACCGCAGAGTGAAGGAAAAGCAGCCAACAAGTGCTCAGCATATGTGGGAACTCCTTCAAGACTGTTGGAAAAGCCTTCCAGCTGAAGCTGGTTGAGAGAATGTCAAGAGTGTGCCAAGTTGTCATCAAGACATAGGGTGGCTACTTTGAAGAATCTAAAATCTATTTTGATTTGTTTAATACTTTTTTTGGTTACTACATGATTCCATATGTGTTATTTCATAGTTGTGATGTCGTCACTATTATTCTACAATGTGGAAAATATGAAAAATAAAGAAAAACCCTTGAATGAGTAGGTATGTCCAAACTTTTGACTGGTACTGTAGGTCTGAATTACATGAGAGTTCAACACACTTGGCTAAAAGCTTGGCAAAAAGATTTATGCGAATACTCTAAAATCTGCATAAATCAATATGCACATTTTCCCACCACAGATGAGTTTCCATCAAACAGACTTATTGCAGATAAAAGACTGTGTGGGATGGCGTAGCACACATAAAAATAACTTTTGCACTTAAATTCCCCTGTACCTAATAAAAAATACAAGTTAAAATGGGTTTCCATTGCATTTTCCACTCTACTGATGGTTGCGTCACAAAAAGTGTTGCGTTATATAGCAAATGTGCACACTTTGGTCTAGCCAACAGCTTGCAGATACATATAGGCTACCTACATGATAACATTAACATGGATAAGAGCAAGATCATTTTTATTTGTCAAACAGCAGCCAAGCATCAATCATCATGTCTCCAGAATAAGACCCTCAATATTTTTTGGAAAGGAGCATCAAGCGCATCACTGTCCACTTTCACCACGTTGTGAAGTTCATCATGACTTACTTAATCTGTAGCCTAATAAATGCATGCTTTCCTGAGTTGTAGTGGGAGGACCACACAACATATCATTGCGTGTCAAAGTTTACTTCGATATGATGGTTTTTATACACTATATATTTATAAAAGTATGTGGTCACCCCTTCACATTAGTGGATTCCGCTATTTCAGCCACATCCGTTGCTGACAGGTGTATAAAATCGAGCACACACCATGAAATCTCCGTAGAAAAACATTGGCAGTAGAATGGCCTTACTGAAGAGCTCAGTAACTTTCAACGTGGCAACATCATAGGATGCCACCTTTCCAACAAGTCAATTCATCATATTTCTGCCCTGCTAGAGCTGCCCCGGTCAACTGTAAGTGCTGTTATTGTGAAGTGGAAACCTCTAGGAGCAACAACGGCTCAGCCGCGAAGTGGTAGGCGACACAAGCTCACAGAATGGGACCGCCGAGTGCTGAAGCACGTAAAAATAGTCTGTCCTCGGTTGCAACACTCACTATTGAGTTCCAAACTGCCCCTGGAAGCAACGTCAGCACAATAACTTTTCGTCAGGAGCTTCATGAAATGGGTTTCTGTAAGGACAAATACTGGGAGATGAGAAGCAAGTACAGGGAGTCAATATTTAATAAATAACAGACATGAAACAAAACACGGACAGCGTCTGGACAAGGGAAGCATAAGGACATTAATGCTGACACAGGGATGAAAGTGAGGAATAGACAGATATAGGGGAGTCCAATGAAGCGCTGATTCGCAAAACCATGGTGACAGGTGTATGTAATGATGGGCAGCCTGGCGCCCTCGAGCACCAGGGAGCAGGCGTGACAGGTTTCCATGGCCGAGGAGTCGCACACAAGCCTAAGATCACCATGCGCAATGCCAAGTGTCGGCTGGAGTGGTGTAAAGCTCGCCGCCATTGGACTCTGGAGCAGTGGAAATGCGTTCTCTGGAGTGATAAATCACGCATTACCATCTGACAGTCCGACAGATGAATCTGGGTTTGGTGGATGCCTGGACAACTCTACCTGCCCGAATGCATAGCGCCAGCTGTAAAGTGGTCTGGGGCTGTTTTTCATGGTTCGGGCTATGCCCCTTAATTCTATGCCCCTTGATTCTGTGCTTCCAACTTTGTGGCAACAGTTTGGCGAAGATCCTTGGATGTTTGAGATGTATTTTCCTTAAGAAATTGCAGGAAGGAAACAGAGCTCTGCATAAGAGCATTTGACATGAATTGTAATCTTGGTGGGTAAAGTGAAGATGAGAATAGTTTGCTGATAAGAAAAAAAACTAATGTAGTCTGTTATGTGGGAAATTATACAACGTTACAAATTCTGTTGTTTTCTCAATTCTGCAGTTGTCTATAAAGATGTATAGTTGCTGTTGAATCCACATTATTGTATCTCAGGTATGAAGGGTATAACCATCTATTATACAACGGGTGGGTTTAGTCCTGAATGCTGATTTGTTAAAACCGCATTCCAGCCGGTGTCTATTCCACAAGTTACCACCGGCTAAATCTACAGTACGACGTTAAAATGCCTATTTACTCTGTTCCATCTGACTGCGCAATCCACTGTCTCATCAGCCCAGCCAAGCAATTTATAAACTTGATCTCCACTATAAAAAGCATCTAGACATGATCTCACATTTCTTTCAGACAAACATTTCGTTTTCAACAGCGGAGATATGTATAATCCTTGCTGTCTGTCTCTCCGACATTTTTAACATTGTTTCAATATTAAATTCCATCTCCAGCTATCCCATATTAATGAACGTGTCGGGAGTCTGGACGAGACAGACAGGCAGGCAGCGTTTCTCAGTCAGTCGGAATCATGAATCATCTGGTATCAGTTTTATGGATATATACAAATGAATGTCAATTGAAAAAAGTTCAAACGAAACGAAGTGCAGCTAATTTGCTGTCTTTCCAGCTTCAGTTTGAAGTGTATGTGTTAGCTGTGTTGTTGGCTAGCTCCGCTGAACAACACTGTCCTGACGAGAGAGTATATTTTCTATGTCATGCAAAATCGCACCTCATTAGCTCATTGTTATGGAAGTGTCCAAATAAATGTCACTAGAAAACAACTTAAACAAACGCAAATACAGCTACTTTGCTGTCATTCTGGCTGCTTTTTGATGTGACTGTAAGTTAGCAGTAGTTGGCTAGTTTAGCATGCAAGGGATAAGAACGTTGCCAGCCAGTATGGCAATTGAACATGTAGAATGACTGGGTCGGGTCCATAGATAAAGAACAAAAAGACTGAACGACTGGCAACAGAACCAATAGAATGAACAACCAGTCGGCTTGAGTAGCAAGCCTACATGTGTCAGGACTATATCTTGTTGAAGAATGAAACAATATGAATAAATTAATCAAAATAAAGTTAATGAAAATATGTCAATCATTATTTGAATATGTTGGTAACCCGTTGAATAAAATCGATAATGCCCTTGAAACCGGTGTTTGGGGGATATATTGGCAGTTTGCCGGCCCGAGATGAACAACACCAGTGCAAATATATCCTCCAAACACAGGCGTCGAGGGCATTATCACTTGAATGACAACCGTAAAGTAGGTAGGAATTCATGATGTGGAATGAAGCAGTGGGGGAGAACTGCATGGATATTCTCCACAGAACCGGGAGCCATAAACTGTACATATACAGTGGCTTGTGAAAGTATTCACCCCCTTGGCATTTTTCCTATTTTGTTGCCTTACAACCTGGAATTAAAATAGATTTTTTGGGGGGTTTGTATCATTTGATTTACACAACATGCCTACCACTTTGAAGATGTAAAATATTTTTTATTGTGAAACAAACAAGACATAAAACAAGAAATAAGACAAAAAAACTGAAAACTTGAGCGTGCATTACTATTCACCCCCACAAAGTCAATACTTTGTAGAGCCACCTTTTGCAGCAATTAAAGCTGCAAGTCTCTTGAGGTATGTCTCTATAAGCTTGGCACATCTAGCCACTGGGGTTTTTGCTCATTCTTCAAGGCAAAACTGCTACAGCTCCTTCAAGTTGGATGGGTTCCGCTGGTGTACAGCAATCTTTAAGTCATAACACAGATTCTCAAATTGGATTGAGGTCTGGGCTTTGACTAGGCCATTCCAATACATTTAAATGTGTCCCCTTAAACCACTTGAGTGTTGCTTTCGCAGTATGCTTAAGGTCATTGTCCTGCTGGTAGGTGAACCTTCGTCCCAGTCTCAAATCTCTGGAAGACTGAAACAGGTTTCCCTCAAGAATTTCCCTGTATTTAGCACCATCCATCATTTCTTCAATTCTGACCAGTTTCCCAGTCCCTGCCAATGAAAAACATCCCCATAGCATGATGTTGCCACCACCATGATTCATTGTGGGGATGGTGTTCTCGGGGTGATGAGAGTTGTTGGGGTTGCGCCAGACATAGCATTTTCCTTGATGGCCAAAAAGCTCAATTTTAGTCTCATCTGACCAGAGTACCTTCTTCCATATGTTTGGGGAGTCTCCCACATGCCTTTGGCAAACACCAAACATGTTTGCTTATTTTTTTCTTTAAGCAATGGCTTTTTCTGGCCACTTTTCTGTAAAGCCCAGCTCTGTGGAGTGTACAACTTAAAGTGGTCCTATGGACAGATACTCCAATCTTCATTGTGGAGCTTTGCAGCTCCTTCAGGGTTATCTTTGGTCTCTTTGTTGCCTCTCTGATAAATTCTCTCCTCACCTGGTCTGTGAGTTTTGGTGGGTGGTCCTCTCTTGGCAGGTTTGTTGTGGTGCCATATTCTTTCCATTTTTTAATCATGGATTTAATGGTACTCCGGTAACCCAACCCTGAACTGTACTTCTCCACAACTTTGTCCCTGACCTGTTTGGAGAGCTCCTTGGTCTTCATAGTGCTGGTTTCTTGGTGGTGCCCCTTGCTTAGTGGTGTTGCAGACTCTGGGGCCTTTCAGAACAAATCATGTGACTGAGATCTCATACTGAGATCATGTGACACTTAAATAAAGTCCACCTGTGTGCAATCTAACTAATTATGTGACTTCTGAAGGTAATTGGTTGCACCAGATCTTATTTGAGAGCTTCATAGCAAAGGGGGTGAATACATATGCATGCACCACTTTTCAGTTTAAAAAAAATAATCATTTTTGAAGCAAGTTATTTTTTTGATTTCACTTCACCAATTTGGACTATTTTGTGTATGTCCATTACATGAAATCCAAATAAAAATCCATTGAAATTACAGGTTGTAATGAAACAAAATAGGAAAAACGCGAAGGGGGGGGGGGGGGGGGGGGGGGTGAATACTTTTGTAAGGCACTGTAACTGTACTGCTGACCAAATGAAATTACAATTCAAGTAAATCCTAAAATAACTAATATCCAAACACCTGAACAGGGTGAGGACAATGTCTTCACATCACAGCAACTGACAAATGCCCACGATATCACAACCAGTTAAACACTATCCTAAGGGCTTCAGATTGCCAACATGCTCAGCATGGTACTGTGCATAGATATCCTACTAAATTACTAGAGGGGCTAAACTCTCAAAGTTCCAGAATGGGAGGAGAATGGCAGCCATTGTGGCCAGGGAGAATTCCAAATCAGTCTAATTGGATTGAATGGAGGTAAAGGCATAGGTTATGCATTTCCTGCTTCTACATTTACAGGTGTTATACCAGTTTCTGTATAAATAGACCATAAATATATGTAAATAGACCATAAATGTCCAAATGTTTGTTTTATAATATGATACAACGTCAGTACAGTACATTTAAACCTTCAGCCAGTGTATGGCTGTGGATTGACTGCATTGTTTCTATGGAATGTTAGCATATTGGCAGTTCATCTGAAAAATGTATGAAACAATTCCACAAAAACTGACTGGCTAGCTAGATAACCAACATAATGTGCAGATAATATTCAAATTCATTGTTTTACACTATCACATTTAGAAAAATGTATTTATAGGGGACAATGCACATTAATCAACATCAATATTACAATAATGCAACATCCATGTAAATGGGATGGGGTTAGCCAAAAGCTAATTTGCACACGTAGTCCCAGGTCAGCTCAGGACAATTACACAGCCACAAAACAAATACTCACTAAAACAATACAAAATACAAATACATTACATCCAATAATATATCATTCTAACGACAACAACACTATCATCAACTGTCGTCTTACATATGAGGAACCACAGATAACTCATGTGTACAGGTTTGGATAGATTTTAGCCATGTTTTCAATTCAAATGTAAAATTATAATAATCAGTGCAGCTTCTCAAGTCCATGGGCATTGCATTCCAGTATATTGTAGCTCTAACAGAGAAGGCTGATTGGCCGATTTTACTGTGACGAAAAGGGACAACGCAATCCCCTCTAGTTACTGCCCTTGTTATCATGGAGGTGCTTTCCTTGAGCATGATATGCCGGCATAGGGGTGGAGGGGCAAGAAGATGCAGGATCTTAAAAAAAGGCTTGCATCTACTGCTTAAAGCTATCCAGACTAAATAAATTGTTTGTAAATGATATGACAATGGTGGTAACTGTTTGGTTATTTATAAAATCTTAAGTGTTTGTAGAGTGATTCAATTGGTTTCAGAATAGTAGCTCCTGCTTGTGATCAGCATGTGAGGCAATACCTCCAATGTGAGAAGAACATAGCATGCATATATAGTTTGGCGGCCTCCAGAGGAAGGAAAGGTCTTATAAACCTAAAGTTGGATAATCCAAACTTAACCGTGTTAACCACCTTCTTCACATGTTTCTTAAATGTCAAGTTGGAGTCCAAAATGACACCAAGATACCTGAAGTTACACACAACTTTCAGATTCTCCCCATTAACAAGAACAGTTCGTTGGGAAGAATCAATGGATTTCTTAGAGAAGTACATACAAACAGTCTTGTCGATGTCATCCATTTAGAAACATGTACTATAGCTTCAGTTAACTTGTTAACAACCAATTGTGTATTTTTTTAAGGGAACATACAGAACTGTATCGTCTGCATACATCTGCATGTTAACTTGTGGGCAAGCAAGTGGGAGATCATTTGTATAGATGGTTGTCACAAAAGTTGTCATGGAGAGAAGAGGACCAAGGCGCAGCGGGTATGTGGATACTCATAGTTTAATTCAAAAAAAGAGTAAAGCATCCACGGTGAAAAAAACAATAAACAAGACAGCAGCAACAGTTTTACAGGCTCTACAAACGCAGTGCAAAAACAACCACCCACAACCCAAATGAAAAACACACACACCTATATAGGACTTCCAATCAAAGGCAACTCAACACACCTGCCTTCAATTGGAAGTCCCAATCAACAACACAAACACAAAACTGCCACGTCCTGACCCCAAAACTAATACAATAGCTCCATCTGCTGGTCAGGACGTGACAATGGTAAACAAAAAGGGGCCTAATATTGATCCTTGTGGGACCCCAATCTTATAGTAAAGAGAGTCTGACTGAGTGTCCCCCAAATTAACCCTTTGACTTCTGTTTGTCAGATAGGAATACATCCAACTAATGACTTCAGTGGACATATTAAGGGAGGATAGTTTGGATAGGAGGACCTCATGATTCACAGTATCAAAGGAATTTTTAAGATCCAAAAAGACTGCGCCGACTTCATCAGCTATGTCCAGTTTAGACTTAATGCACTCCAGAAAAAAGCAATTGGCTGTTTCGGTAGAATGGTTAGTTCTGAATCCAAATTGCATTTGATGTATGGAATTGCCCTGAATGAGGTGAGCAGTCAGGTGATCAGCCATCTATCTTTCAGCTACTTTTGATAGCATTGGAAGAATGCTTATAGGTCGGTAATTTTCCACCAGTGTTGGGTCACCAGATTTTAAAACAGGTATCACTGCAGCAGACAGATTAACTAGATGTACAATAGGGGCAATCAAAGAATATTTGTGTCTCTTCAGGAATACAGTGTTTAGACCAAATACATATTTTGTTCTAGAGCTCCTGAAGAAGCTAATAATACTGTCCACTGCTGATGCTGAGATTTCAGGAATTCTGAATATGGGTTTATTATTATCAATGGGAGTGAGAACTGTGATATTGGTTGAAATTTGAGCCAGTTTCCTGACAGAGTCAACAACAACAAATTGTTAAAGGTGGTGGATATGAAATTGGAGTCTTTCATTAGAATCCCATTAACCTTTAATTCAAGATGTGTTTGGACTTTTCAGCTTCTCTACCTGTTAGTTTGTTGAGATTTTCCCAAATCACTTTGCCATTACCTTTTGCTTCATTAATCACTCTAAGAACTCTCCTTTTACTTTTTTTATAATCCTAACCACCTTATTTCTCAGTGATGCAAATATACGTCTGTCATCATTCTTACCAGACTTTCCAGAGGTCCTCTTTGAGCCATGGTAGAGGTTTTCCGTCTTGGCTTACGTTGACATTTCCTAGTAAAAGAGGTATCCACTTTGACAAATAGCTGACAGAAATGTTTTTATTTTAATATTATTTTTTATAATTATTTATTACAAAACACAAGGAAGGGGTGAGAAAGTATTAGAACATGAAGGACAAACAATACAGCATCAAGACACTATCAAACATGTATCAGTCTTTCCGCAACAGAGCCATCCTTATGTGTTAGGGTGCGTGTGCATGATAGTGATATAAAATATATGTCATAGTTTCCTTTTTCATGATCACAATCTTGTGAAACCTGAACCCTCCAAGATCCCCCCACAGTTCCCCAATAGCTGTCCCTCAACCATTCGAGATCCCTCCCAGTCCCCACCCTGGAAGAAAAAAAATAAAAAAATACAATTAATTCCATTAATTCCATTCCCCACCACAAGAACCCCCCAATGCACGAACAACCAAGAGAATAAACTAAAGAGAAAAAAGGAAAAGACAGAAGAAAACAGCAAACAACAATGCAAAAAAAATATATAAAAAAAGAATACATTTAAAACAAAGGACATCAAGGATAACTGAAATCATAACATACCATAATCATAACTTTATATGTTTGTGTGCATGTCTGGCACTATTACATGTATGTGTGTGTTCTTGTATGTGTTTATTTGAATGAGAGTGTGTGTATATGCATGTGTACAAACACCTGCACGGCATCAGCCTCAGGCAAACCGGCATTAGTTGCAAAAACACTGCCACTTAGTGTCATTCAAATGTACTTTTATTATGTTTTATTTTGACTTTTTTTTCTCCTTTATCTTTTGACCATCATTCTCTCTCACACACAGCAACTCCACTCCCACTTGTCTCCAATTCCACATACCAACCCTCAGCTTCCCTCAGCCCATCCCATCTGTCTCTGCTGGCCACCCACTTCGTGTTTCTACGCAACACATACCTTTCAACTATGCTATTAAACGTATAATTCCAATCTATCTAATCGAATAGAATCTACAGATTGCATGTTGAAGATAAATACCTTTACTAAGAGTATTAGTATATTAGTAATTGACTAACCCGGTCTCTCCAGATCTCCTAACAGTACTATTTCTAGGGTCAATTTTAGATCAATGCTATGCATTTTCAGCCATTCCTGAACCTGAGACCAGAAACAGGCTACCTGAGGGCAATACCAAAATAAATGGTCTACTGATTCTGTATCCTCACAACAAAATCTGCAGAGCATCGATGATTTTCTGCCCCAAATATTCAACATTTTGTTGGTGGTAAGAATTATATATAATAATTTTAACTGAAAATCATGAAGTCTTGAATCTTGCGTTGTTTTATATATCAACTCATACACCCTGTACCATGGAATCGGTACATCAAAAATCTCTTCCCAACTATTTTGCAATCTGTATGGCACAGTTGTCAACATCCTGGTCCTCAAATGAAACTGGTATACTTCCCTATTTATGTTACTTTCATTCCTCCGGCAGTTTTGATCCTTTATATTGGGCAGACAAACCAGTTCCCTACCTCCTCCCGCTGCCACCCGCCTACTCCATTTTGGGGGCAATGCTGCAATCAATTGGTTGTACTCTTGGATTGAGCAGACCTTCCCGTACAATTCTGATAACTCCATGAAGGACATAACTCTACCATTACAATTTACAATATAATTTAATAACAAAATACCCTTTTCAAACATCTTTTCCATAAATACAGGTATTTTATCAACCAGCACATTTGAGTTCAGTCATAATATTTGGTCTATCTTTTCAGGGGGATGAAATTGAAATTGTAGCCAGAAATGTTCTGTATCCAGACTCTGGGTCTTCATTGCTTAACAGATCAGACCAGTCAATTTGACTTATAGCTGCATCATAGTTACTCTGCTCACCTTTCTGGATTTTTTTATCGTACTGTTGCACATTAATATGGTTCTTAAATCTCTTTTTAGTGAGCTTTCTAACCACCAATGTAACATTGTGGTCAGATATGCCAGTTAGTAAGTTACTGGACTTAATTATTCGATCAGGTCTGTTAGTAAACACTAGATCAATTTGAGTCTGGGATGACTGTGTTACCTTGTATTATTTGAGTCAGGTTGAAATAATCTGTGATCTGAGTTTTTTCCTGCAAGTTTTGTTTTCCTAGTTTATATTGAAATCACCCATGAAGATGATCTCTTTCTTATGATCACATTCTTTAAGCATGGCATTTAGATGGTCATAAAATGAGATATCAGATGTTGGTGATCTGGCTGACCATGGTTTACCTACTCTCTGGCCAAAATGGCTGACCTTTATACTGTCATAAGAAGGGTTGTCAATTCTAGTATTCAAATTCCTAATTATATGGTACTGTGTCTATCCTTCATGTTTGTCCTTGCAGTCCATTTATTTACAAAAACAATTGCGTGAATGACAGAGTTGATGTCTCCCATCAGAACATGTCCCCTGTGATGCCTGTGATGCACATTTCTCTCACTGTTGACTCTGGGAGCTGTGAACCTTTTGGAGTAGTCCTTGAAAGGGTCTCACTTTAAATGGCATCACTTATCCTGTGTGTGTGTTTGATCATGCTTTATTTGAACTTTTCCTGGCTTTCCACAAAGCCAAATACAAGAACGTGACCCTATTCATATTGGGATCTGTTTCAGATAATCCACTTCATCCTGAAATAGTGCAATCCTGCCACCATGTGGAAGAAATCTACAATACACAGAGACAGTGAATACGGTACCGTACCACTGGGCCATTCCAATTCTGATTAGTTCAGACAGAACTCCAATGTTTGCCTAAACATTCATTTGTTTGCATTTGCAAACAAGCAAGCGCAACAGTCTTCCTGCATACAGAGACGAAAGAGCAAGGAAGTCTCACATGATCAGAGAAAACAAACTAACTCTTTGCATCCTTGTTGAAAATGCATTGTTGTTGGTCTTTCTTTGAAAGAAAACCTGTTAACAATTTTAAGCACCTTAAACCAGAACACCTACTTTCCTGTAATACAATACCATTGTTAGATGTTCCCTTAGTTATTTCCCTGATTTGTCTATAATTAATCTCTTCAGTGCAGTCGGTCAGAGGAGAGGAAATGACTTTGAGCCCTGACCCTGGGACTCCTCTGTTTTATCTCTGGCCTCTCTGAGATGGAGATAGGGAGGGAGTAGAGAGCTAAATCCATTTTTCTGTGTTGTCTCATTAGCTGGAGCCCTGGGGTGAGATGTGCTCGAGAGAGAGAGCGAGAGAGAGAGAGCTCAGTCAGTGGCAATGTGCTCAGACGATGGCGGTTCATTTACAGGCCCTGGAAGAGGAGCGCAGGGTCCTGTAAGGGTTCAGTATTGGAGGTGTTTAATCAGATGTGCAGTGCAATCAATTATGAACATTTCAATGCAAAAATATATAGTTGGTTGGAGGTTTCACAAGATGCCTTAAAACTAATGCCAAGCAAAACTGATATTTTCAAAGGGATAACACCTGACTGAACAGGGCATTAGCAAGAAACACCTTCATGTGATTTAATCTAACCATCTGGTCTGCACTGAGTGGTTGGGGGGGGGCGTGGAGCCATGACCGGACACACACACACACACAAGACACGCACACCGGACATGCACACACATACACACTGTGACTGCAAGGCACATCTCCAGACCCATCATGACATATGGCGGCCTCGGGACAAGAATGTTGCTAAACTCCAGCCATGCGATCCAATTACCAACACAGTGAATATTGCCTTCCTTCCGTACTGCAGTTTGTCAACTGGGCTGAGCTCAGCGACAGCATTCTCAGTAACACCAGGATGCTGTATATATCAGAGGGATTAGGGCTTTTGTGATAAGGACGATTTGGATCTAATTACCTAGACAGGACAGCTTAACAGCAGCGTATGGGCCTGATTGCTCTGCTGCTGAAGAACACATAGGATGGAAATATCACACCGTTTAAAGATGCACTATGCAGAAATTGCTCTGCAATTTCCTGTTTGATAAAATTCTAATAGTTCGCATAATTTCAGTTCATGTGACAAAACAAGCATGTATAAAGAGAATCTTTGTACCATCTAAAACGCTGTAAAATATATTTTCCATAACCAAAAATATTGTATTTTCAACTGTTTGAAGCTGGTGTACAAAACAGAAAGTAAAATATGCAAAAACTAAACTTAAGCATGAGAAGAATAGAAATAGCGCACATAGAACATATCTACCGATTCTTAGACTTGCTTTCAAAGGGAATGACAGATCTATAACTCACATTTCTATGTGAATTTGGTCAGGTTGCCCAAAATGTTATATATTGCAGCTTTAAGACTCAATGGAGGGGTAGAACATCAGACTAGCTAAGCAGATCCATTATCATCAATATCATATTAGATTTTCTGGTGATTACATCAAATCAACTAGTTATACAGTATTGGCTTAGCTACAACTGAATAAGTGTATCCATTGTGGGCAGACTGAAAATGCCTTAGGTGGCAACGCTGTAAAAAACTGAATCTACTGATTTGGAAGAGTGTAGGGCTATCACAGTAAGCCTCAGGCCAGTAAGAAAGCACCATATCTAAACACATTACAGCTGAAGGCACTTCACTGGTGCTGTACAAGTGGGAGTTACATCCCCAAAGAGCAAGACGAGAGCTGTACGTGTGTCTATCTGTTGGTCTGTGGACCTGTATGGAGTAATGGAAGAGACTATCCAGAGAGACTATCCTGTTACTGTGTATTGGCCCTTTGGGAGGATTCAGGGCCTGAGGGCCTGGGGAAAAAACAGTAGGAGTGTGGCAGCCCTAGCCCCGAACAATGTCTGATAAGGAGCACATCACTACACCCTGCCTGGCCTGGTCTGCCCTGCCTGGCTGTGAAACCTTAACCGCAGTGTTCCAGGCAGGTGCTGTGGTTAAGGTTTCACAGGCAGGGTGTAGTGATGTGTTCCAAGCACCTACCTGGAACACTGCTCATGGCCCAGACATGGGAAACTCAACGTGATGTTTAACCCAGTTGTGAAGACAAGGATGCACACAGGACACCCAAGTACGGGGTTGGGAGCTTGGTGATTTGTAATCTGCGGACAGCAAGATGTGCCAGATCTTTGACTGAAATTACAGTGAGCACAGCACATGAGCAATACTCTATATCTAAGTATAAGACTCAACCTTTTCCATTTGGTTGTCACGTCCTGACCAGTGAAAGACGTCATTTGCCATAGTAGAGTGGTCAGGGCGTGGCAGGGGGGTTTGTTTTGTAGGTATTTTGGGTTTTCTGTTTCTATGTGGGTTTGTTCTAGTTATCATTTTCTATGTGTTGGTTTTCATGTTCGGCCGGGTATGGTTTCCAATCAGAGGCAGGTGTCTTTCGTTGTCTCTGATTGGAAGCCATACTTAGGCAACCTGTTTTTCCTTGGGGTTGTGGGTAGTTGTTTTCCGTTTTGTCTGAGTACCTTACGGAACTGTTGGCTGTCGTTCTGTTATTTTGTTTAAGTGTTCTCGTGAAATAAAGTAAGAATGAGCACTCAACACGCTGCGCCTTGGTCCCCTTTCATCGACCGCTGTGACATTGGTACAAAAAATAAAATGAAAAAGCATCCAAAAAGCCAGCTCCATCTCATCTCACTTCACTCTCACATAATGAAACATTTCCATGAAAATATAGGCTACGTCATTTTTCCCAGTAAGCAAAAATCCCCGTGCTCACTTACCATGAGGGACTATGTGTCCGCTTGCTTTTGAAAATAGATGTAAAATGTGCCAGGCTGCTTTGATCTAGGCGGTGGCTTGAGATAATCAGAGAGAACTGGTGCACTAGATCTCACAGGGATTTAATTTTTAAAAATAATTTTACCAAGGCTCCAATTTGCCTCATCTACTAGCACAGTTTTGATTGTCCTCATTAGGAGGCATGTCAACAGAGAGAGACTAGAGGTGGGAACTGTTCCTTGGGAGAAAGAAAGGCCATTGGCCTACTCCTTAGCCAACTAAAGAAGACGTTGGGAAAACTTGCACTTTGCTGACCTTTTCATTGACGTACCACATTACGGCTGTTTGATAAGCCTGTGGTGTTTAAATCAAAAGCACCATACAGCTAAAATACAATGGGTGTCATCGCTGCCGGCTCACCTGACAGGTACACGCCACCCTGTGCCTTCTGTGAGCCGGATGGCACTGCAATCGCTACTCCTTCTTCCTCCTTCAAGGCACTCAGAATCACCTTTATTCACCAAATACATTTGCATGTACAGGAATTTGACACGGTAAAATGGTGCTGCCACAATAAACAGAATATACAGACACCCAATAAACAAGCAGAATATATAGACACAGAGTACACGATCCACATGCAGTATGTACAAAATGAACATCAGGCTAACAAACTACAGACTACACAATGAATAACAGGCTAACAAACTACAGACTACGATGTAAACACCAGGCTAACAAACTACAGACTACGACATAAACACCAGGCTAACAAACTACGATATAAATACCAGGCTAACAAACTACGATATAAATATCAGGCTAACAAACTACGATATAAACATTAGGCTAACAAACTACAGACTACACAATGAATAACAGGCTAACTACAGACTACGATACAATTAACAGGCTAACAAACTACAGACTACACAATGAATAACAAGCTAACTACAGACTACTCTATAAACACACCAGGCTAACAAACTACAGACTACTCTATAAACACACCAGGCTAACAAACTACAGACTACTCTATAAACACACCAGGCTAACAAACTACAGACTACTCTATAAACACACCAGGCTAACAAACTACAGACTACTCTATAAACACCAGGCTAACAAACGACAGACTACTCTATAAACACCAGGCTAACAAACGACAGACTACGATATAAACACCAGGCTAACAAACGACAGACTACGATATAAACACCAGGCTAACAAACGACAGACTACGATATAAACACCAGGCTAACAAACGACAGGCTACGATATAAACACCAGGCTAACAAACGACAGGCTACGATATAAACACCAGGCTAACAAACGACAGGCTACGATATAAACACCAGGCTAACAAACTACAGACTACGATATAAACACCAGGCTAACAAACTACAGACTACGATATAAACACCAGGCTAACAAACTACAGACTACGATATAAACACCAGGCTAACAAACTACAGACTACACTAGGGGAGATGGTGGATATGTGTGAGAGATTATCATTCCTATCATTTCCGTTATTGTGTGCACTTTGGGAACAAGATTTCATCTTTCCAATCAGCCTCCTGCTGTTTCAGAGGGAACTGAGCTGTCTGGAAAGATATCAAAGTGCCATGAACATAAATTGCTCTAGTCTAAATATAGTCATACCTTACACATCAGTCCACATATCAGCAAGCATGCTGGAAAATGTAAATAATGCACACAGTATTCTATCATTATATCTTCCATGACTACCTACAATAAGACAAAGGAGTAACTAGTAAAGGAAAAGAGGAGAATAATATTAGCACACTATACAACTTATGAAGGCCTAAAACTTAATGGATACAGCTCCAAAAAGCTTTTAATTATACTGCACATCTTCAGCATCCACACCAGTCATTACATCACCCTTGGCTGCAGTAACTCTTGATTCCACCCATTCTAAATGAGTAGCTGGAATAAAGAATGCATACATATTCATCCATCTGGATGGGAGCCAGGAGTAGAGTAGTGTTAGATGGCAGAGCCAGATGAGTTCTTTATTACTGCTTCTCTATAGCATATAAATCAGCTAGCTGGAAAAGGCCTGTGAAAATGAAACTGCACGACCAAGCAGAGCAGTGTAGAGATAATAGACTCACCCACTGGATGGCCACAGTAATGGTGTATCAATGAGTGTATCAATCACACGGTTACATAATAGATTAATATATTAGTTTGATTAAATCTATTACATGCTTTGCAAGAAGAACAATTTCCCTAACACATCTGTATTCAGGCTACCTGATGGGACTTTGATAAATGCAGAAAATCGCAAATGAAAATAAACTTTCTTCCACAGCGACCATGTTATTTTCGGGAAGCCTATTTGATTCTGAGTTCAGACATAATGTTTGTATGTGAAAACTATTTCTAAGATGCATACTTTCAGTTGTTCTGAACTAACTTCACTCACGCTAAAGAGGGAGGCTCTCGGCTGGTGCTAGCACATGTGCAAATCAAATACTCAGCTGGAACGCCGATTAAGGTGTTTACATGTCCTAATAATTTGAAGTATTGCTCAGAAAACCAGATGTTTTAATCGGGCGAATGCTTACTTCGATTATGACCTTATGCCGATTAAGATAAGCAGAGTAATGTGTTTATATGACTAATGCCATACTCGGCCTACTGCCATAATTAGTTTAATATAAAATGATTAGTGTGCATATAAAAAATATAGTCAATGTATGGGAAAGGATGATCCATTCTCTCACTGTTGTTATCACGTACTCCTTCTACCCCAACCTGCCTTATCGCATTTAACTAATCTCATCCAGTTATTTACATTTATTTGACACTCTGTCTTATGGTCAATAGGTCTGTTAAACCAATCAAACAGAAGAAAAAAAACATCAAAGCTTGGAATGCCACAAAAGCATGCAGAAATCCGCTAGAAATGTAAGCCAAAAGGAGGTCAAGAGGACGACACCCTTTTCATTTAATTTTATAGCCAGAATAACTGCAGAAAGGCTTGCCATTTTTTGTCTGTGGCTACAGTTTAAATTGACACGAAACTCAAATCTTTCCTGTTAATACAGAGAAGAGTACAGAAGCCTGACAACTGACAAGCACTTTCCTACAGTAGCTCTAGCAGTTGTGATGTCCGTCACTGTGCCATGACATGCACAGTCTTCTGTAGTAAAACAATACCACCATCTCGTCCTGGCAAGGGCAGGTTCAACCTGGTGTTACGGGGACAATTAAACATCCATCTAGTAAATGGGTTATAGTGACAACAGAACTATAGCTCAAGAAGGTCCCCCATGAAACATCACACATCTGGTTACTCATACATTCTGTATCTGTGCAACACGAATGTCTACGCATGTCTGAGTGAGTATGAATGACAACTGGATGGCCACAGAGAGACCCTATTTTTCAGCAGAAGCTTTTTCTTTAGTATTCCTATTAGGCTGATGCCTTTTAGCACAGTAACACAGGGCTGTGCAATTAGGCTGTGACACAGTTGTCATACATCATTTTTGCTCTGAGAGTCAGCAGACAGACAGACTGGTTGCAGTAGACCTAGAGGTGTGATACGTGGCCACAGAGAGGGAGGGATTCTTAATAGCCAGGTTACCCAGAGACCACCACCCCTGCTAACCACCACTGCCACTCATACTAGACACCATTTAGCAAGCACCCCGACTGCAATTCCAGAGACATACTGTATTACTTCTGATAAAGAAATCTTGCTATACCATGGTGTTATATTATTTTAAAGTTAATTCTTCATCAAGTGCTAAATATGCTATAGTCTGGTACTTAGTACAACTGGATAAGGAGAGGGACCTGAGCGAGTATGGAAACCCCATCCATCTCTGGCCTATCAGTGACTCAACTGCACCTTGGCTTTAGCATGATTAATGTTTCAAAATATCTCCATCGTCTTTGCAACCCCTGTTAATGGCCAGCGTTTACTTTGCAGTGTTATCAAACGTGTATCTAAAGCAGCAGCTACATCATAGGTTCTGTGGTGTTTTATCCATATGAAAACATTTGTAAATAAATCCAGACTTAAAACCCCTCTCCCGACATAAAGTTTACTACGATAACATCCTACATTACAGACAGTGAGGAAGTATTCACAATCTGTATGAAGTAACTAGGGTTGCAAAGCTACTGGTAATTTACCAAAGTTACCGGAATCTTCAGTAATTTTGGTAATTAACAGAAAATCTATGGCAATCTTTCGTAACTTTGGTTATTTATACTTGAATAGCTTATTTTTTTTATTCATATACAGTATTAATTTGTTATAATCTGTGTCCATATTGTCCATGAGTTTCTAATAGATAGACCATATGGTTCAAGAAAATATCCTAAATAAATGAAGGAGAAAAAAATGAAAAAATCTAATCAACAATGGCATTATTTTCAATTATCTTTACAACTTGTCCAACTATTGCCACCAGTTTGACAGCAAAATCCTGACAGCAAATAATATATTGACATAGAAAAAATAAATAAAAGTCTGTAAAAAATACAAAGGCTATTTTCTTCTGAAACCCTCAGATTAAGTTCATCCTTAAAATTTGCCAAGGAGTTCAAATACAATATAGGCCTAGTTACAAGAGATACAAGTGCCATGATGCAGCACACAAGAAGCACACTTGATATGGTTATCATATCCTTAGTGTGAAGGTTAAACTAACCTTTACCTCTCCATCAGTGGAGGCTGCTGAGGGGAGGACGGCTCCTAATAATGGCTGAAACGGAGCGAATGGAAAGGCATCAAACCATGTGTTCCAGTCATTACTACGAGCCCGTCCTCCCCAATTAAGGTGCCACCAACCTCCTGTGCTGTCCATTATTATTATTCTTGTAATAATGCATTCTGTAGGCCTACATACTCATACATTTCAATTGACCCAATATAATTAAAACCCTTTCCTGTAGTCAAATGACCTAGTGGCCTCATGGGTGGAATGCTATTACTATTTTTCATAATTTCATAATCAATAAAAATGATTAAAAACTACTAAAAATCTGGTGTTTCTAGGCGAAACTGCTTTGTTATATTTCAGTCTTCATGGTCCAAACACACCCAGACAGTCGTGAAGAGTGCACGCCAACACCTTTTCTCACTCAGGAGACTGAAAAGATTTGGCATGGGTCCCCAGATCCTCAAAAAAGTTCTACACCTGCACCATCGAGAGCATCCTGACCAGTTGCATCAATGCCTGGTATGGCAACTGCTCGGCATCTGACCGTAAGGCGCTACAAAGGATTGTGCGTACGGCCCAGTACATCACTGGGGCCAAGCTTCCTGACATCCAGGATCTATATAATAGGTGGTGTCAGAGGAAGGCCCAAAAAAATTGTCAAAGACTCCAGTCACCCAAGTCATAGACTGTTCTCTCTGCGACCGCACGGCAAGCGGTACTGGAACGCCAAGTCTAGGACCAAAAGGCTCCTTAACAGCTTATACCCCCAAGCCATAAGATGACTTTAGAAGCTTCTGATAATTTCAGTCAATTGGAAGTGTACCTGTGGATGTATTTCAAGGCCTACCTTCAAACTCAGTGCCTCTTTGCTTGACATCATGGGAAAATCTAAAGAAATCAGTCAAGACCTCAGAAAACAAACTGGAGACCTCACAAGTCTGATTCATCCTTGGGAGCAATTTCCAAACCCCTGAAGGTACCACGTTCATCTGTACTAACAATAGTACGCAAGTATAAACACCATGGGACCACTCAGCCGTCATACCACTCAGGAAGGAGACGCGCTCTGTCTCCTAGAGATGAACGTACTTTGGTGTGAAAAGTGCAAAATCAATCCCAGAACAACAGCAAAGGACCTTGTGAAGATGCTGGAGGAAACAAGTACAAAAGTATCTATATCCACAGTAAAATGAGTCCTATATCGATATAACCTGAATGGCCGCTCAGCAAGGAAGAAGCCACTGCTCCAAAACCGCCATAAAAAAGCCATTCTATGGTTTGCAACTGCACATGGGGACAAAGATCGTACTTTTTGGAGAAATGTCCTCTGGTCTGATGAAACAAAAATATAACTGTTTGGCCATAATGACCATAGTTATCTTTGGAGGAAAAAGGGAGAGGCTTGCAAGCCGAATAACACCATCCCAACCGTGAAGCACGGGGGTGGCAGCATCATGTTGTGGGGGTGCTTTGCTGCAGGAGGGATTGGTGCAGTTCACAAAATAGATGGCGTCGTGAGGAAGGAAAATTATGTGGATATATTGAAGCAACATCTCAAGACATCAGTCAGGAAGTTAAAGCTTGGTCGCAAATGGGTCTTCCAAATGGACAATGACCCCAAGCATACTTCCAAAGTTGTGGCAAAATGGCTTAAGGACAACAAAGTCAAGGTATTGAAGTGGCCATCACAAAGCCCTGACCTCAATCCTATAGAAAATTTGTGGGCAGAACTGAAAAAGCGTGTGTGAGCAATGAGGCCTACAAATCTGACTCAGTTACACCAGCTCTGTCAGGAGGCATGGGCCAAAATTACCCCCAACTTATTGTGGGAAGCTTGTGGAAGGCTACCCGAAACATTTGACCCAAGTTAAACAATTTAAAGGCAATGGTACCAAATACTAATTGAGTGTATGTAAACTTCTGACCCACTGGGAATGTGATGAAAGAAATAAAAGCTGAAATAAATCATTCTCTACTATTATTCTGACATTTCACATTCTTAAAATAAAGTGGTAATCCTAACTGACCTAAGACAGGGCATTTTTACTATGATTAAATGTCAGGAATTGTGAAAAACTGAGTTTAAATATTTTGGGCTAAGGTGTATGTAAACTTCCGACTTCAACTGTACATGTAAAAATTACCTCGACTAACCTGTACTCCCGCACATTGACTCGTTACCGGTACCCCCTGTATATAGCCTCGTTAGTGTTATTTTATTGTGTTATTTATTCTTTTTTTTACTTTAGTTTATTCAGTAAATATTTTCTTCATCCTTTCTTGAACTGCATTGCTGGTTAAGGGCTTGTAAGTAAGCAGTTCACGGTAAGGTCTACACCTGTGGATTCGGCACATGTGACAAATACAATTTGATTTGATGTACATATATAAATTGCAATATTGGGATGCAAACTAAAAAATGTAATACATTTCAATTCTATATCTGACATGGTACAGGTGTCATCTTTTTTTTAAGCCCAAAGTAGATTTGTTTAAAACTACTGAGAAATGCTCTGTGTGACCCTGATTTAGCCCACTGCAGTAAAAGGTTAAGAATAATTTATTGATATTTCTGATTGAAGGAACATATAGTGGAGAGTGGAGTATGTTGAGCCATTTATTACATTCAGTATCACTACGTCAAGGGAAATTATAGTCTTTCTAACAAAGATACCTACATATTTCAGGATGTTGTGCATCTCTGGAAATAATCATAATTCATAAACATAACAGTTTTGAAAACATAGCTTGTCCAAAAAAGTGGTCTCTTTGCACAGCATACCCCGGTTATGGGGTAAGTTGAGCATTGGCACAGGGTAAGTTGAGCCGCCTTGGGTAAGTGGGTGATGGTGTCCTGTGACAGTGGGAGATGGTGCTGGTAAGTCAAAGTTAAATTCATGGTCTGGGACAGGGATGTTGTTTCGATGTACCAATTCGTAGGCTAGTTCTCTGCATTTGAGGCTACTAAGCCCATGAAACTGGAAGGTGATATTCTTGATATAACATGATATATGTTTAGCAAGCTCAGACTCCATGTCATCAGATAATACCTTGTGTGCCCCTGCTACTCTATCATAGGCTCTCTTTCACACAGGTACATTCATTTTCTTTTTTGCCAATTTACCTCTTCAGTGTCATTCAGTAAATGCCTCATCCCTTGCTGCTGTTCGAATGGACTTTTCTTTCTCTCACTTCCTTGGTTGCCCTTTCAACAACCTCAATGGGGGCTGGATCCCTGCTTGTCTTACATTTTTATACACAAGGCACGATGACACATTGCACAAATACTATGCATATGTTATGAATAAAACAGACTAAATGTAATCATAATTTGTATGGGGTATGGTGGCCATTGGCTTGACTTACCCTAAGGCAAACATTTTGACTATATTAGCCCACACAGATGCAAGGATGAACTTTCATGTTAAGTTTAGGACCTCATAATTATTGTAGCTTATAGAGACCCAAACGGATGTATAAAACAATCTTAAAAGAATCTACAGTACATTGGTTTAGATTCAAACATCCTTCACATGACCCATCAATTTAGACAAGTGTGTCAGGTAAGAATTATCTAATAATGATGAAATATTTATAACCTATTTTTATCTGGACACTGTTTTTGATATTGCTACTATGCAAGTAACCACTTCACTGTACTGTTTACACCTTCTATATTCTGTGCATGTGACAAATAAACAGATTTTATTTGATATAGCTTGTGTTTACCACATTGCCTCACATTGGATAAAAGTAGAGACTCAGCGCAAAACAAAAAATGGTGTATCATACACTGCAGTTGAGGAACAATGGGAAAGTAATTCTGCTTTGAATGTTGATAAACTTGTAACCCCACTTTTGAGAAAATGGCCCTTGAATATTTTGGTACACCTACTGGAGAGCTCTTCTTTGTCTACACCCATTCAACATCGTGCACACTATCTTTAAGCCTTAGCCCCACTCATATTTTTAAGGATTCACATGTGAGGCAATGTGGTAAACACAAGCTATATCAAATAAAATTGATATTTATTTGACACATGCACATCATACAGAAGGTGTAAACGGTACGGTGAAGTGGTTACTTGCATAGTAGCAATATCAAAAACAGTGTCCAGATAAAAATATTTTATAAATATTTCATCATTATTAGATGATTCTTACCTGACACACTTGTCTACATTGATGGGTCATGTGTCGGAAATTCTATAACCACTCCCCCAGCCACATATAGCTAAGTGGATGGGCCACTATTGTGTAGGCATGTACACATTTTCATGAAATACAATAGATGGCCGTAATCACACCCAGACACATCTGGCTAATTTGATGGGTCACGTAATAATCCGTCCGAAGTGGAGTCTTTTGTTTAGACATGTAGCTAGCTAGGTAGATAGCTAGCTAAACAATGAACCGGCATAATCCCAACTCATACTACTACCAATACAAACATTTTCAAAGCTGTAGAATGAATCTGCAGGTAGCTAAAGCAAACAAATTCGGTTCAATGTTAGCTAGCTAATATTAGGCAATAACTAGCAATGCAAATGGATTTCTGATTAAAATAATATTACTACACAGATCATTCACGTAACGTTAGCTAGCGAAACAGCAAGCTGATGTTTGCTAACTAACTAACAGTACACTTTAACTTGCAATAAAAACAACTTTCTGACAAAATGTGAAACTTATCAGAAAATGTAGCTAGACTCTTACCCATATACATGGATGAACCCTTAACGGCAGACTGGAACCATTTTATTCTGTTTTGTTTGTAGTTACCGCTTGATTGGCTAGCGTTGTGTCAAGTCACTCCGGTTCACACTGACCGTGGCATGTGCAGAAAGTAGCCCATCACTTTTTCCAACTGATCTGTTGATAGCACCTGCTAAATTCAGGGCATCAATGTTGTTGAGAAAAGTAGCAAATCTTTTGTAGTTCTCGATGGCTAACATTATATCTTTCAAAAATGGTGCGGTAGTAAGCACTGTCAACACATACTGAACAGCTCACGTTATAGACAGAAGCATTCTACATGGCAGACCAATCCAAACTCATCTCCCTGCAAGTCCAGCCCATCGATTATCTTAGCAAATCATGACTAGTGGGAAGGTTCCTTACTTTTTCCGTGGCTAAACCAACTAGGCTCATAACCTCTTACATCTACACGTTCCGCTAGCGGAACGTCTGCTCCAATATCCAATGATGGGCGGGGCGCGAAATACAAACTCCTCTAAAATCCGAAAACGTCCATTTTTCAAACATATGAGTATTTTACAGCTATTTAAAGACAAGACTCTCCTTTATCTAACCACACTGTCCGATTTCAAAAAGGCTTTACAGCGAAAGCAAAACATTAGATTATGTCAGCAGAGTACCCAGCCAGAAATAATCAGACACCAATTTTTCAAGCTAGCATATCATGTCACATAAACCCAAACCATAGCTAAATGCAGCACTAACCTTTTATGATCTTCATCAGATGACACACCTAGGACATTATGTTATACAATACATGCATGTCTGTTCAATCAAGTTCATATTTATATCAAAAACCAGCTTTTTACATTAGCATGTGACGTTCAGAACTAGCATTCCCACCGAACACTTCCGGTGATTTTACTAAATTACTCACGATAAACGTTCACAAAAAGCATAACAATTATTTTAAGAATTATAGATACATTACTCCTCTATGCACTCGATATGTCCGATTTTAAAATAGCTTTTCGGATGAAGCACATTTTGCAATAATCTAAGTACATAGCCCAGCCATCACGGGCTAGCTATTTAGACACCCAACCAGTTTAGCCTTCACCAAAATCACATTTCCTATAAGAAAACTGTTCTTACCTTGCTTGTTCTTCGTCAGAATACACTGCCAGGACTTCTACTTCAATAACAAATGTAGGTTTGGTCCCAAATAATCCATCGTTATATTCCATCAAGACGTTTTGTTTGTGCGTTCTAGACACTATCCCAACGCTAAATCTCGGCCACGAGCATGACGCAGAATTTGACAAAAAGTTTCTAAATATTCCATTACCGTACTTCGAAGCATGTCAACCGCTGTTTAAAACCAATTTTTATGCAATTTATCTCGTAGAAAAGCGATAATATTCCGACCGGGAATCTGCCTGTCTGTATACTGAGGGAAAAACCGAAAGCCGGGGGCGGGGCGGGTCGCGAGCGTAAGGCTTAGTCCACTGAGTGACCACTTAGCTTTTGCTCTCCCTTGTTTCAGCCAGGGCTTTGAATTACGTCATTCCTGTTTTTCCCGGGCTCTGAGACTTCATTGGAGACGTGGGAAGTGTCACGTAACAGCAGAGATCCCTTGTAATAGATAGAGAGAATCAACAAGGGCAAGAAATGTTCAAACAGGGTACTTCCTGAACAGAAGCATCTCAGGTTTTTGCCTGCCATAGGAGTTCTGTTATACTCACAGACACCATTCAAACAGTTTCAGAAACTGTGGAGTGTTTTCTCTCCAAAGCTAATAATTATATGCATATTCTAGTTTCTGGGCAGGACTAATAATCAGATTAAATCGGGTACGTTTTTTATCCAGCCGTGAAAATACTGCCCCCTGTTGATAGCACCTGCTAAATTCAGGGCATCAATGTTGTTGAGAAAAGTAGCAAATCTTTTGTAGTTCTCGATGGCTAACATTATATCTTTCAAAAATGGTGCGGTAGTAAGCACTGTCAACACATACTGAACAGCTCACGTTATAGACAGAAGCATTCTACATGGCAGACCAATCCAAACTCATCTCCCTGCAAGTCCAGCCCATCGATTATCTTAGCAAATCATGACTAGTGGGAAGGTTCCTTACTTTTTCCGTGGCTAAACCAACTAGGCTCATAACTTAACAATTTTACTCATATTTATGTATGGAATAGAAGTTTGTTATCAAGGCATATGAAAGTTAACATGTTCCAGAAGGTATTTCTGCCAAAAATCTCACATAGTGCAATGTAGGCCAAATGCAGCACAACTATGCAACTCTTTCCAATAACTTAAAACACAAAGCCAACCTCAATTTAATATTTAGTTGGAATTTATCACATGTTCGGCTCTTCACTTACAATACCATGCATGTTTGAAAACCTCAGGTTTTCAGTGTTCTACAGAATCAAAACTAGACTACCTGTGTTGTTTTCTGTCCCTGGAAGGGGGGGTTGTTTTCCCACGTTGGTTTTGTCCTTGCTGAAAGAGAGGGAAGGAGATGCTCTTGAACAAACCCTCCCCAGCCGACTCCTCCAGCCTCAGTTGCGGGATGAGGTGTCCTAAGGCCATGATGTTTATCGCAACACATGCGCACTGTGTTTACAAACAGCCTACTGATGACGAGGGCGCACTTCGAGAGACAAGACTACCGCACTATAAGGGACTAATAAAAACGAGTGTTGGTACTCCTGTCGCTTTTATATTGTGGTCTCCCTCCATCCAAGCTCCTTGTCACAGCATCCTATACGCTCTACTCCCCGCTGAAAAGTATAATTGGGACGCTGAGGCGCAGTTGGTGCCAAGCGACACACAAAACGCTTCACTGGAGTTGCGCACGCACTTATTCCAAATGATGAGACAGAATCATTATAGAGGACCGCGCGCCACTGTAGAGTGAGAATTCTTTGTTAATGGATCTGATGAGTCCCTGTTTACAAGTCAGTGAACAGTTTCAAATATGTTGATTTTGTTGTAACTTTGAAAATGTAAATGAATGTTTACTTAAACAATTCTTATTTGCTTGACCTGATGCTGTCTGTCACCCCAAACTTGACATAAGGTAGGCTACCACAGACTTTCCTTTATGTTTCGACCTGAGGTTCAGCCAATGACTCTAAATGCTTCTCACCCATTATGTTTGCACCATGTTAATGAACGCGGGATTTGGCTAGAAAACGTACCTCAATCCAGGGATGGAAGATGTCCCTCTACTCCTAATTATCCCATTATCTGAAATGCAAAATCGAGAAGATTGAAACACTGCTAGTTTTTAATTAAACTTGCGTTTTCGTCCTCATGCTAGGCTAGCTAATTCTAAAGCAACGTATTGGATTTCACAACACTTCTGGTACTCACCCCAATCCTACTGTAGGTGTTGCATTTTCATGTAATCCAATTGGCTCCTTTAGGACATTTTTCCAGTGTGTGCGTTGATTGTTTGTCTAGCTCTCAACCATCCTCACCCCTTCTCCCCCTCAAGTAAGAGATTGGCTAAAGCCAGGAGCTGGAGGTGATAGCAATCTGACAGTCCCCATTCACCTCTCCCCTGTATATGAGCTAGCCATTGTTACGAACCGGCTCAGGGTTCGCAACAAAAGGGAGACAACGTGGAGACAAGGTGTATCAAAAATATATATTTATTAAATAAAGCAACTAAGAAGTTAACAATGGCATGTGTAATCAGTAATGTAAGTGAGTGTGTTGCATACTTGAATGTAATATTGCAGAGTGTTGAAAGGTGCCAAAGCAAATAACCAAAAGAACCACAAAACTCCAACCAATATCAACAAGGTGTCTGCGTGGAGAGAGTCTCCTCAATGAATGGGGAAGAGGTCCATTTATCCTGGGAAACACCTGAGCCCAGGTGTTTCCCATTCATCTGACGACCCTTCCAACTCCGCCCACCGGCCTCCTAATAAAGAAACAAGAACAAGAGAGAATACGGCAGACAGAGTGGGAGGGTCGTCACACCCCCCCCATAAAACCGGGGACCAACAAGGACCCCGGAACAACGTATCAGCCTCTGCGTCCCAAATTTACAAGAGGTTACATGTTCATCTTCCACTTGCCCCAGCCAACCTCCTTCTCCCCAGACCTCAGCAACCTTTATGTACAGGAAGCAACTTTTAAGAGGAAAGAAGAAAACGAGACCAGGAAGGTACAGACAGGAACGACAGAACACGACAACACCAAACAACGGTCAGTCACATAAATATTCAGGAACAGGGCGCACGAGAGAGCGCATCAATAATCACGTTATCAGTTCCCCGGATATGCCACACCATCTCATTATCCTCTGATTAGGACACATCATGGACCTGAAAAAGGTGAGAGGGTTATGGTCGGTGTAGACCACACTAGGTACTACTCCTGACCCAACATACACTTCAAAGTGTTGTAGCGCCCAAATGAGTGCTAGCGCTTCTTTTTCCATGACCGAGTAGTTCAACTGATAACCGTTAAACTTTTTGGAAAAGAAACTAACAGGGCTCTCAACCCCAAATTTACACAGACCTCTGCGTCTCAAATTTACAAGAGGTTACATGTTCACCTTCCACTTGCCCCAACCAACCTCCTTCTCCCCAGTCCTCAGCAACCTTTATGTACAGGAAGCAACATTTAAGAGGAAAGGAGAACACAAGACCAGGAGGGAACAGACGGGAAAGTTAGAACATGACAACCCAAACAATGATCACTCACATAACACTCAGGAACAGGGCACACAAAAGACCACATCAGCTACAAACTCAAACAACATTTCCCAACGATTCATAGTCACGCCAACGATTCATAGTCACTAAACTCATAACGAATACGAGTACAGACTAGAGGGTGTAATACAGGCAAAAATGTCATATGCCCTACTCGTCAGTGGCACCTGCCAATGGCACAATAATAGATCAAATTTGCTCACAAACTTAACTGCGCCGACTTGATCAACGCCATCCTCCATCTAAGGAAGAGGAAATTAATCCGGCTTAGTAACTCCGTTTACATTACGGTGGTCCGTTCCATCCGTTTTACTGACCAAGATACAGGGAGAAGCCCAACTAGAGAAAGAAGGCTCTGCTATCTTACTCTCCAGCATGTACCTGACCTCAGCATCCAGACAACGCAGTTTCTCTACAGAGACTCTATAGAACCCCTGACGAATGGGGTCAGCATTTCCAGTGTCAATATCATGCTCTATCAAGTTTGTACGTGTATGTGTCACAGAAAACAAACCTGGAATTTTCCGAATCAGAACAACCAGCTCTTTCCGCCCATCAACAGGTAGCTGAGTGAAAGGGCCATCCAAAATATCCAGTGTCTCAGAATTTTTTTATCTACCCTGCAGTATGCAATCATCGGGACTAGGAACATTTTTTTCCTCATGCACAGACCTAGTATTAACAGAACCAAGGGAAGCAACGTTATCAGCCAAACGAACAGGTTTACCGTCCCCTATAGACACCCACTTTCTCATCAGAACATCCTCTTGGGGAAAATAACCATATGCGACATCTCCCAACTGTTCCACAGGCACAATTTGGTCACGCAACTCTTCTAATGTGTGGTCCATCCGTGGCGCATTGTTTAGATCGGAGAGGAGTACAGACAACGGAATAACAGGGAAAACAGTGAGAGACTTCTTTGTGGTATTCTCATTTACCGGAGCAGGGACCAGGTCACCATGGCTCATAGACCGCGTCACTGTACCCGCAGAGAACACCGCTGGGAACCTCTGCTCACTCTCATCAGGAATCCCTACAAGTGACGGTTTAGTGGAAACCACTAGAGATGGAAACACGACAGGCCACACACTCTCGCCAGCCAAGTTATTCCCAAGGATAACGTCGATACCCTCAATAGGCAACGAAGGACGCACTCCCACAACAACCTCACCTTTCACCAGTCCACAATCCAACATTAGTCTATGCAATGGAACTGACAGATTGTTCAAACCTATTCCCCTAATTAGAACACTATTCCCAGAATCAGACTCAGCAGAGAAGGGTAACACAGATTCCAACACAAACGATTCCGAGGCACCTGTGTCTCGTAGGATCTTCACTGGCACTAGGTTCTTACTTCCTAACATGGACACAAAACCCTCCGTAACGAAAGGTAAATAGCCTGGGTCAATATGAACTTTCACATGGCCCTGGGCCTGAGACAATGTTTCAGTAGTAAACTGATGTGGAACAGACGCAGCTAACGCCGTAGGCCTAGATTTAACGTTAGCGCACGTACTGAATTTACCCCTAGACCTGAGAACCGGACATTCATTTTTCCAATGACCTGAGCCGTGACAGTAGTGACACTCTTGACCAAAGTCAGTTTTACCACGGGAATCAGGCTCAACCCTAGTTGAATAAAACTCTGCCCGTGAACCAGAGTATCTCTGTGAGCGTGGTTCAAATCTCTCCGAACGCCCCCACTCACTCCAAGTACGTGGTTCTACAAAAACACTTTTGTGAGTCAAAACATATTCGTCTGCCAAAACCGCAGCTTCAGCGACAGTCTTTACTTTGCGTTCGTTAATATACGTCGCTATATAATCAGGGATTGTGTCCTTAAATTGCTCTAGCATAATCAGATCACACAGCCCTTGAAAAGTCATAACCGCAGAGGCGGAACACCAGCGATTAAACTGTGAAGATAATTTTCGCGCAAACTCAACATGAGTCTGCTTATCATCCCTTTCTAAAGTTCTAAATCGTTGGCGGTAAGCCTCAGGAACCAATTCGTAAATCTGTAACACCGCCGTTTTAACCTTATCATAAATGACACTGTCGGCTACACTAAGAGCTGAATATGCTTCCTGCGCTTTACCAGTCAGCACACATTGCAACATCAAAGCGCGATCAGAATCAGGCCAACTCCTAGCGTTAGCAACACGCTCAAACAACAAAAAGAATGTCTCAGGATCCTTTTCATTAAACTGAGGCAACAACCGTAAATTCCCAACAATGTCAAATGTGTCCGGGGCACGACCAAAAGAGGAACGATTCCTAAGTAATTCTGGGTCACCTTCCCAGAGCAAACTCTCTCCTGAGAGCTTTCCTTCCCTAACCAACTCTAGTCGCTCTTGTTGCAGCTTGATTTTAGCACGCTCGATATCCTGTTTAAATTCCAATTCCTTTTCATGTTTTAACCGATCTGCACGCTCCATATCCTGTTTAAATTCCAATTCCTTTTCATATTTTAACTGATCAGCAGCCAATTCCTTTTCATATTTCAACCGATCTGCACGCTCCATATCCTGTTTAAATTCCAATTCCTTTTCATATTTTAACTGATCAGCACGCTCCTTATCCTGTTTAAATTCCAATTCCTTTTCATATTTTATACGATCGTGCTCTTGCTGTAACAGAAGCAGCTCTTTCTGCTGTTCAAAAAGAAGATTACTAGGACTAACCGATGGAGCGGTAATTGTGACATATCGGGGAGACGGCGAGTCCTCAGCAGAGGCTGCCCCAGTGGAAACGTCAAGAATACCACTCTCCATCAGATTGGCCTTCACTATTAACCTAATGGAATTTTTTAGACGTTTATCACTAATTTCAATTTTGTAGTGTTCAGCAACCTTCAACAGCTGTTCTTTAGTACATAAGTCTAACAGTTCCTCTGATGGAAAGCGAATGAACTCGTCTACATTAGACGCCATAGTCAGAGAGAGAGAGGAAAGGGAGAGAAAAAAAAATCTCACTCAACCCCTCTGAGCACACCAGACCACAACAAGAGAAAAAACAATCACACTGATACCACAGAAAAGAGATGAGAAATGGAGCTTCCCCAAAACCTACAATAACTCAACCCTAGTCTTCATGCAGATTTGCGGTGGGTAATTATGCACTGTAGCCCGCTGGCGAGGAAGTAACCCCCCAGCACGCTGGTAGATTCCACCAAGCCCCGGATGTGCTCCCGAGACAACTGCTCAATCCACAGACACCACACAAAAATAACAAACATTAACAATGCCCAACATATTCCAACATGAAACACGTCGCTAAGCCTATCAGGGGAAAAAGACTATAGCTCCAGGTAGTAAGTTTCACTACCCTATCCAAATCTCCCACCGAGGTACACAGCTGATTCTACTCACCTCAGACCAATGTTCCAACAGCGAGTACAACAAGTGTTTCCAGGCTGGGCAGAGGCCTGGAAACTAACCAATGTACTCTCTCCAACGCAGCACACAAACAAAACAACCAAAGGCAACCAGTACTGAGCACCAAACTCAAACTAACAAACAAAGCACCTCAAGTTAACATACCTCCACGTTTTCTCCCAAACACAAGTTCAAAATCCCGGATGAGCCCCCACTTGTTACGAACCGGCTCAGGGTTCGCAACAAAAGGGAGACAACGTGGAGACAAGGTGTATCAAAAATATATATTTATTAAATAAAGCAACTAAGAAGTTAACAATGGCATGTGTAATCAGTAATGTAAGTGAGTGTGTTGCATACTTGAATGTAATATTGCAGAGTGTTGAAAGGTGCCAAAGCAAATAACCAAAAGAACCACAAAACTCCCCAACCAATATCAACAAGGTGTCTGCGTGGAGAGAGTCTCCTCAATGAATGGGGAAGAGGTCCATTTATCCTGGGAAACACCTGAGCCCAGGTGTTTCCCATTCATCTGACGACCCTTCCAACTCCGCCCACCGGCCTCCTAATAAAGAAACAAGAACAAGAGAGAATACGGCAGACAGAGTGGGAGGGTCGTCACACCATGCTGTCTCTTCAGGCCCTGATTGGCTAGCCAGCATGACCCACATTCTCCAAGGGTTAGCTTTGTCCAGTTTGTGAGCATGGGTGGACCAACAGATGTAGGATTTTAATTTGAGTCAGTTTGCAACAGCAGGAAAATAATCCTGCAACAACAGGAAATGTGAATTATTTTGTGGATTATAATAAATGGACTGAAATTTCAAAGTGGAAATTACAAACTTCAGAGGCCATTTTAAACTTCAAATATACTACAAGTTTGCAGGAAAGCTCTCCTGCAACAGCGTGATCAAATGAAGATCCTACATCTGTACATACACCCAAAATCAACCCATGCGTACCCCACATGACATACTGTATGTTGTCTGTCCATATGTCATAGCCTATGGTTAGAAAATAGAAGACTTCTCATACAGAATTCTGTAGACTGTCACTAATAGCGTAATCCTCACAGCTCTGCTGATTTTTGTAGTTTTCCTGAGGAGTCTCAGATCAATTACTTGACTGTGGGCGGATAGCCTGGTCATCACTTGTATTCAATTAGCTCTCCTCCATTGAACTGCATGGAGTCAGCACAGCATCTGCCAAAAACACTTCTTAAGGGCCCAGAATAATTTGATTATGAATCCGCATGGCATGCCAATTTGGCCTAGGCCTACTCTTACTTTTCTGCACTCTGCCACATTAGGATATTTTATTAATTGCTTTAATGTATAATTAGGCCACACAAACAATGTTTTTTTTAACTTTATAGATCTTAATGTAACAAGCGCTCTACTTTTTTGTTTAGCATCAATAAGGTTTTGTGAATTCATTAGAATCTCACAGATGAAGCCTAATGCCAATGGCTTAATTAAAGCACATTTATGTTTGACCAATGGCTCCTAAAAGTCCCATGGGCAATCCTTTTGCCCAAAAGAACATCTTGGGAAACAAAACTTTTGTAGCTGGTAAAGATTCCCCAATATTGTGCCATTCACACACATGTCAAAAGGAATGTTGGCCACCCAAAGCCAAGGAGAAGGATGAATGAGGAAGAGATAAGGCAGGAACCACCTGGCATAAGGTTATGAAAACTATCCAGAACAAAGTTAGCTGGAGATGCACCATTGATGCCCATTGCTCCACTAAGTAATTATCTTCCTTTTAGCACTATGAGCAGGGCAGAATCAAGAAGAATAGTATCAAGGAGTAAATTGTGAGCAATTTAGTGTCTTCAGACTGGAATGTTGTCTGCACAGTTCATTTGGATGAAGGGGGAGTCGGGGACTCTTGATTTAAAAAGGGAATTATAATGCCAAGTGGATGTTAAAAATAGCATCCTATTAACCTCTCCATTTGACTTTATGGCAGCACTGTAATTAGTGTAGTCGTCAGACAGTGAAATGTGCTTGAGATGCGGGTCACAGTGCAATACCCATTATCCACTGAGAATCACTGAGAGAACTGAGAGGCAGACAGACATCGTTAAAAGTCTACGATGTGTGTGTTAAGTTTGACACAACCTTCAGACAAATGTATCAATTGCTCAATAGTCTTCTTTCACCACCTTTTTGGCTTTTATACAGAGCTATAACCCTGGTGAGCGAGGCTTTGTTTCCTATACAGCAGCAGTTACCATTTTAGATGGGAATCAATGGGCAGATAGTTACCAGTTGTCCTTTAGGCAGAAAATATTCTGGTACAGATAGATAAATGACCATGATAGTTGCATGTGGGTTGTCAAAGTATATGTGTGTGCCCAGTGGTTACATACTACATTACTGTAGGCCTATATCATCATGCTCTTATCAATGCCATTCTATTATAAAATTGTACAGGCATTTCATGTTTCGATAAATCAAATCAAATTTATTTATATAGCCCTTCGTACATCAGCTGAAATCTCAAAGTGCTGTACAGAAACCCAGCCTAAAACCCCAAACAGCAAGCAATGCATGTGAAAGAAGCACGGTGGCTGGGAAAAACTCCCTAGGAAAAACTCCTGAGAAAGGCCAAAAACCTAGGAAGAAACCTAGAGAGGAACCAGGCTATGAGGGGTGGCCAGTCCTCTTCTGGCTGTGCCGGGTGGATATTATAACAGAACATGTTCAAGATGTTAAAATGTTCGTAAATGACCAGCATGGTCAAATAATAATAATCATAGTAATTGTCGAGGGTGCAACAAGCACGTCCGGTGAACAGGTCAGGGTTCCGTAGCCGCAGGCAGAACAGTTGAAACTGGAGCAGCAGCATGGCCAGGTGGACTGGGGACAGCAAGGAGTCATCATGCCAGGTAGTCCTGAGGCATGGTCCTAGGGCTCAGGTCCTCCGAGAGAAAGAAAGAAAGAGAGAAAGAGAGAATTAGAGAGAGCATATTTACATTCACACAGGACACCGGATAAGACAAGAGAATACTCCAGATGTAACAGACTGACCCTAGCCCCCCGACACATAAACTACTGCAGCATAAATACTGGAGGCTGAGACAGGAGGGATCAGAAGACACTGTGGCCCCATCCGATGATACCCCCTGACAGGGCCAAACAGGCAGGATATAACCCCACCCACTTTGCCAAAGCACAGCCCCCACACCACTAGAGGGATATCTACAACCACCAACTTACCGTCCGAAGACAAGGCCGAGTATAGCCCACAAAGATGTCCGCCACGGCACAACCCAAGGGGGGGGCGCCAACCCAGACAGGAAGACCACGTCAGTGGCTCAACCTACTCAAGTGACGCACCCCTCCCATGGACGGCATGGAAGAACACCAGTAAGTCAGTGACTCAGCCCCTGTAAAAGGGTTAGAGGCAGAGAATCCCAGTGGGAAGAGGGGAACCGACAAGGCAGAGACAGCAAGGGCGGTTCGTTGCTCCAGCCTTTCCGTTCACCTTCACACTCCTGGGCCAGACTATACTTAATCATAGGACCTACTGAAGAGATAAGTCTTCAGTAAAGACTTAAAGGTTGAGACTGAGTCTGCGTCTCTCACATGGGTAGGCAGACCATTCCATAAAAATGGAGCTCTATAGGAGAAAGCCCTACCTCCAGCCGTTTGCTTAGAAATTCTAGGGACAATTAGGAGGCCTGCGTCTTGTGACCGTAGCGTACGTGTAGGTATGTACGGCAGGACCAAATCGGAAAGATAGGTAGGAGCAAGCCCATGTAATGCTTTGTAGGTTAGCAGTAAAACCTTGAAATCAGCCCTTGCCTTAACAGGAAGCCAGTGTAGGGAGGCTAGCACTGGAGTAATATGATCACATTTTTTGGTTCTAGTCAGGATTCTAGCAGCCGTATTTAGCACTAACTGAAGTTTGTTTAGTGCTTTATCCGGGTAGCCGGAAAGTAGAGCATTGCAGTAGTCGAGCCTAGAAGTAACAAAAGCATGGATTAATTTTTCTGCGTCATTTTTGGACAGAAAGTTTCTGATTTTTGCAATGTTACGTAGATGGAAAAAAGCTGTCCTTGAAGCAGTCTTGATATGTTCTTCAAAAGAGAGCTCAGGGTCCAGAGTAACGCCGAGGTCCTTCACAGTTTTATTTGAGACGACTGTACAACCATCCAGATTAATTGTCAGATTCAACAGAAGATCTCTTTGTTTCTTGGGACCTAGGACAAGCATCTCTGTTTTGTCCGAGTTTAAAAGTAGAAAATTTGCAGCCATCCACTTCCTTATGTCTGAAACACAGGCTTCTAGCGAGGGCAATTTTGGGTCTTCACCATGTTTCATTGAAATGTACAGCTGTGTGTCGTCCGCATAGCAGTGAAATTTAACATTATGTTTTCGAATGACATCCCCAAGAGGTAAAATATATAGTGAAAACAATAGTGGTCCTAGAACGGAACCTTGAGGAACACCGAAATTTACAATTGATTTGTCAGAGGACGAACCATTCACAGAGACAAACTGATATCTTTCCGACAGATAAGATCTAAACCAGGCCAGAACTTATCCATGTAGACCAATTTGGGTTTCCAATCTCTCCAAAAGAATGTGGTGATCGATGGTATCAAAAGCGGCACTAAGATCTAGGAGCATGAGGACAGATGCAGAGCCTCGGTCTGACGTCATTAAAAGGTCATTTACCACCTTCACAAGTGCAGTCTCAGTGCTATGATGGGGTCTAAAACCAGACTGAAGCGTTTCGTATACATTGTTTGTCTTCAGGAAGGCAGTGAGTTGCTGCGCAACAACTTTTTCTAAATTTTTTGAGAGGAATGGAAGATTCGATATAGGCCGATAGTTTTTTATAATTTCTGGGTCAAGATTCGGCTTTTTCAAGAGAGGCTTTATTACTGCCACTTTTAGTGAGCTTGGTACACATCCGGTGGATAAAGAGCCGTTTATTATGTTCAACATAGGAGGTCCAAGCACAGGAAGCAGCTCTTTCAGTAGTTTAGTTGGAATAGGGTCCAGTATGCAGCTTGAGGGTTTGGAGGCCATGATTATTTTCATCATTATGTCAAGAGATATAGTACTAAAACACTTTAGTATCTCCCTTGATCCTAGGTCCTGGCAGAGTTGTGCAGACTCAGGACAATGGAGCCCTGGAGGAATACCCAGATTTAAAGAGGAGTCCGTAATTTGCTTTCTAATGATCATGATCTTTTCCTCAAAGAAGTTCATAAATTTATTACTGCTGAAGTGAAAGCCATCCTCCATTTGCGAATGCTGCTTTTTAGTTAGCTTTGCGACAGTGTCAAAAAGAAATTTCGGATTGTTCTTATTTTCCTCAATTAAGTTGGAAAAATAGGATGATCGTGCAGCAGTGAGGGCTCTTCGATACTGCACGGTACTGTCTTTCCAAGCTAGTCGGAAGACTTCCAGTTTAGTGTGGCGCCATTTCCGTTCCAATTTTCTGGAAGCTTGCTTCAGAGCTCGTGTATTTTCTGTATACCAGGGAGCTAGTTTCTTATGACAGATGTTTTTAATTTTTAGGGGTGCAACTGCATCTAGGGTAATGCGCAAGGTTAAATTGAGTTCCTCGGTTAGGTGGTTAACTGATTCTTGTCCTCTGACGTCCTTGGGTAGGCAGAGGGAGTCTGGAAGGGCATCAAGGAATCTTTGGGTTGTCTGAGAATTTATAGCACGACTTTTAATCTTCCTTGGTTGGGGTCTGAGCAGATTATTTGTTGCAATTGTAAACGCAATAAAATGGTGGTCCGATAATCCAGGATTATGAGGAAAAACATTAAGATCCACAACATTTATTCCATGGGACAAAACTAGGTCCAGAGTATGACTGTGGCAGTGAGTAGGTCCAGAGACATGTTGGACAAAACCCACTGAGTCGATGATGGCTCCGAAAGCCTTTTGGAGTGGGTCTGTGGACTTTTCCATGTGAATGTTAAAGTCACCAAAAATTAGAATATTATCTGCTATGACTACAAGATCCGATAGGAATTCAGGGAACTCAGTAAGGAACACTGCATATGGCCCAGGAGGCCTGTAAACAGTAGCTATAAAAAGTGATTGAGTAGGCTGCATAGATTTCATGACTAGAAGCTCAAAAGACGAAAACGTCATTGTTTTTTTTTTTGTAAATTGAAATTTGCTATCGTAAATGTTAGCAACACCTCCGCCTTTGCCGGATGCACGGGGGGTATGGTCACTAGTGTAACCAGGGGGTGAGGCCTCATTTAACACAGTAAATTCATCAGGCTTAAGCCATGTTTCAGTCAGGCCAATCACATCAAGATTATGATCAGTGATTAGTTCATTGACTATAACTGCCTTGGAAGTGAGGGATCTAACATTAAGTAACCCAATTTTGAGATGTGAAGTATCACAATCTCTTTCAATAATGGCAGGAATGGAGGAGGTCTTTATACTAGTAAGATTACTGAAGCGAACACCGCCATTTTTAATTTTGCCCAACCTAGATCGAGGCACAGACACGGTCTCAATGGGGAAAGCTGAGCTGACTACGCTAACTGTGCTAGTGGCAGACTCCACTAAGCTGGCAGGCTGGCTAACAGCCTGTTGCCTGGCCTGCACCCTATTTCATTGTGGAGCTAGAGGAGTTAGAGCCCTGTCTATGTTCGTAGATAAGATGAGAGCACCCCTCCAGCTAGGATGGAGTCCGTCACTCCTCAGCAGGCCAGGCTTGGTCCTGTTTGTGGGTGAATCCCAGAAAGAGGGCCAGTTATCTACAAATTCTATCTTTTGGGAGGGGCAGAAAACAGTTTTCATCCAGCGATTGAGTTGTGAGACTCTGCTGTAGAGCTCATCACTCCCCCTAACTGGGAGGGGGCCAGAGACAATTAATCGATGCCGACACATCTTTCTAGCTGATTTACATGCTGAAGCTATGTTGCGCTTGGTGACCTCTGACTGTTTCATCCTAACATCGTTGGTGCCGACGTGGATAACAATATCTCTATACTCTCTACACTCGCCAGTTTTAGCTTTAGCCAGCACCGTCTTTAGATTAGCCTTAACGTCGGTAGCCCTGCCCCCTGGTAAACAGTGTATGATCGTTGGATGATTAGTTTTAAGTCTAATACTGCGGGTAATGGAGTCGCCAATGACTAGGGTTTTCAATTTGTCAGAGCTAATGGTGGGAGCCGTCGGCGTCTCAGACCCCACAACGGGAGGAGCAGAGACCAGAGAAGTCTCGGCCTCCGACTCCGACTCGCTTAACGGGGAGAACCGGTTGAAAGTTTCTGTCGGCTGAATAAGCGACACCGGTTGAGCATTCCTACAGCGTTTCCCTCCAGACGCCATGAGAAAGATGTCCGGCTGCGGGGACCGTGCGAGGGGGTTTATACTAACGTTACTATCTGTACTTGCTGGTGGCACAGACGCTGTTTCATCCTTTCCTACACTGAAATGACCCTTGCCTAACGATTGCGTCTGAAGCTGGGCTTGCAGCACAGCTATCCTTGCCGTAAGGCGATCGTTCTCCTGTATATTATGAGTACAACGACTGCAATTAGAAGGTATCATGTTAATGTTACTTAGCTTCGGCTGTTTGAAGTCCTGACGAACCATGTCCAGATAAAACCTCCGGCAGGTAATTCATCTGCATGAAATGGTTGGATGGAAACGTGGTTTGTGATAACCATGATACCTCTGGAGGTGGCCATATTATGAACCACCAGAGGGAGTCTCAACCAAAGCTATTCATGCCTTCACTCTTTCCATCCCAATTCCCACCACCACCATACTGTAGTCTAGATAGTAACATGTGGTCATTAATCACCTTGAGGATTTGTGATACTAATCAAGTGGCTCATTTACTTTATTGGCTGATTTCTTGGTTTAAAATACGCATGGCTGTTATCACTTTAGGGTCCAGCAGCATCATCACAGATGGAGCAGTTTTCACTGAGATCTTCAATCAACACCAGGGGGCACAATTCTATAACTGATGAACAGAAACATATTGTCAGTGCTCCAATTATGTACTATGGCAATCTACATACATTAACTTTGAAGATTACCACAGGAATAGAAAACACAATGTTACTTTAATGGGTTCTAACATAAATATGATAAATATGAGTCACTGTGTCCTTATGTCGATGACGAATATCTTAATCAGATTTTTTTGCCATGAGAAAATGTAATCAAATCTTATTCAACAGCCAAATAAGGTTGATAACATTTTCCCATGGCAAAAATCGAGATAAGGACTCATCTTTATCATAGTTATGTTAGAACCCATTAGAGTAACATTGTTTTCTATTCCCGTGGTAATCCATTATAGTATTCCACACTAGGACTAGAATCGCCTTTTTCATTTTCAATTACATTTTTCTAAAATGAGAGACATACAATGGCCAGTGCTTGTGCTATTGATTTTAAAGGCAGATAATTTGATTTTGATGCTGAAGTGTGTATGTGTACATGTGTCATCACACACTGTTAATCCTGTGGAATCAAAGAGCACAGAGGCATGCAGCAGAGTAGAGAAATGTGATGTTGGCTTGAAAATCTGAATCAAATCTGGTTGGATATGTATGAGGGGCTCTGGAATTATGGTAATGTTAAAACAAATAGGATCAGCAACAAGCAGATGTCAGATAAGAGTCTATTATGTGGTATGTAGCCAAACCAATACCCATTTTATTGCTCTCATATCTACAGTACATTCACTTTATATCTCTTACCATTTACTTGAGTGTCACGTTTGTGTAGGGAAGGACCAAGGCGCAGCGTGCGTATCCTTCCACATCTTTATTTCTATGTGAAACTATGCAAGACAGACAATAAACTATAAACAAAAACAACAAACCGTGACGAAGAGGTGCTACATGCATAAACTCAAAATAATCTCTCACAAACACTAGTGGGAAAAACAACTTAAAAATGATCCCCAATTAGAGACAACGATGACCAGCTGCCTCTAATTGGGAATCATACGAAAACCCCAACCTAGAAAAAAGAACCTAGAACACAACCTAGAAAATTTAAACTAGACAAAAAACCCAACATAGAAAAAGAAACTAGAACCAAACATAGAAATAAATAAACTAGACAAAACCCCCCAGTCACGCCCTGACCTACTCTACCATAGAAAAATATGAGCTCTCTATGGTCAGGACGTGACAGTACCCCCCCCAAAGGTGCGGACTCCGGCCGCAAAACCTGAAACCAAAAGGGAGGGTGTCTAGTGTTGGTGGCGGCTTGGTGCAGGATGAAGAACCTTCTCATCCCGCGGATCCTCCCGCATCGGAGGCGGTTCTGGTGCGGGCTGAAGAACCCTCTCATCCTGCGAACCCGCCAGCATCGGTGGGTTCGCTGCGGACCGGCGCTGGAGACTCTGGGCTGCGGGCCGGCGCTGGAGATTCTGGGCTGCGGGCCGGCACTGGAGACTCTGGCTGCGGGCTGTCTCAGGAGGTTCCGGACTGGGGGCCGTCTCAGGAGGTTCCGGACCGGGGGCCGTCTCAGGAGGTTCCGGACCGGGGGCCGTCTCAGGAGGTTCCGGACCGTCGCCGGAAGCTCTGGACCGTCGCCGGAAGCTCTGGACCGGGGACCGTCGCCGGAAGCTCTGGACCGGGGACCGTCGCCGGAAGCTCTGGACCGGGGACCGTCGCCGGAAGCTCTGGACCGGGGACCGTCGCCGGAAGCTCTGGACCATCGCCGGAAGCTCTAGACTGGGGACCGTCGCCGGAAGCTCTGGACCATCGCCGGAAGCTCTGGACTGGGGACCGTCGCCGGAAGCTCTGGACTGGGGACCGTCGCCAGAAGCTCTGGACTGGGGACTGTCGCCGGACTGGGCAGGCGCACTGGAGGCCTAGTGTGTGGAGCCGGGCAGGTGGCACCAGACTGGTGACACGCACTTCAGGGCGAGTGCGAGAAGCAGGCACAGGACGTACTAGACTGGGGAGGCGCACTGAAGGCCTGATGCGTGGAACCGGTACAGGTCGCACCGGACTAGTGACACACACCTCAGGGAGAGTGCGAGGAGGAGGCACAGGACATATCTGACTGGGAACACGCACTTCAGGGAGAGTGCGGGGAGCAGGCACAGGACGTATCTGACTGAGGACACGCACTTCAGAGAGAGTGCGGGGAGAGTGCGAAGTACTGGGCTGTGGAGGCACACTGGAGACCTGGTGCGTAGAACCGGTGCAGGATATACTGGACCGTGAAGGTGCACTGGAGGTCTGGAGCGTAGAGCTGGCACAACTCGTCCTGGCTGAATGCTCACTTTAGCCCGGCAAGTGCGGGCCGCTGGCACAGGACCCACTGGGCTGTGAAGGCGCACTGGCGACACAGTGCGTAGAGCTGGTGCAGGATATCCTGGACCGAGGAGACGCACCGGAGACCAGGAGCGCTGAGCCGGCACAACCCGTCCTGGCTGAATGCTCACTTTAGCCCGGCAAGTGCGGGGCGCAGGCACAGTGCGCACCGGGCTATGACTGGTCACATGCTCCCCATGGTAAGCACAGGGAGTTGGCTCAGGTCTCAACCCTGACTCCGCCAATCTCCTCGTGTGCCACCCCAATTTTTGGGGGGAGCTGCCTCTCGGGCTTCCGTCGTTGCCGTGCTAGTTCCTCGTATCGTCGCCGTTCCTCTCTCGCTGTCTCCGCCTGCTTCCATGGCAGGGGCTTGTCCCCTGCCATTACCTCCTCCCAGGTCCAGGATGTCCTCCACTCTCTTCTCTCCCGGGCCCAGGATCCCTGCTCCTCCTGGGCACGCTGCTTGGTCCTTTGGTGGTGGGAGATTCTGTCACGTTTGTGTGTAGGAACGGACCAAGGCGCAGCGTGCGTATCGTTCCACATCTTTATTTCTGTGAAACTATGCAAGACAATAAATTATAAACAAAAACAACAAACCGTGACGAAGAGGTGCTACATGCATAAACTCAAAATAATCTCCCACAAACACTAGTGGGAAAAACAACAACTTAAATATGATCCCCAATTAGAGACAACGATGACCAGCTTCCTCTAATTGGGAATCATAAGAAAACCCCAACCTAGAAAAAAGAACCTAGAACACAACATAGAAAATGTAAACTAGACAAAAACCCCAACATAGAAAAAAGAACCTAGAACACAACCTAGAACATTTCAACTAGACAAAAACCCCAACATAGAAAAAAGAAACTAGAACCAAACATAGAAATAAATAAACTAGACAAAACCCCCCAGTCACGCCCTGACCTACTCTACCATAGAAAAATACGAGCTCTCTATGGTCAGGACGTGACATTGAGGAATATATTCCATAATCACTGTCGTGATTTGTTAACAGGCATATTTTTGTATGATACCTATGTTCCTTGAAAAAAATATAAAAGTCACCATTTATCTAGACATGTATACTTGTCAACATAGGAAGACATTTTATGAGGGAAAATTATAAATGTCAGTCAATAAAAGGCTGACAGGTCAATAGATATCTCTGATCTTCCTGCAGTAGGCATAACTGTCACATCCATGGGCCTGGAGAGTAGCACTTAGGGTGAAGCCTCTGCTACTGCCGAGAGAGATCATGAGCCCTATTAGCAACACAGAGAAAGGTGGTCCCTAGCTCTCTCACCTTGAGTCACCAGTATAATACCATTACAATGTCACACACATGAGAGGCAGCTGGTATCGAATGTCAGTTTCACTGCTAGCATTTGCCTTGATTGAAGCAAAAAAAGCCATATAACTTGTCATTGTATATTTTATTTGCAAAGGAAATAGTACTAACTCAGAAGTCGTAAAAATATACATTTTTTACTTGTGATATTTACATGGATTGTTTTTGTCAAACAAACTGTACCGCTTTAAAAAACCAAAGAGAAGCGATTGTGAAGAAGATGACAGATGAGTGAAAAGTAAAGAGAGGTTTATATTTCCTTTTATCATGCCGTGCTGAGCTGTCTGTCTGACATCCAGACAAGGTCGTTACAGACAAAGCCAAACCCCCCAACCCCCAACCCTCACCCACGATGAGCACAGCACACAAAAGTGCAAAGTACATGGATTCAGAAGAACCAAAACAGAAAACAAAATAAAGCTTCATAAAACTGTCTGTGATATATATTTACAATAACATGATTTTAGCCAAATACAGGTATACATTTACATCAAAGCAAAGCATTCCCCTCATCTGCTCGATGGCCTTTGACATGCAGCACCCTTAGCGTTCCTCCTTTCTGAGATGTACTTCCACCCCTCCACTTTCAGAATGTCACAATGCATCATGTTCCCGTACCAGAGGCTGGCCAAACACAGTCTGAGCTTCAATCTGTCATGCTGGACTGCTTATCCTAAAAACTGCTAAAGAACACAAACATGGTGGCTACATGAGATTCATATTCATATAATATAATGCAGGATAATCAGAATCATGAATCATTTCACTTACGTTTGAATGCTGATAACATTATAGTGGTGCCACTTTAAGAACCATTTTTGAGTGTGTTGCAAATCTGGGGCGGAGAGAAAGCCTAGTTTAAATTCCCGACTGCTCAGACAAAAGCCTATCAGGATTCATTTGGAGAAGTAGGTTTGACAGTCCACAAAGCTGGCACAGATGAGGAGAAGCAATGTGAGGGCTCGTAAACTGGGGGATTTGCCACCTGAGACCTCCAGTTGCTGGAAAGCAAATCAAAAAGCCGGAGGAATTTAAGACAAAGTATCCTATCCTCCACCGGGCTGCTCCTATAGGCAGTGGAGGGAATTTAAATGGAGGAGCCTAGAGCTCTGGCTCGATTTTAATTTTGTTATACGTCCCCACCTCTCCCACTACTCTCTCAGGTTCCCTTGAAAACTGTGTTAGAGCATTTGTTTTTGAGAATGCTAAGACACATAGCACTGTTTGTGTGTGTGTGTGTGTGTGTATTGTCTCCTGGGCTATGCAATGGTTATTTTTGTGCTCCCTTTGATGGGCAGGACCATCAGTCAGTCATAATGCCCCCCGACATTCCCTCCATCAAATTTATTCTAAAGGAACAGAAATAACAAGTCTGACTATTTTGGGTTTCGGTTCACTGTGTACTGTGTGGTGTGTGTGTGTGTGTGTGTGTGTGTGTGTATGATGGGAAGCTGTCAATACACAAATAGACCAGTGCATAGCTATATTAAAAGACAGCATTAACAGGCAGATAGCATGCGAGCGGCTTCCAGAGGACAAGATGAGTATGAATTATGGACAGGCATTGTCTCGAGACACCACTAGCACTAGCGAAAACAAGATTGCTGCCTGTGAAACTGAATTGATTTCAATAATAGGCATATGCTATACTGTCACAGAAACTAAAATAAACACTGTGTCTGCACTGAAGCCTTATCCATTCAGATAGGATATGCCTGGCTGGTCCCCCTATCCTTCTCCTTTGAATGAGCGGCTAACATGAGAATGTGTGGGTGTGGCCCCGAAGGCCTGTATCGAACTAAAACACATCAGCTTCCCTGGCCCAATATAAACCATCCTGTTCTCTTTGAAAAGGCATTTCTTTCCTCATTGGACGCCTTAACACCACCAGCAACACCACCACCACCTTGTCTATTAAATTAAATGACATCATGTGCGTATATCTACCTGTATGTACAATATAAAACAACACTATGACTACATAATGTACATTACTCCATTGGCATAGATCGTTGTCTCGTTAAGGAGATGTACACTCTCTGCATTGTGATTGGGTTACATATAATCACACATGTTTGGCTTACGCCCCTCTAGTTTGGCTGTAGATTCCCAAAGCTGGATCAACACAGATAACTCAAACCACTTGTGCATTCACGATAAGGACAGAGAAAGAAACCGTCAAAGGGGATAGGGATTGCAAAGGCACACTAAATTGCCTACTTGTCCTTTTTTTCTAAACTTTCATTCAAACTACACTGGGTCTGACAGCTGTACAACAAAGGGGATGGCTGATGCCAAAGCCTGGCCAACGTACTGAGCAGCCATAAACACAATGAGACAGTAATTGAGTGCCACTCTGTTGTTGTGAATCCAAGGAGAGTACCTACCATGGGTGGAACCATGCACACTGTACAATACAAGTCACTAAAGTCATACTCCTTCCTCCATTCCCTCATCCACAGTATTTGGGGGATTAACTTCAAGGTAATGTGTGCCTCTGTACCTATCTTTGACTTCCATTCAGTACCTTACAAAGCAAGCAAATAATCGTAGTGACCATCTTTGTTCAACACACATTCATGGCGTTTTTGACAGGCTTTGGTTTTAGTAACATTGCTAAACAGTGGAGGTAAATAAAATAGTAAAAAAAAAGCAACGATGACCCATCCTGGGGATTGGTGGCACTTCTCCAGGCTGAGACACAACCATGGGGGGTAGGGGGGGTGCGTCAGTTGAGTGGGTCGAGTCACGGACGTGATCTTCCTGTCCAGGTTGGCGCCCCCCTTGGGTTGTGCCGTGGGGGAGATCTTTATGGGCTATACTCGGCCTTGTCTCAAGATGGTAAGTTGGTGGTTGAAGGTATCCCTCTAGTGGTGTGGGGGCTGTGCTTTGGCAAAGTGGGTGGGGTTATATCCTGCCTGTTTGGCCCTGTCCGGGGGTATTGTCGGACGGGGCCACAGTGTCTCCCGACCCCTCCTGTCTCAGCCTCCAGTATTTATGCTGCAGTAGTTTATGTGTCGGGGGCTAGGGTCAGTCTGTTATATCTGGAGTATTTTTCCTGTCTTATCCGGTGTCCTGTGTGAATTTAAGTATGCTCTCTCTAATTCTCTCTCTTTTTCTTTCTTTCTTTCTTTCTTTCTTTCTTTCTTTCTTTCTTTCTTTCTTTCTTTCTTTCTCTCAGAGGACCTGGGCCCTAGGACCATGCCCCAGGACTACCTGGCCTGATGACTCCTTGCTGTCCCCAGTCCACCTGGTCGTGCTGCTGCTCCAGTTTCAACTGTTCTGCCTGTAGCTATGGAACTCTGACCTGTTCACCGGACGTGCTACCTGTCCCAGACCTGCTGTTTTCAACTCTCTAGAGACAGCAGGAGCGATAGAGATGCTCTGAATGATCGGCTATGAAATGCCAACTGACAGTTACTCCTGAGGTGCTGACCTGTTGCACTCTCGACAACCACTGTGATTATTATTATTTGACCCTGCTGGTCATCTATGAACATTTTAACATCTTGGCCATGTTCTGTTATAATCTCCACCCGGCACAGCCAGAAGAGGACTGGCCACCCCTCATAGCCTGGTTCCTCTCTAGGTTTCTTCCTAGGTTCTGGCCTTTCTAGGGAGATTTTCCTAGCCACCGTGCTTCTACACCTGCATTGCTTGCTGTTTGGGGTTTTAGGCTGGGCTTCTGTACAGCACTTTGTGACATCAGCTGATGTAAGAAGGGCTTTATAAATCAATTTGATTGATTTATTTGAAACTGTGTGTCACCCTTCACAACCTGTCCAGACATGCCCGGGTGGGGAGAGTAAAATAGAAATAGAAGGGATACTATGCCCCCTTGTCTTAAAGTTATTCTTATCCAGTATATCCAGTCATGTATCTCTATGTACTGTACTTTAACACCTTATTCACCCATATGTTAATTTGCGGAGGAGTTTACATACTATATGGTTTGATAACTCCAGTCCTCACACTTTTGCCCCAGCCCCAGCCAACACACCTGACTCCAATAATCAACTAATCACGATCTTCAGTTTAGAATGCAATTAGTTTAATCAGCTGTGTTTGCTAGGGATGGGGGAAAAGTGTGACCCCACTACAGACCCGGGAGGCCAGAATTGCCGATCCCTGATGTAGAATGTCCACAGAGCTGAGAGAGAGGATGTGGGGGGGAAAATAAAAGTTTCAGCAGAACTCAGGCTACCATGTCAGTGATACATCCTATGAATGTGGCTAAAGTTTCACCTGTTGAGAACAGCAGATGAGCTGTTCTCTAAATGGGGTCAGGACCATGGAACATGGTGTGTCTTAGATGTCATGGAGTCCGTAAAGCATCACAGAGCGTCTGCAGCACAGGAGGCTGCTGAGGGGAGGAAGACTCATAATAATGGCTGGAATGGAGTGAATTGAATAGTATCAAACACAGGGAAAGCATTGGTGTTTCTCAAAATACATACTACCATGCTCTGAGCACGCAAATTGGAGAAGGGGAGGGTCGGACTATGAGTCCAAATCGAAGTATGCGAAATGGAGCACAGAGGGCACTTCTCGAATGAGTCTGTACATATTTGGAAGCATGCATCGAAGCAAGCTTCAACAGAAATGATGCAAAGAAATATGACGCAACCACGTAAAAAATAAAACAACATTTCTTGAAATCCATTATTTGAGCTGAATTGAGAGAAAATACACTTCGGAATGAAATGTTGCCTATTCTCATCTCATATGTTGCATGACTACAATATTTTATCTTGATAGGTTAATAAAAACATGCTGTGTTATTTTTGGCATGTTTACCTGCCTACGTATCGTAGAATGCAAGCCCATATTAAGTCAATAGGGCAAACTGGTTAGCTACTACTGTTAGCTAGGCAGATAGCCACGAAGAATTGTAAGCTAGCTACCCACAAAGAATTGACATAACATTAGCTTTAGGTCATTTTTGCCTGTTAAACTATGTGGTTAGCTACATTATTACGATTCACATATAGCTAGCTGATAGTTATGAAGTAAAACATTTAATTTGTTTATATCTTGTTTAATCTCTATTGCCATTGTCTTGGCTGGAAGAAGGTTCAGTGAATGGGTAAATCCATAGTAATTTAGTAGGGCTAGCTAGCTAGCCACGAAGAATTGGTAGCTAGCTAACCACGAAAAATGAACATCTACCTTGCATAACATTAGTTTTAGGTCATTTTTGCCTGTTAAACTATGTGGCTAACTAGAGTACAACAATTCACATATATCTAGTTGATAATTATTAGGTAAAACGTTTGTTTTATGTATATCTTCTTGCGTCTATTGTTGCCATTGTCCTGGCTGGAAAAGGTTCAGTGAATGGGGAGATGCAGTGTGAGGTAATACAGTAGGGGGAGTGCGAGTGCTTCTCAAATATGTTTTATGCGTTCTCCACACTCGTCCTCACAAGAACGTACTCGAGAGAACATCACTCGGAGCATGAGAGTGTAGAGCACGGTAGTATGCATATTGAGAAATACCCCATGTGTTTGATGTGTTCGATACCATTCCATTTATTCCATTCCAGCTATTTCTATGAGCCCGTCCTCCTCAAATAAGGTGCCACCGTCCGCCTGTGGTTTGGAGGGGTGATCTAACGGTTTCTCTCCTCACAGGGAAAACAGTCTGCTATCTGTCAGAGGGCCAGGGGTGTTTTTGGGTGTGTGGTTTGTAGCGGGAAGCTCCAATGTGTCTGCCTGCTTGGATTGGTGTGGTTGGATGAGTCAGAGACACCACAAGGCCAAAATAAAGAGGCTTGTTCTCTCTCAGTATTTCATGCCCTCATCCCTCCGTCATCTCCATCGGCACCTGGCTCTGACTTTGGATCTCTCTTTTCTCATCCCATCCCTTCTTTCTTCCTTTTTCTCTGCACTCCCGTCCTTTTGATTTGATAAATAAATAAAAGCTCCACTCTGGGTTTCCTTCCACCTCACCGCACACAGCGCTGTGCTCGCTCACTGCTTCCCATGCCTTCAAAGTTGAAAGAAAAGTGTAAAAATAAGTTCTTTAGCCGAGAGACATAAACAGAAAAGTTCTGTCTCGGGTTTTTAGTTTAGTTTTGTTGTTTTTTATTCAGTAGGGGGCAAGCATTTCTTATTTTCCCTTTTTAAGTATGCATTCATTAAAAGTTTTTGGATTTCTATTATATATTATTTTAATTACATCCTTTTACTAGTTGCATTTCGTTGTTTAACGGAAGAGTTTGTGTCTTTGAAGGGGTGGGGGGAGGGGGTGGGTCGTATACTTCAACACAGCCAGGATGGACTCTCTTCTACTTCCTACACAGTTTGAAAGGCCTTGGTCTGGGCAGGGACCATGAGAGTTGGGGGAGTGGGCCCAGAGATCTGGTTCCTGGAGTTGATGTTGTATTTGGGGGTGCCGGGGGGTTCAGGGGTTTTGTTGGGTGGTACCACCGTGGTGTAGGCTGGGGGGGACTGTGGGAAGTCAGGGGGCTGTCCGTTCTCCTTAAGGGCAGCAATGGCTGGGAGGCGAGGGCGGTGCCCGCGGGGGGCGGTGTTGTGCACCATGGACTGTGTTGAGGAGGCCCCGGAGCGGGAGCTGCCAGAGCGGGATGAGGACAGGGAGTTGGGCTTCACCAGCTTGGCCTTGGGAGCCTCTGCATCCTCCCTGTATGGAGACACACAGCAAAAACAAACAAGAGCTACTTAGATTCGGCCAGTCGTGACTTGAAGTATGCACACAGAGGCAATCATAAACTTAGACAAACTCTACGGCCTTTCTGAGGAGAGCCAGTGGAGAAAACCGTCTTATACAATCAGGGAAAAGGGTTTGGTGATGCTCCACTGCACTTGCTGCATTATCATCTGGGTCTGACACAGTGTCTAAATAAATATAGTCTAATTCGTCTGGGTCTAAATCCACCACATTACATTGGCACCACCGTCACCGAGCCCACTTCAGAAAACTACATCACCTAGCCTGCGAGCTCCATCCATTCCCGCCCGCTCAGTGGCTAAACATGGCATGTAAACAGGAAACACCTCCCCGTAGTCTGCATTATTTACTACACAGTCATCCCCAACCAAGCTGCATTATTCATCTGAACACCGGCAAATAAGCAGCTACACAGCCTCCAAGCTGTGACATTTGTTTTTTGCTGCTGTAACTAGCCGTGCCATTAGCAGCCTGGAGGCCCCAGTTTACTGTAGATCAACACGGCCTCAATCCACATCTAGGCCCTGCCGCCTTCTAAGGCCTGCTCTGGAAAGGAGAGAAGCTCTGGTCATGGGAGCAGAGAGGTGTGAAAAGAAGGCTCTCGGAAACCAATCAATACTACGCTTGACAATGAGGGATTTATTACAGAGACACACGCATGTGTACATACACATGCACAGAAGTGGGTACTTTGCTTTAGTACTTTAGTTAGACAGAAAAAGAGCAAAAGAAGAACAGAAGAAGAAGAACAAGAAGAAAAATAACTGACCTGATCTCGTTGGGAGTCTCCTCCTCCTCATACTTCTTCTTCTCTTTCTTGCGGAAGACGAGCCAGATGATTAGGATGATGAGGAGAACACCAAAGGAGACGCCCACCACGGCACCTGCCAGCACGCCCATCCCTCGAACATCTGTGGAACATCACACATCTGTGACATCAGAAGGGCAGAGAAAAAACACCACAAATGCACCTGCACATATAGTATTCATACCGTACTGTGCACACATGCAAATATTGATGCTTCTCACATAAACAATCCCTTTGAAAATAATGGTTTAGTCCCTATAGGTAAATCCTGTAAATTTGTAGATCATAGATTTTGCTGATGTTGTGTGTATTATGTGTTCAGTCCCCTACAAAGCTAGGAATCTAACAAAATGGTATCAAACCATTTCTGTTGCTGTGTTAACTTATAAATCATGTCCCCAACAGTTTACCCTGTTGTGACCCTAAAATTCCTGTGCCTTTCTGGAAATCTATTACTGTGACATTGAAACATGGCTGTTTGGGTGAAGCTGATGACCAATGGCCAATGTTTTAACGGTACCGTCCCCAGTGTTGGTTTACTGAGGCAGAGGGGAGTGGAGGGAGGAGAAACCAATTTTCAGGTGCTGTTGGAAACTACAGTCATTCATCATCATCGTAGCACGGTGTGGTGCGGAGCTGGAGAGCATCTTTCGCTACTCACACTGCATGGTGACCTCGATGATGCAGTTCTCCTCGCCCACGTCATTGCTGGCGGTGCACTTGTAGAAACCTGTACTGTCCTTCGTCAGGTTCCGCAGGGTGACGATCTCTGGATTCTTCAGATCTGTAGGAGAGATATATAGACTGTGATTTAACAACCTGCTCAACCATGGAAATCTGAGAGGACCGGATAGCCTCAGACAACAACATTGATGTATATGCTGATTCGGTGAGCGAGTTTATTAGCAAGTGCATCGGTGATGTTGTACCCATGGTGACAATTAAAACCTTCCCCAACCAGAAACCGTGGATTGATGGCAGCATTCGCGCAAAACTGAAAGCTCCGAACCACTGCTTTCAATCATGGCAAGGCGACCGGAAACATGACCGAATACAAACAGTGCAGCTATTCCCTCCACAAGGCAATCAAACAAGCTAAGCGTCAGTATAGAGACAAAGTAGAGTCACAAATCAACGGCTCAGACATGAGACGTATGTGGTAGGGTCTACAGTCAATCACAGATTACAAAAAGAAAACCAGCCCCGTCGCGGACACCGCTGACTTTCTCCCAGACAAATTAAACAACTTCTGCGCTCGCTTTGAGGACAATACAGTGCCACTGACACGGCCCGCAACCAAAACCTCCTTCACCGCGGCCAACGTGAGTAAAACATTTAAACGTGTTAACCCTCGCAAGGCTGCCGGCCCAGACGGCAACCCTAGCCGTGTCCTCAGAGCATGCGCAGACCAGCTGGCTGGTGTGTTTACTGACATATTCAATCAATCCCTATCCCAGTCTGCTGTTCCCACATGCTTCAAGAGGGCCACCATTGTTCCAGTTCCCAAGAAAGCTAAGGTAACTGAGCTAAACGACTATCGCCCCGTAGCACTCACTTCCGTCATCATGAAGTGCTTTGAGAGACTAGTCAAGGATCATATCACCTCCACCCTACATGACACCCTAGACCCACTCCAATTTGCTTACCGCCCCAATAGGTCCACAGACGACGCAATCGCAATCACACTGCACACTGCCCTAACACATCTGGACAAGAGGAATACCTATGTAAGAATGCTGTTCATCAATTACAGCTAGGCATTTAAAACCATAGTACCCTCCAAACTCGTCATTAAGCTCGAGACCCTGGGTCTCGACCCCGCCCTGTGCAGCTGGGTCCTGGACTTTCTGACGGGCCGCCCCCAGGTGGTAAGGGTAGGCAACAACATCTCCACCCCGCTGATCCTCAACACTGGGGCCCCACAAGGGTGCGTTCTCAGCCCTCTCCTGTACACCCTGTTCACCCATGACTGTGTGGCCATGCACACCTCCAACTCAATCATCAAGTTTGGTAGGCTTGATTACCAACAACGACGAGACGGCCTACAGGGAGGAGGTGATGGCCCTCGGAGTGTGGTGTCAGGAAAATAACCTCACGCTGAACGTCAACAAAACAAAGGAGATGATCGTGGATTTCAGGAAACAGCAGAGGGAGCAGCCCCCTATCCACATTGAAGGGACAGTAGTGGCGTACACATCACGGACAAACTGAAATGGTCCACCCACACAGACAGCGTGGTGAAAAAGTCGCAACAGCGCCTCTTCAACCTCAGGAGGCTGAAGAAATTTGGCTTGTCACCAAAAACACTCACAAACTTTTACAGATGCACAATTGAGAGCATCTTGTTGGGCTGTATCACCGCCTGGTACGGCAACTGCTCCGCCCACAACCGCAAGGCTCTCCAGAGGGTGGTGCTGTCTGCACAACGCATCACCGGAGGTAAACTACCTGCCCTCCAGGACACCTACACCACCCGGTGTCACAGGAAGGCCAAAAAGATCATCAAGGACAACAACCACCCGAGCCACTGCCTGTTCACCCCGCTATCTTCCAGAAGGCGAGGTCAGTACAGGTGCATCAAAGCTGGGACCAAGAGATTGAAAAACAGCTTCTATCTCAAGGCCAACAGACTGTTAAACAGCCATCACTAACATTGAGTGGCTGCTGCCAACATACTGAATCAATCTCTAGCCACTTTAATAATAAAACATTTGATGTAATAAATGTATCACTAGTCACTTTAAACAATGCCACTTTATATAATGTTTACATATCCTACATTACTCATCTCATAGGTATATACTGTACTCGATACCATCTACTGCATCTTGCCTAGGCCGCACGGCCATCACTCATCCATATAATTTATATGTACATATTCTTATTCATTCCTTTACACTTGTGTGTATAAGGTAGTTGTTGTGAAATTGTTAGATTACTTGTTAGATATCACTGCACGGTCGGAACTAGAAGCACAAGCATTTCGCAACACTCGCATTAACATCTGCTAACCATGTGTATGTGACCAATACAATTTGATTTGATTTGATTTGTCTGTGATGCAGTTTGTACATGTATTTACATTACAATGGTTTCATGCACTTTTACAGTTAGCATGACCTTGAAGAGTAATTTGATTAACAGCATGTAGTAAATCTTTACAGTGATGTACTGCACTTCATATCAAAGTCTACTTAGCTCTGATCCACTCCATTCTATGATAATCTAGTACAGACCAGCAGCAAGAAAAATGCATTGTGAGTCTGTATTGAGGTGAAATTGTATCGATGAGTGTTATGCCTAGTTAGATCTGACTCAGGTCTGTTTATGGCTTACCATTCCTGTCTGTAATAGCGTGTCAGCTCTGATGTATCACACTTTGTGGGACAGAGCAGGAAATGAACTCGCAAATGTTGATCTTGGCCTCTGAGAGATTGGGTATACTCAGACTCAGAGTGGCTTTGGTGATTGAAGAGGGGCCCGTAGACACTGGGGGAATTTAGGAGGAGTTGAAAGAGTTTGTCTGAGAGAACGATTGAGCTTTACTGGGTTAAGAGTCGTTTAGTCATCCCCGTCACAACAGCCACGTAATATTACTGTTTACCACTACCAATAAATATTGGCCCATGCCGATTTGTTTTATCGCCCAATGAAAACTAATTAGACCGTACAGGTGTTGTTTCATGGAGGTCATTAACTTCTAGGCTTTTGGCATTGGCACGTGCCATGGCTAATGCGAGTTGAGTGGGGAAAATAGGTGGTTAAAATTCAATGTAATGAAGGCGTGTTGTTGTGTGCCTTGGGGATAGATGCTTCTAGTATAGGGATCATCAACTAGATTCAGCTGCTGGACAATTTGTTTTGTTGAGCAAATGGTCATGGGTTTGGAACATAATTACTAATAATTTTTAGAACACAAATTGACCGCAAGAAGCCCAAACAGATATAAAACCTTGCTTACATTTGTATACGATCACATATATCCCTCTATTATGCGTGGGAATACTTTTGGACAAATGTTCTAAATAAATATCACTTGGAGCTGATTTTCTGGTGTTTTTACAGTCTTTTATGTCCCCATTTTTTTAATATATATATATATATATATATATTTTTTTTTTTTACTTGGGGGGCCAAATAAAATCGCCTGCTGGCCAAATTCGGCCACCAGTTGGGGAACCCTAGTCTGGAAGTGGATGAAGAATGGAGGAAGTTTTCGTGCTGTATTGAATCTCCATTACATTTTGGTGTTTCGGAGGCAGACTGGAATTTAGGTGTTTGGGGATCAAATTTCTTCTGGGAAATACTAGCATCAAAGTAACATATACTATGTAATATCCTCTTTAGGGGACCCGTGTTACACATACACATGTGTACTTGTGGACAATCTACTTACCTCTCAGTGCCAGTAGGGGGAGTTTCCCAACACTCTTTCCCTTATCCAGCACCCTCCCCCAATTGTATTTGATAGGGTCTGAGCCGTCACTGGATTTGCAGCTCAGTTTAACGTCACTGCCCTCTAACAGCCTGCCGTCCATCCAGCATCGTGGCTTAGAGGGCTTCACTGTAGAAACAACAGAACAGTAGTTACATAACACTACAAATAACACTATTATACAAAAAAGAAAACAGGATGGTACCTAATACAGATAATGATTAATTCATATAATATGCTGTTTAGCCCAGAGAATGACATACTGTAGCAGCATGTGTAAATGTGAATTAATACTAAAAGATTCTTGAGTGTAACAATAGCTTGTTTGTTTCTTATGGAAGTCAATGCTGGGATTAAGAGTAGTATTAAAGGCCCAGGCCAAGATCAATAAGTGACTGTGAGTTGGTTTTGAAAGCCTGCAAACAGAGACAGGTCAGGAGAGAGTGCTGTGCTCCTGAGTTCCTGTGGCCTGGAGGTCACTAGATGGCCAGCCCTGCTCTAAGCTCTATGGCTGCTTCACAGCAGCAGCTGCAGCTCCCTCCAACCCTCAACTCATCCTTCTATCCCTCAACCCATTCCTCCATCTCTTCCTCCTTCCATCCGTCCATCCTTTCCCTCCATCCCTTCCCTTCTACTCTAACCGGCCTGGTGAACATGCTGCTCACACACTCGGTAAGGGATGTAATAAGGGGGCTGAGGAGAGTGCCGGGGATTCTGCAGTTCATCTCACAGCTCTGTCAGGGCCAGTTAGGCTGCTCTCTCTGCAACAGGAGCATCCAGAGCGAGGACACACACACTGACACAGAGGCCCAGGCCCAGACCCAGCCAGCAGCCAGCTCCTCTGCCAACCCATTATCTTAACATTGGGACTGCGAAAGAAAAATGCAAATGTTCGTCTCTCAAAATCGAAAGTGTCACTGCAAAGCTGATGGCAATTTGTAAAAATCTAAGCGTTAACTCAATGAAATGTCTTTATGGAGGAGAGAGAGAAAAGAGAGAAAGGATTAAGAGACTGTTCCATTAAAGAACCAATAACCGCCGGTTGAACTAATCTCCCATGATGTTTTAATAAATTGCATAGTTTCTGACATTGAGAATGATCTCACTTCCCCCATTGGACTACTAGACGGCTTTGTGGTATTGCTGCTCTCCATTTGCCTGTCTGTCCTTCAAAGCTGTTTGTCTATTCAATGATATGCAGAGACACATTTACCACAGAGACAGTTAAAACTAAACCATTTAAAACAGATCCGCCAAGCCTCTGTGTATTGGGGCAATGAAGAAACTAAACAGAACAGAGAATAAAACAACAATGGCGTCTTTGCCTCTGCTAAAGCAGCCCAGCTGGCTTTGCCATCATACTTATGAGAGCTGAATTACGGCTCAGAACTCTGTCTGGTGTTTAATAATTAAAATCAGATATAACACATATTAAATCATCATAAAGAGCTTGTCTGCCGTATAATGACAGAAAACTTATTTTCTTATCATGGTAGCAATGTTTAAAGGGGAAGTTCACACATTTTCACTCTTTCTGTGCTTTTAGCTGACCCCCGCCCAAACAGTTTTAAAAAATGTGTATTTTTTTACTGAGACAATAGTTTTTCACAGTCATCACTTGCAATAGACTACAATGCATTATGAAAATGTGTTTAAAACATGTTCTAAAATGCTCGAAAACACTCCAAACCACCTCATATTACATCAGAATCTCATTCTGGATAATGTCTCTGCACTCAATTTGGGATTGTCTTTCCACCATGCAATAAATCCATGAATGATGCTGTTCACAACAACAACACAAATATGCAAATATGGATTTATGGGACAGTGGAAAACGTTTTCTAAAATTGAGTACAGAGGTGTTATCCAGAATGAGATTCTAATGTAATATTAGGGGGTTTGGAGCATTTTATAACATGCTTAAACACATTTTCATAATGCATTGTAGTCTAAGGCAAGTAATGAGTCAGCAAAATGTGACAATCAATTTTCTCTGTAATGAAACAAAATATGACAAATGGTTTGGGGTATCAACTACAAGCACAGAAAATGTGAAAATAAGGCCTCCTGTAAAAATGGGTGAAGTTCCGCTTTAACAACTAAATTCTGCATCGTCTGTTTCAAGCTGACGAGGTCAATCCCCAATGTCAGCCATTTCTTGCCTTTACCTCTCACTGTCAACTGCGTTTATTTTCAGCAAACTTAACATGTGTAAATATTTGTATGAACATAACAAGATTCAACAACATACATAAACTGAACAAGTTCCACAGACATGTGACTAACATAAATTGAATAATGTGTCCCTGAACAAAGGGGGGGGGGGGGTCAAAATCAGAAGTAACAGTCAGTATCTGGTGTGGCCACCAGCTGCATTAAGTACTGCAGTGCATCTCCTCCTCATGGACTGCACCATATTTGCCAGTTCTTGCTTTGAGATGTTACCCCACTCTTCCACCAAGGCACCTGCAAGTTCCCGGACATTTCTGCGGGGAATGGCCCTAGCCCTCACCCTTCGATCCAACAGGTCCCAGACGTGCTTAATGGGATTGAGATCCGGGCTCTTAGCTGGCCATGGCAGAACACTGACATACCTGTCTTGCAGGAAATCACGCACAGAACGAGCAGTATGGCTGATGGCATTGTCATGCTGGAGAGTCATGTCAGGATGAGCCTTCAGGAAGGGTACCACATGAGGGAGGAGGATGTCTTCCCTGTAACGCACAGTGTTGAGATTGACTGCAATGACAACAAGCTCAGTCCGATGATGCTGTGACACACCTCCCCAGACCATGACGGACCCTCCACCTCCAAATCGATCCCGCTCCAGAGTACAGGCTTCGGTGTAACGCTCATTCCTTCGACGATAAACGAGAACTCGACCATCACCCCTGGTGAGACAAAACTGCAACTTGTCAGTGAAGAGCACTTTTTGCCAGTCCTGTCTGGTCCAGCGACGGTGGGTTTGTGCCCATAGGCGACGTTGTTGCCGTTGATGTCTGGTGGCGACCTGCCTTACAACAGGCCTACAAGCCCTCAGTCCAGCCTCTCTCAGCCTATTGCGGACAGTCTGAGCACTGATGGAGGGATGGTGCGTTCCTGATGTAACTCGGGCAGTTGTTGCAGAGGGGTCAAATACTTATTTCCCTCATTAAAATGCTAATCAATTTATAACATTTTCGACATGCGTTTTTTTGGATTTTTGTTGTTGTTATTCTGTCTCTCACTGTTCAAATAAACCTAACATTTAAATTATAGACTGATTATTTCTTTGTCAGTAGGCAAACGTACAAAATCAGCAGGTAATCAAATACTTTTTTCCCTCACTGTATATGATATGTTACGTCTACTGTATATGCCTCAACAACCACACATCTCAGAGACCCTCGCAACAGAGAAACAAGGCCAAACAAAAAATCTAAATCGAATCACTCCATCTAAATCAAATTGAATCATTGGATCAGTTAGCATGAGAGAGGAAATGTGCCTGCTAATTCCCTATTGATTAGCGTGTGTGAGAGACAGAGCTGGAGAGCAGACTCACCCAGCACTATGAGGTTAACCTGGCTCCAGTGGTACTTTCCCCCTGTCTTGACCTTGCAGTAGTACTCTCCAGAGTCCGTCAGCTGTAGGTCACTGAGGAGCAGGGAGGCGTCTCCCTTTAGGTAGTCCCCTGCGAAAGACAGACGACTGGCCTCGCTGGTCACCTCACTGGTGTACACCTGGCCCCCGAAAAACGTGATGATCTGGGTTGGGGAGAGAGACAATAAGACACACTGAGAGAGCTGTATGCAGAGACATATGTAAAGACATCATATCTGTATCTGGATTTACACATGCATTGGACACTGCTTGCTCATAAAGACACATACAGTACAGACATGTACCCTCTCTTTGTCTTTTTTCTCTCTCCCTTGTAAACACACACACACTACAACAACACCATCAAACACAGCTGTCACAGCAGCCTATTACTCAGGGCAACTGAGAGCCTGCAGATAGTGACTGCTAAATGCTGGTGCCACAGCACATCAGTGCCACAGGAGCTGGGTTTACCTGCTGTGCTTGCAGGTGACAACTGGCCATTTACAGTACACACACACACAAACACACACACAAACACGCACACACACACACACAGTCTTGTACAACTAACCTTGTGGGGACTCAAAATTCTGTCCTTTTCAAAATTATTTCCCCTAACCCTAACTCTAACCCTTACCCTAACCCTAACCCCAAAACCTAACCCTAACCCTAAATCTAACCCTGAATTTAAACCTAATTCTAACCCTAACACTAATTCTAACCTTAACCCTAAACCCCTGCGAAATAGCGTTTGACCTTTCGGGGATCAAGGTTGGGTAGCTTACTTTCTAAATGTAATTCGCTACAGTTACTAGATACCTGTCCAAAATTGTAATCAGTAATGTAACTTTTTGATTACCCAAACTCAGTAACATTATCTGATTACATTCTGTTACATTTAGATTACTTTCCCCTTAAGAGGCATTAGAAAAAGACAAAAATATATGTTACCAATTCAACGACATCTATTGCAGGATAAATCAATGTTAAAGTTTACATAGCTGGCCCTATAAGATGTTACATTTTACTTTATGGGTTGGTTATGTTGGTTTCTTCTAACCCATCCCTTTCTACTACATTAAATTATATCTTTACATTAATAGACAGTACCAGTCAAAAGTTTGGACACACCTACTCATTCAAGGGGTTTTCCTTATTTTTACTATTTTCTACACTGTAGAATAATAGTGAAGACATCAAAACTATAACACAACACATATGGAATCATGTGGTAACCAAAAAAGTGTTAAACAAATCAAAATATATTTTAGATTTGAGATTCTTCAAAGTAACCACCCTTTGCCTTGATGACAGCTTTGCACACTCTTGGCATTCCTTCAACGAGCTTCACCTGAAATTCTTTTCCAAGGAGTTCCCACATATGCTGAGCACCCGTTGGCTGCTTTTCTTTCACTCTGAGGTCCAACTCATCCCAAACCATCTCAATTGGGTTGAGGTCGGGTGATTGTGGAGGCCAGATCATCTGATGCAGCAATCCATCATGCTCCTTCTTGGTCAAATAGCCCTTACACAGCCTGGAGGTGTGTTTTGGGTCATTGTCCTGTTGAAAAACAAATGATAGTCCAACTAAGCGCAAACCAGATGGGATGGCATATCACTGCAGAATGTTGTGGTAGCCATACTGGTTTAGTGTGCCTTGAATTCCAAATAAATCACCGACAGTGTCACCAGCAAAGCACCCCCACACCATCACACCTCCTCCTCCGTGCTTCACGGTGGGAACCACACTCCAGCCACATGAGGTCTAGAATTGTCCATTGCTTGTGTTTCTTGGCCCAAGCAAGTCTCTTCTTCTTATTGGTGTCCTTTAGTAGTGGTTTCTTTGCAGCAATTCGACCATGAAGGCCTGATTCACGCAGTCTCTTCTGAACAGTTGATGTTGAGATGTGTCTGTTACTTGAACTCCGTGAAGCATTTATTTGGGCTGCAATTTCTGATGCTGGTAAGTCTAATGAATGTATTCTCTGCAGCAGAGGTAACTCTGGGTCTTCCTTTCCTGTGGTGGTCCTCATGAGAGTCAGTTTCATCATAGCTCTTGATGGTTTATGCGACAGCACTTGAAGAAACTTTTAAAGTTCTTGACATTTTCAGGATTGACTGACCTTCATGTCTTAAAGTAATGATGGACTGTCATTTCTCTTTGCTTATTTGAGCTGTTCTCGCCATAATATAGACTTGGTCTTTTACCAAATAGGGATATCTTCTGTATACCACCCCTACCTTGTCAAAACACAACTGATTGGCTCAAAATAATTAAGAAGGAAAAAAATTCCACAAATTAACTTTTAACAAGGCACACCTGTTAATTAAAATGCATTCCAGGTGACTACCTCATGAAGCTGGCTGAGAGAATTTCCTAGAGTGTGCAAAGCTGCCATCAAGGCAAAAGGTGGCTACTTTGAAGAATCTCAAATCTCAAATATATTTTTATTTGTTTAACACTTTTTTTGGTTACTACATGATTCCATATGTGTTATGTCATAGTTTTGATGTCTTCACTATTATTCTATGATGTAGAATATAGTAAAAATAAAGAAAAACCCTTAAATAAGTAGGTGTGTCCAAACTTTTGACTGGTACTGTATATAATTTATAAGTCGAAAAATGGATGTAGCAACTACAGATTGCCCCTTTAAGTCTATCAAAAGTGTGCAAGTTTGAGCATATAGATTTAGGCCTATAGATTTTTTTTATCAGCATGAATTATATTGAGCAATTAAAGCCCTATTTTTATTCAATAGGCTGGGATCTGCACCATGCAGCTGTTGCAAGAGCGCATTTTTCACTGGCTGTCCACTGGTTTCAAAAACAATGATTGATAGGCAGCTTAAACTTCTTGAATTCAACCATTCAACCATACTGTAACAGCTCAAATACACATTTAGATTTGTGAACAGCCATCCATAACAACCACAATCCGTAAAATGCAAATAGCTAAATGAGAGAGCAGCAGTGTGATTTACATCAATGCGCTATGTAGATATCAATAATAAGTGATATCCGTATCGGCGTAGACTACACCACTGCTGTCATCCTTACCTCCAAGTGTTTATTCAAGTTGGATAATCTTTGGATGCCGACAGCAGTCGCACCATTGGACGACATAGCTTTGCTGTAGCCTACAAAAGCCTATCCCTGCTCTTTTCCCACAATCCATCAAACACATTTGGTGTGTCATCATCGTGGTCTCTGACGTGTGGTCAGACTCGCTCAGGTGAACAAACTTAAACTTGCGCCTTTTTTCAATGCTGATTTGAATGTCATTGAGAAACCGATGAAGTGTCAAAGATTTTTTTCACAAATTTATGAATTTAAAAGTAATCCTCGAAGTAATCATCTAGTTTATCAAAAGTATCTGTAATCTGATTACTATACTGCTCAAAAAATAAAGGGAACACTTAAACAACACATCCTAGATCTGAATGAAAGAAATAATCTTATTAAATAATTTTTTCTTTACATAGTTGAATGTGCTGACAACAAAATCACACAAAAATAATCAATGGAAATCCAATTTATCAACCCATGGAGGTCTGGATTTGGAGTCACACTCAAAATTAAAGTGGAAAGCCACACTACAGGCTGATCCAACTTTGATGTAATGTCCTTAAAACAAGTCAAAATGAGGCTCAGTAGTGTGTGTGGCTCCACGTGCCTGTATGACCTCCCTACATCGCCTGGGCATGCTCCTGATGAGGTGGCGGATGGTCTCCTGAGGGATCTCCTCCCAGACCTGGACTAAAGCATCCGCCAACTCCTGGACAGTCTGTGGTGCAACGTGGCGTTGGTGGATGGAGCGAGACATGATGTCCCAGATGTGCTCAATTGGATTCAGGTCTGGGGAACGGGCGGGCCAGTCCATAGCATCAATGCCTTTCTCTTGCAGGAACTGCTGACACACTCCAGCCACATGAGGTCTAGAATTGTCTTGCATTAGGAGGAACCCAGGGCCAACCACACCAGCATATGGTCTCACAAGGGGTCTGAGGATCTCATCTCGTTACCTAATGGCAGTCAGGCTACCTCTGGCGAGCACATGGAGGGCTGTGCGGCCCCCCAAAGAAATGCCACCCCACACCATGACTGACCCACCGCCAAACCGGTCATGCTGGAGGATGTTGCAGGCAGCAGAACGTTCTCCACGGCGTCTCCAGACTCTGTCACGTCTGTCACATGTGCTCAGTGTGAACCTGCTTTCATCTGTGAAGAGCACAGGGCGCCAGTGGCAAATTTGCCAATCTTGGTGTTCTCTGGCAAATGCCAAACGTCTTGCACGGTGTTGGGCTGTAAGCACAACCCCCACCTGTGGACGTCGGGCCTTCATACCACCCTCATGGAGTCTGTTTCTGACCGTTTGAGCAGACACATGCACATTTGTGGCCTGCTGGAGGTCATTTTGCAGGGCTCTGGCAGTGCTTCTCCTGCTCCTCCTTGCACAAAGGCAGAGGTAGCGGTCCTGCTGCTGGGTTGTTGCCCTTCTACGGCCTCCTCCACGTCTCCTGATGTACTGGCCTGTCTCCTGGTAGCGCCTCCATGCTCTGGACACTACGCTGACAGACACAGCAAACCTTCTTGCCACAGCTCGCATTGATGTGCCATCCTGGATGAGCTGCACTACCTGAGCCACTTGTGTGGGTTGTAGACTCCGTTTCATGCTACCACTAGAGTGAACGCACCGCCAGCATTCAAAAGTGACCAAAACATCAGCCAGGAAGCATAGGAACTGAGAAGTGGTCTGTGGTCCCCACCTGCAGAACCACTCCTTTATTGGGGGTGTCTTGCTAATTGCCTATAATTTCCACCTGTTTTCTATTCCATTTGCACAACAGCATGTGAAATGTATTGTCAATCAGTGTTGCTTCCTAAGTGGACAGTTTGATTTCACAGAAGTGTGATTGACTTGGAGTTTTATTGTGTTGTTTAAGTGTTCCCTTTATTTTTTTGAGCAGTGTATATTATTGCTGGTATTTTTGCTGTAATGTAACGGTTTACAGCTACTAGTTTTTTGTAATCCGTTACTCCCCAACCCTGGTGGGGACTAACAAAATGTCCCCAGTTGGTCAAATTTTTGTTTGTTTCCGTGTCTGTGGAAGGCCTCAGTATATGGGCCTATGGGTGGTTAACACCATTATCATTAGCATACGCATCCCCAGGTTAGCACAAGTGAACCCTGCCCTTGCTCAGGCTTTCTCTCCCCTCTGTGCTCCTGACACATGTAGCCTGTACGCTCGGCAACAGAGGCTAAATGTTGACAAGCTGCTCTTTTTCATTTCAACATGGCCTTTCAGCGGAAATAAAATAATTTGTTATTCATTCCGCCACAGGCACAGTCTCATTCCTAATCAAATGATCAGACATTTGATTTTAATTAATGGTGGCTTCAATGTTATCTCCCCGTTAAATAGTCAATGCAATGTGCCAGCCCCTTCAGAGGAATAAAAGTCTTAGACATTTGTTTTCCCTTTTCTTCCTTTCTCTCCCTCCTCCCTTCTCTCCCTACTCACTTCTCCCTTCTTTCTCCTCCCTTCTCTCCCTCCTCCCTTTTCTCCCTTCACTCCCTCCTTCCCTTCTCTCCCTCCTCCCTTCTCTCCCTCTTCCCTTCTCTCCCACCTCCCTTCTCTCCCTACTCCCTTCTTCCCTTCTCTCCCTTCTCTCTTCTTTCCCTACTCTCTTCTTCTCTTCTCTCCCACCTCCCTTCCCTCCTTACTCCCTTCTTCCCTTCTCTCCCTCATCCCTTCCCTCCCTACTCCCTTCTTCCCTTCTCTCCTGCCTCCCTTCTCTCCCTCCTCCCTTCTCTCTCTCCTCCTTTCTCTCCTGCCTCCCTTCTCTCCCTCCTCCCTTCTCTCCCTCTCCCCTTTGTCCTGTCTCCATTTTCTTGTGGAACCAAATCTCTCACTGCTAATCAACAGATCAGTGTGTTAACGAATGACTTCCAAAGAGAGAAGAAATCTCTTTGTTCTGACGAGGCCTGTTGAGATTCCATGGTCTTACTGTTATCAGATACTGCATTTCATTAAGAAAAAACAGGAACAAATCAAAACAGAAACTGATACTCTAACATCTTCTGAGAGCTACAACACAAGTAATTAGATTAGGGCTGTTTTTAGACTCGGGTAAATGATTCAAGGTAGGTGATAGGATGGATCCATTTTTATCCTATTAAGAGCTGGCAGTATTGATGTGGTCTAATTCAATTGTCAGGGACTGGAAGGTCTAGGTATTCTATTTTCACAGCTGGTAGGATGTATAGGCTTTATTTATTAACTGTGTCTCTGGTGGACTTTCAGTCACAGTAATTTGTTTACTACTGTATCTCTGTCGATATTGTAACACTTCAGGGAATCTGAAAAAGCCTATGAACAAAACCCTGAGCAGATAAAATAAATAGAGGAATGAGGAATTGGGAGAGAGTAAGAATAAACTGTAGGAAGTAGAAAAGGGTTGAGATGGGAAGGAAACAAATTGGAGGAACATTGTGTTGTATAAGTGTGCCTTTGAAAAAGCTATTCAAATTATATCATATTGGTTGCAACAAAGAGATGGGGGGTATAGAGAAAAGGAGAGAGAAGAAAGAGAGAAAGAAGGAAAGAGAGACAATGACAAAGAAAGACAGGAGAGAGACAGAGAGAGAGACAGAGAGAGAGAGAGAGAGAGAGAGAGAGAGAGAGAGAGGAGAGAGAGAGAGAGAGAGAGAGAGACAGAGAGAGAGAGAGAGAGAGAGAGAGAGCAGCTTCCTCACCACTCTCTGCTTGGAGTTGGGCTTCTGCAGTAGCCACTCGATGTCGAGCAACTGCGCATTGGACTGCCAGAACTGATGGTGGCATGGCAGGGTGGCGTTGTCTCCGACAACTCTCTTCATTTCTGTCTGGGCGCCAGCCGTCAGCAGGCTCAGCAGCACTGGAGAGAGAGAGAACAGAGACACTGTCAGACAACTAGAACCAGATACACCGCCAGACAGCAGCCACAGGCAGAATATAGCTGGAGTAAAAAACCTAGTGAGATAGAAAACAGAATCAGAATTACTAGGACATAATATGTAAAAGAAACAGAATCAAACAATAAAAACCATCCAAACCACAATGAGATAAAGACTATAACTAGTCAATATCTCCCAAGCCGCCCTAGCTGTCAGGTTCTTTGCTGTAGGACAGGGTATGGGTTACACTAGGCTCAGTCAGTAGCATACATGGGGCTTGTGACACGGCCCCTGGCCAGAAGCCAGACTGTTAGGGCCTATTACGCAGCGGGGGCCGCTGGGCTAATTTATTGGAGGATGCTGGACAGCCCCACTGGCTTGAAGGGAATTAGGGAGAGGCGTCGGGGGGATTTGCAGAGGGATGAAGGTTAGGGGGGCCGTAAGGGGGCCAAGGGGACATACGACTCCCTCCACCTGGTAGACCCGGCACAGGGAAAACAATGCACAGGCTCCACAGCCCCACTGGGCTTACTCTCTCAAACGCGAGAGATATTTTTGGTGCCTCAGCATTAACCTAACTAGCACATTTAATTTAGTCACTGCAGAGAGCGGGCTAAGAGCCTGGCTTCAAAGAGTTTTAAATAAAGTTATCCAAATGCTTGTTCGGATGCAGTATGTCCTGGTCATGTAAATATTATATTTTCTCCTTTTCTTTACTCAGTGGTATGTTGCTGATTAGGTGCTGAGTGTTTCAATAAATCACTAAATATACAGTGTCGGTATACAAACTTACACAAACACTGTATGGCCTGTTGCCTAGCCCTGAGTGTGTTATGTCTGGGCTTGAGTGATTCAACAGACAGCGACTCATTGAAAGAATGCTTTTGTGCCCTATCACCCTCGATGACGTTGTCAATGTTCCATGGATCACCTAATGTGGTCAATGCATCAGTCATAGGCACCTTTCTTCTTATTCAGTGGCCACCCTCTCAGGAACAGCACACGTAAGAGCTGTCAGAGCCAATGAGAATGGTCGCTAGTCTGCCCTATAAAACATGTGACTTGGTGTAAGTTTGTGTTAAAGATGGTGCCGTTGGAGATGGGTGACATCTTACGAGTCGTAAGCTAGCATTTCATGGTAAAGTCTTGTCCAGTTGTATTCGGCACATGTGACAAATCAAATTTGATTTGATTTGGTATGGGGAGGAAGGTATCATAACTGTAAACCGCTTATTCAGAATTGGTTGACTGACTCACAGTGATGACATCATTACTCTGTGAACTTAGTGTGCAGCTCTTTAAGTTTCCTTCACTTCACATTTCCCTGCTGCAATAACCCTGGGCTCCACGCCAATCACTCACATCCATCTGAGTCACCACTTAGACACAACCCCAGATGCCCTCACTGACTAGCACCCAGCAACACAGGAGAGGAAGCCATATTACAGTACAGCAGGGCCCTTAGTCCGCTGAATACGACCCTGTTGACAGGACACATTACTGAGGTCCTCCTACTGCTCTTGCTCTCCCCTGCTCTGCTCAAATCACTACTCAGCAGAAAAAAGGGCCACCTCTTCCCAGCCAAGGAGCTCCCAGCACCACTGAAGGTATCCCCGTTCATAACTTTTTAATGCAGCATTTGCAGAGCCATTCATCTTGTGGGCTCCCCGCAGATATTACTTTGGATGGAAGTCATGGAGGGAAGCCTAGGAGAGAAGGATCCAGCCAGCACAGAGGACACTGGGTATCCTCTCAGCATAGCTCCTAATCACTTTAAGGAGGAGGAGGAAGGAAAAGGTTGGCTGGAGTGTGTGTGTGTGCGAGAGAGTGTGAGTTTTGGGGCCCGGTGATGGTCCGTTGGGAGCCCTGTGCCCGCTGCTAGACAAGGCCTGTTTAAGCCGTGCTGTCTAATCAGTGCCTCCACACTCATCACCCCAGGGCTGAACTCCCTGCTCTGTGTGCTGGGCCTGATAACAGCTAGTAGGCTCACCTCTCCACCACCAGCCCGCCCACGCCTCCCTGCTCCCTCTCTTTGACAGAGGACTCACAGGCAGGGGAGAGTATTGCATTTGAGCGATACAAGTAGGGCTAGTTATCAAAGGGGGTATATGGAAGTTTGTGTGTTGTATGTGCAATTAACTGTGCTGTATATCGCTCACTCCTTTTGCCAACTCTCAACAACCTTCCAACAAGCACAATGAGCCAATAAAGACTGTTTGGGTTTGGAAGTAGGCTTCACTTCATCATCTGTCAATAGATTTACCACATATGAAATTATCTAACTTTCAGCCAATAACATGACAAACATTTCAATGTCTTTATAGTGACATTACAGTCAGCTTTTACATCCACAGTTTATGGTCTTGGAGAGGGGATTTTGTGCTGTGGAATGGATAACATAGTGGTCCAAAATAAGCCTGCCTTGAAATCTATTTGCACTCAAATTTGGATTGGCCTCATTCACAGTGTGCACAGCTGTGGCAGTGTGGACCGATGGGAACCAGCATTTGTGAGATGACCAGTATGCAGCATACCAGGGTGTCACAGCAGACTATGGTGACTCTGTATAGGAACATCAGGTAGTCTGTAGTTTTATGATATTGGCTTTCAATGGTTTAATATAGTGGGATATTTCAGCATACTTAATTTAGTTAATTAATTCAACCATTTAAAAAAACAAGCACACATAAAACTTGAAGAAGTCATACATGCACATCAGTAAAATCATCGAGGATAACACAATAAAGTTAGGAACTTATTTCCACTGTGGTCCTCTTGAGGCAAGAGACAGAGTATGGCAGCGAGATAATAAAGCATAAAAACAAAGAAGAACAACATCTATCTCATCATTGCAGTTACATCGCAGGGTACATTCATATGGGCACAGAAGACATCAAACAGTTTTTTTACTTTATTTTTAAGGCATTCCACCCTGAGGCTCCAGTATACTAGACAGTACCTTTCCCAGCATTACTCCTGAACTTGTATAAGCACAAATTAGCAACACCTGATCTGGTGCTGTGGTTTTGTACATCCCTAACATGGGGAAATTAATCAGTCAGATATCTGGGTGCAGAACCATAAATACACCTGGAAACCAGACTCAGTCTAATCTGGGACACCCTCAACAGGCAGCCAGTTGAGTTCCTGAAAGCAGCTCCTGCCTATGTGAGTATGTGGACTCACCTTCAATACTACCCTGATCAGCTCATTCTGGGCAATCTGGAGCTTCCCCTTCAGAAGATTAGACAAGACCCCAAACCAGGAAGTATTTGCGTAGTCAAAATGGAATTTAATTAGGTCAGTGGCTAGCACTCTCATGGAGTCCTTATCAAGCTGCTTGGACTTTCTAGCCAAAAACTTGGTCCCGGAATTAACCTTCCCTAGCACTTTATTGGACATGCTCCCCGCAGGAGGAAGGAGTACCATTCCACAAAGATTTCTCTCATCAATCTCTTTCCTGATGAAGTCAGTCAAGTAAAGTATCAGTGGAGTATGTTTTTCTAAATCCCGACTGAAAATCATACATTAGACTTAGTTTGACATATTCATACATTTGTTCATGTACAACTCTCTCCGGGATCTTTGATGTTGTAATGAGGATAGATATTGGCCTACAATTCCCAGTGTCAGACTTTATCCCCTTCTTATACAGAGGTATAACTTTAGCTTTTTTCATGTCCTTGGTAAAGATGCCTTGTTCAAGAGAGAGATTAATGATATGCGTAATGCAAGGGGCAATTTGCTGAGCAGAATCTCTAAGAAACCTTGCTGGAATATTATCCAGGCCTGTGGCTTTGGCGCATTTATACTCTGCTAGCATAATTGCTACTTTGACAGTTGCTACCTTTGCAAAATAACTTGTCATAATACTGTTTGACTTGGTTGTTTCCATACAACCTAGAACTGGTGGGCAGTTTGCTAACCAGCTTTCTGGCAACAGAAGCAAAACAATTGTTGAATTACTATGCACACTTGTGACATAGTAAATAGTCTAAGACATTACCTACAGTCAGGCATGACAAAACTCGAAACATGTTCCATCACGAGCAGACCTTGGTTCAAATACTATTTCAAATATCTCAAATACTTTCACATACATTCAAAGTAACTATTCAAATATATTTAAAAAGACAAGTCACACTGGGCACACACTGGTTGAATCAACGTTATTTCCACATAATTTCAATGAAATTACATTGAACCAATGTGGATTAGATGTTGAATTGATACCTTTGCCCAGTGGGGTGGTTGAATATTTTAATATATTTGAAAATCCACTTGGGAAGTATCTTACGGTATTTTCAAATACTTATTTCAAATACTATTTTCAAATTCCTGGGTTAATTGCATGGGAGTATATTTGAGTCAATGTACTTGGAATACAATACTATTTGGTTTTTACAAATAACCATTCAAGTACTCAAATACAAGTACTTGTTTTGGGCTGTGTATTTGAAAATAGTCAAATACACAAAAAAGTATTTTAAATACCAGATACTCTAATACACATGTATTTGAACCCATGTCTGATCACGAGGCCTCTATTCATTCACGTCTTCTTGACATTCCATAGGGCCCTGGGAAATGCCATGTTAAGGAGGCCATCTAAACTGAGAGCTGTAAGTCAAAGGGGTATTACGCGATAAGGTAACTATGTTAATAACTTCTGACTCCGACTAGACACCCCCCCTCATTTCCTCTATTCTCTGGACTGTGATCAACGCGGCAGCACATTGTCATTTTTGATGGAGCTCGGTTTTTACCGAAGCAAAGAAAAGAGCTAAAGAAAGACAGAGAGAGACAGAGAGAGACAGAGAGACAGAGAAACAGAGAGACAGGGAGACAGAGAGAGTGAGAGACAGAGAGAGAAACAGAGAGACAGAGAGAGAAACAGAGAGAGAAATGTGAGAGAGAGAGAGATTGAGAGACAGAGAAACAGAGAGAGAAACAGAGAGAGAAATGAGAGAGAGTGAGAGACAGAGAAACAGAGAGAGAAACAGAGAGAAATGAGAGAGAGAGTGAGAGACAGAGAAACAGAGAGAGAAATGAGAGAGAGAGAGTGAGAGACAGAGAAACAGAGAGAGAAACAGAGAGAGAGAGAGTGAGAGACAGAGAGAGAAACAGAGAGACAGAGAAACAGAGAGAGAAACAGAGAGAGAAATGAGAGAGAGAGTGAGAGACAGAGAGAGAAACAGAGAGACAGAGAAACAGAGAGAAACAGAGAGAGAAATGAGAGAGAGAGAGTGAGAGAGACAGAGAGACAGAGAAACAGAGAGACAGGGAGACAGAGAGAGAAACAGAGAGACAGAGAAACAGAGAGAGAAACAGAGAGAGAAATGAGAGAGAGTGAGAGACAGAGAGAGAAACAGAGAGACAGAGAAACAGAGAGAGAAACAGAGAGAGAAATGAGAGAGAGAGAGTGAGAGACAGAGAAACAGAGAGAGAAACAGAGAGAGAGAGAGTGAGAGACAGAGAGAGAAACAGAGAGACAGAGAAACAGAGAGAGAAACAGAGAGAGAAATGAGAGAGAGAGTGAGAGACAGAGAGAGAAACAGAGAGACAGAGAAACAGAGAGAAACAGAGAGAGAAATGAGAGAGAGAGAGTGAGAGACAGAGAGAGACAGAGAGACAGAGAAACAGAGAGACAGGGAGACAGAGAGAGAAACAGAGAGACAGAGAAACAGAGAGAGAAACAGAGAGAGAAATGAGAGAGAGAGAGAGTGAGAGAGAGAGAGAAACAGAGAGACAGAGAAACAGAGAGAGAAACAGAGAGAGAAATGAGAGAGAGAGAGTGAGAGACAGAGAGAAACAGAGAGACAGAGAAACAGAGAGAGAGTGAGAGACAGAGAAACAGAGAGAAAAATGAGAGAGAGTGAGTGAGAGACAGAGAGAGAAATGTGAGAGAGAGAGTGAGAGACAGAGCGAATGAGGGAGAGCTGGGGCAACTGTAGTGGAGGATCCAATTTCTATAAAAATGCCCTAGGGGGAGTTGTGCTCCAGTAAATCCACCTCCCCACAGAACGGTACAATCTTATTATAGAGCAGCCAGTGGGACGCAGGCAAGCAGCGGCCCCAGATCTTTCACGTTTACCAAAGTCAAGCTCCACATCCCATCAGCACATTGGCTTGGTTCGGGCCTCAGCACCGCTAAAGCTCCTGACCTCTGGCTCTGAAGACTGAAGAGATCAGTGGAGGAAAAAGAACAGAGGGAAAAGAGAGGAAAAGGCCACAATGAGCTTTAATCTCACCTTAGCTATAGGAACAAGCAGTGGGGAAAAGTAGAGGATGCAGAACTAACTCCTTAGAGTCCTTTAGAGTATATGTATTTGTCTTTGTAATAAGACTGCATCTGTGTGTGAGAGTGAACAGTATCTGTGTGCTGCATGCTTTATGTGAACATATGCTGTCTCAGAAATGCGCTTCCATACTCCTCTATCTGCATAATGGAAAAACAAGGCTATCTCATGTTGACGGTAAATCAATGCCTCTGTGCAGACATGTGAATTAGAGTATAGCAGTCGTGGGGCATATGGAGTTTCAAATTGCATAGGACTTACCAGCTGCTCCACACAAGGTATGGGTCCAGACAGGGAGAGAAGTCTGCAGCATTCATCTCTCAGCACTGCCACTCTATACTAAACGTTTTAGCTTGCGCCACTGACAGGCTCCTCTGGCAGGAGGAGAGAACAGAGGGAGCGGACGGGGAGAACTACTCAGAGAACACTGGGCTGGGACATAGAGAAAAGCCTCCCAGGTTACCAGGTGCACTGTATTTGGCTTTTCTCTTTGTTCTGACCAATATGTATGAAATGCATCAGAAGTGACTGCTGACATACAGCAGGTTTTAGTTGAGCTGGAGAAACATTCAGATGATGGAAAACAGTGAAATATTCAGAGGTCACAGCCAGAGGTGCAGCTTGGTGTTTTAGAAAGATCAATGAAATGAACACTGCATCACAGTGGGTTTGTTGACCTCCTGTTGCTGTGGCTATACAAATGGTAAATACAGTATATTGGTGCTTTCTTCACAGGGAAACAGAGTTATCACAGAGATGGGCACAGAGGGAGGTAAAGCATATGCTCTCTCTTTTACTGCCATCTCTGAGGTTTCCAGCGAGACGGAAGGCATGAAACACTGAAATCCTCTCACATCTCTGATGGCTCCCCAGACAAGAGCCATGCTCTGAGACGGTAGTACGAACTGACAGGCTACAAAAACAACCCTCGTCAGAGCTCTCAAAGAGACTCCTTTATTTATACAGCCTCTTATACAGGCTCTTTTTAATTAGTTCTTCTGAAGGGGGTAAATCTTTTTAAACGCTCCCAGAGATCACGCCCAAACATTAAATCGCACGTGTCGCGGGCACTCCTTAACTCTTGGTCCAAGTCATGAATATTTTCCTCCTGTGGAATCAAAGAGGGCTGTGTTTTCTCTGACTGCAGGCTGCTTTTTGGAGGGATAAAGTACCCATAATCCTTCCCTGCATTGCGCTCGGTGACCAACACCCCTTCTGCTGACATGGAACTTTTCTCCATGCCACTTGCAGCACTATTAAAGATCAGGGCCACTTCAAGCTTGAAAGGAAACATTTTTAAAATGAGGGCCCTGTCGTGTCCGCACTCGTCTGCAATGATGGATTCCTAAGAGCCTGGCTAGAGCAGGCGAGTACAAAGAAGGAATGGAATCACTTTCAGGATAATCCGTTGGACCTGGAAGAGAGGAACAGGTAAAGGGAGAGGGCCTACGGGAAATACGGAATGGGAGATGAAATTCCACTAAGGTCTGAAGAATGTAGGACACTGTGGTACGTTTTCACCTCAAGCTTGCTTGTTGCCTTCATTAGCATCTATTTCAGGGGCTCGTCATCTATGTCACATCAAGCGAAAAATGGACGCCATCCCACTGACAGAATCCCAAAATAGATGCTAAATTGGTTTCATGCCGAGGGCTTTTAATTCCCCAAAAGTTTTCGATAAACTCTCTCAGCAAAAAAAAGCTAATTACAACTTTTCCCAAAGGAACGCCAAGTCACTAAAACCTGCTTACATCTTCCAAACCCTACATCTGTTGGAATCACACTGTATGCACGGGTGTTATCCAAGATCCTATGGATGTTCCATCAGCCGCTTAGCCGTTAGCATTAGCTTAAACGACCAGGGCTCCAGAGTGTACCACATGTGGTACTCGAGACGTTCCAGTAAGCAGCCACCGCCGCCCCACTTCCTCCTTCCTCCCTTTATCTTTATGTGGCTCAGTAAAACCACAGCTCCAACATATGACAGAGTGGAAAGAGAGGCACAGCACTTAAAAGGGCCCAAACACAAAGACACCACTGAAAGTCATTGGTTGAGTTTTAATTCAAACCCAATTCATCATTTGGAATGGATGTTCTCCGTTTACATTTTAATTATGCCAATGCATTTTAAGAGACTCCAGGCTCCCTCGCAGGATAATCGCTGGAGTCTGTATGGTGTTCAACCATTTAAGGGGTTATTTTCAGGTTGAAATAACACCATGTAAAGGACCTCCCATTTCCATGAGGTATTCTAAATAAACAAGCCCCCCAAATATCAAATGGTCTGGCCTGCGCAAGATAACATGCGTCAGCTGCATTGTGGGGCTTGGAGAAAGACCCTCTGCGCTGCTGTGGCAATATATCCTCCGCACATCTGGCCGCACCAAAATAACCCAGCATGTGTGTGCATTCGCTTTGCTACACATGACCAGTGTCTACATACAGTATGTGCTTAGCTCTCAGGACAGAGAATGATAGAAAGAGAGAGAGGTGTAGACTTACTCCACAAAAAAATGTGACTAATGTGCTGTGTGTGTTTGCTTCACATGTGGTTGTGGTGTGGGCCTTATAAAGGCACATCCCCCCGGAACACACACACACAGAGAGATAGATAGATCAGCACACATAGAGACACACACTAAGACAGAGACACGCACACACACACGCCCCTGCACAAACTTTACTTGCCTCCAATGCCCCACCCCCACCGAGTACAGTGCAGAGTATCCATATTTCATGGACAGGGGACTGAAATCCCTTGACACGGTAAGACATTTCCAGGCAGGCTAGAATAGACCACTTTTTGCTGTTTCCATAGAAACATTAGAAAACTTTGCTGAAAATAATTTGCCCAGTGAGGTGGTTGTGTAAACAACCACCTCACTTGTGTGTGTAAACAGTAAGTGAGGATGGAAAACAATGGCAATAATTGAAAGACTCAGCAATTTGTGATATTCAAAGAAAACAATTCTATATCCTGTTGAGAAATCACATTTATTTTCATACAAACTATATGAATTTACCTCTATTAGGAAAACATTTATTTTTTATCAAGCACTTGGAAAGTTTCTCCAAGAATTCAGCAAAACGATTGTTTTCTGAGCCTGGCCTATGTTTCGTTTTGAGCGGCATTAAGATATTTTTCTTGGCAAACAGAAAGGTTGTTTTCCAGGATTGTGTAAACAGAAAGGAAATATTAATAGCAGAGGACTTATACTGTAACAGTTAGCTGGAGAAGAAACAAGAAACGATACCTAGAAAAAGAAAAACAGTCATACATTTGCCTCCATGGGGTTCAGGCTCGGCTTGACCCTGGCATCAAAACAGATGGTGCAGTCAACTTGGAAGCTGGCCTTATGAATTAAAGCACTGTTTAAGAATGCCTCGCCTGCTGCTGATAAACAGGAGCTGTCAAGTTGGGTATTGGTGTGATAGAAACTAAATTATGCTATGGACAGACAGATAGAGAAGCACTGAGACCAAACATAATTGCCACAGTACCCATATCAATAACCTTTTTGTATACTACTTCACCTGGCACAACAGGCACCTGTGTGCAAGTCTCTCCATTATCCAGGACACAAAATGGACAATGTTTATTTCCCTGTTATTTATGAATCTAATCTCCATTTGTGGCTGGCTGCTGGTGAACTCCACTCACATTGTCGGTGCTGCCTGGACTTGTGCATTGACCTCCGAAGATCAATACTTAATACGCTACGGTGCTGCCAAGTCCATTTAGCTGCAATCTGCAATTTTTTATGTCCATTAGGTGGAAAATAGAGCTGACTAGGTGGATGACCAAGAAGTGGAATGCATGGTGGTTGCCCAGTTGCTCTGTGGTGATGGAAGCTCTATATCAGCGTACTGTACGACCAATAAAAAACATCAAATGCTGTCTGCCTTAAGTATTGTGCCATAAACTTTTATTAAATGCAATTCAATACTTCGATGATGATGTTTTAAAGGAGTCTCTCTAACTCCTTTTACAAGTAAGACAATAAAACACATGAGTGTATACAAAAGATAGTGGTGGTACGTGAAAACAGGGCTGTTTGAAAACAACCTCAAAGCCTGGACTATATTTAGAGCTGTACTAAATTAAGGCTTTAGATGGTGTAAAACGGCCTGGGTTTGGACATGCTAACGCTAAAGCATGGCTTTAGATGGTGTAAAACGGCCTGGGTTTGGACATGCTAACGCTAAAGCATGGCTTTAGATTGTGTAAAACGGCCTGGGTTTGGACATGCTAACGCTAAAACATGGCTTTAGATGGTGTAAAACAGCCTGGGTTTGGACATGCTACATTTTGTGGCCTGAACATGCTGCTGGGCCTCTGGATACTTTCCTGGTCCCTCTCCTCTCAACACACATTTAATTCCATTAGTTTGTCCACTGCCACTGTTTGTCACTGTTGAAGCCCTTGAGTTCACCCAGGGTTGGATGGAGCGTATCTGAGCAAAGGCACTGAAGAGCTGGGCTGTTGTCCATGGAAGAATAGGATCTGAACAACAACAGAACAGAGTGAGTTTCATGTTGTACATTTAACAAGTTAATTGAAAACAGACGGGACACTAACTCCCTCCCCTTCATCCGAGTCTGCTAGCTTGCCAGCATCAGTAACATATTCGCGCTGTCTCCAGAATTATGGTATGCATCTGATTCATCATTTTACTTGATCGACTAAGCAGAACATAACAAATACAGGACACATGAAACCAGGAGTGGATACAGGATGCTGCTGTTGCTGCATGGGAGTGGAGTCACCCTATCCATCCTGTCTGATGACTGGGAAGGGCACGTCGAGGGACCCATCTCCATTTTTCTAATTTGATGACTAATAATCAGAATAATTTGAGAGTGCTCTTCTCGACCATTGATGGCCTGATAAATCCTACCATGGCAAACCTATACGAGCTTTCCTCCACGTGATGAGTTTGCTGCATGAGTTTGCTACACAACTTGATAAATTATTAGACTGTATTAGTGATTTAAATACTTGGATGGCTCACAACTTTATCCAGCTAAATCAAGACAAGATCGAGGTACTTATTGTTTTAGCCAAAGCACAGAGAAATAATCTGCCGGGATATTTTAATTCACGGGCAATAAAGATAAAAAACACCAAGTAAAAAACCTAGGTGCTATTTTAGATTTGGAACTCAATTTTGAATCGCACATGTAACCAAAATAGCTTTTTAACGCCTGAGGAACATTGCCAAGGTGCGGCCGTTTCTCTCTCAGGCAGATACAGAGAGACTCATTCAGGCTTTTATTACAAGCAGGCTTGAGTCACGCTTGACTACTGTAATGTTCTCCTGTCTGGTCTACCCAAGAAAGCCATTGGTCAACTGCAAAACATACAGAATGCTGCAGCACGGCGGTGGAGGCTGGTGGAGAAGCTATAGGAGGATGGGCTCATTGTAATGGCTGGAGTGGTATAAATGGAACAGAGTCAAACATGATTTCCATATCTTTGATGTGTATGATACCGTTCCATTTATTCCATTCCAATCATTACAATGAGCCCGTCCTCCTATAGCTCCTCCCACCAGCCACCACTGTATCACAGGTACTGACCAAGACAGAGAGCACACATTACACTAGTGTTAAGGTCTCTGCACTGGCTGCCTGTGAGTTTTATAATTTTTTTATTAATCCATGATTGTGCACCCCAATACGTCAGACATGCTTTTAAGTTATGTACCCAGTAGGTCCCTCAGGTCCTCTGGAACTTGCCTTTTAACTATCCCAAAGCCTAGGACCAAGAGGCATGGGGAAGCAGATTTTAGTTACTATGCCCCCAGCCTCTGGAATAGCCTGTCAGAGAACCTGAGGGGGGCCGAAACTGTGGACATATTTAAAAGAGATCTTAAAACACACCTTTTTAGCTTTGCTTTTCCTTAGGGTGCTTTTTAATCTTTCAGTTTTTATTGTTAATCTTGAGTTTTTTATCTTCTTATGTTGGTTGTGTAGTAAATATACCCGTTTTTATTTTCATTGTTTTTCATTGTTTTTTCCTGTGAAGCACATTGTGTTGCATTCCATGTCTGAAATGTGCTGTAGAAATAAAGCTTGATTTGATTTGATCTCCCCTGAGGTGAAGAGGTGCCATGGCAGCTTTCACGGCTTGTGAAATGTGTTGATTTGTGAGGTATCTGACAAAGACAAAGTGCTCCTGTGGCTGTGGTGGGCAAACAGGAGCCAGAGCTTCCAGGAAAGGTCTCATTTATGCTCAGAGGATCACTAATGGCCCAGGTTACCATCTGTGCTTCTGGCTACTCAGGTCCAATGGAGCAGACTGACAGTGAGTGCCTGCTAGACACACATACACACACTCTGTCTCATGAGTACACAGAGCACACAATCACTCACATATAAAGTACAGGCATCTCTTTACTTACTAAATGCTGGCATAAGAAAACAATGCAGCATTTCAGTAGGCCTAATATACAGTGAGGGAAAAAGTATTTGATCCCCTGCTGATTTTGTACGTTTGCCCACTGACAAAGAAATGATCAGTCTATAATTTTAATGGTAGGTTTATTTGAACAGTGAGAGACAGAATAACAACAACAAAAAATCCAGAAAAACGCATGTCAAAAATGTTATAAATTGATTTGCATTTTAATGAGGGAAATAAGTATTTGACCCCCTCTCAATCAGAAAGATTTCTGGCTCCCAGGTGTCTTTTACACAGGTAACGAGCTGAGATTAGGCACACACTCTTAAAGGGAGTGCTCCTAATCTCAGCTTGTTACCTGTATAAAAGACACCTGTCCACAGAAGCAATCAATCAATCAGATTCCAAACTCTCCACCATGGCCATGACCAAAGAGCTCTCCAAGGATGTCAGGGACAAGATTGTAGACCTACACAAGGCTGGAATGGGCTACAAGACCATCGCCAAGCAGCTTGGTGAGAAGGTGACTACAGTTGGTGCGATTATTCGCAAATGGAAGAAACACAAAAGAACTGTCAATCTCCCTCGGCCTGGGGCTCCATGCAAGATCTCACCTCGTGGAGTTGCAATGATCATGAGAACGGTGAGGAATCAGCCCAGAACTATACGGGAGGATCTTGTCAATGATCTCAAGGCAGCTGGGACCATAGTCACCAAGAAAACAATTGGTAACACACTACGCCGTGAAGGACTGAAATCCTGCAGCGCCCGCAAGGTCCCCCTGCTCAAGAAAGCACATATACATGCCCGTCTGAAGTTTGCCAATGAACATCTGAATGATTCAGAGGACAACTGGGTGAAAGTGTTGTGGTCAGATGAGACCAAAATGGAGCTCTTTGGCATCAACTCAACTCTCCGTGTTTGGAGGAGGAGGAATGCTGTCTATGACCTCAAGAACACCATCCCCTCCGTCAAACATGGAGGTGGAAACATTATGCTTTGGGGGTGTTTTTCTGCTAAGGGGACATGACAACTTCACCGCATCAAAGGAACAATGGACGGGGCCATGTACCGTCAAATCTTGGGTGAGAACCTCCTTCCCTCAGCCAGGGCATTGAAAATGGGTTGTGGATGGGTATTCCAGCATGACAATGACCCAAAACACACGGCCAAGGCAACAAAGGAGTGGCTCAAGAAGAAGCACATTAAGGTCCTGGAGTGGCCTAGCCAGTCTCCAAACCTTAATCCCATAGACGATCTGTGGAGGGAGCTGAAGGTTCGAGTTTCCAAATGTCAGCCTCGAAACCTTAATAATTTGGAGAAGATCTGCAAAGAGGAGTGAGACAAAATCCCTCCTGAGATGTGCGCAAACCTGGTGGCCAACTACAAGAAACGTCTGGCCTCTGTGATTGTCAACAAGGGTTTTGCCACCAAGTACTAAGTCATGTTTTGCAGAGGGGTCAAATACTTATTTCCCTCATTAAAATTCAAATCAATTTATAACATTTTTGAAATGCGTTTTTCTGGATTTTTTGTTGTTGTTATTCTGTCTCTCACTGTTCAAATAAACCTACCATTAAAATGATAGACTGATCATTTCTTTGTCAGTGGGCAAACGCACAAAATCAGCAGGGGATCAAATACTTTTTTCCCTCACTGTACATAGCAGCCTATCAATAGTAAACTATTTATAATCTTTACTGTACTTTGTCCACTTGTAATGTGCCATATACTAGATATCCATTAAAATAACGCATGTGACGCAACCAGGCATCTTACAGCACCAGTTAACAACATGCCTAAAAAGCCCTTTAGAGATGGAGCACCAGGAAAGGCCAAAAACCTTCTCCCATCACTGGGGGTCAGCAGCAAGCAGAGCAGAGGTCCCCATGCATCCATATGTGGCAGAAGCTTCACAGCTCTCACACACTCCCCCAATAAATAAGGCTGGCCTTTGGGCTGCTCAGCCCATTCAGTCTCAGTGCGGGTTGGCCCCTCCCAGCCCGTCAGGCAGATAAGGAATTCCCACGCGGCCACATCCGAGGGAGGAGAGGAGATTGAAACCAGATGAATGGGACTTTGGTGCAACAGGCTCGCCAGGCCCATATTTCACTCCCCAAAGCCTGATTAAACGAGATGCGGAGCTCGTTGGGCCAAGGCTGAGAGCTCAGTGCTCAGAGCAGGGCGTGGGCTCAATGCGACAACAGGGTAAAGGGCAGACCTGCAGTCTCTCTGATTTGTCGCCGTAGTCTCAGGAGTTCTTTCCAGACACATCAAGAATGCACTCCGAATTTCCTTCAGACAAAATAATTGATCGACCCTGATTCAGACTTTTCAGTTAAATGGGAGCATTGATGAATGTAATGAAATTAGATTCTGCCTAAAAGGGGTTACGTTGTGTAAAGTAAGCCATAGGGTGGAAAGTGACAACCGACAGTGCCAAAGAAAATGAGCGCAAACTGCAACATTATGGGAGAAAGCGAGGACTAGAAACATCCCTGTCTAATCCAGGAGTTTATATGGATCATGTATTTTTTTTCACCTTTATTTAACCAGGTAGGCAAGTTGAGAACAAGTTCTCATTTACAATTGCGACCTGGCCAAGATAAAGCAAAGCAGTTTGACACATACAACAACACAGAGTTACACATGGAGTAAAACAAACATACAGCCAATAATACAGTAGAAAAATAAGTCTATATACAATGTGAGCAAATGAGGTGAGATAAGGGAGGTAAAGGCAAAGGCCATGGTGGCGAAGTGCATACAATATAGCAAGTAAAACACTGGAATGGTAGATTTGCAGTGGAAGAAAGTGCAAAGTAGAAATTGAAATAATGGGGTGCAAAGGAGCAAAATAAATAAATAAATAAATACAGTAGGGGAAGAGGTAGTTGGTGCTTAAAGCTAGTGAGGGAGATAAGTGTTTCCAGTTTCAGAGATTTTTGTAGTTCGTTCCAGTCATTGGCAGCAGAGAACTGGAAGGAGAGGCGGCCGAATGAGGAATTGGCTTTGTGGGTGACCAGTGAGATATACCTGCCGGAGCGCGTGCTACAGGTGGGTGCTGCTATGGTGACCAGCGAGCTGAGATAAGGGGGGACTTTACCTAGCAAGGTCTTGTAGATGACCTGGAGCCAGTGGGTTTGGCGACGAGTATGAAGCGAGGGCCAGCCAACGAGAGCGTACAGGCATCCTCTACTGACGGGATGAGGTCAATATCCTTCCAGGATACCCGGGCCAGGTCGATTAGAAAGGCCTGCTCGCTGAAGTGATTCAGGGAGCGTTTGACAGTGATGTGACAGTGATGTGAAAAGAGTGAAAAAAAGAGTGAAAAAAGAGTGAAAAAACTGACACAGATCCACAATTGCTGGAGTTACTAATTATACCTTAGAGTTTATAATTGCATAGTTGAGTTATTAAAATGACTCATTAATACCCCTGTCTGCAACTACTGTCTGTGTAACATGGATGTAAGACCTGTAAGTTCAATTAAATGCAATCAATATACGTTAACTCAAGCCTTTCCCTCACATTTGAATGTTTTACAGCAATGTGGTATAAAGTTCATGTTCCAGTTGTCCAGGACATAAGATGTGCTCAACACAGAGAATTTGAGCAACTTGGATGGAGGGTGTTTGACTGTGGTTTAGTGGACTGGGGAAGAAAGAGAAAAAACAAACAAACTGCACAAGGCTTGTTTTTCCAGCTTGGAGGTGATTTTCTGTTGGCCAGCGAGCGGAGGACTCTGCTAAACATGCCACGTGTCCCTGTTTCTCTGTCTCACCCAGTTCATGTGTTCAGACTGTGTGTGTGTGTGTGTGTGTGTGTGTGTGTGTGTGTGTGTGTGTGTGTGTGTGTGTGTGTGTGTGTGTGTGTGTGTGTGTGTGTGTGTGTGTGTGTGAGTATGAGTGTGAGTGTGTGCGTGTTCAGGGCAGAGGGTGTGTGAGAGTGATTAAGGGTCTTCTTTCATTGGTTGTTCACAATGGCCCTCCTGAGCCAGGCAATGTAGCATACTATTTTCCAGACACTGCTCCAGGATCCATCCCTGTTCCCTCTGACATGTAGCTGGTTGGCCACACTCACAACCCAACGCCAAACACACTCCATATCCCCATGACATTTCAGCTATGTTTCTGCTGAAAGAATTGTGGCTGCTTCGCTGGCTGCTGCCCTGGACTAGGCTCGAGTAAAGAAATACCTAATTTAATTGATACGTAATGTTTAATCTGTGTTTGCTTGGCCAACAAGAGGTTAATCTCATTACCCTGGGCTAAATGGCATGCTTGGGCATCCTCTCTAACGAGACTAACATTTTACCGTTAGTTAATTAAGAGAGCCATTAAAAAGACACTGGACCTACTGGACATATATGTAATAAGTTCCGGAGACAGTTCAGCCGGTAGAGAGCAAACCACTTAGATGACAAAATACCCAGCACTGCAAACGCAAACACAAACAATAGCAGAACAATGGGGTAGACCTGGCACAGGACAGGCTAGTTCTGTGGTTGAACATGTGCTCCTAGTGATGCAGTGTGAGTTTAGTTAGTTGTGGTTTACCTGCTGTGAGTCCCCTATTAAACTTAGCCAGCCTTGACACAATACACATGCAGGCTAAGCTTATTATTCTCCTCCTCCTAATCAACTGGCTCCCTTCATGTGGCAGGGAGGGAGCTGCTGCTGCTATCCACTCCTCTCCTGTCCTCTGGGTCTTCCCCTGTCCCTATTGGCTTCCTCATCTATCTGTGTGAATCATCAGCCAGGCCTGAGCCTCCATGACTTGATCCCCTATGACATCACCACTGGAAAGCAACACAAAGGAACACAGCCTCCCTACCCACTCTCTCTCTCTCTCTCTCCTTCTCCCTCTCTCTCCTTCATCTCTCTCTAATTTCAAATGGGTATCAATTATGATTAATGTGCAAGAAGGTACAGTATCTGAGAATTTGTCAGAGGACTCTAGATATTAATTTAGCATTTGGCAAAAGCTTACATTTTTGCTTTCAGAGACTGAATTTAGAGTCTTTCTCCCTCTTCTCTTTCATCAAGCCTGGTCTTCCCCCTCTCCTCCCTCTCTTGGTATGTTATATAAATTCATACCTCCCATTCCTTCATTTAAATACAGCCACACAGCCCTAGATGAGTGCTTAAGTAGTGTGGCAGCTAAACTAGAATCAACACAGGACCCTTTTAGCCATGAAAAAGCGTACCCTGGAGGTCTGAATAAATGGATTTATTTTAGGCAACAGAATGTAGAACCTTATATAAGGCCAGACATGCTAAGTGTTTTGTCTCTTATGCATCAACCCTTAGGGTCATTTCTTCTTCTTAATTAAAAAGTGAGCAAGGAGCAGAGGAGGGATAGCTACTGTTGAGGCGGGTGGAGTGTGTTGTATTTCTTGTTGTATTTCTTCTCAAAGTTTTCGGTATGATCCTCACTCTGCCGTGGAGTCTGCGGTTCTGCTGATGCAGGGACTTTGTCTCAAGATTAATGAAAGACGTTTGGCTCTTTGGCGTTTGGATCCTACACAGAGGTTAAGAACAGCCTCACTATGCGCCACACTATACAGAACGTTCTGCTCACTCAGTGAAGCAATTCTTTCTCTCCTCCTCTCCCATTTTTACCCTCCTAACAAATAAATAAAAAGTGGATCTCAGATGTATTTGAAAATGACTACTTTTTCTCTGCCCCCAGCTGACAAATCAGATTTCAAGAAGGAAAATGAAAACCATTACCCCAAATAATACCGTTAACATGTTTTTGAAGGGCAGCAACCACGTTAGAATAGAATATTATCTGTTCTAAAAGGGACAAACGACTGCTGATCTGGGACTGTATGTCCTTCATGTTTCTGTGAGCTGACTTGAGTTCAAGGGGCAGGAGTTGATTTATATGCCATTTATATGCCGCCCTGCGCCATGCAGCATCCCACACATATCTAGACTCAAGTACTCCATAAAACATAAAAACAACATGGCATCCATTTTATATAATTCTGCATTTAACCATGTCCGTGCCAGATAAGCCCTATCCCACAGCAGAAGACTGTGGGCTTTGCTTTCTGGGTGTGATGAGTACATCATGGTGTCATGACTTCACAACACAGTGAACCGGTGAGAGCCTGATCCCATCATCATCTGGTTATATAAAACATCACAGAGAATAGGTACTAAAGCCTATAAAACAAAGATTTGGCATCTGTCATTGTCCAACGTACCTTTCAAAGACGATTATGTCAAACAGTGAACTGCAGCATCCTCCTATTCAGAACTAAAGTGAGTTCAGACAAAGTGAGGCTGTATAAAGAGACTTTGTCATGCTGTCTGTCTGACTGCCATCCACCCATCCCAGTCTAAGAGGCACTGTATCACTAGTGGTGGTACACTTCACTCTCAGGCTACTTCCTTTGTGTGGAACATGACCATCTCAAACCAGATTCACCATCCCTGTCTGGCTTCTTTGCTGTATTGGGGGTGATGCAGGTAGGGTAGGGTGGAGGGTTCTGGGGGGAAGAGGGTGAGGGAATGTTTTCAGGAGCCTGCAGTGAGACGTTCGTTCTTTCTTCAATTCATCCCAACCCACATCCTTCAACCCGTTTCTGCCTCCAAACCTTCTCCACCCACCCCTTTTGCCTTGATGTTGACAAGCCCACAGTGCACACACAGAACACACACTACAACACAAACTGCATGGCGACTGTTCGGTGGAGGGGAATAATGCACTTGCCATGCATGGATGGGCCAATGCCAGGGCAATAACAACATTCTCCCAGGCATCCAATAAACAAGAACTGATTCAATCAGCTTCGGTTCTGGCCCAGATGCCATGCAGTGGCCCGGTCCGTGTCTTCAGCTGGAGCAGCTAGCCAGCGTATCTGAGTAGAGGACAGCCGGGCGGCGATGGGGTAAGCAGGATCTGTTTCAGACCGGCCTGCTCTGCTCCAGGCTTATTTATCCCACCATGGTCAATCACACAGGCTCTGGACGCAATTTATATTCCCAATCGTCGGGCAGATTAGTCCAGTCTAATCTGGTCAACTCATAGAAAAAAACCTTCAACATCTTTCTCACTCTAATATTTCTATTAGCCTCACCTGCATTCCAGTGATGTGATGCGACACAAGTTGCTCTGCGTGAGAGACTCCTCTAATAGGGGGTGGAGGTGGGTCAGGCAGGTGCAGGACTTCTGTCTGAGATGTGTGCCTGGTTCTTAATGCAGACATACAGTAGTTGGGGAGGTTCAGGGTGGGACTGCATGCTGATTATGGGTCTGGTGTTGATGAGAGGGAGAAATGCCCTGTATGATTTAATGAGCAGTGGATATTTGCCTGGAGTAGGGTTTTAGGAGGGCGCACACACACGCGTACGCTCACACGCACACATACACAAATATATACACACACACACACGAGTACGGAGGCAACTGGAGCTGTAAGGCTACCCTTAGCGAAGTGCTACAGACTCCATAGCGCAACCTTCATGCCACAATGTCCTTCCTCCCCCAGATGTCCTTCATGACAAGCTAGGTCCCCTGTCACTCAAACACAAAGGGGACGGATATCTAGATGAATGTGGATGAGAGAGAGAGAGAGAGAGAGAGAGAGAGAGAGAGAGAGAGAGACTCGCCTGCTCGGTATATCAAACCATACTGAATAATAATCACTGCTGAGGTAAGCACAAGAGACCATCCCTCCCTTTCACTTTATGAAAAGCAGCTTAATTGCCAAAAGCATGGAATAAAAATGTCTAATGACATTTGAAGGGCTTCATATTGAGACCGGGTCCCCAGCAGCGGATTTGTATGCTGTAGAAGTGCTCCTGGCCAGTAGGTACAAGCGTGCCTGTGTGCTCGCCGGCTGATCAGCAGAGTAATGTCACTGGGTTTTTACCAGAAATTAATCTTAATGTCACTCCGTCTCCCACGCTTGAATGTCACTGCCTTTTAATTGGCCCAGTAAAATGGCAGTGTTGTTTGTGACTGGGAGCGACGGATGGGAAGGGACAAATGAGGTGACAGTGGTTTCAGAGACTTGTTCCATGATGGGGGAATCAGAGCCAAAACCTGACAGGTTTTGTCCACGAGCCATTTTGCAATTGGGCTGATTCTCTGGTGCATTGTTTCACTGCTTCCAAAGCAACATTAGGTTATACTGTGTGGATGAATAAACAAAAATAAATCAGAATATTCTACTCCAAAGTACATATCAGGGTTGGGTTTCAGAAAGTAAACTGAAATCCCAATTTTCCTCAATGCATTTCAATGATTTGAAACGATTGAATTGAAATGGAATTGACCCCAATGATATATCGTCATCAGGGATTGGAACTGGTTCAGGGAACAGAACCAAAAACTGGAAAATAACGTCATTTTTCAAGGAACAGAATCAGAACCACGAACGAAAGTGATCTATACTGTTCCGGATCAGAACCGTTATTTTAAAAGCATGGGAACCGGTTAAAAAGGTTCATTACGTTCCGGGCATTTTTTTCCAGTCCCACAAAAAATTATACAAAGTGCCTATGCAAAGCCTCTGTCACTCAGAAACGTATTCCAGTGTCTGCCTGCCTGCCATGGAAAATCTTTACCTATGCGTGTGTAGGCAACCCGCCCCTCTCCTTCCGAAGCATAGTCTAGTAGCCTAATGACGTTATAAGCGTGATTCAGAAATTAGGGAGTGAGATTTTTCTTTAGAGAAGAATGGATTAACCTTTTGATGCTAGTTAAGGACACTATAGTTATCACATTTGACATTGGATTTATTAAAATGTATATTTTAATTCTGGTGCCAGTATGCCCACACAAGCTTGTTAGCTAGCTAGCTGGTCCAATGCACATTCTGAAGTTCAAAGACATTCAAAGTTCCTTCATAGAAACCACTCTTCCGTAGGTATAGTTCCGTGGGCTTAATTCAGATAATGCAAACAACAAGTTGCCCAGCGCTTCAAGCCAAGCCTTGTCCTCCACCCTCTCTCGCTCTCTCCCCACCCACAACATTTCAGTCGCATCTTGCGTCCTACAGTCGTCTGTCCAATGCATGTAAATAGCTATCCGCTCCATAACAAGCTGTTCTATCTGAAATAATTTAATGTTAAGCTAATTGTAAACAAAATTACAATTTCAGAGGTTTAAAAAGGAATGGAAACGATATATTTCATCACTTGTTTTTTGTTAGAACTGGTTCAGAATTTTATTATGCTCGTCGGAATAGTGGAACGGAACAAAAAAATAATGGTTCTCTTCAGAACGAAATGATTGGAAAATAATTTTGGTTCCAACCGGGTTTTCTAATGATCAATTAGCCTTTTAAAATGATAAACTTGGATTAGCTAACACAACGTGCCATTGGAACACAGGAGTGATGGTTGCTGATAATGGGCCTCTGTACGCCTATGTAGATATTCCATAAAAAATCTGCCGTTTCCAGCTACAATAGTCATTTACAACATTGACAATGTCTACACTGTATTTCGGATGAATTTGATGTTATTTTAATGGGCAAAAAAATTTGTTTTTCTTTCAAAAATAAGGAAATTTCGAAGTGACCCCAAACTTTTGAACGGTAGTGTACATCAAGTATAGTACAACACTATTCCTTGCTATGATTAGGCATTATCTAGGGTATATGCTCTGCGTACATTCTGACACTTCACTGGCTACACTGTCCAACAGGAGGTTCCAGTTCAGCGTTCAATAAGACTCCAGTCTCCACTGTGGCTCCGGGGAGTCATAACAGGCTCATTTGAAATGAATGAAGAGAGCTATATCTACTGCTACATACAGTTACGTTATGCACATCACAACTGACATACTTTAATGGAGGGCGTTTAGAACTATTTTTAACTAGTCATGGGAATTATGGTCAAGCCTATTGATTTATGCACAAAGTAAAATATTATGAAAGCATTGGGAATTGACGTGTGACCAGCTTGAGGGTTTTGTCCATTAATGACTATGTAAATTAAGCTGTTAAACAAACCACACATAACATGAGGAAAATTAAATGGAAATGGTGGATTGTGGCTGGAGTTATATATGCATACTGTATGTAAATGAATGACAGCAGGGGCTATGCTTGTGTAATGATGTCACAGGGCTGATGAGTCATGTATCAGCATTATGGCAGCCAAACTGTGTTTCTGTCATGGAGACTGACCTTATGTACATGTTGAAGCCTACATCTGCCTGGTCTGTGTGTGCTAACTGAGTTAGCACACTCAGACCAGATTTCTAAAACAGTTCTTTATCCAAACCTCCTGCCTATCTACCAACCGTCTATGGCTGTGTAAACTGTTGTCTGTCTGCCAACCTCTTTCTTGCTGCCCCTGACATGGCGTAATTCATACCGTATGAATTGCTGGTTGTGATTCAGGGGTAAAAAACAACCACTAAAAGAGCCCTCATCCTACAGACTGGAGGCTTTTTCCATACTGTGCTCGCGGTATACATTTTAGCCCATGCCAAACCCACCGGGAAAATAATGCATGTTCCATCTGTCATATCCACTGCAGTGCACACCCCCCATCCCACCCCAATCCATCATTCCTGACGATGTCCGGGAGCTCGCTCTCCTTGCTATAGGAGTGTGTAGTGAGAGAGCAGCAGGCTCGGTGGGATAGGAGCAGTGCTGTGAGCCATGGTAGGTGAGACTGCAGGAGGCCTCTCCCACTGTGCCTTGGATAGGCCTTCACTCTGCAACCACACTCCATATGACCCCCAAATTTCTGCACCCACCCTTCTCTCCATCTTCTTGTTTGTTGCAGTAATCTCTACCGCGCCCCTGACTACTTCTTCCCTTCCTCTCCCTCTCTCCCCCTCCTACCTCTCTCTCCCCTGTCTCATTAGCTGACATGCACAGAGGTGTCCCTCAGAGAGGGCCAGATGAAAGCCACAGAGTACAGTGACCTTCACTTCACAGCAGGGCCACTATCAGTGACAATCCTTCAGATGCAGTGACACAGTGTGTATACACACACAAGCACACACACACACACACACAGGCAGAGAGGCAGGCATACACACACACACACACACACACACACACACACACACACACACACACACACACACACACACACACACACACACACACACACACACACACACACACACACACACACACAAACTAGTGCACACACAGACAGACACACAAACCATACATCAAATTCTCACGATACCAAAACACTCATCATCGCCAATCCTAGACACCACTCTGCCAGGGGTGACACCAAATCCTAACAGTTAGTATCTGGATGACGTATCAACAGAGAGGTGTATTTTCTGGGTGATTTAAATATTGACTGGCTTTCATCAAGATGCCCACTCAAGAAATATCTTTCAACTGTTACCAGTGCCTGCAACCTGGTTGAGGTTATCAGTCAACCTACCAGGATAGTTACAGTACAAACAGCACAGGAATGAAGTCATCAACATGTATTGATCACATCTCTACTAATGCTGCAGAAATATACTTTAAAGCCAGAATCCAAATCTATCGGATGCAGTGATCACAATATAGTTGCCATATCTAGGAAAACCAAAGTTCCAAAGGCTGGTGTCACGCCCTGACCTTAGAGAGTCTGTTTTATTCTCTATTTGGTTAGGTCAGGGTGTGACTTGGGTGGGCAAATCTATGTTTATATTTCTTTGTTGGCCTAGTATGGTTCCTAATCAGAGGCAGCTGTTTATCGTTGTCTCTGATTGGGGATCATACTTAGGCAGCCCTTTTTCCCACCTGAGATTGTGGGATCTTGTTTTTGCATTGTGCTGTCTAGCCCTGCAGAATGTTACGTTCGGTTTTGTATTTTGTTGTTTTGTTGGTGTTCATCTAATAAAGAAAGATGTATGCTTACCACGCTGCGTCTTGGTCTCCTCATTCGATGAGCGTAACAGCTGGGCCTAATATAGTGTATAAGAGGTCATACAATAAGTTTTGTAGTAATTCCTATGTTGTTGATGTAAAGAATATTTCTTGGTCTGTGGTGTGTAATGAGGAACAACCAAACGTCGCACTTGACACATTTATGAAATTGCTCATTTCAATTACTAATAAGCATGCACCCATTAAGAAAATTACTGTAAAACTGTTAAATCCCCTTGGATTGATGAGGAATTTAAAAATTCCTAAAACCAGATGGCTCATTCATCACAAAACCCACTGATATTGCCAATTACTTTAATGATTTTTTTCATTGGCAAGATTAGCAAACTTAAGCATGACATGCCAGCAATAAACGCTGACACTACACATCCACGTATAACTGATCAAATTATGAAAGACAATCATTGTAATTTAGAATTCCATAAAGTGAGTGTGGAAGAAGTGAAAAAGTATTGTTGTCTATCAACAGTGACAAGCCTCCGGGGTCTGACAACTTGGATGGAAAATTACTGAGGATAATAGCGGATGATATTGCCATATCCTATTTGCCATATCTTCAATCTAAGCCTACTAGAAAGTGTGTGCCATCAGGCCTGGAGGAAAGCAAAAGTAATTCCGCTACCCAAGAATGGTAAAGCCCCCTTTACTGGCTCAAATAGCTGACAAATCAGCCTGTTACCAACCCTCAGTAAACCTTTGGAAAAAATTGTGTTTGACCAGATACAGTGCTATTTTACTGTAAACAGACTTTTAGCATGCTTATAGGGAAGGACATTCAACAAGCACAGCACTTACACAAATGACTGATGATTGGCTGAGAGAAATTGATGATAAAAAGATTGTGGGATCTGTTTTGTTAGATTTCAGTGCGGCTTTTGACATTTTTGGGCATTTGTCTCTGCCCCTTACGTTTCTCAGTCTTTACTAATGACATTCCACTGGCTATATATGCGGATGACTCAACACTACTATACACGTCAGCTACTACAGCGAGTGAAATCACTGCAACACTTAACAAAGAGTTGCAATTAGTTTCAGAATGGGTGGCAAGGAATAAATTAGTCCTAAATATTAAAAAAACTAAAAGTATTGTATTTGGGACAAATCATTTACTAAACCCTAAACCGCAACTAAATCTTGTAATAAATAATGTGGAAATTGAGCAAGTTGAGGTGACTAAACTGCTTGGAGTAACCCTGGATTGTAAACTGTCATGGTCAAAACATATTGATACAACAGTAGCTAAGATGGGGAGAAGTCTGTCCATAATAAAGCGCTGCTATGCCTTTTTAACAACACTATCAACAAGGCAGGTTTTGTCACCCTAGTTTTGTCACACCTTGACTACTTTTCAGTCATGTGGTCAGGTGCCACAAAGAGGGACCTTGGAAAATTACAATTGGCTCAGAACAGGGCAGCATGGCTGGCCCTTGGGTGTACACGGAAAGCTAACATTAATAATATGCATGTAGATCTCTCCTGGCTCAAAGTGGAGGAGAGATTGACTTCATCAATACTTGTTTTTGTAAGAAGTGTTGACAAGCTGAATGTACCAAGCTGTCTGTTTAAATTACTAGCACACAGCTCAGACACCAATGCATAGCCCACAAGACATACCACCAAAGGTCTCTTCACAATCCCCATGTCAATAACAGATTATGCGAGGCACACAGTACTACATAGAGCCATGGACTCTATTCCACATCAGGTAACTGATGCAAGCAGTAGAATCAGATAAAAAAAACATAAAAATACACCTTATGGATCAGTGGGGACTGTGAAGAGACACACACACACAGGCACAGACACACGTACACATGATAAGACATGCACTCTACACACATGTACACATGGATTTTGTATTGCAGATATGTGGTAATAGTGTAGTGGCCTGAGGGAACACACTTAATGTGTTGTGAAAAGTGTCATGTAGTATTTTAAATTGTATATAACTGCCTTAATGTTGCTGGACCCCAGGAAGAGTAGCTGCTGCCTTGTCAGAAACTAATGGGGATCCTTAATAAATACAAATACACCTCCAGAGGTGGAGAGCAGCAGCAGCCATCTTGGTCCTCGGCTCAACCCCCCACAAGCCAGTAATGCGATGGGGTGGGGGAGTTTAGAGCCTCCTTTGTTGCGCATCCTCGGCCGGTGGCAGTAAGTACAGAGCATCGTGTTTTAATCAGCCTGAGGGACACATGAGTGCTCCCCGTCAAGCTAACAGGCCCTCCTTCATTATTTTAGCAGGGGGCTTGGTCACATGGGTCCATAGGGTCAGGTGGAGAGACCATCCGGTTGACCCCTTCAGAGGGTTATCAGGAGGATATTTCCTTAGTCAAGCCAGCCCATAAACATAGGATGAGCTATCTGAGGCCGAGAGACTCAGTAATCTTGGGATATGGGGGTGTGATGGATGGAGACAGTAGACATTGGCCCTTTTCCCTCATTGATCAGGGACTCTCAATCACATGATGATCTGTGAGGCCTCAGCTCATCCATGGTCTGCTCTCCAAATTAAATGGGACCAAGGCAATCAGGACCACTGGAAAACACACTTGGGGTGATAATTATAATCACAGAGCAACTGAATGTCATTATAATAAATTATCAGGAAGAGACGTAATCAAAACAATGATTGCTAATTGGTGTAATTAGCTAGCTAACATCTTTGCTGTCATTACATTCAGCGAAGCTTGTTTACTGTACTAAACATGTAGAAAAAAAGCACCATTTAGACTAACTGGTGTTGCTTTCTTTTCAGACGACTGCTTTATTTTTCAGAGTGCTCTGCTGTAAAGAGCAGTCTGTGGTGAGAAGGAGAGGAGGAGTGAAAGAGTTCAGTAATGTAATCAGTGTTTAGTCGCTCTGGCCTCTTGCTGCTGACTGCACTGCTGGGGCTGAGAGTACTGTAGGACTGAGGCTGAGGATGGCGTGGCGTCCACACTGTATCATGCCAAGGAGAAAACAGTCTGTGTCGTGCCAAGCTTTTTCACATCTGGGAGCAGGGACCCGCCTATGCCTTGCACGTCCGTGGACATCTGGCGTCCAACCCACACTATGAAACCAGATCCCAAGAACCCAGGCATCCCGTTTACTGTAACCAGACAGTCACCGGGATTGGTGGATGCAGACTCACAAACTAATTCCCCACCCTATAACACCAGAACAGGGTGGCTCTGTGAAGGCTTTATTGCTAACCCTGTCCATGGAACAGACCAAAGAATGTGAAAAAAAATATCATGGTAGAAAATAGAAATGTTCACTGGAGCCAAATGTTGTTCTGAATGAGTCTTTTATGAGGTTCAGTTCATGTGAATAATAACAAATAAAGATCTATTCATTTATGACTACAAGTGGCGTATTACGCTGAACAAAAATGTAAACGCAACATGTATAGTGTTGGTCCCATGTTTAATGAGCTGGGAAAAAAAACTCCCAGAAATATTCCGTAAACACAAAAAGCGTATTTCTCTCTAATTTTGTGCACAAATCTGTTTGCATCCCTGTTAGTGAGCATTTCTCAGTTGCCAAGATAATCCATCCACCTGACAGGTGTGGCATATCAAGAAGCTGATTAATCAGCATGATCATAACACAGGTGCACCTTGTGCTAGGGACAATAAAAGGCCACTTTAAAATGTGCAGTTTTGTCACACAACACAATGCCACAGATGTCTCAAGTTTTGAGGGAGCGTTTCCAGATATTCTAATGTTAATTTCTCTACGTCAGTAGAGATGTGGAGATGTCACTCTTGCTGCTGGTGATTCTATGATCCACCTCTACGCAGACGACACCATTCTGTATACATCGGGCCCTTCCTTGGACACTGTGTTAACAAACCTCCAAACAAGCTTCAATGCCATACAACACTCCTTCCGTGGTCTCCAACTGCTCTTAAATGCTAGTAAAACTAAATGCAAGCTTTTCAACCGATCGCTGCCTGCACCTGCCCGGCCGCCTAGCATTACTACTCTGGACGGTTCTGACTTAGAATATGTGGACAACTACAAATACCTAGGTGTCTGGTTAGACTGTAAACTCTCCTTCCAGACACACATTAAGCATCTCCAATCCAAAATTAAATCTAGAATCGGCTTCCTATTTTGCAACAAAGCCTCCTTCACTCATGCTGCCAAACATACCCTCGTAAAACTGACTATCCTACCAATCCTTGACTTCAGCGATGTCATTTACAAACTAGCCAACACTCTACTCAGCAAATTGGGTGTGGTCTATCACAGTGCCATCCGTTTTGTCACCAAAGCCCCATATACTACCCACCACTGTGATCTGCATGCTCTCGTTGGCTGGCCCTCGCTACATATTCGTCGCCAAACCCACTGGTTCAAGGGCATCTATAAGTCTTTGCTAGGTAAAGCCCCACCTTATCTCAGCTCACTGGTCACCATAGCAACACCCACCCGTAGCACGCGCTCCAGCAGGTATATTTCACTGGTCATCCCCAAAGCCAACTGTCACGCCCTGACCATAGAGAGCCTTTTATTCTCTATGTTGGTTAGGTCGGGGTGTGACTAGGGTTGGTAATCTAGGTTGTTTTATTTTTATTTTGGCCTGGTATGGTTCCCAATCAGAGGCAGCCGTTTATCGTTGTCTCTGATTGGGGATCATATTTAGGCAGTCATTTCCCCACTGTGTTTTGTGGGATCTTGTTGTTTTGTTTTTGTGTAGTTGCCTGTGAGCACTCCAGTACGTCACGTTTCGGTTGTTCTTTATTGTTATTTTTGTGCGGTTCACTTCTATAAAAAGTTGAACCGATTTCACGCTGCGCTTTGGTCTGAATGTTATTACGATGATCGTGACACCAACACCTACTTTGGCTGCCTTTCCTTCCAGTTCTCTGCTGCCAATGACTGGAACGAATTGCAAAAATCACTGAAGCTGGAGACATATCTCCCTAACTAACTTTAAGCATCAACTGTCAGAGCAGCTTAACAATCACTGTACCTGTATACAGCCCATCTGTAAATAGCACCACTATCTCATCCCCATATTGCTATTTATTTTTTTGCTCTTTTGCACCCCAGTATCTCTACTTGCACATCATCATCTGCACATCTATCACTCCAGTGTTAATGCTAAATTGTAATTATTTCGCCACCATGGTCTATTTATTGCCTTACCTCCCAAATCTTACTACATTTGCACACACTGTACATATATTTTTATATTGTGTTATTGACTGTATGTTTGCTTATCCCATGTGTAACTCTGTGTTGTTGTTTTTGTCGCACTGCTTTGCTTTATCTTGGCCAGGTCGCAGTTGTAAATAAGAACTTGTTCACAACTAGGGCACCTGCTCCTGCATGGCGCAGTGGTCTAAGGCACTGTATTGCAGTGCTAGCTGTGCCACCAGAGATTCTGGGTTTGAGCCCAGGCTCTGTCGCAGCCGGCCGTGACCGGGAGGCGTATGGGGCAGTGCACAATTCGTCCAGGTTAGGGAGGGTTTGGCCAGCAGGGATATCCTTGTCTCATAGCGTGCTAGTGACTCCTGTGGCGGGCTGGGTGCAGTGCACGCTGACCATGTTGACAGGTGTATGGTGTTTCCTCTGACACATTGGTGTGGCTGGCTTCTGGGTTGGATGTGCATTGTGTCAAGAAGCAGTGCTTAGTTGGGTTGTGTTTCGGAGGACGCATTGCTCTCCACCTTTCCCTCTCCCGAGTCCGTATTGGAGTTGCAGCGATGAGACAAGACTGTAACTACTGCCAATTGGGGAGAAAAAAGGGGGTCAAAAGTAAACTAGGTTAAATAAAGGTGAAATATAAAAAAAAATTTAAACGTTGTCTGTGGGCTCACAACCGCAGACCACGTGTAACCACGCCAGCCCAGGTCCTCCACATCTAGCTTCTTCACCTGCGGGATCATCTGAGGCAGTGCTGAGAAGTATTTATGTCTGTAATAGGAAAAAACTCATTCTGATTGACTAGGCCTGGCTCCTCAGTAGGTGGGCTTATGCCCTCCCAGGCCCACCCATGGCTGCAGTCATAGATTAGGGCCTAATGAATTTATTTCAATTCATTGATTTCCTTATAAGAACTGTAACTCAGTAAAATCTTTGTAATTGTTGCATGTAAAATGTAGATTCATGTTCAGTTTAGTTGTAATTGTCACAATTGTTTCAAAGTAACTCCAGTATTTGGAGCTCATAGAGATTCACATTGAATTTCAGCTGTCACAGAGGATAGACAAAAATAGTTTGAGCTGAGTAAGACAGACAGACAGACAGACAGACAGACAGACAGACAGACAGACAGACAGACAGACAGACAGACAGACAGACAGACAGACAGACAGACAGACAGACAGACAGACAGACAGACAGACAGACAGACAGACAGACAGACAGACCTGTTATGGAAAGCACTGGGAACATCCAGCAGTGTGAACTGTTGATTACCAGCCAGAGGATTCACACTGGGAGAGACACTGTAGATTGTCTGGAGACACTCATTTACTTCATGTTCAGTGTTTCCAACAGCTTGTTGTGATTAGCAAATAGCAGCTATAGCAGCTATACAAGCATTTCGCTACACTCGCATTAACATCTGCAATCCATGTGTATGTGACAAATACAATTTGATTTGATTTGATTTGCAGATGAACTGGAGCATTGGTGTCAGAATACGAGGCCTCAAGAAGACTAAATGTAAACTGTCATTGCCAACTGCACAACACTTTATTTAGTACACTTCTTGCATCTCACATGCTCTCTTGTTGACTATGTCTTCATGATATTGTTTATGACATTGGTTTCATAATAACAGGAATTGAATTTAGCTGATTTATTGGTACACTATAATAATACTTCCGACTAGAGAAAGAGCTAGAGAGAGCTAGATATAGAGGAGGTGTATGGTCTTCAAACTAGTGACCTTTCAAAACCAGTGCTCTAACCACTAGGATACTTGCCACTCTACACCATAGCATAGAAAAACAATCATGTCAGCCATGAAGAGACAGAAGACTGTCAGACATGGTTTTTAGATGTCTATTATTTAGACTGAGAGAGAGATCATTTTGGTCTGGTCACACAAATTGACAATTGACCGTTTTATTCCCTCCCTCCCTCCCTCCCTCCCTCCCTCCCTCCCTCCCTCCCTCCCTCCCTCCCTCCCTCTTCTTCTAATGGGGCTTCCTCATGTACCAAGCCATCGTTACAATGACCAGAAACAGAGAGCAACTCATCAGAATGTGACAGAGAAGCTAATTTGAGTTGATTCACAAACATATAAACGTCCATTTTTCAGGAACCTGTCTTTCAAAGATCATTTGTAAAAATCCATTGTAAAGGGTTTAAACACTGTTTCCCATGCTTGCTCAATGAACCATAAACAATTAATGAACATGCATGCACCTGTGGAATGGTCGTTAAGACACTAACAGCTTACAGACGGTAGGCAATTAAGATCACAGTTATGAAAACTTAGGACACTAAAGAGGCCTTTCTTATGACTCTGAAAAACACCAAAAGAAAGATGCCCAGGGTCCCTGCTCATCTGCATGAATGTGCCTTAGGCATGCTGCAAGGAGGCATGAGGACTGCAGATGTGGCCAGGGCAATAAATTGCCATGTCCGTACTGTGAGATGCCTAAGACAGCGCTATAGGGAGACAGGATGGACAGTTGATCGTCCTCACAGTGGTAGACCACGTGTAACAACACCTGCACATGATCGGTACATCTGAACATCACACCTGCGGGACAGGTACAGGATGGCAACAACAACTGCCTGAGTTACACCAGGAATGCACAATCCCTCCATCAGTGCTCAGACTGTCCGCAATAGGCTGAGAGAGGCTGAACTGAGGGCTTGTAGGCCTGTTGTAAGGCAGGTCCTCACCAGACATCACCGGCAACAATGTCGCCTATGGGCACAAACCCACCATCGCTGGACCAGACAGGACTCGGTGTAACGCTCATTCCTTCGACGATAAACGCAAATCCGCCGTCATTGCAGGCAATCTCAACACTGTGCGTTACAGGGAAGACATCCTACTCCCTCATGTGGTACCCTTCCTGCAGGCTCATCCTGACATGACTCTCCAGCATGACAATGCCATCAGCCATACTGCTCGTTCTGTGCATGATTTCTTGCAAGACAGGAATGTCAGTGTTCTGCCATGCCCAGTGAAAAGCCTGGATCTCCATCCCATTGAGCACGTCTGGAAGCTGTTGGATCGGAGGGTGATGGCTAGGGCCATTCCCCCCAGAAATGACCGGGAACTTGCAGGTGCCTTGGTGGAAGAGTTGGGTAACATCTCACAGCAAGAACTGGCAAATCTGGTGCAGTCCATGAGGAGGAGATGCACTGCAGTGCTTAATGCAGCTGGTGGCCACACCAGATACTGACTGTTACTTTTGATTTTGACACCCCCCCCCCACCCCCCTTTATTCAGGGACACAATATTCAATTTCTGTTAGTCACATGTCTGTGGAACTTGTTCAGTTTATGTCTCAGTTGTTGAATCTTGTTATGTTCATACAAATATTTATACATGTTAAGTTTGCTGAAAATAAAAGCAGTTGACAGTGAGAGGCCATTTCTTTTTTTGCTGAGTTTATGTCCAGAAATGGCTGACATTGACCTCGTCAGCTTGAAACAGACGATGCAGAATTGAGTTGTTAAAGCGGAAGTTCACCCATTTTTACAGGTGGCCTTATTTTCACTTTTTCTGTGCTTGTAGTTGATACCCCAAACCATTTCTCATATTTTGTTTTTTCGTTACAGAGAAAATTGCTGACTCATTACTTGCCTTAGTCTACAATGCATTATGAAAATGTGTTTAAGCATGTTATAAAATGCTCCAAACCCCCTAATATTACATTAGAATCTCATTCTGGATAACACCTCTGTACTCAATTTTAGAAAACGTTTTCCACTGTCCCATAAATCCATATTTGCATATTTTTGTTGTTGTTGTGAACAGCATCATTCATGGATTTATTGCACGGTGGAAAGACAATCCCAAATTGAATGCAAAGACATTATCCAGAATGAGATTCTGATGTAATATGAGGTGGTTAGTTGACAGTGAGAGGACGTTTCTTTTTTTGCTGAGTTTATGTACATATGCAAATGCATATCTTCATTATATTATTTATGACACTGGTTTCATAATAACAGGAATTACACTTACAGGAATAATAACAGCATTTCTTGGTACACTATAATAATACTTCCTACTAGAGAAAGAGCTCGAGAAAGAGCTAGAGAGAGCTAGAGAGAAAATGATTCATTAAGAGAGAGAGAGAGCTAGAAAGACAGAGATGGAGAGATAAAAAGAGAGGGAAAGAGGGAATGAGAGAGAGATGGAGGAGGTGTATGGTCCTCTCTGATGAGAGTGAAGATTCTAACTCTGTTTGGAGCCTCAGCTGATCTCCTCCTGTCCTCATGAAACAGTGACAGAGCACTTAGCACACACCTCAGGCTGAGCCAGCTTCAACCCCTCTCCCTCCCTTTCCTCCAGAGAACAGGATAGGATGAAACATCATAAAACAGTGTGGGAGCCTTTCTCTATTAGTTATTAGGCTCCCGAGTGGCGTAGCGGTCTAAGGCAATGCGTCTCTGTGCTAGAGGCGTCACTACAGACACTGGTTTGATCCCGGGCTGTAACACAGCCGGCTGTGATTGGCAGTCACATAGGGCGGCGCACAATTGGCCCAGCGTCGTCCGGGTTAGGGGAGGGTTTGGCCAAGTTAGGCCGTCATTGTAAAATAAGAATTTGTTCTTAACTGACTTTGCCTAGTTAAAAAAAGGTTAAATTTAAAAAAAAGTGTCCTATAGACTATCAATGGTTCTCTCAATCCCTGAAATCCTGATGCTCTGATGCAGAGTATTTTTCTTATTAGCCTGAATCAGGAGAAATGCTATTTGATCTATTCGTCTGCCTCCTTGCATTTTCCCTGGCAAACCTTACAGCGCATTGTGACAATCTCTTTTGTAAATAGAGACTAAACCAAATAGGGGCTGTAAATGATTGGAAAGCAGGTGAAACAGCTCAAGTGCCCAGATTGACTCATTTAGCGCAGATTAACACTCTTAAAAGCAATTTACTGTAACATTGAGAGGAGGCCTGCCCTGCCTGTGGCCATCAGGACTGCCTGAGGTGTGCCAAGTTCAATTTCAGAGTAATAGGGGAGTATCTCCTGCTCAAATGGATCATTGCGCCCAAGCTCCAAGGAGATAATTTGAATGGGCAGGTAGGTCTCCAAGCAGACACTGATCATGCAGTCTAGAGGAGGACTGAGACAGTCTGGCTGCTTGGTGAGTTATTTGAAGGTAAAGAAAAAGGAATATAAAAATGGTGTCACCAGACCTATAGCTGAACAGCTCTGGAACACATCATCAGAAAAAAAGCTACTTTTAAATAATCCCTCAGGGGTTGGAATTTCTCACTATCTCACTAATTGTGTACTTTAGGAACTCAAACTCCCAGCCATCCCTGATGTACCTGAGATGGTTAGTACGAGTGAGGATCAAAGGGAATTTGAATAAGACAGACTGAATGAGGTCACCCAGGCTGTTAACAGTGAACTAACACAAAGAAATGGGCAGGCAGACAATACATCTTAACAGTTAATCCATTTAGGGCTGTTAAGTATAGATGTAGGATCTTCATTTTGATCACTCTTTTGTTAATGCGAATTTTCCTGGAAAGCAGGAAATGCAAACTTAAAAAAAAGACTTCTAAAGTTTGTAATTTCAGACTTGATTTTTTCTTACGAAAAATGTATCAACCCCTGGGGCAGCAGGTAGCCTTGTGGTTAGAGTGTTGGGCTTGAATACTTGAATCCTGGAGCTGACAAGGTAAAAAGCTGTTGTTCTACCCCTGAACAAGGCAGTTAACCCACTGTTCCCTGGTTGGATGTCATCATAAATAAGAATTTGTTCTTAACTGACTTGCCTAAATAAATAAAAAAATCTATTAATTATAATCCACATAATAATTCAGATGTCCTGTTGCTGCAGGATTATTTTCCTGCTGTTGCAAACTGGCTCAAATGAAGATCCTACATCTGTAGCATTTCATTAGCACGTACATCCCAGTATAGCGCACAGCGATCACCCGGAGTCTACGAGAGGGTGCTCTGAACTACATCTCCCCAAAAGGCAACATTTGGCTGCTGCCGTGAGAACTAAAGTGATAAGCATCATCTCTCTCTCCCACACTAGACAGTTCCCTCTCTATCTCTTCATCATTACAAATGGTCCTTCAGAAAATAATAAAGTGGGGGAATGGCATGTAATTAAGTTGTTGCTGGCGTCTACCTTTTCCTAATGAAATGCTAGGCAATAACTAATTTAGGACTTAATTATGACGGATGTGACCGTGGGATTTGTTAAACCCCAGCGAGAGAGAAAGAGTGCTAATGAGTGCGGGAAAATAACTTCCCCGCTAAAGAGTCATCTAAAGGATGTGGATCATGAAGTATTTAGATTGGGTATGCTGAGGGTTGCAAAATTCCGGGAACAATCAATCAATTCCCTGGTTTTCACAAAATCCCAGTTGGAGGATTCCCGGAATCAGGAGGGAATTAGCAAGAAATCAGAAATCCACCAACCAGGATTTCTGGAAGACCAAGGAATTCACTTTCTTAATTTCTTTTTTTTCCCCCAAATGAGCTGGAGTCAACTAGAGTTCAGAGGATTGAGCTTGTTTAGTGAGTTCCATTCTGCGGTTGAAACTGACAGGAGGAAACCCTGGGTGGTGGAGAAGAAGAGAGAAAGAAATACATGGAGAAAGGGAATGAACTTCTGCAGTCTACGTGATACCCCCAGTGCGATAACTGTGCTTTACACAATCTCCAGAGGCAGGGCAGAAAACAAAGCATCTCGGCAGTCAGTCGAGGATATGTGAGATTGAGAACAACAGAGAAGAAAGAAAAAGGGCTTTTAATGGCGAACTCTAGTGGAGGCTGCTGGGGGGAGGACAGCTCAAAATAATGGCTGGAATGGAGTCGATGAAATGGCATCAAACTCATCAAAGACGTGGTTGATGTGGTTGATCCACTCCATTGACTCCATTCCAGCCATTATTATGAGCCGTCCTCCCCTCAGCAGCCTCCACTGGTGAACTCTCTCTGATACAGCCAGCAACTAGCCTTCCTCTCACACCACATCCGAATCAAACACACTCATACGGCACCACCGTTGGAATCCAAAAGACCTGCCGTCCGTCTGCCCGTCTCTCTCTCTCCCTGCATGCATGACACAGATAGCTTTGAATATATTCATTTAAAATCCACTGGGTTGCTATAACTAGGAAACACAGGAGAAGGGATGCAGATAATGCAGACAGATAACAGAATACTTTTTAGCCCGGGCCTCCTTTATGCACCACTATCATTTTGATGTCTTTGTACTGGAACATTGTTTCCTAGATTGGAAAATGAGGTAAATCAGATTCACTAAACAAGTGGATTAACTTAATCACTCCTCCGCTTTGACAATGACCTTCGCTTCTCAACCATAATAGGGATTAGGGGAAATCGAGGACATATGCCATGCAACAGAGAAAGACTCGAGTTTTCCAGTGACAGAATTATTGAAATGTGCTATTCAAAATTCCTTCACGGTGACAGGCTACAGTAGGATAAGATGCAATACAGTACAGTACAAACCCACTCAGTTATGTCAGGAAAAAGAGCAAGATACTTGTACACATCAAAAGCCTCAGCTTTCAGCTTACACTGCATTTAAAGGAATCCACTTTCACTGAAAACAAAAGTATGCGGCATCCACAACAGCTACAGAAGCGCGAACAGCAACATTGTTATCTGCAGTGGGATGTCCATTATGGCTACCGTTGGTGTATTCAAGAACTCACATCCTTTGTAAACTGAATCGCATAATATGTCTTAGGGCCCATACTATTGATTCATACGAAGGAAGGAAGTCAGTTGAAGTTATTCCTGGGGCCGTATGAAAGACAATACTGCCATGGGTCCTGTTCAATAGTACATCCAACTGAGAGGGGTCACACAATTAATAACATGCGTACACATTTATCCTCACTTCAATGAAACCTGAGGTCATTGGACCGGGGGCTCAATGCAAATGGAGGAATGAGATCAGTGATAAAGACAATGAATGACCATGGATTTCTGGTTACAAGGGAACAATCAATCGCCATGCACAAGCATCTTCTAAATGAACCATGCTGTTGGAGATAGATCTGTCCGTTTCAAAACAAAATAGCAGAACAGAGAGGAACATGCTGACTTGGGACAGTGAAGGACATTGTCTCTCTCTGTTGACGCGTGTGTCACTTCAGTAGGGGCTGGGATTGGTGTGCTATTGTTTTATGTCAGCTGGATGGGGATAGGGTATATGTTACTGTAAAATAGTCTGATTGGGGACTGGTTACTGTGTGTGCATGTGTGTGTCAATGTATGTGTGTCCGTCAGTATGTGTGTATGTGCATCAGTATGTATGTGTGTATGTGTCTGTGTACGTGTGTGTGTGAGGCGGGATGGGGGTAGGGACGATGAGGGACTGTAAATAACTACAGCCACAGGGCAGTGGCTTCCCTTCCCTTGTCCACCGACCAACACCTTAACCCCATATAAGTCCCATTCAGAAATGCAGGAGATGGATGATAGGAGTGTGATGTGCTCAGAAAAGTCAGTAGGACACCGTAACAGACCCAACACCACTCTCCATAAAGCCTGAGACCAGGCAGTGTTCACTCCCTTCCTCCTATACACACACATCTCTCCATCTTCCTCGTCTCTCCTTTCCCTCTCTCCCGGGGACGAGTGAATTGTATATTCATTACCCAGCATGTCACCTGACCTTGACAACTATCTATCTCTCTCTCCCGGTACAGCAGCTTCTGATGGAAGTCATGTTCTCTCCCACACACACAGAGAGAGATGGAGAATAAACACAGAGATACACACAGAATACAAACATACAAACACGCACACATGTATGCATGAATGCACGCAAGCACACGCGCACACACGTAAACACACACACACATATACACACACACACACACACACTGAGGTTGGGGAGGGACTGGCAAGCTACTGAGTCACGAAGCAGCAGTCAGTCGGCAGGCAGCACGGCGCTCACATTGTCCCCTCAGAGGCGAGCATAAACAGATTGATTGGATAGCTCATGCTGACTCACCCGTTACATTTGCAAGCAGGGGGGCGAGGGGGAGACAAGGGGGGATGTGCCGTGTTCATAAACAACCCTAATCCTGTCCTCCCTCCTCAGCCTTTCCCAGTCAGGCCCAAGGTTATCTGAGGGAGTTGCTCACCTGAAGCGGTGTCTAAACGGAGGACAGCCCACCTGAAGCGGTGTCTAAATGGCGGACAAAGGAGACCCTCACACATTTCTGATTAGCAATCTGTCCCGGCGGACATGCAGCCACAAAGAAGAGACTGAGAACCAGACCCACTGAGACTGAGGGATTATTAATGTGGTGTCTGAGGCGGTTCTGGTGGTGCTGGAGCCAGGGTGTGTGGGCTGTGGCGTTTGTTGTGTACTCTACATTTTTCTGGTCGAAAATGAGCCCAATGTCACCGTGACAGCGCCACACTCCTCTGAGGGCACCATAGGCCAAGGGGAAACATGATGGATGAGTCGTGCTGCCTCCCTCCACTGTGGCCCAGCGTGCACACGCACGCATGCATAGACACCCACCCACACACACACCCACACACACACACACACACGCACACACACACACACACGCGCGCGCGCACGTACACACACACACACACACACACGCGCACACACAGCAGAGAGCACAGCACAGGCCTCATTATGACAGCCCTCATCATTGCCACAAGATCAATGACGGATCCTCCCTGCCTCTCTCTCTCCTTCTCTCCCTTCCTCCCCCTCTCTTGCTCTCTTTTTTCTCTCTCAAGTGCTGTTTCTCCCTCTCCATCTTGCTTACTATCCCAGACTCCCTCCTTCTGTTTCTGTCTCTCTATATTTCTCTCAATGGTTCTCTCTCTCTTCCTATAGCACTCCTACTCTGTCCTCCAGTGTCTCCCTACAGAGCATTCCTTTACCAAGCAATAGCCTCCAATATGTTCCTGCAGCCAACCCAACCCCTCGTCCACCCCAGACCCAACCCAACCCAACCCAACCCCTCGTCCACCGAAGACCCAACCCAACCCCTCGTCCACCCCAGACCCAACCCAACCCAACCCAACTCAACCCCTCGTCCACCCCAGACCCAACCCAACCCAACTCAACCCCACTTCAGAGCAGAATTTATAAGCTACCTCTGGTGAGCAGGATGCACATGGTTGAGTGGTTATCCATCACACCCTGCACTGGCTACATGTCCATGATGCTCTACCCGTACATAGCCCGTACCCTTAACCATCACACCCTGCAGTGGCTACATGTCCATGATGCTCTACCCGTATATAGCCCGTACCCTTAACCATCACACCCTGCAGTGGCCACATGTCCATGATGCTCTACCCGTACATAGCCCGTACCCTTAACCTTCACACCCTGCAGTGGCTACATGTCCATGATGCTCTACCCGTACATAGCCCGTACCCTTAACCATCACACCCTGCAGTGGCTACATGTCCATGATGCTCTACCCGTACATAGCCCGTACCCTTAACCATCACACCCTGCAGTGGCTACATGTCCATGATGCTCTACCCGTACATAGCCCGTACCCTTAACCATCACACCCTGCAGTGGCTACATGTCCATGATGCTCTACCCGTACATAGCCCGTACCCTTAACCATCACACCCTGCAGTGGCTACATGTCCATGATGCTCTACCCGTACATAGCCCGTACCCTTAACCATCATACCCTGCAGTGGCCACATGTCCATGATGCTCTACCCGTACATAGCCCGTACCCTTAACCATCATACCCTGCAGTGGCCACATGTCCATGATGCTCTACCCGTACATAGCCCGTACCCTTAACCATCACACCCTGCAGTGGCCACATGTCCATGATGCTCTACCCGTACATAGCCCGTACCCTTAACCATCACACCCTGCAGTGGCTACATGTCCATGATGCTCTACCCGTACATAGCCCGTACCCTTAACCATCACACCCTGCAGTGGCTACATGTCCATGATGCTCTACCCGTACATAGCCCGTACCCTTAACCATCATACCCTGCAGTGGCTACATGTCCATGATGCTCTACCCGTACATAGCCGGTTCCATTACTCAGAGAGTGGTAAAGGACAGTAAAAACAGTTTGTTAAAAGATGAGGGAGGGGTGAGGCGTGAAACAAAAACAATACAGGTGGAAAGAAATGGCAGTGTCCCATAGATTGATGGACTATGGCTCTGCGTGTGTAGTGTTTCTGTTGCTGCACAACACACAGAGATACTGGCTATGAGACTGAGAGTATGTGGTGGCTACACTCTAAACATTAAGATGAATGGTCTGGTAGGGTCAGCTGAGTGAAACATCATTCATCCTTCAGTTCCATTCAAATGACACAGTGGGAGACTATAACACAAAAGACATTTGGGATGTATAAAAATGCATCATTGCTTATTTCTTCCTAATCCAATTAGAATAGGTCAGTGAAAAGAATGATACATGTACGGGAAACATACTGTATTACTTTAACAGATCTCAATACCGTGCTGCTGAAAGATCTAAGGTAAAATAATGGTGGCTTTCAAAACCCATGTAGCCTCGCCATTGGCCAGGCATGCTAATGCATTCCAATGATAATGCATGGCGTGATACATCAAAATGTCTGCCCCCAAGACAGGATGTGTTAACTGCCCCACCACCTCCTGCACAAATGTTAACTGCCTCCCCCCCGCACAAATGTCCTGTGAAATCAATTGCAGGAGGTGTTTAGCTTGGTGGGAGGATGGCCTGAAGGAGAGGATGGGAGATAGAAGAAGAGAGACATACTAGTGAGGTAACTGGGTCATACTGATAGTACAGTGCTAGAATAAACCCTCTTCATTAAGCACTGATGCACCCTCATACTGTATGGCTTCTCCTCAGAGGTAACGGAGACCAGGCAAAAACCTCATTACAAAATGGCGCTAACCAGTCAGTCGATGAATAGGCAGGGGTATACCGGAGCTATTGACATGCCTTCAGATAAAGCGTGCCCAAGACAATCCAATCACCAGTGCAGTTACCGTGGGCTATTGGTGAACACTCGTTAGCTAGCCTCCTGAAACACACAACCCAGCACAGCTCCAGCCATAAGCAGAGTGCCACTGCCTGCAACATCAGATAGCATTGCTTTGGGATGTGAGTCCTCAGGGTGCACACTCAATACATTTCCTCTAACAAGGGAAGTAAGAAACCACTGTCTCATCCTGCCATGCTATGTGGATTGAATATTGAATACGGAGTCATTTCTCCAGTCCTGTAAGCAGTGCATTTGGAGGAAAGGATTACGTCTGCAAGGGAGGGAATTATTTATCCTTCAGCATGCTGCTGTGCTGTCAAGCACGTCTCCTGCTGGATCTGGTGTCACTCCGCTCGGCCAATAACAGAGCAGAAGCGTTCGGCCATTGCTCACAGGGCACTTTCGTAAGGTCTTGTCAGTTTACCCTCCAGGTGACCTGTAACTGATACCCCCCAATCCAGCTGCCTCACAGGCGCCAATCGCTCACAGGAGTGATTTCTGGCTATTGATCCGCTCACGTGATCTGCAGATGGATCTTGACACACAATATGTCACCGTTTAGTGGGTTTGTTCTCAAAACTGGAGTGGATGTGGAAACCTTAAACAAAGGGACTGCCACTTGATATACTTGTTATACTTTTCTCATCAAAACGGGATCAATTGAACATGTTGTTTTATACATGTATATCAATCTACTTTCTACCATCTACTTTCTACAACGGGTTGGTAAAAACAAGCATTGTGATTGGTTGAGATGCATCGTAAGCCAAACTAAAAAAACGTTTAGCACGGATAAGCCTATGACGCAAAAATGGGCATGTTGTTCCATCTGAGAAATACATGAGCATCCAGTGTCCCATCAGCTCAGTCAGTCAATGAATTAACTTGATCTCCACTGTAAAAACCATCTACATTTTACTCATTTAGCAGACGCTCTTATCCAGAGCGACTTACAGTAGTGAATACATACATTTTATTCTCTATACTGGTCCCCCGTGGGAAACAAACCCACAACCCTGGTGTTGCAAACACCATGCTCTACCAACTGAGCCACACGGGACCACCATTATTTCCCCTTGCTTCTAGCCTTACATTTGGTTTGCAACAACGGGGGTTTGTACAAACGTTGCTGTCTGTCTCTCGAAATTTGCAACATTGCTTCAATATTGAAATTCGAAATCCACTGTCATATTGAGAATGAACGTGTCAGGACGAGATGGACATCTTTTCTCAGCCAGTCGGAATCATGAATCAGCATAATCAGCATTTTTATGGATACTCTATATACAATGAAAAATATATTGAAAAACAAGTCAAATGAAATGCAGCTACTTTGCTATTATTCTAGCTGCACGGTTTGACATGACTGTGCTAGCCGTAGTTGGATAGCTAGCAAGCAAGGGATAAGAGTGTTGCCAGACAGCATGGCAACCGAACATTTAGAATGAACAACTGGGTTGCGTCCATAGATATAGAACAAAAAGACTTAACGATTGGGTCACGTCTCTGGTAACCTAATCTATAGAATGTGTCGGGACTAGGCCTATAGTTTCATTGAGAGATAAAATAGTAGCCTATGAATACATTGATCAAAATAATGTTTTTTATTTCATTGGTAACCCATTGGAGAAAAGCAATTTTACACTCGAGGTTGTGCAAAACTACTTTTTTAGCATGGCTGTGCTGAGCTACTGTACTCCGCTCTGCCTCGTACCTACATCCGCAGCACAGCCATGCAAAAAAAATAGTCATTTAACACACCCTCTCATGTACAATTGCTTTAGTATATGCATGAGGACATTCCTGTACGCCCACACAAACACTCTCATTACAAATCACATATGGATCGCTTCTCAAATGTTTCTGATCAGTCATTAGCCAACTGGCCCTGAAAGAGGAGACTTCAGAGACTTCAAACAAATCTGCCAGGACGTCTCCTGTCTCTCTCTCTCTGCACTGTGCGGTGCAGTATACCTTTCCAGCGCTAATGAGCAGCAGTCTGCCTTCTCCGCAGAGTGAGACGTTTTCTTTCATGCCGTTTGTCAGGCAACACCAGTGATTCATTACCAGAGAAGAAGAAAGTAATCTGACGGTTAAGCCAGCTATTTGAAGACAGAAAACGATGTCCAGTAATCCCTTTCTGAGCAGCCGTAAGCCTTGCCATTATCACTGCCTTTAAACACATTAACTTAGGCTCTAATTCTGTACATGACACAGCAGCAATAAGCTATAGAGGAGGAAAAAGCATGCTAACTGATGTCACTATAATTTAATTGGGCAAGAGGAGGAATGCGGAGTATCAATTTTAAACAATCAACATTAGCCTGGGATAAGCAAAACATCCTTGAGGTGAATGAATTTACATGTTTTAACAGACATCCCCATAACACACTAGGAAGATGCAATCTAAAGAAACACATGATCCACACGTACGCATGCACACACACACGCACATACTGTACACATACACACACGCACATACAACACACTAACACACAGGATTATCTAGTAATGAGTGAGCAGGTGAAAGAGAGGTGGGCCTTGTTTTATTTATGAGCGTCATGTGGGAGGGAGGTAAAGTAGAAACAAGCACCCTCGCACCACACTACCTCCAGCTGCAGTAGGATCCCTCCATCCACACCGCTGCAGCCCAAGGTCCCCTCCCTGAGGAGGAGCTTTTGGTGGCATGAATAACTCATGGACTGAAGGAAACATGGTAAATACTCCACTAACGGCTGAGGCGCCAGGACAGGAAAACGCTGCTGCTGCACCATGTTATAATCAGGTCAGGTTCACTGAAATACAGCAGTAGGGTAGCAGTCAACACTGAAGCAACACTATAAGACCATGTACTGTTTCATGTCCCATCGCCAAACAGGAAGCGCACAAGCATCAATCATGGATAACGTGATTCTATGAAGCTACTAGCTGGACACCAAAGGCTTCAATGCGGCCTGACCCTGCTTGTGATCTGAAGCGATGAGTGAGGGTCACATTGAAGAGGGAGGGCCACAGAAGAAGGGAGGAGGGGAAGGGGGATGGATGGGGAGTGAATCCCACCAAACAGGCCTGCATGTGCCTTCTGTTTGCAGCCAGGGGGCATGAGACGCTTGGTGTTTTCTGAGACTGCAGATGACTTCTCGGCCCTACCACGGCAGGTTAGACTTAATTGCCTGATTAGCAAAGGGGCTAGTGACAAGTCGGCTCTTCCACATTGTTCAATGCCAAGAGTGCATACAAGAGGAAAGGCTAATAGGGTACATAGTGTCTTCTCCTCTACACTTTTGGACAAAAGGGTTCCAAAAGGGTTATTCAGCTATCCCCATAGGAGAACCCTTTTAGGTTCCATGTAGAATAGGGCAGTTACGGTGACCGTATTACCGCCACGAGTCATGAAGGCAGTCAAATTCCACGTGACCGATTAGTCACCGTAATTAGGCTTCTCCAAGCTCTGATGCTGCTGCTGGTAATTAGTAGCCTACCAAACTTGCTAACTGCCTGGTACTCAGCACTCTATTGTCCCTCTAATCACTCTGACATCAATGCAAATGCGTTCGAAAATCTAATCAAACACTTCATGAGAGCCCATGAGCTCATGTTGCACAACATTTCTATGCAAAGGCTATACAATTGCGGGAGAAAACAGAGTGATGGCCGCTAATAAAAATAGGAGGTTCCTATCAGCTTTCTATAGGCTAGCCCTAGTATATTTATTTCTCAACTTTCCTAATAGTAAGCACATGGCTTATATTTACAACAAGATTATAGCCTACATGGCTGGCATGAAAATAAACCACAGGAAAAGCGTCCTCCATTCGCTATTTAAGTGCATAGATGACATGTATTTTTTCCTGTTGCCCCTGTTTCGATACAGGTGCATGATAATAGTCCATTCTAAATCAAAACAAATGTCACACATATATTATTTAGTATATGTAAAGACAAGATTAAATCAAGAATAGTCTGATGGGTGACAATATTAGCCGATCACTTGTGGATTATATATTATCACTTATGAATGATGCCGAGCATAAGAAACAATGCCTTTTTTAAAATAGCTTTTCGAAGCATAGTTGCACACCTCATGTAGCCTAGCCCATAGGCCTATATGTTTTAATAAGGTTTGTATCACAACTAAAGTGGCCAAATAACTTCTTAAAATTAAGCACATTAATCCGCTTTACAAACAGTGTAGAGCCTAACTGGCATATATAAGCAGCGCGTGAGTTTGGGGAAGATAATATTCACAATAAAATGCATCTTTATAAAAAATGCATTATATGCATAATTGCATTAGCGGTCACTTTTGATCATGTATTTTTCCGCTAATAGAACATTCACGCTTATAGCCTACTACCATGTACGCATTGTTGTGCTTCTAATGTGAAGAAATAGCATAATAGTTTTAAGCTAAACGTTCTGATCTGTTGCGTCAGCCACATTGCATAAAAAAGGTTATTTGATGCTAGTGGTTGTATTAATTTGGGATTTATCACATCCCACAACTGTCCTGGACTATGTTTGGAATATTTCTTTATTGCACTGAATATGTCAACTTTTGTACTATGGGGGATAGTACATTTACATTTTAGTAGACGCTCTTATCCAGAGCAACTTACAGTAGTGAATGCATACATTTCACACATTTCCCCCCCCCCATACTGGTCCCCCACGGGAATTGAACCCACAACCCTGGCGTTGCAAACACCATGCTCTACCAACTGAGCCACACGGGACCAGAGTAGATTGACATAGGTTAGTGATTTTGCTGTTCGTTAGGCCTACTCATCTTGTTGGCTGACGAAAAAGTAAATGTGGACAGTTCTTCCAATATCTTCAATGTGCACCTCGGAATTGTATAAGGACGTCCGCAGTTGCACCCCTGATGTGTTTGTCTTCACTTGTAGCCTGTGAGAAAGACCTGATCATGTGAAGGAGAGCCATGTGAGTGAGAGGTGCTTCGGATTGCGCAGCACACTCAGAGAGAAGGGCACAACACAGCACTCTGGGGCGCAAAAGGCATGGATTTTTTAGGGTGCATTATCAGGTGCTTGTCAAATTGTGAATGAGAGACTATTGAAGTGTGTACAGACTGCGCAAAAAACAAAGCAGAGCTCATGCAACTTTTTTCAAATCATCATTAGAGTCTCATCATGCAGCCTTACAATGTGTTAAAAATAAAATACATCTAAACATATAGCCCAACGTTTGTAGAACAACTAAAGTTACATTCATAACTCTAAATTAAGGATATAGGAGTACCTATTTCTTTGTTAACCGCTCAACACAGAATTGCTGCATGTGCGCATTTCCTCAAATCGTTTGGGGAAAATATTTATATTATTTTTCAGATTTGTTCAATTGTATTCCTCATACTATAAAATAATGCGACGGAATTATAAGCAAATCTTGTCTGCTAAATTAACTAGTGTAGCCCACAGCCATTTGGCATAACCACATCTGGACCTAACATAAGGACAACTCAGAGTATGCCATTGTTTTCTTCTGAAATAGACTACATTTTTTTCATATCATGCTTCTTTAGACCTGTCTAAAATAAATAATGGACTTATTGTGAAGGTGTAGACTATATTACATGGATTTATTATACTTTTTAAAATGGCTTGTAGGCTATGTGTGGAAGCCAGGAGATGCTAAATGTGTTCATGTTAATTAACGGTCAATTACCGTGAGACCGTCAGTTATTTGCTTGACAATCACCAGCGAAATTTTGTGACCGCCACAGCCTTATGTAGAACCTTCAGTGGAAAGGGTTAAACATGGAACCCAAAAATAGTTCTACCTGGAACCAAAAATCGTTCTTCAATGGAGACAGCCGAAGAACCCTTTTAGGTTCTAGATAGCACCTTTTTTTCCCAAGAGTGTAGATAGGGAAAATGTTCGTTTTTTTTTAAATTGGGTCCAGTAACCAAGGAGATGAGGCATGTCTTTATTCTCTATTTGCAATCCATTTAATCACATCTTCGTATTCTATATTCTAACCCAATGCCATTTAAAAAAAAATTATAACATAGCATACATTTGATGGTACAGTACTTCCCATCGCTGTACTTTTTGAGCATGGACTAGTCTAGAATACGCAGTCATCATTGCCAACTTTAATTATTTTAAGAGCATGATTTTGCAAACGTTGCAATTCCTCCTCCACAGCAACTCTAGAACCCAAACGGCAAATCATGCCAAATGCTAACACCCCAGATTTCCCTTTCTGAAATGACACAGACAATAAAATGATGTGTACTGTTAAAGACCTCACATTTAATATAAAAAAGACAAGCCGTGTCCGTCATGTTTTATTTGCTCCCAACTGAACCTTTGCTCCGAAATGAACAAATATTTGAAAAGGAAAATCTCATTCAGAAGCAAACTGTCCAGCACCAGCATGGGATACATTAAATGTGACAAAAACACAAAACCATGACAAGCATTTTAAACACAGTCCTAAGCCCAGTGTCTTCTCTGGTGGCGTAGTGAGCTACAGTTAGGCTGGATGAGGACCAAGGTAAAGAATCAAGGAGAGACACAGGAGGGGCAGAAGATGACTAAACAATGGAGTGAAAATGGTAGCATCTGCAGGAAATGTAAGTAGGAGCTTGGGCCATCCGGGAACAGGGAAGTAGATGGCATTAATTTGCCACTCCCCAGTGTACTGGAAGCCTCCTCAGACGCAGGAGCACAACCGTACCATGAGCCCCACGATCCCAGGGCAGGAGTGTGTGTGTGTGTGTGTGTCTGAGAGAAAGAGTGTGAATGTGTGTGTATTTCAGGCATGCAGAACAACAACCCCACATTACACTTTTATCAGAGCACAGGTCGTGGTGCTGCTGCCATCTCAGTCATGGGAAAACATAATGTGCCCTCTTTGGAAAGGCAATATCTGAAGCCTGTAAATGTAATGCTAATAGGTGTTTGGGCTGCATATTACATCGCTATTGCTGCACGGCACTATGCTACATGGTGGATAACATCAAACCATAGAGCTACACATCTGCATGGGCAGTATAGCGGAAAGGCTCCATTTCATCAACAAGTCAAGTCTAACGACTCGTAAAAGTAAAGGTGGTGATGCCATCTGTTCTAGAACAGTTTCACAGGAAGGGAGAAAAAAATGGCTTTTTCAGCAGGGAGGGCAATCTACTGTACACTCACCATGGTCTAACTCTAAGCCATGGGTGCCAAACATACATTCCATTATTTGTAAAAAAATACAAACAAAAATACAAAAACCAAATTGAAACTGTGTAGTTTCTTTATTGTGTCCAGCTCGTTAATATTCACCGAAATGAAAGCTAGACAGTCAGGGAGCATCAGAAATTTAAAAAACGATGGATAGAGGACCATTTTTTACTAATTCTGGCGGCGAGGAAATATAACCATATTTAAGCGCGCCCCTCCGGAACTCGTTAAAGACCAAATGAGGCCCCCGGGGCAAAATGAGTTTGACACCCCTGGCCTAAGCACCTGAATAAGTGACTTAATCTCCTATGCAAACATAAACTTCTTCCATTGAGTGCATCTCGCCTCTCAGTGTCTAAAGGTTGAGACACTGTTAGTGTGACACACTGCAGGCTAGTGTAATCAGCAGCATTACACACTTAATTGCAGGCAGCCTAGCGATTGATCAGCGATATCCAGTTTACAATGTTTTTGCTGTGGTATGAACAGCCAAATGCCTGGCATTGTCGCTTGATAATTATACCATCCATCATGACTCCTCTAGTACAAGATAAAAGCAAGCCACTACCGTGGGACCTAAATATTGCATTCTACAGTTAGTTGTACTGAATAGCAATAAAAGATCTGCAGTCGTGATGACCAATGCATTTATCCTTAGTTATAAATTAATCAGCATCAGTATACGTGTTTATCATATGAAGCCAGTTTCATGATTCTGATAAAATAATTGCAACCTATCTGAATTACAGGACGTTATGTATTGATCAATTAATTACAGACATAAAACAAAAGTATTGAACCATGAACAAACTTCAGATTTTAAAACCCCTCCAAATCAAATAGGGACAAATAGGGACTCAGGTAAGAAGACAAATGGTCCTCAAGGTGTTGTTGCTACATGCAGGTTACCCATTCCTTATTCCTTACTTTTAAATGCAATAATAAATGGTCACCAAATTCCCCCTGCAAACACCATCCATCTTTGGATCTTTTCCGGATGGAGTGGTGACGACCAATGGGGGTGAAGATTAATGCAAGAAGAACAGGAGGCTGATTACTGGCACTTACGCTTGGGGGAGAGCAGCAAGAGGGAAATGGAGTGAGACAATGGAGCACGCGGGTTCAGAACACCTAATGGAGTGGCCTGCTAGCAGAGCTAATAGACTGTTTCAAATTGAAAGGAACAGCGGGCGTCTAAATAGTCAGATGAGGAACATTTCCCCCGTTCACTCAGTTGGCTCCCATTCCACAAAAAGAGAGAGAAAAAACAACAGGGTTGCCATTGCCTTGTGAAATATGCTTTTGCATCATGGGCTGATATTTTAAAAAAAAATCTGTAATCACTTTCTGTAATTAAATTACTTCTTAACGTCATATGTGGGAGAAGAAGTCAATCCTTCGTTAGGGCTGTTACGGTGATCGTATTACCGCCACACCGGCGTTCACGGGTCATAACGGTAGTCAAATTCCACGTGACCGATTAGTCAGGGTAATTAGGCATCTCCAAGCTCTGATGCTGCTGATGGTCGTTAGTAAGCTACCAAACTTGCTAACTGTCTGGTATTCAGCACTCTATTGTCCCTCTAATCACTCTGACATCAATGCAAATGTAATCCAAAATCGAATCAAACCCTTCATGAGAGCCCATGAGCTCATGTTGCGCAACATTAGGCTGTGCAATTGCGTGAGTGATGGCCTCTATTAAAAAGAGAATTATCCCATCAGCGTTCTATAGGCTAAGCCTACTATATTTATTTCTCAACTTTCCTAATATTAAGCACATTGCTTCACGTTACAACAGACTGGAATGAAAATGAACCACTGGAATAGCGTCCTCCATTCGCTATTTAAGTGCATAGATGACATGTCTTTCCCCTGCCCCTGTTTCGATACAGGTGCTTGATAATGGTCCACTATAAATCAAAACAAATTTCACACATATATTATTTAGTATATGCAAAGACAAGATTAAATCAAGAATAGTCTGATGGGTGACAATATTAGCACTTAAGTAGCGAAGAAAAACTCGTCCCGCGGCTGAATCTAGCTGATAATCCCTATCATAGAGTGCTTTATAGTGAGAACCTATTCCTCTGAAAGCAATATTCCCAAAAGATTCAGATCTTCAGTCATATCAAGCATTTTGAACATCAAAGCCTCTATTTGGACATAATAATCAATTAGTCCCTACAGAATTTTTGGTGGCAAAATCAACAATTCCCTGCATATTTTGCAAGGGCTTGCACATTTGACGAATAACATAAAACAGTCAAATCACAACTCATCATCTCAGCCTTGCAGCGTGATCACCTCAGCTCAAGCTAATGGTCGTTCAGGTGACAGGGGGCTAGAGCATTTGACACAGAGGAAACGCTTACTACAGCCTCTGAGAAAAAGAAGCTTTGGCCAATTTCAGTCATGGAACGAACATACAGAATGACAATTCCATTATTTTCAATGGAGGCAAACCACATCTAAAATACATTGTTAAGCACTTGTTATTCTTTTCGTGTCATTGATGTAAGCAGTATGCTAAGCTGCTTGAAATTGAAAGATACCTTTGGTACAGGGATTTTTTTGGGGGGGGTTGAAGCTATTTAATTTCCTGTACTCGCGTCGGATCACTCAGCCTCTCTGAAAACAGATATACCTAGTTTCCAAAGAGAGAACACAGATCAAAAGCATGTTCTGCTCAGAGTAGACAAGCGTGCCAGCCTTATTCTGGGCTGCCAGTTTTCACTTAGGCAGAGCATGCTTGAGAGAAGCAAAACAGAGCAGTGAGCTTGGAATGATAGCATCCCAACAATGAATGATGATAATGGAATCATTTTAAATGGTATTCAAAAGAAGTGTTGATTTTGATCAATCTCTATTCACTTGACCCATACACTAGGTATCAATTGACCCATACACTAGGTATCAATTGACCCATACACTAAGGTATCAATTGAAAGATGTGGTTAAAGTTCAACAGTGTCAAGCACTGATGTGCAACAATATCATAGCAAGGGATCTGAAACACCACAATCAGTCAATAGGAAATACTCTTGGGTAAAGTATATATATTTTTTACAATATTGGTAAACATTTTACAAATAGGGAGGTTCAGGATCCCCGTAAGACATAATACTATTATAATAGTATTATAATACTATGATAATAGTAAAATGGAGGGATGTATTGCAAAAGGAAATAGCAAAATGGCATTATCTCTGGACATCAGAGGGTTGGAGTTAAGATCAGAATGAATGGTGGATTGGCCACTGTGGGTTGACAACTCCCTTGTGTCCTCCTCCCAGAGTGCTAAGAACCTTGGCGTGATCCTGGACAACACCCTGTCGTTCTCCACTAACATCAAGGCGGTGACCCGATCCTGTAGGTTCATGCTCTACAACATTCGCAGAGTACGACCCTGCCTCACACAGGAAGCGGCGCAGGTCCTAATCCAGGCACTTGTCATCTCCCGTCTGGATTACTGCAACTCGCTGTTGGCTGGGCTCCCTGCCTGTGCCATCAAACCCCTACAACTCATCCAGAACGCCGCAGCCCGTCTGGTGTTCAACCTTCCCAAGTTCTCTCACGTCACCCCGCTCCTCCACTCTCTCCACTGGCTTCCAGTTGAAGCTCGCATCCGCTACAAGACCATGGTGCTTGCCTACGGAGCTGTGAGGGGAACGGCACCTCCGTACCTTCAGACTCTGATCAGGCCCTACACCCAAACAAGGGCACTGCGTTCATCCACCTCTGGCCTGCTCGCCTCCCTACCTCTGAGGAAGCACAGTTCCCGCTCAGCCCAGTCAAAACTGTTCGTGCTCTGGCACCCCAATGGTGGAACAAGCTCCCTCACGATGCCAGGACAGCGGAGTCAATCACCACCTTCCGGAGACACCTGAAACCCCACCTCTTTAAGGAATACCTGGGATAGGATAAAGTAATCCTTCTACCCCCCCCCCCTTTAAAAGATTTAGATGCACTATTGTAAAGTGGTTGTTCTACTGGATATTATAGGTGAATGCACCAATTTGTAAGTCGCTCTGGATAAGAGCGTCTGCTAAATGACTTAAATGTAAATGTAATGTAAATGGGTGAATTTACAGAAAGACGAAATTAGAAATATATGTACAATTATTTAAGTAGATGTACCGTACATGTAAGAGAAAATAACTACAAGTAGCAGTAGAAGTATTGTTGTCCATTAGTTTATTCCAATCAGGGTAGGGATGGTAGGGTAGAGGGAAAAAATATAGAGAAAAAAGATTGAAAAAATAGGGATTAGAAATTATGCAAACAATTAAATTGATAGAACCCACAATCTATCCGCAATTTAAAAATATCATACCAGAACTTTAGTGAGGTGAATCACCGCAAGGCAGCACCATGCCCTTTGTAGTTCGGGCAGAAAACATCAGTATTTGTCTTGTTCACCCTCAGATCTCTGCGTCCAATCAGAGACCCTCATCAAACTGTTTATGTTCACTAGCGGCAAAGCTTTTCTGAAAAGAAGCAATAATTGTCCTTGCTCCATTGACGTTCATGGTTATTTACTGCAAATAGTGCAGAAATCCAAACCTTTGCTCGTAAATGACCATGGCGGCAGAGATTAGAGAAAGCCGCAGGGCACTCTTATGTTTGAACCCCATTTATGAACCTAAAATGGAAGGTCTGCAATGCTTGATAGATAACATAGAAAGAAGAGCTTGGTATTCAAGAATGAATGTAGCCTACTGTACTATACATGTGGCTTGAGTTAACTTAAATCTGACCCTCTCCAGAACATCTGTCAAAAGTTAGCCGTAAAGTGAAATAGGCAGTTCCTGTTCATGTGTTCCAAAATAATCTGGAAGTCATTTTGTCAGTGAAGGTTAAAAAGCGGCTGAGATTTATAGGGCAGAAAACAACACAAACCCAGTACTGTTTTTTATTTAACTAGGCAAGTCAGTTAAGAACAAACTCTAGGAACAGTGGGTTAACTGTCTTGTTCAGAACAACAGATTTTTACCTTGTCAGCTCAGGGATTTGATCTAGCAAACTTCTGGTTATTGGCCCAATGCTCTAACCACTAGGCTACCTGCCACCCTCTCACCACAAAGCTACCTGTCCAGACGTTTGTGGCCCATGTCAATGCTACATCATATTTCCAATGAAGACTGTATATTGAGTCAGACCTTTTGAAAAAACATTGATCAATGGTGAAATTGATGTCCAACATCAATGTAGTGTATTGATGCAAATTAGATGGTGAGAGACAGTTAAAATAGGCAGGATTTAGAAAAAGAGAGCGGAAATCTGTCATGCTGAAATGTACAATTTCATCCCACCAGAATGACCTTTACTTGTACCGAGGATGTCTTTGACTGTAAAAAAAATACACACAGTGGATATGTTCCACAGAGAGAGCAAGAACAGGTATAAAACAGGCACTATTTCACCTAAAGTCGCTCTCATTCAAAACACAGAAGTAGGACCTGGATTCAATCAGATCAAGCGCTAACCAACGTTAACCAGAATTGGCAGGATCTACATAGCTGATGTTTTGATGATGTTGGAGGTGTAACTGGGGTATGAGCTGACAAATCGTGGAGCGGCTGCTCTTGTGTGTCACAAACCACTCCCTTCCTTATTATCCCTACTGCATTAGAAGTTCAAAATGGCGCTAGAAAGTGTAGGCTCTATCAATGGTAGAAATAATGACTGATAAAAATGTCAAACCATTGATGTTAGACTAATGCATGTTTTTATGTTCATTTGGATGTGGGGATTTATGCCTATAAATTAATTTGAGTGTATGAACTTGTAAAGCGGCTGCATGAACTTCTAGTCGGGTGTGGATCACTGCCATTGCATCCAATGGCAGTGATCCGCAATAGCCTTAACTGGCCTTAACCCACAGAGCTGCTTGTGGATTTGACAGCTCTAACAAAGTTCCACCTCTGACACTGTCAAAACAAACACTATGCGGATGTCGGCTAAAGCGGATCTGATTGAATTGGGCCCTAGGCTTGCTCTGGATGGAAAAACCTTCCTAAAAGCACCTCAATTAATGAAACAATGTTCTTTCAGCAGAAAAAAATGAAAAGCGTATTAGCCAGAAAAAAGGCCAAAGGAATCAAGTAACACATAACTCATCTAGAAAAACTGCAAGAAAAGCTAATCAGTGTTTGTTAGCAATATGGGTGTATAGTTCTAGTAGTAACAGACCTTTGTGCTCTTTCATCTTCTCATTAGGCTGATCATTAGATGTGTGCTCACATGTCTTCTAAAAGGTTCTTCCATCCTTTGTGTATCTCTGCAGCCAAGAGCTTGAAATATTTGGATTCACTATTATTTAATGTTTTGCCAAAGGAAAACAAAGCCTTGGAGGTAAATCATATCTGTTCTCTCTTTGCTCTTGATGCCAAAGGTGCAAGTCATTCATAGTGTGCTTTCTGTTTGTATTACGGCGACTTCCAACAGGATTAATAAGTCAAACAATCAAGATCATTTCCTCCCTCAAACACCACAAGAATGTCCAAAGCACTGTCCAGCCAAGAGTCCAGGCCAAGCGTGTTAAATACCATGTGATTTTTGTCCCACAAATTCAAAACTGCCAAGTGAAACCCAACCCTACAAACCAAAACAACCTCCAAGTAGAAAATGTAGGCTTTATGGAAAATGTATGTCAAGTCATGTTGATGAAAATCAGTATCTAGGGCTGAAGCATTTCAGATTGTGCAATGTAAAGAAATGTAAAGGTAATTTCCGATTGAGCCGACATATGCAGCGGGAATGCAGTCTCTGCTAACGCGGGAACATTATCTTTAAATTTCAATCATGCTGTAACGCTGAACTTCTGCGATACGCATTAGATGGTGGCAGAGAAGAAGGCTGATGTTTTACGTGTTCCTATCCAATTGTGTTTTTTTGTTTGTTTCTTTGCATTGTTTATAACTTATTTTTTACTTATTTTGTACATAATGTTGCTGCTACCGTCTCCTATGACAGAAAATAACTTCTGGACATCAGAACTGCGATTACTCATCACGAACTGGCAGAATCCTTTTTTTCCATTAACCTCTTACATCTAGACGTTCCGCTAGCGGAACACCTGCTCCAATAGCCAATGATGGGCGTGGCGTGAATTACAAATTCCTCAAAAATACAAAAACTTCAATTTTTCAAACATATGACTATTTTACACCATTTTAAAGACAAGCCTCTCCTTTATCTAACCACACTGTCCGATTTCAAAAAGGCTTTACAACGAAAGCAAAACATTAGATTATGTCAGCAGAGTACCCAGCCAGAAAATAATCAGACACCCATTTTTCAAGCTAGCATATAATGTCACATAAATCCAAACCACAGCTAAATGCAGCACTAACCTTTGATGATCTTCATCAGATGACACACCTAGGACCTTATGTTATACAATACATGCATGTTTTGTTCAATCAAGTTCATATTTATATCAAAAACCAGCTTTTTACATTAGCATGTGACGTTCAGAACTAGCATACCCCCCGCAAACTTCCGGTGAATTTACTAAATTACTCACGATAAACATTTACAAAAAACATAACAATTATTTTAAGAATTATAGATACAGAACTCCTCTATGCACTCGCTATGTCCGATTTTAAAATAGCTTTTTGGTGAAAGCACATTTTGCAATATTCTCAGTAGATAGCCCAGCCATCACAGCTAGCTATTTAGACACCCAGCAAGTTTAGCACTCACCAAAGTCAAATTTACTATAAGAAAAATGTTATTACCTTTGCTGTTCTTCGTCAGAATGCACTCCCAGGACTTCTACTTCAATAACAAATGTTGGTTTGGTCCCAAATAATCCATAGTTATATCCAAACAGCGGCGTTTTGTTCGTGCGTTCAAGACACTATCCGAATGGTAAAGAAGGGTGACGAGCACGACGCATTTCGTGACAAAAAATGTCTAAATATTCCATTACCGTACTTCGAAGCATGTCAACCGCTGTTTAAAATCAATTTTTATGCAATTTTTCTCGTAAAAAAGCGATAATATTCCGACCGGGAGTGGTGGTTTTCGTTCAAAGAGAGAGAGAAAGTAAACATGGAGTCGACTCGTGCACGAGCCTTAGTCTCATAGTACTCTGACTGGCCACTATCCAAACGCGCTAATGTTTTTCAGCACTTTAATAATGTGTAAAATATTGTTATTTTCTAAACAAAGCGATTATTGTTATTATTAATTTAGAATGTTATACACGCCCATTGGATATTCTCACAGATATATTATTAACCCTGTTATTAGCAGGACAATATATATTGGTCATGGCTCCGGAGTGGCGCACAATGGGACTGCCTTGCAGTTCTTCAGCTGTATCCACTGAAAGCGCGCAAGGTTCAAGGCACGAGGGCAGGGGGCACGGAATGGGCCGCAGAGCTGCGCACAGAAGACCGACCTAGCCATGGGGAAGGGAGGAGCAGGAAGGGGTTCTGCACGTTCAAACTCAAACAATGTAACTAATAATGACATCTTCATGCTTTCATTAATAAAATAATGACAAAAATACTCTTTCAACTTTACGATGTTTATTTAGTTATGGATCCATAACAAATTACTATGGGAATAAATATCACTGAATTACAGAAATATCCTCCAATCTTCCAATCCTTTATATGTAATTATTGGCGGAGAGTCACGTCATATTTTTCGATATACTGTAGGCCTACCGTAGGCGACATGAGTCTCACTAATGTTGAGTAATGTGCTTTTAAAAGTGGCGCAGGTCTTATTTATTTAAAGAGCATATTGAAGTTAGAGGCAATAGGATTTGAAGCAAAAGCCTACAACTATTTTAGCACCGCTCTGAGACAAGCATGGGGACTGGTCTAGATAAATCATTGAGATTTTTATTTTCACTTAATCTCCACTTGGGCATTGGTTAGACTAGAATTAGAGTGCAGAAATATTATGCTCTTAGTGTAACCTTTATTTAACTAGGCAAGTCAGTTAAGAACAAATTCTTATTTACAAGGACAGCCTATTCCTTCCTCCCCGTCAGGGAATTGAACCCCAGTCTCCCGCGTGCCCTACGGGCGCTACATGGGGATTCCGTACTGTACTCCCGACATCACGTTGTACAGCGCCATATTTTCCGTTCCATCCTAACAGAAACCCAGAGGGTTTTTGTTATTCTTGGAATAGAAACACCATAATATTAATCAAATTAATTAAGCAAGTACCAGTCAAAATTTTGGACACACCTACTCATTCCAGGGTTTTTCTTTATTTTTAATATTTCCTACATTGTACCACAACTATGAAATAACACATATGGAATCAATTAAGAACAAATTCTTAAGTTACAAGGACAGCCTACTTCTTCATCCCCGTTGGGAAATTGAACCCCGCTTGCCCGCATTCTCTAGTACAGCCATTATTGAAGGCTATCAAATGCCAAAGATGCTCTTTGGTGGTCAAACAAGCACTAACTAGCATTAATGGTACCAGTGGTTCACACTTAAATAACGTGCCATAGAATTCTGCGGCACCATTGCAAACTGTGCCGCAGTACGCTGCAACTTTTAAAGGAGGAACCACTGTACGTACATACCCAAACCAGAAGCCGTGGATTACAGGCAACATCCGCACTGAGCTAAAGGCTAGAGCTGCCGCTTTCAAGGAGCGGGACTCTAACCCGGAAGCTTATAAGAAATCCCGCTATGCTGTCAATACAGGACTAAGATCAAATCGTACTACACCGGCTCTGGCGCTAGTCATTACAGACTACAAAGGGAAGCACAGCCGAGGGCTTCCCAGTGACACGAGCCTACCAGACGAGATAAACTACTTCTATGCTCGCTTCAAGGAAAATAACACTGAAACATGCATGAGAGCACCAGCTGTTCCGGACAACTGTGTGATCACGCTCTCCGCAGCCGATGTGAGTAAGACTATAAAACAGGTCAACATTCACAAGGCCGCAGGGCCAGACGGATTACCAAGACACGTACTGCAAGCATGCGCTGACCAACTGGCAAGCGTCTTCACTGACATTTTCAACCTCTCCATGTCCGAGTCTGTAATACCAACATGTTTTTATAAGCAGACCACCATTGTCCCTGTGCCCAAGAACACTAAGGTAACCTGCTGTCACGGTTGTCGTCGGTGAAGGAGGACCAAAACGCAGCAGGTATGTGTATGCTCATCTTGCTTTTAATAAATACAAAATGAACACCAAAATAACAAAGAATGAACGATCAACAAAAACAGTCTGGTAAGGCACAAGGCTAAACACAGAACAATCACCCACGAATCACAAACACAAACACACCCCAATATATGGGACTCTCAATCAAAGGCAAAGAGAAAACACCTGCCTTCAGTTGAGAGTCCCAACCCCAATTAATCACCCATAGACATACACTCACTAGATTCCACATAGACATACATAAACCTAGACCATAAACCAAAACCCCGGAAATACTAAATCAAACACCCTTTAAACAAACACACCACCCTGAACCACATAAAACAAATACCCTCTGCCACGTCCTGACCAAACTACAATACTAATTAACCCTTATACTGGCCAGGACGTGACACCTGCCTAAATTACTACCGACCCGCAGCACTCATGTCTGTAGCCATGAAGTGCTTTGAAAGGCTGGTCATGGCTCACATCAACACCATTATCCCAGAAACCCTAGACCCACTCTGATTTGCATACCACCCTAACAGATCCACAGATGATGCAATCTCTATTGCACTCCACACTGCCCTTTCCCACCTGGACAAAAGGAGCATCTATGTGAGAATGCTATTCATCGACTACAGCTCAACATTCAACACCATAGTGCCCTCAAAGCTCATCAATAAGCTAAGGACACTGGGACTAAAGACCTCCCTTTGCAACTGGATCCTGGACTTCCTGATGGGCCGTCCGCAGGTGGTAAGAGTAGGTAACAATACATCCGCCCACACTGATCCTCAACACAGGGGCCCCACAGAGGTGCGTGTTCAGTTACCTCCTGCACGGCCAAGTACGACTCCAGCACCATCATTAAGGTTGCCGATGACACAACAGTGGTAGGCTTGATCACCAACAACGACGAGACAGCCTATAGGGAGGAGGTCAGAGACCTGGCTGTGTGGTGCCAGGACAACAACCTCTCCCTCAATGTGATCAAGACAAAGGAGATTATTGTGGACTACAGGAAAAAGAGAACCAAGCACGCCCCCATTCTCATCAACAGGGCTGTAGTGGAGCAGGTTGAGAGCTTCAAGTTCCTTGGTGTCCACATCACCAACAAACTAACACGGTCCAAGCACATCAAGGCAGTCGTAAAGTGGGCATGACAAAGCCTATTCCCCCTCAGGAGACTGAAAAGATTTGGCATGGGTCCTCAGATTCTCAAAAGGTTCTACAGTAAATGTTGTGGATCTTAATGTTTTTCCTCATAATCCTGGACTATCGGACCACCATTTTATTATGTTTGCAATCGCAACAAATAATCTGCTTAGACCCCAAACAAGGATCATCAAAAGCCATGTTATTCCAACTAAACTACTGAAAGAGCTGCTTCCTGTGCTTGGCCCTCCTATGTTGAACATAATAAACGGCTCTCTATCCACCGGATGTGTACCAAACTCACTAAAAGTGGCAGTAATAAAGCTTCTCTTGAAAAAGCCAAAACGTGACCCAGAAAATATAAAAAACTATTGGCCTATATTGAATCTCCCATTCCTCTCAGAAATGTTTGAAAAGCTGTTGCGCAGCAACTCACTGCCTTCCTGAAGACCAACAATGTATATAAAACACTTCAGTCTTGTTTTAGACCCAATCATAGCACTGAGACTGCACTTGTGAAGGTGCTAAATGACCTTTTAATGGCGTCAGATCGAGGCTCTGCATCTGTCCTCGTGCTCCTAGACCTTAGTGCTGTTTTTGATACTATCAATCACCACATTCTTTTGAAGAGATTGGAACCCAAATTGGTCTACACGGACAGGGTCTGGTCTGGTTTAGATCTTATCTGTCGGAAAGATATCAGTTTGTCTCTGTAGATGGTTTGTCCTCTGACAAATCAACTGTAAATGTCGGTGTTCCTAGAGGCTCCGTTTTTGGACCACTATTGTTTTCACTATATATTTTACCTCTTGGTGATATCATTCGGAAACATAATGTTAACTTTTACTGCTATGCGGACGACACACAGCTGTACATTTCGTTGAAACATGGTGAAGCCCCAAAATTGCCCTCCCTGGAAGCCTGTGTTTCAGACATAAGGAAGTGGATGGCAGCAAATGTTCTACTTTTAGAAGATCTCAAAAGATGCTAGTTCTAGGTGCCAAGAAACAAAGAGATCTTCTGTTGAATCTGACAATTAATCTTGATGGTTGTACAGTTGTCTCAAATAAAACTGTGAAGGACCTCAGCGTTACTCTGGACCCTGATCTCGCTTTTGATGAACATATCAAGAATATTTCAAGGATAGCTTTTTTCCATCTACGTAACATTGCAAAAATCAGAAACTTTCTGTCCAAAAATGATACAGAAAAATGGATCCATGCTTTTGTCACTTATAGGTTAGACTACTGCAATTCTCTACTTTCCGGCTACCCGGATAAAGCACTGAATAAACTTCAGCTAGTGCTAAACACGGCTGCTAGAATCTTGACTAGAACCAAAAAATATGATCATATTACTCCAATGCTATCCTCTCTACACTGGCTTCCTGTTAAGGCTAGGGCTGATTTCATTGTTTTACTGTTAACCTGTTCGGGCTAGGGGGCAGTATTTTCACGGCCGGATAAAAAACGTACCCGATTTAAACTGGTTACTACTCTTGGCCAGAAACAAGAATATGCATATAATTAGTAGATTTGGATAGAAAACACTCCAAAGTTTCTAAAACTGTTTGAATGGTGTCTGTGACTGTAACAGAACTCATATGGCAGGCCAAAACCTGAGAAGATTCCATGCAGGAAGTGCCCTGTCTGACAATTTGTTGTCATTCTGTTGCATCTCTATCAACATTACAGCATCTGTGCTGTTACGTGACACTTTCTAAGGCTTCCATTGGCTCTCTAAAGCGTTCAGAAAGCGGAATGACGTGTCTCCTGTCACTGGGCAAAGTACAGCAGCAGAGTTTGTAAGTGGCCTGCCTGGGGACAGTGAGACTGAGATGCACATTCACAAGACTTCTCCATTTTTTTCTTTCAGTCTTTGAATGAATACAACATTGTCCGGTTGGAATATTATCACTATTTTACGAGAAAAATAGCATAAAAATTGATTTTAAACAGCGTTTGACATGCTTCTAAGTACGGTAATGGAATATTTTGACATTTTTTGTCACGAAATGCACTCGCGCGTTACCCTTCGGATACTGACCTGAACGCACGAACAAAACGGAGGTATTTGGATAGAACTATGGATTATTTGGAACCAAAACAACATTTGTTGTTGAAGTAGAAGTCCTGGGAGTGCATTCTGACGAAGAACAGTAAAGGTAATCAAATTTTTCTAATAGTAATTCTGAGTTTAGGTTGCCCCAAACTCGGTGGGTGTCAAATTAGCTAGCCTGTAATGGCCGAGCTATGTACTCAGAATATTGCAAAATGTGCTTTCGCCGAAAAGCTATTTTAAAATCTGACATAGCGTTTGCATAAAGGAGTTCTGTATCTATAATTCTTATAATAATTGTTATGTATTTTGTCAACGTTTATCATGAGTAATTTAGTAAATTCACAGGAAGTTTTCGGTTCAGAAAATCACATGCTAATGTAAAAAGCTGGTTTTTGATATAAATATGAACTTGATTGAACAAAACATGCATGTATTGTATAACATAATGTCCTAGGAGTGTCATCTGTGGTTTTGGTTTTTGTGACATATATGCTTGCTTTGAAAATGGCTGTGTGATTATTTTTGGCAGGGTACTCTCCTGACATAATCTAATGTTTTGCTTTCACTGTAAAGCCTTTTTAAAATCGGACAATGTGGTTAGATTAACGAGAGTCTTATCTTTAAAATGGTGTAAAATAGTCATATGTTTGAGAAATTGAAGTTATAGCATTTTTGAGGTATTTGTATTTCGCGCCACGCGATTCCACTGGCTGTTGACTAGGGTGGGACGCTAACGTCCCACTGGCCCAGAGAGGTTAACCTACAAAGCATTACATGGGCTTGTTCCTACCTATCTTTCCGAATTGCTCCTGCCGAACATTCCTTCACGTGCGCTACGGTCACAAGACGCAGGCCTCCTTACTGTCCCTAGAATTTCTACGCAAACAGCTGGAGGCAGAGCTTTCTCCTATAGAGCTCAATTTTTATGGAATGGTCTGCCTATCCGTGTGAGAGATGCAGACTCTGTCTCGACCTTTAAGTCTTTATTGAAGACTCATCTCTTCAGTAGGTCCAATGACTGAGTGTAGTCTGGCCCAGGATTGTGAAGGTGAACGGAAAGGCACTGGAGCAACGAACCGCCCTTGCTGTCTCTGCCTGGCCGGTTCCCCTCTCTCCACTGGGATTCTCTGCCTGAAACCCTATTACAGGGGCTGAGTCACTGGCTTACTGGTGCTCTTCCTGGCCGTGCCTAGGAGGGGTGCGTCACTTGAGTGGGTTGAGTCACTGATGTGATCTTCTTGTCCCCCCCTTGGGTTCGTGCCATGGGGGAGATCTTTGTAGGCTATACTCGGCCTTGTCTCAGGATAGTAAGTTGGTGGTTGAAGATATCCCTCTAGTGGTGTGGGGGCTGTGCTTTGGTAAAGTGGGTGGGGTTATATAATGCCTGTTTGGCCCTGTCAGGGGGTATCATCGGACGGGGCCACAGTGTTTCCCGACTCCTCCTGTCTCAGCCTCCAGTATTTATGCTGCAATAGTTTATGTGTCGTGGGGCTAGGGTCAGTCTGTTATAACTGGAGTATTTCTCCTGTCTTATCCGGTGTCCAGTGTGAATTTAAGTATGCTCTTTCTAATTCTCTCCCTCTCTTTTTCTCTCTATCGCTTTTTCTCTCTTTCTTTCTTTCTTTCTTTCTTTCTTTCTTTCTCTCTCTCTGAGGACCTGAGCCCTAGGACCTGGCCTGATGATTCCTTGGTGTCCCCAGTCCACCTGGTCATGCTGCTGCTCCAGTTTCAACTGTTCTGCCTGGGGCTATGGAACCCTGACCTATTCACTGGACGTGCTACCTTGTCCCAGACCTGCTGTTTTCAACTCTCTAGAGACAGCAAGAGTGGTAGAGATACTCTGAATGATCAGCTATGAAAAGCCAACTGACATTTACTCCTGAGGTGCTGACCTGTTACTGTGATTATTATTATTTGACCATGCTACTTGTTACATTTATTTCTTCTTCTTCTTCTTCTTCTTCTTTCTTTCTTTTTTTACCTGCATTGTTGGTTAGGGGCTCGTAAGTAAGCGTTTCACTGTAAGGTCTACACCTGTTGTATTCGGCGCATGTGACTAATAACATCTGATTTGATTGAATACAGCTGTCACGACTTCTGCCGAAGTCGATCCCTCTCCTTGTTTGGCCGGTGTTCGTCGGTCGACGTCGCCGGTCTTCTGGCCATCGCCGATCCATTTTTCCATTGTTTTTGTATTGTTTTCCCACACACCTGGTTTTCATTTCCCTCATTATGTGTTGTTTATTTAACCCTCTGTTGTTAACCCCCCCATGTCTTTGTGTGGTATTGTTATTTTGTAAGTGCTTGTGTACATTTGTTTGACTGGTGCACGTCGGGATATTGTGCCCATATTTTGTATTTCGTATGCCGGAGGTTTTTACTGTTAAACTGCTCCGGCTATTTACCAAGTTCTGCTCTCCTGCGTCTGACTTCCCTGCCACCAGTTACGCACCCCTTACAACAGCCCCTAGTCGATGAATACTGACTAAGTATGCAATAACTAGAACTACAGCCTTAATGCTTTCTATGGTCATCTGATTTTTTTTTAAATGGCTGTGTGTTTGTATTAGTGTGAGATAGGGGGGGTTAGTATGTGTGGGAGTGTGATTCAGGAGCAAACACATCGAGATGTCACTTCATAACCTCTGGCTCTGGAGGCTCCTGTCATCTCCACATTTGAGAGATCCTTTGTCCACCCCTGGAGACTTGCTAAATATAGAACGGGAACAGAAACCCATTTTAAACCTAGTATCTATCTCCATACATAGCGAATCAGATGAACAATGATTAGACTTGAGGATGTAACTCAAATAGTGCAGCATAGATGCAAGACTGCTAAATATCATAGCGCATAAGCTCCATTTGAAATGAGGGCGTTTGGGGGTTGGAAATGAATAACTCCAACGGAAAGGCTACTCTTTTTTTCCCATTACATTTCTGTCAAGTGAATTACAATCTGTTATTACTTCATGGACAGTCATTTAACATTTTCCATTCAATACCATATTTTGCTGAGGGAAGGACAGGCAGGCAATCCATCATTAAGCTCCACTACTTTGGTTTGGTTACTCTGGTTCTACTTCCAGCAGTTTTAAGGGCTTTACCACATTATTTGACCTTCTACTATTCTGTTCATTTTGTGATGTATGCCTTGATAAAGGCAGTTGAGGTTTTCCGTGGTGTTTAATTGTGGTACTTATCTATAAAGGGAACACTGGATATTACATCTCCCACAGATATTAAATTAAGAATGTCTCAGGACTTCCAAGGCCAAAGACAAATTAAAAGCAAATGAACTCTATTAATGAGTATTGATCATTCCATAATAGAATAAGCTCTTCTCTCTTAGCTCAGCCTCTGTGTTGATCTGTTCATAATTATAAGGGAAATTTCCTTCAACCTGGTTTGCCATTATGAAAGACCGCACAGAGGGATATGTAACCAATACATGTATGCCATCTGAAGATCACATCAGCACTACACTAATCTGCTAAATACAAACGATAATACACTACATGAACAAAAGTATGTGGACACCTGCTTGTCGAACATCTCATTCCAAAATAATGGAGTTGGTCCCTCTTTCCTGCTATAACAGAAGGCTTTCCACTAGATTTTGGAACATTGTTGCGGGGACTTTCTTCCATTTAGCCACAAGAGCATTAGTGAGGTCGGGCACTGATTTTGGGTGATTAGGCATGGCCTGCAGTCTAATTCATTGCAGTCTAATTCCAATTCATCCCAAAGGTGTTTGATGGGGTTGAGGTTAGGGCTCTGTACAGGTCAGTTAAGTTCTTCCACACTGATCTCGACAAACCATTTCTGTATGCATCTCGCTTTGTGCACGGGGGCATTGTCATGCTGAAACAGGAAAGGGCCTTCTACAAACTGTTGCCACAAAGTTGGAAGCACAGAATCATCTAGAAAGTCACTGTATGCTGTAGCGTTAAGATTTCCCTTCCCTGGAACTAAGGGGCCTGAACCATGAAAAATAGCTTTCCACTGCTCCGGTAATGCTCTGGAGCATTACACCACTCCAGCCGATACATGGCATTGAGCATGGTGATCTTAGGCTTGTCTGAGGCTGCTCAGCCATGGAAACCCATTTCATGAAGCTCCCGACGAACAGTTCTTGTGCTGACGTTGCTTCCAGAGGCAGTTTGGCACTCGGTAGTGAGTGTTGCAAACAAAGACAGATGATTTTTACACGCTACGTGCTTTAGCATTCGGCAGTCCCATTCTGTGAGCTTGTGTGGCCTACCTCTTTGCAGCTGAGCCGTTGTTGCTCCTAGATGTTTCCATTTCACAATAACAGCACTTACATTTGACCGGGGAAGCTCTAGCAGGGCAGAAATTTTACGAACTGAATTGTTGGAAAGCTGGCATCCTGTGATGGTGCCATGTTGAAAGTCACGGAGCTCTTCAGTAAGGCCATTCTACTGCCAATGTCCGTCTATTGAGATTGCATGGTTATGTGCTCGATTTTATAAACCTGTCAGCAACGGGGCTGGCTGAAATAGCCGAATCCACTAATATGAAGGGGTGTCCACATACTTTTGTATATATAGTGTACCAATTCCATCATACTCAACATAACCACCACCAAAACCACCACACCATCATCATCACCATCATCATCATCCTCACCACCACCATCATCACCACCACCATCATCATCACCACCATCATCATCATCATAATCATCATCCTCACCACCATCTTCACCATCATCACCACCACCACCATCATCATCACCACCATCATCGCCATCATCACCATAACCATCATCAACACCATCGTCATCATCACTGTCATCACCACCACCACCACCACCACCATCATCATCATCACCATCATCACCATCATCACCACCAGCTAACAAAATTAATAGCTGATAATATAGTTCACTAAAGCTATTATTGCATGTCTAGACTGTCAGCCCAGTGATCCCCAGCCTATAGGCTATAGAAAATGAACACAGTGGTTATATGATGATCATCATTATCCCGTTGACAGAGGGTATTAAAGTGCTATGGCGTGTCCCATCCTCAGTCCAACTTTTTAAGTCGGTCAATGGACGGCAACCCACATCATTTGTCTGCCTCACTCATACGCCTATCCTTGCAGGGCAGGCTACTGAGACCTCATTCAGGCATAGCTACTGTACTTTGAACATGTAAAGCTCTAGCTATGGTATTTCCTGAATTGTTAGAAACCTCACAGTGCAATTTAGACATTGTGAGGTTACTGCAAGAATTGTGAACATTGCATTGAATTTGGACAAAAGAAGACTTTAGGGCCCAATTTAACATCCAAATATATTACCAGAGGTCATGCATTTAATGTGCTATTGCAAATAAAAAGCACTGTATATAACAGGTCTAAGTTTGCTGGACACATTAGGCTACACACAGAAGGCTATAGCCAACAAACTGTCAATAGACATAACAATTGTTCTGGAATGCACCATCACAACGATGGACGGAATTGTTGTAATTTAACCAAAGGAGACAAGCCCGAGAATATTCATCGTTTGCTTTGCACCACTCTTACGAGCTCTGACCCCGACACACGCGGGCATGCGATATCCAGCTTCCTAATTCCTCTTAAGGGCACCAGCCGAGCCGCTCGCTCACCACCGGCCGTGATCTATTAGAAATATCTATGTTTGCCAATCAGCACATTAGTTTGTGATTCGGATTATATGTGGCGTGCCCTGTCTTTGTGCTTTCTGATAAGAAGCAGTTGTGTTTAATCTGTCATTAACAGACAATGAATAGCCTAGAATACACTCAGACAGTCTTTGTCCAGCACCAGTCAAGTGAATGCCTGTAGTGTAGCCTTTGTTGAGTGATCATTAACCCAGCTTTCAATTCACATTCACAAATCACACTGTGGGTTTCTTTTTTTAAACGAAGTTAACTTTTTTTCTTAACACAAATTCTTCCCTTGAATTAGCCTACTTATCGCAATTAAGTCTCATCTCATTCACTTTTTATTTTACATTACAAAATGGCTAATTTGTCGAAGTGATCTAGGCTATTCAAAAAGAACGTGAGATAAAAAGTATGAATAGTTTATATTACATCATTGGTAGGCTAATTTCGATATAATTCTGGATAAAATTAGGCACAATAGAGCGCTGTTAGCTATGGTACATTTTTGTGAACAATACAAAATGTATATAACTTCTCGATATAAATCATAATAATCCATTGATACTCTCCTATTAAATAACTAAATATTTGCGATTGGAAACTCACTTACCCAGAAACAAAGACCAAAATGTTGCAGACATCACGGCACCCGACACGACTGGAAATCCCATGAAACGAAGCTGGAAACAATGCGCTCCGGCTGCCTTAAAATACATGTGGGTGACCCAAGTGTACAGTCACAACGAAGTAGCACATCAGAAAAAGGAGAGATACATTAAATATAATCTACAATGAGCAGGGAACCAAGGACATCATATTTGAACACTCGAAATGTCAATGCATCCCTTCATTAAGGAATGCAGCTCTATATTATCGTAATTGCATCAGCCTGGCGTCAAATCAAAGTTCCCGTTATTTCTGTCTCGTCCGGGAAGCGTGCGTTCCTCAGGTTCCCTCTGTCTCCGTGGCTCTGAGCGGTCTTTTCCTATACCGTTGTCCCCTGCACTAGAACGTGAGGGGCAGAATCTGGATAGGTGGATGTTGCTGCATGCTGGACGGAGACCTCTAGAGTCTGAAGTGCTCACATCGCCTCGTATGACCACAAAGGCATCTTGGGCTGGTCTGACTGTGAGGTAGGCTACTTGATGGCCACTTCCTTAGCAGTGCAAAAAAAGGTTAACAATGTTTCCCCCTACAGATGTCTGCATGAAAATGTTTATGGAATAGGCTACTATTTTTCAGTGCTTTAAAGAAAATGTTAATGTTCTTGCATTATTTTTTACAATAGTGTATACTGTATCTTATCTGGAGAACCAATGGAATAAGTTGGGAGACAGCGCAGTGAAAAAGTAACACATGTTGGGAAAGATTGAAATGGAAAAATAATTGACTGGAATTCCTTATTTTTTTCAATATATACAGTACCAGTAAAAAGTTTTGACACACCTACTCATTCAAGGGTTTTTCTTTATTTTTTACTATTGTCTACATTGTAGAATAATAGTGAAGACATCAAAACTAATAAATAACACATATGGAATCATGTAGTAACCAAAAAAGTGTTAAACAAATCAAAATATATGTTTTATTTTATATTCTTCAAAGTAGCCACCCTTTTCCTTGATGACAACTTTGAACACTTTTGGCATTCTCTCAACCAGCTTCATGAGGTAGTCACCTGGAATGCATTTCAATTAATAAGTGTGCATTGTTAATTTCTTTCCTTCTTATTGCATTTGAGCCAATCAGTTGTGTTGTGACAAGATAGGGGTGGTATACAGAGGATAGCCCTATTTGGTAAAATACCACATCCCTATTATGGCAAGAACAGCTCAAATAAGCAAAGAGAAATGACAGTCCATCATTACTTTAAGACATGAAGGTCAGTAAATCCAGAAAATTTCAAGAACTTTGAAAGTTTCTTCAAGAGCAGTCGCAAAAACTATCAGGCGTTATGATGAAACTGGCACTCATGAGGATCGCTGCAGGAAAGGAAGACCCACAGTTACCTTTGCTGCAGAGGATAAATTCATTACAGTTAACTGCACCTCAGATTGTAGCCCAAATAAATGCTTCACAGAGTTCAAGTAACAGACACATCTCAACATCAACTGTTCAGAGGAGACTGCATGAATCAGGCCTTCGTGGTTGAATTGCTGCAAAGAAACCACTACCAAAGAACACCAATAATAAGAAGAGACTTGCTTGGGCCAAGAAACACGAGCAAAGGACATTAGACCAGTGAAAATCTGTCCTTTGGTCTGATGAGTCCAAATTGGAGATTTTTTGTTCCAACCACCGTGTCTTTGTGAGATGCAGAGAAGGTGAATGGATGATCTCCGCATGTGAGTCCCACTGTGAAACATGGAGGAGGAGATGTGATGGTGTGGGGGTGCTTTGCTGTTGACACTGTCAGTGATTTATTTAGAATTCAAGGCACACTTAACCAGCATGGCTACCACAGTATTCTGCAGCGATATGCCATCCCATCTGGTTTGTGCTTAGTAGGAATATCATTTGTTTTTCAACAGGACAAAGACCCAAAACACACCTCCAGGCTGTGTTAAGGCTATTTGACCAAGAAGGAGAGTGATGGAGTGCTGCATCAGATGACCTGGCCTCCACAATCACCTGACCTCAACTCAATTGAGATGGTTTGGGATGAGTTGGACCGCAGAGTGAAGGAAAAGCAGCCAGCAAGTGCTCAGAATATGTGGGAACTCCTTCAAGACTGTTGGAAAAGTGTTACAGGTGAAGCTGGTTTGAGAGAATGCCAAGAGTGTGCCAAGTTGTCATCAAGGCCAAGGGTGGCTACTTTGAAGAATCTCAAATCTAAAATATATTTTGATTTGTTTAGAAAAAAAATTGGTTACTACATGATTCCATATGTGTTATTTCATATTTTTGATGTCTTCAATATTATTCTACAATGTTGAAAATAGTAAAAATAAAGAAAAACCCTTGAATGAGTAGGCGTGTTCAAACGTTTGACTGGTACTGTATATTCAATGTACTGTATATTTGCATTTATAAACAATTACAACAAATGTCACTACTCAACACAACACAAGTTATGATATCATAAGGTGAATGCACCAATTTGTAAGTCGCTCTGGATAAGAGCGTCTGCTAAATGACGTAAATGTAAATGTAAACATTCTGACGTTTTTCTGTCTACATATCTATTGGCTTATAGTGTCCATTATCCCTGAGGCATAGTTCACATCCAGATAATATTTATGTAACCATTCATGGTTTCCCTGGATGTAGAATGTATGACTGTGCATCCAGTGAGGTAAATAAACAAAGGAGCAAAGTGTCCCATTGAGATTAATCCCCTTTTCTGTCTCTGAACAATCTATTTAAATAACACACAGGTCTGGGGTCTCCAGTGGCCACCAGGCCAGTCCTCCACTCCACTCCCCTCACTGCTGATTCTCTCTGAAGTGTCTCTCTGAGCACAAGACCCCCAATCATTTCCATCACAATATCTAGATAGCTTGAAACAATGCCCCCCCCCTTCCCCTTCATCTACATCAAGCCAATGTGCCAGGAGAGGTATGAAGAAGTGCTTTTCTTTGTCTCACTCTGTCAATGTGCTATAGCATGTGCAGTTTTGTCAGTTTTGTCATATTTTAAACAAACTGATATGGTTTTTGTATTCATAAATGTGTCCTATTTAGATATAATTCGAATCCCTGAGCCAACTAGGTGAAATATCTGTCAATGTGCCCTTAAGCAAGGCACTTAACCCTAATTGCTCCTGTAATAGTAAAATGTAATGCAGTTAGATGAAACATTGCGAGGTAGATACTAATAGTCATGCAGCAGGTCATCCATCACAAATGGGGAGCAGACCTCGCCATGGAAGCAAACTTGTCTATGTTTGGTGGCTTAGCCTTAGTGCATGATATAGCACCCTAATGCAGATGGTCTCGCAGATGGCTGATATTTATACAGGCCCTGAAAACTCACTAGTGTGGAAACAGGTCCTTGTCAACACTGATTGGTGAGCTAGCATTACAATGTGCCACATTCTGTCCTTGCTTTCATTCCCCCAGAGCCGGAATTGTATGAGGCATAACTTTTGGCATTAGGATTCCATTTGTGGGAACAGACCCCCTTTAAAAATTATGATGGTGATGTGTTGGGACTCTTTTTATTTTACCGCATGAAAATGTAATCTCCATAAGTGCAAGGTCCATGATTTTTTAAAAAGCTTCAGACACAACATGGCTTCCGTTTTAGTTCCGAGCACTCCTAACTTATGTACTGCAGTGGATTTTCAATTCGAATATAACAAGCAATGAGCTGCAGCTGGAACCTCAGGAACGTACCTGTCGAGTGTTCCCTGGTCGCTCTTACACCGTATTTCCGTGGTCGTGACATCACACAGAGGTGTAAGCATTTTCTTGACAAGCTGACGCATCACAGATGTGCATAAGCTCTGTAGACATACTTAGAAGGATTCTTGAGTAACAATATGGACTGAAAATCTCTTTTGTTGGTCTCTATTTTTAGGCACCGATGGGATCCTTCACCGTCAGTGTTTCACGGCTCATAGATCTTTTATAATTTAATGAGGGAGAAGGTGGCCCTGGGAGATTTATGGTCAGCATCCCGAGTCAGCATTGGCCACTCGGCCTATTGAGTCATGTTGAATGTTCGTTTATAGCACAGTAAAGCACATTCCCTCCTGTGTACTAGAACACAGCCAGGCCTTTAGTGATGCTCACATCCACATGCAGGCAGCATATTTCAATCCAATCACATGAATGTATTCTCTTCCAAAAGGTTCTTTGTTTCTGCCTCTCTCACCATGATGTAGTCATGGCAAGAGGAAAAGTGATTGTTCAGATGCATGTTCATTGCTCCACAATTACTGCTAGGTAGGGTTAGTGAATGTTTGTCTCTCTCTCTCTCTCTCTTTCTCTCTCTCTTTCTCATTCTCTCTCTCTCTCTCTCTCTTTCTCTTTCTCGTTCCCGCTCTCTGTCTCTGTCATTTGTTATTCCCATATCTTATTTGGGGAGCAGTGCACACTCCTTGCAGTTAAAGGACCAATGACTTCAAAAGCAGATGTTACTCTGAGTCTGCTTTTCAATTTATTCATGAAGCTTTCATCATGGTAGAGAATCAGAGAGGGAGCAAAAAATCTGAACATGTTTATCATGCACTGATTAAAGACAAGGGGAAATGACTGAATCAGAATCAAGAGCCAAACGTGGAACCAATGTTTTGTTTTGCATTCGTAAGCTGCTTGAATGGATCAAAAGGGGTCAGTCAGAAGATTATTGTCAAAAAGTCTGAATATGATCACTGTTTATGATGAATCTCATGGTTGTATCTTTGAGAGGTAAAATATACCACTGTGTCAGAGGCTGGTGGGAGGAGCTATAGGAGGACAGGCACATTGTAATGGCTGGAATGGAATAAATGGAACAGTATCAAGCACATCAAACATATAATGGAAACCAAGTTTGACTCCATTCTATTAATTCCATTCCAGCCATTACAATGAGCCAGTCTTCCTAAAGCTCCTCCCACCAGCCTCCTCTGCACTGGGTGGTATAATGCCTGGTGCATTTAAGGTAAACAGATCAATCTCTTTTCAACATAATTTCCACTACATTGCACACAACATTAGGTGTTGTTTTCCCCAACATTGCTTGGTATTTTCAGCACCACTAGGCGCAGGAAAATGCAATCTCTTATAGCCAGAAAGCATAACTTAATGAAAAATATTCATAATTACTAAAATAAGTACATTTAGCCTAATTTGATTGTTTTTTGTTTTTACCTTTGTGTGGATGTTTGTGTGTGCAAAAAGACCTCGCAAAGGTTTTGTGTGATACTGCTTATACTAACGCTGCATTTTTTAAACATTTTACATTTAACCTTTATTTAACTAGGCAAGTCAGTTAAGACCAAATTCTTATTTACAATGGCGGCCTACCTGGGGAACGGATTGTTTGGATATACACTGAGTGTACAAAACATTAAGGACACCTGCTCTTTCCATGACATAGACTGACCAGGTGAATCCAGGTGAAAGCTCCTTTATTGATGTCACTTGTTAAATCCACTTCAATCAGTGTACAGTAGATAAAGGGGGGTTAAAGACAGGTTAAAGAAGGATTTTTTTAAGCAGTGAGAGAATTGAGACATGGATTGTGTATCTGTGCCATTTAGAGGGTGAATGGGCAAGAGTTAAGTGCCTTTGAACGGGGTATGGTAGTACGTGCCAGGCACACCGGTTTGTGTCAAGAATTGCAATGCTGCTGGGTTTTTCACGCTCAACAGTTTCCCGTGTGTATCAAGAATTGTATACCACCCAAAGGACATCCAGCCAACTTGACACAACTGTGGGAGTCATTGGAGTCAACATAGGCCAGCATCCCTGCGGAACGCTTTCGACACCTTGTAGAGTCCCATGCCCTGATGAATTGAGGCTGTTGTGATGGCAAAAGCGGGGGTTGCAACTCAATATTAGGAAGTTGTCCTTAATTTTTTGTGAACCATTCATTCAGAGATATCGACTGATATACTGCAAACTATGTTACTATGTTAGCATAGCCCGTTTATGACACTAAGAGATGCAAATGGGTGCTTATGAATTCTCGCCTGGCTCAGTATCTCCTCTCCACTCCCCAAAGAGCCACTGTTGTTTTTTGTTGTTTTTAATTTCATCTCTATTCCACAGGGGCAGCCTCTTTTGACAGGAGGAAGTTTATCCCAAAGAGAAACTGTACCAGATTGCAACCCCGTCCCATACACTTCCCCCTGCAAAAGTGGATAATGGAAAAAAAGAAAACAATCTTTATGTATCTATTAAGACATTTGAGGATCCTCAGCCACTGATTGGGATACTTTCTTGAACTCCATGAATTAGCTGATTAGCCTGGGATTTAAACCCACTTTGAATGCATTCCTTGGCATTGATTCCATTGCATTTTAAGGCCTATTCATGTGAATGCTGGTCATGTATGATGATGTGGATCCAGGAAGAGTAGCTGATGTCATGCCACCTCCCCACTCCTTCTCCAATCTCACCACCCCTCCCTTGATGAAATGTTCCCTATCTAGGGAATGGGGAGTGAGGGATGTGAGGCTTTCCGAGGCGCACGCCACAGCTAGGAGAGCCATTGTAAATCAACAGGCGCTTTATCCAAGATGGCGTAGCAGTGCAGACGTGTTTGTCGTTGTCCCGTGTGGATTTAGGTTTTTCTGTCTTTTTTTGGTATATTTTTCAATATATTTCAATCTCTTTTTCCATTTTTAAATTAAATATACCTTCCGGCAACCCGCCTCACCCAATGTGATACGGATCTGCTTTTTTTTAGACCTTATAGCTAGAACCGCCATCAGAAGATAGCCATCAGATGCTAACCAGCTAATTAGATACTAGCTATTTAGTCATTGTTAGCCACTGCTAGCGGCCTTTTCCTTTAGCTCAGACACCAGCCACTTTTAGCCTGGATAATACCAGTCTGCACAGATATCAACCCTGAGCATACCGGACTGCTTTTCTCCACTACATCACCAGATTCCTGCCGTAAGATCTGGACCATTACTCCAGATCATTGCACCTAGCTAGCTGCTACCGAGTGGCCCAGCCCCGAAGCTAGCCTTGAGCCAGGCCCATCTTCCGGCCTACTCAGTGGACCCTATGATCCCTCGGCTACACAGCTGATGCCTCCCGGACTCTTCACTAACACGACTAGAAGCCACTACATCACCGGATTCTTGTCGTAAGCTCTGGACCTTTGCATCGGATCATCGCAGCTAGCTAGCTGCTACTGAGTGGCTATAGTGACTAACGCCCTTGTCCCGAAACTAGCTCCAGTTAGCCTCAAGCCAGGCGCATCTCCCGGCTAGCAAACAACATGACTCCAGCTACAATACCTCTTTTGCCAATTGGCCTGGACCCTTTGTTGACACGGAGCCCCGCCGAACCATCACGACTGGTCTGCCGACGTAATTCCGTCCGATGTGCCCTCAACCGGCCATTGCCGGACGTCGGTGAAGACGCTTCTGCTAGCCCCGGCCTGCTAACTTTATGAACGCCGTGTCTCCCGCTTGCTAGTGGTGTAACGACTACCTAACGGCTTCCCTGTTTCATCTATTGCTGTTCACTGGACCCAATGATCACCTGGCTACATAGCTGATGCCTGCTGGGCTGTTCATTAATCATGGTACTCCATTTTGTTTATTTTGTTTATCTGTCGGCCCCAGCCTCGAACTCAGGCCCTGTGTGTAGTTAACTGACCTTCTCTGCCCATTCATCGCCATTTTATCTGTTGTTGTTGTCTGAGCTGATTAGCTGTTGTTGTCTTACCCGTTGTTGTCTGAGCTAGCTCTCCCAATCAACACCTGTGATTGCTTTATGCCTCGCTTTATGTCTCTTTAATGTCAATACGCCTTGTATACTGTTGTTTAGGGTAGTTATCATTGTTTTATTTTACTGCGGAGCCCCTAGCCCCACTCAACATACCTCAGATACCTGTCTTATCATCGCTCAATGCCTAGGTCTACCTCCACTGTACCCGCACCCTACCATACCCCTGTCTGTACATTATGCCCTGAATCTATTCTACCACACCCAGAAATCTGCTCCTTTTATTCTCTGTCCCCAATGCACTAGACGACCAGTTTGGATAGCCTTTAGCCGTACCCTCATCCTACCCCTCCTTTGTTCCTCGGGTGATGTAGAGGTTAACCCAGGCCCTGTGTGTCACCAGGCGCTGTCATTTGTTGACTGCTGTAACCGTAAAAGCCTTGGTTTCATGCATGTTAACATCAGAAGCCTCCTCCCTAAGTTTGTTTTCCTCATTGCTTTAGCACACTCCGCCAACCCTGATGTCCTTGCCGTGTCTGAATCCTGGCTTAGGAAGGCCACCAAAAATTCTGAGATTTCCATCCCCAACTACAACATTTTCCGTCAAGATAGAACTGCCAAAGGGGGAGGAGTTGCAATCTACTGCAGAGATAGCCTGCAAAGTTCTGTCATACTTTTCAGGTCAATGCCAAAACAGTTCGAGCTTCTAATTAAAAAAATGAATCTCTCCAGAAATAAGTCTCTCACTGTTGCCGCCTGTTATAGACCCCCCTCGGCTCCCAGCTGTGCCCTGGACACCATATGTGAATTGATTTTCCCCCATCTATCTTCAGAGTTCGTTCCGTTAGGTGACCTAAACTGGGATATGTTTAACACCCCAGCCGTCCTACAATCTAAGCTAGATGCCCTCAATCTCACACAAATTATCAAGGAACCCACCAGGTACAAGCCTAAATCTGAAAACATGGGCACCCTCATAGATATTATCCTGACCAACTTGCCCTCCAAATACACCTCTGCTGTTTTCAGTCAGGATCTCAATGATCACTGCCCCATTGCCTGCATCCTTTATGGGTCAATGTCGCTCTTGCTGCTGGTGAGTCTCTGATACACCTCTACACAGACGACACCATTCTGTATACATCTGGCCCTTCTTTGGACACCGTGTTAACAAACCTCCAAAACGAGCTTCAATGCCATACAATACTCCTTCAGTGGCCTCCAACTGCTCTTAAACGCTAGTAAAACTAAATGCATGCTCTTCAACCGATCGCTGCCCGCACCCGCCCACCTGACTAGCATCACTACTCTGGACAGTTCTGACTTAGAATATGTGGACAACTACAAATACCTAGGTGTCTGGCTAGACTGTAAACTCTCCTTCAAGACTCATATTGAACATCTCCGATCCAGAATTAAATCTAGAATCGGCTTCCTATTTCGCAACAAAGCCTCCTTCACTCATGCTGCCAAACATATCCCCGTAAAACTGACTATCCTACCGATCCTTGACTTCGGCGATGTCATTTACAAAATAGCCTCCAACACTCTACTCAGCAAACTGGACGCAGTCTATCACCGTGCCATCCATTTTGTCACCAAAGCCCCATATACCACCCACCACTGTGACCTGTATGCTCTCTTCGGCTGGCCCTCGCTAGATATTCGTCGCCAGTCCCACTGGCTCCAGGTCATCTATAAGTCTTTGCTAGATAAAGCTCCACCTTATCTCAGCTCACTGGTCACCATAACATCACCCACCCGTAGCACGCGCTCCAGCAGGTATGTCACACTGGTCATCCCCAAAGCTAACGCCTGCTTTGACCGCCTTTCCTTCCAGTTCTCTGCTGCCAATAACTGGAACGAATTGCAAAAATCACTGAAGGTGGAGACTTATATTTCCCACACTAACTTTAAGCATCAGCAATCTGAGCTACTTACCGATCGCTGCCGCTGTACACAGCCCATCTGTAAATAGCCCATCTGTAAATATCCCATCCAACTACCTACCTCATCCCCATATTGTTTTTCTTTACTTTTTTTGCTCTTTTGCACACCAGTATTTCTACTGGACATCATCATATGCACATCTGTCACTCCAGTGTTAATTTGCTAAATTGTAATTACTTCGCTACTATGGCCTATTTATTGCCTTACCTCCTTACTCCATTTGCACACACTGTATATAGATGTTTCTATTGTGTTATTGACTGTACTTTTGTTTATCCCATGTGTAACTCTGTGTTGTTGTTTTTTGTCACACTGCTTTGCTTTATCTTGGCCAGGTCACAGTTGTAAATGAGATCTTGTTTTCAACTGGCCTACCTGGTTAAATAAAGGTGAAATAAAAAATGTAAAAATTAAATTGCATCATATGTCAGGTGGGGGGGAACACATCAGTTCTCCACAGGTCTACATCAATCATGCTGCTAAATGAGGGGACCTAACTCTGCTGATGATAAATAGAACTGGTTTGTTCACCACAGCACTAAGCCTGGTAAAGGTGGAAAGTCCCTTTGATGTCTGTTATGTGACTCCCCTACCCCTATATTGTAGGTCTATAGGCTAACAGTGTCCATTGGGTCATGGTGGGTGAGTTAACATTTTTTACAGAATTACTTCTACAGTGCATTCGGAAAGTATTCAGACCCCTTCCCTTTTTCCACATTTTGTTACGTTGCAGCCTTATTCTAAAATGGATTAAACAAAAAAAATCCTCATCAGTCTACACAGAATAGCCCATAATGACAAAAAAAAAGATTTAAAAAAATAAAAACGGAAATATCTTATTTACATAAGTATTCAAACCCTTTGCTATGAGGCTCGAAATGTTTCTGCAAGTTGTTTCTGCAAGTTGATTGGAGTCCACCTGTGGTAAATTCAATTGATTGGACATGATTTGGAAAGGCACACACCTGTATATGTAAGGTCCCACAGTTGACAGTGCATGTCAGAACAAAAACCAAGCCATGAGGTCGAAGGAATGATCCATAGAGTTCTAAGACAGGAATGTGTTGAGGCACAGATCTGGGGAAGGGTATAAAAAAGATTCTGCAGCATTGAAGGTCCCCAAGAATACAGTGCCTCCATCATTTTTAAATGGACAAAGTTTGGAACCACCAAGACTCTTGCTAGCGCTGGACTCCCAGCCAAACTGAGCAATTGGGGGACAAGGGCCTTGGTCAGAGAGGTGACCAAGAACCCGATGGTCACTCTGACAGAGCTCCAGAGTTCCTCTGTGGAGATGGGAGAATCTTCCAGAAGGACAACCATCTCTGCAGCGCTCCACCAATCAGGCCTTTATGGCAGAATGAAGACACACCTCAGTAAAATACACAACAGTCCAGTTGGAGTTTGCCAAAGGGCACCTAAAGGACTCTCAGACCATGAGAAACAAGATTCTGGTCTGATGGGACCAAGATTGAGGTCTTTGGCCTGAATGCCTAGCATCACATCTCGAAGAAACCTGGCACCATCCCCACGGGGAAGCATGGTGGTGGCAGCATCATGCTGTGAGGATGTTTTTCAGCGGCAGGGACTTGAAGACTAGTCAGGATCGCAGGAAAGATGAACGGCGCAAAGTACAGAGAAAACCTGCTCCAGAGCTCTCAGGACCTCAGACTGTGGCGAACTCAGACTGGAGAGACCTGAAAATAGCTGTGCAGCGACGCTCCCCATCCAACCTGACAGAGCTTGAGAAGATCTGCAGAGGAAATGGGAGAAACTCCCCAAATACAGGTGTGCCAAGCTTGTAGAGTCATACGCAAGAAGACTCAAGGCTGTAATCGCTGCCAAAGGTGATTCAACAAAGTACTGAGTAAAGGGTCTGAATACTTATGTTAATGTAATATTTCAGTTTTTATATTTAATACATTTGCAAAATAAAAAAAAACTTGTTTTTGCTTTGCCATTATGGGGTAATGTTTGTAGATTGATGAGGGTAAAAAACAATTTAATCAATTTTAGACTAAGGCTGTCCCGTCCTGACCAGTAAAAGGGGTTGTTTGTTATTGTAGTTTGGTCAGGGCGTGGCAGGGGGTGTTTGTTTTGTGTGTTTTGGGGTTTTTGGTGTATGTTCTATATTTTCTATTTCTATGTGTTTATCTGGTTTTTCTATTTCTATGTTGGGGTTTTGGAATGACCTCCAATTAGAGGTAGCTGGTTGTCGTTGCCTCTAATTGGAGGCCATATTAAGTGGGTTTATTTTCTCTTGTGTTTGTGGGTGGTTGATTCCTGTTTAGTCTGTGCACCTTACGGGACTGTTTTCGTCGTTTGTTTTGTGTAAGTGTTTTGTTTTCCTTCGACTAAAAGAAGATGTTCTATAAACCCACTGCAGTTTGGTCTACTCCATACGACGAACGTTACAGAACCACCCACCAAGAAAGGACCAAGCAGCGGAGGAAGGAGCAACAGAGGAGCTATTTGGAGTCGTGGACATGGGAGGAGATACTAGATGGTAAAGGACCATGGCACCAGGCTGGGGAGTACAAGCATCCGAAGGAGGAGCTGGAGGCAGCTAAGGCAGAACGACGGAGGTATGAGGCATTATATCCTCCATTTCAGGAGGAGAGGAGGCAGCCCCCAACATTTTTTGGGGGGGCACACGGGTAGTTTGGCTGGGCCAAGGGTTAGCCCTGAGCCAACTCCCCGTGCTTATTATGGGGAGCGTTTGGCGTTGAGAGCACCGTGCTATGCGGAAGTGTGCACGGTCTCGCCCATCCGCACGCACAGTCCGGTACGGTTGAAACCAGCTCCCCGCAAGTGCCGTGCTAGAGTGGGCATCCAGCCAGGGAGAAGTGCGCCGGCACAGCACATCTGGCCACCAGTGCGTCTCCTAGGCCCAGGCTACCCTGCAACTGCTCTACGCACGGCAGCCATCATGCCTCAGCACAGCCCAGTTCGCCCTGTGCCAGCACTCCGCCCGTGCAGGGCGACAGTTACAATCCAGCCAGGACGGGTTGTACAGGCTGTGCGCTCCAGGCTGTGCGCTCCTGTGCCTGCTCCTCGCACTAGCCCTGTGGTGCGTGTTACTGTTCTGGTGCCTACAAAGCCAGCCCCACGCATCAGGCCTCTAGTGCGCCTGCCCAGTCCAGTACGTCCTGTTCCTGCTCCTCGCACTAGCCCTGAGGTGCGTGTCCATAGTCTGGCGCCTCCAAAGCCAGCCCCACGCATCAGGCCTACAGTGCGCAGTCCCCGTCCAGAACTTCCGGCGACAGTTCCCCGTCCAGAACTTCCGTCGAGAGTGCCCCGTTCAGTGCTTCCGGCGACGTCCTATAGTCTGGAACCGACAGAAACGGCCACAGTCCGGAACCGGCAGAGACGGCCCACAGTCCGGAACCTGCAGAGACGGCCCACAGTCCGGAACCTGCAGAGACGGCCCACAGTCCGGAGCCTGCAGAGACGGCCCACAGTCCGGATCCTGCAGAGACGGCCCACAGTCCGGAGCCTGCAGAGACGGCCCACAGCCCTGAGCCTGCAGAGACGTTCCTCAGCCCTGAGCCTGCAGAGACGTTCCTCAGCCCTGAGTCTCCAGAGACGTTCCTCAGCCCTGAGTCTCCAGAGACTTTCCTCAGCCCTGAGTCTCCAGAGACGTTCCTCAGCCCTGAGTCTCCAGAGACGTTCCTCAGCCCTGAATCTCCAGAGACGTTCCTCAGCCCTGAGTCTCCAGAGACGCTCTCAGCCTGAGGTCTCCAGAGATGCACCTCAGCCCTAGGTCTCCAGAGACACACCTCAGCCCGAGGTCTCCAGAGACGCACCTCAGCCCGAGGTCTCCAGAGACGCACCTCAGCCCGAGGTCTCCAGCGACGCACCTCAGCCCGAGGACTCCAGCGACGCACCTCAGCCCGAGGTCTCCAGCGACGCATCTTAGTCCAGAGCCTTCAGCAGTGGTCTACAGCCATGAGCCTTCAACGGGGGTGGGCAGGTTAGAAGGGGGACTAAGGCCAGAGCCTGAGCCACCTCCGTAGTTGGAGGATTAGGGAGGGGGGGTGTAGCACGGGAGCCGTCGGTGACGGTGGCCACCCTCCCTTCGATCCCTTTAAGTTTGGGGTTATATTTTGTGGGGTTTTTGTGTTTCGGTGCATCCGGGGTCTGCACCTTTGTGGGGGGGGGGGGTACTGTCATGTCCTGACCAGTAAAAGGGGTTGTTTGTTATTGTAGTTTGGTCAGGGCGTGGCAGGGGGTGTTTGTTTTGTGTGTTTCGGGGTTTTTGGTGTATGTTCTATATTTTCTATTTCTATGTGTTTATCTGGTTTTTCTATTTCTATGTTGGAACGACCTCCAATTAGAGGAAGCTGGTTGTCGTTGCTTCTAATAGGCCATATTTAAGTGGGTTTATTTTCTCTTGTGTTTGTGGGTGGTTGATTCCTGTTTAGTCTGTGCACCTTACGGGACTGTTTTCGTCGTTTGTTTTGTGTAAGTGTTTTGTTTTCATTTGAATAAAAGAACATGTTCAATATACCCGCTGCAGTTTGGTCTACTCCATACGACGAACGTTACAAAGGCTGTAACGTAACAAATTTTGGAAAATGTCAAGGGGTCTGAGTACTTTCCGAATGTACTGTATATATGCTCCAGATGCTCTTGTTTAAATGTATGGGTATACAGTAGATGGAGATGAGGAGAGCGGTTTAATGTTCATGGGAAATCCTTCTTAAGGCACTGTCACTTGATTAAGGCAGAGTTTGGAGATAACACAAGACATCACCCAAGGTCAACTCAATAATTGCAAGAGTGGAACAAATTACGTTATCATCTGTCCCTTGCTAAATTGGCAAAACCACTGCGTTTTTTATTGGAAGGGATGAAGAGGCGTTTTCGTCATTAAAAGCAAACATAATCTACCATGTGAAGGACATTTACGGTTATTAATCTTAAGTAAACCTCCACATTCCAATACAGAGTCAATGCCTGTCACAGTATAAAAAATGGACACACAGAGCCGAAGGATAAATGTACCGTACATTTTTGGAATGATCAAAAAAAAGAAAAGATATGGGATTACGATGGTAACGCTTTGGGGCCAAATAACCTTCCAAATCAGAAAATAAAAAAATAATTTTCAACAAGGGAGAATTTATTGGTCAGAGAAAATTCCTTGCCTCTAGCTGCAAACTAATCTAAAGTCCCGGCTATTTTCCAGAGCAACTATGGACTGAGGCGTAATTGACGCAGTGTCCGGCCAAGCAAGATCATTTCTTTGACAAGCCCCTACCAAAGAAGAATGACAAGACATGAAAAATGTAGCACAAAGATGATACCCTTTATCCTGACAATGTAACGCTGTAACCTAGAAAATCCTGCATGCAGGGATTCTTTTTTTATATGGATGATCATATGCTTTCCTTCACATGTTCCTTAATGCACTCTAATACAAAGGCTATATCTCCATGCCTCAGTGAGCCTGGTTTACTCTAAAATATCAGCAGAGCTCTAAAAATAGACTCTGTTCTCATCAGAGGTTAAAGGAGCCATGGATTTCTCTGTGCTGTGACATTGTCTCTTGGAATGTAGCTATTGGACAATTATACGCATTGGCTTTTAGATAAATACCAAAGGTTGCTTGGCTCTAGTTTCCTCCCCCCAGTCAAAGCTGTGAGGCGTATGTGTTAGCACTGTTTAACATTGTCCACGGGTGTCTGTAAATCATGCTGGGGGCACAGCAGACATCCACATGCAACTACCATCCAGGCATTTAAAAAAATCAATCAATTGATCCTTTCATTCATGAAGTCACCAAACCTCCAGGTTTTGTCCCCCTCTCTCCGCTGTATCCCCAAGGCCCAGCAGGCCTAACATTACACAAACTGTTTAAGGTGGGTCTTATTCAAAGACATACTGGCAATGGATTACAGTAGGATGGACACAGTTTTGTTTTATTTTGGTCTCCACATATACGAAACAAAAATAGTTATTGTTTTTTTTAGGTGTGTAATAAATAATGTCATGTTAATTATCTGATTCTGTGTGTCGTTGATTAAGAGTATAATGTTGTCCTGTTTAAGATTTCCAAAAGAGCATATGGATTATATAATTGATCTCAGATTATCATCGTTTTGATTTACAGTCCATGGCCAGAGACACAAATCTCCCTCCATCTCAGCTAGCTCTGACCTTTGGGCTGTCTACAGGTTTTATTTATAACTAAAGTTGAAATAGAAATCTCTATAGATTTTCCACCCTGAAGAAATGAGGACGTTTAGCAGCAATGCCCTGGTGGTATCTTGCTGGATGCTGGAGTAAATCAAATAACTTCAGTCCAAGGCATTTGAGGTGTCAGTCTAGTGCCATCCTGATTTTCGACCTCCTTTTTCACACCCCAGTTTATTCATGAGGTTCCTGATCTTTCCTGATGGAATTTCTCCATGTAGGCTGCACGTACCATGAAAGCTTCTATTCTACCATTCATAATGATTTGATGTCTGTTCTTGGGAAGAATAGCCAGGCAGAAGGAGTGAGGTTAACCTCTTGCCTCTGGGGAATTGCTTGCTGACTTGGAGATGGAGAAGTAAACTTGGTATGCATGTATTCAAATTCCACAAGTAATAAATATGATAATGGCAGCTTGGTCCTTCCATAAGTCAATCACGTTTCATTCAGGAAGAGCAGGAAAGTGCTTTCGGAACTAGCTACCACTAATCTAATTGAGGAAAGGAATCTTGAGACCCGGATTGAAGGACAAATAGATAAAGTGGCAAAAAATCGGAATCGATAGGGGGGATGCCAGTCTTGTTCGTCTTTGTTACAACTGAGAAGTAAAGGTGTGATAATATGGAATTACAAATCATATTTTTATGCAGAACCATTGAATGCACTGCGCACATACATAATACAGCTATTACATTGTAATCATGTTGTAATGCCTTGAACTGGCTTGTCCATTGATAAAGGACATGTGAACTAGACAGCATTGCTATTTGTCGCAGAGGTGATTCATGTCGCACACTGTATACAGCACAAGGTGGGCTGTACGCATTCGCTAAAACACATTACATTTACTACCCAATTAATTATGGTACATGATATATTCAAACATCTAATTTGGTTAGACATTGAACTCGAGTTTCATAAGAAAGAAATTACAACGTAGCATGCAACCTGTCACAAAGCTTTAGTCAGGAGGGCCACCCACCAAATATCACACAGCTCATTATTGTGCCTTGAGCCACGGTTGCTGCACACTGCCTTGATGAACATAGCAGCTCAACATCACACAGGGAGACAGGTAAGAAGCATACTTTATGACATACCTTGAATACGTCCTGTACTCTACCCACTGAAAGAATCCCACACCACACTAGATCCACAGGATGAGAAATATTGGTACATTAATTTTGTATTGACTGGAACTATTGACCTGGTAATGATTGTCATTGATGTATGATTGAACTGTATCTCAGTATCATGTCATAGATAAGCTGTTGATACTCACTGCTAAGGATTTATTAGACACACTTTACATTATCTAATAGCAACCAGTTGATTACGTTTCCTCAGTCGGGTGTGTTCAATTTCCCTCTAATCTTTGGGTTCCCACCTTATGACTACTTGCTGCTGTTTTATTTCAAGGCAGGTTCTGGAATCTGACTCAGCTGGTACAAACTGATTTGTGGGCCCACAAGACGGATTCCTTGGCACGATGCCAGCTCTGCAGTCTCTCTCTCTCTCTCTCTCTCTCTCTCTCTCCATCCTCCCCTCTGTGGAGACATCCTCTGTTACCGTCTAGATAATATCTGCCTGCCACTCCTCATGCCACCAGGCTTGGGAGAGTGTTTGGCAAACGGCACTGCAGAAGTTACTGCCATGGGAGATCGGAGAATACTTATTTTGATCACTTGCCAATGCAGTATGGAGGAGCCACCGAATAAATTATATTAAGTTGAAAAGATTAGTCAAGTTACAACTGCTTGCTCCTATATTGCTTTTCGTAGGGTGAATGTGGGTTCAGAGCCATAAACAATGCTTTACCATGTCGAGGGGAATGGTCCACATTAAGGCCCAGGCTGTGGCTAGCAAAACAACAAACATAGAAAATGATGTGTAATGCACCAAGCTCACAGTCTTCATGTGGTAGCCTTGACAGCACAGTTAACTTGAACCACTGAACATATTTAGCGCAACGACCTCTGCTCCCATCAAAACACAGATAAGAAAATACCATATGGGTGGCATAATTATACCTGTCACATTCAACACTAAAAATAATACACTGGAATGAAGAACAAACTCAGTCATTTCGTTCCCATTTATTTCAGAAACACCCCCAAAACAATTTGATCAAGGTAATCATGACATTATGTTATCTGCAGATTTCTAAGATGATAACTTTAAGTCTCAGGGAGAGGGCTGAAATGGGATAGAAAAGGGATCAGGGCTTTATATCAGGGCTTTAGAACAAGGTTTTAGACACAGGTCTTTATAACAGGTCTTTAGGACAGGTCTTTAGGACAGGTCTTTAGAACAGGGCTTTAGAACATGACTTTAGGACAGGTCTTTAGGACAGGTCTTTAGAACAGGGCATTAGAACAGGGCTTCAGGACAGGTCTTTAGAACAGGGCTTTAGAACATGACTTTAGGACAGGTCTTTAGGACAGGTCTTTAGAACAGGGCATTAGAACAGGGCTTCAGGACAGGTCTTTAGAACAGGGTTTTTGCCTCTTCTCTGGGCTGCAAGAAAGGACATGGTTGGTAGAGAGAGAAAGAGGAGAGCAAATAAAGAGATAAAGCAAGAGGGAGAAAGGAGGCAAAGGATAGATAAACCTAAGTAAAGTAAATGAAAGAAAGAGGGAGAGGGAGAGAGAGAGAGAGTGAGACAGAGAGCAAGAGAGAGACAGAGAGAGAGAGGGAGAAAGAGAGAGAGAGAGAGAGAGAGAGAGAGAGAGAGAGAGGAGAAATAGAGAGGGGAAGGAGATCCTTCTGGAGCTAAGCTCAAGTTCTCAGTCAACCACACTGCCTTTTGGCTCTTGCAGAGGAGGGGAGAAATATCTCTCCCCTGCATTAGCACTGCAATGTCAATGAAGACTATATATCACTGACTGTATGAATGGATTTTTGCATATTCTGTGCAAGAAGCTATTTAAAAGCCAAGCAACAGCATCCATTTGCTGAACAGTGTTACAGCCTGAGCTGAATTAAAGGACATGATAAATAGCTTCTATCTCAAGGCCATCAGACTGTTAAACAGCAACCACCAACACAGAGAGGCTGGCTGCTGCCTACATACAGACTTGAAATCATTGGCCACTTTAATAAAATGATCACTCGTCACTTTAATAATGCCACTTTAATAATGTTTACATATCTTGCATTACTCATCTCATATGTACAGTTGAAGTCGGAAGTTTACATACACTTTAGCCAAATACATTTAAACTCAGTTTTTCACAATTCCTGACATTCAATCCTAATAAGAATTCCCTGTCTTATGTTAGTTAGGATCACCACTTTATTTTAAGAAAGTGAAATGTCAGAATAATAATAGAGAGAATGATTTATTTCAGCTTTTATTTCTTTTATCACATTCACAAGTTTACATGCACTCAATTAGTATTTGGTAGCATTGCCTTTAACTTGGGTCAAACGTTTCAGGTAGCCTTCCACAAGCTTCCCACAATAAGTTGGGTGAATTTTGGCCCACTCCTCCTGACAGAGCCGGTGTAACTGAGTCAAGTTTCTAGGCCTCCTTGCTCGCACATGCTTTTTCAGTTCTGCCAAGTTCTATGGGATTAAGGTCAGGGCTTTGTGATGGCCACTCCAATACCTTGACTTTGTTGTCCTTAAGCCATTTTGCCACAACTTTGGAAGTATGTTTGGGGTCATTGTCCATTTGGAAGACCCAAGCTTTAACTTCCTGACTGATGTCTTGAGATGTTGCTTCAATATATCCACATAATTTTCCTACCTCATGATGCCATCTATTTTTTGAAGTGCACCAGTCCCTCCTGCAGCAAAGCACCCCCACAACATGATGCTGCCACCCCAGTGCTTCACGATTGGGATGGTGTTCTTCGGCTTGCAAGCGTCCCCCTTTTCCTCCAAACATAACGATGGTCATTATGGCCAAACAGTTCTATTTTTGTTTCATCAGACCAGAAGACATTTCTCCAAAAAGTACGATCTTTGTCCCCATGTGCAGTTGCAAACTGTAATCTGGCTTTTTTATGGCGGTTTTGGAGCAGTGGCTTCTTCCTTGCTGAGTGGCCTTTCAGGTTATGTCGATGTAGGACTGTGGATATAGATACTTTTGTACCTGTTTCTTCCAGCATCTTCACAAGGTCCTTTGCTGTTGTTCTGGGATTGATTTGCACTTTTTGCACCAAAGTAGGTTCATCTCTAGGAGACAGAATGCGTCTCCTTCCTGAGCGCTATGACGGCTGCGTGGTCCCATGGTGTTTATACTTGCGTACTATTGTTTGTACAGATGAACATGGTACCTTCAGGTGTTTGGAAATTGCTCCCAAGGATGAACCAGACTTGTGGAAATCTACAATTTTCTTTCTGAGGTCTTTTCTTTCTGATTTCTTTTGATTTTCCCATGATGTCAAGCAAAGAGGCACTGAGTTTGAAGGTAGGCCTTGAAATACATCCACAGGTACACCTCCAATTGACTCAAATGATGTCAATTACCCTCTCAGAAGCTCCCAAAGCCATGACATCATCTTCTGGAATTTTCCAAGCTGTTTAAAGGCACAGTCAACTTATTGTATGTAAACTTCTGACCCACTGGAATTGTGATACAGTGAATTATAAGTGAAATTATCTGTCTGTTAACAATTGTAAACAATTACAAAAGTAGATGTCCTAACCGACTTGCCAAAATTATAGTTTGTTAAGAAATTTGTGGAGTGGTTGAAAAACTAGTTTTAATGACTCCAACATAAGTGTATGTCAACTTCCTACTTCAACTGTATATACTGTATTTTATACCATCTATTGCGCGGCCCGCTACCAAGGACTGTGGGCTCTCTTTCTCTGTGGCCGACGTGAGTAAGACATTTAAACGTGTTAACCCTCGCAATCCCTAGCCACGTCCTCAGAGCATGCGCAGACCAGCTGGCTGGTGTGTTTACGGACATATTCAATCTCTCCCTATCCCAGTCTGCTGTCCCCACATGCTTCAAGATGGCCACCATTGTTCCTCTACCCAAGAAGGTGAAGGTAACTGAACTAAATGACTATTGCCCCGTAGCACTCACTTCTGTCATCATGAAGTGCTTCGAGAGACTAGTCAAGGATCATATCACCTTCACCTTACTAGTCACCCTAGACCCACTTCAATTTGCGTACTGCCATAAAAGGTCCACAGACGATGCCATCACCATCACACTGTCCTATCCCATCTGGACAAGAGGAATACCTATGTAAGAATGCTGTTCATTGACTGAAGCTCAGCATTCAACACCATAGTACCCTCCAAGCTCATAATTAAGCTTGAGGCCCTGGGTCTCAACCCCAACCTGTGCAATTGGATCCTGGACTTCCTAACGGGCCACCCACAGGTGGTGAAGGAAGGAAACAACATCTCCACTTCGCTGATCTTCAACACTGGGGCCCCACAAGGGTGCGTGCTCAGCCCCCTCCTGTACTCCCTGTTCACCCATGACTGCGTGGCCATGCACGCCTCCAACACAATCATCAAGTTTGCAGACAACACAACAGTAGTAGGCTTGATTACCAACAACGACGAGACAGCCTATAGGGAGGAGCTGAGGGCACTCGGAGTGTGGTGTCAGGAAAACAACCTCTCACTCAACATCAACAAAACAAAGAAGATGATCGTGGACTTCAGGAAACAGCAGAGGGAGCAACCCCCTATCCACATCGACAGGACAGCAGAGGAGAAGGTGGAAAGTTTTAAGTTCCTCGGCGTACACATCACGGACAAACTGAAATGGTCCATCTACATAGACAGTGTGGTGAAGAAGGCGCAACAGCACCTCTTCAACCTCAGGAGGCTGAAGAAATTTGGCTTGTCACCTAAAACAATTGAGAGCATCCTGTCGAGCTGTATCACCGCCTGATATGGCAACTGCATCGCCAACAACCGCAGGGCTCTTCAGAGGGTGGTGCAGTCTGCACAACGCAAAACTACCTGCCCTCCAGGACACCTACAGCACCCGATGTCACAGGAAGGCTAAATAGATCATCAAGGACAACAACCACCTGAGCCACTGCCTGTTTACCCCGCTACCATCCAGAAGGCGAGGTCAGTACAGGTGCATCAAAGCTGGGACCGAGAGACTGAAAAATAGCTTCTATCTTAAGGCCATCAGACTGTTAAACAGCCATCACTAACACAGAGAGGCTGCTGAGGCCACTTTAGTAAATGGATCACTAGTCACTTTAATAATGCCACTTTAATAATGTTTACATATCTTGCATTACTCATCTCATATGTATAAACTGTATTTTATACCGTCTATTGCATCTTGCCAATGCCGCTCTGTCATTGCTCATCCATATATTTCTATGTATATATTCTTATTCCATTCCTTTACTTAGATTTGTGTGTATTAGGTAGTTGTTGTTGAATTGTTAGATTACATGTTAGATATTGCTGCACTGTCGGAACTAGAAGCACAAGCATTTCGCTAAACTCGCAATAACATGTGCTAACCATGTGTATGTGACCAATAACATTTGATTTGATTTGATTAAAAGTACTCTCCTAAAATAGCTCGTATCGCATAGAACAGTGATTCCCCTAGCCTTTTATGTTCCCGTCCATGCTGGCTGATGAGGAGAATGAAAGAGGAAGGGCAGGAACGCTGGCACCTGGTGCTTTAGCATTACATCAAACCTGGAGTGGACATGGATGCAGAGACAACAGGGGGTAGAGAGAGAGGTGTTGCAGTGATGCCTGGCCAGCACATGGCACCACAGGGCACGGGCACACCTTGCTTCAAAAAGGAGGAGGAGGAGGTGTTGGAGGGAGGAGGATGGAAGGGAGGAGGAGGGGAAGGGGAAGGGGGAAAGGATGAGGGGAGGGAAGGAGAAGAGGAGGAAGGGAGGAGTGAGGATCAAGGCAGAGCACGAGCTGGTAAAAATAGCTGCCCTCGCTGCCTTTCTCCTGTTCCTTTGGGCAGTTTCCCATAATAATAGTAAATACATACACGGACGCAGTTACACACACACACACACACACACACACACACACACACACACACACACACACACACACACACACACACACACCTCATGGCCACAGCAAACAGACCAATGTGCCCTGAGGATGTGCCTCCTCAGCTACAGTGATGCCTTTGGAACACAACACACACGGCTCCTGCAGGACGTATGCAGTCTGTACGGTTCCCGAGCCGACGGGGAAAACAGTGATGTTTAATGAGCTTCAACAGACAGGGATGGAGTGGGAGGAGGGCACAGTGAAATACTGCTTGTCCAGAGCAAACATGAATCACTTTCAACTGCACCATGAAACACTACTGGGAGTGAGATTCACCTTGAGCTTGTTTGACTATAAGGAGCACGCTCACGCCTTAGGGAAAGAATCACATGCATGACCAACAAAACGCTTCGCCTTCCAATGAGATTATTCTAATTGCATCCATTTCAGACCACATCATGGTCAAACAGACAAGACCATCAGGAATAGTCCGCTGAATGATGGATGCTCCCATCCAAACGCTTTAGTACTAAATGGGTTCTTTAATTTCATTACATTGTTCCCTGCTTTGGATAGACATGAACCATTATACTTGCAGATCACTCTGCTTGGCATTGAGGAGCCAGCAACTCATTCCCAGGTTTTTTTACATATCTGGCCACTGTGCTGGAATATCTACTGTCACATGCTGTTTGTGATTGGTGAATTCACAAATCGTTGTTTCTCCAGCTTGCAAAATAAAAAAATAAAACAAGGAAACATTGGAACATTGTGTGAACTTGAAAGTCGTGCTCCAAGGAGCACATTTTTCTCACTGAACCTAAGGGATGCTCATTGAACTGAGAGTGGCTATGTGTGATTCGGTGAGCAAATTATTGAACGTATGACGCAAAAGAAAGGTGAGACATCCATGCACATAAGGAATGGGACTCCAACAAAGGCTGCTGTTAACGCTCATGAATATATCATTAAAATGGCACAAATGAAATCTACTATAGCATGAAAAACAAATATTCGCGGTCCTTGCCAATATGGTTTCTAATTTGATATTTTTCTTTGCAATAGGAAAGCAATACTGTTTATAAATATTTGATCTCAGTGTAAATGGAATTTACAATTTACCAATCGAGTTTGGACTGCAATTGGATGACATTTTTCACTCTAACAGTGTTACCATGGTAAAGTCTGACAGCATATAGAAAAAAAATGGAATAAAATATTAGGATAGAAAGATGTGGTGTATGAGGCCAATAAACAGTGAGAATCGAATGGCATACTTGGATAGGGGTGTCAGAACATGTTGAGCTGAATTGTTAAATATGTCAGTGTTTTCAGTTAGAATTGTGGGAAGTAAATTATAATGTAAGCCCATCAAATACTACATTTCATTTTGTGCTTTTCTCATTATTACTCACTATATTGTATGACAGACAACATTTTGTTTAGTTCCCTCACAAATATCTGTGATAATTCCTCCAAAAGGATTGAGAATGGCATGCTTTTTAAATCCCAAAAATGCGATCTCATAATCCAATAAAAGTCAGTAATTGGACTCTGTAACTCTGTAAAGAAACCCAAACCCAAACATGAGATGTCCAAGCCTTGGTTGGGAGTATTTTCTCCACCAGTGTGTCACCTGTGCTAGACAATATGTCCAAATGAAATGCTATAATTAAGCAATAAGGTACGAGGAGGTGTGGTATATGGCCAACATACCACGGCTAAGGGCTGTTCTTAGGCACGACGCATCGACGTTCTTAGGCACGACGCACGATGCATTGACACATCGAGATGCTTTATTGCTAATCAATATTGGTTACCAATGTAATTAGAGCAGTAAAAATAAATGTTTTTTATATCCGTGGTATACGGTCTGATATACCACTGCTGTCAACCAATCAGCATTTAGAGCTCGAACCACCCAGTTTATAACATGGAATACAGCTGCCTTCTCCTTAAGTGTGGTGCGCCAGACAATGGTGTTACCATGAGAGTGAGTATCGACATTAAGCAGACATCAGGAGGTGCACCAGGGAGCTTAGAAATCAATAACAGCATGATGGTGTGAAGCACAATGCAATAGAAACATCCAGTCAACCAATCTAGTTCAGTCTGCAGGCCAGGGAGAGAGAGGGTTAGTACAGAGGTACAGAATAGCTTTTAATACTGTATGCTTCATCCCATCACAGAGAGAAGCTAGCCGAGACGGGAGATGTCTGGCTTGCTCCAGCCGCTGTCCTAGAAATTAGGAGCATTTCAGTGAAACATGAGAAGGAAAGATAAGAGCAACAGAGCACATTGATTCTCCCTCCTCTGCTTTCCTTTATACATGCAAATCACGCAAAGCACGGTTACATTTATTGTAGCTCGCAGACGTTAGCTAAACGGGACAATACTTAAAATAACACCTTGCAAGTCGTGACCCAAATTTGCTTCAAAAATAACTTCCTGGAAGACCTAACCCACAGCGATATGTGGCAGGCAGCGGGAACTCAAATCTCATTTCCATTTCTGTCACACTCGCTGATATCGCTGGCATTATTTATTGATATAATTTTGCAACAACAAAAATAAACCAGTGTGGGAGAGTTGTGGGACATCTGGATCTGATGCTTGTAACTTACTTACTGTGGAATTTTAGACTAGTAACAAAGCTGTTTCAGGAGAAATGTAAGAAAAATATTCACAAAGGACAGTGAGAGATTTATTCACATCAAACCTCGACATATCATGTTATGCCATATTTCAGGGGTGACTGGGGCTGTCAAGGCCTACTGTATGATGTCATGTCATACCCATGAGAATCCTTTATAGGTTTCTGGCTGGACCTTTAAATTCACTATATTTCCACTATCATGTGGTTGCCATGACAGCTGATTCACTGTGGACATGTTCCTTTAATTAGAGGGGTAACCTCATCCAGAGCCTCCACCTTCCCCATATGCATATTTCACCCACATCAATGGGAGATAGCTCAAGGGACCAGGTGATTATCTCTGAACCATTTATTTAATTGCACAAAATGCTATTTCCTTCTAATGTCCTTCATACTCAGAGGACTGAAATCAAAGGTGTATATGAGACGGACCATTCATTTCCCTTCTTCTCTTGATAAATACTTCCGTGTTTGAAGGTGAGGTTATTATAGGGTCCATGTGTAACAATCATTGTGGTGTGTGTACGCTAATGAACCCAGCGCCAGATCCGTTTCTCAATACCCTGGTCTAATGAGAAGCAGCAGAGGCCTTCTCCACAGCATCGCTTCCTAAGCCTGTTAAGTCATGGTCTCATCACACGGCTTGCAGGCGTCCCATGCAGTCTCAAGATTGGATTTGCCAAATAAATGATTCAATAATCTCTATATACAGATATCGCCCCCTAAACATGCCTCTGTGTGGATGCCTCCATGATACTTGCATTTCAATGGTAGTATTTCTCAGGGTGGGTATAATATGGGAAGTCTGCCAGAGAGGTTAGAGAGATGAAAGAGGTTTGACACAGAGGTTTTAGGAGACAAAACAAATATCTCCCAATGCCTAATTATACTAACTACAAATACCATGAAAATTAAACTGAACGAGTTGCAGGATAAGCCTCATGTGTCTTTAACCGTAGGAATCATATTAAGTCATATAAAATCCACTAGGGAGTTTTAAGATAAACTTTAAGGAATGGTTTATAGGCAATGCTTTACAACTGCACAGGCTTAAAGAAAGTATAATTGCTTTCAATTAACGTAATCTATTGTATTCCTTTTACGGTTTCCTCCCTATAGATGAGATGAATTTGAGATGTATTTTGTTTTCATGTTATAATCTTGCGTAGATTTTGTTGAAATACATTTTCAAACTTTTTTTGTCATCCTCTATGATGTTAAAGGCATTGTACTGTATCCACGTGTGGTTGTGTTTCAAAATAGTCAAATAAATCAAATCAAAACAATAAAATCGGAATTGCAATTTGACTTCTTTGCACTCAATGAAATGTATTAAATGACATGAATCCAACACTCATTTTGTTCGTAACGTGATGCTATGCCTCTTTTTCTTTCCAGTTAAACTGTAAACAGCAAACTGTAACAATTCACAGAGGTGCACATTTTCAATGCTAGTGAGCTCCACAGAACCGCTATCCCAGACTTTCTACTTTTAAGATAGAAGGGCTGACCTACATAGTAAATCTCATTGAATCCCCTCTCTCCTCTCCCCTTGCCTTAGACATCGGGAGGCATATAGGGCACTCTCAATGCTCAGGGCTAAGGAAATGTTTTGGACTATAACACTGAGAGACCCCTTTCTCCCTCTATTTCCCTCTCTCTCTCATAACACTCTTTCTGGCCGTTCCTCTTGGTCTGTTTACACTCTACTGAGTGTGTGTCTTCACTCCTGCACATCTTGCCAGGTAGAATTGGCCCAATTTTTCCTTCCTGTTGTTTGACGTCTAGAAATAAAGCTTCTCATGAAGCTGCCACGAGGCTGGAGTCTGGGGCTCTGCAGGTCTCAACACTTTGTTGAAGAGGACAGAGGAATGTATGTTTCCATCGTCTAAGAGACGAAACAGGTTATTGTCTACTGTGAACATTAGCGTGTGGAGCAAAGGAAGTTATATTTCTAAACACACTTTTGCCTGATTTGGGGGAGAAGTGTTAGCACAATGCGATAAATCAAATCAAATGTATTTATAAAGCCCTTTTTACATCAGCAGATGTTACAAAGTGCTTATACAGAAACCTAGCCTAAAACCCCAATCAGCAAGCAATGCAGAATCCCACATGTAATGGGATTCTCATAACTGAATTGAAATGTGATGTACAGTCCTCCAGGATGACTTATTTTCCATTGCATGCAAATATACATAAACAACTATAGTACTCTTATTTTTATTGCAAAAGGAGACAATGTCTTTGGTAGCATGGGATTGATTGTATAGTAACCTATATTATGTACTGTACACAATCATTGAATCTGCAATGTTACTGTATAACAGAGTCTCCTGTTGCCAACTTTGTTGAACTTCTTAAGACTCCCTCTATCATAGACATAATTATTGCTCTGAGACTGCTGCTGGAAGAAACAGAACTGGCAACAAATGGAAGAGAGCTCTCCCCAGACTTGAAAGTTACAAAAGCTAAAAACAGAAATGAGAGCACACAGGGATATATAACATGATGAATATGTACACAAATGTATTTGTTTATTTGATCTCAGTAGACAAACCAGGCAAAGAAAGAAAGAGGGAAATCTGCAATAGCATTGTTAGCCAAGATTGTCTGTACATTAGAAGTCCTGAGGAGTGCTATTCATCAGTTTCCGACATGAGGGAACAAGACATGAGTCTGAATGGCTTTGACTAGTTAATGGGTTAGTATGGTTGTTTAATAGTCTACAAGACAGATCCTCTGGAGTCAAACAATGCTGGAGTAAGTACTTTCTCTATAATGTTTTGATGTACTGGTAGGAATAAGATGTCCATACGGCATATTGATGTTTTACTCCAGTAGGACCTAATGGATGTGATGTGAAGAAACTGCTGAATGATCCAACAGCATGCTTGAATTAGTTGATTAAATGAAGGAACAAGGTAATCCTACTTACTGTATGGAAATATGATCACTGTGTGGAAACATAGTCAAATTATGCCAAGTTTACAAAAATGTAATTGCCGACAGCGGAATATCACACAGCAATGCTTATTGTTAGCTGCAGGTCATGGAAATTATGTTTTAGTTTTCGATTATATGATTATATTACAGCAATAATTTGAGGCCAGGATCCAAGTACTGTGTTAGGAGTATGATAGCTAACAGTATGTTGTTGTTTCATGTTAGGAGTATGATAGCTAACAGTATGTTGTTGTTTCATGTTAGGAGTATGATAGCTAACAGTATGCTGTTGTTTCATGTTAGGAGTATGATAGCTAACAGTATGTTGTTGTTTCATGTTAGGAGTATGATAGCTAACAGTATGTTGTTGTTTCATGCTAGGAGTATGATAGCTAACAGTATGTTGTTGTTTCATGTTGGGAGTATGATAGCTAACAGTATGTTGTTGTTTCATGTTGGGAGTATGATAGCTAACAGTATGTTGTTGCTTCATGTTAGGAGTATGATAGCTAACAGTATGTTGTTGTTTCATGTTTGGAGTATGATAGCTAACAGTATGTTGTTGTTTCATGCTAGGAGTATGATAGCTAACAGTATGTTGTTGTTTCATGTTAGGAGTATGATAGCTAACAGTATGTTGTTGTTTCATGCTAGGAGTATTTTTAAAAAATACATTTATTTCACCTTTATTTAACCAGGTAGGCCAGTTGAGAACAAGTTCTCATTTACAACTTCGACCTGGCCAAGATAAAGCAAAGCAGTGTGACACAAACAACAACACAGAGTAACACATGGAATAAACAAACAGTCAGTCAATAACACAATAGAAAAGTCTATATACAGTGTGTGCAAATGGCGTAAGGAGGTAAGGCCATAGTAGCGAAGTAATTACAATTTAGCAAGTTAACACTGGAGTGATAGATGTGCAGATGATGATGTGCAAGTAGAAATACTGGAAATACTGGTGTGCAAAAGACCAAAAAAGGTAAATAAAACAATATGGGGATTGGGTAGGTAGTTGGATGGGCTATTTACAGATGGGCTGTGTACAGCTGCAGCGATCGGTAGGCTACACAGATAGCTGATGTTTAAAGTTAGTGAGGGAGATAAAAGTCTCCAACATCAGCGATTTTTGCAATTCGTTCCAGTCATTGGCTGCAAAGAACTGGAAGGAAAAGATGCCAAAGTAGGTGTTGGCTTTGGGGATGACCAGTGAGATATACCTGCTGGAGTATGTGCTATGGGTGGGTGTTTTTATGGTGACCAGTGAGCTGAGATAAGGCGGAGCTTTACCTAGTAAAGACTTATAGATGACCTGGAGCCAGTGGGTCTGCGGCAAATATGTAGCAAGGGCCAGGCGACGAGAGCATACAGGTCACAGTGGTGGGTGGTATATGGGGCTTTGGTGCCAAAACGGATGGCACGGTGATAGACTGCATCCAGTTTGCTGAGTAGAGTGTTGGAGGCTATTTTGTAAATGACATCGCCGAAGTCGAGGATCGGTAGGATAGTCAGTTTTACGAGGGTATGCTTGGCAGCGTGAGTGAAGGAGGCTTTGTTGTGAAATAGAAAGCCGATTCTAGATTTCATTCTGGATTGGAGATGTTTAATATGAGTCTGGAAGGAGAGTTTACAGTCTAGCCAGACACCTAGGTATTTGTAGTTGTCCACATATTCTAAGTCAGAACCGTCCAGAGTAGTGATGCTAGTCGGGTGGGCGGGTGCGGGCAGCGATCGGTTGAAGAGCATGCATTTAGTTTTACTACTGTTTAAGAGCAGTTGGAGGCCACGGATGGTGTTGTATGGCATTGAAGCTCGTTTGGAGGTTTGTTTACACAGTGTCCAAAGAAGGGCCAGATGTATACAGAATGGTGTCGTCTGTGTAGAGGTGGATCAAGGAATCACCAGCAGCAAGAGCGACATCGTTGATATATACAGAGAAAAGAGTCGGCCCGAGAATTGAACCCTGTGGTACCCCCATAGAGACTGCCAGAGGTCCGGACAACAGGCCCCCCTATCTGAGAAGTAGTTGGTGAACAAGGCGAGGCAGTCATTTGAGAAACCAAGGCTGTTGAGTCTGCCGATAAGAATACAGCGATTGACAGAGTCGAAAGTCTTGGCCAGGTCGAAGAAGATGGCTGCACAGTGCTGTCTTTTATTGATGGCGGTTATGATATTGTTTAGTACCTTGAGCATGGCTGAGGTCCACACGTGTCCAGCTCAGAAACCAGATTGCACAGGTACGGTGGGATTCGAAATGGTCAGTGATCTGTTTGTTAACTTGGCTTTCGGAGACTTTAGAAAGGCAAGGCAGGATGTATATAGGTCTGTTACAGTTTCGGTCTAGAGTGTCACCCCCTTTGAAGAGGGGGATGACCGCGGCAGCTTTCCGATCTTTAGGAATCTCGAACGATATGAAAGAGAGGTTGAACAGACTGGTTATAGGGGTTGCAACAATGGCGGCAGATAATTTTAGGAAGAGAGGGTCCAGATTGTCTATCCCAGCTAATTTGTACGGGTCCAGGTTTTGCAGCTCTTTCAGAACATCTGCTATATGGATTTAGGTGAAGGAGAAGCTGGGGAGGCTTGGGCATATAGCTGCAGGGCAAGTAGCTGCAGGGGATGCGGAGCAGTTGGCTGGGGTAACCAGGTGGGAAGCATGGCCAGCCGTAGAGAAATGCTTATTGAAATTCTTGATTATCGTGGATTTATCGGTGGTGACAGTGTGTCCTAGCCTCAGTGCAGTGGGCAGCTGGGAGAAGGTGCTCTTATTCTTCATGGACTTTACGTTGTCCCAAAACTTTTTGGAGTTAGAGCTACAGGATGCACATTTCTGTTTGAAAAAGCTAGCCTTTGCTTTCCTAACTGACTGCATGTATTGGTTCCTGACTTCTCTGAAAAGTTGCATATTACAGGGACTATTCGATGCTAGTGCAGTCCGCCACAGTATGATAGCTAACAGTATGTTGTTGTTTCATGTAAGGAGTATGATAACTAACAGTATGTTGTTGTTTCATGTTAGGAGTATGATAGCTAACAGTATGTTGTTGTTTCATGTTGGGAGTATGATAGCTAACAGTATGTTGCTGTTTCATGTTGGGAGTATGATAGCTAACAGTATGTTGTTGTTTCATGTTAGGAGTATGATACCTAACAGTATGTTGTTGTTTCATGCTAGGAGTATGATAGCTAACAGTATGTTGTTGTTTCATGTTTGGAGTATGAAAGCTAACAGTATGTTGTTGTTTCATGTTTGGAGTATGATAGCTAACACTATGTTGCTGTTTCATGTTGGGAGTATGATAGCTAACAGTATGTTGTTGTTTCATGTTAGGAGTATGATAGCTAACAGTATGTTGTTGTTTCATGTTAGGAGTATGATAGCTAACAGTATGTTGTTGTTTCATGCTAGGAGTATGATAGCTAACAGTATGTTGTTGTTTCATGTTGGGAGTATGATAGCTAACAGTATGTTGTTGCTTCATGTTAGGAGTATGATAGCTAACAGTATGTTGTTGTTTCATGTTAGGAGTATGATAGCTAACAGTATGTTGCTGTTTCATGTTGGGAGTATGATAGCTAACAGTATGTTGTTGTTTCATGTTAGGAGTATGATAGCTAACAGTATGTTGTTGTTTCATGTTAGGAGTATGATAGCTAACAGTATGTTGTTGTTTCATTTGCAAACAATGTGGCCCGTATCAACATCTACTTCCATTGAAAGTATTTGAAATAATTTTGAAATAATTTCCTTTAAATAGCCTACTATTTAAAAGTATTTTCAAATACTTATTTCTAATAATATTTTGAAAAACCTTGGTTAAATGCATGGGAGTGTATTTGAGTCAGTGTTTTTGAGTATTTTCAAATACATGCCACTACTTTCAAGTGTATTTTCCAAATACATTCCAATATTGAACTACTTGTCTTTAAAAAAAACAATAGAATATTTACTCCGAAAGGTATGTGAATGTAATTGAGGTATTTGAAATAGCATTTGAACCCAGGTCTGATTGGGATTCAGCATTAGGGAAGTCATCTTCTCAGAGAGCACACAACCCTGACTTCCCCCTGACACAGCCCCTCTGCAGTGGTGCCCCTCAATAGGCGGAAGTGGAAAATAGTGACAAGACGTTTATCTGACAGAGGTTAAAAATGTTTTTATTTTGCTGTTTCAAGCTGAAATGTCAATTTAGGAATATATCTGAATGAATAAAACTCTGTACAGTTTACCTTCAACAAAGACTGCAATGGGGTTTATGTTTAATAATTAAAGGACCCATTGCTCTATTTGTTCATTGTGCACTAAAATGTCAATGAGATGTTGAGCGGTGGCAAAACTAAGATAGGAGCAATTGTCCTTTTCCTATAATGATTTACTAATTTTATTGTCTGTGCACTACATTTTTTGTATAGACAGTGAAATGAGTTGCACCAAAAGGAAATCCCCTCCTACGGGCTTTTCAGAAAGATTACATCCTGTCTGTCTGAAGTCTCAAGCTTTACTATTCTCTCTCTCTCTCTCTCTCTCTCTCTCTCTCTCTCTCTCTCTCTCTCTCTCTCTCTCATATATTGATCTTATCCAGATACCTTAGATTCACTGTCCCTCCCCCTTCTTCCATCCAACCCCACAAAGCACTCTAATCTCACCGCTGTATGTGTGGATTCAAAGCAACAATATAGCACCATTGATTTTTACTCTCTTGATTTTAAAGGACAAAGGAAGGGTAGTGACTGAGATGAAGCAGAAGGCTAGCTTGCCCTGGAGATGGATTGAAAAAAGCTGTCTGACACAGACAGGTGTCCATCACTCTCTAATTTTTTTTGCCAAGGGCAACAGGAGCCCATTCTTTAGGAAGTCAAACTTTATTGTAATTCGTTTCTGTTGAGAGGTGGGCTAACGAGTTTAGGGACAGAGGATTTGTTTCTGCTTTCCTCTGGCTAAGTTCTCATCTGGAGCGCTGTTTACTTGGTGCGCACATGCTTGTGCATCCCTTGGGCCATGTCACCAGGAACAGGTATTATGAAACACTGTAGTGCCGCCATATCAAATCGGCAACTTTTTCTTGTCCATTACTGATAAGAATAATGGATAATGTATTACAATGGAGCAATTTGAGTATTAACTTACTTTCAGAACCCGCCACTAATATGTCAGCTGTTGTTCTATGCTTAGTATTTAGTCTTTAGATTGGTCTTATTGTCGCATGGATAATGTATTACAATGGAGCAATTTGAGTATTAACTCACTTTCAGAACCCGCCACTAATATGTCAGCTGTTGTTCTATGCTTAGTATTTAGTCTTTAGAATGGTCTTATTGTCACATGTTCCTTAAACCAGAGTGACATAGGCTTACTGGTAGAATCAATTATGTTATTACATTGTTATTACACTGTAATTACTGTTATTACCATTATTTATATTAATGTAATAGTTATGTGTAAGGTCTTGGGGAACAGGAATAAACAGTGGTAAATACAATTTAAGTGTCTGTATACCTGGTACAATTTGATTGTAGATAATCTCATATACACTGCTCAAAAAAATAAAGGGAACACTTAAACAACACAATGTAACTCCAAGTCAATCACACTTCTGTGAAATCAAACTGTCCACTTAGGAAGCAACACTGATTGACAATAAATGTCACATGCTGTTGTGCAAATGGAATAGACAACAGGTGGAAATTAGAGGCAATTAGCAAGACACACCCAATAAAGGAGTGGTTCTGCAGGTGGGGACCACAGACCACTTCTCAGTTCCTATGCTTCCTGGCTGATGTTTTGGTCACTTTTGAATGCTGGCGGTGCTTTCACTCTAGTGGTAGCATGAGACGGAGTCTACAACCCACACAAGTGGCTCAGGTAGTGCAGCTCATCCAGGATGGCACATCAATGCGAGCTGTGGCAAGAAGGTTTGCTGTGTCTGTCAGCGTAGTGTCCAGAGCATGGAGGCGCTACCAGGAGTCAGGCAAGTACATCAGGAGACGTGGAGGAGGCCGTAGGAGGGCAACAACCCAGCAGCAGGACCGCTACCTCCGCCTTTGTGCAAGGAGGAGCAGGAGAAGCACTGCCAGAGCCCTGCAAAATGACCTCCAGCAGGCCACAAATGTGCATGTGTCTGCTCAAACGGTCAGAAACAGACTCCATGAGGGTGGTATGAGGGCCCGACATCCACAGGTGGGGGTTGTGCTTACAGCCCAACACCGTGCAGGACGTTTGGCATTTGCCAGAGAACACCAAGATTGGCAAATTCGCCACTGGCGCCCTGTGCTCTTCACAGATGAAAGCAGGTTCACACTGAGCACGTGACAGACGTGACAGAGTCTGGAGATGCCGTGGAGAACGTTCTGCTGCCTGCAACATCCTCCAGCATGACCGGTTTGGTGGTGGGTCAGTCATGGTGTGGGGTGGCATTTCTTTGGGGGGCCGCCCAGCCCTCCATGTGCTCGCCAGAGATAGCCTGACTGCCATTAGGTACCGAGATGAGATCCTCAGACCCCTTGTGAGACCATATGCTGGTGCGGTTGGCCCTGGGTTCTTCCTAATGCAAGACAATGCTAGACCTCATGTGGCTGGAGTGTGTCAGCAGTTCCTGAAAGAGAAAGGCATTGATGCTATGGACTGGCCCGCCCGTTCCCCAGACCTGAATCCAATTGAGCACATCTGGGACATCATGTCTCGCTCCATCCACCAACGCCACGTTGCACCACAGACTGTCCAGGAGTTGGTGGATGCTTTAGTCCAGGTCTGGGAGGAGATCCCTCAGGAGACCATCCGCCACCTCATCAGGAGCATGCCCAGGCATTGTAGGGTGGTCATACAGGCACGTGGAGGCCATACACACTACTGAGCCTCATTTTGACTTGTTTTAAGGACATTACATCAAAGTTGGATCAGCCTGTAGTGTGGTTTTCCACTTTAATTTTGAGTGTGACTCCAAATCCAGACCTCCATGGGTTGATAAATTGGATTTCCATTGATTATTTTTGTGTGATTTTGTTGTCAGCACATTCAACTATGTAAAGAAAAAAGTATTTAATAATATTATTTCTTTCATTCAGATCTAGGATGTGTTGTTTAAGTGTTCCCTTTATTTTTTTGAGCAGTATAGTTACGCAGGAATACTGCTAATGATGATGTGATAATAATAAACAGACAGTCAACAAAATCTCCACGTTTATAAAATCCTGAGTGGCAAGAAGCAAGGAGGGTGAGGCGACACAGCCCGCTGGAGGTTTGTCTCACAGTTTGGGGCAGCAGGTAGCCTAGTGGTTAGAGCGTTGGGCCAGTAACCGAAAGGTTGCTGGATTGAATCCCTGAGCTGACAAGGTAAAAATCTGTCATTCTGCCCCTGAACAGTTAACCCACTGTTCCCCGGTAGGCCTTCAGGAATTTGTTCTTAACTGACTTGCCTGGTTAATTTAAAAAAATTATACAGTCCCTGTGGTCCAATGCTTTAATTACATCCTAGGGAGGTGAACACAGGCACATCTCCAGCTTTGTGTATCAGTCTCAGGGGAACGGTGGGGGGTAGGGTCTGACAGTGTGACTCACTAGATTAAGAGGAGTGGGAAGCCAACCAGATCGAACTGTGTTTGGGTGCCATGTTCTTTCTGGAGCACCACAACCTCACATCCAAGCCCTCAACGCTTTCTTCTGCTTGATGAACCGAAGCAGCCAGCTGCAATCAGAGTGATCACGGGGTTGTAGCTAATCCACCATATCTAATGTCAACCTGTGATAAAAAATGACATCGGCACTCTCTTTGAAGGGATGGAGAGGAGGCAATGCACACACCCACAAACACACACACTGACACTTCAACTCACAAACAGTGATGCAAACCCTTCCAAGAACAACTGCAAACCCTTCCAAGAACAACTGAGCCTTCTTCGATACACAATTACTTCACCGCGGTCAAGAATTTATTTGCAGGTTTGCCATCACAAGACAATAATTTGTAAATGCAATTGAGTGAGACAAAAGGTTAGTAGGAGAGTTGGAGCAGCAGCATAAACGTTTTTCATTCTAACCTGAGTGAGGCAAGGTTAACCACATATTCCTATTTTCTCCTCCTCCTCTGACTTTATGCCTGACACTCCAACATAAATCCATTCCATAGGATGAGCAAACCAGATGGCAAGCATTGTGTGCAATGGAATAACTGACACACAGAAGAGCCGTTAACACAGACGGATGGACAGCAGATACGGGCCAGGATATCACCATTAAAGAGACACAGGACTCTTCGCCAAAGGACTATATTACTCTTTCATCTCATTCTGTTAGAATTTCCTCAGCATTTTGTTTCACTAGCAGGTTTTATGCAATCTCTGAAACATCCTAAAAATTATATGACTTTATATATTCATACTCCTTTTGATAGCTTGTGGTATTGGATTTTTATTGATCCACCACTCAAAAATATCCTGTGTAATATCTGAAAACAACCAACATTATATTCCAGCTGAATACAATGTTCCCACTAAAATGATACAGATATCAAAACAATGCCATATTGTAGTAAGGCTGAAGGGATTGATTGGTGGGTGTGACAACACCACAGGCTTGGTACTCATCTGTGGACAAAGGGAAAGATCTAAATGACTTGTGTGCTCTGCAATCTGCCCTACACACTGGACCAGCATGCCAACTCAGCCACTTCTAAAAAATACCTGACATTTTCTACAGAGCAAAACAAACTACCAAACAAAAACAAATTCCAGCTTGGAGCCGTTTGTTTCTCAGGCAGGATGGGATGAGGGGAATCCCTGGACATCTGTCAGGGACCAGGTAGGGGAGGGAGGCCTCGGAGGCCTGTGGAGAAGAAGGCATGGCCATTTATTTTGTGGGGCCCTTGGTTGAGACGGTAATTACAGGTTCTGTTCAGGACACAGAGAGCTGCATGGGACAACACCAGCAAAAGCAATTACAGAGGACAAGAGGACCCTGCGGGTATCACACTCTCATGATATTGTTTCATAACAGTGGGGTCTTGCCCTGCAGAAATGTGTGCCTTCAGAAGGGACATTTGAAAGACATGTAAAGGTGAGAGATTTTCTGTGTATTTTGGAGTGTGTGTGAGAGAAAGAATGAGAGGGTCAGAGAGAGAGGGAACTAGAGAGAGAGGGAACTAGAGAGAGAAAGTAAGTTAGAGGGAGATATAAACACAGACATCAAGCTAGCTGTTCTTTGTACACAGTGCAGCGAAAGACTTCCACAAATAGCGTGACAAAAAGTAAACTTCCAACAAAGTGTGGAGGAAGTCTTCTGTTTATACTTTTAGTCACAGTTCTGCAGAACATAAGCTTTGCTCTGTTGATGTAATTATACGCTACATTGTTACAGTCAAGAAGTTTAGAGCTCTGATGAATTTCACAGTCAATGGTGAATATTTGGGGCATTAGTTTCACCTCTTATGGGATTTAGCTCTTCTTGACTTTAAATTACAGAACCAAAGGGACAACACAGGTTTGTTGATATAAGGTTTACCAGTACTTTCTGCATTCTTTAAGTATGCGACCCACTCTATTTGACTTTACCCATGAGCTAATAGCTTGAATCACTGTCTTAATAACATTAGCCAAGTTGACCATGGCTCATAGCCAATTGAATGATGGCTTAGCTGATGTTTTACATGACACCAGCCTTCTGACAAATTGAACAAGAGAAAGCAATTTAATTCGACCACAATTCTACTGATTAAAAATGTGTTTTTGTAGCTAGGTTTCTATCCAATTGGCGAAAGATTTTCATGCGAATATTCCAAAATCCCCATAAAGAAAAAAAGTGCATTTTCCCACCCGTGGGTTGTTTCCACCAAACTGACTTGTTGCAGATAAAAATCAATACGTGATGACGTAGTGCACACAAAATGTACTTTTTCACTTAAGTTTTCATGAACAGAATAAAACTCTAAAGTTCAAGGTGTTTCCATCGCATTTTCAACTCTACCAATAGTTTAATAGTTTTGTCACAAAAACTATTGCGTTAATTATTTAGCAAATGTGACTGCTCTGGTCTTGGCACACGCGCTCTAGCTGTTAGCAGTTGATGTTATTCTTCAATAACACAGACCCCAAAGCAAATAATGGGCAGAAAAATATATTTATTCAAACAGAAAAAATCATAGTTGTTATGCTGGAAAGTAGATGGTAGACGGTCATTCTTCCCTGTCCTCAGTGTTTTCTCCCTTGAACAAAGAGACAGGATGTAGTTTATAACCCAGCCCTAGCCTGTGGTTGACCTATCAGAATTCCGTGTAGTAAAATTGGGCCAATGGCCAAATAACAAATATCCCATTTCAGGCTCGTACCAATGTCACGTCCTGACCCTAGTAAGATGTCATTTTCTATAGTAGTGTAGGGCAGGGTGTGACAGGGGGTGTTTTTGGTTTATCTATGTTTTCCATTTCTATGTTTAGGTTCTAGTTTGTCTATTTCTATGTTGGGATTGTTTGGGGTTGATCTCTAATTGGAGGCAGCTGATCCTCATTGCCTCTGATTAGAGATCATATTTAAGTAGGGGTTTTTCTCATTGTGGTTTGTGGGTTATTGTCTTTTGAGTAGTGTGTTGTCCTCGCTGCGTCACAGTTTGTTGTTCTGTATTTTCAAGTATTTCAGTGTATTGCATTCAGTTTCACTTTTAATAAATATGTGGAACTACGAACACGCTGCATCTTGGTCCGCTCCTTCAAACAGCCGTGACAGAATAACCCACGAACAAAGGACCAAGCAGCGTGGAAGGGAGCAAAAGGAGAAGTACTTGGAGTCGTGGACTTGGGAGGAGATTTTAGACGGGAAAGGACCCTGGAGGCAGGCTGGGGAGTACCGAAGGAGGAGATCGAGGCAGCAAGAGCAGAGCGGCGATATTACGAGGCGCTATATCCACCAATAGGCAAGTGCGAGAGGCAGCCCCCCCCAAAAAAAATTGGGGGGGCACACGGAGAGTTTTGCTAAGTCAGGATGGAGACCTGAGCCAACTCTCCGTGCTTACCGTGGGGAGCGGGTGACGAGGAAAGCACCGAGCTATGCGGAAATGTGCACTGTATCGCCGATACGCATTCAAAGCCCGGTGTGCTCGGTGCAAGCTCCTCATCGTTGTCGGGCTAAGATTGGCATTCAGCCAGGAAGGAGTGTCACTGCTCAGCGCATCTGGCCGCAAGTGCGTCTCCTCGGCCCAGTTTATCCTGCGCCTGCTCTACACACAGCAGCCCTCATTCCCCAGCACAGCCCAGTTCGCCCTGTGCCAGCGCTCCGCCCGTGCTGGGCTACAGTGACCATCAAGCTAGGACGGGTTGTGCAGGCTGTGCGCTCCAGACCTCCAGTGCGTCTCCAAGACCCAGTGTACCCTGTGCCTGCTCCACGTACTCTACCTCCAGTGCGCCAGCATAGCCCAGTACGCCCTGTTCCTGCTCCCCGCACTAGCCCGAAGGTATGTGGCACTAGCCTGGTGCCTCCTATATCAGTCCCACGTAGCAGACCTCCAGTGCGTCACCAGAGCCCAGTACGTCCTGTTCCTGCTCCCCGCACTAGACTGAAGGTGTGTGTGACTAGCCTGGCACCTCCTATGCCAGCCCCACGTAGCAGACCTCCAGTGCACATCCATAACCCGGTACAGCCAGTGCCTGCTGTGAGCAGTTCGGTGAGACCAGTTCCAGCACCCCGAAGGAAGCCTCTAATGATGGTCAATGGTCCGACGTCTCCAGCGATAATCCATGGCATGAAGCCTCCAGTGATGTTCCAGGGCCCGGAGCCTGTAGTGTTAATCCATGGCACGAAGCCTCCAGGGATGATCCATGGCCCGGAGCTTATAGGGATGATCCATGGCATGAAGCCTCCAGTGATTATCCATGACGCGGAACCAGTAGTGATGACCGATGGCTCGGAGCCTGCAGTGAAGGTCCTCAGTCCGGAGCCTCCAGCGATGCTCCTCAGCCCTGAGCCTCCAGCGACGCTCCTCAGACCTGAGCCTCCAGCGATGCTCCTCAGACCTGAGCCTCCAGCGACGCTCCTCAGCCCATAGTCTCCAGCGACGCTCCTCAGCCCAGAGCCTCCAGCGGCGGTCTGCAGCCCAGAGCCTTCAGCGGCGGCCTTTAGCCCAGAGTCTTCAGCGGCGGTTGGCGGTCCGAAGCCTCCGGTGATGATCAATGGTCTGGTTCCTCCGGACATACAGAAGCGGGGGGGGGGGGGGGGGGATCAGCGGGCGGTGGGAGTACTACGCCCGGAACCAGAGCCGCTGCCATAGACACTAGTCACCCACCCTACCCTCCCTTTCTGTTTTGTGGTTGTTTTGTTGGGGTTTTTGTTTTGTTTGCATTCGGAGTCTGCACCTTTGGGGGGGGGGGTACCCTAGTAAGATATCATTTTCTATAGTAGTGTAGTGTAGGGCAGGGCGTGACAGGGGGTGTTTTTGGTTTATCTATGTTTTCTATTTCTATGTTTAGGTTCTAGTTTGTCTATTTCTATGTTGGGATTGTTTGGGGTTGATCTCTAATTGGAGGCAGCTGATCCTCATTGCCTCTGATTAGAGATCATATTTAAGTAGGGGTTTTTCTCATTGTGGTTTGTGGGTTATTGTCTTTTGAGTGGTCCCGTGTGGCTCAGTTGGTAGAGCATGGTGTTTGCAACGCCAGGGTTGTGGGTTTGATTCCCACGGGGGGCCAGTATGAAAAAAAATGTATGAAATGTATGCATTCACTACTGTAAGTCGCTCTGGATAAGAGTGTCTGCTTAAAATGTTTTAAAAAATACAGTAAAATAAAAAAAAAGTTGTGTGTTGCCCTCGCTGCGTCACGGTTTGTTGTTTTGTATTTCAGTGTATTGCATTCAGTTTCACTTTTAATAAATATGTGGAACTACGAACACGCTGCATCTTGGTCCGCTCCTTCAAACAGCCGTGACAACCAATGAGAACTTTCCACATGTAGCTATGAGTCCTGGACTGAAATTCCTCCCATGTCCCTGACCCATTAATCATCAGTTCCCCATTACAGAAAAATGACTATTTCCATTGATCATTAATTCCCTCTTGGCCTTTAGTCCTCTGCGGTGTGTATTTATCTTAAAATATTCTTACACTCTTCTACTAGACCATTTTAAAAATAAATATACTTAAAATGTATTTTTAGAAAACAATAAAAAAGCTGAAAAAATAGACAGTTTTAAAAACATTAGCCTGAAACATAAAATCACTCACATTTAACACCTTGCATTACTATAAAACACAAAGGGCATATTTTACTTGCTGTTGCATTAAGTAATTGATTTCTCACAAAGTTACGATTCCTACCCCATCCTGTATTAGGAGGAAACCTACAAAAAAAGTGTCTTATTGGGAAGATAATCATTCACAGAGTCCTTTAAAAGTGACCAGTTCTTCCACACCGGTATCAGTCCCACATAGATAACTATTATAGTTAATGTTCTGACAGTCTGCCGGTAGTGAGGAATTCTTTTTCCGTTCCACTGGTTGATAAGGACTTCTCTAATGAACACTTCAACAGTGATCTTGAATCATTTCATGTACAGGCCTTGGGTCAAGGGATATTGGATATTGTTGCAGCTTCAGACGGTAGATTCTCAACCTGTAACAAAGGAAACAAAAAGTGAAAGTAACTTGTCCTGATTTCAGGAAAAAGTTGGACATTTCACCAAGATATCCCTAATATGATGACTACGGTGACCAACATAGAAGCTTATCAGATTCTCATCATCTTACTATGCTTCTTCCCCTGAGATTGGCGCCTGACTGCTAATCAATCAGTTCTTTATTCTCCAGGCTCCACTTTGTCATCAAAATGGACAACCTTGCAATGTATCCATTGTGATTTTCCCTGGACTTTCACTGCTGACCTTGTTACGAGCAAAACTTGATAAGGGCCTTCCCATTTTGTCCCTAACGTGTCAGTTGCATATTTTTTTACAATCAGCCAGTTTTGTCACAAAAACTGTTGATTTAATTAAATAGCAAATGTGACTACTCTGGTCTTGGCATGTGCGCTCTAGTCAACAGCTCGAAGACACAGTGTGGGTGGGCTGTGCAGGTAGTCTAGTCTACAGTTGAAGTCGGAAGTTTACATACACTTAGGTTGGAGTCATTAAAACTATTCTTTCAACCACTCCACACATTTCTTGTTAACAAACTATAATTTTGGCAAGTCGGTTAGGACATCTCCATTGTGCATGACACAATACATTTTTCCAACAATTGTTTACAGACAGATTATTTCTCTTATAATTAACTGTATAACATTTCCATTGGGTCAGAAGTTGCCATATACTAAGTTGACTGTACCTTTAAACAGCTTGGAAAATTCCAGAAAATGATGTCATGGCTTTAGAAGCTTCTGATAGGCTAATTGACATCATTTGAGTAAATTGGAGGTGTACCTGTGGATGTGTTTCAAGGCCTACCTTCAAACTCAGTGCCTCTTTGCTTGACATCATGGGAAAAACAAAAGAAATCAGCCAAGACCTCAGAAAGAAAATTGTAGACCTCCACAAGTCTGGTTCATCCTTGGGAGCAATTTCCAAACACCTGAAGGTACCACGTTCATCTGTACAAACAATAGTACACAAGTATAAACACCATGGGACCACTCAGCCGTCATAGCGCTCAGGAAGGAGATGCGTTCTGTCTCCTAGAGATGAATGTACTTTGGAGCGAAAAGTGCAAATCAATCCCAGAACAACAGCAAAGGACATTGTGAAGATGCTGGAGGAAACAGGTACAAAAGTATCTATATCCACAGTAAAATGACTCCTATATCGACATAACCTGAAAGGCCGCTCAGCAAGGAAGAAGCCACTGCTCCAAAACCGCCATAAAAAAGCTAGACCACGGTTTGCAACTGCACATGGGGACAAAGATCATACTTTTTGGAGAAATGTCCTCTGGTCTGATGAAACAAAAGTAGAACTGTTTGGCCAAAATGACCATCGTTATGTTTGGAGGAAAAAGGGGGAGGCTTGCAAGCCAAAGAACACCATCCCAACCATGAAGCACGGGGGTGACACGTCCTGACCATAGTTAGATGTTATTTTCTATGGTAGAGTAGGTCAGGGCGTGACAGGGGGTGTTTTTCTATGTTTTGTATTTCTATGTTCATTTTCTAGTTTTGTATTTCTATGTTGGTTTTGTTTGGGATGATCTCCAATTAGAAGCTGCTGGTCCTCGTTGTCTCTAATTGGAGATCACACTTAAGTAGGGTTTTTTTCCACCTGGGTTTGTGAGAGGTTAATTGTGAGTTGTGTATGTTTCACCTCTGCGTCACGGTTTGTTGTTTTTGTCTTTCAGTTTATTTATGTATTGCATCCTGCCCAGTAACTAGAATATGCATATAATTATTGGCTTTGGATAGAAAACACCCTAAAGTTTCTAAAACTGTTTGAATGGTGTCTGTGAGTATAACAGAACTCATATGGCAGGCAAAAACCTGAGAAGATTTCATGCAGGAAGTAGCCTGTCTGACAAGGAGTCGTTCTTCTTGTCTCTGTTTATTGAAGAGTGAGGATCTTAGCTGTAACGTGACACTTCCCACGGCTCCCATAGGCTCTCAGAGCCCGGGAAAAAGCTGAACGATATCAAGGCAGCCTCTGGCTGAAACACATTATCGCCTTTGCCAAGTGGCCGATCAGAGGACAAAGGAATTAGGCGCGTGCCCGAGTCGACCCCGTGCTGGATTTTCTTTCGGCTGTTTACCTAATTGCAGATTCCCGGTCGGAATATTATCGCTTTTTTACGAGAAAAATGGCATAAAAATTGATTTTAAACAGCGGTTGACATGCTTCGAAGTACGGTAATGAAATATTTAGAAATCTTTTGTCACGAAATGTGCCGTGCGCATGACCATTATTTACCATTGGGATAGTGTCTTGAAAGCACGAACAAAACGCCGCTGTTGGAACATAACTATGGATTATTTTGGACCAAACCAACATTTGTTATATAAGTAGAAGTCCTGGGAGTGCATTCTGACGAAGAACAGGAAAGGTAATCAAACCTTTCTAATAGTAAATCGGAGTTTGGTGAAGGCTAAACTTCCTGGGTGTCTAAATAGCTAGCCCTGTGATGCTGGGCTATCTACTTAGAATATTGCAAAATGTGCTTTCACCGAAAAGCTATTTTAAAATCGGACATATCGAGTGCATAGAGGAGTTCTGTATCTATAATTCTTAAAATAATTGTTATGCTTTTTATGAACGTTTATCGTGAGTAATTTAGTAAATTCACCGGAGGTTTGCAGGGGGTATGCTAGTTCTGAACGTCACATGCTAATGTTAAAAGCTGGGTTTTGATATAAATATGAACTTGATTGAACAAAACATGCATGTATTGTATAACATAATGTCCTAGGTGTGTCATCTGATGAAGATCATCAATGGTTAGTGCTGCATTTAGCGGTCTTCTGGGTTTTTGTGACATTATATGATAGCTTGAAAAATGGGTGTCTGATTATTTCTGGCTGGGTACTCTGCTGACATAATCTAATGTTTTGCTTTCGTTGTAAAGCCTTTTTGAAATTGGACAGTGTGGTTAGATTAACGAGAGTCTTGTCTTTAAATAGCTGTAAAATAGACCGGCAAAGCCTGTTTACATTCAACGAGAGAGAAAGTAAAAGCATGGGATCCCCTCATGCACGAGCCTTAGTCTGACGGCCCTTTGATCGGCCACTTTCCAAACGCGATAATGTGTTTCAGCCTGGGTCTGCCTCGATATCATTCAGCTTTTTCCCGGGTTCTGAGAGCCTATGGGAGCCGTAGGAAGTGTCGCGTTACAGCAAAGATCCTCAGTCTTCAATAAAAAGAGCCAAGATGAACAAGAATTTGTCAGACAGGCCACTTCCTGTTCAGAATCTTCTCAGATTTTTGCCTGCCAAATGAGTTCTGTTATACTCACAGACACCATTCAAACAGTTTTAGAAACTTTGGAGTGTTTTCTATCCAAAGCTATATGCATATTCTAGTTTCTGGGCAGGAGTAATAATCAGATTAAATCGGGTACATTTTTTATCCGGCCGTGAAAATACTGCCCCCTATCCATAACAGGTTAAACAATTTAAAGGCAATGCTACCAAATACTAATTGAGTGCATGTAAACTTCTGACCCATTGGGAATGTGATGAAAGAAATTAAAGCAGAAATAAATCATTCTCTCTACTATTATTCTGACATTTCACATTCTTAAAATAAAGTGGTGATCCTAACTGACCTAAGACAGGGAATTTTTACTAGGATTGAATGTCAGGATTTGTGAAAAACTGAGTTTAAATGTATTTTCAAAGGTGTATGTAAACTTCTGACTTCAACTGTACATGATGAGATTATTATGGATAAGATCGAGATCATTTTTATTTGTCAAATGGTAGTCAAGCACCGATAATCATGTCACCAGAATAAGACCGTTGATATTTATTAGAAAAGAGCATCAAGCTCATCACTGTGCACTTTAACCACCCTGTGAAGTTAATCATAATTTATTTAATCTGTAGCCGAATAAACTGCATGGTTTCCCAAGTCGTAGTGGGAGGACCACACACCATATCATCGCATGACTCCAAGTTTACTTCGATTTGATGGTTATTAAATCAATATTTGAACATGAAGGAGTTTCAACTGCCCTTTCTTGCATTATTAATTTTACAGACACAAAAAGAACCCACCATGTCAAATTTACAAATTATCTTTAGGAATTAAAATAATTGTGCCGAAATATCCTGTTTCCATCACAGCTGTCATGATTTGTTTTATAAGGTATGACTTTACTGGCATAAAAACTCTGGATGGAAGCACGGTTAATGACAATCTCCAAACATTTTGCATTGCTCTAACTTGTAGCCAAGATAGATTAATGTTCATGTTGCTTCTGCATCAAAAACATACTGAATGTTTTTTTGAATCCTTCAGAAGTCCAGCATATGGTGTATGTCTGGGAAACCAATTAGAGTGTAATCGTTATGTCCAGAAGACATACATGAAAACCACCAGACTCCATGCAAATGACTGGAGACTTGACAGGTATAACATACTGCGAACATTGTTGGGAAGCTATTTAGTACAGCTCTACACACCTGGCTAAAAAGATTACCAGTCTGTTGAATGACGTTGATCAACTTGATGGGATCATTGTCACATTAGTTTTTGATTGATTGAAATGCAGTGTCATGCAGCGAGAAACAGAACAGTGCAACACAATGGTACCCCTTAAGTTTTTCTGGGTTTGTTATTGTACAGATGAACTCATAGATACTATTTGTATGTCTCTGACTGCAGTTTGAAAGAGGTTAAAGCTTTTTTGGGAGCGATTGCTCGCATGCTAGCTGATCCCATAGACTTCCAGTCATTGCACCAACGCTAGTTAGCAATTGCGCTAATGCTAGTTATCAACTTCCTTCAAACTGGATGCAGAGACATACAATTTGTATCCATGAGTTCATCTTACTGCGTAAGTAGAAAAATAGTCACAAGTAGCAAAATAGTCACATTTGACATAAACTACTATCTGTCATTGTTTATATGGTATATGTTCTACTGGGGCATCATAACCAAGTTCTTCAGACACCACTTAACCACAGATTTGTATTATAATTGTATTGCTTAGGGCCATTAATTAAAGGCAATGACTCATTCCCCAAAATATCTTCAACCGCAAATACAGTACCTACAGCGTATTTTCCCAATAACATCTTTAGGTATTTTATGAATGTGTGAAGCTATAGTAGGGAAGGCCTCCACCTTCACACAGTCATGCATTATTCATCCCGATACAGGAGTGAGGGCTTAAGGTGAAAATGGAAGGCGAAGTTTGCGCCGTGTCGCGGGTTGGTAGATGAGACTGCCGCAACAGCCAGGATATCACGTAGCCTGTTAAGTGAGTGAGCTGCAGCATAAATAAATGTAAATGTTGGCAGAGAGCCCAGTGAGGGAGTTAGCCCCACACAGCCAGCTAGAGCTGTCTACCTACCCAGGAGTCTGCATCCCTTCCGCTCCTCTTTGAATCATGGATTGGGAAATCATCAAACGAGTCATGCTGACTTGCAGATTTGGCAAGGGCACCTCTTCTGGCTTCATCACAAACTCAGTGGTGGGTGGGTATGTCATACCATCCTGATCTCTCACTGTGCTCTCTTTCTTCCTCTCACTCAGCACTGTTGGGGGGAAGGTCTTTGTTTACATACAGATGGCTTCACTTAAAATTAGGTCCATAATTGAATGGATTACAATGCTGCGGTGCTAAACAAGAGACATTCTCATAGATCAGGCCAACACATCAAGCAACAAATTAAAAGGGGGAGCTCTATTGAGGTAGACAACCATATCGGCCTGGTGGGTAAACAGATCACACTGTGTTACACTACATGCCTCTCCCTGATTCCTGCCCTTTGCATTTACCGAGAAGCATTAGCAGGAGTGTGTGGAAAATCAGAGATTTCCCCCTAGACAGATTCTCCCAGTCAGGAACCAGTCTCACACCACACTCATCAGCACTTCTCATTCGTATCAGTCATTTGGAGCAGTCAAGGAGGCTACACCATTTCCTGTAGTCTGTATATAGTCTGCAATGAGCAGAACAGGACGAAAGTGGTTTGTACTTAATGTATTAATTTATAAAAGGGCATACTGCATTGGTGTTAACATATGGACTCAAAGAGGATCAATGAATAGGGGCAATTGATGACATCGTGTTCCTGTAGCCTATAAGACAACGTCCGTGGGAATTTATGTGAATGACTGATAAAAGTAGAAAAGAACAGTCAGATTCCAGAAACATTCGTTCTCCTTCAGAATTCAGACAGTCAGGAAAGGGGATTTATCTAGAAAGAGAAAGCCTGCCTGCCCTATCGCAGCGTCATGACCTCCTGGAACCCTTCCGTCTGATTACTCTTTACAAAGGTTGGTTATTTACTTTGTGCCTGTCCCATGTGCAGTAAAGTGTGGAGACAAGGAGCTGCTAAGAGCTTAGCCCGCCTCTCCCCACTCCCCAGTCTCACAGCTCCGCTCAGAGGGTCGACTGAGGGGGTGGCACAGACAAGGTGTCCAGGACTCTCTGCCCGACAGGACCAGGGCCAAGGGGACCCAAAGTCTACACTTGTCAGACTGGAGCCTGGGCATCAATCGCTAGTAGGACATCTGCTATGAAAGGTGCTCTGCCCAATATTTGTCTGTTTTCTCATAGTGGCCGGTGTTAGGGGACGGTGCCCACTGTCCAGACAGTTACTAATGACCTCTGTCTGCCACCCCCTCTTTCCAGGGGAACTAAAGAATGGACGGAAGGGTCGGATGGGTTGGCTGGCCAGAAAAGGGGGAAAAACAGAAGTAGCTGCCATCCCAGCTAGCATCAATCTAGCATCAATCATCAAGTAAATTTTAGAATTAGATTGATACAGTATGTTATGTTTGGTATGGTTATATAAGACAAGATTACTTAAGGCAAAAACTAAAGTAGGGGAGTTGGTTGGGGTGGATGTATAAAGCAAATGTCTAGCAACCCAAAGTCTGCGTGTTCGAATCTCATCAAGGACAACATTAGCATTATAGCTAATTAGCATCTTTGCAACTACTGACTATTGACTAACCCTAACTACTTTGCAACTAGCATGTTAGCTACCCCTAACCCACAGCCTAACCTTAACCATTTAACCTGAATCCTAATCCTAACCTTAACCCCTAACCCTAAACCCTAGCCTAGCTAACATTAGCCACCTAGCTAAACTTAGCTTTAGCCACCTGACTAAAGTTACTCACAACAAATTGGAATCCGCAACATATCATATGTTTTGCTAATTTGTAACATATTGTATGTGTCCTTGATTTACATTTACTATTTTACGTCTACCCCTGATTTCAGGTTGAGCATCTTGTGTCTTTCACTGAAGAGAAATCTGGTAACTGACAACCTGTCTTTCTCTGTTTGTCTGCCTCTGAATTATTAATGGGCACACGATTTCCCCAGAGCCATGGCACAGACATGTTCGGCTATTTTAATGGTCCATCTCCTTCACTGAGCATTACTTGATGAGAAGCGGAGGAAAATCCGAAGAATCTCACATCACAGGACAATTCCGTGGAATGAATTGTTGATATCTGTGGCTTGGTTTCCTCTTGGCTCCCCATTGCTGGCCATGTGTTTGTGTCCAAGGCCCATTAGAAGGGACTTATAGGAGGAGTGAATTCCTATTACCCCCAAAAATGGGATCAGCAATTTCCGTTATGCCACTGATTCGCTGGGAATTCGCTGGCATCCGGTTGTCACACATTACTCTGACTGAAGCACCATCCACCAGAGTGTGGCTACCGCCAGAACATTTGACTGTCAATTATCTGCTGGTCGAGAGAGAGAACGAGGGATAGAGAGAGAGAGAATCATTGATAGAGGGAGAGAATCATTGATAGAGGGAGAGAATCAGTGATAGAGGGAGAGAATCAGTGTGCCATCATGAACTCAACTACAGAGGGCCAAGTCTGCTCAGACCTCATGGTACAGCATGTCTGCTGTAATAGTACAAGATAGAAAATAGCTCTGTGTTTTATAACATGGCAACAATACATTTGATTTGTCAGAGATGAAAAGAGTGGGGAACTATCAGGCATAAATCTTGACATCATCAAATATAATAATATATGTAATTTATCAGATACTTTTATCCAGAGCGACTTACAGTCATGCTTGCATCAATGCTTACATATGGGTAGCCCCAGGAATCAAACCCACAACTCTAGCAGTACAAGCACCGTGCTCTACCGACTGAGCCATAAAGGACCACTCATCTCTTAGACGAGATCTACTCCTTTGCTCTGGAAGACGAAAGAATGGTCTGCAATACATAATGTCCTCTATAGCCCTCATCATCTAAAATCCACCCAGGGGAATGTAATCCACCCAGGCATTACAATGTATAGTACTACTGTGCCCCTGTCACCTAGGCCTAATGAAAGGGCATATGACATATTTGGAAAATAAATGACTCCCTGTTCAGTAGATGGGGCTATGAGTTAAAAAAGCATTTTTTTTATTTTACCGTTATTTTACCAGGTAAGTTGACTGAGAACAGATTCTCATTTACAGCAACAACCTGTGGAATAGTTACAGGGGAGAGGAGGGGGATGAATGAGCCAATTGTAAGCTGGGGATGATTAGGTGACTGTGATGGTATGAGGGACATATTGGGAATTTAGCCAGGACACTGGGATCTTTAAATAATGACCACAAAGAGTCAGGACACCCGTTTAACGTCCCACCCTACACAGGGCAGTGTCCCCAATCACTGGGCATTGGGATATTAATGACTTTGCTTTGGGTGGTGCTGTTTGTAAATGTAAATAATATCTTTATCAAAGAGAGAATCAGTTCAGAAGAGACCTAGGACACATTTAGGGTTTCACTAAGAGTACGTCTAAGGTTATTTTGGTGGACTCACTGTGGTTATTAGTAAAAAAAGCAAGAGTAACCAGCAGCCATCTTTTATGTAACTTTAAAATTGTGATTCACAGCATGAGTAAAGTAACTGATGATACATGAGTAGGGATGTCACTCGCTCTCTCACGACATGTTGATAGAGCCTCAAAATAGACTTGACAGCACTCTCTTCATTGTAGTTCTGATGATCAGCAAAATGGTAATATTATATTATAATATAATAGACCAAAGCCGTTTTCTCCCCCGCTCTCTTTGGTGTCTTTGCATGTGAAATCAGTTTCCCTTTTATATATCTCTTATCCAATGATATAAATCCTACATTTGAAAATGAATTGATGTATCTTTCTACTTGCACTGGCCCTCTTTGCAGCCTCACCATTTCCCCCCATTGCATCAATCATGCTTACGTCCCATAATGCAATCAAAACCCTAATGGTGGACACGGCCCAGCGGCACAATGCTGATGCCAGACATTTTTATTGCTGGCATAAAAGTACCTGTAAATAAGTGTGTTAGTTAGGGTATAATCAGAATGTAGGGACGGCGCTTTGGGAAAGCTGTTGCCTATACCTCAGCTCCCAATTGATCACATTTGCAGTAGCAGGACACACAGGCCTGCTGGTTTGACAGCTGTCCTTGTCTACCTGTTTTTTTACCCCCTTTGTTGTTGTTCCCCAGGCGTGAAGGCCGGACCCCAGAGAGACGTGGCATTGTGGTGGTCAATACAGGTGGTGGTGTCGAGAGTGGTTTTGTACACCTTTGCCAACACACTATGTTAGTTACCTGCAGACATACACACACATGCACGCAGACACACACCTGCCCTCACACACACCTTCACACTCCAGTAACCGAAAGGTTGCTGGATCGAATCCCAGAGCTGACAAGGTAAAGATCTGTCGTTTTGCCCCTGAGCAAGGCAGTTACCCCACTGTTCCGCGGGCACCGAAGATGTGGATGTAGATTAAGGCAGCCCGCCACACCTCTCTGATTCAAAGGGGTTGGGTTAAATGCGGAAGACACCTTTCAGTTGAATGCATTCAGTTGTACTGTCACGCCCTGATCTGTTTCACCTGTCCTTGTGCTTGTCTCCACCCCCCTCCAGGTGTCACTTATTATCCCAGGTGTATTTATCCCTGTGTTTCCTGTCTCTCTGTGCCAGTTCGTCTTGTTTTTGAACCAAAGGTTCAAGGCTATAATGGAGCAAATCCGTGAATTAGCTCATAGGCAGCACGCCACATCTGAGACCTCCCAACCACCCAGTAAACTTTCTACTACTAGTAGATTTGTTCAACCTACCCCGGCTCTCCGAGAACCCCGCTTACCTCCCCCGGAGCGTTATGCAGGCAATCCTGGTACCTGCTGGGCATTCCTTTCCCAGTGCTCCCTCGTTTTCAAACTCGAGCCCTCTTCGTTCCCGTCGGAACGATCGAAGATAGCATATTTAATCACGCTAATGTCCGGAAGGGGGCTCTCCTGCGCAACGGCTGTGTGGGAGCAGCAATCCACTGTGTGCCATAGCCTGGAGGAATTCAGGCGAGAAAGGTTTTCGATTCTCCTGTGCCTTGGAGGGAGGCGGCTCGAAAACTACTGCAGGTACATCAGAACTCCTGTAGTGTGGCAGACTACGCAGTAGATTTTTGCACATTGGCCGCCGAGAGTTCCTGGGATCCGGAGTCTCTGTTTGACACCTTCCTCCATGGACTGTTGGAGGGGATGAAGGACGAGCTCGCAGCTCGGGAAATGGCTGATGGGCTGATGAAAGTTTTATGGATGCTACCATGGTTTCTAAATTAGGTATTCCCATTCAACTTCTCTCTGTCCCTATGGATGCAAGGGCACTGGACGGCCGCTCTATTGGAAAAGTCACCCATAGCACAGTGCCTGTTCATATACGGGTATCAGGAAACCACAGTGAGACCATACAGCTCCTCCTCATCGATTCCCCCCATGTTCCTGTGGGTTTGGGATTTTCTTGACTCTAGAAACACAATCATGTTATTGACTGGACCACGAGCTCCATCCTAGGTTGGAGCCCGTTTTGTCATTCTCATTGCCTTAAAGCGGCACAGCCGTCCTTGAAACGTCCTCCTCAGGACGTAAGCAAAGCCTCGGATGTCTCTGCCGTCACCACTGAGTACCAAGACCACCTGGAGGTCTTCAGTAAGGCATGTGCTACTTCTCTTCCACCGCACAGTCCTTATGATTGTGCCATTGATCTCCTCCCAGGCAGCACACCACCTCGTGGTCAGCTATATTCTCTATCCGGCCCGGAGACCAAGGCCATGGAGGAGTACATTGAGGATTCTCTGGCTACTGGAGGCATCTGCCCGTCTTCATCTCCTGCCAGCGCAGGATTTTTCTTTGTGGAGAAGAAGGACAAGACCCTGCGTCAGTGCATTGACTACGGGGGTTTGAATGATATAACGATCAAGAATCGTTACCCCCTACCACTCCTCTCCTCGGCTTTCGAAACTGGTTCAGATACGCGAAGGAGATGAGTGGAAGACAGCATTTAACACAGCCAGTGGATATTATCAGTACCAGGTCATGCTGTTTGGACTCACCAACGCCCCCGGTGTCTTCCAGGTTATGGGAAATAACGTACTCCGGGACAAGCTAAACCGTGTTGTGTTCGTCTACCTTGACGACATCCTGTTTTCTTCCCGGTCTGCCCAAGAACATGTTCTTCACATCCTTCAGCGTCTCCTGGAGAACCAATTGTTTGTGAAAGCAGAGAAGTGTGAGTTTCACCGCTCTACAATCTCCTTTCTGGGATATGTCATCGCTGATGGAAATGTCCAAATGGATCCTGAAAAAGTGAAAGCAGTGGTAGATTGACCTCAACCTACATCCAGGGTGCAGTTACAATGTTTTCTGGGGTTTGCTAATTTCTACTGCCATTTCATTCTGGGCTACAGCATGCTGGTGGCCCCCCTCTCTGCACTCACCTCTCCCAAAGTACCGTACACATGGTCTCCAGCTGTCGACAGAGCCTTTGTGGACCTGAAGCATCGGTTCACCACAGCACCCATCCTCGTCCACCCAGATCCGTCCCGTCAATTTGTGGAAGAGGTTGATGCTTCTGATGTTGGAGTGGGGGCCATCCTGTCCCAGCGTTCTGCCCAAGACCAAAAGCTCCATCCCTGTGCCTTCCTGACCCATCGCCTCAATCCTGCAGAGAGGAACTACGATGTAGGCAACCGAGATCTCCTGGCGGTCAAGATGGCGCTGGAAGAGTGGAGGCACTGCAAAGAAGGAGCAGAACAGTCATTCTTAGTATGGACAGACCATAAAAATTTGGAATATCTCTGTACCGCCAAGCACCTTAACTCCAGGCATTCAACTTCACCATTTCCTACCGCCCAGGGTCCAAAAATGTGAAGCCTGATGACCGGTCTACGAAACCATTCTCCCTACCTCATGCCTTGCGGCTTCAGTGGGTTGGGGTATTGAAACCTTGGTCCGCAAGGCACAACATTCCCAGCCTGAACCCGAAGGGGGCCCGGCTAACCGGTTGTTTGTCCCTAACTCAGTCCGGTCCCGGGTACTGGAATGGGCTCATTCCTCCAGGCTGACCTGTCGTCCAGGTTCCCGTCGTACCCTAGCCTTCCTCCAACAACGTTTATGGTGGCCCACAATGGTTCCTGACGTCTCTGCCTTTGTCGCCGAGTGCACAGTGTGTGTTCAGAACAAGACTCCACAGCAAGCTCCTTCTGGCCTCCTAAAGCCACTACCTGTCCTTCATCGTCCCTGGTCTCATATCTCTCTGGAATTTGTCACTGGGCTCCCTCCGTCTGATGGCAACACTGTCATTCTGACAGTACTGGATCGGTTCTCCAAGGCACCCATTTCATCCCTCTCCCAAAACTACCCTCTGCCAAGGAGACGGCCCAGCTTATGGTGCAGCACTTCCGTATCCATGGACTCCCGGTGGACATGGTCTCTGACCGGGGTCCTCAGTTCTCGTCTCAGTTCTGGAAGGCATTCTGCACCCTTATTGGGTCGTCAGCCAGCCTGTCCTCCGGATTCCATCCCCAATCTAACGGCCAGTCAGAGCGAGCTAACCAGGACCTGCAAACCACCTTAAGATGTCTGGTCTCAACCAACCCCACTACCTGGAGCCGACAACTGGTCTGGGTGGAGTATGCCCGGAACACCCTTCCCTGTTCAGCCACGGGACTCTCCCCCTTTGAGTGCTCTATGGGGTATCAGCCTCCGCTCTTCCCAGAACAAGGCCCAGATTTTTGTCCGCCGCTGTTGACGTACCTGGAGAAGAGCTCGGGCAGCACTTCTCAAGACCAACTCCAGGTATCGTAGACAAGCGGACCGCCGCTGGACTCCAGCTCCCCGCTACCGCATTGGGCAGAGGGTATGGCTTTCCACACGGGACCTGCCCCTTTGGTTGGAGACCCGCAAACTGTCCCCCTGTTTCATTGGTCCTTTTCCTATCTCGAGAGTCCTTAGTTCCACTGCCGTCCGTCTTTTGTTACCCCGTACCCTCCGTATTCACCCTACTTTCCATGTATCTAGTATTAAGCCTCTGTCTCACAGCCCTTTGTCTTATGTCTCCAGGCCCACCCCTCGTCTCTGTGTCATCGATGGCCATTCGGCATACATGGTGACCATGGGACAGGGGTTTCCAGTACCTGGTTGACTGGGGTGGTTACGGCCCAGAGGAGTGGTGCTGGGTTCCTGATAGAGACATCCTGGATCCAGCACTCATCGCAGACTTCCACCGCCGACACCCCAGTCAACTAGGTATGCGCCCAGGTAGAAAACTAGAAAATAAGCTCAGATGCAAAAATGTAATAACCTAATAACCAACGTTTCGACAGCAAAGATGTCTTCATCAGGGTATCATGAAGACAGCTTTGCTGTCGAAACGTTGGTTATTAGGTTATTAAATTTTTGCATCTGAGCTCTTAGAGTGTGCGGCTTTCCCTTACTTTCTAGTTTTCTACTCCGCTAGCCAGCACCTCACCTTAATAGGTGTGCGTTTCTTTTTTCTAGAATGCGCCCAGGTAGGACAGGTGGCGGGGTACTGTTACGCCCTGATCTGTTTCACCTGTCCTTGTCTCCACCACCCCTCCAGGTGTCGATTATTATCCCCGGTGTATTTATCCCTGTGTTTCCTCTCTCTGTGCCAGTTGGTCCTGTTTTGCCAAGTTTTCCTAGCTCCTATCTTTCCCAGTCTCTGTTTTTCCCTAGTCCTCCTGGTGTGGACCCTTGCCTGTCCTGACACTGAACCCGCCTGCCTAACCATTCTGCCTGTTCTGACCTCGATCCTGCCTATCCCCTTGTACTGTTTGGACTCAGACCAGATTACTGAACCCCTGCCTGTCCTGACCTCAAGCTTGCCCATCGCCTGGTACTGTTTGGACTCTGACCTCGTTATGAACTCTCGCCTGCCTTTTGCCTACCCCTTTTGTTATAATAAATAGCAGAGCTCAACCATCTGCCTCCTGTGTCTGCATTTGGGTCTCGCCTTGTGCCCTTATATGTACAACTGACTAGGTATCTTCCCTTTCCTTTCTTGACAGCTCTGAAGAGAGCAGCAGGGCTGCTGTGAGTGATGGAGACTCCTAGAGGAATAGGTGGGAGCTGTGGCTCTGTGGTACGGTAGCTAGACTAGAGGAAGAGGTAATTACCATGCACACCACAAGGTTCTTTATTATGGGCAAATGCTACAATGATGCAACTCACTCTAGCTTGAAATTGAAGAACTGTCATAGTATGTTTTCATCAAAAATGTTTATTTGTCAGCTTTGCAGAGTTCAATAACAAGTTTGAGTCACTCAGAGAAGGGTTGCCTTGTTTCTGAAAAATTATTTGAAGACCTATACACAATCTACTATCTTCTTTTATTAAGGAGGGTGTGCTGCCCTATGTTGGAGAGAAAGAGAGAGACCTTCCTCTGACATAAATAAAGGATTTCCAGGAAACAGAGAGATGAAGAAGTTTGGGAAAAAGTGGCAACAAAAATAAATATAAGGGAAGAAGAGACAAAACAGCCCAACAGCTTGAAAATTCTCCACAGGGACACTCCATGTCAATCTTAAATAAATAATTCTTTATCATCAGCGCGCTGGAGAGGTTCCAACCAACTCAATGCACCAAGTACACATGTCGATCAGGAGCTCCAATGGGGCAGTCCCATTAGTTATCTTATATACCTACTGCTTACACAGAAAGTAATATTTGCATGATTTAGCTTATTCATTATTCATAATTAATTCATCATTAACGTTTGCGTCATTCATGTGACCGACCAATACTGGGTCATGCATGTGACAGACCAATACCTCACGAGACTTCTTCTGTCTAAGCTGAGACCTTGAAACTGAGATATCGTTCTCAAAAAGGGTCTGGGCGTACTGCCAAATTGCAGATACTGATAGTGAGGATTCGTTCAATCAGTCACTTGCATGAACACAGAAATTGGTTATTAGAAAAGCACAAACATGAACATTTCCATCACAAGCTCACCACATTCCTGCAATTATTCCAGCCAACTTTCCAAACACCTTTCAACGTCACTTTATTGGTGGAATAATGCTTGCACATTAATCTACAGGGGAACAGATCAGATGCAAGGCTTCTGTCAACTATCAAGACAATGCTAACCATGTCCCATATGCTCAATGTTTTTATGTCTACTTTACAGATGCTTACTCAATCCATCTTCCATCTGCATAGCGGATTTGCCTTTGAAAATGCAAGGAAACTATCCATGCATTGAATGTTAAACAAACATGTGTGTCAGAGCAATTGTACTGATATGTAATTCACTTGAGTTTGGCATGAGCCTTTTGAGGTGGAAAGGAACATACGTTGCCAGTGAACTGTAGTGAAACATTCCAGTATAGAATTCAAGTATTGAAGATAGACTGGGAAAATGTGACAGACTATTTATAGAGTAATTACAGTGTTATTAAACAGGTATAAGAGCAACTTATGTGAAGCGTTACCTAGGGCTGTGGAGGTCATGACATTTTGTCCAGCAGTTATTGTCATGCAAAAGAATGCCAGTCTCACGGTAATTTACTGTTAATTAACATAAGCACGTTTCGCATCTCCAGGACTTCACTCATACAAGCTGCTGATGCGAGCCTTTGGAACATCTACATGTAAAAAGTATAATAAATCAATTGAATATACATCATTACAATAAATCCATTATTTAGGTCTAAAGAAAGATTATGATATGAAGTAAATGTATTTCAGAAGAACAGAATATGAGTTGGCCTACTGTAGGTTTTATAGTGGAGCATGTGCTTAAATATGAGCAGCTGGAAATATAAGGAAATAGAAGAAAACTTATTTCACTCCATGCATCAGCCACTGTTTGAGGAGCATGCTCTCGCTGCCCTATGGGTGATATTCCACCCAAACTCTGTATGCCATGTAGTCTTCAACCTTGTTACTGCAGCTACCTAGAGTTTATTTTGGGAAACCAAGTGAAATCTGTTCGGGAACATCGATAGCAACATGTTTCACAATGAAACCCATTTCACTAAACTGTTGACAGCCTGTCTGCGCGCTCAAGAAAGGAAAAGGACAGAGAGAGGAGGAAATGGAAACGCATGGTGTATAGCTAAATGTAATGTGTCACCCAATTAATTATAAAATATAAAAAATTATTACTAAGCTATTCATTCAAAACCAAATACAAATTCACTAATTGTGGGCTAACTGTAAGCCACAATCAATGAACCAACAGCATCGCCGAGGGCTATACGTTCTCTCCCAGACTCACGGATAGAAATGTTGGAGTGTAGCATAAGGTAACCAGTCCATTCAGTGTACATGATAATACAGTCCACACTCAAAGGCAATTACTAAAAATGTATATATTTTGGAGTATAGGCTAGACTAATTATGTACCAAAGACATCTTAAGTCAGTTTTGTTTTATGTTTTTCTGCCGTGCGTAATATGCAGTTGGCTATGAATTGTATAAGGGCACAACCATAATTTTAATTCTGTTTTTTTTCAGGCTTGAGCTCATAAGCCTATGCATAAGCGCTAATATGCATATGGATGTTTTGAATTAATCATCACCTTAGAAAGTGCTTTCCATTTGGTTGTGTTAGGTTTTGAAACAACATCCACAACAACCATGTTTTACACTGTTTCAACCTGTTGTTGAACATCTTTCGTCAAATTCATCATCACAGTGAGGTGAGTTTTAAAAGTGTGATAGGCCTACTGTGATGTGTTTTTCTATTTCATTTGCATTGATGTTAGAGTGGTTAGAGGGACAATAGAGCCCTGAGTACCAGGCCATTAGAGACCTGATTGTAGTTAGCAAGTTGGGTACTACCAAAGCATGTCCAGAGTGCATAAAAGGAAATTGCTGTGCGGTCATGACTCATGACTGCCAGTGTGGTGTTAATACGGTCATGACTCATGACTGCCAGTGTGGTGTTAATACGGTCATGACTCATGACTGCCAGTGTGGTGTTAATACGGTCATGACTCATGACTGCCAGTGTGGTGTTAATACGGTCATGACTCATGACTGCCGGTGTGGTGTTAATACGGTCATGACTCATGACTGCCAGTGTGGTGTTAATACGGTCATGACTCATGACTGCCAGTGTGGTGTTAATACGGTCATGACTCATGACTGCCGGTGTGGTGTTAATACGGTCATGACTCATGACTGCCAGTGTGGTGTTAATACGGTCATGACTCATGACTGCCAGTGTGGTGTTAATACGGTCATGACTCATGACTGCCGGTGTGGTGTTAATACGGTCATGACTCATGACTGCCAGTGTGGTGTTAATACGGTCATGACTCATGACTGCCGGTGTGGTGTTAATACGGTCATGACTCATGACTGCCGGTGTGGTGTTAATACGGTCATGACTCATGACTGCCAGTGTGGTGTTAATACGGTCATGACTCATGACTGCCGGTGTGGTGTTAATACGGTCATGACTCATGACTGCCAGTGTGGTGTTAATACGGTCATGACTCATGACTGCCGGTGTGGTGTTAATACGGTCATGACTCATGACTGCCGGTGTGGTGTTAATACGGTCATGACTCATGACTGCCAGTGTGGTGTTAATACGGTCATGACTCATGACTGCCGGTGTGGTGTTAATACGGTCATGACTCATGACTGCCGGTGTGGTGTTAATACGGTCATGACTCATGACTGCCAGTGTGGTGTTAATACGGTCATGACTCATGACTGCCGGTGTGGTGTTAATACGGTCATGACTCATGACTGCCAGTGTGGTGTTAATACGGTCATGACTCATGACTGCCGGTGTGGTGTTAATACGGTCAACGCAACAGCCCTAGCGTTACCATACTTTCTTTTGGAGAGTTAGGGCTCATCTCTGTTGCAGGGAGATATTCACCAGAGAAGCTTTAGCACAGATGCACAGTCAGGTGTTATTTGATTGTTTAGCCCATAGCAGTAAGGCATGGCGTTTGATGTCTCTCTCTGTCTTCTATTGTCCCACTGTGTTGTCTCGTAGTCAACGTTGCCAGTGGCTCAGTAGCACACTCTTAGTAGCTTTTAAGACTTTCCTCTCATCACTTTTTTTTTCTTCTCTTCCTTCACTTTGTCATCTCCCATTAGGCCGTCTTCCCTGGGTTGCACACAGAACAACAGGTTAGACCAGCTCTCTTTCCTCTTCCCAGTTGGTTCATTCTTATGTAGATTGTTTCTACTTCCATTAAATACCATCCTCCAAGGTTGTTAGATGAGACTTGTTTTGATGCTCTTGTTGTTTCATATCCCATTTTCTTTCATGACTTACCTCTCTGTAATAGAGGGAGTTGTATTTCAATAGAAAATCTGGTGATCCCTTATGATTTGAGTGAAGGAACGGGTTCATAACTCACTTTACAGTAGTTTGTGTTTGATGATATCCTTGGATGGCTTCTACTATACGTATTTGAATAGATGACAGGTTCCAAGGACATGGTAACATGTGTCTGCTCAACTTGATTATTTTTCTATCCAAAGATGGAATGGCTGAGGATGAGAGTGACACGCTGAATATCCATGGAGAGAGACACAGGAGTTGAGATGGAATCAGCCGTCCACAGAGCACAGAGGGAGGCTGACAATAAGAGGCAATGGGTAACAATGCATGTCCGTGGAGCTAGGTCTGGGTGGGAGTATGAAATATGAAAGGCCATTGTTATCATTGACTGTCTGTGCACGAGAGATGCAATGTGACAGCTGAGCAGAGCTGCTAGGGCAGAGATGAATTCGCAAATGGTAGCCCCAGGGACCAGCGGGTTGGGGTGTGGGGATGAGGATGTGTGGTTGGTAGGAAGGGAGGGAGCAAGAGAGGGCTCAGGAAGGCAAACTGTTCAGCCTGCTGGATGTCTTCTCTCTCTCTCAATTCAATTCAAGGGGCTTTATTGGCATGGGAAACATATGTTTACATTGCCGAAGCAAATGAAATAGATAATAAACAAAAGTGAAATAAACAATAAAAAAAAGTTTCATGTACATGGATTGCATAATGTTGTATGTTCTCTCTCTCTCTCTAACAACCCTTGACTTTTTCCACATTTTGTTGTGTAACACGGAACCCAAACCGGCTGCGCACGTGCGCCATCGTGCGCTATCGTGCATAAATGTATTTTGTCCCCCCACACCAAACGTGATCACGACACGCAGGTTAAAATATCAAAACAAACTCTGAACCAATGACATTCATTTGGGGACAGGTCGAAAAGCATTTAAACATGTATGGCAATTTAGCTAGTTAGCTTGCACTTGCAAGCTAATTTGTCCTATTTAGCTAGCTTGCTGTTGCTAGCTAATTTGTCCCGGGATATAAACATTGAGTTGTTATTTTACCTGAAATGCACAAGGTCCTCTACTCCGACAATTAATCCACACATAAAACGGCCAACCGAATCGTTTCTAGTCATCTCTCCTCCTTCCAGGCCTTTTCATCTTTGAACTTATATGGTGATTGGCATCTACACGTTTACCACGACAACCGGCAAAACATTTAATCTTTCAATCACCCACGTGGGTATAACCAATGAGGAGATGGCACGTGGGTACCTGCTTCTATAAACCAATGAGGAGATGGGAGAGGCAGGACTTTCAGCGCGATCTGCGTCAGAAATAGAAAGGAGTTCTATTTTAGCCCTTGGCATCGCAGATGCTCGTTGGCTTGCACGAGCAGTGTGGGTGCAATATTTGAATAACATGGATTTCTAAATTTATTTTGCGACGCTCGCGCACGCGACGTGTCCGGTCTGGTCAGCATGTTAGAGTCTGAATTTAAAATGGATTAAATTGAGATGTTGTGCCACTGATCTACACACAATACCCCATAATGTCAAAGTGGAATTATGTTTTGAGAAATATTTACACATTCATTAAAAATGAAAGTTTCAATGTCTTGAGTCAATAAGTATTAAACACTTTTGTTATGGCAAGCCTAAATACACTGAGTATACAAAACATTAACAACACCTGCTCTTTCCATGACATAGACTAACCAGGTGAATCCATGTGAAAGCTGTGATCTCTTATTGATGTCACTTGTTAAATCCACTTCAATCAGTGTAAATGAAGGGGAGGAGACCGGCTAAAGAAGGATTTTTAAGCCTTGAGACAATTTAGACATGGATTGTCTCCTCCCTCTCATTCATTCATTGTGTCTCATTCAGAGGGTGAATGGGTAAGACAAAAGATTTAAGTGCCTTTGAACGAGGTACGGTACTAGGTTCCAGGCACGCCAGTTTGCGCCAAGAACTGCAACGCTGACAGGTTTTTCACACTCAACAGATTCCCGTGTGTGACAAGAATGGTCCACCACTCAAAGGACATCCAGCCAACTTGACACAACTTTGGGCCATTATCCCTGTGGAATTATTTTGACACCTTGTAAAGTCAATGCCCCAACAAATTGAGGCTGTTCTATGGGCAAAAGAAGGGGTTGCAACTCAATATTAGGAAGGTGTTCCTAATGTTTGGTATACTCAGTGTAAGTTCAGGAGTAAAAATGTCCTTAGAAAATCACATAATAAGTTGCCTGGACTCACTCTGTGTGCAATAATAGTGTTTAACATGATTTTTGAGTGACTACTCTATCTCCGTACCCCACACATACAATTATCTCTAAGGTCCCTCAGTCGAGCAGTGAATTTCAAGCACAGATTCAACCACAAAGACCAGGGAGGTTTTCCAATGGTTCACAAAGAAGGGCACCTATTGGTAGATAGGTAAATAAATAAAAAAACAGACATTTAATATCCCTTTGAGCATGGCACAGTTATTGTTTACTCTTTGGATTGTGTCACTATACCCTGTCACTACAAAGATAAAGGCACCCGTCCTAACTCCGTTGCCGGAGAGGAAGTTAACCACTCAGGGATTTCACCGTGATTTTAGAACAGTTACAGAGTTTAATGGCTGTGATAGGATATAACTGAGGATTGGTCAACAACATTGTAGTTACTCCACAATACTAAAATAAATGACAGAGTGAAAAGAAGGAAGCTTGCACAGAATAAAAATCCAACACAACGCATCACTGAGTACCACTCTCCATATTTTCAAGCATGGTGGTGGCTGCATCTTGTAATGGGTATCCTTGTCATCGGCAAGGACTAGGGAGTAAAAATAAACGGAATAAAGCTAAGCACAGGCAAAATCATAGAGGAAAACTTGGATCAGTCTGCTTTCCAACAGACACTGCGAAAACAAATTCACCTTTCAGCAGGACAATTACCTAAAACAAAAGGCCATATACACTACCGTTCAAAAGTTTGGGGTCACGTAGAAATGTCCTTGTTTTTGAAAGAAAAGCTATTTTTTTGTCCATTAAAATAACATCAAATTGATCAGAAATACAGTGTAGACATTGTTATTGTTGTAAATGACTATTGTAGCTGGAAAGGGCTGATTTTTAATGGAATATCTACATAGGCGTACAGAGGACCATTATCAGCAACCATCACTCCTGTGTTCCAATGGCCCGTTGTGTTAGCAAATCCAAGATAATCATTTTTAAAGGCTAATTGATCTTTAGAAAACCCTTTTGCCATTATGTTAACACAGCTGAAACTGTTGTTCTGATTAAAGAAGCAATAAAACTGTCCCTCTTTTAGATTAGTTGACAGCATAAACTGTCTCTAACCAGAATAGAAAGAGGAGTGGGAGGCCCAGATGCACAACTGAGCACCAGTCTCAATGTCAACAGTGAAGAGGCAACTCCGGGATGCTGGCAGAGTTCTAGGCAGAGTTGCAAAGAAAAAGCCATATCTCAGACTGGCCAATAAAAATTACATTTTAAGATAGTCAAAAGAACACACACACTGGACAGAGGAACTTTGCCTAGAAGGACAGCATCCCGGAGTCGCCTCTTCACTGTTGTCATTGAGACTGGTGTTTTGCGGGTACTATTTAATGAAGCTGCCAGCACCACCGAAAAGGGCACTTTGAAAACTAGTAGGGCAAAGGGGCATGTGCTCTGCACAGGTAGAGCCCTATTTGTGCATGTGCCTGGTGCAGGCACTCCCTGGTGATGTGCCAGCGCCTCCACCCAGCTGGGGTTGTGCCAGGGCCTCTTATGCAGCCTGACAACAGCTTAAATCTGACTTTACATAGTAACAGTACTTGTCACTCTGGTCTCGGTCTCATATGAAAAGAGTATCATTTAAAAAAATATTGATGTCACAATTTGTACAGTTAATTATTAAAAAGTAAATAATTTGTCACATAGACCAGTTGGCTGACAATGATGCGACCTCACCGATGTGGCCGGAAGCCATGCTTTTTTATGTTCGGAATGTCAGATAGCTAGCAACAATGACAAGAAGCTGCCTTGTGGGGAATCGTAGGTGGCTCATTTCAGCTAGTTTTGAGGTGTTTTGACTGATTTCATGTCAATGCTAATATGGCAAAAAAATCACTAGCTAGCTAACCAACAACTGCAACAAGGTATTTCACAGACAACAAGTGCTCACTTTGCAAATGTATTCATATTTTCAATAAACAACTAACAAACAACCAACCCATCTATTTAACTGTGTAAAACCTAGCAGTGATACCTTTTCTGAGTATACAACATACATAATATGCCGTTTATCAACATAATATGATTATTTGTCTCTCTGAAATAAAACTATATAGTGACTGATTTAAAAGAAAAAAGTAATACATGTCTTTACCAAAATTCGTATTCATTTTATTCTGAATGGTGTAGCATTGAGACAAACAGGGGACATTGTGTGGTAGTTATCTGGGGCATCATTTATAACCGTTCTAAATATATTTCACAAAACATTTCTGTGTGCCCCATTTCTGAAAAGTCTGTGCAAGTACAAAAATATAGAAATTTATGAACATGGCACATGCCATACTGTGTCACACCTGCTCCCGCTCTCTCTCCCTGGCATTCGAAGGTGCCAGGCTCCCCAGCATTACGCACTCCTGCCACCATCATTTCACACACCTGCCTTCCTCCGTCACGCACATCAGCAATTATTGGACTCACCTGGACTCAATCACCTGTGTCATTATCTCCCCTAGATCTGTCTGTTCCCAAGCTCTGTTCCCTGCTTCAGGATTAATTGTCGTATGTCGTTGCATCACCCGTGTACTGTTCCTGTCTTGTTCCATGTCTGTTCCTCATTAAATGTTCTACTCCCCGTATCTGCTTCTCTACTCCTTACAATACTGTACATACGCATGTTTCTGTTATAAATCAGACCTGTCGTAAAAACTGTAGGCTGAAGAAATTTTTCTTGGCTCCTAAGACCCTCAGAAACTTTTACAGATGCACCATTGAGACCATCCTGTCGGGCTGTATCACCGCCTGGTACTGCAACTGCACCGACTTGCCTTGAGATAAAATGTTGTGTGCCCGAACAGCCGAAACGAGAAGGAAAAAAAGTCACAAAATGTAATAAGATATGCAAAAACTCTTCCAAACTGCTTTTACACAGGCAGCATAATTCTGATATTTTTTTCACTAAATGGTGTTTTGACCAATCAGATCTGATGTGAAAAGATCATGTATGTCCAACAAAAGCCAATGATCTCAAAGTTAAACAAACCATACAACTCAGTAGAAATGATTAAAAGTAGTCATTGTGCGTAGAGTTGTATGGTTTTGTTTAACTTTGAGATCATTGGCTTTTGTTTAAACTATAACCAACGGGTATGTTCGTATGAAGGTACTATTTTGAGCGTTTTAAGGGATCTCCCCTCATGAAAGTACTACTGAATCACTACTTATCACTACTACATAAGATCTACACAAAGCCTACTGGTTTTACTACTTGATTGCTATTGAGATGTCTAGTAAACCAGTATTGATTTATGTTATGATTTAAGCGGTAATGGGTGATAAATTGGGAAGTTTCACTACTGCTGAACACTACATATTTCCTACACATACCTACACAATTCCTATATGTTCACTATTGAATTACAGTATGCCTTGACATTAGAGCTGTATTCCTACTCAATCCTGATTGAATTACTATTGCCATGTGTGTATAGTGTTGTGTCACTACTGATCACTACTGAATTGCTCCTGCTCCTTATTCATGTCCTACATAAATTCCCTTTTAATTACTATTGAAAACTGACACATTTACTTGTTTCACTACTGTGTCACTGCTAGACTAGTACACATGTTATTTCTGCAAGTTTCTAACTGTAGTTATATAATCAAACCATAAATAATAAGCTTAAACAAACTTAATTTAATTTTAAAAATGACATTAAATTACATATTTACACTTTTTTGTTCATCTCTTTGAGGCCTTGTCTTCATTCATCTTTGACTTAACTATCTTCAGGTCCTCTTTTTTTGTTGCAGCCACATTCTCCACCAAGTAGCCTTTTAGAAAATAAAGACAAGCACAAGAGACAACCAATTATACAGTGAGCCATTATCAATCATCTGCTAACAGAGGCCACTTAAGGTGTTTTCACCTTAAAATAAACTATATCAGTCCTCTTTAAAGTGAACTCTGGGGTAAAAAGGGCTAAATAACTCAGTTGTCTTTTGTATTCAAACTGCCCTCGCCTTTGAATGAGGACTCAACTCCTTTGCCATCACCTATTTTGTGGTCCGAGTCCTCTTTGCATTCACATTGCTATGTTTAGAAAGGAACCAAGGTTTTTTCAAAGTGCAGTACAAGCCATTCAATAAAAATGTGTTATCGGAAAAGCTAGATACAGTTGAAGTTGGAAGTGAACATACACCTTAGCCAAATACATTTAAACTCAGTTTTCCACAATTCCTGACATTCAATCCTAGTAAAAATTCCCTGTCTTAGGTCAGTTAGGATCACCACTTTATTTTAAGAATGTGAAATTATTTATTTCAGCTTTTGTTTCTTTAATCACATTCCCAGTGGGTCAGAAGTTTACATACACTCAATTAGTGTCACGGGTGTCGTAGGGTGTAGACCAAAATGCAGCGGGAAAATGTATACTCATCTTCTTTTTACTAGTTAAGAAGGAAAAACACAAACAACGTATACAAAAACAAACGAACTAGACAGTCTCCTCAGGCACACAGCAAAAAAAGAAACAATCTCCCACAATTCCCAAAACAAACAGGCTCCTAAATATAGGACCTTCAATCAGAGGCAACGATAGACAGCTGCCTCCAATTGAAGGCCCCAATCCCCATTACCAAAACATAGAAATACAAACGCCTAGACAGAACATAGAAATAAACTAACATAGAATGATAACCCAAAAACCCCGGAATACATAAATCAAATACCCCTCTACATACACAACCACCCCGAACCATATAAACCAAATACCCACTCTACATGAACACATAAACAAACACACCCTGAACCACATAAAACAAATAACCCCTGCCACGTCCTGACCAAACTATAAGAACAAATAACCCCTTTACTGGTCAGGACGTGACAATTAGTATTTGGTAGCATTGCCTTTAAATTGTTTAACTTGGGTCAAACATTTCGGGTAGCCTTCCACAAGCTTCCCACAATAAGTTGGGTGAATTTTGGCCCATTCCTACTGACAGAGCTGGTGTAACTGAGTCAGGTTTGTAGGCCTCCTTGCTCACACACACTTTTTCAGTTCTGCCCACAAATTTTCTATAGGATTGAGGTCAGGGCTTTGTGATGGCCACTCCAATACCTTGACTTTGTTGTCCTTAAGCCATTTTGACACAGCTTTGGAAGAATGCTTGGGATCATTGTCCATTTGGAAGACCCATTTGCAACCAAGCTTTAACTTCCTGATTGATGTCTTGAGATGTTGCTTGAATATATCCCCATAATTGTCCTACCTCATGATGCCATCTATTTTGTGACGTGCACCAGTCCCTCCTGCAGCAAAGCACCCCCACAATATGACGCTGCCATCCCCGTGCTTCACGGTTGGGATGGTGTTCTTCGGCTTGCAAGCCTCCCCCTTATTCCTCCAATCATAACAATGTTAGGAAAAGTTATATTTTTGTTTCATCAGACCAGAGGACATTTCACCAAAAGTACAGTCTTTGTCTCCATGTGCAGCTGCAAACCGTAGTCTGGCTTTTTTATGGCGGTTTTGGAGCAGTGGGTTCTACCTTGCTGAGAGGCCTTTCAGGTTATGTCGATATAGGACTCGTTTTACTGTGAATATAGATACTTTTGTACCTGTTTCCTCCAGCATCTCCACAAGGTCCTTTGCTGTTGTTCTGGGATTGATTTGCACTTTTCGCACCAAAGTACGTTCATCTCTAGGAGACAGAACGTGTCTCCTTCCTGAGAGGTATGATGGCTACGTGGTCCCATGGTGTTTATACCTGCGTACTATTGTTGGTACAGATGAACGTGGTACCTTCAGGCGTTTGGATATTGCTCCCAAGGATGAACCAGACTTGTGGAGGTCTACAATATTTTGTCTGAGGTCTTGGCTGATTTCTTTTGATTTTCCCATGATGTCAAGCAAAGAGGCACTGACTTTGAAGGTAGGCCTTGAAATACATCCACAGGTACACCTCCAATTGACTCAAATTATGTCAATTAGCCTATGAGAAGCTTCTAAAGCCATGACATAATCTTCTGGAATTTTCCAAGCTGTTTAAAGGCACAGTCAACTTAGTGTATGTAAGCTTCTGACCCACTGGAATTGTGATACAGTGAATTATAAGTGAAATAATCTGTCTGTAATCAATTGTTGGAAAAATGACTTGTGTCATGCACAAAGTAGATGTCCTAACCGTCTTGCCAAAACTATAGTTTGTTAACAGGAAATTTGTGGAGTGGTTGAAAAATGACTTTTAATGACTCAAACCTAAGTGTATGTAAACTTCCAACTTCAACTGTATAACTACTTACATTTTGGAAGCTAGTAGATTGCATTTAGTTAAAAGATGAGACATAATTGTAATAAGAAGATACTATTAACAGAATAAATAGCAGAAGAATAACTGCAGATTAAATAATGATGTAATTGAAAATTCTACACCCAATGTAGGCTACTGCCCCTTTAAGAGCTATAATCGATTTTGTACCCTATGATGTGATTCTCACCAAATATTTTGTCTTCTCACACTATTCAAACCCTACAATCAAATGGAAGCGTCTGCAGCTCTCTTAGCCTATAGATCACATATTGCAAACAAATAATCTGAACTAAAAACTCCACACATATTTTGGAATTTCTGTGCATCCTTGACAATCGCTAATCAATAGGCCTATCCAAAAACAGCACACCTTTTCTCCGCGAACCTGCAAATCATCAACTTCTTTCTTTTGTAACACCAATGTGAAAGGGTTTATGACAGGGGAAACGGTGTTGCAGTAGTCTAGAGTGTGGTCTGACAAGCGAACCTGGGGAGCTTTGTGTTCACATTGCCCTAAAAAAGGGAACCGGACCGCGGAATTAAAGCGAACCAAACTCGGACCATCCCTCTAGGTTCTTTTGATGTGTCTGAATTCCTTTTGGAGTGGTCACACTACACAAAAAATTCAGCTAACCGCACTGAGTTCACAAAAATTGTCTGAAAGGGACCAAGTGTGACAACACAACAGTCTTCTTATGTTGAGGGCCTCCTTGGCAACAGGTCAAAACAGGTATGTAGAATGGGTCATTTGCATACATTGTATACATTTGCATACAAACACACATAGTTATTAGCTAGCATGATGAAAACAGAGGGTACATTTCAATGAGGCTAGCGAACAGCTAGTCTAATCACAATGCCGTTTTGGCTAGCAATCTTTTTGATTTGGTAATAAGTTATATAAATGGCCAAACAACGACATGAAGGTATTCATAAAACATAAAGGAAAGTTAAACTTACATATGGTGCCAGCATAAGGGCTATGAAAAACAAGATGACGAAGGATGGAAGATGATTATATTTGTGATTGTCAGAAACAGTTGCTAGCTAACAACCAACTATTTTCTGTTTTGTCTTCTTCTGTGGTTGCGAAAAGCCTGTGTAGTAAACCTATAGTGTTTTGACCACTTATTTACTACCAAAATCAAGTAGTAAAAATCTCTACATAATTACTACTGGAAACACTACTGTTTTCCTACTGAACACTACAAAACTCTTGTGCCTAAACTACACATTCCCTACACAATCCCTACACGTCTCTACATAGTCACTACTGCACAAATAGGTTTTGTGTAGTAATTAATTAGTATTTTGTCATGTGGGTCTGCTCATGACATTGGTCTATGTGTCAACTCAATTTGCTGTCATGAATGGACCAGTTTGATACGTTTGTAATTAGCCTTGTACATGTTTTTCCACAAAGATTAAGACATTGAGTTACTGGGAAAAGTTGCAATATTCACCACTGTAAATGTGATTTTAACCTTCTGTACAGGTTGGGCAAAACTTTGAAGGCTCTAGTTGCAACATCATTGTTTTTCAACCATCGATGGCCACAACTTCTTTGGGAAAACTGAGGAAGCTGTGATCTTTGGACATATTGTGCAACAGTCTGTAGAAAGCATTCAGAAGTGCCTTACCCTTCACTTTCATTTAAATTCTTCTTTATTGATTTCCACAGAAATTATTCAGTCCAAGTACAGCATCATATCAAAACAGAATACAAATCATTTTTGGACATGCCATCCCCACCTCCCCTCCCTCCTTATAAGTGGAAAACAATACAAATGGTTACATAAAAAATAACTAAGAGCAATTGTTAGATGTGTATAGATGACCAAGAGGGCAATAAAACAATAGAAAGCAATGTTATTCATCTGAAGAAATTAACTGGCACCATTATGACAACGGTTGGTCCGAGTAAAAATGTACCAAAATGTAAAATAATTAACATACAAATATGTGGATTAATAATACTTAGTGTTCTTGGTGGAACTTGAATAATCAGTTGATAATATTATCAAATCAATAGGTAAATAAAAAGTTAGTGAGACAAATGAAATGTCTATAGTTGTACATGCAGTTTATTCTGTGACCACAAAATATTCAGAATGCTCTATTTAATTATTAGGCCCAGTGCAGTCCAATTTTCAATTTTCCTATGCTTTATGTATATTTCCACACTATGAGATTGGAATAATACTGTGAAGTTGTGAAAATGGTGATAATGCTCTTTTAGTGTAAGAGCTGTTTGAACATGCAATGCCTCTTGTGTACGGGTTAGAGCAGTGCAGTGCTTCCTGAACTTTCCCAGTGTATGTCCTCCTAAAGGTCAAATCTCCACGTCCACCACCACCTATTATGAAAATCATACTGCTGTCAAACATACCTCATAGTAGACCCAAAGTGTATGTGGGGTCAGCATCCTGGTATCAAATGCGGCACAGGTGAATATAGCAGTGATGTTCTTGTCCTCAATTTCATCTGGATCATTAAACTGCTCTTCCTCAAAGGCTTCTTTGAAGTGATCTTCATGATCCTTCAAGCCCTTGATGAAAATACTATCCTGACCGTACACCAATGGCTCCATATTGGTGTACTCTTTGATTTTCATCTCAACTTTGGCTTCCTGATTCAGATGGATTTTGTCAGTCTTAGTCTGAGGAATTGTGTTGTGTGACTGATAGCTAACTACATGAATAACTCAAACAACATATCATTGATTTTCCATTTTAACTTCACAACCATAATCTATGATGTAAAATATTTAACTTCATATTTACTCAACAAAGCAAGGCATCTGAGCTGAGGATAGCTTTTGAAACAAGCTTCACACACAGCTTGCACTATACCTTTAATTAAAAAATTCAAATAAAATTTCAATATACAGATTTGAAGGCCTGGTTGATACTGGTCGATATTTAATATTAGGTCTATGCTGTACACACAAAAACATTGTGGGTTCCTCAAGGGTTATTTGGTACAGGTGATGATGGTTTAGTGTGGAACCATAATGACGCAAATAACCCTTTGAGCTTTTCAATAGTTCTTTACAGTTCACAAAAGGGTTCTTTGCTCTTTTAATTATAATTCAAATGAAGGGGAGGCAGCTCATTAGAATATTTTGGGGCATGGTTTGGTCACAGCTGTTTTTATGCAACTGTGTGGGTGTGTCATTCCAGTTTAGCTCATGTGTTGTGTTATATCATTGCATATTTTATATTACTATGGCCATTGATTAAGTTTTTAATCGCATCAAATAATCTGCTTAGACCCCAACCAAGGATCATCAAAAGCCATGCTATAAATTCTCGGACAACCCAAAGATTCCTAGATGCCCTTCCAGACTCCCTCCACCTACTCAAGGACGTCACAGTACAAAAATCGGTTCACCACCTAACTGAGGAACTAAATTTAACCTTGCGTACACCCCAGATGCAGTCGAACCCCTAAAAACTAAAAACATTTGTCATAAGAAACTAGCTCCCTGGTATAAAGAAAATACCTGAGCCCTGAATCAAGCTTCCAGAAAATTGGAACGGAAATGGCGCTACACCAAATTGGAAGTCTTCCGACTGGCTAGGAAAGACAGTACCGTACAGTACCGAAGAGCCCTCATTGCTGCTCGATCATCCTATTTTTCCAACTTATTTGAGGAGAATAAGAAGAATACAACATTTATTTTTGATACTGTCACAAAGCTAACTAAAAAGCAGCATTCCCCAAGAGAGGATGGCTTTCACTTCAGCAGTGATAAATTCATGAACTTCTTTGACAAAAAGATTATGATCATTAGAAAGCAAATTACGGACTCTGCACAACACTGCCAGTGCCTAGGATCAAGGGAGACGCTCAAGTTTTCTAATACTATATCCCTTGACACACTGACGAAAATAGTCTTGGCCTCTAAACCTTCAAGCTGCATACTGGACCCTATTCCAACTAAACTACTGAAAGAGCAGCTTTCTGTGCTTGGCCCTCCTATGTTGAACATAATAAACGGCTCCCTATCCACCGGATGTGTACCAAACTCACTAAAAGTGGCAGTAATAAAGCCTCTCTTGAAAAAGCCAAACCTTCACCCAGAAAATATAAAAAACTGTCGGTCTATATCGAATCTCACATTCCTCTCAAAAATGAAAAAGCTGTTGTGCAGAAACTCACTGCCTTCCTGAAGACAAACAATGTATACAAAACACTTCAGTCTGGTTTTAGACCCCATGATAGCACTGAGACTGCACTCGTGAAGGTGACCTTTTAATGCCGTCAGACCGAGGCTCTGCATCTGTCCTCGTGCTCCTAAACCTTAGTGCTGCTTTTGATACCATCAATCACCACATTCTTTTGGAGGGATTGGAAACCCAAATTGATCTACATGGACAAGTTCTGGCCTGGTTTAGATCTTATCTGTCGGAAAGATGTCAGTTTGTCTCGGTGGATGGTTTGTGTTCTGACAAATCAACTGTAAATTTTGGTGTTCCTCATGGTTCCGTTTTAGGACCATTATTGTTTTCACTAAATATTTTACCTCTTGGTGATGTCATTCAGAAACATAATGTTAACTTTTACTGCTATGCAGACGATACACAGCTGTACATTTCGATGAAACATGGTGAAGCCCCAAAACTGCCCTCCCTGGAAGCCTGTGTTTCAGATGTAAGGAAGTGGATGGCGGCAAATGTTTTACTTTTAAACTCGGTCAAAACAGAGATGCTAGTTCTAGGTCCCAAGAAACAAAGAGATCTTCTGTTTGATCTTTCAATTGATCTTGATGGTTGTACCGTCATCTCAAATAAGGACCTCTGCATTACTCTGGACCCTGATCTCTCTTTTGACGAACAAATCAAGAATATTTCAAGGGCAGCTTTTTTCCATCTTCGTAACATTGCAAAAATCAGAAACGTTCTGTTACAAAATGAGGCAGAAAAATGTATCCATGCTTTTGTCACTTCTAGATTACACTACTGCAATGGCTACCTGTATAAAGCACTAAATAAACTTCAGTTAGTGCTAAACACGGCAGCTAGAATCTTTACTAGAACCAACAAATTTGATCATATTACTCCAGTGCTAACCTCTCTACACTGGCTTCCTGTTAAGGCTAGAGCTGATTTCAAGGTTTTACTGTTAACCTACAAAGCATTACATGGGCTTGTTCCTACCTATCTTTCCGATTTGGTCCTGCCATCCATACCTACATGTACACTACGGTCACGAGACGCAGGCCTCCTTACTGTCCCTAGAATTTCTAAGCAAACAGCTGGAAGCAGGGCTTTCTCCTATAGAGCTCAATTTTTATGGAATGGTCTGCCTATCCATGTGAGAGACGCAATAAGTCTTTATTGAAGACTCACCTCTTCAGTAGGTCCTACGATTGAGTGTAGTCTGGCCCAGGGGTGTGAAGGTGAACGGAAAGGCACTGGAGCAACGAACCGCCCATGCTGTCTCTGCCTGGCCAGTTCCCCTCTCTCCACTGGGATTCTCTGCCTCTAACCCTATTACGGGGCTGAGTCACTGGCTTGCTGGTGCTCTTCCATGCCGTCCCTGGGAGGGGTGTGTCATTTGCGTGGGTTGAATCACTGATGTGATCTTTCTGTCCGGGTTGGTGCCCCCGTCGGATTCGTGCCGTGGGGGAGATCTTCGTGTGCTATACTCTGCCTTGTCTCAGGATAGTAAGTTGGTGGTTGAAGTTATCCCTCTAGTGGTGTGGGGGCTGTGCCTTGGCAAAGTGGGTGGGGTTATATCCTGTCTGTTTGGCCCTGTCTGGGGGTATCGTTGAACGGGGCCACAGTGTCTCCTGTGTGTAGTTTCTCTTTAACTTCGTGACACCATGCAATATCAATGCAAATTTCATCCTTCAGAATTGGAATTTCACAATCTATTGTCTAATAATAATTTCCAATGATTAAACCACAATTTAAATCGGAATAAGATACTATTTGCATTAGATAAGATTATCTCACAAATATGTCTCACAAATACTATACTCTGCTATTTAAAACCTTAAAGGGTTATTTGGCTGTTCCCATAGGAGAACTCTTTCAAGATCCCTTATGGGTTCCATTTAAAACCCTTTCTACATTGAACCCAAAAAGGATCTACCTGGAACGAAAAAGGGTTCTCTTTTTTCTGAGTGTACATTCTAGATTAAGGTTGTGAGTCAAAGGTTAGTAGAAAACCTGGTATTTGGCTGAAATGAGCCCTTAAAGGGCAGCCCCCGAAGTGACTCTTCTAATCAACTGTACGCAATAATTTCCTCTGCATTGATCTTACCAACCTCCATTGTTTCACCTCTGAGAAGCAGAGTTTACATCCGGTAGGTCTGCTATACTGTAATACTATTGATCATCAACAGTTTTGATATCTAGACAGCTCAGATGCATATAAATTGTTCATTCATTGTTCTTTATTTTATGTTCCTGACCAGCTGTGGTGAGATACTCTCTCAATTCAATTTCAATTTATGGGCTTTATTGGCATGGGAAACATATTATAACATTGCCAAAGCAAGTGAAGTAGATAACAAACAAAAGTGCAATAAACAATAAAAATGAACAGAACACATTACACAGAAGTTCCAAAAGAATAAAGACATTTCAAATGTCAAATTATGTCTATATACAGTGTTGTAACAATGTGCAAATAGTACAAAGGGGAAAATAAATAAACATAAATATGGGTTGTATTTATAGTGGTGTTTGTTCTTCACTGGTTTCCCTTTTCTTGTGGCAACAGGTCACAAATCTTGCTGCTAAGATGGTGGTATTTCACCCAGTATATATTGGAGTTTATCAAAATTGGGTTTGTTTTCTAATTCTTTGTGGATCTGTGTAATCTGAGGGAAATATATGTCTCTAATATGGTCATACATTTGGCAGGAGGTTAGGAAGTGCAGCTTAGTTTCCACGTCATTTTGTGGGCAGTATGCACATAGCCTGTCTTCTCTTGAGAGCCAGGTCTGCCTATGGCTGCCTTTCTCAATAGCAAGGCTATGCTCACTGAGTCTGTACATAGTCAAAGCTTTCCTTAAGTTTGGGTCAGTCACAGTGGTCAGGTATTCTGCCACTGTGTACTCTCTGTTTAGGGACAAATATCATTCTAGTTTTCTCATTTGTTTTTTTAATTCTTTCCAATGTCTCAAGTAATAATCTTTTTGTTTTCTCATGATTTGGTTGGGTCTAATTGTGTTGCTGTCCTGGGGCTCTGTGGGGTATGTTTGTGTTTGTGAACAGAGCCTCAGGACCAGCTTGCTTTGGGGGCGCTTCTCCAGGTTAATTTCGCTGTAGGTGATGTCTTTGTTATAGGTTTGGGAATCGCTTCCTTTTAGGTGGTTGTAGAATTTAACGGCTCTTTTCTGGAGTTTGATAATTAGTGGGTATCGGCCTAATTCTGTTCTGCATACATTATTTGGTGTTTTACATTGTACACAGGGGATATTTTTTGAAGAATTCTGCATGCAGAGTCTCAATTTGGTGTTTGTCCTATTTTGTGAATTCTTGGTTTGTGTGCGGACCCCAGAACTCACAACCATAAAGGGCAATGTCTTCTATAACTGATTCAAGTATTTTTAGCCAGATCCTAATTGGTACGTAGAATTTTATGTTCCTTTTGATGGCATAGAAGGCCTCTTTTTCTTTCTTTCTTTCTTTCTTTCTTTCTTTCTTTCTTTCTTTCTTTCTTTCTTTCTTTCTTTCTTTCTTTCTTTCTTTCCCTCTCACATGACCTATGGGCCAGGGCAGGCAGGATGATCAAGCAGGTGGGAAAGTAGTCCAGAGTCAGGCAGTGGTCAAAACCGGGAAGACTAGCAAAAGAGAATAGAAAAGGAGTACGAGGGAAAACACGCTGGTTGACTTGACTAAACATACAAGATGAACTGGCACAGAGAGACAGGAAACACAGAGATAAATACACTGGGGAAAATAAGTGACACCTTGAGGGGGTGGAGACAATCACAGAGACAGGTGAAACAGATCAGGGAGTGACACCATGAGGAGTGGGACGAATTCCGACATACAAAGACTGTGCCTTTTGTGATCATGTCATATCACAGAATGTCAGTTTACGTAATTCCAGGAATGAGTTTCAGGACCTCCAAGGCAGGCTCTTGAAGTCCAAAGATGTGCTTTTGAACTGCATGTTCATATATTCAACAGGCAATGAAAGTTCTCTCCCACAATGTTCTTTATCGTAGTTCTTTATCATGGTCACCACCTTGTTGAGGACTGAAATGATACCTAGAACCAAGACAGAACAAACAACTCTGTGAGTGGAATACAATTTTGTTAGGTTATAAAGTTGCAAGCAGCCTTACATCCTGTCAACTGCAAAGCATTAACTATGATCAGTACAGCAGCAACATGAAATCTAATGAATACAGGACTTAGCTCTTACATGATCCTTTGGTTTTACTGAGAAAACTATCCCATTGTTGGAATACAGGATGTAGGAACGTATGCACATCCTTCCCAGTTCTGCATAGTTCAGGAATCTTGTCAATGAAATCCTTAAGTCTCTAGAAATGTAGACACAACCACGTTGTCAAGTATTTAATAAGAATTTAAAGGGTACAGATCTTTCTGATACTGTTGTACTATTTCATTCTATATTTTCTCGTTTCTCATTTCCTGGATCGAGAAACACTCGCTAGTTTCTCTGTCTATACATCCGGTACCAGAACCAAAATCAAGTAGCTGACATGGTTCTGGGTGCTGAGATTAATGACAACATGAACCTAATTTCAACAGTGGAATATAGATTTGAACAACTACATGAAAAGATTATTGTTCACATTATTTCTTCAGGTTTCTATGTACTCATCTCCTTCAGTTAGGGCCCCATCTTTTTACGTTCCAGCGGAGGACCTGTGCTATACTTCTTCAGTACTGTTTTAACAGTCTCAAGATGCTCTCTGATTTCGTCTGTCAAGTATGGCAGTGATATCTGTTGGGAAACAATTCATTGAAGTTAAGTAGTGTTCTTAGCATTGAATGTAATAGTCAATGACAAGTTTACAGTCAACTTAACTTGATATGATCTACCAGATCTTGTGTGAGCTTGGTGGAAAGGCATTGTATTGTAACCTTGTTTTGCTGAAGAAGTGGACTGTAATTGAGATGCATAGAAAGGTTTTGGTTGACGTGTGTATAAACGAGCCATAAACCAATTTCAGAATAAGTTTCCACATGCCCTTAGCACTAGTACCACCATGGCTGAGTCCTAATAACTCTACCATTGTGAAAGTTATTTCCAAAAACACTTGGGGACCCATTTTAAACCCCCTGTAGGTCTAAGCCCTTAGATCACAATATCTACTCAGCTAACATATAGCATTGTTTTAAGATAGTCATAAAATTGATAATTTAGCCATTTGATTAAGATCTTTTAGGGCTTTTAAGTAAGGTTGTGAGTATGCATTTCACGGTAAGGTGTATTCGGCACGTGAATTTTTTAAAAATTTGAAATATATACAAAATATTTGATCAAACATTGAACTGGTCTTTACTGTTTTTGTCACGACTACTGCCGAGGGCGGTTCCTCTCCCTGTTCGGGTGGCGCTCGGCGGTCGTCGTCACCGGCCTACTAGCTGCCATCGATCCCGTTTTCGTTTTTCTGTTAGTTATGTCTTTATGAGTTACACCTGTTTTCCATTAGTAATTAGTTGTATTATTTAAGCCCGCCTCTCCACCTGTTCTGTGTGCGGGCTTGTTACGTGTCGTCACTTTGTATGTTTTGTGGTACATGTATTTTGGACTTCGGGGTTATTGTTTCGCCCTGTTGTGTTTGGACATGTTTTCTCGGTTTTCAGTACTTATTAAATGACATATTGTACCAAACATTTTCCTGCTTCCTGCGCCTGACTCCACACCCACGAAGCCCAAAGTGTGACAGTTTTAGCCCATTAGAAACGCATTGAATAACACATTTGTACATGGCAACACAGAGTCCCAAAATAAATCATATGGAATAAGGTTTTGAAGTGTGTGTCTTATATCTGAGAGATTTAAGAACACACCCCTGAAGCTTGTATGCGTCATGGAGCAGAACAACTGACACCTTTGTGTTCGTGAGAGTCTCCCCTTTCGATATTGGTGACATATTCGTTTGTAGCTCCAACAGTTCGTTCTGGACAGTTGTTTTTTTCAGAAGACCTCTTTGAAATGAGGATGTCTGTGACATTAGAGTTCAGACGACTGCCATAAAGCTTGTGGATATCTTACAGCAAAACAGCTCACACTGTCATATTCGTGAGTCTCATCTTTCAATGGTGGTGACTTATTAGTTTGTAGCTCAAATGGTTTGGGATTTACAGACGATTTCGTAGTGTTTTTCTTGTCCGGATCCTTATCTGTAGAAAAAGACCGCTTTCACAAGCCCAATGTTATGCAATAGCTGCAAACTTTATATCAGCAGAAAGAGGGGGTTGAACTTGTAACGGCTGTCTTCGTGCAGAGAGGACCAAGGTGCAGCGGGTTGAGTGCTCAACATTATAATTTATTAAATTAAAAAACAAGAAAGCAGAGAAACACGACAGTAAACAGTTTTGCAGGCTACACCAAAGTAATGCAAAAACAACTACCCGCAATTAACAAACAAAACACATCCCTATATATAGGACTCTCAATCAAAGGCAACTACAAACACCTGCCTTCAATTGAGAGTCCAACACCCAATTACCTAACATAGAAAATACTAAACTAGAAAGAACTTAGAAATACAAAAACATAGAACATAACCCAAAACCCGGAAATAATAAATCAAACACCCTTCTAAACAAACCACCACCCCAAACCACATAAAACAAATACCCTCTGCCACGTCCTGACCAAACTACAATCACAAATAACCCCTATACTGGTCAGGACGTGACAGAACTGCAGCCACTACAAGCAATGGTAAGTCTCTAGCCTAAACACTCAGGGAGCTAGCTATTCAATATTCAAAATCAGGACCCCCAGAAAACATGTTCTAGCATATTTTGGGTTTGGTAAGAAGAACCGGGCTTATCACTTTTGTTTGACCATGGAATTTAAAGATAACTATTTGTAAATGTTCAAGTTAGCAGATCTCAAATGTCTGGTAGTTCTGCAATTCTAGAAGACCTTTAAGACCAGCTGGTATTTTTTAATAGATTTTTTATTTCACCTTTATTTAACCAGGTAGGCTAGTTAAGAACAAGTTCTCATTTACAACTGCAACCTGGCCAAGATAAAGCAAAGCAGTGCGACACAAACAACAACACAGAGTTACACATGGAATAAACAAGTGTATAGTCAATAACACAATAGAAACAAAAGAAAGTCTATATACAGTGTGTGCAAATGGCGTGAGGCCATAGTTACTATGGCCATAGTAGCAGAGTAATTACAATTTAGCAAATGAACACTGGAGTGATAGATGAGCAGATGATGATGTGCAAGTAGAGATACTGGTGTGCAAAAGAGCAGAAAAGTAAATAAAAACAATATGGGGATGAGGTAGGTAGATTGGGTGGCCTATTTACAGATGTGCTGTGTACAGCTGCAGTGATCGGTTAGCTGCTCAGATAGCTGATGTTTAAAGTTAGTGAGGGAAATATAAGTCTCCAGCTTCAGCGATTTTTGCAATTCGTTCCAGTCATTGGCAGCAGGTAACTAGAAGGAAAGGCGGCCAAAAGAGGTGTTGGCTTTGGGGATGACCAGTGAGATATAGCTGCTGGTGCGCGTGCTACGGGTGGGTGTTGTTATCGTGACCAGTGAGCTGAGATAAGGCGGAGCTTTATCTAGCAATATAAATGACCTGGAGCCAGTGGGTCTGGTGACGAATATGTAGCGAGGGCCAGCCAACTAAAGCATACAGGTCGCAGTTGTGGGTGGTATAAGAGGCTTTGGTGACAAAACGGATGGCACTGTGATAGACTGCATCCAGTTTGCTGAGTAGAGTATTGGAAGCTATTTTGTAAATGATATTCCCAAAGTCGAGGATCGGTAGGATAGTCAGTTTGACTGACACACAGTAACAATTAAACTGCCCAGACAATCAGTGACTTTTATAGCTGACTGATATGTTAAGGGCAGTGAAAGCAGCTGACTCAATGGCCTTTTGGGATCAACATTGACCCCCTGGTATGAAGTGGTGCTACAAAAATTGTCTAAAGTGGTGGTTTTCTAAGAATTCCATTTCCAGTCGAGTGGCGTCCGCCAAAGAGATCTTCTGGATGATATCCAGATTAACGCTACGGTCACAAGACGCGGGCCTCCTAATTGTTCCTAGAATTTCTAAGCAAACAGCTGGAGGCAGGGCTTTCTCCTATAGAGCTCCATTTTTATGGAATAGTCTGCCTACCCATGTGAGAGACGCAGACTCAGTCTCAACCTTTAAGTCTTTACTGAAGACTCATCTCTTCAGTAGGTCCAATGATTAAGTGTAGTCTGGCCCAGGGGTGTGAAGGTGAACGGAAAGGCTGGAGCAACGATCCGCCCCCTCATAGCCTGGTTCCTCTCTAGGTTTCTTCCTAGGTTTTGGCCTTTCTAGGGAGTTTTTCCTAGCCACCGTGCTTCTACACCTGCATTGCTTACTGTTTGGGGTTTTAGGCTGGGTTTCTGTACAGCTCTTTGTGATATCAGCTGATGTAAGAAGGGCTATATAAATACATTTGATTTGATTTGTCCAGGTGGGAAAGGGCAGTGTGGAGTGCGACTGAGATTGCATCATCTGTGGATCTGTTGGGGCGGTATTGCGAATTGGAGTGGGTCTAGGGTATCCGGAGGATGCTGTTGATGTGAGCCATGACCAGCCTTTCAAAGCACTTCACGGCTACAGACGTGAGTGCTACGTGGCGGTAATCATTTAGGCAGGTTACCTTCGCTTCCTTCTGACAAGGCAGCATTTTAATAGAGCCCCTACTTACGTACATTCAAAGGTAAATTAACATTAATTTGCCATTTAGCTGATCATTGATGATTGATGTAAATCTGCTAGTTAGCTAGCTCGATTTATTTGACTGATTGTGATTTATCTCTCTGCCTTTCTGCCACGCTCAGCTGTGTGTATCAGCCAACCAGACTGAATATTGATGATAATGTAGGCTAAATCAAGCGTTAATCAAGTGTTAATCAAATGTTATGCTGCTGTGGCAGTACTGTTGAAATTTCAACTAGGAAGCTAACTACACACACTTGACCAGTGACCACATCTCTTAAGGCATGCATGTGGATACCTAGCGTGCAAACGCCGTACAAGGCAGACTGGGGAAAAGGCTCCAAAGGATCCATACAAGGAAGATGAACCGGCGCAAACAACACTACGGGGTGGGGGGTTGCAAACTTGACTAAGACTTGTTGGCTGTGGGTTCCGAACAATAATGACAAAAAACATACACAAAAAATGTTTTGGTGGAAATTATACCACCAGACTGGAATGGCAAAGGGACATGAGCTCCGCAAAGGTAGAGCCCTATCTGTGCACGTGCCTGGGTGACATACAACAGACTGTCTGAGGGAGCTACAGCCATAAAGCCCTTAAAATATTCAGTGATTTCCATAGTGGAAGGCGAACAAATTCAATATTTTTCTTATTAATAATGTTCCCTATCATCCATGTGGTATTTTCTTCTTATTTTTTTATGTTTCAGGAATCATGGCCCTTTGATATTAAACACTCTTGACTGGGATTGATTTATAAAGGCTTGGCACAATGCTATGGTCCAAACAGAGGGATTCCTTCTCTATCACGTGTGGTGTTGAGGGCTATTATGTTGTAGCACTGAATTATACTAGTGGAAGACTTTCATAACTGGCACAAAATCAAAATGTAAAAATTGTGTTTTTCTTATTAATAACGTTCCTTGTTGTCCTTGTCGAGAAGACGGAGCAACCCACAGAGTTAAAAATATTTGATCCACTGTGGGGAAAAAGTCACCAGATACTTGCTGAGTGTGGATTCAGTTGATGCATGCCGTGCTCCAGCTCTATTTCTACCCCATGCAGCCTCCTTCCTTCTCTCTTCTCCCTCTGCACTATCTCTGGACCTCTTTTAATCACCACCCTGACAGCAGATTGCAAATGACATTAGTTATCAATCTATCAACCCATCACTGCTCTGCTCCCCCACCCCCATTCCGAGAGGAACAGCCAACCCATGCACTCAGCATCGGCAAAGTTAATCACAAACGCCACAAAGAAAGAGAGAGGTGGAGGAGGGAGAAATGAGACAGAAAATCTGAAAAAACATTTAGCATTTTAAATAGCTGCACCACTCCGAGTCAGCCGAGCCCCATTAATTAAAGGACACGGCCCGTTGCAGCAGAACTGAAATCTCACTCCTATTCACTGTAAGACAGTGTCAGGGAGAATTATATTTTTCTCCCTCACAGTAAACCACGTAATCTGGGCTACAGACTATCATAATTGGATGAGGATGATTTATGCTAGGCAGAGGGAGAGCAATGATAGGGAAACCCTCTGGGCTCACTCAGTCAGGCAGTGAGGTGCAGTAAGTGTAACAGGTCTGGCCAGTTATTCACTCACACCCATCTCCATCCCCATCCCTCGCCCAGAGTTAGGATTTATATTTGATTGACATTTTCATCTCACAGGATGAATTATCGATGACTTATTCTGGCATGTTTGCGTAATTGAGGAGAGTTTAATATGCACACCATTTATCTAGTGGAGTTGAACTTGGAACCCGTTGTGAAGGGGAATAGGATAATCATGTGCTCGAAGGCTGATACCACAGCCAACAGAATACACAATATCCTGCTCTAAAGTGTGAGGTGTGCTAGCCTCAAGCCTATCCTATATGTCCAGTGGCAAGAATTTCCATTCAGAAGTGTTAAGAAGAACAGCACCAGTATGTGTGTGCGACCTGTAGTACTATGGCTGTTGCATGCTGGGATTCTGCTCCTGCCAATCTACTCCCAACCGTTCCCCAGCTACCTGCCCTTCATCCTCCCCCCCAGGGACATCTACATCTACTTTGTGCATGACACAAGTCATTTTTCCAACAATTGTTTACAGACAGATTATTTCACTTAACTCACTGTATCACAATTCCATTGGGTCAGAAGTTAACATACACTAAATTGACTGAGCATTTAAACAGCTTGGAAAATTCCAGAAAATTATGTCATGGCTTTAGAAGCTTCTGATAGGTTAATTGACATAATTTGAGTCAATTGGAGGTGTACCTGTGGATGTATTTCAAGGCCTACCTTCAAACTCAGCGCCTCTTTGCTTGACATCATGGGAAAATCAAAAGAAATCAGCCAAGACCTCAGACAAAAAATTGTAGATCTCCACAAGTCTGGTTCATTTTTGGGAGCAATGCCTGAAGGTACCACGTTCATCTGTACAAACAAGTATAAACACCATGGGACCACGTAGCCGTCACACTGCTCAGAAAGGAGACGCGTTCTGTCTCCTAGATATGAACGTACTTTGGTGTGAAAAGTGCAAATCAATCCCAGAACAACAGCAAAGGACCTTGTGAAGATGCTGGAGGAAACAGGTACAAAAGTATCTATATCCACAGTAAAAATGACTCCTATGTCGACATAACTTGAAAGGCCGCTCACCAAGGAAGAAGCCACTGCTCCAAAACCGCCATAAAATAGCCAGACTACAGTTTCCAACTGCACATGGGGACAAAGATCGTACTTTTTGGAGAAATGTCCTCTGGTCTGATGAAACAAAAATAGAACTGTTTGGCCATAATGACCATCGTTATGTTTGGAGGAGAAAGGGGGAGGCTTGCAAGCTGAAGAACACCATCCCAACCGTGAAGCACGGCGGTGGCAGCATCATGTTGTGAGGGTGCTTTGCTGCAGGAGGGACTGGTGCACTTCACAAAATAGATGGCATCATGAGGGAGGAAAATTATGTGGATATATTGAAGCATCATCTCAAGACATCAGTCAGGAAGTTAAAGCTTGGTCGCAAATGGGTCTTCCAAATGGACAATAACCACAAGCATACTTGTGGCAAAATGGCTTAAGGACAACAAAGTCAAGGTATTGGAGTGGCCATCACAAAGCCCTGACCTCAATCCAATAGAAAATGTGTGGGCAGAACTGAAAAAGCGTGTGCGAGCAAGGAGGCCTACAAACCTGACTCAGTTACACCAGCTCTGTCAGGAGGAATGGGACAAAATTCACCCAATTGTGGGAAGCTTGTGGAAGGCTACCCGAAACGTTTGACCCAAGTTAAACAATTTAAAGGCAATGCTACCAAATACTAATTGAGTGTATGTAAACTTCTGACCCGCTGGGAATGTGATGAAAGAAATAAAAGCTGAAAAAAATCATTCTCTCTACTATTATCCTGACATTTCACATTCTTAAAATAAAGTGGTGATCCTAACTGACCTAAGACAGGGAATTTTTACCAGGATTAAATGTGAGGAATTGTGAAAAACTGACTTTACATTTTTTAGTTAAGGTGTATGTAAACTTCCGACTTCAACTGTATATTAAAGCCAATGTATGAGAATTGTGAATACAGATCTACTTTTCTGAACCAATGAGGGGAAAATGTCAAATGTCCCATACCTCGAGTCAATTTCCCCCTCCTTACGTTTCATATGTTGAGGCCTGATAAAGTGATAACGATGCTAAATTATTTCATACGCAGCTTGTTAAACCATCAGAACTGAAGGAAATATATAATAAAAAAGCAGCAAAGAAGCTGAGTGGTGATAACATTTCCCCTACTGTTTGGGGAGGTTGCGTGGCTAATGAAATGGGCCACACAGGGGACATGCTGCTGATACAGGGGTAATTACAGAGCTACTGCTGCTGCTCCTCACCGCCCCCAGGCAAGACTTAGGCATAACTAGGAGCAGCCTACGGATGGGCCTCTCCATATCCACCATCCAACCTCGTGTCTAAAACCCACTAACAACATCCAAACAGTGGGTTGCCTTGCCTTCTCAAGTGCATCAGCCCTCCACAAGAGGCACAGCGTACATTCCACTTGGAACTGTTTTAATCAGGGGAGGGCGTGGCACCACACTGCAGAGCTATACATCCTGCAGATTGTTCATAATCAGCCCATCCGGCGAGGAGCCAGGCAGCCGCACAGGCCTATCGTTCCAGCAGCAATTAGCATACCGGTACGCTAATAGGACTGTGTGTGGAACTCTTCAGAGTAATTACAGTGTCGACTCACAGAAGGGTTCTGAGGGTTGGATACAACAGCTCATCGATTACAGCGAAGAGGGGAACAAAATCCATTTGCAGCCGGAGTATAGTTGTGAAGTAAATGAGGCTATTGAATAAAGTGTTGCTGTTGAGTGAATCACTTCCATGAAAATAAACACTTTGAGAAGAGAAACAAGAGAAATATGACTGTCAGTCAATGGCTCAATGTCTTGGCTGTTACAAGCCCTGCAAATGGCCCAAGTGAAGAAACATGATTTAACAACAGCAATTCCAACAATATGACTGGAATTTAAACACCTGCAGAGAAACTTAAAGATAATTTGGGACAAATCCTTTAAGTGAGACATTAACTCAATGCAAATGATATGAAGAAACTCAATTAACATTTAACCAAGTGGTTAAACCGAACAACACAAACAGCTGCACCTCTGGGCACATGAAAATAAGGCCTCATTAGGCAGATGGAAATTATTAAAATGAGTTAATATGAAGTCGTCCCCCAGTGCAAGGCGTCATGGGTAAAAAAAAGCAGAGTTTAGTTTATTTGGTCATAGCCAAAAAAACATAAAAAACAAGATTAAAATAGAGAGAGAAAATAAAACTCTACATGCACAGTTGAGGTATAAAAAATAAAAATTATGAAAACCTCTAAGAGCATAAAAGGTAGAATGCTTTGCTTTGTTTAACTTCACACATGGGAGAAGACATGCCAAAAGCTATAGAAGTCTTATCAAGTTCTGAAGGGACTGCCTTGATCTGCTTAAAATCAAAACCAAATCCTGTCCCTAAAATCTAATGCTCATGCGATCTTTAAATAACATAACAAGACTTATTACATTCCACCAAATTACTACTGTATCCTGACCCTCTCAACTCAAAACCCTAGCCTTTAGGTAGGCTAGATAGCTTCATTGATTCAATCCATTTGACCTAGACAACAGCTTATCTAATCCCGGAATCATTATAGTATTAAAAATATGTCAGGGATAAGAGGCTTGGAATGGATGGGGGAAATGTTCCTCTCTGGGAACGCCTAGTCCTAATTTCTCCTCTCGTTTATGATCTTTTAATAAAGTCATTTTTCATTTTAACAGCTTTGGGTGTCTGACCATGTGGCTGTTCCTGGGAACTCTATAGCCATCCCCAATCTCCTACTACACCCTTTGCCCTGGCAGTACCTTTACCTCTCTAAGGAAAGTAAATTGATTTGGCAAGAGCTACCCTTCATCATAATAATATCTGAGATCCATTTCCCGTCATTTCCAGGATAAATACAGTGACTCCATTCTTTGATTTGTTCCTGGTCCTGCCTGCAGGCATGATATTGATTTAGAGTTTTTGCCATGCAGCTTATGGCTTTGTCCAGTCATCTTGTAAAACACAATAGTGAAAAGCAGTAAATCTCCAATGTACACTTCCTCCTGTACAATAATGTGCTTGCATCATCTCCATTGTACAGGTTGCAGGCCTTGAGTGTGCTACCATAAAAGCACAGATAGCCCATGTGATACTATTAGATACACATGCCGGGCCGTGTAATAAACATATGTGATTTATGGAACACTCCCATCATCCCTCCATTCCAAATCCATATCCAGTGCTGTAATTGTACTTAAGGCATTTTTATTGCACTTGCTGCGCAGATTGATGTTCAGAATTTATTTACTTTCAGAACGTTTTTAAATAAGAAGCACCAAACCACGGCATATCCTTGGCACATCTTGCAAGTCCAGTTGAGTCGCTGTCACTTTGAAAAAAAGAGTGGGGATGTGCAAATCTGATGCCTTTCTATAAACCATGGCAAAGGCTACAGCGTACGATGGTGACTTCCTCTTTTGTTTGTCGTCAGCAAGTAGTCTACTCCTATGAATATGACCATTATGAGCCTTTCCATTATGATGCTTTTGATATGCAAGTTTATGGGCCGTATATATAGAAGTGGACATGGAAAGGACACATAAACAGAGGAGAGAGCAATCAAACTGGAATTAAGGAAGAGCCCTAATGTCATCATCACTGCTGACGTCTGATTTCAAAACCCAGGAAAGGTAGTCAGGAGAGAGCAGCACTTTTACTCAGTTTACTATGGGACTTCCACATAACTGTTCCCAGTCCACTACATGTGGTGTTTACAGCATGGGTAGTAGTGACCGGCAGACCGCCTAACATTAATAGGCTTACATGTTCTACTTCCCATAGCCATTATGGGTTAATGTATGAAATGGTTGCCAGAGGGAAGAGTTTTGTCCCCCACATCTAGGAATACAAGCCAGATAACATAAAATTAATATTTCATAGTGCTGCATCGCCTGTCAGACAAATTTGTGTGGACATCCCGTCAATAAATGGCTGAAAGATTGATGAAATTTGATGTCCCCAGGCCGAGCATGAACCAGCTTGTGGGGGTGTTGATACAGAGGCTATTTTTGGAGGATTCCTAGTTCTCTCCTCAGAGCTTCTAGCGGCCTGGCCAACTGACTGATGCATCGGTGCTGGCATCACAGTGGTCTGGTAAATGAAAAGCAATGTCACAATAACTTCCCATCTTTGTACCGGTCCAAATACAATCACTGGGTCCTCATTGCTATGTAACTGACATGGAGTACTCAGTGAATAAACCATAGTATCTCGCAATTCAATTTAGAACTATTATTTGTGAAGGAAAGCACCAATACATGCATTGACTAGGAAACATTTCCTCAGAAAATGTGTTTAACTTCCACTTAGGTTAACACAATGAAGTTAATGTTCTGTACATTCAATTACCATAATGATAGATTTCACACAGCAAGTCAATATATTTCACTCTTGAAAATACAATATTATAAATGTGGTGTAAGAAAAATGAGCTTTGATTATCAAGGAAATTGTGTGTGCCACTGTGCCTCAATTATGCCTGACTGTTTTTTGTTTATCTATGACAGATTGAAGGATTAAAGAGATATTATTGCATCTGCCTTAAAGCAACAGTTCCTCTGTTGTACCTCAAAACAAATTCTGGACGAGTACTAAATGATTAAAAGCGAATTAATATCTCCCATCGTGTTTCATTCCACCCTTCATTTGGCATGTATTCCCTTGTTTAAATTGCTTCCAATTCTTAGCATGAATGCATAAAACACCAATTATTGTGACTACATTAGGCACTGCAGTGAACAATGAAGGTGGAAAGAAAACAGACAAACCAAAAATAGCGGAAAACAATCATCATATTGGTTTTGACAATGATAGATCCAGCAGTATCTTACAGATTTGACATGGTCCCATCTTGCCAAATCTGTCAAAATGGCTCTTGAACTTTCACTCTAGAGTTTAAAACACACAGCCCAAAGGAGCTCCTACTCCTGCATGGGTTTGAAGTAATGTGGTTTATCCCGACAGTGAAGATAAAGAGGTAGAGCTTGGGGTGAGGAGAAAAAAACTAGAGAGGTCTCCTGAGAGCTCACTGAGTTTCTGAAGGTTAGCTCTGCAATTTTAGGCCGATATAAGGCCGGTAGTCAATTCAATTATTCCATAAAGCCTCTACCAGCAATACATTTACCAACAAGATTGAGAGTTCTTTGACCTTATTTTGCACTCCATAAATGACCCGGCTATACAAATAGCTTCTCAATTAAATTACATGTCTAAATGCAGTCTTATTTCACTCCTGCAATTCCATCACTGACTTTTTGGAGGTGGCAATTTGGCAACCAAGGCTGAACCAGGCTTTTTAAGCATGCTGTAATGTATGTGCATCATATACGGTAGACATGGTCCATCGTTGTCTTTACCATGTATGTTCAGCCTTTGGATAGATATTTGATATTGTCAACCAGTTTAATCTATCAGGTTTGTAACATGGAAATAAAATATTTTAATCACGGCACGTGCCAGTTGGCTGTACACTGCAAAGGCTACTCTAGTGGTTTGATGGGAATTCCTCAATGGCGTTGTTTAAACATCTGACATTTGATTGTAAGGGATCAAGATCTCCTCCTGGGACTAACCATTGATTCCTAATTTGTACCAACTAATTTAATCTCTAGATGGTCATCAGAGAAATTACATTGTTGGTTTGGTTACCAATAAACAAACAATCAACCGATTTCAGTCCATCAGATCCACTGGCAGAACAAATATCTGCATTACGAGTCAGTGTTAGCAAACCGTACCCCTGATCAACTGATCAACTGATTATCATATTGGTGATGCCTTCAAAGGAAAAATTATTTTTTTCTTTTCAGAGGACATTCAGATCTGAAGCCCTCACTTCCTGAATGCAATGTTGTCTTAGCTATGATATTGACTGGTTATGAGGCAATCTTTTTGCTTAACTGCTGAAATGTGAGACACCACACTGTTGACTATGTGGGGAAAAAAGCATTTTAAAAATTAAAATATATTTTGACAGAGCTCATTATCTTCTCCAAAGGCGTTGAGGCTTCAAAAGCAGCGGGAGTGGAGGAGAGGGATCTTCAGAGCCGCTGTGAGATGTGAGATGAGATGCGCTTGATACTCTGGATATCCATCTCTTATTAATTATTCCTGCAAGAACATCGTAATCCCCTCCATCTTCCCTCTATAATGTACTCTCCATATGGCCCCTTTGGCAGAGGGTATTATTTTGTGTCTCAACAGGTGGTCTTGGTGAGAGAGGGTGAGGATTTGCAGAGCTTGATAAATGTGCTTACGCTTCAATTTCTTAAAACCGTGAAGAGGAAGAGGGAAGCGACGTAAAAAATGAACTGCTGCCCCCTTGATTCATTTTATTACGACCTGCGCTCCTTCCCATGCTCTTAATTATTTATGTTCATTTAAGTAATCAAACTTCTCCTGGGACCAAAGGGGGGTCCTCAGACGTAAGTGATGTGGGGTTGGAGCGCTTGTCGCCTATAGCCGCAGTTGGTGGCAAGGCGCTGATGTCAAGTGCTTCTACTCAGCACTGCAGTAGCATAGTACTATGGCAACAGGCAGGCTGACACCCTTCTGCATACACTAGTTCTGTGCAGTCAGAGTCACAGTCTGGAAACAGTCACAGCATATCAGGGGGGCAGCATGTAGCAGTGATATTCAGATAACAAACATGGTGCAATATTAAATAAATAATGTGCTCGGAGGCCTGCCACAGCATCTTCCGCCATCCATCCTTGGAGGCCTTGAAATGGGCTGATACAATGTCACAGGAACTAACTGTGTGTGTGTGGTGTGTTTGTGTGTGTGTCCTGTTCACTCAATCAAATAGGTAAGAAATGCAGTACTCTACTGGTGGATGAAGTACCCAATTATCATTAAAAGTAGAGATACCTTAAAAGAAAATGATTGATGTAAAAGTGAAAGTCACCCAGTAAAATACTACTTGAGTAAAAGTCTTAAAGTATTTGGTTTTAAATATGCTTAAGTGTCAAAGGTACAGTTGAAGTCGGAAGTTTACATATACCTTAGCCAAATACATTTAAACTCAGTTTTTCACAATTCTTCACTTTTCATCCAAGTAAAGATTCCCTGTCTTAGGTCAGTTAGGATCACCACTTTATTTTAAGAATGTGAAATGTCAAAATAATAGTAGAGCGAATTATTTATTTCAGCTTTTATTTCTTTCATCACATTCCCAGTGGGTCAGAAGTTTTTACATACACTCAATTAGTATTTGGTAGCATTGCCTTCAAGTTGTTTAACTTGGGTCAAACATTTCGGGTAGCCTTCCACAAGCTTCCCACAATAAGTTGGGTGAATTTTGTCCCATTCCTCCTGACAGAACTGGTATAACTGAGTCAGGTTTGTAGGCCTCCTTGCTCGCACACGCTTTTTCAGTTCTGCCCACAAATATTCTATTGAATTGAGGTCAGGGCTTTGTGATGGCCACTCCAATACCTTGACTTTGTTGTCCTTAAGCCATTTTGGCACAACTTTGGAAGTATGCTTGGGGTCATTGTCCATTTGGAAGACCCATTTGCGACCAGGCAGCATTCCTCCTCCTCCAAACACGGCAAGTTGAGTTGATGCCAAAGAGCTCCATTTTGGTCTCATCTGACCACAACACTTTCACCAGTTGTCCTCTGAATCATTCAGATGTTCATTGGCAAACTTCAGACGGGCATGTATATGTATTCTTGAGCAGGGGACCTTGCGGGCGCTGCAGGATTTCAGTCCTTCACGGCGTAGTGTGTTACCAATTGTTTTCTTGGTGACTATGGTCCCAGCTGCCTTGAGATCATTGACAAGATCCCCCCGTGTAGTTCTGGGCTGATTCCTCACCGTTCTCATGATCATTGCAACTCCACAAGGTGAGATCTTGCATGGAGCCCCAGGCCGAGGGAGATTGACAGTTCTTTTGTGTTTCTTCCATTTGCGAATAATCACACCAAATGTGGTCACCTTCTCACCACGCTGCTTGGCGATGGTCTTGTAGCCCATTCCAGCCTTGTGTAGGTCTACAATCTTGTTCCTGACATCCTTGGAGAGCTTTTTGGTCTTGGCCATGGTGGAGAGTTTGGAATCTGATTGATTGATTGCTTCTGTGGGCAGGTGTCTTTTATACAAGTAACAAGCTGCGGTTAGGAGCACTCCCTTTAAGAGTGTGCTCCTAATCTCAGCTCGTTACCTGTATAAAAGACACCTAGGACCCAGAAATCTTTCTGATTGAGAGGGGAACAAATACTTATTACCCTCATTAAAATGCTAATCAATTTATAAAATTTTTGACATGCATTTTTCTGGATTTTTTTGTTGTTATTCTGTCTCTCACTGTTCAAATAAACCTACCATTAAAATTATAGACTGATAATTTCTTTGTCAGTGGGCAAACTTACAAAATCAGCAGGGGATCAAATACTTTTTTCCCCCACTGTAGTTAAATATGCCATGATGTCATTCTGAGAATAATTAGCTGAACAGTTTTACATTTCCGAAGCTACTTGCATGACACAATGTAGCATCATTTTTCAACATTTACACAATGTTGCAGTTCCAGTATATTCAATCCCTATCTGCACTGCATCATTGGTCAGTTCCACTATCTAACGCTGTGTTATGCGCAAATGAGATTGTCTATGAAATAGAATCCAGGTACACTCAGTAAGGCCAGACTCAAAAGTGCATATTTCTCTTTCCACTAAGATTGTTTTTTCTTTCTCTTTTTTTGCTTTTACAAAAGCTCAATAGTAGGCTATGCCCTTGTTACAGCAAGCAAATCAAACCAGTGTGTTCTCCATAGGGATCCAGTCTATCATCGGAACAACACTGCCATCTGCTGCCACTCTGGAGAGAAATCAATGGGTTAACTCCCTGCTGTTACAAAATAATACTATTCCACTGGAATAGAGAGCAATCCCAATTGGTGTTTCATATTATGAATCTGAAATATGACAAGATTTAGGTTTCATCCAAAATTCCATGGAGAAAGTCTACTAAGCAGATGTATTCGTGAAATAAAAAAGGCTCAGCGCAAACTTTGTTTTCTTTCAGCATCTCTTAGTTTTTATCTTACTCAAAGCGACTCTTTCTGCTCGGTCTCCCTCACTAGCTCACCCTGTTCGCTTGTTGTTCCCGACTTTACTCCATTTCATGCCTATTTTCATCTGTTTCTGCTTTAAGTCCAATAGTTCTGTGGAACTGCTGTTCCTTAGTGCGCTTCTGAATTCCATCCAACTCTATAAAAAGGGAAAAGGCATCAGGGAGATATATGGGCTAATAACTATTCTGGGTCAAAAAATAGATTGTGCCTTAGTCATCAGAGTGCATTGCTGCACAGGTGTGGTTTTATGGTATAGATTTATTGCTGTCAGCTGTCAAAAATGTGCTGCATTTGAAATCATAAATATTTAATGTGAAAGTGCCGATACATCAAGTGTTAACTACCCTATACTGTACACGACACGTGATGCCCATAACAAACTGGGCTGTAAAAAGAATTGATGATTTTAGTATTAAACTATAGATTTTATTGCCACATTATGAATGATAGCCATAAATCCTGTGAAAATGACATAAATAAGTCATACAGATTACATGACATGTTCATTTGATTCACTAATTCCTAGAACATAGAACATTTACTGTACAGCCCATTTCACGAACACTCTCTGCCTAGTTAAATAGACCTAATAGTGGGTATCCTGTAAAGAATTCTGCCTCATGGACCATGAAAGCAGGAAAAAGAACAGCCTTCAAAAGAGTCCCTCTTATCTTTACAGTGTGGTCCTCATGCACAGCCGCAATCACAATCTCTATGGGATTTCTCCAGGCATGGGGAAAATCATTAGACTTTTAATCAATGTAATTAATATAGCAGCCACGCACAGTTCAAGTGCCATCTGATTAGAGAGGAAGTCAAGCTTTTCACACGGCTCATTTGACCTCAACGCTATAATGATGCTGCCATCACCACAAGGCCAGGGGCATACCTCGCAGGGTGCTTGAGTCAGTGATCCGATCGCATGCACCGGACTGTGGCATGTACTTGTACAGGCAATTCTTATCAGCATGCACATCAACTTCCAGGGGGATGAGGAGACCTATACACACAGTTAGAGTAGGGCACACTATTACAGCTTGTCAGAATCATCACCTTCTCTACACTATAAAGCTGTTAGTAAGGATAGGCTACTTGCTGCAGGAAATGTCAGAGAACCCCAGAAGAAGTTATGCAATGTAGTCTCATGGCAATTCGTAATATTCTATATGTAAACCTTTAATTCTTCATTTAGTATTTTATTTATTTAACCTTTATTTAACCTGGCAAGTCAGTTAAGAACAAATTCTTATTTTAAATCACGGTGTACCCCGACCAAACCCTAACGACGCTGGGCCAATTGTGCACCGCCTTATGGGACTCCCAATCACAGCCAATTGTGATATAGCCTGGAATCGAACCAGTGTCACCTCATACACTGAGATGCAGTACCTAAGACCGCTACGCCACTCGGGAGCCAAAAATGATGATGATAAGTATGATATGTTACGTTAAGTTACATGATAAATAGAATAGCGGTCTCACAATGTCATACAAATTAGAGGACGTATATTATCATATGTCTTAACCGGTCGTACAATAGCATACAAGTTTGATTATTTCAATGAATCTTGGGGTTTGTATAGTATTTTACATCTTTCACTGAGACCAGGTTCCTTGTTGCTTTACCACAAAGGACAATTAGGGGGAGAATTTAGGTAGGTGGTTAGGTGAACTAACAAAAAAGGATAGGACAATTTATGTGAAAGGTTAGGGAAACTAAAATGAGTTAGATTAGGTGAATTCACGTAAGCAGGTTAGGTGAATTGGGTTAAGTTTAGAATAAGGGTTAGGGGAAGGGTTAGCTATAATGCTACAGTTGTATTCACAGTGTATTTATTCATCATGTCGCTATTTCTATTTTTTACTTAATTTTGTATCTTTATTTTAACTCTGCATTGTTGGAAAATGACCTGGAAGTAAGCATTTCACTGCTAGTCTATACCTTTTGTTTACGATGCATGTGACAAATAAAATTTGATTTGATTCCCCCGATACGACACGAACACGAAACCTTTAGATTGCTAGACGGTCGTGGATTACATCCAACCATCCTCCCCGACCAACCTCCCTACTTTTGTTTCTCTCTCAACTAGACCATTAGTAGGTGTCTTATATATTGGAGCTGTCAAGCTGTCATAAAGTATATGTTGTATGACTCTCAGTCCAGGCTGAGTTATCACCAGGGGATTGGGTTCACACCTTGCCAACCGGCACATCGGACAGCTGGGGACAGTAGTCCTACTTTGCCACAGCATCAATCAATAAATCAATCAAATGTATTTATAAAGCCCTTTTAACATCAGCAGATGTCACAAAGTGCTTATACAGAAATCCAGCCTAGAGAGGAACCAGGCTCTGAGGGGTGGCCAGTCCTCTTCTGGCTGGGCTGGTGGAGATAAGAGCACAGGGCCATTACGGCTAGATTGTTCTTCAAGCTGTTCAAACATTCATAGATAACCAGCAGGATCAAATAATAATAATAAAAACACAGTGGTTATAAAGGGTGCAACAGGTCAACAGTGTTGCCAACTTAGCAACTTTGTCACTATATTTAGCAAGTATTCAGACCCCTCTAGCAACACATTTTGAAAAAAATCAACTAGTGACAAATCTAGCTACTTTTTCTGGTGTTATTGGAGACTTTTGGAGACTCTGGCGTGAAAGCACGTATCGTTCTTACTCTTCTCAACGAGCAGCGAGTGCTGCTGTGGGCCCCACCCTCGTCCCCGTCCCAAAGCACTCACAGGCGGCCCAGTCCTTGCGCAGCAGTCCCTCCTAGCTGCAGTTAGAGCAGGAGATGTTCACCCCTCTGCGTCCAGACTGCAAATGAATCGTGCATGCGGGAAGCCGCCGCTGACTGATCCTGCCCTGGCTTACATTCAGGGCGGGATGTAAATGTAAAATGTTCTTTGTCTAAAATAAATCACTGCATTTAACTCACACAGCCTCAGTCACCTTGTCCACTGTGTGTGTGCCTCTCTGTGACATAAGCTAAACATCTAGCTGGCTAGCTCATCATGTCTCAGTCTAAACTGTACACTCAAAAATACAGAATGGAGTGGGAATCAAACCTTGAATTCAAACGCTGGTTGAAACCGTTTATTGGAGATGATACACGGGCATACTGCCTGTATTGTAAGGCGGATTTCTATGCCAAACTTAGTGATATAAAAAAACACATGACAACTCAAAAACATACTCAAAAGGCAAAGCCTTATTTATAACAGTTCCACCCAAAACAAGCTGCCATTTATGGTTAAAAAAATTGATTCTGCAAAAAAGGCTGAGGCCACCATGGCATTAGCTATCGCTGAACACTGTTCCATGCTGGCATGTGATCACATTGGAGAAGCATGTAGAGCTGCTTTCTCAGACCACTGCTGCTACCCACTTCAAAATGCACAGGACAAAGTGCACAGAAATGATTAATGGTGTTTTAGCACCATTGTTTCTGAAAAAGTTGGTCGCAGATGTGGCTGACCAGCGTTTCAGCCTCCTCCTCGATGAGTCCACGGATGTAAGTGTTTCTAAGTACCTGGGGGTTGTGATAAGGTACTTTAGTGGCACCAAGCAGGCAATTGTATCAACATTTCTGGGGCTTGTTTAGTTGGAGGGAGGAGATGCCAAATCTATAGCCCGTGCTGTTGTGGCTTTCCTTGAGAAGTGTTGTCTTAAAAAAGAGAAACTCCTGGGGATAGGGACTGACAATGCCTCTTATGACGGGGATAAACAATGGGGTCCATAAAGTGCTAAAGGAGGAGTATGGCCTCAAATATCTGGTTCTTATTCGCTGTGTGTGCCACTCTGCAGCTTGCTCATTTGTAGTTCTAAACATATTTAGGGTGTTTTTTACTCACTTTTTGTCTCTCCCACGACATTATTCCTCTCTCCTACAGCGTCCATCACAATTACATGAACATGGCCAATTATGCAAATTTAGTGATGACGTCATTTATCGACTTCTAACGACTTTTAGGACAGCCAATAGCTACTTTCCTTACTGAGGAGTTGGCAACACTGCGAGGTCAACACCTCAGGAGTAAATGTCAGTTGGCTTTTCATAGTCGAGCATTCAGAGGCCGAGACAGCAGGTGCGAGAGAGAGTCGAAACAGCAGTTCTGGGATAAGGTAGCAGGTCTAGGGAGGCTCAGGAATCCTTGCATGGTAAACATTTTGAGCTGATCATTTAAAAAACAAAGCTCTCACCAAGGCTACTTTTTTCACTATTAACTGTTAATTGTGTGTTACTGATCAGCATATTGTAACATTCAGTAAATACAAACGTAACAGGAAGCTAATGGGCCAAGCTCGTGTACTAAACTAATGACATGTTTTTTGATGGCATGCCCTTTTTTTTTTACTGGAGCGCAAAGGGCATATGTCGTAAAACAAGATGGTTATTGCAACTCGAGCTAAGGAATTACGGCAGTTTTGCTTTACGGCCGTACCACGGATATCCTGTTTAAAAATCGCAGCATTGTAATTTGTTTACAAATTTGCTACCCGATAAAGTGCATTAGGTATAATTAAAACGAGATGGGAGTAGCGGATGAAACAGACAGGACTCTCTTTGTTGGAAATTTGGATCCAAAAGTGACGGAGGAACTTTTATTCGAGCTATTTTTACAGGTGCAGTAGATTTGAATTAGCTACCTACACTACGATATCTAGCGTTAGCTAGCTAAATTATTTGCGATATTTTTTCAGTATTCGACAAATAATTATGGTCAGGAAGTCTCTGGCCCGTAATTATCTAGCCATCCAGATCAATATAGTTCCTTCATCCTTAGCTAACTAGGTACTCGTTTGCAGCAACGACGTTAGCTAAGTATATATTAGCGAACACATATCTAGCTCTGGAATATCAAACGACGACTAAGGGTTGCCTCTGATCGGTGTCGCTTTTCAATTTTACAGTTATGTTCTCCATCGTCTGTTCTGTGTTTTCTCTTTGATGCAGGCAGGACCTCTGTTCAAAGTGAAAATCCCAAAAGACAATGATGGAAAACAGAAAGCGTTTGGATTTGTCTGTTTCAAACATGAGGTGTCCGTACCCTATGGCATGAACCTGCTCAATGGGGAAACTCTATTCGGAAGGACTCTCAAAGTACAGTTCAGAGCAGGTAAACTAATGTAAACCCCTTACAAGTCACATGAATTGACTAGCTAATGGATAATTTGGGTCTGCCTGCATCTGAACTGTCATTCTTTCGATACATATTTACAGGAAGCAGTCACATTAACAGTCCAGGGCACTCTCAGAATCAAAGCACTGTGAATACTCCCAATCCACATGGGGCTGCGGGCAGGTATGTTGTAACATAATGCAAATTCCTACAAAACAATGTTCGTAGGGGATGTTTTTGTGCATCAATAGCTTCTCTATTCCTCTGTAGTTGATATGGAATGCCATGTTTCTTGTGCAGGTTTGACAAGAGCCCAGACCAGATGGGCTCCCCATCATTTTCACCCTCTCAGCACATCCAGAGGTCCTTCTCCTCTCCTGATAGTCTGCAGAGACAGGCCATGGTGAGCTTACCACCATCCACACTGACCATTACTCTTGTCAAGCCATTCAATTACACACTGTCCTCATCTCCAGTAGAGTGACACTTATGTCACATTGTTGACATGTGAACCTGCAAGTAAGCATTTCATTGTACTGTGTACCATGTGTATCCTGTGCATAAGGCAAACTTGACTACATAACTATGTGGACTGTGTCACGAACATTTAACCAGTCTACATGGATCAGTAAAAGTGATGCTCTTTGGTCCCTTTCAACAGATTAACAACATGTGGCAGCTCCAGATGCAGCAGCTCCAGGGAGTGAATGGAGGCTTCCCAGCTGGTCTTCTGGGGCAGCCAGCACCACAATCGCTACAGCCACAGAGTGGTGGAGGTGGTGGGTCCTGGCAACTGGACAGCTCCTCACAGCGAGGCAACAGGCAGGGGTACCAGCAGGACAACAGCAGCCACTACGGCAGGGACCAGCGGTACCCAGGAGGCTCTGACGACACCGGCTCCAACCGTCAACACCGCAGCCAGCGAGGTGAACACTATAACCATGACGACAGGAGCGGGAGCAGCGGAGGCAACCGTAGCAGAGATGACAGGTGGAGGGACGGCTCCAGAGATGGCCGGTGGAGACGATACTGAAGCACTATGGGAATTTAAGAACAGAATTGTGAATATTTTTCACTTTTTTAAAGGACATTTGAGTATTTTACAGATTTGTCACATACTCACTATGTAAATCCTAATCAAAACAGAATTATGAATTTATATTGAGAGAAACATTTTCATGCTTGAAATGCATTTTTATTTAATTTATTTTTTACAATTGGTTAATCATATGTTTAGGATGATATTGACAATTTTTAAATGCTGTGTCCAAGTAAACAAAATATCGATTGGTTATTTTAAATTTACTCGTGAGGTTTTCCACAATTGTTTTACTGTGATTTAAAAAATAATAATAATAATTAGAGATGATATAGATTTTTTATACCGTCCCCTGGGGAATTGTTAAACCATTCTACCCTATTAGTTGTAGCTTTTTGAAGGCGAGAATTGTTTGAAAAGATTTGCTGTGTTTGTCAAGTATTGGTATTACTGTGCACATTTCCTTTTATACAAGGTATGGTGCTCAACTATTTTTAGTGGGAAATTGCTCAGTTATTCAGTAAAAAAAAAGGTTTTGGAATTATTTTGGCATGTTTCAACTGTGTAATCTAATTCCACCAGCAGCACTTACTCTGTAGGCTGAAATTGACTGTTTTCCTGATTGTTAGGGAAAATGGATTTTACATTAGTGTCTTTTTATTAATTTAAGAATAGTATTGTAAGATACCCAACAGATTCCATGTACATGTGAAACTAGATCTTTTCATGAAATATTAGCATAAACATCATTTGTCCACACACTTTTTGTGGTATTCTTTGTACAGGAACAGCATTACTATGAAAATGTCAATGAAATGTTGATACAAATGGTACTTTTTCCATCCAAACACATTCCTACGGAAGTTAACTATTGCATGTTAATGCTATTACATGCAGTTATGCCCAAACTCATGCCTGGCTTGTCTGCTCTCTCTAAAAATGGACCATGTGTAACCAATATGCTTGTGCAGTGGGTTAGAAAGTAATCCGCAGGTGGCGCCACACACACCTCTTTATTGAATCAATTAGGATGACAAAGATAACCAAGCCAACTGATGATCTGTAGCCTACTCTGTCTTTAGAATGCTCATTCAAGTGACTGCTTAAATTCTACATAGTCAAGTTACCCAAGGTAAATAATAGGATCAATATGTATATTCTCTTTATATTCCGTGCAACTTCGCTATTGTCAAGGTGGTGGAACGATCATCTTGTTGACATATAGCCTAGAAGTGTCACTTTTTCATCACTTGAGCATCCACATTAGGTATTATTTCTGACTTATACAAACTTGGAATCATAGGCTATAGCTCTAAAGCCTGGTAACCTTTGGATATGATTTAAAACTATTGTTCAGCCATGGAATTAGTTCCACTTTGGTCATTGTTTCAGCCCAGGATTGGGATCTCATGTTACAATTAGTGGCCCTACTGTATGTGATGCCCCTGTGTCGCCTGTAACAAGGGTTGCTTACAACAAAGTGCCTGCCGAAATCCCTTAAAGTCCATGTTGAGGTCATAATGTACCCTTCTGAAAGTGCTTAGGCCGCTAACAACGGCTCCCGTTGTGTATCAACATGTACATCCCCAATAATGCTCTGGATCCAAAAGTGGAGGTGTATTTGCACCTACTACACTAAGCCCTTTGTCTTGCTTGTAATCTGGCAAACGTCAGATTCCGCCCTGATGATTGGAAGTGGCTCTAATGAAGAGGATCCTCAGTACCCTGTCACAGGCAGTACCAGGAAGGCTGTAATTACCCCTGCTGGCTGGGGCCTAAATGTTTTAATTGATTGATCTGCTTGGCGTCTCTAGCCCTAGAGTGGCCGGATTAGGTGGCCGCTCCTGTGTGGATTTATATAGACATAGGCATCATGTCCATAGGGGGCACGGGTACGTACCGCCTCAGAGTTGTCCTGTTTAAAAATATATATATATCGTTGTTTCTCTGTAATACTACTAACCACCTAGCAATGTTAAGTTGGCTTTAGCTAGTCCAGATAGGTTCCCAATCTCCCAACCTCATAACTAGCTACCATAATCAATGTCAGGCTATCAAGTTAGAGTAGCTGGATTGTCAAACTATCTTAGCTGGCATGCCTACTGGCAAGGTTAGTAGACTTTAGAAAAGCAAGATATTACTAAATGTACTGAATAAGACTCACATTCCTTTCAATCGTTTACCCGGATTTTTGCAGAGATGCACAGAAGCATGTTTAGTTTCTTTAAAAAAAGATCCATCAGTCAAGAGTATACAGACAGCTCAAGGGGTATGCTTAGATATGCAGAAAAATAAACACATTTTTACATAAAATAATACATAATGATTATGGCTCTAGATTTCAGGAAAAAGCTGTTTCATTTGTTTGAAAATTCTCAAATTTACAGATGGTGCTTGATATCCTCACGTATACTAAACAAAAATATAGATGCAACATGCAAAAATGTCACCGATTTTACTGAGTTACAGTTCATATAAGGAAATCAGTGAATTTAAATGAATTAATTCGACCCTAATCTATAGAGTTCACATGACTGGGCAGGGGCGCAGACATGGGAGGGCATAGCCCCACCCACTTGGGATCCAGGCACAGCCAATTAGAATAAGTGTCTGCTTTATTGCAGACAGAAATACTCTTCAGTTTCATCAGCTGTCCGGGTGGCTGGTCTCAGACGATCCTGCAGGTGATCTGGATGTGGAGGTCCTGGGCTGGCATGGTTACACGTGGTCTGCGGTTGTGAGGCCGGTTGGACATACTGCCAAATTCTCTAAAACGACGCTGGAGGTAGAGAAATGTACATTCAATTCTCTGGCAATAGCTCTGGTGGACATTCCTGTAGTCAGTACGCCAATTGTACACTCCCTCAAAACTTGAAACATCTGTGGCATTGTGTTGTGTGACAAAACTGCACATTTTAGAGTGGACTTTTATTGTCCCCAGGACAAGGTGCACCTGTGTAATGATCATGCTGTTTAATCATCTTGTTGATATGCCACACCTGTCAAGTGGATTGATTATCTTGGCAAAGGAGAAATGCTCACTAACAGGGAGGTAAACAAATTTCTGCACAACATTAGAGAGAAATAGCATGTGAACACTTTACATCTTGCATTTATATTTTTGTGCCCCATTAGATTTTTGGGGTGCATGACACCCATGTATATAGAAGCACTTTCATGAAATTATCGACCAATCCCCCCTTCCCCATTCCCTTCCTTTCCTCCCTGCAGCCCGGGAGCCTGCTTCCATCACCCTGGATCCATGCACTCAGGTTTCAGGGTTCATTGGTGACAAAGTATCCAAACCCCCTTTGCCCCCCCCCCCTCCAGCCTCTCACAGTTGTTCTCATCTTCTCCCTTTGATCAAGCTATCAAACCCAAAAGAGCCCAAGCTTTCACATGCAGAGCTCCATGTTTCCTCACCATAATCCTTCACACTTTGAACATGGCGGCTGTAATCTACATAGGGTCTGCAGTGAGTTATATTTACCTCCATGGCTTTGGAGAAATATAATTATTTCTGTTCAGGCCACGATTTCAAAGTGTAAACTTGACACTATCCTCTTTGAGGTTAATGCTGCTGTGGTCTCTCCTCTCATTAAACAGACAGAATAAAATGATCCATCTGAAATGAACATCATGCCCTTTGAACTGCACATTGAGTACAATAAATTGTTATCTGAGCCGTTTCAGGAAAGCAATCGGGTGATCTACTAGCCTATATTTTCATTATAGCCTATCTGTAACTTCGAATTAAATATGTTGTATTAAAATCTCCGTTTTTTGATACTTCTACGGGACTTTTTAAAGGTTCCACTGAGAGCAAACGTGGAGCGCCATTGAAGTTTCCTTGTCCAACCAAAACGAAGCCCCTGAAAGCATATTGGAAAACATACGGAAAATATGCTGCCTGCCAACTAAGGAATCACATTTGTCAACTGGTGTGTGAGAGATTACTCATTTCCCTTGTATCTATAGCTAGCCATTAAAAATAGGTTAAAATTGACTTTTGGGCGTGGATATTAATTAACTCACTTCACGAGTAAGATAATAGGTTGTATTATTGTACATTTTGGCATCGGTTGGAATATTGTTTCCCGTCACAGGTATAACTATTTCTGACAAAAGCCTAAACGGTTGCAAGGTCATATAAGACGCACCATTAAAATGCAATGTTTCTCTCTAGGACTACTGATTTATGAGTGCTTAGGCCTATTTTGTATAATTACTTTCGATGGCCCTGCAGCTGATGAACATATCGAGTACAACAGTTTATTTTCTGGTGAAATCAATTATTTAACTTTAATTTTCCAGACCCAAAAGTTTAAATGTGAAAGACAGTAGGCCTATTGTCTTGACAGTTACCCACAGACACAAACGAAACAGTATTTGCCTGGTCCTTTCCGCACGTCATTGCAGAATAGAGAAGGTATTCGCTTTTAGGCAGTTATTATCTTATAGCCAGTAGGTATTTGACAACCCTTGGTAGAAATAAAGCCAGAAGGTAATTGAGGGTTAATAATACATATTTGAATGTCGTCATTTTTATTGGCAAGTAAAAAGGAACATAAGGTTACTTAAACCTCATCGTTATGTTTGAATCTTTATGTTTGAAATGTCGGTTGTTTACTCACCTTGTAAATATATCCATGCCATAACTTTTTGGTTTTAAATTCAAATTCGTTGACGAAAAGACTTACAAAACGTTATAACGGCATAATAAACAAATAACCAAACAAATATCGGCATAATAGCAACAATAAAATAATTATAATTCTATACAAATATGATTTAAAAAATGACCATTAGTGTGTTATTGTGTTAGGCTATGAAAGTAAATGTGTAATAGAAAAACACGATCGAAAAACATGTGCATAAGAAAATTACAAACGCTATAAAAGTTCCTCTTTCAACTCACAAGACGGAATAATACCAACCTGCTGCAATACGTTTTTCTCCGTAGTCCGAAAGCAGGGTTGCACTGCAAAATACGTTTAGTGTTACTGTTAGTTTGTAGTCGTTTATAGTTGTTTTTCCTATCCCTTAATTGCTTTTAAAGAATAGCTATTACAATAATAATATATTTAAAATGTATGTGTAATCCCAAATGCATTAAATACACTCATTCATAGCCTTCCTATACATTCATTTTAATCCGATTACTTAGTATAGTCGTTTATAGTCGTTTTGTTATCCCTTAATTGCTTTTAAATAATAGTTTTGCAATAATACTAATATATTTTTGATTTACGTGTGAGCTCAATGCATTAAATAGCCCATATTCATTCATGCGTAGCCTAGTTTTACATTCATTTTAATCCCACCAGTTAGGCATAACATAATAGGCCTGAAGCGTTTGACCAAATATCATGCTTTTCCATTAACATACATTTAAATTCAGTCTATTTATAGGCTACGCACTTCTCTATTACAATCAACTATGCACATCCATAGTCCTATTGATGTTCGAGAAATAATATGAAGACAATAATTAGCTGCTTAAAGGTTAGGCATAACACTAAAGCAGATACTAATAATGGCAATAATAATAATAATAATCCCTCCAATAATCATCTAAAATAATGTATCATATGGCCAATGTTACTACTGTAAAGTTTTTGAACGCCTTGTGCAATTAGAGTGGATATAGGGAAGAACAAAGAAGCGAGACCGGTTTGGGCTGCTCTGAGAGAGCGAGAGGGGTTGAGGAAGAGAGCGAGTGTGTCTGTCAGTCTGAGAGAGATAGTGCGAGAGAGAGAGAGAGAGGGAGAGAGAGAGAGAGATACGTTGATTGACATCTGGAGTATCCTGCAGTAAAGATGTGTGTAGGGAGATCGTTTATATATAGCGGCGCGTCCGGGCACATTGTTCATAATAACCACTCTGAAGCACACTGCGCGGCTCAAGTTGAAGGCTATTGCAGTTAGTACCGCCAGGGATAGAACAAAACAAGCCTTTTCGGAAAACGGACGACTAAAATGCATCAATAACACGAATTTGCTTGAAGACACCCAAATCTCAAGTTTGAACTGGTTTCATTTTGACATTTTGAACTAATATTTGGGCACAGTGCGAAAGCCAAGCACATCGGGACATCATGCACTGTCAAGCCGAGTTGAGACTCTCCTCCTCCGGGCAGCTGAAAGCAGCCAGGCGTCGCTACAAGACTTTTATGATTGACGAAATTCTTTCCAAGGAAACTTGTGATTACTTTGAGAAACTTTCTCTTTACTCAGTATGCCCTTCACTCATCGTTAGGCCTAAACCTCTGCACTCATGTTCGGGTAAGTGGATATGCTTGAACTCTCAGTCAAATCAAGGGATGCTGATGAATGCATAATGGTGTTAATGGTTTATATCTAATATTGCTATGCATTCAGTGAATGCTAATCATTATTGTATTAAAACTACATCTGATTTTGTTTATCATGGACAAAGTGAGTTATTAGGCATATGCTTCGTATATGTTCAGGCGGTCGTCCATCATGGGTCTACTCATATCACGAAATACAAAAGGCTAATGGTTTTATTAGGAGTATTGACAAAATAACTTGTATTAAATTGTCAATAGAGGCCATAGCATGGCTCAACACACCTGTGCAGAATCCGTTACATGTCAATTAACAGCTTTAAAGAAATGGAGCTTCATTTGCATAACCTTCTGTTCGATACATCTCTAATATAAGCAAATAAGGAACAGGGACAGGTTCAGAATCACATTAGACGTCATGATTGTCAATTCATGTTGAAGTTTACCTGTGCAAGACGAGTACTATAGCGATGGATGATGTGTAAACTTCATTCAGGCGACTGTCCTCACTTGCACTTTTACTCATGGTGCACCTTTATATTCGTGTTAGGCCTGCTATCTATATTTATCAAAGGTCTATATTATGGTTGATCTTGTGATAGCCTGTTATTTACAGGGATTTATCATACAACTTTAACCCGTGAAATAAAGCACACCAAATAAATGCAACAGGTACAGTTGATGTAATGTAGACTCCTAAAGTGTTGTAACCTATTTGATAGACTTGACCGTTTTAAATTCCTTTTACAACAGTAGAACGGATGTGACCCTTTTCCAATCCAAAACATGATTTCACAGTTTAACTGTCATTTCCATATACTTTCATTCACAAATAAAACGTTATGTACTAGGGCCTATGAAAGTTATGCAACATTTACTCAATATGCTGTCTCACAATCAATCAGCAAATTCCTCCAATAAGTCTATATTATTAGTCTAATATATTACTCTGACATTCAGATCATTATCAACCTCAGTCTTTTATGTTCATGTTAAAAATACAGGATGAACCAAGCCCCAGTGTGGTGATCAAGGCGGTTAGTAAGGTGAAACCTGATTCCCCATGAATTATGTTGACACTGTCAACTTAACATATTCACTTCTGACAAAAGACACATGAACTCAGAACACACAATAACTAACCCTGCACTTAGATGAAACAGCAGGCGTTTGGTTTCTACAGCAGTAACTACTACGACACTTGTCCTGATTCAGAAGGATTCATCTGGGCGCAGTGCTAAACCCAGAGCCTTGCCTAATGACTTTTACTGCTGCCACTTTGCATTTACTGAAGCATTGGCAATGCCCTTTACCCAACTTACTTTCTGGAGGGTATATGGGGGTGCAGGATGTGCCCAAAGTTCCACAGTTTGATATTGGTGAGGGCAGGTACATGGTGGTTAAGGGCAAGGTTAGTATGTCATCATTGATGGACATTTATCCTACCTGACACTACAGTTGCTTGTGCAAACACCATGAAAGGTTACAGTATGGTGATGAAGCGTGCAAGTCAGCCCCAATGACCTTCATTCATAGAAGTATGTTGCTTTATGAAGAGACATTCATTGCGATTGTCATCTCAGCAACTTATAAATTCATGGGCTACCTGCGCTTGATCCAACTGTTTCATTGAGGAAGACTAACTTTATTCTTGATTCAGTATCCCAAAAGGCCAATCAAAACAAGTAATTAGTGCATAAAATAATGATTGCATGTTCTTCCTTAATCAATACAAGCAAATTTGAAAAAGCAACAAAACAAAACATTGCCACAAAGTGTGAAGATGAACTATTTGAATGCTGTCTCAAATGCTTAGCCGGTCAGATAATGCTTTGTTCACAAAACATGTAGCTTAGCACTTGATTTCTCTAAATCATCAACATCAACTTATTTTTCTTCCCATTTATCATGATCTTACTAACTGTGATTTCCACACAATTACTGTTGATCTGCAGTCAGTCATAAATGCTTCCAACACAGTATTAAAATTATACAGGAAAGTGACAAAGTAATTTCCCTAAAAAGCATCTGGCCTGAAAGACTAACATTTCTTTCCCTCAAATGCAGCAGAATTTCTAAATCCATTCTTAATGGGTAATCCTACTGTTGTGAGTCAAAACAACATTGACTACTGCTCTCTCAAATAATCATTATGATAATTACCTAAACTATGAAATAATAACTGCTGCAATTTGATGATGACAGCAACATAGATATAAATAGCAGGCGATGTGGGGTTTGGGTATTTGCTAGAGGGCACTGTAAAGGGTTTTGGCAACCCCGTGACGGATGGATAGAGTAACCAGCCCACATATTACTACCCAGTGCCCACCACTTAGCTGAGGGGGTGTGAGACACAGTATAGTCAAACACTTCAATGGCTTGTAACGCTCAATATAGAAGCTGGCAGGCTTATAGGCCCAGAGCCAGTGAAAGTCCATTGGCCCGCTGTGTTCCCCATCAGTGAAAGTCGTGTCTACATTCTCACAGTGTGGAGCTTCTGCTCCAGCAGTTACCAGTAGAGGCTGCTATAGGACAGTGGTCCCAAGCAGGTAATTTTACCCAAATTACAAGATGTTTGTTTGTTCCAACAACCCCCTCTGCTCTGTGATGGTTTTGTCTGTCAAGGATCACACCTCTCTGCTCCTTGCTTTACATTTCACGATGGTCCATTTATCTGTGCCAAGCCAAATGCCCTTACGACAGTGTACACAGTAAAACCGGTTGATGACCTCTGAGCCTATTCTCTGATCTCGTTTTGTGCCTTGTAAAACTACAGGAGTGATAGACCTGCTAGATAGACCTGACCTCCAGCAGATCATTACCTTGCAGGGGAGCAGTGAACAGTGTAATGGTGGGTTACAATATTTAATTTAGAGTCTCATCTCTCAGCAGAACCCAGGGCAAGGCTTTTAGTGGGATTTCTGGAAGGAGGTGAGAGAGATAAAGATCAAGTCTGTCGTAATCTCACATGACAGCGCGATGAAAAACGACCAAATAGGAGGGTGTGGACCTCGAGGGGCCCAGGTAGTGCAGCATAGTCCTACGCCACCGCTGAGGGTTTAGGGAAGAAACCAGGGAGAGCAAAGGCTTTTCATCCCATTTTAACAGCTAATCCACCACAGACAATAAGGCCTGCCATTAACCATGAGGCTAGCTTGAGGGGTACGATCTTGTCTCTGTTAACACATAAAGCATTGACATACACAAGCACTCACACGCACGCACGCACGCACGCACACACGCACACACACACACACACACACACAATTCCTGAGCCATCAGATCATCATCAGAGCTCTGCATCAAGGCAGATCAGAGATCGGTTTTACAGTATATTGCACTGCAGGCTGTTTTCGAATGCCAAGGTAAAATTCACAGGATTGTGTTTCACGTAAAATATGTAGTTAACACTTACAGGAAACACAATGCCCTCGGATTGGCACACATCTGAAAAAACTGCCTGTGAGCATGAGAAAATAGCACCACAACACTACACATAACACTCTAGAAACCTCAAAACATCTCATAAAACCCAAACTTGAGTTGAAATTGACACTTAACTGGTCTGATCTGTCAAAAGCAGGTGAATGACTCCAATTAAATGAATGATAGTTAAAGCAGCATACCCTGTTGCCCATCCCATTCCTGCAGTGTTTGACTTGGGCTGGCTTGACAAGATGGCTGATGATTGAAGAAATATACATGTCTAATGTAACACTTCTCAACCTGTCACCACATGATACACCCAAAACAATACATATTACTGTAAGTTCATGTGGCCTCTGAGTACCAAGTCTTGAATCATCATCTTGGAATCCAATTAAACAAAGAGAAAAGGTGCAGAAAATAAGGAGTAAATATCAAACAACCAATGAGCTTGTTGCTGGAGATTTCACTGCAAAATGGTGACTTATTCTACTAAGTCCTGCCATTATCAAAACCTTCTAATTATACATAAAATCTAATTTAAACACCAAAAATCTTCTATTTTTTTCGGCAATAATTATTATGTTATCGATACCATATGATAAAACAGGCATGTGTGTGTCTAATGCTACCAGCCTATTCTTTACCTATTATTAGGAGGTATTTATTCTGTAATGACTACCACAAGCACATGTGCCAGTCCGAGCATTCCGATTGTGCTTGTCAAGAGTATCAGTGTGCTTTAGCATGGACAGAGTGCACTCTCCTTGCTACACAAATTGTTTATTTGTAGACTATTGACAGGACACTGGAACTTGTCAACAATGTGTCAGATCTGGGCTAAGGAACCTGGCTCAGTTGTCAGTAGAAAGTCACCATGAGGTCTGATTTTTCCCTTCTGACAAGCATCCAAAAGACACGGCTGTCACAACTCTCAAGACAACCTATAGCTCTACATTGACAGGAGATTTCCTGAAGACTGTGAAAGAAACCAAGATGTTTCCTTCCTTGCTTTTCAATCAATCTTCCCATTTAAAGTGACAGCAAGTAATTATTCACTTGGACTCTTTATGTATTGCTATTTCTGTGTATTTTGTATTATTCCATAATAATACCAATATATTTCCGAAAGATAAATACATACAGTGCCTTCGGAAAGTATTCAGACCCCTTGACTTTTTTCACATTTTGTTATGTTACAGTCTTATTCTAAAATTGATTAAATAAAAAAAACTCAGCAATTTACACACTATACCCCATAATGACAAAGCGAAAACAGGTTTTTAGATTTTTTTGCTAATTTATAATAATAATAATAATTAAAAATACATATTTACATAAGTATTCAGACCCTTTGCTATAAGACTTGAAATTGAGCTCAGCCTGTTTCCATTGATCATCTTTGAGATGTTTCTACAACTTAATTGGAGTCCACTTGTGGTAAATTCAATTGATTGGACATGATTTGGAAAGGCACACACCTGTCTATAGAAGGTCCCACAGCTGACAGTGCATGTCAGAGCAAAAACTAAGCCATGAAGTCGAAAGAATTGTCCGTAGAACTCCGAGACAGGATTGAGTCAAGCCACAGATCTGGGAAGGGTGCCAAAACAATTCTGCAGCATTTAAGGTCCCCAAGAACACAGTTGCCTCCATCTTAAATGGAATAAGTTTGGAACCAACAAGACTCTTCCAAACTGAGCAATCGTGGGAGAAGGGCCTTGGTCAGAGAGGTGACCAAGAACCCAGTGGTCACTCTGACAGGGCTCTAGAGTTCCTCTGTGGAGATGAGAGAACCTTCCAGAAGGACAACCATCTCTGCAGCACTCCACCAATTAGGTCTTTATGGTAGAGTGGCCAGACGAAAGCCACTCCTCAGTAAAAGGCACATGACAGACCACTTGGAGTTTGCCAAAAGGCACCTAAAGACTCTCAGACCATGAGAAAAAAGGTTCTCTATTCTGATGAAACCAAGATTGAACTCTTAGGCCTGAATGCCAAGCGTAACTTCTGGAGGAAACCTGGCACTGTCCCTACGGGGAAGCATGGTGTTGGCAGCATCATGCTGTGGGGATGTTTTTCAGCGGCAGTGACTGGGAGACTAGTCAGGATCGAGGCAAAGATGAACGGAGCAAAGTACAGAGAGATCACTGATGAAAACCTGCTCCAGAGCGCTCAGGCCCTCATACTGGGGCGAAGGTTCACTTTCCATCATGACAACGAACCTAAGCACACAGCCAAGACAACGCAGAAGTGGCTTAGGGACAAGTCTCTGAATGTCCTTGAGTGGCCCAGCCAGAGCCCGGACTTGAAACCGATCAAACGTCTCTGGAGAGCCCTGAAAATAGCTGTGCAGCAACGCTCCCCATCCAACCTGACAGAGCTTGAGAGGATCTGCAGAGAAGAATGGGAGAAACTCTCCAAATACAGGTGTGCCGAGCTTGTAGCGTCATACCCAAGAAGACTCAAGGTGGTAATTGCTGCCAAAAGTGCTTCAAGAAAGTACTAAGTAAAGAGTCTGAATACTTATGTAAAAGTAATATTTCATGTATTTAAAAAAAAATAAGTCAGTAAAAATTTCAAAAATCTTGTTTTTGCTTTGTCATTAAGGGGTATTGTGTGTAGATTGATGAGGGGGGAAAAAACAATTTAATATAATTTTAGAATAAGGCTGTAACGTTACAGAATGTTTAAAAAGTGAAGGGGTCTAAATACTTTCCGAAGGCACTTTATGTTCAAATGCAACAAAGAGATAATAAACAAGTTATTTATGACATTTATCTGCACAGGTCCCCTTAGTTTGTCACAACTCAACATCAAAGACAGAGCTAATATGGGATAGACAGAAAAAGAGACAAAGAGAGAGAAAGAAAGAGACAGACAGAGAAGAGAAAGAACGAGAGAGAAAGAGAAAAAGAGAGAGAGTGTTGTGGAGGGAATGAGGCATCATGTCCAGACAGCAGCAGCAGCGATTCTCTGAGGTAAAAGATTAGTGATGTGCTCAGCGCCCTGCGATGATGTCACGTATATAGGGACGAGCCCGAGGCTCTGTCTGAGAGAGAGGAGGGTTCGGGGTGGGGGTGTAGATATGGTAGGGGAAGGCTGCAGCGCGTAACCTCCCTCCTCTTTCCCCCCCATGTGTCCGAACACATGCTCAATTACCTCCCAGACCAACCAACCCCCTGTCACACCAGCTCCCATAACTGCTGAACATTACTGAAAATGTCAGAGAAAGGGGATACAAATTTACAACCCAGGTCTGCCTGGATGTATCCTCTCAGTTGTACGTGTAGTGTTTGAATAATATATCTTGTCTATGGGTTGATGGAGAGATAAGAGAGGCAGATGCACCACAGGCAGTGAGGAACACACAAGGGAAAGAGTATGCTGTGTATGTAATGTGACAGCATAATATCCTATCTCCTCTGTCATTGGATTTTATATATCTTCTTCCTCAACACATCCCTCTCTCCTGCCACATAGCAAACAGAGCATTAGTTTCTATGTCTGTCTTAGTTCAGTCGTAAATTATGCCATTGGGATCTGATGTTTATTAGAAGCCGTAAGGTTTTCACCACCAGATATTATGTTCATTGCGGAGCGCAGTCTTTGGTCTTGGCTCCAGTGGGTGGCCCCTGCAGACATTTGTTACTTTTTATTGATTCTGGCGTCTCGATGCTTCTGTCTGCATAGATAAAGAGATAGAGAGAGGGGGGAGAGTTAAATGGCGAGGGCCATAGTCACTTCGGATTTACAGCGTGTGTGTATGTGTGTGTGTGTGTGTGTGTGTGTGTGTGTGTGTGTGTGTGTGTGTGTGTGTGTGTGTGTGTGTGTGTGTGTTCGAGGCGGCAGAGAGACATCCTTTATCTAGCCCCAAAATAATTATTCAATTGGTGGGTTCAGAGTGGCAGAGTAAAACACACAGTGCGTCATTAGGATCAGAACCTTCTACATCAAAGAGGTCAAAACACTTTTCATTGTAAAAAAAATAGCAATTAAAAAGAACCCTGTCTTAGTGATTATTACAGGTCTATAAAAACTACCATCCAATACACATTTAAAAGTACAATTGTATTTATTGCTCTGCATTTCACCTGTCTCTGACCTCTCTCTCTTTTTGCTCTTTTAGGATCCTCCTCACTGCGGGCCTACCCCCTTCTCTCAGTCATCACGCGGCAGCCCCCCAATATGCCCCCTCACCTCTCCCAGCCCTCATCTCCCGGCCAGGTTCCCCACCTGCCCCTGCTCTCCCCCCAGCACCACTCCCGGGTCTCTGAGGCCTCCCACAGCGAGACACCTGTCAGCATCAGCAGCGAGTCAGACACGGAGCACAGCACCACCCGGCTAAAGAAACCCAGACGCAGCCGCACCATCTTCACTGAGTTGCAGCTCATGGGCCTGGAGAAGAAGTTCCAGAAACAGAAGTACCTCTCCACCCCTGATAGGTCAGTATCATATTGCATCTCGCCTCTGATAGGCCAAAATGAAAGCACCCCAGAGGCTGATTGGTTACTTGAAAGAAGCTTCCTTCCTGATAGATCAGTATTGTAATACCTTAAATTTCATACAGCATTTAGTCCGGTGACACTCAAGTTTGTGAAAATGTGAAATTCTGTGAAAGCAACCAAACTTCATAAAACATAAAAGAAATGCAATAGCTGACTAGAGGTTCAGCATCAACATCATAACATTTTGATTTATGTCCTGGGTAATGTGTCATGTAATGTTAAGTTCTCTAATCCAGGCATTACCTCAGCATTCTAGTTGAGACAAGAGTAACGTTTTAACCCTAAGCTCTTGAATAGCAAAAAGCCTCAACAAAGAATCACTGCTCTATTCAAGAAACTAGGGACGTCTGCCAACACAAGCAAACAGGAATGTATTGCATTGATTTACTGCCAATCATGTAATATATGTGGTGTATATAAAATATATTTAGCTTTGTACACTGCATTTAGATGAGGTAATATCCATGTTGTAAGCTCCAGTCCCTGGGTCATTTTCGATACCTGACATACGGCAATAACACATTTTCCATTTTATTTTAAACTCCACTTTTAGATTTGGCCTGCCGGACATATTTCCATTATAACCCAAATTAATATTGAGCCATAAACCTCCTATTTTCCTTCGGTCGAGCAACAAGAACATCAGACAGCTAGTAAACCTCAGCAACACATGGTTACAACAGCTTGATCTGAGAGAAGATAAATCATTATTTTACTAAAACACAACATCCACAAAATGCTTTAAAAATGGCCAGTTATTTTATATATTGTTGTAGATTTGTACTAAAAAGGCACCATTGTAATTACCGGAACTTTACAATTTTAAACCTGTGTGTTCCTTCTCCTTGGCCCTGAAGAATCTCAAAAAGACTTGGGAGAGGATGCTTGTTATCAGCCCTGTCTATAGTGATTTACCAACAAAACCACTGTGTGCGCAACTATGAGGCAAAACAGACAGGGTTGGTTTAGATTGTTGACAACATCTAAACTATTTTCGCCTCCAATGTTAATTGGAAACATAAATACATTTGTACAATGAGCACTTGTTGTCTCTCAAATACATCGTTACAGTTGTTGATTAGCTAGCTAGCAAATGTTTTTAGATGTGACATAAGTAAAAACACCTCAAAACAAGACATGGTATCAAGAACAAGATGAAACTAGCTGAAATGAGCCACCTACGATTCCCCACATGGCAGCTTCTTGTTATTGTTGCTAGCTATCTGGCCATCCAGAATCATAACAACACACAGACTTCTGGCCCATTGAAGTGCGCACATTGTTTTCATGATGTTATCATCTAACCCGTCTATACACATCCCATCCCTGGGGAAAACTCACACAATGCATCTCTACTTCAATGCAAATCACACTTCTCTGTTCTAGCCAATGAGCCACACCACAGCTCCTCTGTAAACTCCCAGGCAGGCTGAGGTAGACTACAACAGCCCTGCGGTGATCCAAATGACCCATCCTGGCCTCACTGCCAAATCTGTATCATGCCAATAATCAAATTCCCACTGGCTGTGATGAACTAATTAAACCCACAGCTGGATGGAAAACAAACAGAGAAAATCCCCTTTCAAAACATCACAAGTGTGTCATGCTCCCCAGTTCACTTTGTTATGATCCAAAGATAACTCCTTGTCTCTACTTTTTTATTTTGCTATTTCTTGGCTTGGAGACACTGTGGTCTTTGACTGAGACAGTGTTCTGAGGAAAACACCATATAAAAAGCCTCTAACACCACACCACAGTCTGTAATGATTTAAATCATTAAGCAATAATGATTTTATTTAATTGAGATTAGTATAGTAAGCATCATCATCATTATCATTATGCATTAAGCTGCAACTAAAATCCCTGCTGATACAGGTTTGAGACGAACAGCAAACAGAGGACTTCTAAGTGCCTCCAGCAGAGTCATTCGTACAGTACTGTATGGCAGCCTGTCGCTGTAAGTGTGTGGTTTCCCCCCCTAGAAAACTAATGACCATAAATAACTGGGGTGCTTTCCTCTCCTGCAATTACTTTCCTTGCCTCCAGTCCCTCCACTGGGCGGTTTGACAGTAAAGCATGATGGACGGCTTGATTGCCTGTATTTTTGGTGTAGAGTGGTTTTTCAAAGTATGCACAGACACTTTTCTTCTGCACTCAATCACTGAGGCAGTGCAGCTGTCAATACTGTATGCTGTTGTATGGACTGGAGTTCCCTCTATGTAATACTTTCAAATCAGGTCAGATAGAGATGTTGAGGGGACGGGAAAGGGAAGGAGAGGACGGGAAAGAAGGGAGGATGAGAAGATAGGAAGAGTGGAAAGATCAGAGGGCAAGCTGATGTCTCTGTAGTAATCTAGTCTCTCTCTCTCTCTCTCTCTCTCTCTCTCTCTAGCTCTCTTTCACATCCTCTCTTTCTCTCTCTCTCTCTCTCTCTCTCTCCTCTCTCTCTCACCTCTCTCAGCTCTCTCTCTCTCTATCTATCTCTTACATCAAATGTAAAGAATCCTTCACACTCATTTGAGTGTGAAGGACATAGAATTGAGATGTGGCGGAAATGTCATTTAAAAAACCTGATAAAGCTCCCTCCCGCTGTAGGCTGATCCCTCTTTCACTGACCCCCCTTCCTGGGATATCATGTTACACGCCATCCAATACCCTTATTAGTCATGGATCAGAGCACATGTGGTGGAAGTGTCTAGGAAGTGTCCTCCTGAACATCCAGAAACAGATGCTTTGATTCGATTGCTGACATCCCTTACAGATGTTCAATATGGTCTCTCCTGTATGCTGCAGGTGTGAAGTCTTTCTCTGGACCATAACAGGGTTGTATTAAAGAGACTACAGTACTCTCATGCACCATACCAGAATGTGGTTATAAAGTAGGATAGTCAATAGGTGATTGGAAAGCAAAAGTAACTAATTCATTTGTTTTTATTACTCCAGCTACACCCTCTCTGTGTAAATCAATCAGTGGCAGTCAGTGTCGTTTAAGATGAGGGAGGACAATTTTCTTTCATGAGCATGGCCTTATTTCTATTACAGCATATTGGATGTCTGTCATTCATTTTTCATTCGCCCAGTTCAATGTAACAGGGATAGGTTGAGGCTACTACATGATACTTGAATTTTCCCTATACCCATCATGAGATTGCTACAACCTAGCCTATGAATGACAGTTTACAACGTAGGTGCACACAGGTCGAGAGACAAATTTGAGACAGTGACACATGGACTGACATTCGATACAACCTTGCACACTCTTGCCTGCATCTAGCTGATATAGGGTGTAATCATTAGTCCAACAGTTGCGAACTAGAGTTTTTGTTAGACAAATTCAGATATGTTTATCCCCTTTTTGTTCAGTTTGCTTCCGTTTAGGAAATGTTTTTCAACAGAATCAGCAGAATGAATACACCACTGATCACACGTAGACACAGTTCTCTTTCATTGCAGCCACGTTGTATTCCTTCTCGCATCTATGCGCTCTCCTCCTCTCACCTCTTCCATTTGCTTGTGGACTTCAGTGCACAACACATCAGCTGTATGTGACCAGGCGAAAAAACCTTTCCAAGCCAAACTGCTACACACAGCCTACATTGTTGTCACCATATTAGCTAGAGTAACTTCATAATCGGCAAAGCTAATATAACTAACGCGTTTGTAAACCCGCTACAATTATGCAGTAACGTTACAGTGTACATTCAGTAAGCAATTACACCAGCAGGCCCTGGTGGCAACAAATTAGTAAAACCAAAAGCTTACCTTGACTTGGAAGAGTTCCAGTGCTGTGTTGGAAAGTCATAGCCAGGTAGCTTACATAGCATCCCTCTGTTTGAGCAGGGTGTTTCAGTAGGCTAAACTAGCTAGCTGTATTTGATAGCTAAGTAAGTGAAACTGAAAGTGAAAAAAATGATAATCTCTCTCTCTATTTCTCTCTTGCTTCTCTTTCATTTTGGAAGAAAATCATTTGTTTAAAACTGTTCAACTATTGTCTTTCTCTCTCTTTGAGTTAACTACTCACCACATTTTATGCACTGCAGTGCTATCTAGCTGTAGCTTATGCTTTCAGTACTAGATTCATTCTCTGATAGTTTGATTGTGTGGACAACGTGAGTTCATGCTGCAAGAGCTCTGATAGGTTGGAGGACGTCCTCCAGAAGTTGTCATAATTACTGTCCTCCTCCCAGAGGAGGACGGAAGCTAGAGTTGTCCTCCAGCTACACTATGGTGCTACCCCACAGAGTGCTGTTGAGGCTACTGTAGACCTTTTTTTGCAAAATAGTGTTTTAATCAATTATTTGGTGACGTGATAATATTTGGTATATTCTTTTCTAAAAAGGATAACTTTTTAAATGTTTTACCATTTTTATTTTTATGAAATTCACTGAGGAGGATGGTCCTCCCCTTCCTCTTCTGAGGAGCCTCCACTGAAATCAATTGTCTATCTACTGCTGCTTTTAATCTTATAAAGAAATAACTAATGTTTCAGAAACATGTACTGTATATTGAGTTGTCGTGTGTACTGTACATCTTTGTTTCCCTGCAGACTAGACCTGGCCCAATCCCTAGGCCTCACACAGCTTCAGGTGAAGACCTGGTACCAGAACAGAAGGATGAAGTGGAAGAAAATGGTGAGAGCGCCACACACCCATAACAACAATGACCCCAGGTCAGTGTAGAGAGAAGGAGTGATAGGGGTGTAAATGTCTGAGTTTGAGGGATGATGAGGGATGAGGGCCTGGGACACCAAAGTCTAGTCTAGTCTAGTCAGGTCAGCAGCTCAGAGAACAAAAGGCTCAAACTGTTAACTCTCCAGATTAATGACTGTACATGGAGCAGCTCAGAGCCATACATCTTCCCTTAATTGCTATAATAACCACGGTTGCCTTTGACCACGGCCAGCATTCATCACAACCCCACTGAGCCGTGTGTCTGTGTTTGTGTGGGATGTGTTGCTCCAGGTGCTGAAGGGAGGACAGGAGGCCCCCACCAAGCCCAAGGGCAGGCCTAAGAAGAACTCCATCCCCACCACCGAGGAGATCGAGGCAGAGGAAAGGCTGGCCAGGCTGGCTGAGGAGGAGAGAATGAGGAGGGCAGCCGAAGAGGCCTTGGCCGACAGAGAAGCTCCCCAGTCGGAACCCCAGGACCTCAGCACGGTCGCCGGGGCTCCAGAGACCTACAATCCCACGGCGGTGAGCGAGGGTCGAGAGCAGCAAGAGCAGTCACTCTCAATGCAGTCAGAGACACATGCTGCCAGCTAAAGAAGACAGTTATTCATGTCTGAATGAAACAGCCAAAGACTGGTGCTGACTGGAAAACAGAAGCACTTACTGTAGTGCCTCAGGATCACTGAAAAAAGCCTGTCTGGTGTTGATTAGTCAGTCGTGTTTGAGGTTTGACTAGAGTGGGTGACATTCATAGGTACAGTAGATCAGTTTAGTTTTGCCATATCACTTTTGCCATATACTGGAATAAAATGGTGTTTAAAAAATAGTTTACATGTAGAGTTAGACGTATACACAAATGAAACATCCAGAATCGTACAGTGCATTTTGTCCCTGTGTTTTTGTTTTCCTTTTAGAACAACATTATCACCTCCCCAGCCTCAGACCTGCTTGTTTACCGAGAGAGGACTCCTTTAGTCACATGCTATCCAGTTTGCCTGAGTGTTGTAGCTATATGTAAATCAACCCTGTGCCACAGATATACACAAAATGACCACACTGGTCATAGTGCCTTTTTCTCTCAGAGGATATAACAAGCTTTACCAGTCTAGAAACACCAAGGTTTATTAATACCAAATTCATATCAAGTGTTCTTTTACAGTGTTTTACTTTTGCTTATTAAAAAGAGCAACACTTTGGTAAATAATTACTATATGCTCTGAATTACAGTTAACACTTATTTTGTCAAGCTTTGAAAGGAATTGTATTTCTGTCCATGAGCTACAGTATCGTCTTGTTTATTTGGTCAATTAACTTGTGTTGTGTTGCTTTACATTGGATAGGTTTCCAAAACAATATACTGTATTTCAATTTGTATCTATAAAGACATGCACTGCAACATACAGTAGTAATATTCTGGAATGAAAAATGTATGTCAGATAACGATATACATTACCAGTCAAAAGTTTGGACACACCTACTCATTCAAGGGTTTTCTTTATTTTTTACTATTTTCAACATTGTAGAATAATAGTGAAGACATCAAAACTATTAAATAAAACATATGGAATCTTGTAGTAACCAAAAAAGTGTTAAACAAATCAAAAATATATCTGAATTGCATTGAGCCAATCAGTTGTGTTGTGACATGGTAGGGGTGGTATACAGAAGATAGCCCTATTTGGTAAAAGACCAAGTCTATATTATGGCAAGAACAGCTCAAAGAAGCAAAGAGAAATGACAGTCCATCATTACTTTAAGTAAGGAAGGTCAGTCAATAAGAAAGTTTAGTCAAGTGCAGTCGCAAAAACCATCAAGCGCTATAATGGACCTGGACTCATGAGGACCGCCACACGAAAGGAAGACCCAGAGGTACCTCTGCTGCAGAGAATAAGATCATTAGAGTTACCATCCTCAGAAATTGCAGCCCAAAAAGAGTTCAGGTAACAGACACATCTCAACATCAACTGTTTTGAGCAGACTGTGTGAATCAGGCCTTCAAGGTCAAATTGAGTTGCTTGGGCCAAGAAACACGAGTAATGGACATTAGACCAGTGGAAATCTGCCCTTCGGTCTGATGAGTTCAAATGTGAGATTTTTGGTTCCAACTGCCATGTCTTTGTGAGATGCAGAATAGGCAATTGGATGATCTCCACATGTGTGGTTCCCACCGTGAAGCATGGAGGAGGAGGTGTGATTTTGTGGGGGTGCTTTGCTGGTGACACTGTCAGAGATTTATTTAGAATTCAATGCACACTTAACCAGCATGGCTACCACAGCATTCTGCAGCGATACGCCATCCCATCTGGTTTGCACTTAGTGGGACTATCATTTGTTTTTCAACAGGACAATGACCCAAAACACACCTCCAGGCTGTGTAAGGGTTATTTGACCATGGAGAGTGATGGAGTGCTGCATCAGATGACCTGGCCTCCACAATCACCTGACCTCAACCCAACTGAGATGGTTTTTGATGAGTTGGACCGCAGAGTGAAGGAAAAGCAGCCAACAAGTGCTCAGCATATGTGGGAATTCCTTCAAGAATGTTGGAAAAGCATTCCTCATGAAGCTGGTTGAGAGAATACAAATAGTGTGTAAAGCTGTCATCAAGGCAAAGGTTAGCTACTTTGAAGAATCTAAAATCTAAAATATACTTTGATTTGTTTAACATTTCTTTGGTTACTACATGATTTCATATGTGTTATTTCATGGTTTTGATGTCTTCACTATTACTCTACAATGATGGAAATAGTAAAAATAAAGAAAAACCCTTGAATGAGTAGGTGTGTCCAAACTTTTGACTGGTACTGTATATATGCAGTATAGGTAAAGAGTTCTATTTTCATTTAAAAAAAAATAGTGTATCTGACCCTTTAACTTTCTATTTTGAAACTGGGGGTGGAGGGGTTTTACTGCCACGAGGGAAGCCTCTTAAACTGTCAGAGACTGTAGAAATGAATAAATCACACCCTTTGCCAAAGAAACGAGGAAACTGACAAACATTTAAAATCTTTTAGAGAGGTTTTCAGCCGCAGGCCATTGCATCAACGGAACAGTCCTCTAACTCTGTCTTACAGACTCCCCACATAAAACTGTCTTCAGCTGCTTGTCAACACTTTTATTTTCCGCTTTGGCCTCCTGTTGTTTCCTTCTAAAGATGTCTTTTTGTAAAGAGTTCCTTTTTTAAAACAAATAATCTATATTTAGTTTGATATAAACTGGTACAGTATTTTTCTGATGTGAATATTGCTTGTTGGTAAGCTACTGAATATTTTTGTTTTGGCATGGACAACACAATGCTGATTGTTTTATTTTTACCATATACAAGGTATGTTTTGTGTATTTAAATACACTTAATAAAATGACAATCATTTCCATATGAATGATGAAAGTCCCACATTATTATGATCATATTGATTACTACTTTCTGGAATATTTTTGATCTTCATCTGAAAAACTTTGAATAGAAGACCACAAGAATGGTATCCAAGTTTAGTTGACTTTCAGGAAAACTCATTTGTATTTTTAAGCATTATTTGAACCAGAATGAAGTGTACTCCTGGGTTTATTTAATCTTCATCCATAAAAATATATTGATGCTTTCACTATGCTAGGAGGAATCTTCCATTTGATCTGATATGCAATGTAACTACATTGACGTTAAACCCTCTGCCGACATGCAGCAAGAGGTTTGAGCTGAGTTGACACAAAAGGCCCTCCATACGGCAGAAGGCGAGGCCGTGAGGCAATGCATAATAGGACAACTGTACTGCATGTCACATAAAAAAATACATACAGTATTTAATCTATCCATTGACATCACTGTAGTTAATGACAGTTGTGTAAATCACTCATTTGTGCAAGTCAAGTAAATTGTTAAACATACACAACATCATATCATGGGTTTGAAATGTACATTTGTATTCATGAAAAACAATTTAACTCCTGCAATACTGCAGTAGAATTAAATAATTCACAAAGTTGCACTGTGCTCGTAATACTTTATGGAAGAGTTGACCATAAATCAGGCTTAGAGAACAAAGGCTTTTATGCACTCTGTGTTGTGACATTTATCATCTTGATCTTTTCGGCAAGCACATTGGCCTTTAGCACACTGAGACACTCCTCTTTGACCCAGGCCAGGCAAGCTAGTTATGCTGTAAAGTATATTTTTAGTGCATGATACCGGACATGGATGATTTGTAAAGCAAACAGTGCATGTTGACACTGAGTTAGATGCAATGTGCTCTAACACCTTGTGTAAACACAGTGAGGATGCTTTCTATGAGTGTGTATTTAGAGGCGTACAGCAACCCCTGGGCCCTTCTTTGGACTGTCAGTACAGCCCTATGGGCAGGAAGTGGTGGTGCGGTGGGGGGTAAGAGGCAGGTCTGTGTGTGTGTTACTGGTCTGAGGAAGGTCAAGGTGGAGGACAGAGGGGACGGGAAACTCTTTCGAAGTAGCTATTTCTTCAGGCCTAGCACTATAGTACAAGCCAGTGTACGATTTGAACAGGCAAGGCAAGATCTATCCATTGTATTAAAGCTACACAAATATTAATCTTATTTTCAGAGACACGCGGTGGAAGGGGCAACAGCATAATGCCAATTGCCAACTTTAAAAAGCACTGTCAGAGCATCAGCTCAGTTTATATTTGCTTTGGCCAGAACATTGACTGTAACATGAATAAGAGGCTGGATATCTGCAACTGGAGCCAAACTATGTCATGTTTTCACTGTCATTGCTTTTGTCAAGACCCCATCATTCTAAGCCATTGAATAAAAATAATACATCACCATTGAGAATGATGACTGTGAATCAAATTTCCATGCCAGTCGACTGCACGAAAACATAGATGTGAAGATGCCATGGATCACGATCAGGATCTACCAAGGAATTACTGATTTGTTAATGACTGTTGCGTTGTACTGTTCCATATCATTTGTTTAGGCCCATGTCTATGTTTGATTATTTTACATTTATTACACCACTTGCCAGCCAGAGCCAGGCTGATGTTGAATGAGAAGTGATTCACTCAACCAAGTCACCTGGTTAAATTAGGACTAGAAAACCAGATAGATTGGAGCAGGTACAGTGGATCTGTTTTAATTGCAGAGACCGAGGGCAACATGTCCATATTAAAGCCTTGTGAAAACAAAGGCTGTGGTTGGCAGCCAGCTAGGCAGGCAGGCCTGTTGTATGAGCTGTGAGCTGAGCCATGCGGAGCGGCAGGTTTCCACAGGCAGGGAGCAGAGCACCGCTGCTGGGTAATTGTTGTGTGGCGAGGTAAAGAAGGGTTACAGAAACAGCCCTGGGTAAAACACAAGAGGTCTTATTGGAGAGCCTGTAATTTTGTCACAGGTTCAGACTCAGGTCATAAAGATTGGAGCTGGTGTCAATCCCTAACCCCCCCCCCCACCGGTAAGACATCCATCGCGCACCTTCACCTGTCAGCTTAACTCACGCTCTGCAGGCAATTAGCCCTGACGATTTGAGGGGTGCTCTCAGTGTTTTAGTCTCTTCTCTGTTATGACAGGGGAAGCAATTTCTAAATACCAAGGGTAGGAGCCACAGCAGGCGTATTAAAGTCAATAGAGGGAGATCCTTCCGACAACAGGAACAATCACCCTATTGTTTTCAACAGCAGCAGAGGAGAACATTACTGTGAACATGTACAGTACCAGTCAAAAGTTTGGACACACCTACTCATTCAAGGATTTTTCTTTATTTTTGCTATTTTCTACATTGTAGAATAATAGTGAAGACATCAAAACCATCAAATAACACATATGGAATCATGTAGTAACCTAAATTTGATTTAACAAATCAAAATATACTTTATATTTTAGATTCTTCAAAGTAGCCAACCTTTGCCTTGATGACAGCTTTGCACACTCCTGGCATTCTCTACACCAGCTTCATGAGGAATGCTTTTCCAATAGTCTTGTAGGAGTTCCCACATATGCTGAGCACTTCTTGGCTGCTTTTCCTGCATTCTGCGGTCCAACTCATCCCAAACCATCTTAATTGGGTTGAGGTCGGTTCATCTGATGCAGCACTACATCACTCTCCTTGGTCAAATAGACCTTATACAGTCTGGAGGTGTGTTTTGGTTCATTGTTCTGTTGAAAAACAAATTATAGTCCAACTAAGCGCAAACCAGAATGCTGTGGTAGCCATGCTGGTTAAGTGTGCTTTGGATTCTAAATAAAACACTGACAGTGTCATCAGCAAAGCACCCTCACACTATCACACCTCCTCATCCATGCTTCACGGTGGGAACCACACATGCGGAGATCATCCGTTCACCTACTCTGCGTCTCACAAAGACATGGCGTTTGGAACCAAAAATCAAAAATTTGGATTCATCAGGCCAAAGGACAGATTTCAACCGGTCTAATGTCCATTACTTGTGTTTCTTGGCCCAAGCAAGTCTCTTCTTCATATTGGTGGTTTCTTTGCAGCAATTCGACCACAAAGGCCTGATTCACACAGTCTTCTGTGAACAGTTTATGTTGAGATGTGTCTGTTACTAGAACTCTGTGAAGCATTTTTTTTGGCCTACAATTTCTGAGGCTGGTAATTCTAATGAACTTGTCCTCTGCAGCAGAGATAACTGGGTCTTCCTTTCCTGTGGCGGTCCTCATGTGAGTCAGTTTCATTATCGCACTTGATGGTTTTTGCGACTGCCCTTGAAAAAACTTTCAAAGTACTTGACTTTTTCCGGATTGACTGACCTTCATGTCTTAAAGTAATGACAGCCTGTCATTTCCCTTTGCTTAATTGAGCTGTTCTTGCCTTAATATGGACTTGGTCTTTTACCAAAAAGGACTTTCTTCTGTATACCAGCCCTACCTTGTCACAACACAACTGATTGGCTCAAACGCATTAAGAAGGAAATAAATTCCACATATTAAGTTTTAACAATTTACACCTGTTAAAATTCAATTAAAATGCATTCCAGGTGACGACCTCATGAAGGTGGTTGAGAGAATGCCAAGACTGTGCAAAGCTGTCATCAAGGCAAAGGTGTCTACTTTGAAGAATCTTAAATATAAAAAAGATTTTGATTTGTTTAACACTTTTTTGGTTACTCCATGATTCCATGTGTGTTATTTCATAGTTTTGATGTCTTCACTAAGATTCTACAATGTAGAAAATAGTAAACAATTAAGAAAAATCCTTGAATGAGTAGGTGTGTCCAAACATTTGACTGGTACTGTACATGACCATTCATATGGATGACACGTACACTGGTCCACCCCACGTCAATGCAAGCTTGGTCGTGAAATGTTCATACAGCTTGGCATTCAAATACTGTATCATTTTCGGTATTAGTATCAGTTGTGTTTGACAGATACTGATACGGAAAATGATTTAGTATTTTACAACCAATTAAACAGGCTTATTATCATTAGGATCAATTTTAAAATGAGCACACATCCTGTCTTCCTCATCAACTAACAGCAAACTTCAAAAACTCCAGGAGACATTCATAAGTGGAGGAGACCCAATGAATTTGACCATTTCTGTATCCCTTCCTGTTGTTAACTAATCAGCTTCTTTCATTTAAAGAGGTCAGCCTCTTTACACCAACACCTTGGTATGGCCCAATCTGATCTTCCTTTCTCCGCTTTAAGGTCTCTTCTGCAGCTAATGCATTTACTGTGTTTATTACAGTGATGTCAGCCTCCCTGTCATCTTGCTCTAGCTAATGCCCTGGTCAAACCATCCCACTCATCCCAGCTCTCCCTCTGTCCAGCCCTGGTGTTAAATCAAATCAAACTTTATTTGTCACATGGGCCGAATACAAGTGTAGACCTTACTGTGAAATGCTTACTTACAAGCCCTTAACCAACAGTGCAGTTCAAGAAGAGGTAAGGAAATATTTACCAAATAAACTAAACTAAAAAAATAATAAAAACGAACACAATAAAATAACAATAACAAGGCTAAATACAGTCAGTGTGCGGGGGTACAGGTTAGTTGAGGTAATTTGTACATGTTGGTAGGGGTGAAGTGACTATGCATAGATAATAAACAGCGAGTAGCAATAGTGCACAAATCAAATGGAGTGGGGGTTCAATGTAAACAGTCCGGTGGCCATTTCATTAATTGTACAGAAGTCTTATGGCTTGGGGGTAGAAGCTGTTGAAGAGCCTTTTGGTCCTAGACTTGGTGCTCCGGTACCACTTGCCGTGCGGTAGCAGAGAAAACAGTCTATGACTTGGATGACTGGAGTCAATTTTAAGGGCTTTCCTCTGACAACGCCTATTATATAGGTCCTGGATGGCAGGAAGCTTGGCCCCAGTGATGTACTGGGCCGTATGCACTATCCTCTGTAGCGCCTTACGGTCAGATGCCGAGCAGTTACCATACCAGGTGGTGATGCAACCGGTCAGGATGCTCTCGATGGTGCAGCTGTAGAACATTTTGAGGATCTGGGGACCCATGCCAAATCTTTTCAGTCTCCTGAGGGGGAAAAAGTTTTCTCGTGCCCTCTTCACAACTGTCTTGGTGTGTTTGAACCATGATAGTTCGTTGGTGATGTGGACACCAAGGAACTTGAAATTATCGATCCGCTCCACTACAGCCCCGTCAATGTTAATGGGGGTTTGTTCGGCCTGCCTTTTCCTGTAGTTCACGTCTTGCTCACATTGAGGGAGAGGTTGTTGTCCTGGCACCACACTGCCAGTTCTCTGACCTCCTCCCTATAGGCGGTCGCATCATTGTTGGTGATCAGGCCTACCACTGTTGTGTCGTCAGCAAACTTAATGATGGTGTTGGAGTCGTGTTTGGCCACACAGTCGTGGGTGAACAGGGAGTACAGGAGGGGACTAAGTACACATCCCTGAGGTGCCCCAGTGTTGACGATCAGTGTGGCAGACGTGTTATTGCCTACCCTTACCATCTGAGGGTGGCCCGTCATGAAGTCCAGGATCCACTTGCAGAGGGAGGTGTTTAGTCCCAGGGTCCTTAGCTTGGTGATGAGCTTTGTGGGCACTATGGTGTTGAACGCTAAGCTGCAGTCAATGAACAGCATTCTCACATAGGTGTTCCTTTTGTGAGTGGTACGGGGTGGTAATCATTTAGGCAGGTTACCTTCGCTTCCTTGGGCACAGGGACTATGGTGGTCTGCTTGAAACATGTAGGTATTACAGACTTGGTCAGGGAGAGGTTGAAAATGTCAGTGAAGACACTTGCCAGTTGGTCCATGCGTGCTTTGAGTACCCTTCCTGGTAATCCGTCTGGCCCCGCGGCTTTGTGAATGTTTACCTGTTTAAAGGTCTTGCTCACATCGGCTACCAAGAGCGTTATCACACAGACATCTAGAACAGCTGGTGCTCTCATGCATGCTTCAGTATTGCTTGCCTCAAAGCAAGCATAAAAGGCATTTAGCTCATCTGGTAGGCTCGCATCACTGGGCAGCTCACATTAGGGTTTCCCTTTGTAGTCAGTAATAGTTTTCAAGCCCTGCCGAGCATCAGAGCCAATGTAGTAGGATTCTATCTTAATCATGTATTGACACTTTGCTTGTTTGATGGTTCATCTGAGGGCATAGCGGGATTTCTTATAAGTGTCTGGATTAGTGTCCCGCTCCTTGAAAGTGGCAGCTCTAGCCTTTAGCTCGATGCAGATGTTGCCTGTAATCCATGGCTTCTGGTTGGGATATGTAGTAACGGTCACTGTGGGGACGACGTCGTCGATGCACTTATAGATGAAGCCGATGACTGAGGTGGTATACTCCTCAATGCCATTGGATGAATCCTGGAAGAAATGCCAGTATGTGCTAACAATACAGTCCTGTAGCGTAGCATCCACGTCATCTGACCACTTCCGTATTGAGCGAGTCACTGGTACTTCCTGCTTTAGTTTTTGCTTGCAAGCAGGAATCAGGAGGATAGAATTATGGTCAGATTTGCCAAATGGAGGGCGCAGGAGAGCTTTGTATGCATCTCTGTGTGGAGCAAAGGTGGTCTAGAGTTTTTTTTGCTCTTGTTGCACATGTGACATGCTGGTAAAAATTTGGTAAAACTGATTTAAGTTTGCCTGCATTAAAGTCCCTGGACACTAGGAGCGCCGCTTCTGTATGAGCATTTCCTTGTTTGCTTATGGCCTTATAGAGTTGGTTGAGTGTGGTCTTAGTGCCAGCATCGGTCTGTGGTGGTAAATAGATGGTTATGATTACTATAGATGAGAACTCTCTTGGTAGATAGTGGGGTCTACAGCTTATCATAAGGTACTCTACCTCAGGCGAGCAATACCTCAAGACTTCTTTAATATAAGACATCGCGCACCAGCTGTTATTGACAAATAGACACACACCCTTACCCCTCGTTTTACCAGACGTAGCTTCTCTGTTCTGCCAGTGCATGGAAAATCCCGCCAGCTCTATATTATCCATGACGTCGTTCAGCCACGACTCGGTGAAACATACAATATTACAGTTTTTAATGTCCTGTTAGTAGGATAATCTTAATCGTAGGTCATTAATTTATTTTTCAATGATTGCACCTTAGCCAATAGAACAGATGGCAATGGGAGTTTACTCGCTCGCCTACGAAATCTGAGAAGGCAGCCCGACCTCCGCCCCTTTTTCTCTGTCTTTTCTTCACGCAAATGACAGGTTTTGGGCCTGTTCCCGCTAAAGCAGTATATCCTTCTCGTCGGACTCGTTAAAGGAAAAAGCTTCATCCAGTTCGAGGTGAGTAATCGCTGTTCGGTCATAAGAGACGGTAGCAGCAACATTATGCACAAACTAGGTTACAAACAATACAAAAAAATGTACAAAATAGCACAGTTGGTTAGGAGCACGTAAAACATCAGCCATTCTCTTTGGCGCTGTAACGATATGCGCTGAGAGTCGGGAAGCAAGTTCAGGGATTGAGTATTTTAATAAATAAACACAACATAATACAAAATAAGAAACACGAACAACGCACAGACATGACACAGGAACATAAACAATAACGCCTGGGGAAGGAACCAAAGGGAGTGACATATATAGGGAAGGTAATCAGGGACGTTATGGAGTCCAGGTGAGTCTGATGACGCACAGGTGCGCGTAACGATGGTGACAGGTGTGCGCCATAATAAGCAGTCTGGTGACCTAGAGGCCGGAGAGGGAGCACACATGACAGGCGCCATCTTATATATTCATCTTAATGACTCGTCTCCCAGGCAGATGGCGACCTGCAACAACCAAACAAACTATCTCGGCTGGCAGTAAAATTTAAACAACACTAAAAGGGCATGGAGGCTAAAATGGTGGTGGGTACTGTCATAGTAATTGCACAGTTTGATCGTAACTCATCCTGAGTTACAGCTGAGCAGGCAGACCCTATGTGTTTCTCTTTCATCACGGCCTGGTCAGGCCTCTGGGAACTACCTCCATTGGCTGGTTTAGTCCCCTGGTTTTATAGTGTTTTTCCTTCCATAAGATACACAGACCCTCAAATCCTCTCAGCAACGGAGCAAGGGGGGACAGCTTTCATGGCAACATTAGGCTCCAGCAACAGGGGCTGTGGATAGGAGGCCATGCCAACATATACTGGCTGCAGGGGCTTTGTTAACACACAACTCTACTCCCCTCGCTCCCTTTTCTCCTTTTCCAGTCACCTCCTTCCCTTTGCCAGGCTTTCACTCAGGGTTTTCCCTAATGATAAAGAGCAGCTCCTAATGCATTTAATTTAAGCAACATGAAACCCAAGCTCAATAGGCTTGTAATCTATATTTTACACTGAGTCGCAGGTTTATAAGGGAAGCTTACGCAAAGCCAAGGAAATGTCTCTGAAAGAGGGGAAAAAGTACAACACCGCTGACTGTGTAATGCTGGATCAACTGAGTTTCAGGATTGCTGCACAATTACGTATTTGCTGAAAGCCCTATTCATAGTTCCTGTGTCCAATAGAAATGAAATGTGCCAATGTTTTTGTGCCAGAGCCGTGCCAGTCAGACAACTCCCTCCCTCCACAGTCAATCAGGAGCCGTGCCAGTCAGACGACTCCCTCCACAGTCAGTCACGTTTTAATCTGGCTCTTGATTGTTCTCTTCTCTGAGAGCTAGCAAATAAAACTTCCCCAAAAGCCTGTTTCCTCTCAGTCAAGTTTTCTTTGATTAAAGTTATTCTTGCTTTCAGACATGAATCCTCGCTCTTGAGCTAGGACACTTTCCTGTGTTGACAGAGTAGATTTTCCCTGGCTAGGGGTGGACGCTTATGGCCTCTTTCCACAGGGAATGGTGTGTATGGACAGGTTTATTGTCAGCCATTCTGTTGTGTCGGGCATTAATGAGCTCAGGTGAGTGATGTGTATCTTGATATTTACACAGGGGGAAAAAATAAAAGATATTTGTGATTGGCAGACTGTGAGGTGCTTCTATTTATTTTCACAGCACATTTACCGTCTACTCTGTCTTCTGCTCTGACAGAGACACATGTCAGTGTGGTTGTGAAGGGCTCCTGCTCCTCTATGCTGCCTGGCTGATGTCAGTGAGGAGCCAGGGGTCAGCCATCAGCCAAAGGGCAGGGCCTGGCTATGTGAGTGACAGGTCCTTGAACAGGAAGGCTCTTTCTCTTGGGTGGAGGGATTGTGGTGGTGATCACAATAAAGTTTATACAACGGGTGGGTCTAATCCTGAATGCTGATTGGTTAAAAGCACATTCCAGCCAGTGTCTATTCTACAAGTTACCACTGGCTAAATCTATGACGTTAAAATGCCTATTTACTCTTTTCCATCTGACTGCGCAATCCACTGTCTCATCAGCCCAGCCAGGCAATTTATGAACTTGATCTCCACTATAAAAAGCATCTAGACATTCTCACATTTCTTTTAGACAAAAATGTATTTTTCAACATCGGAGATTTGCATAAACCTTGCTGTCTGTCTCTCTGACATTTGCAACATTGTTTCAATATTCAAATTTGATCTCCAGCTGTCCCATAGTAATGAACGTGTAGGGGTCGGGGTTCAGAACGAGACAGACAGGCAGCATTTCTCAGCTAGTCGAAATCATAAATCAGCTGGCATCATTTTTATGGATATTTACAAAGAAATGTAAATTAAAAAAAGGTAAAATGAAACGAAGTGCAGCTAGTTTGCAGTCTTTACAGCTTCAGTGTTTGAAGTGATTGTGTTAGCTGTTTTGTTGGCTAGCCCTTTGAACAACAGTGTCCTGACGAGAGAGCACATTTTCCATGCCAGGCAAAATCGTGCCTCATTAGCTCGTTGTTATGGATGTATCTGTAACGCCCTGGCCATAGGGAGGGGTTTTTTGTTCTTTATTTTGGTTAGGCCAGGGTGTTACATTGGGTAGGCGTTCTATGTACCTTTTAATATGTTTTTGTATTTCTTTGTTTTGGGCCGTGTGTGTGGCTCCCAATCAGGCACAGCTGAAGCTCGTTGTTGCTGATTGGGAGTCACACATAAGGAACATGTTTTTCCTTTGGGTTTTGTGGGTAATTGTTTCTGTTTTGAGTATTTTCCTAACAGGACTGTTTGCTGTCGTTTTTTGTTCATTTTTGTAGTGTTCTCTTGTTTTTTGAATTCAAATTCTAATGATGAACACATCCTCTGCTGCACCTTGGTCTAATTCTGACGACGGCCGTTACAGTATCCAAATAAATGTCACTAGAAAACAGCTTAAACAAATGCAAATGCAGCTGTTGTTATTATTTTTGCTGTTTGACGTGACCGTAAGTTCGCCGTTGTTGGCTAGCTAGCAAGCAAGGGATAAGAACAGTGCCAACCAGTATGGCAATGGAGCATTTATAACGAACGACTGGGTTGCATCCGTAGATACAGAACAACACCCTTGCCAATATATCCTCCAAACACCGGCTTCTCTGGCATTATCACTTAAATAGAACACTGGTACTGTGGAGGAGATGCCGCCAACGCATCAGCTCACAAACAAACCCAGAGCCACCCATGGCTGCCGCATGCATCACTTAGCACCGAAACAAACAGAGGGTTAACCATAAACACCCAAAGCAAAAACAGCATCTGTAGGTGAACCAGAATACAGGAATGATTCATCCCTCCTTTTATGCGCATGTCGCTGCAGAACTCAAACAGATTTATATACGACCGCTGCTATAAATGACACGTTTGGATTACTAACCACGGAAGTAAGATGTTGCTTTTTTCTGTTACAAAAAGCACAAGTCGAGTTCACCTTATAGACTGTATCTGATTGTACTCCTGATAACTACAATTACCCGCCTCATATATTTTTAAGGGACCCTTGGCACAGGCGGTGGATGCTGTGGCACCATCAGTAAAACACAAGCTCTCCATGTAGGAGTAATTCAAACTGCCATGTTCCAACACCACAAGAACTGAGGTCAGGAGAAAAAGAAGAAGAAAAAAAACATTGAAATACAGTTTTGTTTTACAAGCATTAGTTTCAATTGCAAAGTTATTGCAAGCTTTATTAAACTGCAGCTGCTTCGCGTTAGATGAATGAAAATGTAAGCTACGGTCTTGCCAGCTTGAGAAGAGCGTCCAAAGCAGTGTCGGGCATGAGACAATGGCAGCAAGTAGGAATAGGATAGCAAATGATGGTGTGGAGGTGTCAGTGATTGTGGCTGATGAGCATATGACTGTAGGCCTGCCTATAGTTATCTGGTCAGACAGTATGCATATGTACAGTATGTGTGCTCTCTCTATGCTCTCCTGCTGCACTCCCCAAACAAAACCTCCATTATCTCACAGCACAGGGCTCACTCAGGTGAGTCAGATGCCTCTTGAGTAGCTGTCAAAATCATCAGAAACCACAGTCCCATGAAGAGAGAGGCTGCCAGCACATCACTCTGCACCCCTGCCCTCGCTATGTTGTGATGCTGGTTGCTATAAACATTTGGGTAATTTGCATTAAGTATGCAATACTGTAATGTTTCCTTCAAGATGTTATCTGCTTGGGTCTGGCACGCCGCCCTGTATTCAGGGCTCACTGGAGGTGGAGGAGGAGGAGGTGGCTGGATCTCATGTGTCCATGCCCTTGAAAAGGTGAGCGATGGGCCGGTTGCCTGGAGGACTCAGAGATTGGGAAACAGGCAGCATTGTTGGCTGGTGAAGCAGAAGGAAAAGGCTTCAAGCCATCAGTGAATGTGGATCATTTCATAAGCCCTTAAAGGTGACGAAACATAAGGGCATGGCAGATAGGACCGAGATAAAAAGCTGTATTGTTGTGTGAGTCTGAGTGCGGATGATTTGTGTGTGTGTCATTACTTTAACTGACAAAAAAGGCTCTCACCAGTGATCATTGAAAGGACACACTGATGAAAATGACATTAACCATTTTTTTTCATTGGTAAGGAAAGGAAATAATTTTAGCATTTTACAAAAAACAGGAAGCAAAACATTTAACACTGGTCCCGTGTGGCTCAGTTGGTAGAGCATGGTGTTTGCAACGCCAGGGTTGTGGGTTTGATTCCCACGGGGGACCAGTATGGAGAAAAAAATTATGAAATGTATGCATTCACTACTGTAAGTCGCTCTGGATAAGAGCGTCTGCTAAATGACGTAAATGTAGACACATAAATCAACCTGTTAAGTTGCGCTGTCTCTGAACCTCAAAAGATCAAACCACTAGTAACCCACGCTAATGTGAAAAACCATAATGACATATACTCTAGTCGCAGTCTGAAAATGCATCAGAGAATGATGATGTTTTTCTTTCCTGTGGTGTGGGTGGTAATGATTTGATTTCCCTAATATGCAGGGACGAGGTGCTTCCTGATTAGACCATAGGGAACAGAAGAAAGATTAACAAAATGTCCACCCGAATGGCTTTAAGAATGATGGAGGGAGGTAAGAGAGAGAGAGAAAGAGAGAGAGAGAAAGAGAGAGAGAGAGAGAGAGAGAGAGAGAGAGAGAGAAACACTGTCTTGATGTAGTCTCATGGTCATCAAATAGAAAGAAAGAAAACACTTCACTGTGCTATTTTCCTTCCACCAAAGGAACAGGCCCTCTGGGGATTTTTTTTTTGAGTTGGGGAGTTATTTGAACTGGATCTGCTGTTGATTGAAACAAATAGTCCCAATATCACAACTCTTTATAACTCGATCCTAGTGACAGATGGACAAGTCATCTGAGAGGACACTTTCTCTAATCCTCCATCCTCTCATGTGCAATGGCATTCTGGGACATCTGAGCGTGAAGAAATAGGATGGGAGAGTGACCCCCAGGCCCTTCAGTGTGTCATATCACACAGGATATGTGGACTTGCTGCTCCGGGACCTCCTGATTTCACAGTAGACATGGGTAAGACAACAGAAAGGTGTGGAAGTGTGTTTGTTTAGTTTCACTTCTTTTCCACTGGTTGAACCAGCGGAGCACTTGAGTGCGAGGTCAAACATCCAGGCGTAGTCTTTCTAAATCTGGCTTTGACCCCTCTTCACCTTCACCGGGTCCAGTTTCAGTGATTCTAAAAGGCAACACAACTGCTACTGATTTTCATTCAGAATTTTGGAAATTATTTTACTTTTGACTATGATTATCAATATGTTCTTACACAAATTTTCATCCTACACTTAAAATTGGCCCCTGTGTTTAATGTAAATAAAACCAATACAAAATGTTGCATCAGAGATTTGGAAAGCAGAGATACATATTGTTAAATATAATGCTTTGAAAGAAACATTTTAGAACTTGATTAATGAGTTGAGTACAGCTTAGTAATACACTGAAAGTAACCAGAAGTGACTGCTCCCTCAGCCTTGTATGTTATCAGCATTTGTATATATATATATTTTAAAGGTCTTCAAGAGCAACAGCATATACACATTTTAACACAATCAAAAACCTTAACAAAACCCACCTGGTGCAAGTAAATTCATCGACAAACACAAATATAATTTTATATATATCTTACATGATTTTGTATTCTTTAATTTTCATGATATAATGTAGAAGCCCATTCAGAAGATTATAGGACAGTCTACAAAAGTGAAGTGGTCATCACTTTCTCAGGGCATTACACTACTGAGCCTGACCACCGTGCTGTCAGGAATACACTTTGGCCTCAAAACCACCTCTTCTGCTTTCCCTGGCTGCCGTTCTCAGATAGGCCATAGGTATTTAAACCACATATCTCTGCATTTCATGGTGCTATATCGCTCAGGTCTTGTCGACACAAGTTATTTTGTGCTGTCGAAGCATGAAGTCTTCCTTCCCATCAGCAGTCGGGACTGAGGTTGAAGTGACGAGAGGAAGAGCTGCCATAAATATGAGTGCTGTGACATGGGGACGGGAGAGTTAGTGTTTGTGTGCTGCTCTAATAACAACCATCAGGGACTCCACTTCCATGACTTAAGTCCGGTTTACTTAGGGCCTGCTGCTGTCAGGGACTGGTATGGCAGTAGTGAAGACAAGAGACAGAGACACTGTAGTGTCGGTATAGCATGCCCTCTAAGACGTCCTATGTAATTTGGAGGGTTGTGGATGACATGGAGTGGGCGTGACCTCGCATTGTATGGCAACCCCTAGATTGGTAGTAAAGCATGCAAAATACAAAGTATATGTTGGGTATCCTCTAAAATGTTAGCAAGAAAAGTGGCAACCAGTAAAGGTAAATCATAAAAATGTGATATGAATGACTTTAGACATTCCTATTCCCAACCTCAGCGAAACATCTTGCGTTTTGATAGTCTTTAATCTTATAGGTGGGTCAGTGGCAAAGGGCACAATAGATGATTGCTCACGGACAGCCTTGCAGGTAAACTAATGGTTGATGACTGTCTATATCAACAGGCCCAGAGCAAGTCAAACAAGTCGAATAACCAGAATAGCAATTGACAAAATGTTTGTCATGACTGACACAATGTCTGACAGAGAAATGATTTACTTAACGCCAATACCTTAAAGAAGTAAAACATTTAGTTTGAAGAGACAACCTGATAAAGCATACACACACTAGCCCACACCCGCATCCAACTAGCAAGCCTGTTCATTCTGCAACAGGTACTCCACTACATTGTCAGGGTTATACAAACAGAGCAATTGCTAAGATAAACTGTAAAAAACTATGCATGTTAATAATACCACTCCTGTTTATTAGTAACACCTGTCCTGTATGTTAGTAATATCTGCCCTGTCTGTTAATAATATCTGTCCTGTAAGTTAATAATATCTGCCCTGTATAATAATAATATCTGTCCTGTATGTTAGTAATATCTGTCCTGTATGTTAATAATACCACTCCTGTTTATTAGTAACACCTGTCCTGTATGTTAGTAATATCTGTCCTGTATGTTAATAATATCTGTCCTGTATGCTAGTAATACCTGCCCTGTCTGTTAATAATATCTGTCCTGTATGTTAATAATATCTGTCCTATATGTTAATAATATCTGTCCTGTATGCTAGTAATACCTGCCCTGGCTGTTAATAATATCTGTCCTGTATGCTAGTAATACCTGCCCTGGCTGTTAATAATATCTGTCCTGTATGTTAATAATATCTGTCCTATATGTTAGTAATATCTGTCCTGTATGTTAATAATATCTGTCCTGTATGTTAGTAATACCTGCCCTGTATGTTAATAATATCTGTCCTGTATGTTAATAATAACTGTCCTGTATGTTAATAATACCTGCCCTGTATGTTAATAATACCTGTCCTGTATGTTAATAATACCTGTCCTGTATATTAGTAATACCTGCCCTGTATGTTAATAATACCTGTCCTGTATGTTAATAATACCTGCCCTGTATGTTAATAATACCTGTCCTGTATGTTAATAATACCTGTCCTGTATATTAGTAATACCTGCCCTGTTTGTTAATAATACCTGTCCTGTATGTTAATAATACCTGTCCTGTCTGTTAATAATATCTGTCCTGTATGCTAGTAATACCTGTCCTGTATGTTAATAATACCTGTCCTGTATGTTAATAATATCTGTCCTGTATGTTAATAATACCTGTCCTGTATGTTAATAATATCTGTCCTGTATGTTAGTAATATCTGCATGTATGTTAATAATACCTGTTCTGTATGTTAATAATAACTGTCCTGTATGTTAGTAATACCTGTCCTGTATGTTAATAATAACTGTCCTGTATGTTAGTAATACCTGTCCTGTATGTTAATAATAACTGTCCTGTATGTTCGTAATACCTGTCCTGTATGTTAATAATACCTGTCCTGTATGTTAATAATACCTGTCCTGTATGTTAGTAATACCTGTCCTGTATGTTAATAAACCTGCCCTGTCTGTTAATAATATCTGCCCTGTCTGTTAATAATATCTGTCCTGTATGTTAGTAATACCTGTCCTGTATGTTAATAATACCTGTCCTGTATGTTAATAATACCTGTCCTGTATGTTAATAATATCTGTCCTGTATGTTAGTAATACCTGTCCTGTATGTTAATAATACCTGTCCTGTATGTTAATAATACCTGTCCTGTATGTTAATAATATCTGTCCTGTATGTTAGTAATACCTGCCCTGTATGTTAGTAATACCTGTCCTGTATGTTAATAATATCTGTCCTGTATGTTAATAATACCTGTCCTGTATGTTAATAATATCTGTCCTGTATGTTAGTAATATCTGCATGTATGTTAATAATACCAGTCCTGTATGTTTGTAATATCTGTCCTGTATGTTAATAATACCAGTCCTGTATGTTAGTAATATCTGTCCTGTATGTTAATAATATATGTCCTGTATTTTAATAATATATGTCCTGTATTTTAGAAATACCTGCCCTGTATGTTAGTAATACCTGTCCTGTATGTTAATAATATCTGTCCTGTATGTTAATAATACCTGTCCTGTATGTTAATAATATCTGTCCTGTATGTTAGTAATATCTGCATGTATGTTAATAATACCAGTCCTGTATGTTTGTAATATCTGTCCTATATGCTATTAATATCTGTCCTGTATGTTAGTAATACCTGTCCTATATGTTAATAATATCTGTCCTCTATGTTAATAATATCTGTCCTGTTATAATCTCCACCCGGCACAGCCAGAAGAGGAGTGGCCACACCTCATAGCCTGGTTCCTCTCTAGTTTTCCTCCTAGGATTTGGCCTTTCTAGGGAGTTTTTCCTAGCCACCATGCTTCTACACCTGCATTACTTGCTGTTTGGGGTTTTAGACTGGGTTTCTGTACAGCACTTTGAGATATCAGCTGATGTAAGAAGGGCTATATAAATACATTTGATTTTATTTAATTTTATTAATCATACCAGTCCTGTATGTTAATAATATCTGTCTTGTACGTTAGTAATATCTGTCCTGTATGTTAATAATACCTGTCCTGTATGTTAATAATATCTGTCCTATATGTTAATAATATCTGTCCTGTATGTTAATAATATCTGTCCTGTATGTTAGTAATACCTGTCCTGTATGTTAGTAATATCTGCATGTATGTTAATAATACCTGTCCTGTATGTTTGTAATATCTGTCCTGTATGTTAATAATACCAGTCCTGTACGTTAGTAATACCTGTCCTGTATGTTTGTAATATCTGTCCTGTATGTTAATAATATCTGTCATGTATGTTAATAATACCTGTCCTGTATGTTAGTAATATCTGCATGTATGTTAATAATACCAGTCCTGTATGTTAATAATATCTGTCCTGTATGTTTGTAATATCTGTCCTGTATGTTTGTAATATCTGTCCTGTATGTTAATAATACCTGTCTTGTATGTTAGTAATACCTGTCCTGTATGTTAATAATAACTGTCCTGTATGTTCGTAATACCTGTCCTGTATGTTAATAATACCTGTCTTGTCTGTTAATAATATCTGTCTGTATGTTAATAATACCTGTCCTGTATGTTAATAATATCTGTCTGTATGTTAATAATATCTGTCCTGTATGTTAATAATATCTCTTATATGTTAATAATATCTGTCCTGTATGTTAATAATATCTGTCCTGTATGTTAATAATACCTGTCCTGTATGTTAATAATATCTGTCTGTATGTTAATAATACCTGTCCTGTATGTTAATAATATCTGTCTGTATGTTAATAATATCTGTCCTGTATGTTAATAATATCTGTCTGTATGTTAATAATATCTGTCCTGTATGTTAACAATATCTGTCCTGTATGTTAACAATATCTGTCCAATATGTTAGTAATACCTGTCCTGTATGTTAATAATATCTGTCTGTATGTTAATAATACCTGTCCTGTACGTTAGTGATATCTGTCCTGCATGTTAATAAAACCAGTCTTGTATTTTAGTAATACCAGTCCTGTCTGTTAATAATATCTGTCCTGTATTTTAGTAATATCTGTCCTGTATATTAGTAATATCTGTCCTGTATGTTAATAATACCTGTCTTGTATGTTAATAATAACTGTCCTGTATGTTACTAATACCTGTCTTGTATGTTAGTAATATCTGTCCTGTATATTAGTAATACCTGTCCTATATGTTAGTGATATCTGTCCTGTATGTTAGTAATATCTCTCCTGTATGTTAATAATATCTGTCCTATATGTTAAGAATATCTCTCCTGTATGTTAATATTATCGGTCTTGTACGTTAGTAATATCTGTCCTCTATGTTAATAATATATTTCCTGTATGTTAATAATATCTGTCCTGTGTGTTAGTAATACCTGTCCTGTATGTTAATAATATCTGTCCTGTACGTTTGTAACATCTGCGCTGTCTGTTAATAATACCTGTCCTGTATGTTAATATTGTCTGTCCTGTATGTTAATAATATCTGTCCTGTACGTTTGTAATATCTACGCTGTCTGTTAATAATACCTGTCCTGTATGTTAATAATTTATCTCCTGTATGTTAATAATGTCTGTCCTGTATGTTAATAATGTCTGTCCTGTATCAGATGACAGTCTTCCACCCTATATATTGAACTTTTTTGCCTGCTGTTAAAACATGCAGTATAAACTGTATTTAACAAGATGAGCATCCCCTCTGAATGTACACAATGGCCATGACAAGCAAATAAGGCAACATAGACGTCATATTGCAATATTATTAGTAATCTAATTCCTAATTCTACGTGAAGTAATGATGGTATGTAAAGCATTGTTGATTAAGGGCTTGTAAGTAAGCATTTCACCTGTTGTATTCGGCGCATGTGACAAATACAATTTGATTTGATTGTCATAATCGGGCAGAAGATAATATGACGTGTAACAAACCAATGTTTCCATTGTGCAGAACATCAACAACGATTTTTCCAATGATCCAAAATAAAGTCTATCAATAATTTCAAAAAAAGATTATTCGACATTCGAAACATCATCAAATGAAATGGATTTACACAAACCATTCATAAGAGCAGTTTAGGATGAGGTAACTGAGAACAAAGGGCTTCTCTGGCATAGTGTGTCCGCCCTTTATTTTCTCTTCATTTCATTAAAACCCTCAAAGTTCGCTGAAGACCTCCCACACCATCCCTTGTTCATTGTAGATCTCCATCTCAGAAGGTTTTTAATTTCTCAATAGTTATTAGACAAGGATCCTTGTTACAATTCTTTTTTTTTATTGAGGCAATAAATCTATCAGGACCACCGCACAGCGAGGAAATAAAAACCTTCTTTTCACCTTGGCAGAGATGTTCAATATAAATAAACAACTATCTTCTTCATCACCCTCCTCAATTACTCCTTTTTCCTTTCCTCCTCCTCTTCTATAGTTCTCAGGTGAAAGGAAACTGTTGGCACATGCAAGTGGATTGCTCAGTCATTACTGTATGTGTGTGTGTTAGTTTGGGCGTGTGTGTCTGCTGACAGTAACCTGCTGGGTGAGCTCAGAGCGAGTTGCCTTGATGACACTGTGACACATGACAGCAGAGAGCATCCTGTTCCTCAGACACCAGTCCCCTTTAACTATATAATGGGCCCTGAGCGAACTGAGCAAGTCAAACCTACTGTGCTCTACACATTCCTCTTTTGTCCAGCAGCAATGCTACAATACAAAGGAGGATAGTCTTGTAGATAAGGAAGGAAAAAATATTGTATCTACTGTTAATTGATTTAATCAAATTATTATTTTTTAAACAAGATGTGTGTTAGCCTTTATAGGCATGTGTTGAATGTAACATTCAAAACGTGGTGGAATTATGGTGACCGAATAAATTGTGGAAAGAATATTCAGAAATGTAAACTACAGTTGACAAAACATAATACAAATGACATGCAGTACACTCAAGTGTAAATCTATCTCTAAGGACTGCACACAAACTCAATACGACCAACAGTAGCAAACATACAACAGCAGTAGTTTTTTCAGTAGAAGCCCAGGCTGTGGCTTCTGGATGCAGAAAAAGGCGGATTGCTGTAGAGACATAAAAAAAATCTGTGTCTGCTTTTCATGCAGGGCCAATTTAGTTCTGTTTAACTCCCACACAACCAGGGAGGTTTCCACTAGCTCATCTGAAGAACCCAATCCTCCCTGAATTACAGGGAGATTTAGCTGGATTACGCTGCCTCTGAGAATCCCAGAGAGAGCCTGGCTATGATATCCATCAGAGGAGACAGTGGGAGCACCTGTTGCCACACAGTTGCCCAGAACAGGCAGTTTAGCCCCCAATTTGGGCCAGCTCAACAGGCTGTATTTTGTCTCATTCATTAAAAAAATAAAATGGCTTTAACTTGGTTTTTAAATGATTTAGAAATTAGCACAAACAAAAATTGTCTGGTAAAGGCAATCCTGCCTAAAAATAGGTACCTTGAGTAATGTTAAATGTGGTTTGAATTTCACAATTTTACCTCATACCTGGCAGAATATGTCTTTAGTGTTCATCATAACATAGTGCAAGCTTTGCTTTATTATCTGTGCACATTGTACTATGTGTATTACATACAGTAATTCAGTTATGTCATTATCTTAAAATAGCGAGCAATAAAAATGACAATTCCAAGAAACTTGTGACGTAATAAGTTAGTAAAACAGAAGTAATTGACATGACAAATAGCACAAATTACTCTTAATTCAGTGAAGCAGTGTAACCAGTGAAGCATCCAAGAATAATCATTGTTAAGGTACGAACCCATTTTAAAAGCTATTTCACCTGTAGGGATACATTCCGGGAAACAGTAAGTAACAGTATAGTCATTTGTCAGATGCACCCTGTTTGTCTTGAATCCTCTCTGAAACCTTTTCATTATTTTATTGGGATTTTATTTGTTTTGATGTATGTTGTTTCTCATGTCTCTCAGCATTTGAGTGATCATTCTTTTCTCAAGAATGGCATTGCACCAAACCAATGAAAATACTAACCTGAATTCATCAGCAGTATCTTTTCCCCCAGGGTCAAACGAAATCGCAGAATAGTTTTGGATTAATGTAGATGCCTGCTAATAAAAGAGACCACGGAGACTTCACATTTTGAATAATGCAGTGTGTATGGGCTTAAGGTTGCAAACAAAGATAGTGTGTAAATATTGCTATGGTGGGGCTAAATAAATAGACATCTATTTCCGTCTCGAATCAGTGCCACCTAAGGTAAAGATGTGCTTTGACGGATAAATTCTAAAGGGATTATATATAATTTCTGAATACACAGCCAAGTTTCTCATCACGTAATCCCGACACAGAGGAACAAAACGAAGGAGGATTAATGAATGTGCAATCATCCTGGTCCACACCTAAGTCTTGCGAAACCTTTCTCTCAGAAGATGTTTTCACATGTCCACTGACAGCACTCGCAGTCATTCAAAGAATGAGCAAGCATGTAATGGTTTAGCATTAATGTACTACGATTCAATGTGAAATCCCAGATACAAGTTTGTCTAAGGCAAGTCTGTTTTAGCTGTTTTGATTCACTGAATTGAAATGTTACAAGACTTTCACTCCTATGTTCTAATTATTGTAAAAACCATTTTATTAGAGTACCAGTCAAAAGTTTGGACACCTACTCATTCAAAGGTTTTTCTTTATTTTTACTATTTTCTACATTGTAGAATAATTGTGAAGACATAAAAACTATGAACTAACACATTGAATCATGTAATAACAAAAAAAGTGTTAAACACACAAAATATGTTTTATATTTTAGATTCTTCAAAGTAGCCACCCTTTGCCTTGATGACAGCTTTGCACACTCTGGCATTCTCTCAAACAGCTTCATGAGGTAGTCACCTGGAATGCATTTCAAAATGTTTTTTATTTAACCAGGCAAGTCAGTTAAGAACAAATTCTTATTGACAATGACAGCCTAGGAACAGTGGGTTAACTGCCTTGTTCAGCTGCAGAATGACAGATTTTTAACTTGTCATCTCAGGGATTCGATCTAGCAACCTTTTGGTTACTGGCCCAACACTCTAAACACTAGGCTACCTGCCACCCAATTAACAAGTGTGTCTTGTTAAAAGTTAATTTCTTTCCTTCTTAACGAGTTTGAGCAAATCAGTTGTGTTGTGACAATGTAGGAGTGGTATACAGAAGATTGCCCTATTTGACCAAGTCCATATTATGGCAAGAACAGCGCAAATAAGCAAAGAGAAATGACAGTCCAACATTACTTTAAGACATGAAGGTCAGTCAAAATCGGAAACATTTCAAGAACTTTCTTCAAGTGCAGTCAAAAAACCCATCAAGCCCTATGATGAAAATGGCTCTCATGAGGACAGCCACAGGAAAGAAAGACCCATAGTTACCTCTGCTGCAGAGAATACGATCATTAGAGTTAACCACCTCAGATTGCAGCCCAAATAAATGCTTCACAGAGTTCAAGTAAAAGACACATCTCAACATCAACTGTTCAGAAGAGACTGTGTGAATCAGGCCTTCATCGTTGAATTGCTGCAAAGAAACCACTACTAAAGGACACAAATAATAAGAAGAGACTTGCTTGGGCCAAGAAACACGCGCAATGGACATTAGACCTGTGGAAATCTGTCCTTTGGTCTGATGAGTCCAGATTTGAGATTTTTGGTTCCAACCGCCGTGTCTTTGTGAAACGCAGAGTAGGTGAACGGATGTTCTACGCATGTGTAGTTCACACCGTGAAGTATGGATGAGGAGGTGTGATGGTGTGGGGGTGCTTTGCTGGTGACACTGTCTGTGATTTATTTAGAATTCAAGGCACACTTAACCAGCATTGCTACCACAGCATTCTGCAGCGATACGTCATCCCATCTGGTTTGCACATAGTGGGACGATCATTTGTTTTCAACAGGACAATGACCCAATACACCTCCAGGCGGTGTAAAGACTATTTGACCAAGAAGGCGAGTGCACACTCTTGGCAACACACGCTGTCTGCCTTAGAAGTGATGGTCTGAGTTGGAGACAAAGGCTTTGTCTACACCAATAGAAGATGTAAGGCATCTGACCATCCTTAAACTAAATGCTATGTGGCAATGAATAAAGCAATATGATTTACTACGCTTGTCAGAGGGAAAACAAGACAGGTCACGGTACCGAAAAACAACCTGCGGTTGCCAGGGAACAGGCAAAAACAAATAGAGTGGAGAAAGAGATGTGGTTTGTGTAAATCAGCCTCGAGGGACAAGGGCCCAGTCATTGGAGCGGAGAAGCCAGTTTCAGTACGAGGCTTGTATCATCCACAGAGCGTGAAATACCAGCATCTAGCTAATCGTTTTCCTTTTTTCTTCTACCTTCTCCTGCTAAGGTTATTGTAAGGCAAACTGTGTGCTCAGGGCAGGTTATCGATATGGGTCTTAGTCGGTTTGGGAACCATGACATGTTATCCTTAGATCTCCAATTCAGATTTCCACAAAACTTATTGTCTGGAGAATGAAATAATGGAGGCATCACCAGGCTGTAACATCACTGAGTAGCAGTTAAATTGAAATTAAAGTGGCAATCACCATATTCTATCACCTGCCTGTCTTGTTTGTTCAAGTTATCTTAGCTAGATGCCTACAGTGGATATACTGTATGTATGTATGTATGTATGTATGTATGTATGTATGTATGTATGTATGTATGTATGTATGTATGTATGTATGTATGTATGTATGTATGTATGTATGTATCTATGGAAAGGTCGAGGGGAAATTACGATGTGTCTGCAATTGAACCTGTCACTCTAAACTGCTGAAGTGCAATTATGTCTGTTTTAATAACATGTCCCCTGTTGTCTGACACCAAACTGTTCATGTCTACTTATGAAAGGTTAACTGCATAATTTGACCTCTGGCAGGAAAAGACCTTCCTGTAAAATTTCAGAACACATTGAGACGGCCTTGCTCTTACTACCGCTGGCAGCAGAAAATATGAACTTTATGAGTTCCTTCAACCTTCCTTGCAGCATGTAATTTTCTTTACGCTTAAGTTGTTCTTGCAGATGACAGATATGCTAAAAGAAGCAAGCAGTTGAATGTGTGAGGTTGGCATCTGTTCTTGGTTACCACGAGCTTGCAGGTATCTCTTTTCGGTTGAGGTGGAACTTGTGCTCCAGTTTCAATACAGTTTCACTCGACCGGGTAGACCAGGGACATTCCTTAGCTGTCCAGAGTCACACTTACAGAACACACACTCCCTGTCACACAACTAAATTCATTCACACAGGAACCGCATCCTGTGGTGTGCTTCTTTGCATGACACGTTAAACGGTGGAATGTGTATGTAAGACCACAGAGATCATCAGAGAGGCTTAGATGCATGTGTTTCAGAACCTCTGGATTGTCTCGTCTTTGACAAGAGCTGACTGACCATATTCACCTCAACACTTGCAATGCAAGTGTCACAGTTCCTCAAGTTCCTCCACATTCCACAACTTCAATTCAAGTTTTAATGGACACACGGCACGTAGCATGACAAGAAGCTCTATTGAAACTATTCCAAAGACTGTAGAAAAACATGCTCAGCAATGGAGGCTGCTTTCAGGAAGAAAATATTCCACTCTAAAAAATGTTTGGAATACCCAAACATGGGTTAATTTAACCATCTTCTTTTCTTTTTTTTTAACAATCAGTTGGGTTGACTTAGCAGCTGGGTATTTTTAATGTAATCCAAAGGTTGTTTTCAGGAAGCATGGCCTGTTAGGGGCGTGGCTTTTCAGATTTTTTTGGGGTGGGGCACCCGTAAGAGTAAATGTCATTCCTGTTCATGTATGTACACTACAGTGCAACTTTCAATTTCCCTCGAATATTTTTGCACATATTCTGATATAAAATTCCTAACATTATTCTTTACATACCCAACATTGAGATACAATGCTGGAATATGTCTTATTTACAAATCCCAACATAGGGATATTCATAGAATCTTTCGGAACTCATACACTTGTGTAAACCTCATTAAAGCTACACCAGTTTAACAACATCTTACTAAACATGTCAAAAACTAAGAGCTGGATCTAACTAACCAGACATAATTTCTTTCCCTTTCAAGAGCATTTGACAATACTCGTGAACATTGAGAAGTGGAGAAGGTGCGTAGTTTTCCACCACCCTCCTCCTCTCTTCACGCTTTTGGCTGGATGTCGTTGGTCGGCCCAGCTGCTGCCAATGTCAGTCATCACCATCATGGCCGTGTGTGGAGCGCTCAGAGCTAATGGGCCCAACGTTACTTCATCAAATGGCTAAGTGGTGCTCCATTTAAGAGGGGCTAAAATGACCGCAAAGGCACTAATAAAGCCATTCAGCCAAGAGAGCGTCCCCCGAGGTTCATGGGGCTGCTCATGAATACATGAAACGGTCTCCTTCCAAAAAAGCCCAGGTGTATCCTTCAACTGTAACTTTCACTGCTCAATCACTCATTTATGCAGTGGGAGGGAGGCTTTCAAAGCATGCCAGCTTGTGCAGGTGCATGGGACATGGGACATTTACTTTGCACATACTCTAACTAAACCACAACCAACAGTATATTATTTATATGAGGAAAACAGCTCCTGATTCGGTCATTAAATTAATTAACTTTTTACTACTGGAGTGGCTTTTGATATAGCAATAACTGCCACTACAGCAAAGTAATTATACGTTTATGAAACTACATTGATTTTATATGCAAAGACATCTATAGTGAAGTTTAACAAGCTATGATGACAACAATGATCTGCAACACATTTGAAGGCAATTTTCTTTCTCTTTTAACAAAATAGTTGATGTGCTTCCCATCAAGTGGTATAGAGACATGCATCTGCTACACAAGGTATATCCTACTGTGACCTCAAGACTTTAGCCGCAATACAAAACTGTGTTGGATCTGTTCAAATAGAGTTGTGTTAGAGAATGTCTGACAGAGTGTGAAATCAATATTCCCTCCAGGTTTACCTCACACAAGAGAAGTGTGTCTGTAGCTATGGGATAAACACCATAAGGCCAATAAAACATACAGAGACAGCAACATTTGTGTAAGAATTCATGGGGATAGAGACACCTGTCTGGCTGTAAATATGTTTTTCAAAAGAGCATCAATCACACCTTAATGGGATGAAACAGTACATAGCATATATGTAATGTCATCTGGATCACGGAATCAAATCCCTCGTCACCGCGCCAACCAAACCCCCTCACAAATGTTTTTTGCAACCTGAGATTCCCCTCCAAGGCATCCCAAGTCTATAAATTTAAAACAATTACAGCATTGGTTGAAAAAACACAGTGTTTGTGCATCTGCATAATGCTTCACATTTCGGGCAAGCCTGTCAACACATAATAGATGGCCATGGCTGAGCGTGAACATGAGTTTGTAAATCATTCTCCTGCTAGAGCACTGAGAGACAGAAATGCAAAGCTTCTGCTGCAAATAAATCATGGCTGTTGCTATTGAGACATATTTAAACCCATCACCACAGAAACGTTGGTTTGTAAAATAAGGACTTTCAAAAGAAGGGCTGCTTCACTCATTAGTTCAAATGAATCAAAATAGGACGATGTAAAAGTTACTTGTTCAAAGCATGTATAAATGTGTTTTGATAATATCAATTTTGAATATTGAGAGCGTTAAAACATGAACTGGAACTTTTGTCATCCCACTATATGTTGCTCTCCTTTAATATGTCAATACACACTCTAAAATATAATCAATAACTATTCCCATGTCAGTGTCACGTTGGTGGGTGTAGCTGGTGTATAAAGTCAGGCGCAGGAGAGCAGAGATGAGTGAAACAACGTACATTACTCGACAGCACAAAGCAAACAATTTACAAAGTGCCACAAAGCATGGGTGATAAACAGCACCCGGTACAAACCAGCCGGAAGATTCCGACCTGAACAAATATCAGTCACACACAAAGACATGGGGGAAACAGAGGGTTAAATACATGACCAGTAATTGGGAAATGAAAACCAGGTGTGTGGGAAAAAGAGACAAAACAAATGGAAAATGACAAATGGATCGGTGAAGACCGGTGACGTCGACCGCCGAACACCACCCGAACAAGGAGAGGCATCAACTTCGGCCGAAGTCATGACAGTACCCCCCCCTTGACGCGCGGCTCCAGCTGCGTGTCGACACCGTCTTCGGGACGACCCAGAGGGCGAGGCGCAGGGCGATCCGGATGGAGGCGGTGTAACTCTCGCAGCATTGAAGGATCGAACATGTCCTCCACCGGAACCCAGCATCTCTCCTCCGGACCATACCCCTCCCAGTCCACGAGATACTGAAGGCCCCTCGCCCGATGTCTCGAATCCAGTATGGAACGAACGGAGTATGCCGGGGCCACCTCGATGTCCAGAGGGGGCGGAGGAACCTCCCGCACCTCAGACTCCTGAAGCGGGCCTGCCACCACCGGCCTGAGGAGAGACACATGGAACGAGGGGTTAATGCGGTAATTGGGGGGAAGCTGTAACCTGTAACAAACCTCATTCACTCTCCTCAGGACTTTAAATGGCCCCACAAACCGCGGACCATGCTTCCGACAGGGCAGGCAGAGGGGCAGGTTTCGGGTCGAGAGCCAGACCCGGTCCCCCGGTGCGAACACCGGGGCCTCACTGCGGTGACAGTCTACGCCAAGTTTCTGGCGCATCACGGCGTGCTGAAGGTGAACATGGGCGGCGTCCCATGTTTCCATGCGCGCCGAAACCAGTCGTCCACCGCAGGAGCCTCAGTCTGACTCTGATGCCAAGGAGCCAGAACCGGCTGATACCCCAATACACACTGGAAAGGGGAGAGGTTAGTGGAGGAGTGGCGATGCGAGTTCTGGGCCATCTCTGCCCAGGGCACAAATGCTGCCCATTCCCCCGGCCGGTCCTGGTAATATGACCTCAGAAACCTACCCACATCCTGGTTACCTCTCTCCACCTGCCCGTTACTCTCTGTGTGAAAACCTGAGGTAAGGCTAACCGAGACCCCAAGATGTTCCATGAACGCCCTCCAGACCCTTGACGTAAACTGGGGACCTCGATCAGATACTATGTCCTCAGGCACCCCGTAGTGCTGGAAGATGTGTGTAAACAGGGCCTCCACAGTCTGTAGGGCCGTAGGGAGACCAGGCAAAGGGAGGAGACGACAGGACTTAGAAAAATGATCCCCAACAACCAGGATCGTGGTGTTACCCTGTGAAGGAGGAAGATCAGTCAGGAAATCTATCGACCGGTGCGACCACGGCCATTGTGGAACGGGTAAGGGTTGTAACTTACCTGTGGGCAGGTGCCTAGGAGCCTTGCCCTGGGTGCACACCGAGCAGGAGGAAACATAAACCCTCACGTCCTTAGCTAAAGTGGGCCACCAGTACTTCCCACTAAGACAGCGCACCATCCGACCGATACCAGGATGAGCAACGGAGGGTGACGTATGAGCCCAATAGATCAGCCGGTCGCGGACAGCAGACAGAATGTATAGATGCCCAGCTGGACATTGGAGGGGAGTGGGCTCTGTACGTAACGCCCGCTCGATGTCCGCGTCCAGCTCCCACACTACCGGTGCCACCAGGCAAGAGGCCGGGAGTGTGATCCATGGGCCGCTCCTCTGTGTCATACATCCGGGACAGTGCATCTGCCTTTGCGTTCTGGGAACCTGGTCTGTTGGATAGGGTGAAAACAAAACAGGTAAAAAACATGGCCCACCTTGCCTGGCGAGGATTCAGTCTCCTCGCCGCCCGGATGTACTCCAGATTGCGGTGGTCAGTCCAGATGAGAAAAGGGTGTTTAGCCTCCTCAAGCCAACGTCTCCACGCCTCCAAGGCCTTGACAACAGCCAACAACTCCTGGTCCCCCACGTCATAGTAGCTTCTTTGAAAAGAAGGCACAGGGGTGGAGCTTTGTTGGCGTACCCGAGCTCTGAGAGAGCATGGCTCCTATCCCAGTCTTGGACGCGTCCACCTCCACCATGAACGCCAAAGAGGGATCCGGATGAGCCAACACAGGAGCCGAGGTAAACGGAGCCTTCAGCTGAGCAAAAGCCCTATCCGCCTCAGCTGACCACAGCAAATGCACCGGTCCCCCCTTCAGTAGTGAGGTAAATGGAGCCGCTACCTGACCAAAGCCCCGGATAAACCTCCGATAGTAGTTGGCAAACCCTAGAAACCGCTGCACTTCCTTTACCGTGGTGGGAGTCGGCCAATTACGCACGTAAATGCAGTCACTCTCCATCTCCACCCCTGAAGTGGAAATGCAGTACCCTAGGAAGGAGACAGACTGTTGTAAAAACAGACAGTTCTCAGCCTTGATGTACAGGTCATGCTCCAACAGTTGACCAAGCACCCTGCGCACCAGGGACACATGCTCGGCGTGTGTAGCGGAGTATATCAGAATGTCGTCGATATACACCACTACACCCTGCCCATGCAGGTCCCGGAAAATCTCGTCTACAAAGGCCTGGAAGACTGATGGAGTATTCATCAACCCATACGGCATGACGAGGTACTCATAGTGCTTTGAGGTGGTACTAAATGCCCTCTTCCACTCGTCCCCCTCCCGGATACGCACCAGGTTGGAAGCGCTCCTGAGATCCAATTTTGTGAAGAAGCGCGCCCCGTGCATTGACTCGATCGCACTGTAGCGGGTAACTGTACCTCACAGTGATTTGGTTGATGCCTCGATAGTCAATACACGTCACAGAACTCCATCCTTCTTCTTCACAAAAAAGAAACTCGAGGAGGCAGGTGAAGTGGAGGGCCGAATGTACCCCTGCCCCAGAGATTCGGAGACTTATGTTTCCATAGCCGCCGTCTCCTCTTGCGACAGGGGATACACGTGACTCCTGGGAAGTGCTGCGTCTACCAGGAGATTTATCGCACGATCCCCCTGTCGATGGGGTGGTAATTGAGTTGCCTTCTTTTTACAGAAGGCGAGAGCCAAATCGACATATTCAGAGGGGATGCGCACGGTGGAAACCTGGTCTGGACTTTCCACCGTAGTAGCACCGACAGAAACCCCTAAACACCTCCCCGAGCACCTTCGTGACCACCCCATGAGAGCCCTCTGCTCCCACGAAATAGTGGGGTCATTTCAGGCCAACCAGGGTAGGCCCAGCACCATGGGAAACGCAGGAGAATCAATAAGGAAGAGACTGATTCTGTCCTTGTGACCCTCCTGCGTCACCGTGCCCAGTGGAGCGGTGGCCTCCCTAATTAGCCCTGACCCTAATGGTTGACTATCTAGGGCATGCACAGGGAAGGGCATATCCACAGGAACAATGAGGATCCCTAAACTATGGGCAAATGATCTGACAGTCAGAGTGATGGTAAAAGCAGAAATGGGAATTTAACACTTACATTTTTTGTTAGGCATTCAAGTCATCATAGGTATTAATCTATCAGTGCTTTTTCATATATAATTATGGAAATAATGCTTTCATTTTTAATTGCATGAAGCCACTGGAGGTAATTTGTTGTGAAGTGTACATTTTTGTGAGATCACTGCTCTGGATTGAGACGGCTACTCCGCAGTGGTGATTTTAGTATGTAAATCTTGGTGGGGCAAACTTAAAATATATTTTTTAGATGCATGCCAGCAAATCCATCACACAACACAACACTAAACAATACATTCATTGCACTATAACGGTGACAAACAGTGCCCATAAACTGTTAGGGCCTACATAAAGCTGTCCCAACAGCAGAACTTTAGTTTCAGCACCATGGAGTTAATCCTGACCACTGCTACACCTGGCAATCAGCACAGCCATTCTTACAGTATTCTCCATGTACACCTAGTCAGAACTGTAGGATAAATAAAGGGGGCAAATAAGCAGACAATGAAAGCTCTTACAGTATTCGATGATTACATTTCTCTAAAATAGGCTATCGGCTACATGTGCACCATCAAGTCAGAACAGTAGGCTAAGTTATGAGGGGGTAAGGGACCAAATAATAAGGGTGAGGCACATGGGCTATTAACAGTCTACTACACAACATACACTTAGTATTACTTTCTTAGCTACAGTATACATACCTCCCTGGCATATTACATACATTTTGGACTCACCTTGCTGTGCTGTGCTCACTTGAACAGGAAGGTGGTGCGGCGGTCCTTCTTGTGTCCTTCAAATTTTGTCATCAAACTTTGTCATCAAAGTCTTTCATTCTCTGGATTTATGGTGCTTTCAAGACAACTGGGAACTCTGAAAAAAACATGGTTTGAATCATGATGTCAGTGATCTTCAGGTCGGAGCTCTAGAAAGAAGCCCCAGTTCCCGACTTGGAATTCCTAGTTGAATTACCGTTCAAAACATATTTTCCCAGTCTGAGCTGTTTTTTTGTTTGTTGATTTCCTGGTTGTCTTAAACTCACTGAAGTCTGAGATTTCCCAGTTCTGAGTATCCAGTTGTTTTGAATGCGGCAGAAGTCATGCTGGATTCTATTCAACATTTTCTGGCCCATGGTGTTGAATGTTTACCCTTTTAAGCTTGGAAAAGAGATCCTTGAACCCAGACTTGAGATCCTTGAACCCACTCCACTGAATAGCAGACTAGCGATTGCTTTGCTATGCTTGCAGTTAGCTACTGATTCCTTCCAAACCACTCATTAATGAATTTGCAATTTCCGAATTGTTGTTTAAGGTTTATTTCCAATGGTCGATGAGCACCTATACATTTTATGCATAATTTATCTTCATATGACAAGGTTTGACAAGGATTTTCCAGTAGATTGTCGATTTGATTCATGATGATGACTGCTTGTCTAGCTTGCTAGCTAAGATTTTGAAAGTATGATGTTGGCATGATCAGTCCAATCAAAGCTATGGTAGATATAACGTGATTTGACGTAATTATATCTGTGGTCAATGACCTTGAGACTTTTTGGATGGGCACTTGTAATGGCAGCACCCAAGGGGTTTGAATTTTTGAGATCTTCTCGTAGATTTTGTGGTGACATAGTGTCCCAATGAGTGACAGAACACTGAGCCAATCACGGCGCAACTAGAGAACATTACGAACCCCTACACTCCGTATTTTCTGCTGGCTGCCCCACCACCACAAAAAGCACTGAACTAGGCTGAAACACCTGCATTTTGGAACTGCCTTATACAAGAAAGCAAAAAAGAGACCATGTTTGTGGCTTTATTAACTTTATTAACTCAATAATGTTTTTTTACATTGTTTGCAGACTGATATGTGACATGTCTTATCACCAATTTGACATGCAAAACAGGCAAACAAAATAAATAAATAAAATAATAACAATATATGGCTAAACAGGTCGCCATTGCTCCTCCGGACTGGACATGCACAGCTTCTCTCAGAATGGCTGAATCAGAAGTTATCTTTATTTTATAAGGGGCTTATTTTTTACTTTCCACTGCTGAATATATTTTCCTCTGTCAATGTGTGATGGCATTTTTTCCCAGTGAATGCACAGGATGAGATACTTTGCTATCAATACATGTAATTCATTAATCCTCAGAAGTGTGAGAAATACCTCTGACAACAAGGACAGGAGAAGATTAAGATCAGTTGCTAAGGAACTAATAGTGAGAATCATAATAATGAAAACTGCCTTTGGCATTGACAATTTCAACAGATTATCACCTGAGGTGTGAACAACTCCTTCACACCTCAGGTGATTTTTTATAATATAGCACAAACAGTTAGATAATACCGTAATTTCCGGACTATTAAGCGCACCTGAATATAAGCCGCACCCACTGAATAATTTATTTATTTTTTATTTTGAACATAAATAAGCCGCACATGTCTATAAGCCGCAGGTGCCTACCAGTACATTGAAACAAATGAACTTTACACAGGCTTTAACGAAACACGGCTTGTAACAAAAATAAATAGGCTTTAACGAAACACGGCTTGTAACAAAAAGAAATAGGCTTTAACGAAACACGGCTTGTAACAAAAAAATTTAAATTAGCAGTAAGCTTTAGTTATCTTTTTGCACTGAGTCAATTCCTCACGCTGCTGTTTCCAACGTCTTATCATCGACTCATTAAGACCAAGCTCCTGTGCAGCAGCTCTATTTCCTTTTCCAACAGCCAGATCAATCGCCTTCAACTTGAAAGCTGCATCATATGCATTTCTCCGTGTCTTTGCCATGATGAGGGTGACAAAATGACTACCGTAATCAGAATGATGGGAAGTTTGAGAGCGCTCGATTTAATCTAAACAGTAAACAAAAAAGTTGTTTGACCTTAACCCGTTCGGCAATTTCATTGGTCTAATGAAAGCTTCATGCCGCCAAAAAACTGAGCACATCACAGAATGTGTTTTTTTTTAGAAAAAAAATTTGAAAGCGGGAAAAATCCATATATTAGCCGCGTCATTGTTTAAGCCGCGGGGTTCAAAGCCTGGGAAAAAAGTTGCGGCTTATAGTCCGGAATTTACGGTACTTAAATTGAAAATAATAAGTGTTTACGCCTAGACACTATGCACGATACATGAGATGAGTTGAGATCAACCCGCTTAGGTTAACTTTTCTGTTGAAGGATAATTTCTGTTTTCTTATTGATGCAACATAAACACAATTCCCTTTCAGTAACATCTTAATTGTCCCCCACCATAAAATCGGGAAGGGGCCTGTGGATCTTTCTCCGTCCGTTCGTTCACTCGTACTTTCATGTGTTAGTCACAGGCGATATCTCAGACTGCACTGACCCAATATTGACAAAATTGGGTGAATGATGCGTCTTGCCATAGAGATCCGGCATTCACAAAATTACACGGATTGGCCAGATGGTGGCGCTATAACAAGATATTGACAATGCAAACTTTGAAAGGTTATGCTCCTCGCCTCGATTGACTCAAAATCATGAAATTCAGTACATAGGTCCCTCTCCTCACAAGGAATTAATTTGCCTCAGGGACCCATAAAGTCCACCATGATGAATTTTCCGCCATTTTGGATTTGTGAAAAACATTTAAAACACTACTCTTCTGGCACCGAATGACCAATCGGCATGACACTTGATATGTGGCATCTACGGACATTAGGTTTCCAATTGCAATACTTTTCAGACTGGTAGGCTAAAACAACATGGCCGCTATTGAACAATAAACATTCACATTGGCATGGTCTGGCACATAAATGCATATAGAGTCCCTTCGGAAAGTTTGCAGACCCCTTGATTTTTTACACATTTTGTTACCTTACAGCCTTACTCTAAAATGTATTAAATAAAGAAAAATACTCAGCAATCTACACACAATACCCCAAAATGACAAAGCAAAAACAGGTTTTTAGAAATGTTTGTTAATTAATTTACATAAGTATTCAGACCCTTTGCTATGAGTCTCGAAAAAATGAGCTCAGGTGCATCCTGTTTCCATTGATCATCCTTGAGATGTTTCTACAACTTGATTCCACCTGTAGTAAATTCAATTGATTGGAAATGATTTGGAAAGGCACACACCTGTCTATATAAGGTCACAGTGCAAGTCAGGGAAAAAAACAAGCCATGAGGTTGAAGGAATTGTCAGTAGAGCGTCAAGACAGGATTGTGTCGAGGGACAGATCTGGGAAGGTCCCCAAGAACACAGTGGCCTCCATCATTCTTAAATGGAAGAAGTTTGGAGCCTCTAAGATTCTTTCTAGAGCTGGCCGCCAAGGCCAAACTGAGTAATCGGGGGAGAAGTGCCTTGGTCAGGGAGGTGACCAAGAACCTGATGGTCACTCTGACAGAGCTCTAGTGTTCCTCTATGGAGATGAGGAGAAACTTCCAGAAGGACAACCATCTCTGCAGCACTCCACCAATCAGGCCTTTATGGTAGCGTTGCCAGACTGAAGCCATTCCTCAGTAAAAGGCACATGACAGCCCGCTTGGAGTTTGCCAAAATGCACCTAAAGACTCTCAGACCATGAGAAACAAAATTCTCCGGTCTGATGAAACCAAGATTGAACTCTTTGGCCTGAATGCCAAGTGTCACGTCTGGAGGAAACCTGGCACCATCCTACGGTGAATGATGATGGTGGCAGAATCATGCTGTGGGGATGTTTTTCAGTGGCAGGGACTGGGAGTCTAGTCAGGATCGAGGCAAAGATGAATGGAGCAAAGTACAGAGAGATCCTTGATGAAAACCTGCTTCAAAGCTCTCAGGACCTCAGACTGGGGCAAAGGTTCACTTTCCAACAGGACAATGACCCTAAGCACACAGCCAAGACAACACAGGAGTGGCTTCGGGACAAGTCTCTGAATGTCCTTGATTGGCCCAGCCAGAGCCCGGACTTAAACCTGATCGAACATCTCTGGAAAGACCTGAAAATGGCTGTGCAGCAACGCTCCCCATCCAACCTGACAGAGCATGAGAGGATCTGCAGAGAAGAATGGGAGAAACTCTCCAAATACAGGTGTGCCAAGCTTGTAGTGTCATACCCAAGAAGACTTGAGGCTGTAATCACTGAGTAAAGGGTCTGAATACTTACAGTATGTAAATTTAATATTTCAGATGTTTATTTTTTATAAATTAGCAAAGATTTCTAAAAAACAGTTTTTGCTTTGTCATTATGGTGTAGATTGATGAGGGAAAACATGATTTAATACATTTTAGAATAAGGCTGTAACCTAACAAAATGTGGAAAAAGTCAAGGGGTCTGAATACTTTCCGAAGGCACTATAAATCAGTCAAGGATATTCGTATTGTAACAAATCGCAGACACCACTGGCCCGATTTTGACAAAACTTGGGTGAATGACACGTCTTGCCAAAGAGATCTGTCATTTACAAAATTACACTGATTGGGCCAAGGGGGTGATGACATGTGTACTGTTGCCTTGTTTAATTTGCTTATTAAGTTAACCAAATAATTAAATCACAGGCTAAAGCATCCTGTCATAATTTCATACTGCTGAACACCTAAGGAAATATACTAGACCCTCAACAGTGATGGACAATTCAAATCACCCAAACAAATCAACCGAAGAAACCATTAACCGTTTTCAGGCAGTTTTCCCCAAAATAGACCGAAACCTACACAGCCGCAGAGGATAATGCTTTACAGTACATTTGATAAACTAACTGTAGACAGATTTATGCCAAGGTATCTTACTGTACAAACACAGGGGCGAGAAAAGAGTTAACCTCACTCAGCAGGACAATCATTCCTGGCATTAATTTATCACTGAGTCGAGAGCGAGCTGCAAATCTGGTGATCAATACAGCTGTGACAACACCCTTTTGCAAAGCCAAACGCTCATATTATGACCCGCTGCATATATTATTATTTTACTGCTGCTATTTAATTACATGTTACTTTTATCTCTTAATCTTATCCGTATTTTTTGTAACTGCAGTGTTGGTTAGGGGCTCGTAAGTAAGCATTTCACCTGTTGTATTCGGCGCATGTGACTAATACAATTTCATTTGATTTGAAACTACTGTCTTGATCACTTTGTGCAACAATCATTCTGTCAGGTCTAACACACCACTTGCAAAAACTTGCTGGATTTTAATTCAAGTTGTATTGATACGTCTCATAATGCTGGGGGATAAATTAATTGTGTGTCCGGCTGATGTTGCCATATCAACAAGCAGGCATGGTATGGATAACGGAAACATTAACAATGTATCATACATACATTACGACTATAGCAGTTCTCCAAAATATGCACCGCTAAAGAACAACAATGAAGATAAATAGATTGGTGAGAAGGAGGTGATGGAGTGCAAGGAGGAGGGAGAGATGGGAATGAAACAGATTGATATTGATGGAGAGCCAGGTAGCTTAAGTTTCCTCTGGTTTCAGCTGGAGAGTCCATCAGTGTTTACAGTGAACACAGGGCATTTTAGGGCCTCCCATTGTTAATCTCCATGGCTGTAGGATTCAACAAACACTTCCATTAATCTTAATGGTCTGTCAGCCCATTCCCACATCAGGCTGGAGCACATCATGAATCACAGGCCTCAGACATAAACGTTGCCACAGGTTTCCATGGCGACACCCGAGCCATCTAGGGATAGCATTATCAACTGTGTGAAAAGTGCCCTCTGTTGTGTCACTCGATCGGTATCTCTACTCGATTCTGACTCTCAAGAGGTTTGTATTGTTGTTTCCTGATGTGGTTGACTCACTCTGAGATTGAATTCATGGATAAACATTTCTAGCACTCATACAGGAATCTTCTCTGTCATATTAGTTCACCAGGCAACAACGTCAACAATGGAATACACCAGAGTTGTTCTCTGCCTTTGATGACAAAACATTATGTCTTCAAAAGTAATAAAATCCTTTTCCCAATATAAATGTTTTAATTTATGGATTCAACCATTTAATTTGAGACAAACCAGTAGGAAAACACATGTTTTTACTCTTTATGAGATATGAATCCCCCTCAATAAATTAGCGAAATAGAGAAGTAGAGAAGGGGGGCCTCGAACCTACAGTCCGTCGCCAAAACACTTGACTATTATCTGGCCTCAATCACTCTCTGTTCAGGGGTTCTATTAAGTGCAAGCAAAGACCAGCTATATCTACAGTATCTGCCCCGGGGCAAAACTGTATAGAAGAGTAAGTAAGAAAAGCACCTATTCACAACTGTTAAATAACAGAGCCCTTCCTGCAGGCCCATAGCTGCTGATAGACTTATTCCCATTGACTGATAAGGAGAAGCACATCTTTCACCAATTATTCACCTGGAGGGCTTACTTAGAGAGACGCACAATTCACCATTCAGGATCTGGTGTTACACACGTCTATCTGTCTCTCAAGTGGCGCACATGAGATGAGTTTTGGCATAAGTAAAGATAATCTGTCAACTGGATGAAGAGGAACAACCAAACCGAATGACTGCATGGGGGAATACAATGCACTGAGGTTGGAGAATAAGCCAAAGGAATCAAGTAAAGGTCAAAAAAGAAGAAAGAAATACATACACATGTGTGATTGTGAATAGTGCAGTAACTTATTCCACATAGGGCATAAAGAGGAGAGGTGAAGGCAGTGCAGTGAGTTGGTGTGGAGCCAAGCCAGGCTTGGAAGCCGTCCAACAGAAATGATGTAATAGAGATTTAAGTAGTTCTGCTGCTTTGGCAGTTAGAGAAAAGCCTGTATTTTTGGGGTGCCTGTGCAGCAGGTGAAACATAACAATCGCTGGATTCATTTCACCCTCTTACCCCCTTGAAGGAGGCCGAGTCGCATCACTGTGAAGGAGGACTATGGAGAGGATTGCAGGCCCTCTCCCACATCCCCTCCTCTCTCTTATTGGCGGTGGTGGAAGCAACAGGCAAAGAGCACTGTAGTCAGTCAGTCTTAGACATGCAGCCTTGGCTCCCAGCCAAGGTCTCAGTGTGGTGTGGTGGGGCAGGACTGAAGGTTAAAGGTTAAATAAATAAAATAAAAGGATGAGCTCTGAACACCCACAACTTAAGAGATATCTCTGCTTCCCCCTAGAAATGCTAAGCTAAAGCAATGGAAGAGATTCTGACACATTTGAAATATTATTTTGAATATTCATTGAATCATTCAGCCATTGTTAAATAAAAAATAACTATTTTGTTTCCCACTCAAATATATTTAACTGGAGATATGGGTATCACTTTAGATAACAAAAAGCTGAGTCTTAAAAAGCAGGTACAGTTGAAGTCGGAAGTTAACATACACCTTAGCCAAATAAATTTAAACTCAGTTTTTCTCAATTCCTGACATTTAATCCTAGTAAAAATTCCCTGTCTTAGGTCAGTTAGGATCACCGCTTTATTTTAAGAATGTGAAATGTCAGAATTATAGTAGAGAGAATGATTTATTTCAGCTTTTATTTCTTTCATCACATTCCTAGTGGGTCAGAAGTTTGCATACACTCAATTAGTATTTGGTAGCATTGCCTTTAAATTGTTTAACTTGGGTCAAACATTTCAGGTAGCCTTCCACAAGCTTCCCACAATAAGTTGGGTGAATTTTGTCCCATTCCTCCTGACAGAGCTGGTGTAACTGAGTCAGGTTTGTAGGCCTCCTTGCTCACACACGCTTTTTCAGTTCTGCCCACAAATTTTCTATAGGATTGAGGTCAGGGCTTTGTGATGGCCACTCCAATACCTTGACGTTGTTGTCCTTAAGCCATTTTACCTCAACTTTGAAAGTATGCTTGGGGTCATTGTCCATTTGGAGGACCCATTTGCGACCAAGCTAAAACTTCCTGACTGATGTTTTAAGATGTTGCTTCAATATATCTACATAATTTTCCTCCCTCATGATACCATCTATTTTGTGAAGTGCACCAGTCCCTAATGCAACAACTCACCCCCACAACATGATGCTGCCTCCCCCGTGCTTCACGGTTGGGATGGTGTTCTTCGGCTTGCAAGCCTCCCCTTTTTCCCTCCAAGCATAACGATGGTCATTATGGTCAAACAGTTCTGTTTTTGTTTCATCAGACCAGAGGACATTTCTCCAAAAAGTATGAGCTTTGTACCCATGTGCAGTTGCAAACCGTAGTCTGGCTATTTTATGGCGGTTTTGGAGCAGTGGCTTCTTCCTTGCTGAGCGGCCTTTCAGGTTATGTCGATATAGGACTACTTTTACTGTGGATATAGATACTTCTGTACCTGTTTCCTCCAGCATCTTCACAAGGTCCTTTGCTGTTGTTTTGGAATTGATTTGCACTTTTCACACCAAAGTATGTTCATCTCTAGGAGACAGAATGCATCTCCTTCCTGAGCGCTATGACGGTTGTGTGGTCCCTTGGTGTTTGTACTATTGTTTGTACAGATGAACGTGGTACCTTCAGGCATTTGGAAATTGCTCTAAAGGATGAACCAGACTTGTGGAGGTCTACAACTTTTTGTCTGAGGTCTGAGGATTTCTTTTGATTTTCTCATGAAGAGGCACTGAGTTTGAAGTTAGGCCTTGAAATACATCCACATGTACACCTCCAATTGACTCAAATGATGTCAATTAGCCTAACAGAAGCTTCTAAAGCCATGACATAATTTTCTGGAATTTTATTAGTGAAATAATCTGTCTGTAAACAATTGTTGGAAAAATGACTTGTGTCATGCACAAAAGTAGATGTCCTAACCTACTTGCCAAAACTATAATTTGTTAACAAGAAATGTATGGAGTGGTTGAAAAACGAGTTTTAATGACTCCAACCTAAGTGTATGTAAACTTCCGACTTCAACTGTAGCTAGCTGTATGTATGTGAGTGATAGATTTAAGGTGTGAATGACAGAAGTACAAAAAACCCCACTACATAGCCCTGTAATTTAAGGGTAATAGTAGAGTGATTCACTGCAGGAGCTCAATTAAATGCAGGCTTATTCCTCTCTTTCAGAAAAGTTGGGCATTGTTGGTTTACACAAGATATATTTACACAAAACTAGCATCTCAGTACACGTTCAGATGAGTCATGTTGCTAAAATGGAACAGTTTATAAAGCAACCAAGAGTACATTGTCCGACCACGACATGCAATTACACCCATTCAGACAGAACCCATTCAGACACACTGTGGGGGCTGTTGTGCTGCACAAATCCAAGGTAAACACAGAGGATGTTAGGAATGCAGGGTCAATGAAGCAAATGGTTGTGAAGGTAAATTGCTTTCTGTTGGATATCAATGGGTCAAATACTCCTGGACAACTTAATAAAAACAATTGGCTCAATCTCTGGAATAAATCATAAAATAAATGATTGACAAATCTGGTAAATCACACGAGGAGGGAGTATATGCAGAGGCACAGATTTAAAAAAATTCTAGAGATTTTATAAAAAAGTGTGAAATACTTCATTGTTGACAATGTCTTACTTTACTTTGTGATCAGACACAATTAATCAATCACATTCACACTATTATTTCTGCATACATTGCTCTGAGAACGGAACAGATTTAGTGCCACCAAGTCAAAAACCCTCAAATCTGTTTATTCTTCCCACAAGAATCAGTGGTGTGATCTGGCAGCTACAATGACATTATCATATAGAAGAAATGGAAAGTAGAATAGAAGCGAAAACAATAACTACAATACATAAAGATACATTTATTACAGTAACTTTTACAGCTACTACAGTAACTACACATATTAAATTGGAAATGATGTCAATATACAGTATCAGTACTTTATCTTCTGTGTAATCTCGTTTTACAGTGATTCTCTGTAGATCTCTTTAGATGTACAATGTCCTATCAAATTGCAGTGAAAACATACAAACTTTAGGACTGAATGATGGTAAATGTGGATGCTATATTAACTGTAAATTCAGTTTATACTATATGTCCTTGTACAAATGTAAAGCCAACCAGTCAGCGTATGATCTAATAATAACTGTTGGTATTCCCCAGCCTTCAAAAACAGCCAGTAGCCCTATGGCAGCTCTATTGAATGCCAATTTAATAAAGTCGCTTTTTTTGGCCCCATGACAATCGTAGTGAATGCTGCCCGGTGTGTTACAAAACAGTCAAGGTTACCCGGGAAACACTTAAAATGACGAGATGTTCAATTGAAAAATATTTTGGGTTTAATGTCAACAGACTGTTGTGCCAAGTAGCCTAATATTACCTGTTGGTTTGGGTCCCTGTGCAGTATTTAAAGAGCATTGATATTAATAGTGGTAGTGGGAAACATTAGCCTGAGGCTCGATTGAACTGAGCACAGAGACCAAAGATCATTATGGCACACTCGATCAGACCAAAGTGCTATTATTGCTCACAGGAGAGGACATTTGCGGAGAATGGTTTCTTTTATGAAGCAGATCGTAAAAAGACAGGGGTACGGCACTTAAAAATTCTTTAAAAGGGACATGTCACAGGAGTAATTACATTAAGCCACCACTTTAATCTGTATATAAGAATGTTTACCTTCCAATTACATAGAGGTAATGGCCATGTTAGATCACAGAAAAAGCTCAAATCTATTTTTCTTGGATTACATTGGGTAAAGCCATTACATCAAAATCAAAGTAGCTGGATACGGAGGAAAGAGTTAAAGGAATTGTAAGCACGGACATTCAAGGAGAGTAAATTGTCCGAATGGATGTTTAGCATAAGGTACCTATGTCATTTAAAATGTTCATCTGGCTTGAGCAGTCAGGGGATATATATTTTCTGTTTTTCATGGTCATGGCAGAGCTTTTCAGCTTCCCTTAAGAGAGGAGTACAATAGGTCACCTATACACACAGAGCTCAGACAAACCCATCACTACTCCAACAACAACACAGAGCCAGTCATCATCACTTCGTTTTACACTCCCATGGAGGGGAGACACACATATTGCGCTTGGTGTTTTGCCTCTTGATCCTTATAAGACCATACAATATTTGGGCAGGTAAAGATATTCATGATCTCACAATTGCACTTCACACTCAAATCCTCTGCAATGAATGTACAATTTGTTGAATGACATGTGTTCATATTCCTTAAAGAGTAATTGAATATTACATCAAGTAAGTAGGCATTTATTTTCAAATACATCCATTTTTTTACATTTCTACATTTATTCAGTCATATTATCCAAGTTAATATGCAATAAAATACTGATACAGATACAGACTTACAGCACAGTAGCAAAAAGTGTTGTGTAATTTCCATGTAAGTTAGTAAGTTTATACAGTACAATCTTTGCGTTCACTTTTTTGCATATTCATGGGCCCAGAATAGTGAGACCTATCATTCCCTTGTAGTAGGCTAATGTAAAGTACAGCCCTGCGTTTTTGGAAGTCTTTTAATACATTATTTTGACAAATCATATTCATTACTATGTTGAATACATTTTTAGAACTTATGTTGTGTTTGCAATATATAATAACAATATGATATTTTTCACTGGCTCACCACATGATAGTTGAACTAGGCTGCACCCAGGCAGACACACAAGCTGAGTGACCACTACGTCAGCAGAGTTCTGCAAATGAAACGCTTCAGGCTTGCCTTTTTTCCTTCCTTGTCAAGTGAATGGAGGATTTGCAGCATATTAAGACATTTTGATTATCTGTCATTTAGCAATTATGTGTGTCGAGTGGGGGAAATAGGGAGAAAATCCTCATGGAAGAGATGAAAGGACACCATCTCTGGGGCAGAGAACTGAGCTGAAACACAGGATTTCTGCTGGAGTGTGAATTACCCGCGGTGGTCTCTTTTCTCCCTCTCTCTCTCTGTGGAGAGTCACCGAGTGGCCACCTCTAAGCATGGCAATGAGCTTGTGTGATCTAATGGCAATAAAATGCCAAATAAAACTTATGGACAGCAATTGCCAGAGCCGGAGCCATGTAGCACAATGGATCATTGTTATGGAATGGGTGAAGTCATGCCGTATGCTCACTCTCAGTCCTGCTTCTCTCCACTTTCTTAATTCAACAGAAAGTTATTAATTGGTATCTACGTGTTATGATGGCATGTTTTACTACAGGGCTTTTTACTAGCATGACTCCCTGTCAAAATAAACCATAGCTTTTTTGTACCTGTGTATGTGCTTGAAATTGATGTGAAGTGTTCACAGATTTAACAACATTATCAACTCCAGGAACAGAGAAAAAAACGTTGATGTTCAATATCTCACAACTCTGCTTTGCTCACAGTGGTGTAAAGTACTTCATTACTTTAAAATACTACTTCAGTTATTTTAGGGGTATCTGTATTTTACTATTTATATTTGTAATACTTTTACATTTACTTCACTACTTTCCTAAAGAAAATAATGTTATTTTTACTCCATAAATTTCCCTGACACCCAAAAGAACTTGTTACATTTTGAATGCTTAGCGGGACAGGAAAATGGTCCAATTCAGGCACTTATCTCTGGTCATCTAGTCTCTGATCTGGCGGACTTACTAAACACACATGCTTCATTTGTAAATGATGTCTGAGTGTTGGAGTGTGCCCCTGGCTATCTGTAAATAATAATAAAAATATATATATATATCCTTTATATAAGGAATTTGAAATTATTTATACTTTTTCTTATACTTTTGATACTTAAGTATATTTAAAACCAAATACTTTTGGACTTTTTCTCAAGTAGCATTTTACTGGGTGAATTTCACTTTTACTTTAGTCATTTTCTATTAAGGTATCTTTACTTTTACTCAAGTATTACAATGGGGTACTTTTTCCACCACTGTTTGCACAGATAGAACCTTATAATCTCAAGGTCATTATTTATTTGTATCTATATACTGTCAATAATATGGCATGATTTGTAGTTTACACATCTTGATTTTTATATTTTGTGCAATCCGTAAACATATATCATGAATGTAAACTTTGTGTAAATTCCTCTGTCTCTAAATGTTGTCATATCACTAGCAGCACCATATCACCAAGTCACATTCTGAGTATTTGTAAATGTACTTGGTGAATTAAGATGATTCTGATTCTGAAAAATGTGTCATTCAGTCATTAGTCAATTAAACATTAATCACAAACACTTTATAATGCATTCATCAAGCACAACTGCACTCAGATTTTTTTTTACAAATAATTACACAATTAGCTACATATCTTCAAACCAGCATCATCCACATAACAAATCATGGTAAGTCTTCCTGTCATTACCCATTTTGCAAGCTAGGAAATAATATGGTATGTTACCCTGATCCTGGGCATAAACTACGCATGCGTAGTAATTCATTCCAGACAGTATCAATGGGCAGGTAATGTTTAATAAGGAGTCCTAAATCTCTCACATCATTAACGTGAACTCTATGCTACTTGCTCAGGATTGTCTTGCATCAAGGCTTTTTTAATTGTATTTATCCGTTATGGAATTGTAAACACATGAGATTTCATAGGATGTTTACAGGAATGTCTCAGGCCTACAGGTTGAAGTTGTCACGTCCTGACCAGTAAAAGGGGTTGTTTGTTATTGTAGTGAGGTCAGGGCATGGCAGGGGGTGTTTGTTCAGTGTGTTTTGGGGTTTTGGTTTATGTTCTATGTTTTCTATTTCTATGTGGGTTTTCTAATTTTTCTATATCTATGTTAGTTTTGGGAACGACCTCCAATTAGAAGCAGCTGGTTGTTGTTGCTTCTAATTGGAGGCCATATTTAACTGTGTTTATTTTCTCTTGTGTTTGTGGGTGGTTGTTTCCCTGTATAGTCTGAGCACCTTACGGGACTGTTTTACGTCGTTTGTTTGGTGTAAATGTATTTTGGGGTTTCCTTCTAATAAAAAAGAAGATGTTCACTATACCTGCTGCAGTTTGGTCCGCTCCATACAACGACGTATGTGACAGAACCACCCACCAACGAAGGACCAAGCAGTGGAGGAAGAAGCAGCAGGAAAAGTATAGGGAGTCATGGACCTGGGAGGAGATCCTGGATGGGGCAGGACCATGGCACCAGGTTGGGGAGTACCGGCGCCCGAAGGAGGAGCTGGAGGCAGCAAAGGCTGAGCGTCGGAGGTACGAGGCACTATATCCTCCATTTCAAGAGGTGAGGAGGCATCCCCCAACATTTTCTGGGGGGGGCACACGGGGAGTTGGAGTAAGTCAGGCAATAGGCCTGAACTAACTCCTCGCGCTTATTATGGGGAGCGTTTGGCGGTGAGAGCACCGTGCTATGCGGAAGTGCGCACGGTCAAGCCCTTCCGCACGCACAGTCCGGTACGAGAGATACCAGCCCCCCGCAAGTGCCGTGCTAGAGTGGGCATCCAGCCAGGGAGAAGTATGCCTGCTCAATACATCTGGCCACCAGTGCATCTCCTAGGCCCAGGCTACCCTGCTCTACGCACGGCAGTCATCATGCCTCAGCACAGCCCAGTTTGCCCTGTGCCAGCACTCCGCCTGTGCCGGGCAACAGTAACAATCCAGCCAGGACGGGTTGTGCAGGCTGTGCGCTCCAGACCTCCAGTGCGTAGTCAAGGCCCAGTGTATCCAGTTCCTGCTCCTCGCACTAGCCCTGTGATGCGTGTTACTGTTCTGGCGCCTCCAAAGCCAGCCCCATGCACCAGGCCTTTAGTGCGCCTGCCCAGTCCAGTACGTCCTGCTCCTCGCACTAGCCCTGTGGTGCGTGTCACTAGTCTGGCGCCTCCAAAGCCAGCCCCACGCATCAGGCCTTCAGTGCGCAGTCCCCGTCCAGAGCTTCCGGCGACAGTTCCCCGTCCAGAGCTTCCGACGACAGTTCCCCGTCCAGAGCTTCCGGCGACAGTGCCCCGTCCAGAGCTTCCGGCGACAGTGCCCCGTCTAGAGCTTCCGGCGACAGTTCCCCGTCCAGTGCTTCCGGCGACGTCCTACAGTCCGGAGCCTGCAGAGACGGCCCACAATCCAGAGCCTGCAGAGACGGCCCACAGTCCGGAGCCTGCAGAGACGGCCCACAGTCCGGAGCCTGCAGAGATGCTCCTCAGCCCTGAGCCTGCAGAGACGCTCCTCAGCCCTGAGCCTGCAGAGACGCTCCTCAGCCCTGAGCTTCCAGAGACGCTCCTCGGCCCTGAGTCTCCAGAGACGCTCCTCGGCCCTGAGTCTCCAGAGACGCTCCTCGGGACCTGAGTCTCCAGAGACGCTCCTCGGGACCTGAGTCTCCAGAGACGCTCCTCGGGACCTGAGTCTCCAGAGACGCTCCTCGGGACCTGAGTCTCCAGAGACGCTCCTCGGGACCTGAGTCTCCAGAGACGCTCCTCGGGACCTGAGTCTCCAGAGACGCTCCTCGGTCCTGAGTCTCCAGAGACGCTCCTCGGCCCTGAGTCTCCAGAGACGCTCCTCGGCCCGAGGTCTTCAGCGACGCGCCTCAGCCCGAGGTCTCCAGCGACGCACCTTAGCCCAGAGCCTTTAGCAGTGGTCTACAGCCATGATCCTTCAAGGGGGGTGGGCAGGTTAGGATGGGGACTAAAGCCGGAGCCTGAGCCACCTCCATAGTTGGAGGATTGGGGAGGGGGGTTGTGGCACGGGAGCTGTCGGTGACGGTTGCCACCCTCCCTTCCCTCCCTTTAGTTTGGGGTTATTTTTGTGGGGTTTTGTGTTTCGGTGCATCCGGGGTCTGCACCTTTGGGGGGGGTACTGTCACGTCCTGACCAGTAAAAGGGGTTGTTTGTTATTGTAGTGTGGTCAGGGCGTAGCAGGGGGTGTTTGTTTAGTGTGTTTCGGGGTTTTGGTTTATGTTCTGTTTTCTATTTCTATGTGGGTTTTCTAGTTTTTCTATATCTATGTTAGTTTTGGGAACGACCTCCAATTAGAGTCAGCTGGTTGTTGTTGCTTCTAATTGGAGGCCACATTTAGGTGCGTTTATTTTCTCTTGTGTTTGTGGGTGGTTGTTTCCCTGTATAGTCTGAGCACCTTACAGGACTGTTTTTCATTGTTTGTTTTGTGTAAGTGTATTTTGGGGTTTCCTTCTAATAGAAAAGAAGATGTTCACTATACCTGCTGCAGTTTGATCCGCTCCCTACAACGACGCATGTGACAGAAGTTGTATCACTCACAGCTGAATCATCATCTGTTATTTCCCTATGTGCATAAAGGGCCAGATTTTTCATCAGTGTTGGTCTTGTTTAACCGCAGAGCGAAGGAGCCCTGAATGTATGGAGCAGTACTGAGTAGGCTCTTGGCTACAGTGACACATAGTCTGTGCATCTCACCCTCCCTCAGGGCTACTTTTCCTTTCTCTTGTCGCCTGCTCCAGCGTCCCCACCACCACCAGTCCTCTTCAGAGAAACCGCCCCGGCCCTGCCACTGCCAGCACCAGCAGCGCCGTCCACGGTCCACCCTCCGCCATCCTCCGTCACCCTGGCGTCGCGTGACATTCTTTCCCACAGGCAGTCACATAGTTCCAGCGTCTCCTCATGCGAGGGGGCCTGGGACCTTGCAACAGGCGGGGGCACTTCAAAGCCAGCCGGCCCACAGCTGCAGCCTGTCGCTCCAGCAGCCAGCTCCAGTTTGTAATCATTATTAAAGGCTTGACCCCAGAGGCATCTTTGCCGCTGTTCGCACCCACATCCTCCCCCAATAGCGCTGCAGAGGGCTCCTATAAAGGCGACTCCAGTTACCCATCAGTCGCCTGGGGGGGGGGGGCATGGTATGGTATGGTGTAGGGGGGTGATGGGGGGGTGCCATTGTTTGGGCACGGGAGGGCAGTGCCCACTGTCCAGGAATTTCCCACCTGTAGCATCTCATGTTCAGGTGATGCTCCAGCTAAACGAGCTCTGTCTCAGGTCTCACACAGAGTGACGAAAACCCTAAAGTTTGATGGGCATAATGGTGGTCATTCATAATACTAAATGTGGGTGAGAACATGTCTGGTTCCGAGAGTTGTCCTTGAAACAACAAAGCAAAACAATAGAACACGTGTTGTGCACTCATGATGCCTTTCAAGTCCAGGAAGATACTGAGAAGTGGAGAGGTCGACATCATGGCTGACCCTGTGCTCCAGTGTGGCCCTGCCCTCCTGTCTGCCTGGCCGGGACTGTGGGGGCGGCAGGCATCTGTTATTAGCGCGTTAGCCCTGGTGTGATGAAAAAGGAATTTATAGATTACATTTGCATCCTATATCAGTGCTTGGGAAATCTGATCCCCCCTTTATTACAAGACAATATGCAGTCGTTGCTGCTGGAGCTTTTCTGTTTTCCTCGTTAGTCACTGCTAAAGCCCATGCATTAGTGGTTGTTTTGGAAACCAGTGGACCCCAAACACCACCCACCAATTGGCCCAATAACATCTCACCTACTCTGGCTACTGGTCACCTCCAGTGACCCCTTGCATTGGCCATCGTCATCACTTGTGTACCCTGTTGTGAATAGGCCCAAAACAGCCAAGGCAACCATATATTTACTTTCCCTATATACGTGACTCATCCATCCTTTGTTACCTGTGTTTATCGCACAACTGCGTGCATCCTGATAACAATCATTAGGACCAGTGTTCAATGCCCTCATGGTAGCTTGAGGACATATGGGCCAGATGGCGAGCCGTTAACAGCTAGTATGTAGCAGTCTCTCCATTCTTTTCTTATTCCACATGTCAGATATTGATGTAATATCCTTGAGTCACTAAAAACAACAGCAGCAGGTGTCAAATAATGGCAGCCTTGTCAGATAAGTGGGAGTCATCTTTCCAGGTGTGCTGTTGTGGTAACAGGTTACATGGACTTTGATAACCATTCATTAAAGATTCCATGCTGGGTACGCCATGCAACTGGAGCAAGATTTCCCCCACAGCAATCCACTCTACATATACTACAAACAAGAAGTCGTTGGTTTTAATGCTCATCTTCCTATCGATGATGACTTGACTCATGGCAACTGACATTCTATAAACCCAAATCAAGTTTATTGCCGTTTTATTGATCTAAGCGGAGGAAATAAATCCTAGAGAGATGATGTTGTTTCCATGTAAAAAAAACAACATGCAACAAATTGTTACTTGTCAATTTCATTTTCTGTGAACCACTTGTCAATTTCATTTTCTGTGAACCATTATAACTTGCCTTTTGAAACAATAGATTTGCCTATTAAACTTTCCATCTAGATTGGATGTCCAGTTATCAGTCATCAGGAGCTTAACTTAGAACATCTTTATTGTAGACTGTGAAGGCTTGTACTTAACTGAATAGAGAGCCTTTTCATCATCTCCACAATTCAGTAGACCTCAAGCCTTAATCTTGACTGCAACCTTTGACCCCAACTCAACTTTCCAAATGAAAAGAACATCTGACCTTTCATACAAGGTCCATATCCAAGGACTTATAATGCACTGGGTATTATTATTCTCTATGAAATTTAATATACAGCCTAAGGTGAATTGCATTGTTTGGCTTAAAGAAAATAATGAATACAAGGAAGTATGCCTTCTACAATTACCATAGCCCTTCAATATAATGGCTATTATTTGAATAGATAATTCCTCTGGATAAAGCCTCTACAGAGCCATCTCATTAGCACATTTCATTATGGAATCTAAACTGTTTACATAATCTTGGTGTTGTGGGATTAAATTATTTTGCTTAGATTACAGTGATGAAAAGACAGATAATCAATTAACACAAAACAAAACTTCACATTATGTTTATACAAAGCAATAGACTCAGAGCTTTGTATGGATGATCATATTTGCTGTTAGATGCTATCTACAGACAGCCATTAAGTATAATGTACCACCGGTGACGAAAATTCCCATGATTGTTGATCTATGCTTCTATATGTTGCACCATATCTGTACAAACAGACCTCACAAAGAGCCATTGAAGCCTGGTAATGAAAACAGAACTAAAACAAAATAACACCCAAATTGCAAATTAGTATGCGTCATGAAAACGTATCATTCACCATAGTAATGCCATGCAATGATAACACCATAATGTACTCTGGCAATGATGAGCACCTGGCAATGTATTTTATAGTAGTCTGACCCTGAACCAGAGCAGTCACTAGTGGGGAGGATCATCCAGCACTGTGACCAGGGATGACAGAGCATCAGCAGGGTACTGGGGTACTGGGGGTGGGTACGTGGTACTGTCTATGGTATGGATTCACTCCAGGGCCAACAGTGACATTTGCAGACAGATGCAGAGACAGTCAGGCTCCGTCTCTTTGTCCATCTTTCCTTTTGTTTTGTTGATTTGTTGATTTTTGGTTTCTATACGATCAGGCCCCCTGAGCTCTGAGTGAGGGGGCACTAGACATAATATGGTGGTGGTGATGGATGAAAGGGGGGTGGACGGGGTGGGGGGCAGGAGTGTTGGCTGAGAGGGGCACACTGTAGCAGGATGCCAAGCATGGCTCAGTGGTCCCAGCGGCACGAGCCTTTGACACTTAACAAGCACCTTCCAGTTGTCCCTAGCCTTGACCCTGTCTCGTCTTAAGACACTTATAGAGCTTAGACAGCAGGGAACCTCTGGGGCATTATCAATTACACTCTGTCGTACTCTATAAGAATATCTTAGAATATTTTTTGTAATGAGCTTTAGGTCAGATAAAAAGTTGCAACTTTAAGTTGACTTTTAATTGAACAAGTATCAACTGAAATGTGCATCAAGCGTCTTGGATCAATTATACATTTTGGAACTGAGCATTTTGACCAGTCTCATTAAGAGAGTTGAGCTGTAGTAGCCTACAACTACAATGGTGACATATCACTCAGAGGGTGGGCTCTGGTGTGTCAGACAGACAGGCAGACAGACAGACTAACAGTGACCTCTTTAAGCTTTAAGCCCATCTCTAGGGATATGGGTGCTACTTTTAACAGTCCCCCCCCCGGGCAAGGATATGTCTCAGCCACAGCCTCCCATTACAAGGCCATAACAGGCAGTGCTTCAGAGTAGCAAGGACACATTCTATGGCTTCTTGCAGTCCTCTGGGATGCAATGGATCACGTACTAGAATGCATATTGTAGACTGCAGGGGTGGTAGCTAAGTAAGAACCAAAAAGGTGTTTTAAATTCATTTGAAAAAGTGGCAAAGTGTATTAAAGGGTCATATAAGGTTGTGGACCTGTGAAACGTACAACTGAAACACGTCCAAAGGGACCCTGGGAGCAGTACTTAAACAGAGCCTATCGTACACTATCAGGGACAGAATGTGCCAGTGTGGACACACGTTGAGTAATAATGACGCAGCCCAATGGCATGTAGAGTAGAGCAAGGATGACAAATATCCCTGTTTGTGTTTTAAAGTGTTTTAGAGGCAGTTAAATGGCCGGGCCGACCGTTGCAAGTCACAACCTGAAAGGCCTATGGTTTTAGTAATATTTCCACACAAGGAAAAGAGGAAGAGCCCTGCTATGATAATGTTTTTATTCCGTTGGTTATGCGGGATACGGCCAAAAATATCACAAGGTGTTATTATTCCAACCAAAAGGTATATGTATGTACTTCAAACCACAAGACAATACATCATTCAGGAAAATAAAAGGTTTGGTTGTGTTGGACGGATAACAATGGAAAACATTAATGAGCCACGTATGACAAGAATAACAGTACTTTATGAATATTTGCAATTTAGGTGAGGATAAAGCAGAGTTCATGGAACAATATTAATGACAAATCATAAAAGATAAAATAAGTAGCCAAAGTCTTTGAGCTGCGTTCTTCTCCTCATTCAAAGCATAGTGAGTTATGCATGTGTTATCTATTCTGAAGGCATTTGACAATTTTACTGAAGCCTTTATATCTAGAAATGTCCATCCTTTCCCAAGCTGACACATTAAGATCAGCACTCCACATGCTGGCCAATTAAGTGTGGATTCCATGGAAAATGAGCTGTCCCCTTCGTCTACTGGCAAGGGAATGTACACAAAATGTGCCACACATGTTACGTGACCCTGAAATGTGCTTTGGAAATGAGGCTTTTAATGTTGCTCTAATTGGGGGGCATTAATCAATTTCGCTCCATCAGCAGAGAGAGGCTAAGAGGGCCTTTCTCCTACCCTCAGTCCAGCTCTCTGCCCCTGGACCAGCTGGCTCATAACAGCACCATGCTCACCCTCAGCAAATCACTTTTGACTCCATCCATCAAAGCAACATTAATATTCCAAACCCGCCCACCACTATCTTGGACTCTACTGTATGTCTTAATTACCCTGGGCCGTGCCAGGGGAAGGCGACCTCACTGTATCAGCTCTCTCGTCTTGTCAGTTACCAAATACTTACAGCCCATCAGGGACTTGTGACTCTTTCAGGCTCACCCTCATTCGCATTGGGTAGTAGGGGCAAAGGGGGCTTGGGTATCAAAAACCCGGGACAATGGAAACAACTGCACATCTAATTTAGCCCCTTGTTTATCGTGAGTTTGTAACAGGATCTGGCCTACAATTCTGGGGAGCACAATGGAATGGCGATCAGGGAGCTATTGTTTTTCAAGCTAATTAGACCTCAGGCATGCCTATGAATCCTCCGAGGTCTGTCCCCAAAGTCAACCGACGGCTAAAAGCGGCACCGTTAGAAAAGAGCCCTACAAGTCCATGTTATTTGGGGACGTGTTATGCGACGGCCCAGTTATCTGGTCGTTATATGGTCTGATGAGGGCAGGCCCGGGATTCAACAGGGCACTTAGGGAGAAGGGTTCCACATCACACGGCAGTTGTTTTTGCTTTTAGGGAGGTTTAATGTGGCCCTCTTAATCTTTTTTGTGTACTGCCAATTCACATTGTCCCATCGAGGACTGTCACTTGAGCTGAGCAGCGGACTGTGGCCTGTACACTTTTCCAAATTCATATATGGACAGCCATTTTCCTTCATACATACTTCTAAACCAATCAATCAAAGCCTCAGAACAAAGGATCATAATTTGTCTATTTTTAGAGGAGCGCTAATGCTATTAACATGGTCATCATTAGCTCAACAAGAGTAGTCCAATAAATGTGAATCATTTTACTCTTATACACTTTAAATGACTATATACGTAGATCTATTGTGATAGCTCCACCACTAGTTAGCTCCCTTATCTATAAATGTGTTGATTGAATCATTCTACACTTGGGCGGGAAATGTTACAGCAAAATAAAGCTGTAACCAACCCAGTTTTGTTGAAACAACCTCTGATCTTAAAGCATTAGCCTCTGACCTGCGACAGGTGGAGAGAGTGTCTTTCCAGAGAATTGGACGAAGTGTGAGGGGCCGCTAGCATCTCCTCTCAGCTCTCTGGACAAATATTATCATTTTGCTGAGGACTACCGAGACGAGGATGGTGCAGACTACATGTGAGGTCCAATAGCACATGTTCTCCAAGAGTGAATGATGTGTCTGGGCATATAGAGCGTCTAGGAAGAGATGATCCACCATGCAAAACAACTCAGACACCTGTCTCACTTTCAGTTGCACACAGTACACTCAAAGCCATCTAAGAGTGTGAATACTTACACAAAATCCTGTATAATACTCTTGTGAACACAGTTGCTGATAACAGTATGTCAATTAGAGTAATGATGAATGAATAATAAAGCTGTGATAGAGCAGTAAGACGTTATAGAGCAGTAATATATTAAAGGGCAAATAAATGCCTAATTTACATGCTAGCGTAGCACATTGGGTTGTGTGGAACACTCCACTTGCCCTACCAAATAGCTAGCTTTTTGCGAGCCGCGACTGGTAAGGCACATGGGAAGGGTGTTCACGTGTGCTAGCAAGGCAGAGGTCCTGGGTTTGATCCTTGGTGACAGCCGAATCAGGAAGAAGTGGTAGTCGCTAAGCAAGCAGTGTGTTATGTTACAAATGGTCGCAGATCTGCAGTTGCGCACAGCTCAACGCTGGGGTCGCTGTGGAGTAAGTTTGTGGTGTGAATGTAGCAAATGTGGATGTGTAAAACTCACTCACCCTGAAGTGTCCCCATTTACAGTGCCCAGTAGCTTGATTTTCTCATGGCATGACTGGTAAAAGGCTTCGGGAGGGTGGTCACGTGTGTTAGCAAGGCAGGGGTCCTAGGTTTGAACCTTGGAGTGAGCCGAATCAGGAGGAAGCGGTACTCCTTAAGCAAGCAGTGTGACATCCATTAAACTAGCTTCAGCATGTAATGTATGATTTAAAGGTACTTCTTTTTCAATCAAACAACATAATTTACATATAATTAAAATGGCTAATGTAACCAGAGAATGAACTTCCCTTTTGATGAAATCTCCTCTCTGTCTCCTTATCGTTCTCCCATTAAACCAATATATCTTAGACAGACACTATGTACTGTGTTATAGCAGTTGTGTGTGTTCATACCAGGGCTGAGAGCTGGGGACCTGTTGGCTCAGTACCAAATGGACAATCTTTGATGTGCAGCTGATGTAGGATCTTAATTTGAGCTGTTTGCTACAGCAGGAAAATACTCCTGCAGCAGCAGGACGTGAATTATTATGTGGATTATAATTAATTTACATTTTTGCAAGGGTTGATACATTTTTCGTAAGGGAACACAAAGTCTGAAATGTCTAAGTGTAAATTGCAAACTTTAGAAGCCTTTTTAAACCTCAAATAAACTCCAAGTTTTACATTTCCTGCATTGCTGGAAAGTTCTCCTGCAACAGGGTGATCAAATTAAGATGCTACATTTGTAGTTGTTCTGGGGCCAGGCTGTTGGGCAGCTAAGAGGAGATCAGAGAAGCTTTTCAATAGGTGTTGGCAATCTCTCTCTGGTCAGTCCTCATCACGGGGGGGAATGCTTGCAAGTGGCCCTTGGAGACTCTGCCTGACGTGGCTCCGATGGCAAACGAGTTTTGTGGGGAGGTCAGGGAGAGTTCCCGGGCCAGCAGGGCCAGGCCAGGTGGCACATCACAGCGTCCCACTGCGCTGCTATCCCCAGAATGCGACACTGTGGCGTCGGCAAGTTTGCCTCTGATCAGGACGGGAGGGGTCGGTCAAAGAGAGGGTCGCCAAATGCTGGGGACTTGGGCGCTGACTCGATTTGCAATCGTAGGCTGTACAGTTTGAAACAGCCATTCACTGTTTCAAACTGTCTTTCTGAATGTAGTCTGGACTGAGGCAAGTAGGAAAGAAGTATTTAATTTCAGCCCAAGGTAAAGAAGAAAAGTAAAGACTTGTTTGGGTTTTTCTTCAGCTGTCTGTTCTCGCTTTCTGAATATAATAGCATGTACACCATTTAGCAGACACTCTTATCCAGAGCGAATTACAGGAGCAATTAGGGTTACGTTTCTTGCTCAAGGTCACATCAACAGATTTTTCACTTAGTCAGCTCAGAGATTCTAAACAGCGACCTTTCAGTTAGCTGCTAGGCTACCTGCCACCCATTTTATAGCCTGCCTCAATGAAAATGGCAATCATTGTGTTATATTTAATGACAATTGAATGCATATATAATTAATACAAAGATAGCTATCAAGATTAAACAATTTGTTTATCCATTTTAGTCTGTTCTAACACAATGCTGGTAATGTGCTTAACTTAATGACATCACCATACTGTAGTAATCTCTACTGTCAGGAAGACCTTACAAAAGCAACTGTGGACACACCGCTGAGAAGGATACATTGAATGGCACTGAGGTAGGTAAACATTAAGAACACTTGCTCTTTCCATGACAGACTGACCAGGTGAAAGCTATAATCCATCATTGTCCATCATTGTCACTTGTTAAATCCATTTCAATCAGTGTAGATGAAGGGGAGGAGACAGGTTAAAGAAGGATTTTTAAGCCTTGATAATTGAGACATGGATTGTGTATTTGTGCCATTCAGAGGGTGAATGGGCAAGACAAAATATTTAAGTGCCTTTGAACGGGGTAGTAGTGCCAGGCGCACCGGTTTGAGTGTATCAAGAACTGCAACACTGCTGGGTTTCCCGTGTGTATCAAGAATGGTCCACCAACCAAAGACATCCAGCGAACTTGACACAACTGTGGGAAGCATTGGAGTCAACATGGGCCAGCATCCCTGTGGAATGCTTCGACACAATATAGAGTCCATGCACTGATGAATTGAGACTGTTCTGAGGGCAATAGGGGTGCAACTCAATATTAGGAAGGTACACCTAATGTTTGTACACTCAGTGCATATTGAGATGTCAAGACAGTGCGACACAGACACTCCAAGATAATCTCACACTGGTGCTTTACCATTGCCCTCTGCTGGAGGAGCCACAAACCTCCGGTTTTTGGATGAAAATCACAGACATAAGAACAATAACAAACACTTCACCGAAACTGAATCCCCATATTTTCTTTTTCTCTGACTAAGATACCCACACACGACCACACCTGTCAACACTACAGGGCTCAGGTTACATGGGGGCCATTTGTGTTCCCTCTTTCAGTTGCATATTGTCATTTTTTAAGAGCCTGTAGTCCATTTCGGAAAAGGAGACTAATTAGCTCACTTACAGCCCACAAAGTGACTCTGTCATCTAGTGGCTATTGAGAAGAGAAGAGTCAGCCCGGTGCTACTCCCAGCTGCTGAAATACATTATTGTAGAAAACCCTCTGTGTCTGGCCAGCTGTCTCATTATTTTCACCGCACAATCCTCCTAAATTCCTCCAAAACCGCATACTTTAAATATGGCAGCCTGTCTGTCTGACCGTCACGCATCAGGTGCACTCACTGTACTAAAGGCCCTATCAGGTGGCTGCTGGGGGACTTTTAGAAAGAGTGAAGTTCCTTTGGGTGGGTGACAATGAAGGTGTACCCAATATGAAATGTCTCATCCTCAACAATGATCATTATCAGTCAGCAAGCCATTACATTTACATTTTAGTCATTTAGCAGACACTCTTATCCAGAGCAACTTACAGTAGTGAATGCATACATTTCATACTTTTTTTGTGTGTACTGGCCCCCCGTGGGAATCGAACCCACAACCCTGGCATTGCACACACCATGCTGGCATTGCAAACACCATGCTCTACCAACTGAGCCATGGTCTGTTAGCCTGGCTGACCTGGTACAGAGTAAAGGAGCGCTGACAGGAGTCCATTTGTTGATGGCATGTTCGCACAAACATTGGTGGTGGTGGGGGGGGGGGGGGGGGGGCTTGAGACCTCTCCTTTGGATTTTGAAATCCACCAGTTGTATTGGATGGGGGCGGAGCTCGGGGGCTGTCAATGTGGGTGTTTGAGTGAGAAAGACACAGATGAGAACCAATCATTACAAAAGCACAGCCCCCTTCATTATTGACACATCGAAGACTTTGAGTTGTCAGCCAGAATGATGATCTATATGATCGCTGAGTGGATCTACTTTAGTGCATTTGTTATGTTTCACCTATCTTGGCTGGCTAGCTATATATTGTAATTCTCAGACCAGACACATAGTTAAGACCAGGGTCTTTAAGGGAAGCAAAGTCTTTGGACTGTGTAGTAAAGCTCTAATGTACTCACTGATTTTCATTTGCATATACATGCCCCCAGTGAATAATTCACACAGTTTTGTCAGTAAATAACACATTTAGTTTTTTCCGCAGATTGCTCATTAGTGTACAACACTGGCTATAATATCATCTGGGCTCTGCTGAGTGAACAGCATTTGTTGTTTGTGTAAACAGATGTGTGGCCTATTTACACCTGAACAGTTTAATTAGGGACGTACACCTCCAGAACCTGCTAATTCGCTTATTTATTTTCTAGTGGAACATTCATTTTACACCATTGTGTGCGCAGCAGAACGCAATTACCCTATTGTGAGTTTATAATCCTCTCATCCTAGACTCACCCCATGCAGTTCTGTGCAGTGGCATTACAGCTTTCTTTTATGCTGCAATGCTATTTCTAAAATGCCCATGTTAATCCTTTCTCTCCCCTTCACCACATGGTCCATATCCAATATTTTCATAAAGTAACATTATGTTCTACACATGTTAAAGAACTAACAGATATACACAACAAGTCTCAGTTGATCTCCACAGAGATCAATTGACGTTTACATTGTTTCCCACACAGAGGTCTCGACAAAACCATCCAACAATTTCCCTCTCCTTCCCTCTCTCTCTCTTCCCCTCATTCACAGGTAAGATGAAGATGAGAGAGCAATAAGGGATGTGTTGTGCTGAATTAATAATTCCAGTCTGGGCTGACTGATCCAGGAAATGCACTGCCTCTTGCATACAAGGAATAAGGAATAGCACCATCAGAAAACATATGTTTATTCTCTCTGGAGGTACTGTTGAATTCAGTGAAGTCTTCCAGAATAACTCTTTGATTGTGTAACATAGCGAGAAGCAACCATGCTGAGAGTTGAGTTGTCACAAGCTCTCTGATTCATCTCAGGAGTTGTTTTACAATGTTAAAAACACATTTGTCAAGTGCAATGTTTATGGTAAGCGGGATGCAAGCACCTTTAAAATGTCTAACAAGAAATTGACTTGTTTTTCTCACTTCGTGAAAATTTGATTTCAGCACATACACAATTTGTCTGTGTAAATGTATGTGGGTACTTATAGCACAAGGCTGTTGGCTATGAAAATAGCTACTATAAAAATGTATAACATTCACATGTATGGTTTCACTAGGGAAAAGCTAGACGTCAATAATGTAATCATACAATCTGAAGTGGAATAGAGTTACATCAAATAAGGTGTTTTCTTTACAATCACAGTTACCTGCTTTCATATGAATATGCCACTCTCTGAAATGTCAAGTGGGTTGTTTGCTTACTGTACTTGTAAAGCATCCTTTCAGTTTCAGGCAGTCAAATTCAGCACTTCAATCGGTACTCATTCACTGGACCCTTCTTCCTCAAAGACATGAGGACGGCTGCCTGTTATTGTAACTCACTAACACGCTTTATTGACCTCGATCAGGTCTCCACTTTAAGCTGAGATAAAATACCAGATAACATGCAAGCGGCAAATGATTTATTCCTGCTCCCCCTCCAGTAAAGCTGACAGCTATTAAATGATGATATTGTAAAAACGTTAAGATCCTTAGCGAGCTCCAATAATGCAGATCCTCCATCAGTCATGACCGCTGGTTAATGAGCTCTGTCATATACTAGTGTGACACAGGACATGAACATGGTCATGTTGCATTTATATGTGACTGCAACATGGTTTGTTGTTGTTGTTGTGTTTTGGTCATACAGCCATATAGGTGTGACAGAGGAACATGTGTTCGGGATAGTTAATTGGTCAATATAATTTTCTCTCAGCTGACTCAGTCAATGAGTGAACAGAACCAAGAGGGTCTAATAAACCCAGGTCTGGTACCAGAAACAATACATTGGCCGGGTAAAAATGTTTTATGACAGAGTTCAATATTCAATATTGATGAACCATGAAGGTCATGATTATGGCTGAAGAAAATGTAATGATTATGATAACAAGGGTAGAGATTAATAGTGACTGGTTCAATAGAGATAGGGTCTGTGTGTTTACCCAGGGCTTTGGAACTTCACATCAATATGGACACTGGAGCTATGGCTTCTAGGCTTAGGATGGACTGGGTAAAATAGAGAGAAAGTGAGAAGAGAGAGAGAGAGAGAGCTATGCCAGGAAAAAAAGCAATGTTTGGAGCGGATTAAAATCTGGTCTCAGTATCCTGGCCTCTCCAGAAACAGACACAGTCTTCAGCAGTGTCCAAATCCTCCATGCTGGCCCTGTGTGTCTCCACACTGCCATCCATGGCTGACTCCCCTTGCAGCTGTAAGCATGAAACATTGCCTTACTTTGATCAAGGCTTTATCATGCATTGCTCAAACCTGGCCATACTGCATTTATCCAGGGAGTGATAGGCCTAATCTGTAAATTATTTCATTATTCCCTTACACTCCAGTAGATGGGGGTAAAGCTGTGTCAAAGAGCAGAGCTAAAATGAGTGTGCTGCCGGGCAGATTGCCCCCAAGATGGAGAGGAAGTGGGTCTGATGAGCAGGGTTTTCACAACCACTGACAGGGTGAGATTTGGATGAGTGGGTGGAAAGGGAGATGTGAGAATCGGAGGGCTAAAGTGCCCCCCCCCCACTGCTAACAATATTTACTGAACTGCTGTGTTCTACAGATTGATATGTTATTTATGTAACCATGCATTCCCTTTAATGCCATCCTTTCACAAAGGCCTGGGTGTATTTTTACGTAATACCTCACGTCTTTTTAATCTGGTATCCTCTTAACAGTGTGCATCTATTCAAAACACTGCCATATCCCGGGCTCTAAGCTCCTTAGTGTGAAAAGATACACAAATACGTACATTTTGGTTTTTTTCATCTTCCTTTATTTCTCTCCCTGGGAGACAAATGTTATGTTCAATAGAATTGAATGCATTGAAGGCTGAAATTGATCATTGTTAAGCCTAAGAACGTCTTTCTTTCCATTTCATATAGGCTACAGAATATTTTGGGTGAAAATATGCCACAGTACAAAATAAGCCTAGATGCCAAACTAATAGCTAGTATTTAAGACTAGATAACTTTAAAAAAATCTATGGGCAAGACAAAATATTTAAATTCCTTTGAACAGGGTATGGTAATTGCTTTAGGAACGAACTATTAGAACATGAATCTGTCAGTGATTGGCTACTTCCTCCACTGTGATTTCCAACTGACATTGCTAGAGTAGGTTGTTTTAATTATTTGAGAAATGTCCAGGGAAAGCAGCACTTTGTATGGGGGTTAATAGGTAATTGATTTTGTTCTCCTTTTCTAATAGTTAATTGGATAGTCTGCACAAAATAAACTGAATTGACAAAACATTAGGAACACCTTCCTAATATTGAGTAGCGCCCCCTTTTGTCCTCAGAACAGCCTCAATTCATGGACTTTACAAGGTGTCAAAAGCGTTCCACAGGGATGCTGGCCAACGTTAACTCCAATGATTCCCACAGTTGTATCAAGTTGGCTGGATGTCCTTTCGGTGGTGGACCATTCTTGATACACACGGGAAACTGCTGAGCGTGAAAAACCCAGCAGCATTCAGTTATTGACACACTCAAACCGGTGTGCCTGGCACGTATTACCATACCCTGTTCAAAGGCACTTAAATCTTTTGTGTTGCCCATTCACCTTCTGAATGGTACACACACACAATCCATGTCTCAAGGCTTAAAAATCCTTCTTCAAATCATATTTATTCTTTAACCTGTCTAACCACATTTGATTTATTAACCTGTCTCCTCCCCTTCATCTACATTGATTAAAGTGGATTTAACAAGTGACATCAATAAGTGATCATAGCTTTCACCTGGTGTCACGCCTACTCCTGCTCCCTCCCTCTGGCGCTCGATGTCGCTGGTCTACTAACTACCGGTCCTGGCAACCCACATTGCGCACACCTGCTCCCCATCGTTAAGCACACCTGGACTTCATCACTACCCTGATTACTCTTCCTTCATATAGCCCTCAGTTGCATTAGTAATCAGGCAGTATTTATTATTTTTGGTTATGTTCAGTATGCAGCATCCGGTTTGTATTATTGTCACGGTTATTACTAAACTCACTGCTTCCAGACTCCCTGTGTATACGTTACATCTGGATTCACCTGGTCAGTCTATGTCATGGAAAGAGCAGGTGTTCCTAATGTTACTCAGTCTATGCTAGCACTTGCTCATGTGTTATAGTGTAGAAGGCAGTAAAAGTACAGAAAAAGCTCAAGATGTATCCACAAAGAATGAGACAGGCTTTGGTGACTTCCCTGCATATTAGCGGAGTTATCTGGTGCAAAATGTGACGTGCTTGGTTTTCCAATGAGTGCATTTTGCTGTTGAATATGCCTGCATATCAGGAGCACAATAAGGCATAAACTTCACATTCTGATTGAAAATATGTATTTTCACTTTTCAATTACCGCTAGCTCAACGCCGCAACCCGTCTCACGCATCGCTTGCCAATCCAAAAATGGAAGGAAGAGGGGGAGAGATGGTAGAAATAAGGAATAAACTAGATGTGTCCTGCCGAGACAAAATGAGAGATGGTACGCTAAATATTTCCATGACATCCAGGAGACTGTGAGAGCAGGGTTGTCAGTGCATCTGAATGGAATGCAGTCTTAATGCATCATCGTTGGCTCTCCAAAGTGAATGTCTCGATTAAAAAAAACTCAAAAAGCAAGAGGCCGATAGATAGGCCTGTATCTGTGTGCATGGAGAGCAAAGACGCTAACAATGAAAGTCTAACCTAGTTTCTTTAATAATGCAATACCAAGAAATTCCTGCTGTGCTCCCACTGCCATGCATACACTACAGTGCAATTAATGCAGATTGAGTAAGGCCAAACCTCTGTGGGGCCAAACCCCGATTGGCATGTTGCCTACTGTACGGCCTGGATAAGAGAAGGAGACCTTATTGTCCCTCAGAGAACGTGGTTTAGAAAATCTACTTTCAGTGGTTCCTCTATATGCATTTAGCAGAGGGACACCGCCACCACTGCATTTTTTTAAATAGATGTATGCCCCAGGAAGACACCATCTGCCGCCCCCCCTGCAGGAAGACCCCTCCCGCTTGCTAACTCTGGCCCTGCTGCTGAAAAAAATCCTGGGGGAAACACTGACTTTGGTACTACATTGGTAATCGTGACAGAGATTTGGGCTAGCTTGGGCTGGCCTACACCAGAGACCTAGTCTACTGCTATTAAACAAACTGCCCACCTCAATCAATGCATTTATTAGCATGGTCTACAGTTCCTCAGAAAAATGATTGGACAGACTCAACACAACACTTACAAAAAGTTATCCTTCCCCTCGTCAACAACAGTTATCCTTCCCCTCTTCAGACACAGCTATTAGTTTACAAGGCTCTGAGTGTAGCAAAATCATTACTGTGAACCATTGGACTGCACTGCCCTGCAGATTTATGTAAATATTGTGAAAAGCTGACCACTAAGATTGAATTAGGCCTTGAGGGGCTAAACCCACCAATATAAAGTGCGGGAGCTATTCAGTGTTTTCTGAGTTTCCAGGTGAGAATGCATGGTTACATTTGGGTTCATAGCTGTGCCATCTTACCCCACTCATCCTGATCATGTATTCATACAGTATGCAGAACAGAGCCTTTCCCTGTCAGGCGTGGAGAAATTGCTACATTTGTACTTTATTTGCAGGGAAGATAAGGGGGATCGGTTACCAATTGTGCTTTAAAGTTCACAAGCCATGTTCCTTCTCGGCTACCTCACCCTGCTGACCTCTGCCAAATCAAATTGTTTTCTCCTCTTAATAAGCTGGTGAAGAGCCCCCTCTGTTTTCTCCGTTCTCTGGCTTTTCTCTTTATTTGTCAATCCACGGGCTCCTGCGCGGTGACCCAGAGCGAGGAAAATTAAAAGATAAGGCCCTGGAGGCGAACGAAGATCATGCAACTAATAAACTCTCCTAACCGTGAATGTTGCTCAGAAGACTTCGCCCTCAATATGCTCTAATTTCTTTTTGAGGCTTTTTTTCACTTATTTCGGAGCAACCCTTGCAAAGGCTTGCCTTTTAAGGCTTCACTTTTTTCTTTCTTCCTCCTCTGTTAGTGGTGTGTAGCTCCCTCTCACCACACGGTCAATAATTCAGGGTTTCCTAGTGAAGTGATGAGTGTACATGGCTTTCTAGGTGCCAGGTACATCCCCAACACTCTTGTCTCTAGTATCTGTTAAATAATTGGTAATACACATTCCTTCTTAATGCTAAGCATTTATCACTGAAATGTTCTACCATAGTGGAGTAAGAGGCTTTCACAAATCTCCCATTCACAGGTTAACAGCTATAGAACATGGCAGAGGATGTGAAAGCAATAAACCCAGCATCCTTTTGAGAAGCGTCCACTGCCAAAGTACAGTAGGTAGCTAGCAGGGGCATTATTGTCATGAAGTATGAGGATCTAGAGTTATTCAGTGAGTCCCTTGGCAAGATGGCTCTTTTTATGGGTGCTAGCAAGGCAGAAGGTGATGACACAGCATTTGTGTATGGCACCATATAAGTGCTTTAGCCGAGATGTGTTCTCTGAGTTTAATACCTTGGGGTGGATTGTAAAATCTATAGAGTAATGGGCAGAGCAGGTCACCAAGGTAAGGCTTTTAGCAGTGGGCTTGACATGCAGGATGAGCTTAATGGACTGGAGTGACTTCTTAAGCAAAGCCTTAAGATGAGAGCTTGACCTGAGGCAGAACACACTGCTGAGGACAGGAGTGGAGGCAGTAGCTGCTGCTGGTTCACAGCACAATTGAGAGCAGGAGGAAGAATGGAGGGCTGTTTTCTTCACCCGCTCTCTCTCTCTCTCTGTTGTTTGAATAGTGCAGCCTAATGAGCCATGCAAGGTAATTAGCTGCAAGGGCAGCCTCCACCAGCATTCTCTCCTCTCCTCATCCCCCTCTTCCCTCTCTTCTCTCCTTTCCTCTCCTCTCTGCCATAGAGGTCTTACTTGCTGGTGACGAGAGAGGGCAGTAGGGCCATTCTCAGCAAACAGGCATATCAAATCAAATCAAATGAAATGTTATTTGTCACATGCGCCGAATACAACAGGTGTAGACCTTACAGTGAAATGCTTACTTACAAGCCCTTAACCAACGACACAATACCCAAACATTTAAATTTAGAAAAAAGTAAGAGATAACAAAAACAAATAATTAAAGAGCAGCAGTGAATAACAATAGCGGGGGTATATACAGGGGGTACCGGTACAGAGTCAATGTGTCAATGTGCGGGGGCACCAGTGTTGAGGTGATTGAGATAATTATGTTCAAGCAGGTAGGGTTGTTAAAGAGGCTATGCATAGACAATAACATAGACAAAACAGAGGGGGGGGGGGGGGGGGGGGTCTGGATAGCCATAGTCTGGGTAGCCATTTGATTACCTGTTCAGGAGTCTTTTGGCTTGGGGGAAGAAGCTGTTTAGAAGCCTCTTGGACCTTGACGTGGTGCTCCGGTACCGATTGCCGTGAAGTAGCAGAGAGAACAGTCTATGACTAGGGTGGCTGTGCTCTCACCACTGGTGTCCCCCAGGGCTCTGTTCTAGGCCCTCTCCTATTCTCGCTATACACCAAGTCACTTGGCTCTGTCATATCCTCACATGGTCTCTCCTATCATTGCTATGCAGACAACACTCAATTAATCTTCTCCTTTCCACCTGATAACCAGGTGGCGAATCGCATCTCTGCATGTCTGGCAGACATATCAGTGTGGATGACGGATCACCACCTCAAGCTGAACCTCGGCAAGACGGAGCTGCTTTTCCTCCCGGGGAAGGACTGCCCGTTCCATGATCTCGCCATCACGGTTGATAACTCCATTGTGTCCTCCTCCCAGAGTGCTAAGAACCTTGGCGTGACCCTGGACAACACCCTGTCGTTCTCCACTAACATCAAGGCGGTGACCCGATCCTGTAGGTTCATGCTCTACAACATTCGCAGAGTACGACCCTGCCTCACACAGGAAGCGGCGCAGGTCCTAATCCAAGCACTTGCTCTCAATTAAGGACTTTCACCAATATCAATACCCCTCAGGTAAAGACCCCATATCCACCTGCTGGGGGTCAGATTACACGTAGTTGCATCATTTTCCTGCCATTCACTTTTAGTGGAAAGTCCCTTGGGAAAGAGGGATCCCTCCTGCAGTTAATCAGCTGTAAAAATCTGTCATCTGTCATCTCATGTGTCCGTCTTTCTATTCATCTGCCTGGCTGGCAGTATTGTTTAGATGGTGTCCATATGATGGAGCTGGTGGGTAGGGCTGCCGTCTTATCGGCCCTCAAGAACTGTATTAAAACCATTGCCATCTATTCACCCACGTATTTTCTCACTTTGAAGGCGCATTAGGTTTACATGAAAGATGCCCTCCATAGGAAGACCATAAAAATATTGGCAGGGGGAATGGGGATATACAAGTGTCATCTGCACATGGGTACTCCTCTCCTCCAGTGTATCCTCCAGATAACAAGAAGCCTGGTCTACAGACGGAGCTGACCAGCCATGCGGATGGATGGACAGGGGTTCAGGATGGGGGTGGGGTGGTGCTGGTGGGGGTGGTGGTGGAGGGTGTTGGAAGTAAAAACTGGTTTACAGGGCTGATCCGAAATAAGCCGGTTAGCTGGCCCCATCCACTGTTCCCTCTTCAGTTTACAATCTAGCTATTGATTCCATGGATCGTAATGAGTTGTTCAGGGCCGTGTGGGATTCCCGTCTGGCTGCCTTCCACTCACTGTCCTCTGTTTGTCTTTTCTTGATGAGACTATGGGTTGTTGTTGTTTTGTTTACTAGTGTCCGGCCAACCTCCCCCCCTCCATACACTCCATGGACAAGGTTGCTAATGACAGTTTGATAGAATAAGCATTAATCCTCTATTAATTATTTTCGTTCCCTTATTATTGCTTTCATAACATGTTTACCTCATGCCTAAATCAATATAGATTTCTAACTTTGGATTTCTTAGCATCATCACATTGCTCTGCAGCTAGATGGATGCACTGCAGGTGCTTAGTATGAGACCTGCAGTACTTATCTAAATCCTCCAATTCTACAGGGTTGACATCACACAGTCCCTAATATACATTAACATATGTAAGACTGCAGGTCTCTTTTAATCTGCCCTTAGGGTGTGGAGCTCAGGATTGATCATCATGCCGCTGGCTTCACTCTGCAATGCATTCCCATGAATCATTGCTGAAACATGCTCTAAGGCCAAACAAACCAAATAAGCTTTCTGCAGTGGCATATGATTGAGACGCCAACGTAACTTCATCATGGCACTGCGAGGGTCTTATGTGGCCTGTAGGTATGTTATAGGACTGTAACTCAGCACAGGGAAGTTGATGTGGTTTTAGGAGATGAGGCAGAGAAAGGAAGAATGTCACTCTGACCAGAGGCTGAGGAGGCATTCTACGGAGATGTGCTCATGTTACTCAAATCTAGACGTGTCAGTACACTTTTTCATAGGATTCATGATTTAGCCATCCGACCCGCCATCTCAAATTACCTGCTCTCTCTCACTCTCACTCTCACTCTCACTCCCTCACCGCCTGCAGCCGGGCCGTTGCCATGCGAGACAGAGGTCAAGGCCCAGCTTTCAGACGTTCCAGTCAGATAGGATCAGAGCAAATCCCCTCCATCTTCCCACAGGGAGGATTTCTGATGTTCCTACTGACATTGCCCTTTTCCTTCCCTGTTATATCCCATTGTATCATGCTATGAGACCACTGCAGCAGCAGGACAGGAGAGGCACATCAGTCTGTCTGGCTCCCTGGTGCCTGACTGGCCCTGAACACGACATCCTCTGTGCCTGGTATGTGTCATCGTGGCAGGGGACACCACTCGGCTGTGTACAAGCCCTGTGTGCTGAACCGTGGAGTGTAGGCGGGGGTCCGTGGGCACTGTCGAGGCTGTTTAGAGAGGTAGAGGGGGCTGGAGAGCGGGGACGCCCCAGCAGTCCCTGACATGGTGGCCTACCTGGTGTTTTGACAGCTCAGAGCAGAGCAGAGCAGTCAATCCTCTCTCTGTGTCACTGCTTCCTCTGCCCTGGGGCACTCTCAGGTCTACCTCCAGCTGCACCTAGCTGCCACTGATCCATTCATGACATGAACACGATTAGGTTTGTGTGTTTCTTCCTGCTCTGGTTAGGCTAGAAGATTCTCTCCTTACTTTTTCTGTTTCACTTCCTCTAGCTTTTTTGTCTCTCTCTCTTTTTCAGAAGTATCACAGACTTCTCCGCATGGACAGGTATTTCTGTACAACTACTACCCTTCTACCCTGTACACCTAGGATCATTTTATACACAGTGCTATTTCAATTGCTGCTGTTCATTTACTGTATGTTGTCAACTAATGGCTGAGGCATTACTTTACTATAACAACACTAGCTACGTACATATCTCATAAGTCGACAAGTTGTTTCTGTGGGGAAAGAATTGGTCAGGCGAGAATTGACCAAGAATTGGTCAGGCGAGTGCAACACAGTTTAGACTTTTTTGAGAGTTTAACTAATTATTTATCCAGGGAGTGGGCTCTGAGTAATTGGAGAGTTAGACTGTGCAGACACAGTAGATGTTTTGCTCTCTTTCTGGTGACGTGTCTCAGTGAAGAGCCAGGGAAGCAACAAACTGCACCGCTCAACCATCTCACTGTAACACCCATCCACTGGTGGGTCTGGTGCTCTGCTAATGAGGCCTGTTTGTGACTGAACACACTTCAATATTGTGTTTGTATGCGTGTGTGCACGTTTGGAAAAAGAAAGCTGTCGGGGGCATTCTTTGTCATCCAGTGATCTTAACGTCTCTATGACTTTGCCTTCACAAACAAATCCCACTGTGAAGCTATTTATAACAAACACACACACAACGACTGTACGTCTAGATCTCTAAGTCACCTCCCACCACAATACAAAAAGTAGCAGTACTTTTTTTGACCAATATAATTTCCTTTATTGTATAATATCAATGGTGATGAATATGGCAGATTTGGAAAGGGTAAAGTAGGATTGACACATATTTTGTCTGTTCAGCTCAAGTAGGATCCCAACCTAAGAAAAGGCGAACTTAAAGAAAACAGAAAGTGGAGCAAACCAAACAGGGTGGAACAAATGTTTTTCTGACAACTTAAAGTGGGTTTGCTAACCAAAGGTGTTGCTCTTCCATCATCTATTTCGCCAACAGAAGCACTGGGCCAGCAGCTCTTAAATATCAGCTGGGCCAGCACATGTGAAACACCTTCTTGCTAACGAGGACAACAGATGCAACACATCCTGCCCAACGAGGATGATTCCATTGAGTGAGCGACACACCCAAACAGACCCAACCTCGAAATCAAGAGAAAGAAACAAGGCCTGTAAAACACAACTGACATCCAGACAGGAGATAGGAAGTCTAGCAGGAGTCAGCTGGCAGGGAGGCTTGGATGTAGGCCACAGGACAGAGCCATGAAGAGCCACGAAGAGCCCCAAGGCCCCTCTGCCTGGCTAACGAGTCTCAGTAGCCCTGATTAGGTCTGTTGTTGCCCAGGCACCCTAGCCTGCTCAGCTGTTGCATCCTCCCTGATCTGTTGTGATGACAAGCTGTTTGAAGAGATCCTCCCTAATGAAAGCACAGAGGAGAGATGGAGGCAACACGGAGGATGCAGAATTTCTGTACTGGTTCATGAATGTGTTCTGGGTAGTTCACCGTCATGGGGTTTCTGGTCAGCCCAAGGTCATGTCTTCGTGACAACCACTCAAAGCAGTGTTGACAAACCGAGGGGATCTGTAGTAATGGGAAAAGCAAGTTTACAGATTTTTGGCCTTAATTTCACTGTCAGACCCAAATATAACCAAATATACTGCAGCATGGACACAGTCACATCTTTGGGCATGGATATTGAATATTTGTATAAACTCCAGAGGAATCAGAAACACCTGTCCTGTAGTTTTGTAAAAATCATATCATTCGTCAGGTTGGATAGGTAGGTGTTGCTGTGTCTGTAAGTGAGACATTTCTTCCTGGCCTAGCGAGCGTCCCTGTTGTGTGAGCTCACATTGAGAGGGGAACGGCAGAGTGAAGAGTAATGGGAGCTGAAGGAGGAAGTGTTGATTTGATAAATCATTTTTATGGTGCTCAGACGACTCTGGCTCTGCTAAGCGAAACTGACCCCCTAGTGTGACGGCATGCGCTAATAAAATGTGCCACGAGACGCCCTGAGCATCCTATTCCGCCTGTGTCAGACTCGATGAGCAGCCTCTTTAAAGTTGAAGAGGAGGTGTATGCGCAAGTGTGTGTGTTTGTGTGTGTGAATGTGTGCTTTTGTGTGAGTTTATTTGGTGTGTGCGTGAGTTTCTTTGAGTGCATGTGTGTGGCAAATCTTTGCATGCATGCAGGGGGTGGTGACAGACACAGTGTCTAATCTACATATCAATTTCCCTCATTTGAATACAGCCCTCATTCCAGTGATGATGGTAATAATTATCTGTTCTCCAGCGAGGAGAGGACAGGTTCCCACTGTGTTCCACTCTGTCACTCTGTGCCAGTGCTCTGCCAACACACACTGGGCTGATGCTAGACACCGATAGGACGACACGAGCAGCCCACCATGATGTAACCTATGACCCACCTCCGCTGAGAGTAATGGCACAAAATGGCATTTGTTTTAGCAAGATGGCGCCGACAGACATGGTCGCCTTGCTTCGAATCTTTTGGAAACTATTCAGTATTTGTTTTTTTTATGTATTATTTCTTACATTGTTTGCCTAGGAAATCTTAAGTCTGATTACATACAGCCGGGAAGAACTATTTGATATAAGAGCCATGTCAACTTACCAACATTACGACCAGGAATATGACTTTCCCGAAGCGGATCCTCTGTTTGGACCACCACCCCAGGACAATGGATCTAATCCCAGAAACCGACCCAAAACAACAGAGCGGCCTCCTGGTCAGGCTTCGTAGATGTGCACATCGCCCACCGCTCCCGAGTATACTACTCGCCAATGTCCAGTCTCTTGACAACAAGGTATATTAAATTCAAGCAAGGGTTGCCTTCCAGAGAGACATCAGAGATTGTAACATTATCTGTTTCACGGAAACATGGCTCTCTCGGGATATGTTGTCGGAATCGGTTCGGCTACCGGGCTTCTCCATGCATTGCGCCGACAGAGATTAACATCTCTCTGGAAAGAGGAAGGGTGGGGGTGTGTGCTTCATGATCAATGACTCATGGTGTAATCATAACAACATACAGGAACACTAGTCGTTCTGCTCACCCGACCTAGAATTCCTTACAATCAAATGCTGCCCATATTACCTCCCAATTGAATTCTCGTCAGTTATTGTCACAGCTGTGTACATTCCCCCTCAAGCAGACACCAATACAGCCTTCAAGTAACTTTAACCTCTAGGGGCTAGGTGGGACGCTACTCAACAGCCAGTGGAATCCCGCGGCGCGAATTACAAATACCTTAGAAATGCTATTACTTCAATTTCTCAAACATGTGACTATTTTACACCATTTTAAAGACAAGACTCTCGTTAACCTGTTAGGGTATAGGGGGCAGTATTTTCACGGCTGGATAAAAAAATGTACCCAATTTAATCTGGTTACTAATCCTACCCAGTAACTACAATATGCATATACTTATTATATATGGATAGAAAACACCCTAAAGTTTCCAAAACTGTTTGAATGGTGTCTGTGAGTATAACAGAACTCATTTGGCAGGCAAAACCCTGAGACAGATTCTGACAGGAAGTGGATACCTGATGTGTTGAATTGACTTTAAGCCTATACCATTGAAAAACAAAGGGGCTGAGGAATGTTTTGGCACTTCCTATTGCTTCCACAAGATGTCCCCAGCCTTTACAAAGTGTTTTGAGTCTTCTACTCTGAGATCTGACTGAAGAAGAGCCTTGGAACGGTGATGGCCCATTAGACACCTTGTGCGCGAGTTGATGGTGGGTACTCTCATTCCGAAACGTTTTAAAAGAGAACCCAATGGTCCGCCTTGAATTTTATTCATGTTCTGGTTAAAAAAGGCCCTAATGATTTATGCGATACAACGTTTGACATGTTTGAACGAACGTAAATATATTTTTTCCGTTCGTGAAGTGAAGTGAAGTCCGGCTGGCTTAGATCATGTGCTAACAACACGGAGGTTTTTGGACATAAATGATGAGCTTTTTTGAACAAAACTACATTCGTTATGGACCTGGGATTCTTTGGAAGTGACATCTGATGAAGAGAATCAAAGGTAATGGATTATTTACATAGTATTTTCGATTTTAGATCTCTCCAACATGGCGGTTAGTCTGTATCGCAATGCATATTTTTCTGGGCGCAGTGCTCAGATTATTGCAAAGTGTGATTTCCCAGTAAGGTTAATTTTAAATCTGGCAAGTCCATTGCGTTCAAGAGATGTAAATCTATAATTCTTTGAATGACAATATAATATTTTACCAATGTTTTCTAATATTAATTAATTATTTTGTTGTCATGACTTGACTGCCGGTATTGGAGGGAAACGATTTCCTGAACATCAACGCCATAGTAAAACGCTGTTTTTAGATATAAATATGAACTTGATAGAACTAAAAATGCATGCATTGTCTAACATAATGTCCTAGGAGTGTCATCTGATGGAGATTGTAAAAGGTTAGTGCATAATTTTTGCTGATTTTATGGTTTTGGTGACGCCTGTCTTTGAATCGACAATGCATTACACACAGCTATTGTCAATGTACTCTCCTAACATAACCTAACTTTATGCTTTCCCCGTAAAAGCTTTTTGAAATCGGACAACGTGGTTAGATTAAGGAGATGTTTATCTTTCAAAGGGTGTAAGTTAGTTGTCTGTTTGAGAAATTTGAATTTTGACATTTATTTGGTTTCAAATTTGCCGCTCTTGAAATGCACCTGCTGTTGATAGGGTGCGCCACGGGTGGCACGCTAACGTCCCACATAGCCCCAAGAAGTTAACCTGTTATGGCTAGGGGGCAGTATTTTCACGGCCGGATAAAAAACGTACCCGATTTAATCTGATTATTACTCCTGCCCAGAAACTAGAATATGCATATAATTATTAGCTTTGGATAGAAAACACTCCAAAGTTTCTGAATGGTGTCTGTGAGTATAACAGAACTCATTTGGCAGGCCAAAACCTGAGAAGATTCTGTACAGGAAGTACCCTGTCTGACCATTTCTTGCCCTTCTTGATTATCTCTATCCATTACAGGGGTTCTCTGCTGTTACGTGACACTTCCTACGGCTCCCATGGGATCTCAGAAGGCGGCAAAAAGCTGAATCGTGGCTTTGCAGGCTCTGGCTGAAAAAAAGTTGCGTGTTTGGAAAGTGGCCAGTCACAGTACTATGAAACTCAGGCTCGTGCACGAGGGGATCCCATGCTTTTATTTTCTCTCTCTTTGTACGTATACACGCTTTCCCGGTCGGAATATTATCGCTTTTTTACGAGAAAAATGGCATAAAAATTGCTTTTAAACAGCGGTTGACATGCTTCGAAGTACGGTAATGGAATATTTAGAAATCTTTTGTCACGAAATGCGCCATGCTCGTGACCCTTATTTACACTTCGGATAGTGTCTTGAACGCACGAACAAAACGCCGCTATTTGGATATAACAATGGATTATTTTGAACCAAACCAACATTTGTTATTGAAGTAGCAGACCTGGGAGTGCATTCTGATGAAGAACACCAAAGGTAATCAAACTTTTCTAATAGTAAATCGGAGTTTGGTCAGGGCTAAACTAGGTGGGTGTCTAAATAGCTAGCCGTGATGGCTGGGCTATCTACTCAGAATATTGCAAAATGTGCTTTCACCGAAAAGCTATTTTAAAATCAGACATATCGAGTGCATAGAGGAGTTCTGTATCTATAATTCTTAAAATAATTGTTATGTTTTTTGTGAACGTTTATCGTGAGTAATTTAGTAAATTCACCGGAAGTTTGCGGGGGGTATGCTAGTTCTGAACGTCACATGCTAATGTTAAAAGCTGGTTTTTGATATAAATATGAACTTGATTGAACAAAACATGCATGCATTGTATAACATAATGTCCTAGGGTTGTCATCTGATGAAGATCATCAAAGGTTAGTGCTGCATTTAGCTGCATTTAGCTGTGGTTTTTGTGACATTATATGCTAGCTTGAAAAATGGGTGTCTGATTATTTCTGGCTGGGTACTCTGCTGACATAATCTAATGTTTTTGCTTTCGCTGTAAAGCCTTTTTGAAATCGGACAGTGTGGTTAGATTAACGAGAGTCTTGTCTTTAAAATGTTGTAAAATAGTCATATGTTTGAAAAATGGAAGTTTTCGGATTTTAGAGGAATTTGTATTTCGCGCCACGCCCATCATTGGATATTGGAGCAGGTGTTCCACTAGCGGAACGTCTAGATGTGTTAATCTAACCACACTGTCCGATTTCAAAAAGGCTTTACAACGAAAGCAAAACATTAGATTATGTCAGCAGAGTACCCAGCCAGAAATAATCAGACACCCATTTTTCAAGCTAGCTCTGGCGGCTCCGGACTGGCGGGCGGCTCTGGCGGCTCCGGACTGGCGGCGGCTCTGGCGGCTCCGGACTGGCGGGCGGCTCTGACGGCTCCGGACAGGCGGGCGGCTCTGGCGGCTCTGGCCCAGGACTCACCAGGTTGAGTCCTGGGCCTCCACTGGAGGCCTGGTCCGTGGAGGAGGCACAGAACTGACCAGGATGGGGAGACCCACTGGAGGCCTGGTCCATGGAGGAGGCACAGGCTTGACCAGGATGGGGAGACCCCCTGGAGGCCTGGTCCATGGAGGAGGCAAAGGACTGACCAGGATGGGTAGACCCACTGGAGGCCTGGTCTGAGGAGGAGGCACAGGACTGACCAGGATGGGGAGACCCACTGGAGGCCTGGTCCGAGGAGGAGGCACAGGATAAACCGGGCTGTGGGGGAGCACTGGAGTTCTGGTACTTAGGCTCTTTACCCACACTCCAGGCTGAATGTCCACTTTGGCCCGGCACGGGCGGAGCGCAGGCATTGGGCGAACTAGACCCTCCCAGCGCCCTGGAGACACAGTGCGCAGAGCCGGTGCAGGATAACCTGGACCGAAAAGGCGCAATGGAGACCAGACGCGCTGAGCCGGCACAATCCGTCCTGGCTCGATGCCTGCACTCGCATTACATTTAAGTCATTTAGCAGACGCTCTTATCCTCGCATGGCACTTGCGGGGGGCTGGCTTATAGCGCACCGGGCTATGAACGCGCACTGGAGACACCATGCGCTTAACCGCATAACACGGTGCCTGACCAGTACTGCGCTGCCTCCAGTAAGCACGGGGAGTTGACTCAGGTCTACCGCCTGACTCCGCCAATCTCCCCGTGTGCCCCCCCCCAAAAAAGTTTTTGGGGCTGCCTCCCGTGTCCGTCGCTCTCCCTCGGCAGGTTGTTACAGTGGTCAAATAATTGATCCCATGTCCAGTCAATCCTTGACTCCAACACCTCCAGCGACCAGGATGCCATGACCTCCCGAGCACGCTGCTTCATCCCCTCATTGTGCTGCTCCTTCCTCCGCTGCTTGGTCCGTCTCTGCTGGGTGATTCTGTAACGCTCCTCTTCGTCTGAAGATATAGAGAAATCGCTGTCGGAGAAAGTGGACCAATACCCAGCGGGTTGCGTGCTCATCATATTTTATTTAACCTCTTGACGGTCGCCTAGGTTAGGGGGCGCTACAGCGAGTTTTGAAAAAAATTTGTGCCCATTTTAAACGGCCTCCTACTCAAACTCAGAAGCTAGGATATGCATATAATTAATACTTGTGGATAGAAAACACCCTAAAGTTTCTAAAACTTTGAATGGTGTCTGTGAGTATAACAGAACTCATATGGCAGTCAAAACCCCGAGACAGATCGTGACAAGATGTGGAATTCTGAATTGCGGACTCAACTTCATCACTTTGCCTATAAATCACACCGTGAGCTATGGTTCATTGAGCACTTCCTATTGCTTCCACTAGATGTCCCCAGTGTTTACAAAGTGGTTTGAGCCTTCTTCTGTGAAAACTGACAGAATGAGAGTCTGTGGAACGTGGTCATATGAGGAGGGCCATCACCATTATGACGCCGGCGCCCCTGGCTACCCTCCCCTTTCGAAACGTTTAGAAAGACAATGCAACCGTCCCCCTTGAATCTTATTGGAGCTCTGGTTGAAAAAGGCCCTAAAGATTTATGTTATACAACGTTTGACATGTTTGAACGAACCTAAATAAATAAAAAATGCATTTTGTTGAGAGAGAAGTCAGGCGAACGACGGTACTTTTGGAGCAGCCTTCAGAACGCGCTAATAACAACAAGCTATTGGGACATAAAGGATTAACTTTTTCGAACGAAAATACATTTGTTGTGGACCTGGGATTCCTGGAAGTGCCTTCTGATGAAGATAATCAAAGGTAAGGGATTATTGACAATAGTATACAAGACTAGATTTGATATGCGATTGTTCCAAGATGGCGCTGACCTGTAACGGTAGCCTATTTTTCTGAGTATTGCATCCCCTTTTATCGCAAAGTGTGATTACCCAGTAAAGTTATTTTTAAATCTGGCATTGCAGGTGCTTTCAAGAGATGCTAATCTATAACTCTTAGAATGACAATATTACATTTTAAAAATGTTTTCGAATAGTAATTTAATAAATTGTTGGGCTGGTTCACCAGACACATTTGAGGGAAAATAGTTAGTCAACGTCAAGCGCCGATGTAAAATGCTGTTTTAATATATAAATATGAACTTTATCGAACAAAAGAATGCATGTATTGTGTAACATGATGTCCTAGGAGTGTCATCTGATGAAGATTGTCAAAGGTTAGTGCTGCATTTAGCTGTTTTTTGGTTATTTGTGATGCATGTGGTTGGTCGGAAAATGGCTATGTGGCTACTTTTACGATATACTCCTCTAACATAATCTAATGTTTTGCTTTTGCTGTAAAGCCTTTTTGAAATCGGACAACGTGGTTCGATTCAGGAGAGGCATATCTATAAAACGATATAAAATAGTCCTATATTTGAAAAAAAAAAAAATTAAATTGTGTTATGCAAATGGCGATAGGATTTTTCGCCGCATACGGGACGGAGCCCGTTCAGAGGTTAAATGTGAACACCAAGAAAAAACAAGAAACAAAGACCGACAGGAACAGTTTTGCAGGCTATACACAACGCAAAGCAAAAACATAGAAAAATTAACATAGAACGCCTACCCAATGTAACACCCTGGCCTAACCAAAATAAAGAACAAAAACCCCTCTCTATGGCCAGTGCGTTACAGTACCACAGCACTTAACCATTGAATGAGGTCTGGGAATTTAGCTGTAGTTATTCCCTCCACAAGGCAATGAAACAAGCGAAATTCCGGTACAGGGATAAAGTGGAGTTGCAATTCAACGGCTCAGACACGAGACGTATGTAGCAGGGTCTACAGGAAATGACGGACTACATAAAGAAAACTAGCCATGTCACGGATACCAACGTCATGCTTCCAGACAAACTAAACACCTTGCCCGCTTTGACGATAATACAGTGCCACCGTCGGGGCCCGCTAACAAGGACCTCACCCCCCCCTTTCCTTCTCAGTGGCCGACGTGAGTAAAACATTTAAACATGTTAACCCTCGCAAGGCTGCTGGTCCAGACGGCGTCCCTAGCCGCGTCCTCAGAGCATGCGCAGACCAGCTGGCTGGTGTGTTTACGGACATATTCAATCGCTCCCTATCACAGTCTGCTGTCCCCACATGCTTCAAGATGGCCAATATTGTTCCTGTTCCCAAGAAGGCAAAGATAACTGAACTAAATGACTACTATCCCGTAGTACTCCCTTCTGTCATCATGAAGTGCTTTGAGAAACTAGTCAAGGATCATATCACCTCCACCTTACCGGCCACCCTAGACCCACTTCAGTTTGCATACCGCCCCAACAGGTCCACAGACGATGCTATCGCCATCACACTGTACACTGCCCTATCCCATCTGGACAAGAGGAATACCTATGTAAGAATGCTGTTCATTGACTACAGCTCAGCATTCAACACCATAGAACCGCCCCAGCTTATCACCAAGCTGGAGGCCCTAAGATTCCCGCCCTGTGCAATTGGGTCCTGGACTTTCTGACAGGCCGCCCCCAGCTGGTGAAGGTAGGAAACAACATCTCCACTTGGGTGACCCTCAATGCTGGAGCCCCACAAGGGTGTGTGCTCAGCCCCCTCCTGTAGTCCCTGTTCACCCATGACTGCGTGGCCATGCACTCCTCCAACTCAATCATCAAGTTTGTAGACGACACAGCCTACAGGGAGGAGGTGAGGGCACTCGGAGTGTGGTGTCAGGAATACAACCTCTCACTCAATGTCAACAAAACAAAGGAGATGATCGTGGACTTCAGGAAACAGCAAAGGGAGCACCCCCCTATCCACATCGAAGGGACAACAGTGGAGAAGGTGGAAAGTTTTAAGTTCCTGAGTGTACACATCACAGACAAACTGAAATTGTCCACCCAAACAGACAGTGTGGTGAAGAAGGCGCAACAGCGACCTCTTCAACCTCAGGAGGCTTAAATAATTTGGCTCGTCACCCAAAAAACCCTTACAAACTTTTACAGATGCACAATCGAGAGCATCCTGTCAGGCTGTATCACAGGCTGGTACGGCAACTGCAACTGCACCGCCCACAACCGCAAGGCTCTCCAGAGGGTGGTGCGGTCTGTACAACGAATCACCGGGGGCAAACTACCAGCCCTCTATGACACCTACACCACCCGATGTCACAGGAAGGCCAAAAAGATCAAGGACAACAACCACCCGAGCCACTGCCTGTTCACACCACTACCATCCAGAAGGCGAGGTCTGTACAGGTGCATCAAAGCTGGGACCGAGAGACTGAAAAACAGCTTCTATCTCAAGGCCATCAGTCTGCTAAACAGCAATTACTAACATTGAGAGACTGTTGCCTACATTGAGACCCAATCACTGGCCACTTAAATAAATTGATCACTAGTCACTTTAAACAATGCCACTTTAAATAATGCCACTTTAAAAATGTTTATATATCTTACATTACTCATATCATATGTATATAGTGTATTTTATACCATCTATTGCACTTTGCCTATTCCACTTGGCCATCGCTCATCCATATATTTACATGTACATATTCTCATTCACCCCTTTAGATTTGTGTGTATTAGGTAGTTGCTGGGAAATTGTTAGAATACTTGTTAGATATTATTGCACTGTCGGAACTAGAAGCACAAGCATTTCGCTACACTTGCATTAACATTGCTAACCATGTGTATGTGACCAATAAATATTTATTTGATTTGATTTGGGACATGGTACGTGTGAATTGTGTGGTCATAGTACAGTATAATTTGAGGTAGGGAAGCATGATTGTTGGTGTCCTGCAACGTCTTGCTCTTAGTGAGAAGCTTTGCTATACTATAGGGACATGCTTGTGCCCTTAGAGCTTAATCCAATGGGATAGAGGTCAGGAAGATTTCTCACTGAGCCACCGGTCAAAAATTACACAATGAAGATGTTTATATCACATTATACATAGCACTGACTGTTGCTGTTTGCTGTCACTTTATGATGACCAGTGTCAAAATGATCCATTTAAAATACCAGGGGCCCATCACCCCAAAAGCACAAACCCCCCACAAATCCTAAAAACTTTACAAGTGACATACCGTAGGAGTAATGTCTTTATAAAACACTCAACTATATCGTAGCGCTGTGATGTTACCAGTACCGCAATAGTTTTTCCATGGCAAAAATGAAAACATTAAGCAGACCAAACTACTTGGTTCTTTAAAAATCTGCTGTGTGTAAAATATTGTGTGGCATAGCTTGGAATATACTTAAATCTGACACTGGATGACAACATCGGGATGTTACTAAATTAGTTAAATCTGCTCTGTGTTTTGTTTCTTTGCCACAATACTAATGAGTATGGCGATACTGACATCCTCCCAGCCCTCCTATCCAGTGGGGACTCCTGTTGGGGTTTGTTTTTTTACGTCCATAGCTGCCTAGCTGGGTATGTCATAACTTGTATCTGTCACACTCGAGGTGACACAGTGACATGGAAGAAATTAAGATGCAAAACATGATTCTTTGGTTGTACTTGCCTTTCCCATGTACAGTCATTGTTATTGATGTGTCATTAACCAGACATTAACACATTAGCTGAAAAGATGCATTTTTACAATGGTATAACGGTAAACCTTTCTCCTGGCAGAAACAGTAGGACATTCAGGTAAAGACAGTGATAGGATAACAGATGTGTCCAGCCACAGTGCTACTGTCTACTTGTTTAAGACTCTGAGCTTCCACTCCACTCGTGAAGATGCTTGCAGACAGCCTGCATTAAAAAAGATCCCAGTCATGTTGGAGCTCAGCTGCAGCCAGCTTCCCTTTTCCCTGTACAGTGGTAACTATGTTTTCTACCTCTGTTGAACCTCTGTGGTGGAGCCGCAGCCTGTCACGGAGAAAGGGCCACAAATGGGATCGAACAGGTGTCACTTTAATTACGGTCCCTCTAAGGCAGGTAGGGAGGCGGTGGTTCCCTTAATTAACCCAGCCGCTCTGCTATTGAATCGCATTGACAGCCCTGCGCTGGCCGGGCACAGATAGGTCGACAATATGTCTGCCAGTATGTACGACTCCAGCTTTTAATTTCAAGTGCCTGGGGAGTATGTTGGCTTGTCTTCCCGTCTCACCTCTCCCTCCTCCCCCCTCCTCCCCCTAGATCCCTGCTTATGGTCACATCAGTTTCACATCTCTCTCACACACTGCCCTCAGTCCACTCCACTAACTCCACACACCAGTCTAACCCAGACCTTCTACCTTCTGTTGTACATCTTTCCTATCTTTCACAGTCTACTCCACAGTACCGCTAAACAGTGAAGCCTAGAGCTAAACTACTGAGTCCCTCGCACTTCCATGAAATGATGCCGTGGTCATTCAACCAACCCGCTACTTTTCAATGGTATAGTAAAACAGAGCCAATATCACATCATATGTAATCTTTTGTGATTATGGACTGCAAAATGTTTCTTTTCCCGCTTTCTTCTCAAGAGACGATCCTGGGTGTCAGTCTTTCAAGAGCTCCTGATTAACATTATCATCCAATTATAGTGCTCATTATCATACTAAATACAGGTGATCCACCTTGCATGTCTTTCAAAGTCGGTGAGAAACATGTTGTGGATAAAAGTTGACCTCCTTGCAACTCCATCTTACAAGCCTTCCATTTAACTTCCTGCTTTGTTATTTTTCAGTCCAAAAGCATGTGCTCAGCATTTTGTTATTCCACTCCACCACTGTACATAAAATTACAGTATATTTCTGGAGTTAGGGGTCAGGTCGGCTCTCAGGGCACTAAGTAGAGGGCTACATTAACACAGCCCTGGGTATTGATTGTTTTCTGCTAGCTGGTGAGACAGCTACTGCTCTGTGAATGTGATTCTTAAGGAGGCAGTATTATTTTTCTTAATTTGGCAAGTGAGAGTGGGCAGAGAAAAATTTTAATTTAGAGTTTTTCTGTGTGTTAATACAAAGCTAGAAGGTCAGAGTACATTACTGCTCAACGGGCAGAGGCACGATGTGTGGCTCCTCCAGACATGGTCCCTTGAAATGTAATTTTGTAATGGGTGTCGTATAGAGGGGACCGAGGCACAGCGTGTTGAGTGCTCAAAAGTGTATTTGAATGAAAACGAACACTTTGACAAAAGAAACAAAATGACAGCCAACAGTTCTGTCAGGTTACATTAACGAAACAGAAAAAAACTACCCACGAAAACCAAGTGGGAAAAGGCTGCCTAAGTATGGCTTCCAATCAGAGACAACGATAGACAGCTGCCTCTGATTGGAAACCATACCCGGCCAAAACGTAGAAACACAAACATAGAATGCCCACCCCCTATCACACCCTGACTTAACTAAACAGAGAAAAAACAGCTCTCTTAGGTCAGGGCGTGACAGTACCCCCCCCCCCCCAAAGGTGCGGACTCCCGGCCGCAAACCTGAACCTATAGGGGAGGGTCCGGGTGGGCATCTGTACTTGGTGGCGGCTCTGGTTCAGGGCGTAGCACCCCTGGACTGGGGAGCACCCCAGGACTGGGGAGCATCGCTGGAGGCTCCGGACTGAGGAGAGTTGCTGCAGACTCCGTACTGAGGAGTGTCGCTGGAGGCTCCGTACTGGGGAGCATCGCTGGAGGCTCCGGATTGGGGAGCGTCGCTGGAGGCTCCGGACTGGAGAGCGTCATTGTAGGTTCCGGACTAGGGACCGTCGCTGCAGGCTCCATGCCATGGATCATCGATACAGGTTCTGCGCCATGGATCATCACTGGAGGCTTCGCGCCATGGATCATCTCTACAGGCTCCGGGCCATGGATCATCTCTACAGGCTCCGTGCCATGGATCATCCCTACAGGCTTCTTGCCATGGATTATCCCTACAGGCTCCGGTCCATGGATAATCCCTACAGGTTTCTTGCCATGGATTATCCCTACAGGCTCCGGGCCATGGATTACCTCTGGAGGCTTCGTGCCATGGAACATCCCTACAGGCTCCGGGCCATGGATCATCACTGGAGGCTTCGTGCCATGGATCATCTCTACAGGCTTCGGATCATAGATTATCACGGGAGGCTTTTCTCGTGGAGCTGGAACAGGTCTCACCGGACTGGCGAGACGCACTAAGGACCGGGTGTGCAGAACTGGCACGGGTATACTGGACCGTGGAGGCGCACTGGAGGGAGAGTGCGAGGAGCAGGCACCGAACGTACTGGGCTATGGAGGCGCACTGGACGGCGAGTGCGAGGAGCAGGCACCGGACGTACTGGGCTATGGAGGCGCACTGGAGGGAGAGTGCGAGGAACAGACACATGCTCCCCACAATCAGCACTGGGAGTTGGCTCAGGTTACGATACCTGTCCAAAACCTGGCCCCAAGTCCAGTTTCTCCTTTCAATCCACTCCTCCATCGACCAGGTATCCATCTCTGCCCGGGCACGCCGCTTGATCCAATTATGGTGGGTAGTTCTGTAACGGGCGTCGTATAGAGGGGACCAAGGCGCAGCGTGTTGAGTGCTCATAATTGTATTTTAACGAAAACAAACACTTTGACAAAAGAAACAAAACGACAGCCAACAGTTCTGTCAGGTTACATTAACGAAACAGAAAAAAACTACCCACGAAAACCAAGTGGGAAAAGGCTGCCTAAGTATGGCTTCCAATCAGAGACAACGATAGACAGCTGCCTCTGATTGGAAACCATACCCGGCCAAAACATAGAAACACAAACATAGAATGCCCACCCCCTATCACACCCTGACCTAACTAAACAGAGAAAAAACAGCTCTCTTAGGTCAGGGCGTGACACATTTCCACATTCCTAAATATCAAGGCGGAATTATTTAGGCAATATTGTTGGACGTCAGTCTACCAGCAGTAGACAAGCATTTCAATAACATGTTAAAGAATATATCTATAGTGATAAAGAAAAAAACAAAAGGGGTTATTTGTAGCTTGCACCCACATGCGCACACACAGGTAGCCTAGTGGTTAGAGTGTTGGACTAACAAACGCAAGGCTGCAAGATTGAGTCCCCGAGCTGATAAGGTAAAATTCTGTCGTTCTATCCCTGAAAAAGGCAGCTAACCCACTCTTTGGGAAATAAGAATTTGTTCTTAACTCACTTGCCTAGTTAAAAAAAGGTAAAATATAAACAACACACACAACACTTGGGTTTCTATTCAATCTGGAGCCCACTTTTTGGTTGCATCCTCTGTTCCCATCTCTCTCTCTAACTTTCTCCCTCTCATTCTTTTTCTCATTCTCTTTCCAGAATCACAGGGAGTCTCCTGGCTGGAGGCTATTTAGTTTCTAGGGCTTTGACTGGACAGACATTCCATCTATGCCTTTCAATAATGCCCACCCCTCCTTGGATTGAGTGAGCAGCTGGTCAGGCTTCTGATAGTGTCACTGATAGTGTTCTTAAAAAATAGAAGAAATCACTCAAAAAGTTAAATACAGGATTGCCTGTGTGTGTGTGTGTGTGTGTGTGTGTGTGTGTGTGTGTGTGTGTGTGTGTGTGTGTGTGTGTGTGTGTGTGTGTGTGTGTGTGTGTGTGTGTGTGTGTGTGTGTGTGTTTATCAAGGTTTCCATTAGAAAAATGTGGCACTGGTCAACGTGACCGGAAATATTGAAATTACTGGCCATTTAAGAAATTTACCCGACCAAAATGTATTGATTGTGTAACCCATTAGTGCATCCAACCAGGATCACCCCAGTGTGTGCTTGTGCATGCGTGTGTGTGTATCATTTAGCTTGTTCACATTACACAATGTCGATACCCAGTATCATATTTTCATGCACATAATTTGTATTCTACATTGGTTCAGATCAAGTCGACATCAAGACTAGTTTCCAGCAGCTGGAGTTCACCGTCAATAACGCCATTCTCCAACAACATCCAATTTGCCAGATCTGAACAGCTCCGAAGTGGATACTAATATCTTTTGAGTCAACAAGACATTTTATCATTTGTACCTTTATGTTCTGTAAATGAGGAATGTAGCCTTGCTATTATTGACACATCTCCTGCCTCTTCTCCTGGAGTTCTTGAGCTATGGAGGTTGTCAGCTGCAGTGCACAGAACTCATCTTCAAAAGGTCAACAGGGTAAGGACTGTTCAGAAAGGGGGTAACATGGCAGAAATTCTTGGTTCAATTGTCCATCATGTACAAAGCCATGCCTTTCTTTGAGCTTTGAGCACTGCACATGTGTGTTGGGTATTCAAGACTGCTGATAGTTCTCTGTAGTGAGTTTGCCCACAGTACTGATGATAAGCTAGGTAATACGCAGAGAATGGAAGACCTTAGAAGACTGTTTTCTGGGAAACTGATGCTGAGACTGAATAGTAGGGTAGCACAAAATGATGTGTGGCATTTGATGCCTCTCCAATGCACAACAAAACCCTGATTTTAAAAGGTTGCTGCTTTATAAAAGCATTCATTATTAGCTGATAACAATTATCATAGGTTGCCTTTTATTCAATGCTATAGGTGTACTACCCTGATTTAACAAGATAAGCCAGCAGCATATCAAATCAAATGAAATGTATTTATAAAGCCCTTTTTACATCTGCAAATGTCACAAAGCGCTTATACAGAAACCCAGCCTAAGACCCCAAACAGCAAGCAATACAGATACACCCAATGCTGGCTTGCCTCTGAAGCTAAGCAGGGTTGATCCTGGTTGGTCCCACAATGGGAGACCAGATGCTGCAGGAAGTGGTGTTGGAGGGCCAGTAGGAGGCACACTTTCCTCTAGTCTAAAAAAATAAAATAATCCCACTGTAGTAATTGAGCCATTTCCCTGTGTAGAGTGCTATCTTTTGGATGGGAAGTTAAATGGGTGTCCATTGTACTTATTCTAAGAGTAGGGGTGTTAATCTTGGTGTCCTGGCTAAATTCCCATTCTGGCCTTCATACAATCAAGGCCACCTAATCATCCCCAGCTTCCAATTGGCTCATTCGTCTCCCATGTAACTATTTCCCAGGTTGTTGCTGTAAATGAGAATGTGTTCTCAGTCAATTAACCTGGTAAAATAAAAATAAATAAACTTGCCTTCCCCTCAAAGGCACACAACACAATTTTAAACTCAGATCAGTGAACCCTTTGGTTGTAAGATGTTTGCTGTACTTCTAATCACTCATCAGCACTGTCTGAACAGGTGCACACACTCTCATTTCAATATGCTAATTGGCCTCTCTCGATGCATCAGATTGAGTCGCTTTAAAGGTGGAATGGCATCGTGAAATGTTGTGGACTTGATGACAATAATTTCATATTTATTATGTTGATTTAACTTATTTTTTCCCTCTCATCTTCTTTGCCCTGCCTACTGGGACCACCCATACGTAAAATGTATGCACGCATGAGTGTAAGTCACTTTGGATAATAGCCTCTGCCAAATGGCATATATTATTATTATTACTGAGGCTCCAACAATGTGCGGGTGCTCTATAGTCTAACTGCTCGCTGCACAACAGGGAACTCTGTATAGGAAAGCAGTAGGCCCGAAATAGACCGTTTTTCTCTCTTGATTCATTCGTTAACAGAGTTTGATGAATCGCACAGTGGCAAAAAAAAAGTTAATGCAATTCTATATCATCATAAAAATGGATTCTTTGGTGATTTTGTTTTTTTACCTGAACAAAGTGAAACCCCATTGATCCCTTTCAAGCATTTTCTCTGTTCTATAGTCTTGTAATTACCTTCAATTGGCGGTGTTTCTTAAATTGCCTAATTAGTTACACTGATTAGGCTTGACATTTCATTCTGGATTGCAAGGTGTATAAATTACTCAGTTTTCCTAAGTTCCCTAAACAAACATAATTGCTAGCATTTCAGGGGCTGTGGACTGTTGGAGGACCAATGTGAATAATACATAACTTGTGACAAATCATTTGCAAGACAAGCAATAACGTATTCATATTTAGATTAGAACATCGGCAAAGGGCAAAGCAGTTACATATTCTCACATATTTCATACAGTGGGTTTGCATTTTAACTCCAAAGTTTATCAAGACGTCCTATTTTTGAGTCTGAGATGACTCATTGGCTGTTTAAACAGGCAGCCCAATTCTGATCTTTTGCCAATACTTGGGCAAAATATCAAAATCGGGCTCCCTGTGTAAATGCAGCCATTGTGCCCTCCATAGGCAGGGTTTTTCTTTTTTCCTTTCAATTAAGCCATGGACAACCAGTTGAGGGGAGTTCCTTACTAATTAGTGACCTTAATTCATCACTCAAGTACAAGGGAGGAGTGAAAACCCACAGACACTCGGCCCTCCGTGGAATGAGTTTGACACGTGCCATTAGGCATAAAAAGAGACATGCCATAATGTAGTTACACCACATGGGGGCAGTAGGGATTCACTGTGTTGGAAGTGACACAAACACACCATCAACATGTTAATGACCTGCACATTGTCATACACATTTGTACAAAGTTAAGAGTTCTTAGAAGTCTTGTATAAAGAAAGGGTGTTTGATCAAAGCTGAGTAGACATCTTGCCTGTCGTCACCACTGCAACAAATCAGTTACCTTCTACATACTCCAACCCAATACCTCTTTTGCTAACAGCACTCATACTACAATGACCACATGTTCTATCATCTAATACTGTACACACCACAACCACATGCAGCCACTGTAATAATAGGCCACATCTACAACAACTACATATGTTTCTAGGACTGAAACCGGTTAGTCATAGTTAATATCATGTTGCCAAAGCAGATGCTCTCTAATATGATCGGTTCACGTCTGACTGCACATGGAGACGTTTTAAAGATAGAATGCTCATGCTCATTAGGGGATGACTCATTGTTCCCAGAGCCCAGGCCTCTTGACCGCTGGCTTAGCTGTATCACCCCAAGCCCCCTGTGTCAATAACTCAACTCCCATCCGTGGCACAATTAAGACATTATTACACCCTCCGTTGGACCCCAATCTCCAGGCTCAACCAGAGGGGCCTTCCCTTCCCCCCTCCTTCCAATCGCCCACCCTCTCCATCGCCACTGTGAAACCCTGGCAACCCCCTCCTCATCTCTGACCCATTTCGCCCCACTCCCCCTTCCTCCCCCAGTGGGCAGAGCCATGGCATCGTGAGTCATGGCAGTGCCAACAGCCGTGCAGTGGCAGTCCACGTGGGCACTCCTCATCTGCCAGAGCGGCAGGGCTGTACGTGGTCTGATGTGCCATAGTGTCGTGTCACAATCAGCCCTTCCCCCTCTCCTCTGCCTCCCATCCTCCCCTTTGCCCCTGTCACAGTGGTCTGTGTGAGTGAAGACATCTGTCTTAGCAAGTAGTGGTGGATGGGTAAAATCAATGAGGAAGCAAGACCAGGGAAAAAAAGCCACACTACAACCTATTTGTTGAGAAAATTGTGTTGTTTGCTATAAACTGTTAGTTCATATGCCTTGCCGCCGTGATATATAGGCCTAAGGCCAAGACAATAAGAAGACACAGTGGCAGAATAAATTCAACCACACCATTGTTTCCTCACAAAACCGGAGAGCAGCATCTGTCTGGTGAAGTCCACAAAGCATATTGCATGTAACAAACATTCACATGACCTATAGCATGGTCAAGCTAGTACATTTTTCCAACATTTTCAGACAACTAAACAACTACTGATTTAGATCCACAGAGAGTTCTTAACTCAAGTCGCAAAGAAAACAGGAGCTGCCTCCACTATTCCAGCACCCTTCAACTTAATATTTCTACATCATCAAATCACCTATGATTAGTCTAGTACAGTGACAACTAATTGATTGATTGATTTAGGAAAGGAACGATATTAGTTTGCTAGCTAGGCACCTGAGGATGACACAATGACATGCAACCATTCAAATGTTTTCTATAAATTACATGTGCTTTTGATGTGATGTGATTGGGGTGAAGCCAAATGCAAACTGGCTTCCCTTGACACTATTTTGGCGTGTGCCATGACCATTCACAGTTGAGCTCAATGTTGATTGGCTATTCTTTTTAATTATTATTTTCATGGGAAGCCAAATGCTCCTGGCTTCCCTTGCATTCAATGCTATGGGCGGCAACAATGTCATATTGTTATTGACCAGACAGCATCAGATAGATGGCCGTACACATACTGAAACAGAGGGGCGCTGTTTCGCTCGCTCGGATGCTTTCTCTGGTGACATACATTCAGTCTCTTGCGAATTGAAGGAAAATTATGAAACACAGAGAGACAAAAGATATACTGTATATACACTACTGTTCAAAAGTTTAGGGCCACTTAAAAATGTCCTTGTTTTTGAAAAAAAAGTAATTTATTGTCCATTAAAATAACAGGAAATTGATAAGAAATACAGTGTCGACATTGTTAATGTTGTAAATGACTATCGTAGTTGGAAACAGCAGATTTTTAATGGAATATCTACATAGGCGTACAGAGGCCCATTATCAGCAACCATCACTCCTGTGTTCAAATGGCACGTTGCGTTAGCTAATGCAAGTTTATAATTTTAAAAGGCTAATTGGTCATTAGAAAACCCTTTTGAAATTATGTTAGCACAGCTGAAAACTGTTGCTCTGATTAAAGAAGCAATAAAACTGGCCTTTAAAAAGAAATGGCCAGAAACAAAGAACTTTCTTCTGAAACTCATCAGTCTATTCTTGTTCTGAGAAATTTGGCCCCATGTGCAAACCGTAGTCTGGCTTTTTTATGGCAGTTTTGGAGCAGTGGCCTCTTCCTTGCTGAGCTGCCTTTCAGGTTATGTCGATATAGGACTCGTTTTACTGTGGATATAGATACTTTTGTACCTGTTTCTACAGCATCTTCACAAGGTCCTTTGCTGTTGTTCTGGGATTGATTTGCACTTTTCGCACCAAAGTACGTTCATCTCTGGGAGACAGAACGCGTCTCCTTCCTGAGCGGTATGACGGCTGCGTGGTCCCAGTGTGTTTATACTTGCGTACTATTGTTTGTGCAGATGAATGTGGTACCTTCAGGTGTTTGGAAATTGTTCCCAATGATGAACCAGACTTGTGGAGGTCTACAATTTTTCTTCTGAGTTCTTGGCTGATTTCTTTTCTTTTTCCCATGATGTCAAGCAGAGAGGCACTGAGTTTGAAGGTGGGCCTTGAAATATATCCACAGGTACACCTCCAATTGACTCAAATTATGTCAATTAGCCTATCAGAAGCTTCTAAAGCCATGACATCATTTTCTGGAATTTTCAAAGCTGTTTAAAGGCACAGTCAACTTATCGAATGTAAACTTCTGACCCACTGGAATTGTGATACAGTGAGTTATAAGTGAAATAATCTGTCTGTGAGAGCTAGAATGTTCAAGCCCCTTTGGGTGCTGCTATAGAGTTACATTAGAAGTGCCAATCCAAGAAGGCTCAAGGTCATTGGCCATAGATAAAATTATGTCAAATCATGTTATATCTACCGTAGCTTTGATTGGACTGATCATGGCAATGTCAAACTTTCAAAATCTTAGCTAGCAAGCTAGACAAGCAGTCATCTTCATGAATCGAATCGACAATCTACTGGCAAATCCTTCGCAATCCTTGTAATATGAAGATAAATAATAGATAAAATGTATCTGTGCTCATCGGCCATTGGACATAAACATTAAAGATCACTGACATCATGATTCGACCTTGTTTGTTTTCGAGTTCCCAGCATAAATTATGTAATATGTCAGGGAGATATGTATGCTGTAGCTAAGAAAATAATACTAAGTGTATATTGTGTAGTAAGCTGTTAGTAGCCGATGTGCCTCACCCTAATCATTTGGTCCCTCTCCCCATCATAACTTAGCCTACCGTTCTGACTCGGTGGTGAACATGTAGCCTGTTTTAGAGAAATGTCATCATCGAATATTGTAAGAGCTTTCATTGTCTGCTTATATTCCCCCTTTATTTATCCTACGGTTCTGACTTGGTGTACAAGGATAATACTGTAAAACCGACCCATGTTATGAATTCTGTCACTGTACATTTCAATAGTGCCGAACAAATAGTAATTTTGACTACATCCGTCCTAGCTCGCTAATTAATGTCTTAATCGAGATGACAGATTGCCTCTTATTCGCTCATCGTTTCCTCATGCCATAGTTGTCACATGTCAATTGTCAGTAGAAACCACATTTGTTTAAGCAAGTCATCCATATCAGCTATGTTTTTAAAAAGGCAGTAAATGAGGCTGTTTTGCTGCCAGACAATGCTCCTCTGATAGCCAGGTGTAGCGGTGGTAAGGATTCACTCCCGGTGTAGGCCCTAACAGTGTTTGGGCACCGTTTGTCACTGTTATAGTGCAATTCATGTATTGTTTAGTGGTGTGTTGTGTAGTGAAGTGGCTTTGCTGGCATGCAAAAAAAATATACAAATTATATATCTATAGCCACAACTCAACAAACTGTTCCACAGATAGAAGAATGAGCGACAGGAGTGGGAAAAAGGTGCTTGTGCATGCATTGATAAGTGTAACAGTGTAGGTTCCATCCCTCTCTTCGCCCCAACCCGGGCTCGAACCAGGGACACTTGCACACATCAACAACTGACACCCACGAAGTATCGTTACCCATCGCACCACAAAAGCCACGGCCCTTGCAACGCAAGGGGAAACCCTACTTCAAGTCTCAGAGCGAGTGACGTCACTGATTGAAACGCTATTAGCGCGCACCACCGCTAACTAACTAGCCATTTCACATCGGTTACACTCACCCCCCTTTTGACCTCCTCCTTTTCCGCAGCAACCAATGATCCGGGTCACGGCACCAATGTAACAGTGTAGGTTCCGTCCCTCTCTTCGCCCCAACCCGGGCTCGAACCAGGGACCCTTACACACATCAACAACTGACACCCACGAAGCATCATTACCCATCGTGCCACAAAAGCCACGGCCCTTGCAACGCAAGGGGAAACCCTACTTCAAGTCTCAGAGTGAGTGACGTCACTGATTGAAACGCTATTAGCGCGCACCACCGCTAACTAACTAGCCATTTCACATCGGTTACATAAGCACACCTAAGACGGCATTAACGGTAAGTATTAGAATAAAGATGGCACTTCAAAATGCCTATTTCACACCATAGCCTGCTGAAATTGAAAGACAACTTTTCTTTCATTTTGATTTCGTCACAAATGAAAATGTGGTTCTGACTAGCCCATGGATTTATGTTTCCGCATTGTTTCAGTGAAGAGTTTGGCGTTCGACTAGCCTTGTGCGACATGCAAGCGCAGTTACAACCCTGTTAGAGTTAGTGGCAGGCGGATGAGCAATATCCACCATCGTAGTACGGATGAAGCCTGAGCTAGAATGTGAAGCTAACTGAAGCTGGTTAGCTTTAGAAAACCCTGAGTAGATCTAGCTTGCTTCATAGGATACCCGTCTGGCCTTGGTGCCTCAGCTGGCATACTCTCCTCTCAAAGAGCTGTTTGCAATGTCTTTACTATCTTCAGTAGGAAAGGATGGCTTGTGAAGACTTAAATTATGTTCAAGACTCTTTCAATGGTGTACAATGTCTGGCATTACATCTCTTATTGAGAGATTTGAATTCAGCTCTAAAGAATGTTAAGCTATAAGAATGTTTATTTTTGGAAGACTTTGTATGATACCACCTAGTTGTGATATTACATCCTCAACTCGATTTAGATCTAGAAAGTTTATCTATTTTGGTGGGTCATGAGCAACTCTCTGGTAATATAATGACTCCCTTCCAAATTGAGGAGTGTGCAAGTTCGGCAAATGGATTGGTGAAAGGAGAGGGGACACTGCTCCATTTGTTTTGAATGCACTCCAACTGAAAAGCAATTTGAGAGCGCCAACCTTTAGAAAAAGTCCTCACTGTTGAAGTGCAAAGGCAAAATGAATTAGGAAAATTAAAAGTGTGCACTGCGCAGTTTCTTCTACATTTGTCTCAGCCACTTTGTCAGCACTTCCTCATGCAAATGAAGCGACGCCGCACGTCGACATTTAAAAAATGTCAATATATTCGTAGACAGTAAATTATAAACAGTACTCTGTCAAGAAGCTGCATCTGTCACATCAATACCAGCAGTTGATTAACTGGTTGACACTTCTCTTCTCTTGCTGGCAGACTGTGTAGACTTTAATTTATGTTCAACGGGAACAATAAGACCTGAACTACCCTGCTCCCTTCTGCAAGCCCTGTCGAATGCACAATGCGTGATGGGAAATGTAATTAAGTTGAATATTTGCCACGTTTCTGAAATTGCTATTGCTTTTTTTCAATCTCCCCCAAAAAGTGTATTGATTTAATTTTGTTTTCTAATTCCATGACAATGTGTTATTAGACTACTTTGTTCAAACTGTCCACCAAATCAATATAGCAATAAATCAAGCATCAGAATGAGATCAGTTCAATACAGCTTTCTCCAACTTTGGATAAACAATTATGATGAAGATGATGTGCCATAATGCTGGGTAATGTTATACTTCAGCTCTTTAATGAAATAGATTTTTCTGACTTACATTTATCTTCAATACTAGAGTACAACCTTGTCCAAACAGACTAAGCAGCAGGGGATAGAGGTCCGAGAGAGAGACTCCTCATTCTCACGTGTCACCTGTTTAAATTGTGTGCAAACTTTGGCGTGGGTAATTAACAGTCTAATATTGAAAGGTCATGTTCGATTAATCAACACTGTCTATAGTGTGAGTTAAGTCAACACCGCTGGAACAAACAAGAGAAAACCTTAAACCAGAGAAAGGTCACAGGATCAATAATCCATTTAAGATGTTCGCAGGGATTCTGCTCTCCACTCTGCTTATAATCAAGAGGGGAGATTTATTTATCTATTCCTCACATTCAATACAGATTCCATGGGGAAAAAAATCCCAAAGCCCTACGGCAGTCGATTTTCAGTGCCCTCACAAGGCCAAGGAATGAAAAGTCTGAAATCAAATAACATTTTATTTTCACGTTTCATAAACTAACAGTGATGTTATGGGTCCTGATGGGTCCTTTTCCAACAAGGCAAAGTTAAAGATAAAAAAACACACACACCAACATCTTTTGAAATAAATACACAGTGAATTACGAATAACAACAACGACTAAAAATAACATGTCTATATACAGGGAATACCAGTACCGAGCTGATGTGCAGGGGTACGAGGTAATAACTTGGTTATATACATGGAGTACCAGTACCGAGTCGATATGCAGGGGTACGCGGTAGTAACATGGCTATATAAATGGAGTACCTGTACCAAGTCAATGTGCAAGGGTACGAGGTAATTGATGTAGCAATGTAGGCCTACATATAGAGCGTCTTTACACACTCCAACACACACATACACTTTCCTGAACTGACTCTAGTCCCAAGTGGCGGTCAGTGCAGTTTAAGATTAGGGAGCATTATTTGAATGAAAGATTACAATGTAGGTGCACACAGGTTAAGAGAAAATGCACACACTTTCCTGCATCTAGCTGATCTAGCGTGTAATCATTAGTCCAACAGTTGCAAATCAGAGTTTCTATTGGACAAATTCAGGTATGTTTATCCCGTTTGCTTCCGTTTAAGAAGCCTTTTTCAGCAGAATCTGCGGAATGAATATACCTGCTCACTCGTGAACACAGTTCACATTCATAGCAGCCATGTTGTATTCCTTCTCGCATCTATGAGCTCTCCTCCTTTCACCTTTTCCCTTTGTTTGTGGACTTCAATGCACAACACATCAGCAGTATGTGACCAAGCGAAAAAACCTTTCCAAGCCAAACCATATCATAACTGCTACACACAGCCTACATCATTGTCACCATATTAGCTAAAGTAACTTCATAGTCAACATAGTTAATAGAACTAACGCGTTAGTAAACATGCTACAATCATGCAGTAACTTTACAGTTTATAGTGAGTTGGCAGTTACACCGGCGGGCCTCAGTGGCAATAAATTAGTAAAACCAAAGCTTATCCTTGAGTTGGAGGAGTTCCAGTGTTGTGTTGGATAGTCATAGCTAGCTAGCTAACATAGCATCCCTCTGTTTGAGCAGGATGTTTGAGTAGGCTAAACTAGTTAGCTGCATTTGCTAGTTAAGTAAGTGAAACTGAAAGTGGGAAAGAAATTACGAAATCTCTTTCTCTTTCTTGCTTCTCCTTCAATTTTTAAGAAATGAATATGTTCATAACTGTTCAACTATTGTCTTTCTCTCTCTTTAAGTCAACCACTCACCACATTTTGTGCACTGCACTGCAGTGCTAGCAGTAGTTTATGCTTTCAGTACCAGATTAATTCTCTGATCCTTTGATTGGGTGGACAACATGTCTGTTCATGCTCCAAGAGCTCGGATAGGTTGGAGGACGTCCTCCAGAAGTTGTCATAATTATTGTTTATGGTTTATGGGGGTGAGAACCATGAGCCTCCTAGGTTTTGTATTGAAGTCAATGTACCCAGAGGAGGACAGAAGCTAGCTGCTGTCCGGCTCCACCATGGTGCTACCCTACAGAGTGCTGTTGACACTACTGTAGACCATTGCGAAACAGTGTGTTTTAATATTTGGTAACGTGAATATATTTAGTATAGTTTAACCCCTGTGCGGCCTCTGTCCCGTATGCAGCGAAAAATCCAGCGAAAAATCCTATCGCCATTAGCATAACAAAATGTTATAATATTTTTTTTTTCAATTTTTTTTTCTAATTATATCGTTTTATAGATACACCTCTCCTAAATCAAACCACGTTGTCCGATTTCAAAAAGGCTTTACAGCAAAAGCAAAACATTACATTATGTTAGAGGAGTATATCGTAAAAGTAGCCACATAGCCATTTTCCGACCAACCACATGCATCACAAATAACCAAAAAACAGCTAAATGCAGCACTAACCTTTTACAAACTTCATCAGATGACACACCTAGGACATCATGTTACACAATGCATGCATTCTTTTGTTCGATAAAGTTCATATTTATATATTAAAACAGCATTTTACATCGGCACGTAACGTTGACTAACTATTTTCTCTCAAATGCATCCGGTGAAACAGTGCTACAATTTACTAAATTACTATTCGAAAACATTTTTAAAATGTAATATTGTCATTCTAAGATTTATAGATGAATATCTCTTGAAAGCACCTGTAATGCCAGATTTAAAAATAACTTTACTGGGTAATCACACTTTGCGATAAAAGGGGATGCGATACTCAGAAAAGTACCTAGTAAATATAGGTCTGCGCCATCTTGGAACAATCGCATATCACATCTAGTCTTGTATACTATTGTCAATAATGCCTTACCTTTGGTTGTCTTCATCAGAAAGCACTTCCAGGAATCCCAGGTCCACAACAAATGTATTTTCGTTCGAATTTTCACGCTCTGTCGGCAGCTATTTCGAGAAAATGCATTTTTTTTCCATTTAGGTTCGTTCAAACATGTCAAACGTTGTATAACATAAATCTTCAGGGCCTTTTTCAACAAGAGAGCCAATAAGATTCGAGGGGGACGATTGCATTGTGTTTCAAAACGTTTTGAAAGGGGAGGGAAGCCAGGGCCGCCGGCGTCATAATGATGATGGCCCTCCTCATGTTAGATCCCTCACTTCCAAGGCAGTTATAGTCAATGAACTAATCACTGATCATAATCTTGATGTGATTGGCCTGACTGAAACATGGCTTAAGCCTGATGAATTTACTGTGTTAAATGAGGCCTCACCCCCTGGTTACACTAGTGACCAAACCCCCCGTGCATCCGGCAAAGGCGGAGGTGTTGCTAACATTTACGATAGCAAATTTCAATTTACAAAAAAAAAAACAATGACGTTTTCGTCTTTTGAGCTTCTAGTCATGAAATCTATGCAGCCTACTCAATCACTTTTTATAGCTACTGTTTACAGGCCTCCTGGGCCATATGCAGTGTTCCTTACTGAGTTCCCTGAATTCCTATCGGATCTTGTAGTCATAGCAGATAATATTCTAATTTTTGGTGACTTTAACATTCACATGGAAAAGTCCACAGACCCACTCCAAAAGGCTTTCGGAGCCATCATCGACTCAGTGGGTTTTGTCCAACATGTCTCTGGACCTACTCACTGCCACAGTCATACTCTGGACCTAGTTTTGTCCCATGGAATAAATGTTGTGGATCTTAATGTTTTTCCTCATAATCCTGGATTATCGGACCACCATTTTATTGCGTTTACAATTGCAACAAATAATCTGCTCAGACCCCAACCAAGGAAGATTAAAAGTCGTGCTATAAATTCTCAGACAACCCAAAGATTCCTTGATGCCCTTCCAGACTCCCTCTGCCTCTGGAATTTAGCTAGTCTGGTAGGCTTATGTTGTTGTGCAGCTCGCAGCTGGGTTTCCCTTTGTTGTCTGTGATAGTTTACAAGACCTGCCATATCCGTTGAGCATCAGAGCAGGAATAGTAGGATTCGATCTAAGTCAGGTATTGATGCTTTGCCTGTTTGATGTCTTGTCGGAGGTCATACCGGGATTTCTTATAAGCATCCCAATTAGTGTCCCGCTCCTTAAAAGCGGCAGCTCTAGCCATTAACTCAGAGCGGATGTTGCCTGTAATCCTTGGCTTCTGGTTGGGGTATGTACATACGGTCACTGTGGGGATGACGTTGTTGATGCACTTATTAACGAAGTCGGTGACTGATATGGTATATTCCTCAATGTTATCAGATGAATCCCGGAACATATTCCAGTCTTTGCTAGCAAAACAGTCCTGTAGTTTAGCATTTGCTTCATTGGACCACTTCCGTTATGAGGGCATCACTGGATATCATAAGGTGAATGCACCAATTTGTAAGTCGCTCTGGATAAGAGCGTCTGCTAAATGACTTAAATGTAAATGTTAAATGTGGTACCTTCCGTTTGAGTTTTTGCATGTAAGCAGGAAGCAGGAGGATAGAGTCATGGTCTGATTTTCCAAAATAAGGGGGCGAGGGAGGGCCTTGTAGGCGCTTCTGCGTGTGGAGTAAAGGTGATGTAGAGTTTTGCCGCTTCTAGTCTCATAGGTGACATGCTGGTAAAATGAGGTAAAATGGATTTCAGTGTCCTTGCATTAAAATCACCAACCAAGGTGGGTCTGGAGCAATGCCTGTTTGTCCTCCTTTTGCTGGTATGTGGTAAATTTAAATGGATTTGCTATTGTCCAATTTTTAGGTGGGTTTGAACTTTGACCATATGGAAAACCTTTTGGTTCAAAGAGAGAAAAAAACACAGGCTGCCTATAAATCAGTCATTTTATGAAAGCTTTTGTTGGAGGCTTTAGATAGAGGATCCATCATTTACTGAAAGACAGATGTTGGTATAATGAGCTTTCTACTGCAACAGCTGCCCTTAAACAAATAAGGGAGTAAGCGAGGCGTTTTACAGGCAATTACATTGAGGCTACAGCAGTGTAAGACTTTGCCAAGTATTGACGTGTCACTCAACTCTATTCAATATCACATAAGGACACAATGAGGAAACATGTACACTGCGTGCACAATTATTAGGCAAGTGAGTATTCTGATCTTATCATTGTTTCTATTCACATTTTCAAACTCCAAACCATATAAACTTGAATGCTTATTGGATTGAATCATTTTCAGGTGATATGTATTTGTGTAATGAGGGAGGGTGTGGCGAAAGTGAATAACACCTTACATCAAGGTGTGCATAATTATTAGGCAGCCTCATTACCTCAGGTAAAATGGGCCAAAAAAACAAATTTAACTGACACTGAAAAGCCAAAAATGTAAAATGCCTTTCAGACGGATGCGACACTCTTTAAATAGCTAAACTATTGAGGTGTGACCAGCGGATATTCAAATGTTTTGTTGCGAATAGTCAACTGGGGCGCAAAAAACGCATGGGGAAGAAAAGGCACAAATTAACTGCAAAAGACTTGAGAAGAATTAAACATCAAACTACCAGGAACCCATTATCCTCCAGTGCCACCGTATTCCAGAACTGCAACCTACCTGGAGTGTTCAGAAGTACAAGGTGTCAAGTGCTCAGAGACATGGCCAAGGTCAAGAAGACTGAAACAAGACCACCACTGAATAAGATTCACAAGTTGAAGCATCAAGATTGGGCAAAGAAATACCTGAAGACAGATTTTATGGACAGTTTTATGGACAGATGAAATGAAAGTGACTCTTGATGGACCAAATGGATGGGCCCGTAACTGGATCAGTAATGGACACAGAGCACCACTTTGAGTCAGGTGCCAGCAAGGTGAAGGAGGGGTACTGGTATGGGCTGCTATCATTGAGGATGAGGTAGTTGGACCTTTTCGGGTTGAAGATGGACTGAAACTCAACTCCCAAACCTACTGCCAGTTTCTGGAAGATTCTTTCGTCATACAGTGGTACAGGAAGAAGTCCTCAGCATTCTAGAAGGCCATGATCTTTATGCAGGACAATGCTCCATCACATGCATCCAAGTACTCCACTGCTTGGCTAGCCAGCAAGGGCCTCAAAGATGCCTGAATAATGACCTGGCCCCCTTCCTCACCAGACTTAAATCCTATTGAGAACTTGTTGGCCCTTCTCAAATGTGAGATTTACAGTGATGGAAGACAATACACCTTTTTGAACAGCATTTGGGAGGCTGTGGTTGCTGCTTCAGCGAAAATTGATCGTGAACAGATCAAGAAACTGACAGACTCCATGGATGGAAGGCTCATGGCAGTTATTGAAAATAAGGGTGGCTATATTGGTCACTGAATATTTTTGAAAGGCCAAAAATGTTATATAATTGTCATTTTGTGTTACTTATCTCTTGCACTTACTCTAAAAATTGAGAATAAACAAGTGAGTTGAGAGAAATTATTTTTGTCATTTAGTTGCCTAATTATTCTGCACACTAATAGTTGCCTAATAATTGTGCACACTTATATATTTCCCCAGAAAGACAAAACTCACTTTTCCTTTGTTAAACATTCAGGTTTGAGGTTCAATAACATTTTGGATTGACTGAGTGTCAGGGATTTCCTCATCGTTTGACGATATAGCGAAATCATTGTCGGAAAAAGATGACCAATATGCAGCAGAGTTGTGATAGTTCATTTTGAACATTTAATAAACTCAAAATGAATATACAAAATAACAAAAATGAACTCACGATACACTGACAGTCCTGTTAGGCTTACACACGCTAAACACGAAACAATCTCCAACAAATACACAGACAAAACACACCCAACTAATATAGGACTTCCAATCAAAGGCAACACCAAACAGCTGCCTTCAATTGGAAGTCCACCCCAATTAACTCAACATAGAACTAGATTACCTAGACTAAAGATAGAATTACATAAACAAGGAACAGTGCACAAAAACCCCGGACTACATAAATCAAATGCCCTTTTTAGAAAAACACCACCCCTAACCACATGAAACAAATACACTCTGCCACGTCCTGACCAAACTACAATACCAATTAACCCTTATACTGGCCAGGACGTGACAGTACCCCCCCCCCCTTAAAGGTGCTAACCCCGGAAGCACCTTAAAAAATATATAAAAAACAACCCCAAACAACAACTAAAAAATTCCCCCCTACTAAAGGGAGGGAAGGGAGGGTGGCTGCCGTCAACGACGGCACTGTGCTACACCCCCCTTCCCCAACCCACCTATATCTGGAGGTGGCTCCGGTTCTGGCCGTTCCAGGCAGTCGGGCCACTCTGGCAGCTCGGGGCAGTCTGGCCCTTCTGGCAGCTCAGGGCAGTCTGGCAGCTCGGGGCAGTCTGGCAGCTCGGGGCAGTCTGGCCACTCTGGCAGCTCCGGGCAGTCTGGCCACTCTGGCAGCTCCGGGCAGTCTGGCCACTCTGGCAGCTCCGGGCAGTCTGGCCACTCTGGCAGCTCCTGACTAGTGGGTGGCTCTGGCGACTCTTCACTGACGGGCGGCTCTAGCGATTCCTCAATGACGGGCAGTTCTGGCGACTCTTGACTGACGGGCAGTTCTGGCTACTCTTGACTGACGGGCAGTTCTGGCGACTCTTGACTGACGGGCAGTTCTGGCGACTCTTGACTGACGGGCAGTTCTGGCGACTCTTGACTGACGGGCAGTTCTGGCGACTCTTGACTGACGGGCAGTTCTGGCGACTCTTGACTGACGGGCAGTTCTGGCGACTCTTGACTGACGGGCAGTTCTGGCGACTCGACTGACGGGCAGTTCTGGCGACTCTTGACTGACGGGCAGTTCTGGCGACTCGACTGACGGGCAGTTCTGGCGACTCGACTGACGGGCAGTTCTGGCGAGTCGACTGACGGGCAGTTCTGGCGACTCGACTGACGGGCAGTTCTGGCGACTCTTGACTGACGGGCAGTTCTGGCGACTCTTGACTGACGGGCAGTTCTGGCGACTCTTGACTGACGGGCAGTTCTGGCGACTCTTGACTGACGGGCAGTTCTGGCGACTCTTGACTGACGGGCAGTTCTGGCGACTCGGCTGACGGGCAGTCCTGGCGACTCGACTGACGGGCAGTCCTGGCGACTCTTGACTGACGGGCAGTTCTGGCGACTCTCGACTGACGGGCAGTTCTGGCGACTCGACTGACGGGCAGTTCTGGCGACTCGACTGACGGGCAGTTCTGGCGAGTCGACTGATGGGCAGTTCTGGCGACTCGACTGACGGGCAGTTCTGGCGACTCGACTGACGGGCAGTTCTGGCGAGTCGACTGACGGGCAGTTCTGGCGACTCTTGACTGACGGGCAGTTCTGGCGACTCTTGACTGACGGGCAGTTCTGGTGACTGTTGACTGGCGGGCAGCTCTGGCGACTTTAGACTGGCGAGGCTGGGTTTACGCACTAGATGCCTTGTGCGTGGTGCTGGTACTGGGCGTACCAGACTGGGAACACGCACCTCCAGGCTAGTGCGGGGAGCGGGAACAGGACAAGTCGGACTGGGCTGACGTACTTCCGGGTCCGCACGAGAGACAGGAGCTGGAAACCTAGGGCTATGGAGGCGCACAGGCGGTCTTGATCTTACCTCCTGCACAACCCGTCCTGGCTGGATGGAACTAGTAGCCCTGTACGAGCGGGGTGCTTGTACAGGGCGGACTGGGCTGTGCAGGGGCCTGATGGTAGCCGTGCGTAGAGCGGGAGTTGGGTAGCCTGGTCCTCGGAGGCGTACCGGCGACCAGATGCGCTGCGCAGGCATCCTCCTACCAGGCTGGATGCCCGCTGTAGCACGGCACCTGCGAGGGGCTGGAATAACGCGCACCGGACTGTGCGTGCGTATGGGTGAGAGTGCACTCCTCAGCGAAACATGGCGCTCTCCACCTCATACGCTCCTCCATATAACCACGGGTAGCTTGCTTCCGGCTCTTCCTAGGCCTAGCCAAACTACCCGTGTGCCCCCCCAAATTTTTTTATTGGGGGTGCCTCTCGTGCTTCAACGCCAGTCGTGATCCTCGGAAACGTTCCCGGTCCTTACCAGCCATACTCCATGGGCCCTCTCCGGCCATAACCTGCTCCCATGTCCATCTCTCCCGTTTGTCCAAATAAAAATTCCTCTGCTCCTTCCTCTGCTGCTTGGTCCTGGTTTGGTGGGAGATTCTGTCAGGGATTTCCTCGTCGTTTGACGATATAGCGAAATCATCGTCGGAAAAAGATGACCAATATGCAGCAGAGTTGTGATAGTTCATTTTGAACATTTAATAAACTCAAAATAAATATACAAAATAACAAAAACGAACTCACGATACACTGACAGTCCTGTTAGGCTTACACACGCTAAACACAAAACAATCTCCCATTAATACACAGACAAACACACCCAACTAATATAGGACTTCCAATCAAAGGCAACACCAAAACAGCTGCCTTCAATTGGAAGTCCACCCCAATTAACTCAACATAGAAATAGATTACCTAGACTAAACATAGAATTACATAAACAAGGAACAGTGCACAAAAACCCCGGACTACATAAATCAAATGCCCTTTTTAGAAAAACACCACCCCTAACCACATATAACAAATACCCTCTGCCACGTCCTGACCAAACTACAATACCAATTAACCCTTATACTGGCCAGGACGTGACACTGAGAGCATTATGTTTGTTCAACAATACAATTAATCACAAGGAATACAATTTGCCTAATAATTGTGCACGCAGTGTAGATGAATACTGGTCGGGCGTATGTCTACAAGAATAGAATAGATATAGAGAACCAAGGTACGAGGCAGTTTTGAGAGAAGTTAAATTAATATTACTGGGTACACCCATTAAGGTTACTGGTTTGGACTTAAGAGAGGGAGCACCTTTGTTTGTGTGTGATATTCCAAAAAACAAATTCTATCAGACATAATTTCCAAATCGGACCTCACTACGCAGGCCTTCATTGTACAGTTCCCTCCCTCTTTCCCTCTTTCCATCTCTCTCTGCCTCCTCTCAAATGCCATGTATTATCTGTCTGTAGATAATTCTGTAATGGAGTGTTTCAGCGCATCAAATGCTGATTCTGCCGTCCGCACCAATTTTGGGCCTTTTGTCAAATTGGATTTCAAATCCAATTATCAGGCAAAGTAATTCACAACATAATAATCTACTGTAATCACTCATTTGGGAGGATGCAGAGTCATTTGGGAGTCATTTCGAGAACAATCCTGCATCTGTGGGTAATTGGGAATAGGTGATGATGCCCTGGGAGGGTTTGGGGAGGGAGAGGTGGAATTAGCCCCTTACTTTGTCTGGAAATGTAATAATTAGAGGTCAGTCAGGAACATGTGTTTAAAATGCATTGGTGAAGTGAACGAGGACGACTTCACTGTAACGTTGATATAAGCAAGTATGTACCTTCTGGGTTGTATTGAATTAGTTTATTGATGTTCTAATTCATATTGTATTTTCCCTACTATGCAGATGCTGTGTTAATAATCAGATATACTTTATTTCAAGAAACATTTTCAACGACAGATACTGTAGGTGCTAAATTATAAGACCACGAGAGAATTTGAGAACTTGTTGTGGCATTGGCTTTGAAGGAACTTTCTTAACATGCAGGAACAACAAGTGCACAGTCTGTCTGGTTACTTATTTGATGTAGAGAAAACCCTTTTTCATAACCTTTCAGGGCTCACAAAGAGAGAGAATGCTGTCTGAGACAGGATTTCAAGACTGCAGCTAACACTGTGAGAAGGAGAATTCTTTGGTACACACATGTTATGTCTCAGTCGCCTCTTTCTTTTCCTTCCCATATATTTGATCCTTAATGGGAATTCTACATCTGGTCAGATGGTGAGCTGAATGTAATGTTTAAGAGCATTTTTCCCTAACCTGTATTATAATCATACAGCTATGTAGACAAGCACTCACACATCAACACTAACCCTTCTCACAAAGAGAAATAAACAAGCACTCTTGAAGGTGAAATGAAGACACGTTAGGACAGTTTTATATTTTTTATTATAATATTTTTTTATTCCCCAAATATACAGAGCAAAAGCATCATAGATTCACAGAACAGTACGGGTAAAATTTATTTTTTTCATATTTTTTCATTTGTTTTAAATACAGAGGGCCACTGCTTGAAAATAGTGGTTTACCCAGTACAATGTTAACTTTCTCTTTACATTACAGTATATACGTTGATGATTCACTTTGTACATTGACTTTTAAAACTTCCATATCAATAGCTTTTTGTAGCTTGTTATTGAAAGACTAACAAGATATTGATAGGTAGAAAAGAAAATGGAGAGTGTTGTGGCATTTACACTGTAAATGTAGAGATTGACTGTCAGTTTTTCCAGTTTGGTTGGCATCTTCTCATGTGCACGCTGTCTTAGTGTTGGCAAATACATAATTCGTTGTGAGAAACTATACATAACCATAATGCACCATTTTCAGGCAGAGCTACATTATGACAGTGTCAGTGTTAGGCATGATATAATTCTTCATAGATTTTTTATCATATTTAATTCAGACCAAGCAAAGGTCACTGATGCAATATAGCCACTCGGCACAGATATCATTTCAAAGAGAACTATCCACCAATCTGAGACTAGCTCACCCCTCTCTCTACCTCAGAAACAGCCTTGTGGGATGGGGAAATTGTGGACCAAACAATGGTCATCAACACCACTGAAAAATAGAGGATTTACCTTCCTGGCTCATTGACCCTGGCAAATGGATGTTGTGTTTTATCAGGGAAGTGCAGCAACCCCATGTTATCGTTGTGGGCTTATTTATTGATCTGTTTGGCCAAGGCATATTTCTACAGCATGGCAAACAGCACCAGCTGGTGCCAAACAAACACCCGTCCTCAGGTCAAACATGCAGACTGGTGTATGCATACCCACATGGGCTTTGATTCACACTGCAGTGCATGTGATGAGCATGATGAGCAGACTCCGACGGTAGCGAGTTGGAAGTTGGGGGTTGGTAGTAGGGTAGAATGGAGGGAACCCGGTTACCACTCCCTTTTCCCTGGATAAATAACTGCAAGAAACCGGCAAATTATAATACATTATTTATATGAACAGCATGGCGTTAAATAGAACTGTTAAAGTATATGGAATGTCTAAATCTGGCTTCTCTACAGCCTCTGCATGATGAATCATCAACGCTCAGGGTGGGGACAGACAGCCCGCCTCAGTATGGAGCGCAGTTCACAATGCATGTTGACCTATCATCTCATCATAGTAACTTTTTGTTGTTGTGACAGGTAGGCCTACATTTGCTGCAGCATAGTCTAACCTACCATAATAAAAAGACTGAATGCGCATCTAATTTACCAATCTCCATCTGGCTTTTGGGCTAATCGTATTTTTTTTATTGTAAAGAATATATTTTTTTAATTGCAGCTGCGTTTTTAAAACAGCCTATCACTCGAATATCAGCAGCCTTTCTCTCTCTCCATTAGTTCCATTCAAAATAGATAATCCTGTTCTAGATTGATTTTTTTTAACCTTTTATTTAACTAGGCAAGTCAGTTAAGAACAAATTCTTGTTTTCAATGACGGCCTAGGAACAGTGGGTTAACTGCCTTGTTCAGGGGCAGAATGACAGATTTTTACTTTGTCAGCTCGGGATCTTGCAACCTTTCGGTTACTGGTCCAACGCTCTAAACACTAGGCTACCTGCCGCCCCATATATATAGAGAGATGTCTTAGCCTACCTCTTTCAGGTTATAAATTATATACATCATTACCCTTATATTTAGCTAGTTAATGATGGGTTATGCATAATAAGCTTCTAACTTATAGCCTCTGTGTCTTGCGCAATACGGACATACCTGTGCTCTGCTGGCCTCTCTCCTTATACAACTCTCCTTAGCTCTTGGAGTCTCATGCAGGAAAAGCAAGACTAGAATAGCTTGCTGGACAAAACTGTTTTTAGCATTTCTTATACCAATAGACAATTCAAAGAGGGATGTGAGCTCTTGCTTGATGAATGTTAAATACAGCAGCCAATATAACTTACAGGTAGTTTGAAAGAAGAGCGAACGCACGATGATGGTAGGCTATAGCAGTTATTTATTTAGGCCCATAGGCTAACCATTCAATCTTTGTGAAGAGAAGTGAAAGCCTTCTTCATCTAAGTTTTGTCCTATATTATTCAAGGGTGTCATTAGAATGATGACGATAAGGACAACAAAAGTTATTTCATTTAGGCTATCTGTTGAACGTGAGGAGGAAATGAAGCAACAAAAGAGAGAGGAAGAGGAGGTAGTCTAATAACATTATGGGAAATATTATGAAAGGTATCTACAGTGAGGGAAAAAAGTATTTGATCCCTGCTGATTTTGTACGTTTGCCCACTTACAAAGAAATAATCAGTCTATAATTTTAATGGTAGGTTTATTTGAACAGTGAGAGGCAGAATAACAATAAAAAAATCCAGAAAAACGCATGTCAAAAATGTTAGAAATTGATTTGCATTTTAATGAGGGAAATAAGTATTTGACCCCTCTGCAAAACATGACTTAGTACTTGGTGGCAAAACCCTTGTTGGCAATCACAGAGGTCAGACGTTTCTTGTAGTTGGCCACCAGGTTTGCACACATCTCAGGAGGGATTTTGTCCCACTCCTCTTTGCAGATCTTCTCCAAGTCATTAAGGTTTTGAGGCTGACGTTTGGCAACTCGAACCTTCAGCTCCCTCCACAGATTTTCTATGGGATTAAGGTCTGGAGTCTGGCTAGGCCACTCAAGGACCTTAATGTGCTTCTTCTTGAGCCACTCCTTTGTTGCCTTGGCCGTGTGTTTTGGGTCATTTTCATGCTGGAATACCCATCCACGACCCATTTTCAATGCCCTGGCTGAGGGAAGGAGGTTCTCAGCCAAGATTTGACGGTACATGGCCCCATCCATCGTCCCTTTGATGCGGTGAAGTTGTCCTGTTCCCTTAGCAAAAAAACACCCCCAAAGCATAATGTTTCCACCTCCATGTTTGACGGTGGGGATGGTGTTCTTGGGGTCATAGGCAGCATTCCTCGTCCTCCAAACACGGCGAGTTGAGTTGATGCCAAAGAGCTCCATTTTGGTCTCATCTGACCACAACACTTTCACCCAGTTGTCCTCTGAATCATTCAGATGTTCATTGGCAAACTTCAGACGGGCATGTATATGTGCTTTCTTGAGCAGGGGGACCTTGCGGCCGCTGCAGGATTTCAGTCCTTCACTGTGTAGTGTGTTACCAATTGTTTTCTTGGTGACTATGGTCCCAGCTGCCTTGAGATCATTGACAAGATCCTCCCGTGTAGTTCTGGGCTGATTCCTCACTGTTCTCATGATCATTGCAACTCCACGAGGTGAGATCTTGCATGGAGCCCCAGGCCGAGGGAGATTGACAGTTCTTTTGTGTTTCTTCCATTTGCGAATAATCACACCAACTGTTGTCACCTTCTCACCAAGCTGCTTGGCGATGGTCTTGTAGCCCATTCCAGCCTTGTGTAGGTCTACAATCTTGTCCCTGACATCCTTGGAGAGCTCTTTGGTCTTGGCCATGGTGGAGAGTTTGGAATCTGATTGATTGATTGCTTCTGTGGACAGGTGTCTTTTATACAGGTAACAAGCTGAGATTAGGAGCACTCCCTTTAAGAGTGTGCTCCTAATCTCAGCTCCTTACATGTATAAAAGACACCTGGGAGCCAGACATTTTTCTGATTGAGAGGGGGTCAAATACTTATTTCCCTCATTAAAATGCAAATCAATTTATAACATTTTTGACATGCGTTTTTCTGGATTTTGTTGTTGTTATTCTGTCTCTCACTGTTCAAATAAACCTACCATTAAAATGATAGACTGATCATTTCTTTGTCAGTGGGCAAACGTACAAAATCAGCAGGGGATCAAATACTTTTTTCCCTCACTGTAAGCATCAGCCAACTAATTATACAAATTGGCCCTAGTATATTTCAAAATTAAAATCAGATTCTAGCCTATACTTGTAACTTTGTAGGCCGTATGTGCTGCACCAGAATCACATTTTGTCTCCCTGCTTTATCATGATTTGAATGATATACATAATTCTAGTCCATATAATACAGTATAATACAATACAGTACAGTAATACAGTTCACACTCAAAAAGATTAGCCTACTAGAGCTAGTTTAATTTATTTACCCAAGAGAGCATATAGCTAGCTACATCTATGGGCTTTTATGTTTTTCTGTCGTGCGTATCATATACTCTATGTATTGGATATCGGCACAATCATTTTGACTTTTTTGGCCTTGGGCTCATTAAATGTATTTAATGTATGGCTCATCAGGCTCAGGTAGCATCAAGGTTGAATTTTCGATCAAAGCTCTAGTCAAATCCAGACATAGACCTATTTACATGATTTATAATGCTTTTGAATGACACTTCCGGCTTTGGCGGGAAATACTGGGTTACCCAGGAGAAAAGTGATTTGTTCTCGGGATGGAACATTTGTAAAATACCGGGAAGATATTCAACCCTAGTTAGTAGAGTGGCATTTCAATTATTAATCCATCCAGTTTGCTGGACACACAAAGAGAGATGTTATAAAACCTAAAAAACATTGTGTGTTTGGAGTTGCTGCACTGCGGCCCGAGTCAGTTGGTATTATTCTAACCCATCAGTAAGACAATGCTGTATCTGGGAACTGAAGCAAGTGGAAGAGAGTCTCTTTTCTCTAGGGACATTCTAGCTCCTATCTCACCCCATGAACAGTTCCCGTGCCAAACCCTAGAGCCAAACAGCTTTGACCGTGTGACTGTGTGAGAGAGACTGCCACAAAGAGATTAAAAACTGCTCACACAAATCACTCGTTTGCAAAGACAAGCTTGGTTGGAGATGTCAATGAATGCTGAGAGAAAAAAAAGGGACGGATAATTGATTGTCTGTCTGTACAATATTGATGGCATAGGGATTTGTTTTGCCCTAATATACTGAAAACGGACAGAGAAAAGAAATAACGGCAAAATTATATACAGAGAGCATTTGAGATTTATATACAGTGTTCTAAGCGGCAAGCTGGATTATCAGCATTGAAACAGACCTTTTTGTGTTTAAGCTGCACAATGGGCGCCAATCCATTTGTAAAATTAGAGTCAAACCACCACCACTCAAGTAGAAAAGCCCATTGAAATGCCTTGAATATAATCACATGTAAAGTGCTTACAGAAACAACTTTCTCATTTGTCCAAGGTACTGTCTAACTCTTAAAAAGGATTAAAAATGTTCAGCAAGACAACACAAGTGAAGGACTAGTTAATACATTTGATATCTATTCCATTGGCCGAGTAGTCACGCAGAGGAAGACTAATGCAAAATGATGAGATACAAGAGGACTGTTTTAGATTTTAAAAACAGGAAATGACATCACCATTGCAACTCGGTGTCCACTGTATTGCGGTAAAACTGGAACGTTGTTTTTCTGGCATTAGGCAACATTTTACCCTTCTCTAATGCTTTATCTAATACCGATCAAACTGATGTTAGAAAGTAGGGTCTGTCTGTCCAGACCTAGAAGCCACCCACAGGCAGACATCTTTTATAGGCTTTTGAAGACTAACTGATGATGTAACATTTAACGTATTTGCGAGGGTATATTGCAGACTTGTAATATAATGTAACTAACTGACACTCCAAGAACTGCGCTTGAGAATTAATGTACATCTGCCGCACCCACTTAAAACCTCCACAATGGAGGACTCGTAAGTCTTGTATTGTATGGTAGCTCAGGCCTGACTGTATGGTACGTGGTGATATGTAGCGTGGTGGCAAAATGATGTACTGTATATTTTAGTCATTATCACCAACACCACCACATTGATTATCGCATCCATTAGAATGTGCTGTACTGGTTTAACATTACCGTGGTTGGTCTTGTCTAGTGTAGTACTACTTGTCCTGTATGTGACATGTCCTGTGTTTCATGTGACTGTGTTGCCCTCCACAGCAGGCTAGATAGCAGAGAGGAGGCATTGTGGATCTACCATACAAGTGCTTTGTCTTTATCAGTGATGGGATTTGTTTCTGTGTTTCCCTAATCTCTCAAATAAAATGACAACAATGATAATGGTGAAAAAAGTGAAATTCCATATCTGGCATGTACATACACTCACTTAAAACAGTCAGTGTTTATACAGTAGTCTCACAGCAGCCAAAACCAGAAATCAAAACAACAATTTACATCACATATTCCTATCCATTTCCTTCGATGAGCAGCTAGATCACAGTAGGTATACAGTTTGGATTGACTGAGCTCCAGTATTAACATGGTATTGGGAAAGCCACATGATGAAAAGCTCTGATACACAATGTTTACATTTGGTTCTGCAGGCAGCATCCTATCATGTGGACATGGCTGATGATATAAAGCAGTTAGTATGAGAGACTTCACATTACATGGGTAGGACAGACATTATAGTCAGGCAGCTAAGCTCTCCTCCATTTGAGCTGGCATGGTGCCGACAGGTTGACTGAGAAAAACCCACCCCCTTCTTTAAATTAGAACACACCCCGTTCTGCTTCTGAATGTAAAAGTTTGTCTCCTGAAATGTCTCTCGGCATTTCAAATAGTCCCACTCAAGGCAAGAAGAAAAAATGGGAACAAACTCTACTCTCATTTCCCAGTCCGAGTCCTCAAAACAAATTAAATCAAGCATCTGAGTAAAAATAAAGAATGCTGAATAAAAGATGCGTAATGTACACTGATATTATTCCTTTATCTCAGAGTGACAAACTGTGAAACGACAACTCAGGCTTTCCGGTTGAGATCACGGGCCTCCTTATCTGTAGAGTTCTGAGGGCCGGGAGCCCGGGGAAAAGACTGCCTTTGGTTAATTGTTTGGCAAGTCTGGACACATTTTGAGAGTTCTACACAAGGGATGAAGTTGGATCAGCCAAACTTAACATAGAGCGTGTGTGAGGGGAGGCTGGGGGGAAAGGGTATACGAGAGAGGAGAAGCTTTGACATTTAACACACATTCACAGTTGTGCTTAGAACTATAAGAGAGCAGCAGAATATTGGCTTACACATACCAAGTGATGGGTGACTTTTGCCACCCATAAGAGAGTGGTCGTGCTTTGAGTTAAAGACAAACTTGCTAGCCCCCAGCCACAGCGTTTGGTTATTTTGCTCCCTTATATGGGATCCTATTTCCACTGTCTATCAGTGCAACAACCACCTCCACACTTGAGTTGTGTCCATGTGGCACAGCTACTGTATGTTTATGGTTTATGGGCCTTTATTTACTAAGTGAAGAACTGGGCAACAGGAGGTGGTTTCTGATGAGCTTAAGATGGGATGTGGGGGGAAATGCCAGCTATTTGAAACACTGGTTGGAACACAGAGAATTCTGAACAAGTCCAATGTGAGTTAAAGCCACCTATTTCAAGGCTTCTCACAAACACATCATGTGCTTTGAAACGTAGGTCCCTTTTCAGGAAGCTGTATGTTTCCCATAGTTCCAATCCACGGCTGGATACCCCTGGACAGGCAGGCCCTCTCTGGTGGTCAGGTCAGACGTGGGTCTGCATGCGCTTCTGGAGGGGCCGTGTGAGGTCTGAGTTCTGGGAGGAGGACTGGGAGTAGTGGGATGAGGAGGAGGCGGAGGCGGAGGCCTTGCTGTCCTTGTCGAACTGCACGTAGCCGTCCTGCTTGCTGTAGCTGCTCACACTGCTGTCGCACTGCGTGTCGATGAAGGAGCTGGAGTCGCTGAGTGATCCTCTCTGGAACTCCCTCTCGCACAGCTCGATGGAGCTGCTGCCCATGCCCAGCACGAAGCGTTGGCTGTAGTCGTACAGGCGGTTTGGCCCGGCACCTAGGGTGGAGTAGATGTTGGTGAAGGACATGCCCGTGGGTACCCGCTGCTTGCCCCCGGTGGTGGCAGCGGTGGGATTCCGCATCTCTGTAGTCTGGTTACCTTGAAGGGTGATGGTGGGGGTGGAGTGGTGCTCCTTGAAGGTGTTGACACTGTAGTATCCATTGGTGGGGTCCTTTAGGAGGCAATATGGGAGAGGAGAGAATATAAGAGGAGAAGAGGAGAGGAGGAGAGGAGATGAGAAAGTTAAAGTAGTTGAATTAGTTTTGTCATTGTCAATTTTGAAAAATTACCCCACTGGGTATGCCTTGTTGGCAAAGCAGAATAGACGACAAGAAAATATTTTTCTAAGTGAGGCAGAAGTCTGAAAAGCAGTACATCTCTGGAGGGAAACAGACTAAAGTAAGTCATCCCATCGTTTATATGTATTTATTCTTCTCAAAGCTTAAACAGTGTCAAGGTCAAACTGGCTTTAATTACCATTCAAATTGGCATATAAATAAGGAAACAGGCTGCTGCTGCATGTGTCAGGTCTGAACCGGGAAAAATAGTAGCTAAAGCTCAATATTATGATTTAGTCTTCTTTTGCATAAACCTCTACAATCATGTTACTTGCTAATTAACAGGCCTTGGTGATTCACAGTTTGGCAGCCAACAAGTCCTCCCAAAGTTCACTAATACCCCAGTTTAATTGGGCCCAAAACGGTTTGTGAAAACAAAGTCTTGAATTTGATGTATGCAAAATAAATGACTTGTGTGGAGCCATGGCTGCCGTGCCAAGGTTGCTATTGTCACACAGCTCCTGGCTCTTGCCTCGATGATGCTGTTGCTAAGAAGCAGCCGTGACAAGGCTGTGAGAATGAACGTGAATGTCAAACCCAACGAGCACAATGCCGCCATGGTTGCAGTGCCGAGGTTGCTGTTGTCACACAGCTCCTGGCTCTTGCCTCAACGATGCTGTTGCTAAGAAGCAGCCGTGACAAGGCTGTGAGAATGAACGTGAATGTCAAACCCAACGAGAACAATGCTGGATCCCAGAGGAGCCATGCTAATCATGGCGAAATGGCACAGCTATGACAACCTGAGAGAATCCTCATTATGAGTGTCATTATCAGACTTTGTGTCCCCTTATCTGGTGTCTGGTTCCCGGTGATCTCCTCCCATACACACACTCATCAGTGTGGATCAAAAGAGCCAGGTCCAATGGGAACAGGTATGCAGACAGAACACCAGATGAATACTCTTGTGTACTGGGTGAACAATCATCTGTACAATGGCATAAACAAACAGGACCACAATTTTGTTTTCAGCTCTTGATTCGTTTTAGCGTTTTGTGGGGTGAGTCTGAATTGGACATCACCCATAGTGAGTTGTTTGTTCCACAGTCTAATGATATTATCTGTGTGTCTCGTTTGAAGGAGGTTCTTATTTCAATATTTATTTCTTCAGAAGGATTATGCCATATCTCCCACACTGTAGATGTGCTAAACTCTGCATGCCGAGTGAGGTAATGATGAAGTGAACAGCACAGTGCTAGTCTAATTGAGGAATTTGCATATCTGAGAACCAGGGGGCCTCTTGTTAAAAGACCCCATACTGACTCTTTGCCTGTCTGTTTTAGCTATAGCTTCCACAACTGCCTTATATTCCACTCCAAATGAGTGTTTATGTTGAAATAACAAGAACTGGTGTCATGCGTGAGACGGGTCTGGAACAAAAGCAGTGCAGGGACTGTCTTTCTATTCATAGGCTTACTGCTCATTATCAACATAGAAAGGTACAGGATAGCCACCTTTATATTATACAGAGGGAACGTTTAATACTTGTTGCTTGTACAGTAGGTCCAGACAGGTATTGTGTGCTGGATTTTGTGAGTCTGTTATAGTGCTATTAACATACAGTAATATATCTGTTGTCAGAGTATTGGCAAATTAAAAGCTTCTCCTTTGCGAGGCACAGACTCACCAAGTCCTCCAAACTGTATCTAAAGTAGCAGTAATGGGGCTTCTCTGGCTTAACAAGTATTGTTGATTGAGCATACTGCAATTCTAGCACTTAATTTTTGTCACATTATAAGCTCTTTCATTATTTTGAAAATATGAGGAAGGCAATTAACGCGTTGAATTATAAATTATTGGTTTTGGTTGAATACAATGGCTCTGGAAATTTATTTTCACTTTTAAGTGATTTGATTGCAGAAATGGTGAACTCTCATTACGAAAGTTTAACACTGATTCTGCTTTGCCGAAGTGTGACTAATGAATATTACAATGCATCATACGATATGGTGAAGAAAAACGTTCTGAATGTATTTTTCCAAACCATCCATCAGTGATTACAAATGTCATTTTACAATACACATACATACAGTTGAAGTCAGAAGTTTACATACACCTTAGCCAAATACATTTAAACTCAGTTTTTCTCAATTCCTGACATTTAATCCTAGTAAAAATTCCCTGACTAAAATCAGTTAGTCACTTTATTTTAAGAATGTGAAATGTCAGAATAATAGTAGAGAGAATTATTTATTTCAGCTTTTATTTATTTTATCGCATTGCCAGTGGCTCAGAAGTTTACATACACTCAACTAGTATTTGGTAGCATTGCCTTTAACTTGTTTAACTGGGTCAAACGTTTCGGGTAGCTGGGTGAATAAGTTGGGTGAATATTGAACAATTCCTCATGACAGAGCTGAAGTAACTGAGTCCGGTTTGTAGGTTTGCTCATACACACTTTTTCAGTTCTGCCCACAAATGTTCTATAGGATTGTCAGGGCTTTGTGATGGCCACTCCAATACCTTGACTTTGTTGTCCTTAAGCCATTTTGTCACAACTTTGGAAGAATGCTTGGGGTCACTGTCAATTTGGAAGACACATTTGCGACCAAGCTTTAACTTCCTGACTGATGTCTTGAGATGTTGCTTCAATATATCCAAAAAGTTTTCTTTCCTCATGATGCCATCTATTTTGTGAAGTGCACCAGTCCCTCCTGCAGCAAAGCAAATCAAATCAAATTTTATTTGTCACATACACATGGTTAGCATATGTTAATGTGAGTGTAGCGAAATGCTTGTGCTTCTATTTCCGACCATGCAGTAATATCTAACAAGTAATCTAACAATTTCACAACAACTACCTTATACACACAAGTGTAAAGGAATTAATAAGAATACGTACATACAAATATATGGTTGAGCGATGGCCGAACGGCATAGGCAAGATGCAGCAAATTGTATAGAGACAGTATATACATATGAGATGAGTAATGTAGGGTATGTAAACATTATATAAAGTGGCAATGTTTAACATGGCTAGTGATACATTTATTACATCCAATTTTTTATTATTAAAGTGGCTAGAGATTTGAGTCAGTATGTTGGCAGCAGCCACTCAATGTTAGTGATGGCTGTTTAACAGTCTGATGTCCTTGAGATAGAAGCTGTTTTTCAGTCTCTCGGTCCCAGCTTTGATGCACCTGTACTGACCTCACCTTCTGGATGATAGTGTGGTGAACAGGCAAAGGCTCAGGTGGTTGTTGTCCTTGATGATCTTTTTGGCCTTCCTGTGACATCGAGTGGTGTAGGTGTCCTGGAGGGCAGGTAGTTTGCCCCCGATGATGCGTTGTGCAGACCTCACTACCCTCTGGAGAGCCTTGCGGTTGTGGGCGGAGCAGTTGCCGTACCAGGCAGTGATACAGCCCGACAGGATGCTCTCAATTGTGCATCTGTAAAAGTTTGTGAGTGTTTTTGGTGACAAGCCAAATTTCTTCAGCCTCCAGAGGTTGAAGAGGCGCTGCTGTGCCTTCTTCACCATGCTGTCTGTGTGGGTGGACCATTTCAGTTTGTCCGTGATGTGTACGCCGAGGAACTTAAAACTTTCCACCTTCTCCACTACTGTCCCGTCGATATGGATAGGGGGCTGCTCCCTCTGCTGTTTCCTGAAGTCCATGATCATCTCCTTTGTTTTGTTGACATTGAGTGTGAGGTTATTTTCCTGACACCACACCCCGAGGGCCCTCACCTCCTAACTGTAGACCGTCTCATTGTTGTTGGTAATCAAGCCTACCACTGTAGTGTCGTCTGCAAACTTGATGATTGAGTTGGAGGTGTGCATGGCCACGCAGTCATGGGTGAACAGGGAGTACAGGAGAGGGCTAAGAACGCACCCTTGTGAGGCCCCAGTGTTGAGGATCAGTGGGGTGGAGATGTTGTTTCCTACCCTCACCACCTGGGGGCAGCCCATCAGGAAGTCCAGGACCCAGTTGCACAGGGCGGGGTCGAGACGCAGGGTCTCGAGCTTAATGACGAGTTTGGAGGGTACTATGGTGTTAAATACTGAGCTGTAGTCGATGAACGGCATTCTTACATAGGTATTCCTCTTGTCCAGATGGGTTAGGGCAGTGTGCAGTGTGATTGTGATTGCGTCGTCTGTGGAACTATTGGGGCGGTAAGCAAATTGGAGTGGGTCTAGGGTGTCAGGTAGGGTGGAGGTGATATGGTCCTTGACTAGTCTCTCAAAGCACTTCATTATGACGGAAGTGAGTGCTACGGGGACATAGTCATTTAGCTCAGTTACCTTAGCTTTCTTGGGAACAGGAACAATGGTGGCCCTCTTGAAGCATGTGGGAACAGCAGACAGGGATAAGGTTTGATTGAATATGTCCGTAAACACACCAGCCAGCTGGTCTGCGCATGCTCTGAGGACGCGGCTAGGGATACCGTCTGGGCTGGCAGCCTTGTGAGGGTTAACACGTTTAAATGTTTTACTCACATTGGCTGCAGTGAAGGAGAGGACACAGGTTTTGGTAGCGGGCCGTGTCGGTGGCACTGTATTGTGCTCAAAGCGAGCAAAGAAGGTCTTTAGTTTGTCTGGGAGCAAGCACCCCCACAAGATGATGTTGCCACCTCCGTGCTTCACGTTTGGGATGGTGTTTTTTGGTTTGCAAGCCGCCCCCTTTTTCCTCCAAACATAACAATGATCATTATGGCCAAACAGTTCTATTTTTGTTTCATCAGATCAGAGGACATTGCTCCAAAAAGTATGATCTTTGTCCCCATGTGCAGTTGCAAACCGTAGTCTGGCTTTTTTTATGGAGGTTTTGGAGCAGTGGCTTCTTCCTTGCTGGGTGGCCTTTCAGGTTATGTCGATATAAGACTCATTTTACTGTGGATATAGATACTTTTGTACCTGTTTACTCCAGCATCTTCACAGGGTCCTTTGCTGTTGTTCTAGGATTGATTTGCACTTTTTGCACCAAAGTACGTTCATCTCTAGGAGACAGAACGCGTCTCCTTCCTGAGCGGTATGATGGCTGTGTGGTCCCATGGTGTTTATACTTGCGTACTATTGTTTGTACAGATGAAATTATGTCAATTAGCCTATTAGAAGCTTCTAAAGCCATGACACAATTTTCTGGAAATGTCCAAGCTGTTTAAAGGCACAGTCAACTTAGTTTATGTAAAATACTGACCCACAGTGAATAGTAAGTGAAATAATCTGTCTGTAAACAATTGTTGGAAACATGACTTGTGTCATGCACAAAGTAGATGTCCTATAACCGACTTGCCAAAACTATAGTTTGTTAACAAGAAATGTGTGGAGTGTTTGAAAAATGAGTTTTAATGACTCCAACCTAAGTGTATGTAAACTTTCGACTTCAACTTAGCTTTATGCTTGCTGTATGGTTTTCATTCGAAGTTATTGGTAACTGGTAGTGCCAGTGTTCTCTGCATTCTAAAGCATGGCTCCTTCACTTTGAACCTCTAGGGCCATACACATCCTGATTCCTAATACACCACCTTGGATGACCCCTTAATTCATCAAATTAAACTTTAATTAGATACATTTGACCCCTGGTCTTATTTAGCCAATGTGGAAGGAAATGGTCCTGTTGAAGATCAACCTCTTGCCTGCCTCCTCCCATCTTTCTCCTTCTCCTTCTCCACCTGTATCTCCTTCTGTCCTCTCTCCATCATCCGTGTTCCTGGACATACCTTGATATGCTGGTACTCTTTCTCATCCTCTTGCAGGACCTCTAGCTGCTTCAGCACTGACTCCTGCTGGAACTCCCCGCGTTCTACCTGCACATAGACAAGGAACGTTTAGAAATATGACGTTATCAAAACAGTCAGCATGCAGGGATATCACTTTCGAAAATTTCTGTAATAATTTTCAGACACATTTCAACTTCACTCGGGCGAATAACTATAAATAATGTATCCATGAATCTCATTAGAGAAATGCAGATATTTAAGGTATCACATGCACACACATGAACTCCCATGAAGTGTTAATAATATAATCAAAGGCCCCTTGCTGAAACCATAGTCCTGGCTCCTGGGCCTTTTCAAAGTGAAGAACTTATGTAGTCCCAAAAAATGAGGCAGGGTTTTTTAATAGACAGACATAGGGCACAATTAAAACTGCCTGTGCCTCCTAGAAGAGTTTCACCATCTCCATAGCTACGCCTTACTGTGGCCTTTTCCCTCACAGGGAGAAATAACGTTGGCCAGTTCTCTAGATATAGGCCAACACAGTGCATTGATCACAGTGAATATACAGTACATCTACACACCTCAGTGCTGTTCCATTATTCAGCAGGTTGCTTTTGTGCCCTAGTGAAGTGCTATTAATGCTATCCCAGAGATAATTAGCATTCATTATCTGTGAGTATAAAGAGGGCTGGAGGGGATATGGTTTTCTGTTGTTTTTACGTTGGGTACAGAAGTGGAAATGGTGGTAGGACACTCACACTCACCATCAGTTGCTTCATGGCGGTGTGCTCCTCATTTTCCCGGGCCGCGTTGTGGTCTTTGTGTACAATCTCCACTCGAATGTCGTTCTTGGCCGACACCACCCCTTTCAAATCTGATTGAAACAATAGTAAGTTACAGCTCAAGATGCTGAGACACACAATATTCACTGAGACATTGCACTTCCCCCAATAGCTTCAATACACTGGACTTCAAATCCTCTTGGCATGGCTTTTGAAAGTAGTGTCCCCTTTCCCAACAGTACAGAGCAAGAGATTACGTTTCTTTTGTTTTGTTGTCAAAATAAGATTATTTTCTACGTACATAAGCACATCTCACACTGGCCTTGCGGTGGCTCATTTAGAACAATGCGGTTCATACTATCATATAACAAAGTCTTACTTTCTGTCTTAATTTTGCTTGCAAGTTCTCTCTGGTGAGCACAGATGGAGACGGGTAGTGAGGGCATTACCAGGTGCGCTTCCTCTGTGGTATACAACAACAACATGCTGAATGCTAGTAAAAGGTCCCACACAGGGACTCACGCACGCAGCAGCACAGTTTTGGAAAAGCGCAATGGCTGACTGTTTCTAACCTGAGGCACTGTTAGGGATGGAGTTTTGAATTTGAACGTTAGACAGGATGGAAGTAGCTGTAGCTAGCAATAAATAGTCAGGTAAGTTATACTGCTCAATTATGAGACATGAGCCCTCACACCCTGTCTATCTCTTGCTGAGGACCATGCCTCATTTTGCTTTGGCATGCAGCGGGTTGCACAGGTACGGGGATACGTACTTCTCTGAGAGCGGGTACAACAGAAAGCTCCGATGGTCCCTATGAGGACGATGAAAGCCACCAAGGCCCCAACTGCCACCCCGATGATGACCGCCACCGGGAGAGACTCTGTGGATGACAAAACATTCCCTTCTACAATAACACATTGCAAATACAACCAGTACACTACACACATATAAAGTATGCATTGATAGAAACATATAAAACAAGGACCAAAGTTCAAACAATTACAGTGTAAAATAATAAAGACATTACTTAGTTTTACAAATACACACATCTCAAGAACATATTAATAATAAATATTTTCCCAAATGTTTTGATGGCCAACATAAGAAATATCTATATAAGGTTGATAGAAAACATGATTTGTATTTTAACATATTTCTTATTACAGTGCTGATTCCTTCCATTCACATTTAATTCATACTCACAAAAGTGGCTGACAGTTTTTTCATTGAGTGGATAAATAGCAACAGGGCTGTGAGTTGAGTCAGCCTAATCCTTAAAGGAATAATTTGAGATTTTGGCAATAAAGCCCTTAATCTACTTCCCCAGAGTCAAATTAATCTTTATGTCTCTCCGTGGTTTGAAGGAAGAAGCAAAATTACTAACTAGCGTTAGCGCAATGACTGGAAATCTATGGGAACAGCTAGTATGCTCCTGTAGATTTCAGTCATTGTACTAACGCTACTGTAGTTAGCATTGGCTCGAGAAACTACCTCAAACTTCCTTCATACTGGCCAGAGACATACAAATGGTATCTATGAATTCATCAGACTCTGGAGAAGTAGCTAAAGGACTTTATTGTCAACATCTCAAAGTATCCCTTTAAAGTAGCTATGCGTGGCCTGATTCCACTGTTATAATGAAGACTTAGACATCCACCTACATGAATTACCTCCCCACACTTTAAACAAACGCAACACAATAGATAGCCTTTTCCCCAGCATTTACATCTATTTAATTTCTTAATTAATCAATGTCCCTTTCATATAAGCCAGCAATACAGTATCATTTATGGGGAGTGAATAAAAACAAAACTTCCCCATTGAAAAGACAGAGCAACACATCCAGCTATGAAACCCAGCCAATCAAATACACGCTTTTAATAATAAAGCATTGGTATTAACAAAGCCATAGTGGAATATTTGTGTTGTCATGTGGGATGACTACTGATGTGGTATGACTACTGATGTGGTATGACTACTGATGTGCTATGACTATGAATCTGCACTTAAGTTGAACCATATCTTAACTAGCTAATTAATTAGCTACAAATTACTCACACTGTTACTGAATATACAAAATGAGTGCAGTAACTACAAATGCATTGGCTGTTTATTTCATACTGTATCTGTCCGATTTCAACAGTCTGGGTCATCCTATTGTCCTAAAGTGAAATATTGCGAAGAATTGATAAATCAGACACCACAAAAATGTCACTCAAACGAGATAGGTGTTGTCAGCACCTAAACACTGTATGATGCATTGGGGTTCATTGTGGTTTGTGGCTGATAATGACAATGGTTGGTTCAACACTTGTAAACCTATCAAATCCACTGACACACACACTCTCTAGTTGACACACACATTATCTACACTACACTAGAACCACGGCCACCACAGTGTTGAAGTAGAGAAGGTGGAACCTGTTGAACCTTGGCTCCCACCTTGTTCCTTGAGACGGATGATCTCCGTGTCAGACCCAAAGCTGTTCCAGGCTGTGCAGTTGTAGATGGTCTGAAAGTCTGCAGGGACGATGTTACTCATGGTCAGAGTAGAGATGACTCCTTCTTCGGTGCTGACCGTCTCCACTGTGTAACGGCCAGATGTCCCTGACTCCAGCACTGTCTCCTTCCATGACCAGGCCTGTAAGGGAATCACAAGGTAAACATGAGGGGGGAGGAGTTCCCCATCTTTCACTGGGTGATCTGGAGCAAGAAGTACTGTTCTAATTGACAACAATTGATTGCTGACAAATAAGATGAATTGCAAGCACTTTTCTGGTTGTTAAAACATATTCATAAGCATGGAAGCAAAATTACTTTCAAATTTATGTTGGATAAATATTCATGCTACCTCTTTAGACCCTCCCATCAAATCAACAGCATATTAATTATGCAGCAAGTTAATGCCAGTTATCAACACACAAAACATTAATTTGTAGATTGCAATTATGCCAAAACACACACACTCACATGTGTACTTACATGTACACACACACACACACACACACACACACACACACACACACACACACACACACACACACACACACACACACAGTTAATGGAACAAGAGAGGGCTCTGAGAGAGTAGGCTGTTTATCTAAGGGCAATAAATCTTAATGGGATCTGTGCTAACAGAGGATCAGCATGCATTACATTAGAAATTAAGGGTGTAAGCTTGCCATGCTTCATGCCCTCCCATTCATACAAAATCAAGCAGTTAGAATACTATTATATTCATTAAACTGATATCTTTCTCAGTTGTATTGCATGTTTTCTTAGATGGTTTAATGAAATGCTGATAATGCAGCAGGAGCCCTGTCAGGGCACCATGGCTGTAATGCGACCCATATACCATGCAATGCTGTGGCTAGTAGAGATAAGTAAAATAGATAGATATTGAAGGAAGTGGTGTTGGTGTTACTCACAATGCGGTCTGGAGGTGGAGTGCTCCGGATGAAGCACTTGATCTCGCCCTTCTCCCCATGAAGAGCCTGATGTGTTTGGGTACTAGAGATGGTTGGTGGGCCTGTAGAGAGGTCACAGAGGAGAACATATCAACACTGTACCATGAAAGCCTGTAGAGAGGTCACAGAGGAGAACATATCAACACTGTACCATGAAGGCCTGCAGAGAGGTCACAGAGGAGAACATATCAACACTGTACCATGAAGGCCAATCACAAACCCACACATTACCACAATCAAATACTGCCAGATTCCTGTGGGTTCAGGTTCATGCCATGTAACACTGGTTCAATCAGGTTGTGCTGCATTCAATTAAGCGGTAGACTGCATTCTTTCACATAGTAAATCCTACTTCCAATTTCCAACTGACTCGGAATGCCGGCGCTGAGGTTTGCATTGTGGTTTGATGTGAACATCTCATCCAACCTCCACAATATCACCAAGGGCATGTTAGGGCTGTATGAAGGGCATCCGTGTGGGCCCAAAAAGTTATGGTGCTCTTGATTTCTCCCACTATGATAAGGGTCATGGTGGCGAGTGGAGAGGCATTTCTATGGGCATAATCATGATGGGAGAAATGTCATTGTGGAGAGATAACACTCCTCCCTGTGTCTCTGCACATTCAATGTAGCTCGCCAGAGCCTTGCACTTTGACCCACAGAGATTCCATCCATCCACCTCCTAACAAGACAACAGAGGAAGCAGTCTATCAGATTAAATGGCCAGTAAAAACATTGAAAAAGTTATTTTTTGTGATTTAAGATGTATAAGTATAGAGTAGTGGGGAAACAACTTGATTAGTAAGGTGAGCTTCCTGCCAACTCCCCTCCAACCTGTTCCCTGGCATCTCTTTGCATGTACATAATTGCAGTTTATTACCTGTCTCTTATTAAAATAAATTAGCATTTTAATGAGATTCTGGCAGATGGTCTCTCGGTATGCCACTTCATGCAGGAGACTGGGAGTTTGGTTGCTGATTCTGTGGAATGATTGCTGCTGTCACGACTTCCGCCGAAGTTGGTCCCTCTCCTTGTTCGGACGGCGTTCGGCGGTCGACGTCATCGACCTTCTAGCCATCGCCGATCCACTTTTCATTTTCCATTGGTTTTGTCTTGTCTTCCATCACACCTGGTTCCAATTCCATCAATTACATGTTGTGTATTTAACCCTCTGTTCCCCCCCCATGTCCTTGTCTGTAATTGTTTGTTGTAGTGCTTGTGCACGGTATGCTGGTATTTACCGGGTTTTGTTTGACCCATTTATTGTATTTGTTCTGTTGACAGTGGTTTATGGTTATTAAACACAACCGTTTTAAATCAGTTTCCGCTCTCCTGCGCCTGACTTCTCTGCCGCCAGTAGCATCGCATTACAGCTGCAAACAAACAGCACTGCATTGAGCACTATGCCCCAACACCACTGTCTTAGTAGCCTATGGTGGACTGGCATGGGGGCCCGGTCTGTGTGGACCTGTGCAGATGTGTCAGTGTAGTTGGATGCATAAGAATGTGTGTGTGTGTGTGTGTGTGTGTGTGTGTGTGTGTGTGTGTGTGTGTGTGTGTGTGTGTGTGTGTGTGTGTGTGTGTGTGTGTGTGTGTGTGTGTGTGTGTATGGCTGGAATGGGCTTCTGTGGTAAACACACTCAGATCTATTCCTTCCGGGCTGCCCAAGGCGAGCGCTGGTGGCTCGGGAGAATCTGCTCTGTGGATCAGGGCTGCAAATGAGGAATATAATTAGATGGTTTTATCTCCCTGCCTCAGACTGCTGGGGTGTGGTGGCTCCTCCAGAGGAAAGGGAGGTGTGTGTGCACGAGTGTGCGCGTGTGTGTGTGTGTGTGTGTGTGTGTGTGTGTGTGTGTGTGTGTGTGTGTGTGTGTGTGTGTGTGTGTGTGTGCAAACTGTCTGATCAGAGAGAGAGGGAGCTGGTGGGTGGTGTGAGGGCTCCAACTGTCGGTGGACACAGTCGATACGGTCAGAGATTTTTTTTAGAGTATGAAATGGGCTGCCTCAAAATCTGATTCTTTGTTATTGTTTGTTCATCACCTTGTCGAAAGAGCCTACGTCAAAGACCGGGCCTTGCATTTGCAAACAGAGTTGGAAGTATAGTCTGAGCTTTGAAAAGGTGTGTCCTTTTGTGCTTCCTTGCAACAGCACATTTCAAAGCACCTCAGAGATGTTGTATTCTATTACAATCTCTGTCACACCCATTTGAATGGTATTTCTCAACTGAATTATTAATTTGTGCTGGTTTCTTTAAGCTCTGTCTTGGCACTTGGAGAAGGAATGAAATGCTAATTTATTGAGCATATAAAGACTATGTCTAGCAGAGAAAAATATAACTACAACAACATGGTTGATGCCCCGTGGGAGACTAGAAGGCACATTGGCCCACTTTCTCCATCAATGTGTTAATGTGCTCCCTCTCCCTGGGCTGCCTAACATCTGATTAGACAGACAGAGAGACAGACAAACAGACAGGAACACACACCTACCAAGACATACACATGTGGAAAGATGGACAGACTCATACCTCTATGAACAAACACTCATTCAAATATAATATGTCCAAGTTCCTTGATAGGGACACAAACACATGTAGGCTACAAATCTCAAGCAAAAATTCTGCCATATACCTACTAGTTTTCTCTGTGTGTGTATATTGCATAAGGATGCATTGAACACACGATCAAAAAACAAGCCCAATACAATATCTTCACTCAAACAAATATTGAAGCTCAGACGATATGTTTTTGTGTGAGGATGTTAAACTAGAGCGAGCAATACGTATCCATTAGTGACTTCAACATAAACTGCCTCCCCTGCTAGCTATTTGATTATAATTAAATTACACCAGTCCCCAGGGAAGGAGAGGATTCTCTTGTCTGTGTTGCTGCGCAGTGGGAGTCGTTGACATGCAACGGAAGAAAGAACATATTGACAAATTCTAAACATGCATTTCAATTGTTCGTGTAAAATGATCCAGGCATAAGCCACAGGAAACAAATAGCAAAACATGCAAACACGTACACACACACTCCCCCACACCGTGCATATACTCTTGAGTATTCCTCAGTCTTTCTGAGACACGATCAAGGCATCTCCCAAAATGCACGGTCATCAGTCATGCCCTTCTTTCACTGTCAGATCCAATTGGATCCTATTGGATGTCAAAGACTGCAGGTTGATGAGGGCTGCGGAGGATACAGCTTCATCTGCCATAAAGAAGACAACTTAAAACAATCAAGCAGCAAACCATGGGAGAGTCCTCTCCACATGCTGCCACTTCAAACAATCTGTTTGTGCTTCCTCGGCTTGACAATCTGATTTGCTGAGAGGACTGGGCAGGTTAGAAATGTGAACATTTCAACTGAGGACCCATTGTGTGGTTTTAAGAAAGTGTGGATTTCAATTATTCAGACTGTAACAAAGAATTTGGCTTTTTAATGTCAGAGACAGATCCAGGCCGTGAGGCAAGAGAGGCAGAAGAACAGGCGAACATAAACAAATAAAAGAGAAGTAAACACCAATAAAGAAGCGCATAACGCTTGACTGAAGTTTGCAGAGACCAAGCAAACATTTTCCGATTGGGTTATTTTTCCCAATGTGTGTTCTATGAGTTATGTTATCACTATTATTATTAAAACAATGCATCTTCTCTTTGTATCGTGAGGTATACAAAAGTAACGCAATCCCCATAGCTCGTTGTACATGAAAGAAAGAACAATTCAATTGGAAAAATAAACTTGAACAGAGATTTTGTTTACTAGTCCAGACAGTAAAAGGATGCTGGGATAAAACAAAACTGTTAAGATGTAAATTAGGAATGACTTTGCTCCATACTATTGGAGCTCTGATCTTGAACAGAACTAGGCTATTGATAGAAAAGGGGCTCATAGCACACACTAGTGGTTGTACTCCAATGACGAAAGGGGCATTTAGATGCCATTCTCTCTGATGCTCAGCTACTGTACAAGTTTAAAAATAAGCAACAACGCTGCTAACAACAGACATTGTACAATTGCATTCAAGATATCCAATATATTGTTGAGGACAATACCTCACCAAAATCCTTTTGTCCTTTACTTCTATCTACCACCCATGCAAACGGACATGGTGAGAAAATGCCCTTTAAAGAGCGTGTAAATTCTGCGACTGAAAGCTGCTGCAACACTAATGCACGCTCTGTGCATACCAAGCGGTGTTAATGAAGTCATTTGTCTGTGAGTTGCGGGGTCTCCCACCATTCCATTGCTCGGCATTCATTAGTCAGTCACGGCCTGAAAACGCCAACCTCCCTCTCCTCGACTCCTACAGAATCTAATCAGCATTAAAGCACATTTCCTGTGTTTAAGGAATATAATGCAATATCCTGGGTGTGCTAGCTATATTATCCATCCATCCCTGTGTCTTTCTAAGGACTGATGAAACATAATGGAAAATAAAATGTCAAGGAAATACATTTTCATGCATCTGTTACACACGTTACCACCAGATCAATGCTGTGAATCTCTCTGCTGTAGGCTACTACGCACTGTAGCAGAGATGTCTGCAGAGTTGAATTTGAAACCTTTTTCTAGAGTAAATACTGTACATTGAGAGATGGCCCCACTGCATACATTTATTCAGAGCTTGAACACCTAGAGAGACCCAATAGCAAACCTCCTTACCCCGTATTGTTGGAAAGTCTTTGGGGTGAAGATATGTTTTTGTGTGTAAACCACAGACGATGCTCAGTACAGGCTGTAGTGATAAATTGCTTTCTTAGCAGATGTGACCCCCAAACCTCTCAAAACATTCCTGACCAGTGTGACACTTACCGTTGACGGTGAGAGAAACCTCCTTTTCCCCGGCGCCGACTCGCGGAACCACGGCACGGCACACATATTTCCCAGCATCTTCCTGCCTCACAGCCTTGAGTGTCAGGATGTTCTCGTTGCTTAGTACCTGCCGCACGGAGGTCAAGAGTCACTGAATGAGCAGCGAGAGGTCACCTTCTCATTTGAGGCAGCACAAAACAGCCTATGCTCCTCTTAACGCCTTAAAGGTCACCTCTCTTCTATTATTAAAATCCAATTTGGGACCAGGCTCATACGAGAGAGGGGCGGTTTTGGTCTCCATCTCCAGGCTCGGAAGTTTGATGTGTACGGAGTTGAGGAATGAGCCTGGCTGGCAGATCAATTGCATGCCCCTTTGCTCACCTCAACACATCTCCGGCCAGGAGTCAGGGAGCAGGGCTGCTAACGAGCCTGAACCGCTAGCTGCCTCAGGATTTTGAGATTAATGAGATTTTGAAAACAACTGATTTGAGCTCAAAGGGCACTGCTTTGTCACCTGAATCCTGCATGACTGCTGCGGTTTGATTTTTTATAATTAATGAAGTTACTGCTGTGGCCAGCATGATAGGGGGGGGTTGTGAAACACATACCAATATAAAGTAAATGACATTGAAAGTATAGGCTAACCGGATTGGAACAATGGATCACAATCTACAGTGTATTGCACCTAGTCAAAACATAATCAAGAAAAAGACATTGGATAAGGGAATAATTACCACTCCAGAGCCCCTCTTCATCCAGACGATGGTGAGGGAGGGGTTTCCAGTCCAGGCACAGTTGAATACAGCATCAGACCCCAGATCCACCTGTAAGGACTGGGGCTCTGCAGCCATGCGTGGACCAACTGCAGGAACACAGACACAGTCAGTAAATTCAACACAACGCCACCAGCAACACAGAACACTCTATAACACAGTACCATATGGTCAGCTACAGAATGTATCTAAATAGGATGCATAACATTGGGTGGACATCAATATATGTTAGCCACAGAAAGAGCAACACAGTAGTAGCACTCACAGTAGACGTCGACGTTGCGGCTGATGTTGGTGCTGCCCAGAGGGTTGGTGACCTCACAGGAGACTGGCTCGGTGAAGAAGGAATGGTCCACAATGACCTCATAGGTGTCCCCAGAGACCTCCTTTATCACATTGCCTCCTTTGGCCCACCTGTAGTGAAGGGCAATAGAGAGAGAGAGAGAGAGAGAGAGATACCTTGCATGAGAGGGGTGGTCTGATAATCTACTGTTACTCGCAAATTGCTTTGACCTTAAAGTTGACCTATGGTCGCCTGGCCTATAGTTTTCAGAAAATACTCTGCTGAGGGCCCAGAAGATATTTTGAACACACGTTACCACCAGACCAATATGAAGAATGGGTTGCTTCTGACTAATAACGTTTTAGTCCCAGTTATCAGTGAGGGATGATGGCACCTGTCTGAAGGATGAGAGGATGAGGGGAGAGGAGGGAGGGATGAAACATTAAGACAGTTTCTCTCCTTCCATGTCAAGACCACATTGTTCTCTGAATAAACCATTCCTGTGCAGGTTCTCTGCTGGCTTCAGCATATTTTTGTGGCAGCCATCCAGCCATCCATCCCCTGACGATTCCAGCTGACACGTACTGTATGGTAGAGTCACCCTGACGATGCCGGCTGACATGTACTGTATGGTAGAGTCCCCCTGACGATGCCGGCTGACACGTACTGTATGGTAGAGTCCCCCCCTGACGATGCCGGCTGACATGTACTGTATGGTAGAGTCCCCCTGACGATGCCGGCTGACACGTACTGTATGGTAGAGTCCCCCCTGACGATGCCGGCTGACACGTACTGTATGGTAGAGTCCCCTCTGACGATGCTGTCTGACACGTACTGTATGGTAGAGTCCCCCCCTGACGATGCCGGCTGACATGTACTGTATGGTAAAGTCCCCCTGACGATGCCGGCTGACACGGAGTCCCCCCCTGACGATGCTGGCTGACACTTACTGTATGGTAGAGTCCCCCTGATGATGCTGGCTGACACGTACTGTATGGTAGAGTCCCCCCTGACGATGCTGTCTGACACGTACTGTATGGTAGAGTCCCCCCTGACGATGCCGACTGACACGTATTGTATGGTAGAGTGCCCCTGACGATGCCGGCTGACACGTAGTCCCCCCCTGACGATGCCGGCTGACACGTAGTCCCCCCTGACGATGCCGGCTGACACGTACTGTATGGTAGAGTCCCCCTGACGATGCCGGCAGACACGTACTGTATGGAAGAGGCCCCCTGATGATGCCGGCTGACACGTACTGTATGGTAGAGTCCCCCTGACGATGCCGGCTGACACGTACCGTATGGTAGAGTCCCCCCTGACGATGCCGACTGACACGTACTGTATGGTAGAGTCCCCCCGACGATGCCGGCTGACACGTAGTCCCCCCCTGACGATGCCGGCTGACACGTACTGTATGGTAGAGTCCCCCTGACGATGCCGGCTGATACGTACTGTATGGTAGAGTCCCCCCGACGATGCCGGCTGACACGTAGTCCCCCCCGACGATGCCGGCTGACACGTACTGTATGGTAGAGTCCCCCCTGATGATGCCGACTGACACGTACTGTATGGTAGAGTCCCCCTGACGATGCCGGCTGACACGTACTGTATGGTAGATTCCCTTCTGACGATGCTGTCTGACACGTACTGTATGGTAGAGTCCCCCCCTGACGATGCCGGCTGACACGTACTGTATGGTAGAGTCCCCCTGACGATGCCGGCTGACACGGAGTCCCCCCTGACGATGCTGGCTGACACGTACTGTATGGTAGAGTCACCCTGACGAAGCCAAATGACACGTACTGTATGGTAGAGTCCCCCCTGACGATGCCGACTGACATGTACTCTATGGTAGAGTCCCCTCTGACGATGCCGACTGACACGTACTGTATGGTAGAGTCCCCCCTGACGATGCCGACTGACACGTACTGTATGGTAGAGTCCCCTGACGATGCCGGCTGACACGTACTGTATGGTAGAGTCCCCCTGACGATGCCGACTGACACGTACTGTATGGTAGAGTCACCCTGACGAAGCCGAATGACACGTACTGTATGGTAGAGTCCCCCCTGACGATGCCGACTGACATGTACTGTATGGTAGAGTCGCCTCTGACGATGCCGACTGACACGTACTGTATGGTAGAGTCCCCCCTGACGATGCCGACTGACACGTACTGTATGGTAGAGTCCCCCCTGACGATGCAGGCTGACACGTACTGTATAGTAGAGTCCCCCCTGACGATGCCGACTGACATGTACTGTATGGTAGAGTCCCCTCTGACGATGCCGACTGACACGTACTGTATGGTAGAGTCCCCCCTGACGATGCCGACTGACACGTACTGTATGGTGGAGTCCCCCCTGACGATGCCGACTGACACGTGCTGTATGGTAGAGTCCCCCTGACGATGCAGGCTGACACGTACTGTATGGTAGAGTCTCCCTGACGATGCCGGCTGACACGTACTGTATGGTAGAGTCCCCCTGACGATGCCGGCTGACACGTACTGTATGGTAGAGTCCCCCCTGATGATGCCGGCTGACACGTACTGTATGGTAGAGTCCGCCTGACGATGCCAGCTGACATGTACTGTATGGTAGAGTCCCCCTGACGATGCAGGCTGACACGTACTGTATGGTAGAGTCCCCCTGACGATGCCGGCTGACACATACTGTATGGTAGAGTCCCCCCTGACGATGCCGGCTGACACGTACTGTATGGTAGAGTCCCCTCTGACGATGCCGGCTGACACGTACTGTATGGTAGAGTCCCCCTGACGATGCCGGCTGACACGGAGTCCCCCCCTGACGATGCTGGCTGACACGTACTGTATGGTAGATTCCCTTCTGACGATGCTGTCTGACACGTACTGTATGGTAGAGTCCCCCCCTGACGATGCCGGCTGACATGTACTGTATGGTAGAGTCCCCCTGACGATGCCGGCTGACACGGAGTCCCCCCCTGACGATGCTGGCTGACACGTACTGTATGGTAGAGTCCCCCTGACGATGCAGGCTGACACGTACTGTATGGTAGAGTCCCCCTGACGATGCCGGCTGACACGTACTGTATGGTAGAGTCACCCTGACGATGCCGGCTGACACATGCTGTATGGTAGAGTCCCCCTGACGATGCCGGCTGACACGTACTGTATGGTAGAGTCCCCCTGACGATGCAGGCTGACACGTACTGTATGGTAGAGTCCCCCTGACGATGCAGGCTGACACGTACTGTGTGGTAGAGTCACCCTGACGATACCGACTGACACGTACTGTATGGTAGAGTCCCCCTGACGATGCCGGCTGACACGTACTACATGGTAGAGTCCCCCTGACGATGCCAGCTGACACGTACTGTATGCATATAGGCACCTGATGGTAATACATTGACACAGGATTGCATGAAGAACATCCGTTTGTGTTGGAGCGATGCCTCCTGATTTCACCGCTTCTGTCTTGTTCTGCATGCCATACTGGATGGTTCCCTGTTGCTGTGGGAGACAGGGACCACTTATTAAAGCGAGCCAGTGCATGAGTGGATGCTTGGGGCTGCTTCTCGGTCACATTTAAAAGGTATTTTGGGACATTCAACTCTGTATACTCTTAATCCTCTCCCCTTCCCCAGAAAGAGATGTATTTGCATGCTCTTGTGGGCGAAGATAACCTTTCAACTTCTAACTGTCACAAAACATGGATCTATTTTCTCACCCAAGATTACAGGGTACACTGTGCAGTATTCCAGGGATAGGGGACTTGTTTGTTATCTATGAGTGAAGCCTTGGTCTATGCTTGACTGGAATAGTATAATTTAAATGAGAATAGATTACCTCATTCATTCAGCAAGTGAAGCAGCTTTCTAATTGGCTCCAGTAGATTTTTCTCTACTGCTCATTTTGCTGCTGAGGAGACTATGTTTCCACACTATAGGAGCTAGTTCACTGCGTGCAAAATGAAGCCACTGAGATCACTGTCAGCTTAATATGCATAGTGGTACCTGTGTTTCCAAAAATATTACAATTAGGGCATATGGGTGTGCTTGGCTCGTCTGTCCCTTCCTTTCATAACTGATCCAGGAGGAGAATGTGCTGCATTCGAGAAAATATATTAATACGTTACAGTAATCTACACAAAGCAAACATTCTGTGTGTATAGTCCCTCAAGAAAACAATTCTGTACACAAAATATTGAATTAAGTATTATGATAATGACAACACACTGTCTATGAATGTTAGATGTCAATAAATGCGCTGATGATGACAGTGATCATCAATGCCCTCTGAATCTCAGTGTCTGATGATGAATGACTCTCCACAGGCTGTGACTGAGAGTGTAGGGTTGATAGAGTACTGGAGGAGTTACAGTGAGTTAAGCACAGAAGTTTGGCCAGCAGGTCTCTCCCAAATGGAGTGTGAGGCTGCCAGGACTGTGCAGAGACAGTGCAGAGAGAGCAGAGACAGAATGCTAGTGCCTGCAGGGAGTGTGAAAGCTCGGCTGGTGTGCTGGTCCCCATCCAATAGAGTCTAAACATAGCCAGCTCTGCATCCATCAGACACCTGCATCTCCTCTGGGAGGGCAGAGGGGCCAGCGAGAACTTACTCAACAGCTCACTTACCACCCGGACCTATTCAGGGATGTAGGTCACACAATGAGGTGCAAGTCAGGTGTGTGCCTCAGGGTGTTTGTGTATCTGTGTGTGTGTTTGTGTGTGTGTGTGTGTGTGCATGGCAATATCAGTGAAATCCGTGTTTACAAGGGAAAGAACAGTGAAAACCCAACCTTGTTCTCTCCCACTGATTAAGGGGACAAGAATGGTCAAACTGAATTGTATTAAATTAAACATCTAGCTATGTTATTAACATATAGAATACATTATTATTATTATCAGCATGTTATGTACATCACAGCACAGATTATGTTGCTCATTTGCATTTTCATAATGTTGAATATATAAAAATACTTATTTCAATGGAAAATAGACACTTTCATAATGATGTGTTGATCAAATCGCACCCTGATGTTCTTTGAATAAAATGTGTAAAACAAATAATACAGAAATGTCTCTTGATTTGACATAATATGACAAAAGGCCCAATATTAGAAGAGAGAACAAAACATTCTCTATAGTTTCAACACATTGTGAATGACATTCCAATATACTGTATGCCATGAGGTAGGGGACATGAGCAAAGATGATGAGACTGTCAGTTTGGTGCCTCACAATTCAAATAAAACCAGGAAGTCTGTTTGTCTGGCAATGAAATAACAGCATCGTAGAATATCGCTTTTGTACCTTCCTTTAAAACATTACTGTCATTAGTGGCATGGTACCAGTCAAAATATTGTGTACAGCCAAAGTGTTTATGCCAGTGGAACAGACAAGATGGATTTAATTTGCTGTGCCTGCTACTTCGTTTTTTTCTGGCTCTCGCTATTCTCGTCGGCTGGATGCACTGGGTGGCACAAAGCGAGTCGCAGGGGAAGCACGGTCGTGGAAAAACAAACAGTGGCAATGCCCACAGATAATGTGACGGAAAGCGCCATGATGGTAAACCTCTTCATTAGCCCCCTCAGAGACACAGACGAGGAAAAGGTAGATGGTAGAACTGACAAAAAAAAATCTAAGTAGCAACAACATCATAATTATTTAACTGGGGAGAGAATTGGGGATGGTGTTTTCTTGGCGTGAAGAGGGATGTGTTTGTTGTCGCGTGGTAGAGTGTGCAGGTGAGAGAGCTGAAACTCCTCTTCTGTTGTGTCCCTCTCTGGAGTGCCTCTTCTTGGAGCAGTGAAAAAAAAGCTTTGTATCTTTATCACCAGGGCGTTGAATATGATGTTGATGTATTATGGTTGCCCCTCCTCCTTCCATTATGTAATGAAGATCCCTTAACAGCTCTATTGTTTTACAATTCCTCAATTCACATCAACACTCTCAGACAAAAACACGAACTTACTTCCAACAGTACTTCCCTCCCTATCTAGTCTATGAGTCGCTAGAAAACGCTAACATACGGTTTTCAGAGATACAGTATTTTCAACCTAACTTCTGTTTTCCCTGAAAAACGTAAATGGGAACTCCGCTCAGGCATCTTTCTTTGCCTGCTACGTTAGGTTACTCCCTATCCTCTACTCTCCAATATCCCTGAGACACATGTTCTCTCCTCCCAGGAGTAAGGGTTCTGGCTCTGCCTGAGAGATATCTGTAGACTAGAGACGTATTTCCATTCGCTTTGTTAAGCAACATTCATAGAGCGGCCAATCACAGCAGATCATAGAGAATAGAAATCACCATGTCATTGACTCTTCCTCTGCTACCGTAGCTCTGTATGTGTGTGAAGTGCTTATTAAAGTGGAGGAGGGCAGAGTGGTGTGCTGAGGATGGATGGCACTCTGGAGGTTAGAAGAGAGGCCATCACTCTAAGGGCTGCCCTGTCCTTGTGCCATATCTGATCTCCAGAGACAGGGTGTATTAGAGCTGACTAACAGCCACACCGCACCACTAGCTCCCTACTCTGCACCGCTGTAACGCTCTTCGGGGGACAAGGAGGGTTCTCCTCAATCAACTCCCCAGTGGAGACAGGAACAGTGCAACACTCCCACATGTAGACTGAGGGAGGCTGGAGATAAAATAACAAATGGTTATTTCTAAGAATGTGTGCTAAAATGAATCGTAAATGAATCTGCACGGTTGCATATTGAAAATAAATGATATAGTCCAGTGAACAGTCCAGTGAACAGCAGTGAAGTGTGGGTTCAGATGTGCAGAGGACTCAACTCAAAGTGGTATTGGATCCTAACACTAGTGAAACCCTTCTAGAGAGTGCCTATTTCAGCCTGAAGTTCAACCTCCCTCCTTTTTCATTACATTATCCATTGGTTTCCTAGGCTAAAGGAAAAGTAATCTGACCCACCAAGGCTCCTAAGGACCCAGGCCCTGTTAGTGGAACATTGATCCGGGTCCCACTACAATAGAGACTGAGTTCCACGGTGATTGTAGCAGAAGACCTGCCTTTGGTGTATGCCTGCACAATCAAACACAAGTCTTGTTTGCCTTGATATCTGTTTTTTAAAAGGGCAGAATCCATCAAAGGAACGTCTCTGTTTTGCCACCTGTGAGTGTGTTGTAGATCCATTTCATTTCCCAATACTGCTTCAGACTCAGTGTCGGCTGGGCAATTCCCTTCGCTATTGATTTTGTTCCACTTATTCTTCCCTTGGTTTTAAAACCCTCTCAGAAAAGCATGTCTTGACAAATCACCTTGGCATTACACCTCTTCAAGGACCAAGTTTCAAGAGAATTTCTTCTTTATCCCCAATCCTCTCTGAGAGGAAAGGAAACGTTTCTTGTGAGAATAGAAGAACTCTGTGTTCCAAATCAAGTCTCTCAGTGTGTGCTTGCAGTTGTCAGGCAGAATCCAAAAAGGATTGAGAAAAAGCATAAGACATGGGTTCAGCGTAGATTCAGAAGATCAACCCACTCCTTCCACTCAAATGTCCATTGGCCCTGCTGCAGTACTCTGACACTCATGTCACCCTTTTAACATGATGCCTTGTAACCCTGGCATCCTCATCAGATACAACACAATGCCAGCTCTTCTCACACTCAAGGTAATGTATCTATGTTCAGGGGATATAGACAATAGTATCTCAAAACAAAAGCTAAGCAAGTCAATGCAAGTACATGACTAAGTACATGACTAGGAATGAATTTCAACAGACGTTTGTCATTAGATTTTTCTCTGTATGTTTTTCTGTGAATATTTTCCAAATCAACAAGAGATTTAATAGTGTCACGGCATCATAAGAATTCTCTGACAGTGATTAATACCATCAATAGTGAAGTGCCACATTTGACTTAATGTGAGAAGTTATTAGCTACAAGCAACATTAATCAGACAGGACCTTTGTATTTCATATGAAGTTTTTGTCAGCGTTTTTCTTTCTCATTATGGGGCATTGCATAATGCATTATGTCTGGCTCACATATAATTTGATATAATACATTTCTCATTGAGAGACTAGTAATGGAGTTTATAGTAAAGTTCTGAGACAGCACGTTCAAAGTCTTACCAAGGAACCAAGTTCAGAGTGAAAATAATCTGATATAGACTATCGAGAGAGAGAGCGAGAGAGACAGAGAGAGAGAGAGAGAGAGAGAGAGAGAGAAGGTATGAATGTATAGGTAGGTAATCTTACCTGTACAGTGTGACGGGTGGGTTAGCCTTGGCTGAGCAGTGGAACTTGACAAGGTTTCCTTCCAGAATGGGCTGAGGCTCCACTGACAGATTGACAAGTGGCAAATCTGTATGGACCCAGACCAGAGACAGACGACCAATTAGAAAAGACCCCTGTAACAACCTTATAGTAATCTAGGGCTGTTGCAGAAGCTTGCTTGCCATTTTAATTTACCAAATAGACCAGCATATTCCCCCTATAGTAACTTATGTTGTGAGATATTTTTACAGGTGCGGAAACACACTACCTATACTTGTTTTACATTTTCATTGGAGACATTAAAGAGCAGAAAAACACAGGAAATCAAATCAAATAGTGCAACTCTTGATAACGAGTTTTTCAGTAATTGGCAATTTGCAAATAAGGATTAATTGAGACAGTGATTTTCCCGCCAAGCACTCCATTATAATTACAATAATTAACAAACACTGAGTTAGACACAATTAAAAATGATCTTAAAATAGCAAACACATAGATTATGTTAATTCAATAAACAGCAATTAAATGTAACTAAAGGTATAGAATTATTTTTGAAGATGCATTTTAATCTACCTCAATCAACCCGACTAACCATTGCCTGTATATAGCTTCGCTACTGTTATAGTCTCGCTTCTGTATATAGCCTCGCTACTGTTATTTTTCACTGTCTTTTTTACTGTTTGTATTTTTTTATGTATCTATTGTTCACCGAATACCTTTTTTTTAACTTAAAAAATGCACTGTTGGTTGGAGCCTCTAAGTATTCATTTCACTTTAAGGTCTACACCTGTTGTATTTGGCACACGTGACAAATAAACTTTGATTTGATTTGATTTTAATCGCTTTTCATCTCTGGACGGCAAATGGTGTATCCTCCACTTCGGTCCCCCTTTATGTTCACATAAAACGTTTCAAGTACGGCAAGCTATTTTTCAATTAAGTCCAGCATTGATGAAAGGGCCATAGGGATAGCCTGTGAAGTATGTAAAGTAATGGAGGGCCAAAAGTCCTCATCAAACACTGGGAGTCTGAGTGATAAAAAAAACTATGGCCTTTCAGCAGTATAAGCCCCATCTCTGAACATCGTGGGGCGACTCAAAGGTTGTCTGATATCACTAATGGAACACGGCAGCCACGAGCATGGCCCCTCTCTCCTTCTCTACGTCCGCTGCTTCAATTCAAATGGGCTACTGCCTCTTAACGTCTACTGTGGCAATTGTCCAAGCCTTTTCCATTTCTAGCTTTATATGTAGATTGCTTTTAATACAATCAAGTCCTTGATTTAACTTTGCTTGATGAAATCTAACAAACCTCTGCTGCGAAAGAGGGCAGCATGAACGCTAGAGGGGAGTTCTCTCTGAGTGCATATCCATAAATCATATGACTAATCAAATATATAGTGGGTTCCAAATTATTCACACTATTTTTTGTATTTGTATTTATTAAGGATCCCCATTAATTCCTGCTAAGCCAGCAGCTACTCTTCCTGGGGTCCATCAAAATTAAGACAGTTACATACAATAAAAAATATTAAAGGTCCCCAAGAAAACAGAGGCCTCCATCATTCTTAAATTGAGGATGTTGGGAACCATTAAGACTCTTCCTAGAGTTGGCCCCCCGGCCAAACTGAGCAATAAACAATTAAATCATTTTTTGAATAAGGCTGTAACGAAACAAAATGTGGAAAAAGTCAAGGGGTGTGAATACTTTCCGAAGACACTGTTTTTACAATACAAAATCCATGTGTACGTGTGTGTAGAGTGCGTGTCTTATCATGTGTATGTGTATCTCTGCCTGTGTGTGTCTCTTCACAGTCCCCGAGGTGTATTTTTGTATGTTTTTTTATCTGATTCTACTGCTTGCTGTAGCCATGGCTTAATGAAGTACTGTATGCCTCCCATAGTCTGTTCTTGACTTGGGGATTGTGAAGAGTCCTTTGGTGACATGTCTTGTGGGGTATGCATGGGTGTTCGAGCTGTTTGCTAGTAGTTTAAACTGACACCTCGGTGCATTCAGCATGTCAACACTTCTTACAAAAGTAGTGATGAATCAATCTCTCCTCCACTTTGAGCCATAAGAGATTTATATGCATATTATTAATTTTAGCTATCCATGTACATTTAAGGGCCAGCTGTGCTGCCCTGTTCTGAGCCAATTGTATTTTTCCGAAGCCTCTCTTTGTGGCACCTGACCACACAACTGAACAGTAGTCCAGGTGCGACAAAACTAGAGCCCGTAGAACCTGCTTTGTTGATAGTGTTGTTAAAAAGGCAGAGAGACTTCTCCCCATTTTAGCTACAGTTGTATCAATATGTTTTGACCATGACAGTTTACAATCCAGGGTTAGTCCAAGCAGTTTAGTCACCTCAATTTGCTAAATTTCCACATTATTTATTACCAGATTTAGTTGAGGTGTAGGGTTTAGTAAATTATTTGTCCCAAATACAATGCTTTAAGTTTAAAAAAAGTTTAGAACTAACTTATTCCTTGCCACCCATTCTGAAACTACTGTAACTGCAGCTCTGTTGCAGTGATTACACTTTCTGTTGTAGCTGACGTGTATAGTGTTGAGTCATCTGCATACATAGACACACTGGCTTTACTCAAGGCCAGTGGCATGTCATTAGTAAAAATTGAAAGAATTAAGGGGCCGAGACAGCTGCCATGGGGAATTCCTGATTCTACCTGGATTATGTTGGAGAGGCTTCCATTAAAGAAGACCCTCTGTGTTCTCTTAGGTAACTCTTTTTCCACAATATATTAGGGGGTGTAAAGCCATAAAACACACGTTTTTACAGCAGCAGACTTTTTACATTTTTTTTTTTAACCAGGTAGGCCAGTTGAGAACAAGTTCTCATTTACAACTGCGACCTGGCCAAGATAAAGCAAAGCAGTGCGACACAAACAACAACACAGAGTTACACATGGAATAAACAAACGTACAGTCAATAACACAATAGAAAGGTCTATATACAGTGTGTGCAAATGAAGTAAGATTAGGGAGGTAAGGCAATAAATAGGCCACAGGGGTGAAATAATTATAATTTTGAAAATAAACACTGGAGTGATAGATGTGCAGAAGATGAATGTGCAAGTAGAGATACTGGGGTGCAAAGGAGAAGAAAAAAAATAACAATATGGGGATGAGGAAGTTGGATGGGCTATTTACAGATGGGCTATGTACAGGTGCAGTGATCTGTGAGCTGCTCTGACAGCTGAAGCTTAAATTTAGTGAGGGAGATATGAGTCTCTAGCTTCAGTGATTTTTGCAATTCGTTCCAGTCATTGGCAGCAGAGAACTGGAAGGAAAGGCGGCCAAAGAAGGAATTGGCTTTGGGGGTGACCAATGAAATATACCTGCTGGAGCATGTGCTCGGGAGGGTGCTGCTATGGTGACCAGTGAGCTGAGATAAGGGGGGGGCTTTACCTAGCAAAGACTTATAGATGACCTGGAGCCAGTGGGTTTGGCGACAAATATAAAGCCAGGGCCAGCCAACAAGAGCATACAGGTCGAAGTGGTGGGTAGTATATGGGGCTTTGGTGACGAAACGGATGACATTGTGATAGACTGCATCCAATTTGCTGAGTAGAGTGTTGGAGGCTATTTTGTAAATGACATCACCAAAGTCAAGGATTGGTAGGATAGTCAGTTTTACAAGGGTATGTTTGGCAGCATGAGTGAGGGATGCTTTGTTGCGAAATAGGAAGCCGATTCTAGATTTAATTTTGGATTGGAGATGCTTAATATGAGTCTGGAAGGAGAGTTTACAGTCTAACCAGACACCTAGGTATTTGTAGTTGTCCACATATTCTAAGTCAGAACCATCCAGAGTAGTGATGTTAGGCGGCGGGCATGTGCTGGCAGCGAACGGTTGAAGAGCATGCATTTAGTTTTACTTGCATTTAAGAGCAGTTGGAGGCCACGGAAGGAAAGTTGTATGGCATTGAAGCTCGTCTGGAGGGTTGTTAACACAGTGTCCAGAGAAGGGCCAGATATATACAGAATGGTGTCGTCTGCGTAGAGGTGGATCAGAGAATCACCAGCCACAAGAGCGATATCATTGATGTATACAGAGAAAAGAGTTGGCCCGAGAATTTAACCCTGTGGCACCCCCATAGAGACTGCCAGAGGTCCAGACAACATGCCCTCCGATTTGACACACTGAACTCTGTCTGAGAAGTAGTTGGTGAACCAGGCGAGGCAGTCATTTGAGAAACCAAGGCTGTTGAGTCTGCTGATAAGAATACAGTGATTGACAGAGTCAAAATCCTTTGCCGGGTCGATGAATAGGGCTGCACAGTATTGTCTTTTGTCAATGGCAGTTATGATATTGTTTAGGACCTTGAGCATGGCTGAGGTGCACCCATGACAAGCTCAGAAACCAGATTGCATAGCATAGAAGGTACAATGGGCTTCGAAATGGTCGGTGATCTACATTTACGTCATTTAGCAGACACTCTTATCCAGAGCGACTTACAGTAGTGAATGCATACATTTCATACATTTTTTTCCTCCATACTGGTCCCCCGTGGGAATCGAACCCACAACCCTGGTGTTGCAAACACCATGCTCTAACCAACTGAGCCACACGGGATCTGTTTGTTAACTTGGCTTTCGAAGACCTTAGAAAGGCAGGGTAGGATAGATATAGGTCTTTAACAGTTTGGGTCTAGAGTGTCTCCCCCTATAAAGAGGGGGATGACTGCGGCAGCTTTCCAATCTTTGGGCATCTCAGACAATACGAAAGAGAGGTTGAACAGGCTAGTAATAGGGGTTGCAACAATTGCGCTGGATAATTTTAGAAAGAGAGGGTCCAGATTGTCTAGCCCAGCTGATTTGTAGGGGTCCAGATTTTGTAGCTCTTTCAGAACATCAGCTATCTGCATTTGGGTGAAGGAGAAATGGGGGAGGCTTGGGCAAGTTGCTGTGGGGGGTGCAGACCTGTTGACCGGGGTAGGGGTAGCCGAATGGAATGCATGGCCAGCCGTAGAAAAATGCTTATTGAAATTCTCGATTATCGTGGATTTATCGGTGGTGACAGTGTTTCCTAGCCTCTGTGGAGTAGGCAGTTGGAAGGAGGTGCTCTTATTCTCCATGGACTTTACAGTGTCCCAGAACTTTTGGGAGTTTGAGCTACAGGATGCAAATTTCTGTTTGAAAAAGCTAGCCATTGCTTTCCTAACTGCGTGTGTATATTGGTTCCTAACTTCCCTGAAAAGTTGCATATTGTGGCTGCTATTCGATGCTAATGCAGAACGCCACAGGATGTTTTTGTGCTGGTCAAGGGCCATCAGGTCTGGAATGAACCAAGGGCTACATCTGTTCCTGGCTCTACATTTTTTGAATGGGGCATGCTTATTTAAGATGGTGAGGAAAGCACTTTTAAAGAATAACCAGGCATCCTCTACTGCCTGAATGAGGTCAATATCTTTCCAGGATACCCTGGCCAGGTCGATTAGAAAGGCCTTCTCGCTGAAGTGTTTTAGGGAGCGTTTGACTGTGATGAGGGGTGGTCGTTTGACCACGGACCCATTACGGAAGCAGGCAATGAGGGAGTGATCGCTGAGATCCTGGTTGAAGACAGCAGAGGTGTATTAAGAGAGCAGGTTGGTCAGGATGATATCTATGATAGTAACCGAGTTTACGGATTTGGGGTTGTACCTGGTAGGTTCCGTAATATTTTGGGTGAGATTAAGGGCATCTAGCTTAGATTGTAGGACGGTCGGGGTTATAGGCATATCCCAGTTTAGGTCACCTAACAGCACAAACTCTGAAGATAAATGGGGGGCAATGAATTCACATATGGTGTCCAGGGCGCAGCTGGGGGCTGAGGGGGGTCTGTAATAAGCGGCAACAGTGAGAGACTTATTTCTGGAAAGGTGGATTTTTAAAAGTAGAAGCTTGAACTGTTTGGGCACAGACCTGGATAGCATGACAGAACTCTGCAGGCTGTCTCTGCAGTAGATTGCAACTCCACACCCTTTGGCAGTTCTATCTTGGCAGAAAATGTTATAGTTGGGGATGGTAATTTCAGAATTTTTGGTGGCCTTCCTAAACCAGGATTCAGACATGGCTAGGACATCAGGGTTGGCGGAGTGTGCTAAAGCAGTGAAAAAAACAAACTTAGGTAGGAGGCTACTGATGTTAACATGCATGAAACCAAGGCTTTTACGGTTACAGAAGTCAACAAATGATAGCGCCTGGTGAATGGGAGTGGAACTGGGGGCTACAGGGCCTGGGTTAACTTCTACATCACCAGACGAACAGAGGAGGAGTAGGATAAGGGTAAGGCTAAAGGCTATAAGAACTGGTCGTCTAGTGCGTTGGGGACAGAGAATAAAAGGAGCAGATTTCTGGGTGTGGTAGAATAGATTCAAGGCATAATGTACAGACAATGGTATGGTAGGATGTGAGTACAGTGGATGTAAACCTATGCGTTGTGTGACAATGAGAGAGGTTTAGTCTCCAGAGAATATCAATTAATGTAGATGAGGTCTCCCTATGTGTGTGGGTTGGGACGAAAGAGCTATCTAAGGCATGTTAAGTGGGACTGAGGTCTCTACAGTGAAATAAATCAATAAAAACTAGCTAAGACAGCAGTAGACAAGGCATATTGACATTAGAGAGAGGCATAAAGCAATCACCGGTGTTGATCAGGAGAGCTAAGACAACAACGTGTAAATTGCGATGAAAGGGAAGAGCGGGTCAGTTAGATACATACAGGACCTGAGTTCGAGGCTGGGGTCGACAGGTAAACAAAATGAGGTACCGTGTTATTGAAACAGTACAGGGGGCATCAGCTGTGTAGCCGAGTGATCATAGGGTCAAAAGAGTAGCAATAGGTGAGTCAGGGTGCTGTACGGTAGTCACTACTACGCTGGGCAAGCAGGGGACACAGCATTCAGAAAAAGCTAACGGGCCGGGGCTAGTAGATGGTTCTGCGGCGATATCGTAACAGAATAGCCTGTTGAGACCACATCGGGCGATCACGTTGGCAGTCCAGTCGTGATGAATCGGCGGGGCTCCGTGTCGACAATAAAGGATCCAGGCCAATTGGCAAAGAAGCTATTGTAGCCCTAGAATTAGTTGGGATATGGGCCTAGCTCGAGGCTAGCTCAAAGCTAGCTGGTGCTTGCTTCGGGACAGAGGCGTTAGCTAACAGTAGACTGTGACCGATAATGTCAAAAGCAGCACAGAAGTCTAACAAAACATCTCTCACAATATATTTATCATCAATTACTCTCAGCCAATCATCAGTCATTTGTGTATTTGTGTATTTTTTTATAATATTTTTTACCTTTATTTAACTAGGCAAGTTAGTTAAGAACAAATTCAAATTTACAATGATGGCCTACCCGAGTGGCGCAGCGGTCTAAGGCACTGCATCTCAGTGCAAGAGTCGACACTTGCCTAGTTAAATATTTTTTTAAACCCTCCCCTAAACCGAACGTGCTTGTTGTAAGTGACGTGCTTGTTGTATGTCCTTCCCTACAAGTGTGCTGAAAGTCTTTTGTGAATTTGTTTACAGTGAAATAGCATTGTATCCGGTCAAACACATTTTTTTTCTAAAGTTTGCTAAGGGTTGGTAACCGGCTGATTGTTAGGCTATTTGAGCAAGTAACGGGGGTTACTATTTTTGGGTAGCAGAATTACTTTTGCTTCCCTCCAGGCCTGAGGGCACACACTTTCTAGTAGGCTTAGATTGAAGATGGGCAAATATGAGTGGCAATATTGTCCACTATTATCCTGAGTAATTTTCCATCCAAGTTGTCAGACCCCGGTGGCTTGTCATTGTTGATAGACAACAAGAATTGCTTGACTTCCACACTCACTTTACAGAATTCAATATTACAATAATTTGATCAGTTATACTTGGATGTGTAGTGTCAGCGTTTGTTGCTGGCATCTCATGCCTAAGTTTTCTAATCTTACTTTAGGGGGTGGATCAGCTTTAATATTGCAGATAGATGTTGATTCCATCAATGTAATTGTCTGCATCATTTCCAATCCCCCATTATTTTTGTGGTAAATATACGTACAATATCCATATACATACATACACATACCCATATACATATACAGTTGAAGTCGAAAGTTTACATACACCTAAGCCAAATACATTTAAACTCAGTTATTCATAATTCCTTACATTAAATCCTAGTAAAAATTCCCCATCTTAGGTCAGTTAGAATCACCACTTTATTTTAAGAATATGTAATGTCAGAATAATAATAGAGAGAATGATTTATTTCAGTTTTTATTTCTTTCATCACATTCCCATTGGGTCAGAAGTTTACATACACTCAATTAGTATTTGGTAGCATTGACTTTAAATTGGTTAACTTGGGTCAAACACTTCAGGTAGCCTTCCACAAGCTTTCCACAGTAAGTTGGGTGAATTTTGGCCCATTCCTCCTGACAGAGATGGTGCAACTGAGTCAGGTTTGTAGGCCTCCTTGCTCACACACACTTTTTCAGTTCTGCCCACAAATTTTCTAAAGGATGAGGGCCCGGCTTTGTGATGGCCACTCCAATACCTTGACTTTGTTGTCCTTAAGGGGGGGGGGGAGGGGGGGCAGTGCCCCTGTGACAAAAATGTTGGACCCCCTTGTGGCCCCCCTAAATGTGGAGTATGAAATAATTTTTCTATAAATTTTTGCAATCCTTATTTTTTTACATCCGTTATTAGACAGTGGCAACGCGAAACACTAATGATTATGAACATGATCTTTTGCCTGCTAATGCCTGCAATGCAGTGAAGAAAACGAGATGACAACAATAACGTCTAATGTAACTGACCCCTCTAACAGTACAACTGGCCCCAGCTTGGCCCCCCCAGGTGAAATGGTCTAGAACCGCCACTGATATCCACATAATTTTCCTGCCTCATGATGCCATCTATTTTGTGAAATTCACCAGTCCCTCCTGCAGCAAAGCACACCCACAACATGATGCTGCCACTCCCGTGCTTCACGGTTGGGATGGTGTTCTTTGGCTTGCAAGCCTCCCCCTTTTTTCCTCCAAACATAACGATGTTCATTATGGCCAAACAGTTCTATTCTTGTTTCATCAGACCAGAGGACATTTCTCCAGAAACAACGATCTTTGTCCCCATGTGCAGTTGCAAACCGTAATCTGGCTTTTTTTATGGCGGGTTTTGGAGCATTGGATTTTTCCTCGCTGAGCGGCCTTTCAGGTTATGTCGATATAGGACTCATTTTACTGTGGATATAGATACTTTTGTACCTGTTTCCTCCCGCGTCTTCACAAGGTCCTCTGCTGTTTTTCTGGGATTGATTTGCAAAGTACGTTCATCTCTAGGAGACAGAACGCGTCTCTTTCCTGAGCGCTATGACGGCTGCGTGGTCCCATGGTGTTTATTTTTGAGTACTATTGTTTGTATAGATGAACGTGGTACCTTCAGGCATTTGGAAATTGCTCCCAAGGATGAACCAAACATGTGGAGGTCTACAATTAGGTCTCTAATTATTTCAGTTAGCCTATCAGAAGCTTCTAAAGCCATAACATCATTTTCAGGGAGTTTTCCAAGCTACTTCAAGGCACAGTCAACTTAGTGTATGTAAACTTCTGACCCACTGGAATTGTGATACATGTGAAATAATGTGAAATAATCTGTCTGTAAACAATTGTTGGAAATATGACTTGTGTCATGCACAAAATAGTTGTCCTAACCGACAAAAAATGTGTGGAGTGGTAGAAAATGACTTCAACCTAAGTGTATGTAAACGTCTTACTTCAACTGTTTACACTTATATATGCTTACATACATGTATGCCTTTTTTAGAATATACCTTTATTATTCGCCGCAAACCATACCACCTCTCCCCCAATTAATTAGTTATTAGTTTATTAGTAAACTAATAAGTTAGTTTATTAGTGAACCAGTTTATTAGTAGACTGGTTAGGTTTATTAGTAGACTAATAAACAATAACACTTAGGCTTCTACCTTCAGTTTATACATACTATTCACATTTTACAGACACAATCTATTTTCTAATAGTTATATTTTGTTTGTTTTTAGTCCTGGCCTTACTCTATTTCTGATATCCATCCAGTTTAATTTCTATTTCTAACTGTGCTATTTCACAACATTTCAGTACCTATATACAGTTTACATTTGTTATTTTGTTGTTATTAGTCCCACCCTTCAGCTCCATTCAACCCCTCCCATCTATCTCTTAACACCATCCATTTTGGATTTCTATTTGCCATATATTTTTCAACTGTGCTGTGATGCTTCACAAAAGTACTGAACCGATCTATTCTCATAGCTTCTACAGATTGTAAATTAAAGATAAACATTTTTGCAAACATTATTATTGTATTATTGATCGATTGACTATGACTTTTCAAAACACCCAGTATTGCTATCTGCAGCATTAGTTTTAGGTAAATGTTGCAATTCTTCAGGCATTCCTCGACCTGCAACCAAAATGAGCTACATATGGACAGTATCAAAATAAATGATATAATGACTCTGCCTCCTCGCAGCAAAATCTGCAGAGGTGGGAAGATTGTATCCCCCATGTATATAACATTCTATTGGTTGCAAGAATTTTGTATAATAATTGAAACTGAAAAAAATTGAAGTTTTGAGTCCGGCATCATTTTGGAATTGGTACATCGAAAATCTCTCCCCAACTATTTTGCAATTTATATGGCACAGCTGTCAATTTCTTGGTCCTTAAATGAAACTGGTATATATTTTTATTTGTCACAATTTTCTTTAACCATTTTTGGTCTTTAATGCAGGACCAACAGACAAGTTCTTTACTTTTTCCCCCTTCGACTTGCCTTGTCCATTTTTTTGGTCATGTTGCAATTAGTTGGTTGTAATTTTGGGTAGAGCAGATATTTCCATATCTCTGTGTTAGCTGCATGTGTGAGATAACTCCACCAGTCCTATTTAGAATATAATTTACAAAGATTATACCTTTCTTAAACATTTTATCGAAAAATATGTTTTTTTTAATCAATTGGTATATTGGAAATTAACCACAATATTTATTGTCTTATTTGTTCTGTCTTTTCAGGTGCGTTAAACTGAAATTACAAACTTTCTAAGGCTTGTTTAAAAAAAATATCGATATTTTGGAGATTATTTCATTTTCAAATAACCGAAAGTGAGCAGTTATAATCTGAATAAAGGTAAAAAGGCCATTCTTGAACATGGGGTGAGACATTCATACTAATTTACAAGAGAACCATTTAAGTATAACTTTTGAATGACTGATGCCTTTAGTGAGAGGTCTAATGCTTTAATATTTAATAATTTCTGCCCTCCAAATTCATATTCATTATATAAATAGGCCATTTAAATGTTGTCTGGCTTGCCATTCTGTCACGCACTGACACGCATTTTTTTTTTGTTGTTTTGGGGTTTATTTGAGGTGCATCCGGGGTCTGCACCTTTAGGGGGGGGGGGGGGTACTGTCACGTCCTGACCAGTATAAGGGTTATTTGTTGTTGTAGTTTGGTCAGGACGTGGCAGAGGGTATTTTTTTATGTGGTTCGGGGTGGTGGTTTATTTAGTAGGGCGTTTGATTTATTATTTCGTTTTGGTTTATGGTTTATGTTCTTCTATGTTCTTTCTGTGTTGGTATATTTCTATGTTTAGGTTAATGGGGGGTTGGACTCTCAATTGGAGGCAGGTGCTTTCTCATTGCCTCTGATTGAGAGTCCTATATATGGGTAATTGTTTGGTTTAGTGTTTGTGGGAGATTGTTTCTTGTTTTGCCTGTGTGAGCCTTACAAGATTGTTTGTTGTTCGTGAGTTCTTCGTTGTTTATAATTTTGGTGTTCACTTTATTTTATAAATAAATCAAGATGAGCATCCACATTCCTGCTGCGTTTTGGTCCTCCATTCCAGACGACAACCGTTACAGTCACGTTCATTTCTGTTTATCCTTTTTATTGTTTTGTTCGGTTTCACGTAAAATAAAGGATGTGGAACTACCGGCACACTGCGCCTTGGCTGATTTTTGACAGGGAGTTTGAAGATAGCGAACGTGACACATTCCAAATAAAATTGAATATTTTTTGTTAAAACAATTTTTAAAGCAGGTCACTAGGTGTAGGCAAAACCATGAGCAAATAGGTAAACTGTGAGATGACTAAAGAGTTAATCAGGGTGGTTTTTCCACAAATAAACAGGTATTTTCCTTTCCATGTTAGCAAGATCTTATCTAGTAGTGCTAACATTCTATTAAAATGTATTGAAGTGAGATCATTTCTTTCTTTTGGGATATGTATACCGAGTATGTCCACATCCCCATCAGACCATTTTATTGGGAAACTACACGGTAATGTAAAAATTGCATTTTCTTAGTGATCCAATACATAATATCAACATTTATCATAATTTGGTTTTAATCCAGAGAAGTTAGAAAAAGTATCTAAATCCTCTGAGGCTGTGGAGGGATTCTAATTGTGGTTTTAAAAGAAAACATTAATAATCAGCGTACAATGACACCTTTTATTTTAAGCCATGGATATCTAATCCCTTAATATTATTGTTGGATCTAATTTTAACAGCTAACATTTCGATGGTAATAATAAATAGATATGCTCATAGTGGACAATCTTGTTTTACTCCTCTTGACAGTTTAAAACTTTGATGTAGGCATCATTTATTATTTTACACCTAGGGATACTATACATAACTTTAACTCATTTTATAAGCGATTCTCCAAAATTGAAATATTCCAGGCATTTATATATAAATTCCAGTCGTACTTTATCAAAAGTCTTTTCAATGTCAGCTGTGAAAACCAAGCCTGGTTTCCTCATATATTTTATAGTATTCTATTGTTTCCAGTACTTGTCTTGTATTATCTCCAATGTATCATCCATGTAAAAAACCTGTCTGATTAGGATGAATAATATCTGCCAAAACCCTTTTAATTCTATGTGCCAGGCATTTAGCTAGAATTTTTGCATCAGAGCACTGAAGCTGCAGAAGCCTCCAATTGTTTAAATGGACTGGATCTTTATATACTGCTCAAAAAAATTAAGGGAACACTAAAATAACACATCCTAGATCTGAATGAATGAAATAATCTTATTAACTACTTTTTTCTTTACATAGTTGAATGTGCTGACAACAAAATCACACAAAAATAATCAATGGAAATCCAATTTATCAACCCATGGAGGTCTGGATTTGGAGTCACACTCAAAATTAAAGTGGAAAACCACACTACAGGCTGATCCAACTTTGATGTAATGTCCTTAAAACAAGTCAAAATGAGGCTCAGTAGTGTGTGTGTGGCCTCCACGTGCCTGTATGACCTCCCTACAACGCCTGGGCATGCTCCTGATGAGGTGGCGGATGGTCTCCTGAGGGATCTCCTCCCAGACCTGGACTAAAGCATCAGCCAACTCCTGGACAGTCTGTGGTGCAACGTGGCGTTGGTGGATGGAGCGAGACATGATGTCCCAGATGTGCTCAATTGGATTCAGGTCTGGGGAACGGGCGGGCCAGTCCATAGCATCAATGCCTTCCTCTTGCAGGAACTGCTGACACACTCCAGCCACATGAGGTCAAGCATTGTCTTGCATTAGGAGGAACCCAGGGCCAACCGCACCAGCATATGGTCTCACAAGGGGTCTAAGGATCTCATCTCGGTACCTAATGGCAGTCAGGCTACCTCTGGAGAGCACATGGAGGGCTGTGCGGCCCCCCAAAGAAATGCCACCCCACATCACCCACCGCCAAACCGGTCATGCTGGAGGATGTTGCAGGCAGCAGAACGTTCTCCACGGCGTCTCCAGACTCTGTCACGTCTTTCACATGTGCTTAGTGTGAACCTGCTTTCATCTGTGAAGAGCACAGGGCGCCAGTGGCGAATTTGCCAATCTTGGTGTTCTCTGGCAAATGCCAAACGTCCTGCACGGTGTTGGGCTGTAAGCACAACCCCCACCTTTGGACGTCGGGCCCTCATACCACCCTCATGGAGTCTGTTTCTGACCGTTTGAGCAGACACATGCACATTTGTGGCCTGCTGGAGGTCATTTTGCAGGGCTCTGGCAGTGCTCCTCCTGCTCCTCCTTGCACAAAGACGGAGGTAGCGGTCCTGCTGCTGGGTTGTTGCCCTCCTACGGCCTCCTCCACGTCTCCTGATGTACTGGCCTGTCTCCTGGTAGCGCCTCCATGCTCTGGACACTACGCTGACAGACACAGCAAACCTTCTTACTACAGCTCGCATTGATGTGCCATCCTGGATGAGCTGCACTACCTGAGCCACTTGTGTGGGTTGTAGACTCCGTCACATGCTACCACTAGAGTGAAAGCACCGCCAGCATTCAAAAGTGACCAAAACATCAGCCAGGAAGCATAGGAACTGAGAAGTGGTCTGTGGTCACCACCTGCAGAACCACTCCTTTATTGGGGGTGTCTTGCTAATTGCCTATAATTTCCACCTGTTGTCTATTCCATTTGCACAACAGCATGTGAAATTTATTGTCAATCAGTGTTGCTTCCTAAGTGGACAGTTTGATTTCACAGAAGTGTGATTGACTTGGAGTTACATTGTGTTGTTTAAGTGTTCCCTTTATTTTTTTGAGCAGTGTATATACCACTTGGATCCTGTTTCAGTAATAATGAAATCAGACCTTGTTGCATGTCCGATAGTCTACCGTTTATATAGGAGTGGTTAAAACATATTAATAATGGTCCTCTGAGTATATATAAAAAAAGTTTGGTATACTTCCACTGGTACTGTATGCCATCTAGTTGGTAGCAGGTGTTGACAAAAACATTTATGAACAAAATAAAACTTTGACAACTCAACAACAGGTTCTTATTCACCATTATTCACAATTCTTAAAGTAAATTTACTTTATTTATAAGAATCTTTAGGGGTGTCAATAATTTTGATCCAACAAAATCTTTCTCTGAGAAATTGTATTAGTGTAAAAGTATAATTTCCCTCTTTTTTTGGCATACAATATAGCTCAGTATTTGAGTAATTTATTTTATACAGTCATTACGGTACATCTCCTTGAAAATAGAAAAATGCAAGATGATGATTGCAGTTGCTATGGCAAGATGCTGTTTCCAATGATAGGTTTGGCTTGACCCTACAGCCTACAGACGAATACATGAATGAGGAATGATAGATATGTGCAGCAAGATATTACAACATCATTATTTCAAACTGGAAAGGTCCAAAGCTTCTCCAGACCTTAGACCTCCCTAGCTTTAAACTTTGAGAAAGTAGAATAATTACACATCTGTCGTTCTGTAATTTGGAGAGCCTTGGGCACATTAGCAAACTAACAAAGAGAAATACGGAGATTCCATGGGGTTGGAGTGGGTTTAGTGCAGGTGCAGCAAACATCCATTTGGATGGTGTCCTGTCTCCATGTGCTCTGTGTCCAATTACACTAACGTAACATCCAGGGGCCCAGTTGTTTGGATGCAGAGGTAACAGTGTGGTGGGCTGTGGGCACAGCCACAGCCACTAGCAGAGAGAACAGTTAGGCTGCTGTTGCTCAGCCCATTCCTCCCAGTGTTGTAGCTGTAGGGAGAGGTTGCATGTGAGTGATGAGGTGTGTGTGTGTGTGTGTGTAAGTGTGCATACATCCTTCTCTGTGTGTGTGGTCATTGAGAGGACATACACTGTGCTGAAATACACTGTGTGCTAAAATACACTGCTGAAATACATTGTGCTGAAATACACTGTGCTGAAATACACTGTGCTGTACTACACTGTGCTGAAATACGCTGTGTACTAAAATACACTGTGCTGTAACACACTGTGCCGTAATACACTGTTCTGTAATATACTGTGCCGTAATACAGTTTTCCGTAATACACTGTGCCGTAATACACTGTGCTGTAATACAAGGTTCTGTAATACACTTTTCTGTTTGCCCTGTGGGTGTGCAGCTGCTCTAGGCAAGCTCAGCTGCCACCGCACCCCAGAGGGAGGGTGGTCCAGGTGCCATTCTTACCCCACATCTGCTCAAATGGCTTTCTGGGACACTATGCCCGCTTACAAACACACAACAACCCACACACCCGTGCCAGGTCTCTCCTGTGGGCCAATGAAGGTAGGCACAACACGTTGGTTCCTGGAAGACACCAGGCCATCATTAACATGAACCTAGGCCAAGCTTTGAGCAGCAGTGTTAGCAGCAGGGTAGGTGTGTAGCACTATGGCTGGCTAATTGGGTGGACAAAGAGGTAGGCAAAAAGAACTGCAGAGAGGCAGAATGGCAGATGTGGAGGCGGTGGCAGTGTACCCTGCTACTCTACTTTGTGGTGGGAGGTTTTCCATGGGTCTACTACCTCGACAACATTATGCTTGTACTCCTTAATACCAAACCTCATTTTTTTCAGCTGCGAGTGAGATCTAAGGGCATCTTAGCCAATTGCTCTTTTTTATTATTGATTGGGCCAGGGAGTTCTTTCATGTCAATCAGCCTGTGAAGACTGACCCTCCCTGAATGAAAGAAGCCTCTGAGTGTATCTCACTTATGAGACATTGTGGCATAATGCCATTATGTATTTAAGATGAGCTACTTGGCCATTCTGCTTGGATAGCTTTGTCCTTGGAGAACAAGAGGGAAGAGAGTGACGGCCGCCAAAACGCCTGATGAGAAGGACTCTGGGATGGGATCTCTGGTCACCAACTTGCCGCCCTCTGACCCCCATGGAGACAGACAGCCACTTAATAAAGAAGTCTGTTTGTCACTTTGATGTATAAATGCATGAGTGAGAGTGAGCTCGTTTGAGGCTTCACGCGACAGGCCCATCAATATGCAGGGCCATTAATTCCTCAGATTCATCAGGCAAGTGATATAGAGATGGTGGGAGGGGTGATGGGAACAGTAGTGGTGGTGATGATGGCAGTAGAGCGACAACAACAGGATGGCTAAAAAAGAGGAAGATAGTGTAGTCTGATGATTGCTTTTGATCGGAAGTTCAAAGAGTGGAGCAGATGGCATTTTTGAACAATCAGCCAACTTCTCTAGATTTCCCAGAGATGGTGCCAACGTAAATGGCTTTCTTCCCTTTCTTAAAGCTCAATTTCCACTCTCATTGTAGACAGCTGTTCCTCCATGAGGATAAGCCTCCAGGAGCAAAGGCTGTTTCTGAAGGATGGGGAGTCTGTTTATTTGCTACTAGAGCGGTGGCATATCCCTAGCCATATGGAGATGGATGCTGTCTGCTGGTTGGCCCAGTGTATTACTGGAGGCGGGCACACAGGGGCAGACAACTGCAAGTTCACAGCTTGACTAGCCCCCAAAGCCAACACCATGCATTTATTTACCCACTCACACCAATGCAGGCATATGTCTTTGCCATTCAGACTGTAGGCCCTTTGTTTGGGCTTTTTACATTTTCAAGTATACCTGCAAGGTTCAACAGTAGATCTGACGCATGGTTTACTTTCAAAAGTTTGAAGAGAAAACAGTGGAGGCTGGTGGGCATGGCTTAGTTGAGTGATGGTACAGATGCTACTGGTCTCCATTCAAAACGTGACATGAACGTGATGATACAATGAATCCAGATTAAGCCACTGCTCCTGAATATATTCCTTATTATAACATCATTACACCTCTGGCATACTCGAACTAGCAACCAAAACTCATTTCCAATCCATGTTTTTTTCCAGATGAATTTTTCATTATCTGCTTGATTGGGCAACAAGGGCATTAAGCAGAGCTTAGTAACAAACAAAAATCCTCCCCCACCACACATCTGCATGTTTTCTATTAATTAGTCTCAACAAATGGCATTATTATCCTGCTGCTCGCCTTATTTGCAATGCAAACACGTTAGCCTTAACCCCCACCTCTCCCATCAGCCCTTGTGTGTGGGATGCCGTGTTTGCTTGTTGGACGCAGCTCAACAGACAGATAGACACACCCAGCCAGGCTGAAGACGTTATCACAAGGCTTGCTACATGGTGTTATCAGTTCAGATTTGGAGTAGGTGATTTTCAGGCTTTGCCTTAACACTTGAAAGTCTATAGAGCACAATATAAAGGCTTCCCAAAGTCATGGTGTTGTTGAGAGAGAATCATGAGCTAACCCAGCTATTAAATAATTACAGTGAGCTCATGTATTCACTCACACAACTAAAGTCAGCACTCTGTCCATGGTCCTGAACTCAGCCTGCCTCCTGCTTTAAATCCCATTTGGCAAAAGATGCTAATGTGCTTAACCCCCAGGTCAGTTAACTCCGTATGAACTTATGTTGAGCTGAAAATGCTGAGGCCAATGTAATTCACAAGCACATTAAAGTGATGATAAAGGGAAATAGTCCACACAAATATATTGGATTTGACACAGGCTTTTGCTGTGCAGCAAAGTTTGGGGTAATGTTTAGATTACTCCAAATTAGACTGAGAGATTTAAGGCTTTTTAACTGGGAAATGTGACCAAAATAAAAATGATCCATATTGGCATTAAATCTACAAACATTTTAATTACTTTTGTTGTAGCTGACATTATCACATTGAACCAGAACGCCAATTAGTCAACTTGAATGAGAGGATTGGAGACAATCATTAAAATTCATACATGGAGACACACACAACTTTCCTCTCTTTCTCAATAGCATTTAAACATAGAGGAATACAGTATTAGATTAGGTTTTGTCAGTACCGTGTCTTCTGCATCACAGTAGCATATCTCTCTCTCTCTTTATTTTGCTCTCGGTTTCTTTCCCTCTCTGAAATGCACACACAGACACATGCCATCTCATGACTGTCAAATATCACTCTGTAACTGTGACAGAAGATCATTATCAACCCTCTCCATAGCCATCCTCTCTTCTCCTCTCCCACTGTAAGTGGCCTCCGTTGAAATAGATAAATAAATAAAAAGCACAACCTAAATACTCAGCATTCCAAAGAGAATTTCATGCTGGAGGAGCAGACTAACTAAAATAGGACATGGTGTGCGGATGTGTAGCTCTGCTTCACCGGCACCTCAAAGACTCTCTGTACTGTAACTAACCTTCATGAACGCCTAGGCTGGACTAATAGCCTTTATTCACCTGGAACCGGCATCGATCCTGCCTGCCTTTGTTGGAGGGGCCTGGGAACAGTTGTTCACCAGTTATAACACATGAGATACAACATACAAAGGAAACGAGTATTGCTTTTGTCTTAGTACTTGACATGGGCTACACACAAGGCTGTAATGTAAGTTATTTCAGACTTTTTATCTTGAGTTTGTCTTGGTACCACAGCAACTGTACTATTAAGTTGCCCATTCAGGCCTGAATGGTGTGTGGGGCCCAATGGAATATTTGGTTTGAGGAGGGTTTAAAGAAACCCAAAAGAGTTGCAGGGAACATGGTCATGCAGTGTATTCTCTTAGCTTAGCCTTGATCGGATTGTACTGGGTGGGTGACCAAAAAAAACAATGGCTTAGTCCTACATTTCTGTGTGTGTCTATTTCAGTGTCAAAGGGCTGGAGTGGTTTTTCTTTTGGTCCTTACCCCAAAACTTTACTGCACAGCATTCCCCCAGGTACCTCCCTGTTCTGTGAGCAGACAGCTGTCTCTCATCAATATTTACCTCCCCCTGTCATACACACTGCCCCCTGTGGAGAGGAGAACAGGGCCTCTGTGGTGACTACTTTGCCAAGGAGAGGTTTGGGGGGAAAGAGGGTGCATGTCTACCTCTCTCTACCTTGCCAATTGCTCCATCATTTATTCATTTAACACCTGTTTTCTCTTGTTACAATGGGAAACCAAATGGATACCAATTTTTGCCCATTTCCTCTACTAGACAATTCTTCTTCTGTATTCACACTCCAGTGGTCTTTAGGCTGTCTATAAATGCTCATTTGAATCTGATCCCATTAGCTCTATCCACCTCCTGATATGTATCTCATTGCATATAGGCTACGTACTCCTCGCTCTCATTTTCCTCTGAATGATATTGGTTTCAACAATGTATTTTGAGCGTTTCATATCCAGTCGCGAGGCATGAACCCCATAATCAAATGAGTCAGCATGGGAAGTGATCAAATTGCTAACCAGCACCAATGACTCAAAGTTAAATTACAGTGCCTTTTATTTCTCGATCTCAGCGTGATACCAGGGACGGAGGCGGGGAGCACCAGCCTCGCTACCTGTCCACAGGCCAAGCGTAGAGGTGGAGGTGGAGAGTGGCAGAAGGTGAGTGGGAGGCCTGGGGTTAGACAAGAGGTGAGTGAGACGCAACATGATGCTAGTCAATTTGGTCCTGCTCACACTCATTTGTTCATCACCCTGTGAAAAACTGTAGTTGAAGCCCCAGTTTTGCAAGTTGCAAAGATCGTTTTCCGGGATTGTTTGCAAGCAACTACTCCTTCCCCTTATTAAGCCTTTTGTCACGCCCACAGGAAGCCAGATGTGGAGAGTGGAGGGAACATGCCCGTCACAGCCATCATACCGTAGCTCCTCATTACTCTCCGTGTCACACAATCACAACACCGCACTTCCTCTCACTTTGCATGACAAAAACATTAGAACAAACTGCGAGGGTTGCAAACACCAACAACTGTTAATCATTTTTACATCGGCGCCTCCAATCGCCTGCATGCTGGCATTGAGCTTTAATGTGCCTCTCGTGGTGTACATAATGAAAAGAATGGAGCCGTCACTTGTAATGGATCTCTAAATAGCATTTTATGCTTTATTAGTCGTACTTAATGGTGTTGAAGGGGGCTGATGCAAAATCCCTTTGTTCAGAATCACGCTCTTACTGTGAATAGTTCTTGATCTAAAAAGATTTTCTGAAAATTGAGGCTCAATGTGTTTTACACACTGGGCTTACTTTTCCTATTTTAGAGGGGATTGTGCATGCTCTCGTCAAAAAGATTGATGGCATAGGAGAGGAAATAAAAGAGCCAGGGATATGTGCACAATGCCGCGAAGAGATTGTTGGAGCAAAGAAAAAATCCCATTCACTTAAGACAGACGGGTCCAGTGATATTTCATCACTGGAAACAAAAAAGGTGATCTCCTACCTAACCACACAAGAAATGCAAACTCAAAACCAATTATGAATATTCATCAGAGCTTAAAATGAATCTGGTTGTTTATAATGGGTTTTTAACTGCAACTGTCAAAACGGTCTCTTTGTGCTAATACCTCCACTTTCAAGTAGAAATGGTAAACATAGAGAAACACAAAGAAACGTCTTATTCATCGAGTCAGGGGCTGATACTGTGGTGGGAAATACCCTGGGGCACAATAAAGTTTGGTCAGGGACCAGGTTATAGGTCTTTAGAGAAGGGGAATCTCACGTTGGATGTCAATGTTGACGCTGGTCTCTTTGCCATTGGGCACAGCCTTGTTGGACGCTCGACAGATGATCTGCTGGCCTGTCTCGATGTTGGAGGCAGACAGGTAGAGGGTGCTAACTGTACTCTCCCTCCTTCCATCACGAAGCAATGTCTGAGAGGAGAAAAAAGGAAAGATTTTAGAGTTCAACGATGATATGGTAGTGGAGATAGTGGGACAGTCTGAATAACACCATCAATCGAAACTCAAGGCCTGGAACCCAAATGCAGCAATTCACCTGGATGCCCTGGGGACAACACAGACAAATAAACCCCTGGCATGCTCAAGTCTGTAGGCTTTCTCCAAGGCTGATTGATCCGAAAAAAGGAATCTGTTTCTGAGCCTCTTTGTGTGTCTGGAGCTGTGCTCTGGCGCATAGCTTGTCATACTCCACAAAGGAAATCAATCTTCTTTTCAGTGCTCATCCTCCGAGCAGTAGCCCTTCTTGCATTGTGAGAGCCACCTGGAGGCCGCCCGGTACAATTCTGCATTGCCTGGTGCTCAGGGAGGACTGTGGAAGCCCTGCTAACCACCATGCAACAGTGCAAGCTCACCCATCAGAACAAATTGGCCATGCCAGGAGCACTATGTGGCAAACCACAAAGTCAAGACTGACACTACTTCAAATAATACTCTATTGGTGCTCTATACAAATATAGTGTTCATTAACACAACCTATGTGTTAACTTTATAAATAAACTACTGGGATTCATAGTACAAGCTCTTCTAATATTACACTTTTTCACTCAATGAAACAAGTAAAAATATGATGGCCATTATTAATAATGATCCGCCCCTTCTTTTAAATGTTTGCCTAAATGACATACCCAAATCTAACTGCCTGTAGCTCAGGACCTGAAGCAAGGACATGCATATTCTTGATTCCATTTTAAAGGAAACACTTTGCAGTTTGTGGAAATATGAAATTAATGTAGGAGAATATAGCACATTAGATCTGGTAAAAGATAATACAAAGAAAAAACATGCGTTAATTGTACCATCATTTTTGAAACGCAAGAGAAAGGCCATAATTAATTATCCTAGCCCAGGCGCAATTTAGACTTTGACCACTAGATGGCAGCAGTGCATGTGCAAAGTTTTAGACTAATCCAATGAACTATTGCATATCTATTCAAAATGTTGAATCAAGACTGCTCAAAAGTGCCTAATTGGTTTATTCATACATTTTCAAGTTCATAATTGTGCGCTGTCCTCAAACAATAGCATGGTATTATTTCACTGTAATAGCTACTATAAATTGGACAGTGCAGTTAGATTAACACGAATTTAAGCTTTCTGCCAATATCAGATATGTTTATGTTCTGGGAAATGTTCTTGTTACTTACAACGTCATGCTAATCATATTAGCACACATTTGCTCAACCGTCCCGAGGATGGGACACCAATCTGTAGAGATCCTCAAGAGGTTTTAAGTTTACTTTTCACTTATAGAGGTCCAGCTATATAGGACATGTTATACAATGGCAAGTTGGGACATGTTGCTCTTCATTATGTAAACTCCTTTGGTGCTTTGTGTGTGTGTGTGTGTGTCCCACTATAGCCGCTAAACAAAATGCTCCTCTGCAATTTCTCTACAGTTTATTCAGGATTCAATGACTCACTTCACAAACAAATGGGTTGTGATGAAACCCTTTCTTTGCTAACACTATGATGAGGAACTCTGATGAGAAAATAGCATAGACAAGAAAGCTCATCAAATTTCCTTTGAGGACCTTTCTGCACTTTTCAAACCAAGGTCATGACTCGCGTGGGAGGAAATTTGAAACATCACAGCTGCCCTCTGAAACCGGCTCTCAACAAGTCCTTGTTTTATAATAATATCTGTAAGTTCACAAAGGTGACAATAAATATTTTAGCTGCAATGATCGTTACATATTAAGGCATGTCACAATGAAAGCTATTGACAGGTTTCTGGATAATGGCAGTAATTACCACCTCATGTCTCTCCTTTCATGGAAGTTTGAGAATCGTAATGAAACCTAGCTAGATATGCCACACACTGACTGCATATTAAAGTGTCAAGGAACCTGGCATTATATTAGCTGTGTGCCAGGAAGTTTGGAGGTTTGGAGGTTTTGCATACATGCATGCCTTTTCATCATCTTACTTTTCTGCTATCTCCAGTCAACGACTGTCTTCTTAAGATATACAGGTAACTGCCAAAATCTCTTAAGAAGGCGTTGGGCCACCATGAGCCAGAACAGCTTCAGTGCACGTTGGCATAGATTCTACAATTGTCTGGAACTCTATTGGAGGGATGCGACACCATTCTTCCACGAGAAATTCCATAATTCAGTGTTTTGTTGATGGTGGTGGAAAACACTGTCTCAGGAGCTGCTCCAGAATCTCCCATAAGTGTTTAATTGGGTTGAGATCTGATGACTGAGATGACCATGGCATATGGTTTGCATCATTTTCATGCTTTATCTTGGCCATGCTTTATCTTGGCCAGGTCGCAGTTGTAAATGAGAACTTGTTCTCAACTAGCCTACCTGGTTAAATAAAGGTAAAAAAAGATATATATAAAAAATAACAAATTTAAAAGATTTTTAAAAAAATACAAAAATTAAAATGCTCATAAAACAATTCAGTCACCACTCGTGCCCTGTGGATGGGGACATTGTCAACTTTTGTGAGAATAGCCATGGTAGCCAGAATAATGGCCTGCCCAACATTTTTATACATTACCCTAAGCATGATGGGATGTGTATTGCTTAATTAACTCAGGAGCCACACCTGTGTGGAAGCCCCTGCTTTCAATATACTTTGTATCCCTCATTTACTCAAGTGTTCCTGTACCTAGCTAAGCAAAAATACTATTGTCTTGGAGTCAAATAATATGTATGTAAGGAATATTTAAAATAGCATAAAGATACATGATCATATATTGTTCTTCTGCATTTGCATGAAAACAAAATGTCTTGGTGAAGAGTCTCAGATCTCACCAGGCTACAGAAGCCCTGGCACTCACCTCTAAAGCAGTACGTATTAGCTGTCAGCAGCGGGATGTGTCAATGTAATATCCTTTCTGACACCTTCAGGATTGTTTCTCTCATAGCTCTGGACCTGTCTAAAGTCATTCATCTTGTACACGCCCGGCTACAGCATAGAACTCAACACCCAGCCACTAGCTGTTTTAAAATAGCTCGAATTACAAATTGATGATTTCCCATATCACTGCCTGGAGCATGTGAGGAGAATACCTTTCCCAAGTTAAGAAAGGAATTGAAAAATGGTTAGGGAGAGAGTGAAGTTTGCTCTTCAAGATAAGGGATAAGGGTGCATAGACAGTAGAAGGTCATATTGAATGAATATGAGTGAACCTATAGTATAATGATAATGCTGGTTACGTTTCTACTGATAAATATGGAGCTTTTTCTATTTTCAGGAATGTCTGTAAATTGTTTTTACCTAACCTTTACACTAATTATGTTTATTACAATTAACAGGAAGGCTAATAAAAAATAAAACATGGACAGTTTTCACCTTTCAGACATGCCTGAAATACTTCCATTATTTAGGTAAAAATACCAGTGAAAGGGAATATGAAGGGAGGCTCAGAGGGATGTCTAGTCCCTGTTTACGCCAATAATTTGGCTGACATTAATATTCTGCAGTTAATCTAATGAGCCTTTGATATGTCCAAACATGAAATGTGGTTCCAAGTTAAATTAAATCAGCATTTGTAAAATTGCAGACCAAACCAGAAGCACATTTCAAAGCTCATTACTGGATATTAATTTCACTAAGAAAAAATATAAATTGCATAAACTTTGTACATCCTATTTCTGCAAAAGAGAAAATAATATATTTTCACAATTTTCTCTGGTCATGAGGTTAAAGAGGTCTTACTTGATTAACTTATATAATCCTACTACCAGAAAGTCAGATCATTTCTAACGTTCTGTTTAACAAAATGTATTAAATTACTCTTTTAGTGCACCCAAGGCCTACTTTTAATTTCTCTTGCACAAAGCCAGTGAGGTTAATTAGCTTGACAAGAGAGAAAAACAATGAAAGCGAGAGAGACTGATACTTGTTGAATCATTTGAAAGGTTAAATGTAGCGAGTAATATGGAAATACTGGGAAAGTAAGGGGTACTATAGATTATTATGCAAGGAAAGTACTGGGAACTCTACCTGTCTCTTGAGTGTGAAAAATGTGACATGTATTATACACTCTTTAAAGTTAATTAGTTACTTTTTCCGGGATGATTTCCCCCCGCCTCACTTGGTATTGAACATTACTATTAACCCTCCTGCTGTGTTCCGCTCGAATTGGACCAATTTACAAGTTCTTTCTCTGAAAAATGTAGTTAATTTAATCTGATTGTCATAAGGTTCCATGACTTTGTCCACACAGGGCATCTGAATACACAATATAAATGTTTATGATTTTCATTACATTTTGGGTGTTTTATTTAACGTTTGTACACCTGTGGTGTTCCCGGTCAAAAATGACTGGTCATTAGAAATTAATGGGTGAGACTACAATTAGTGTATAAAATTGAGTTCAGGCACATGCCCATTCATCAGATGGACACAGTTCCTCTCCCAGACCCCCACATGCATGTGTGTTTGCGCACACACACACACACACACACACACACACACACCTCACTCCCCTTCTTGGCTTCCATGGCAATCCCCACGGGAACCTTTCCCCAATAGAATTTTTCCCCCATGGGAACCACACCTGTTGTCATTCTCACAAACAATCGCAACATTGTTTCAATAATATCTAGAACTTTTCTTGCAGCTCTGGTATATAAAGCTTTTTTGAGGTCTTGCTCATGTAACCGATGTGAAATGGCTAGTTAGTTAGCGGTGGTGCGCGCTAATAGCGTTTTAATCAGTGACGTCACTCGCTCTGAGACCTGAAGTGGTTGTTCCCCTTGCGTTGCAAGGGCCGCGGCTTTTGTGGCGCGATGGGTAACGATGCTTCGTGGGTGTCAGTTGTTGATGTGTGCAAGGGTCCCTGGTTCGAGCCCAGGTTGGGGCGAAGAGAGGGACGGAACCTACACTGTTACACTCACAATTCATTCTGTGGCAGCACAATGACCAAAAATACAGTATCTGAGGCTCTTGATCATATCTTTGATAATGACACTGGTGAGGAGCGAGTCCTTGTTAAACTTTGACACAAAGTTGTCTGTGATAAATAGCACAATATGTTTCATCTGAGTATTTGTTATAGTGAAAATAATCCATACATTATGCTTTTTTTTACTCAAAAATGAGTTGTATAAGCTCAGGTCAATGATGGCCTACAGGCCATAAATAGCAAATAGAAGTTCAAAACTTGTAATGTTCACAATAACTTAAGTTGATAAAAAGATCTAACACGACATTAGGTTATAATACATGTATTATTATGGATTTATAATCAGCTATAATGGGACGGTCATTTTGGACCGGGAACACAGAACTTATTAACATGAAACGAACACAACAGGAGGGTTAAAAGACAATCTCTCTAACTAAACAGAAAACCTTGCGGAGATGAAGGTTGGGAGGAAAATAATGAAATTGAGAGACAGATAAAGAAGCGTCTTTGAAGGTTTGTGGGGGAGTGGGGGAGGAATGAGCAGGGAAACGTATCTGTGGAGGAAGAGAGGGACGATAAGCAGAACTTATTTTCTGGTGTCGTGCATTTGAATGCTTCACAGAGTAATGGATTCCCTCAGCCCTGTGGAAGTTTCATCAGTCCATCCATAAGGAGCTGATTGAAATGTGGTTTGGTTTACATTTACATTATACATTTTAGTAATTTAGCAGACACTCTTATCCAAAGTGACTTACAGTAGTGAGTACATTCATTTCCCTACTTTTTTCGTACTAGTCCCCCGTGGAATGGAACCGAATACAAGACGGTTAGGATTTAGATATTCTCCCTTGTTCTCAAATTCAGATTTTCCATCGTCTGAAGCTTGTACTAGGCCTCCTCACAATGTACAGTATGCAATGAGTATAACAAGGTCAAGGTCAAGCCCATACTCAATGCCATTCACATGCAGTATAACCATATCTTTTGAATGACTGCTTCATACAGTAAGACCATACCAGGTCCAAGTACTTATCACAAAGTAACAGCTTACTTAAAGATAAATGGCAGATAACGGATCCATTAGGATTTTGAGGGAGGTCATTCTGAGACCTATAGGGGTCAAAGCCATTCTTGTAGAGTAGAGGAAGCCATGCATCAGGAAACTACCATCTTACTCTGGCACATCTGGCCATATTACCTCCCATCATCTGTGGGGTGTGGAGCGAGGCGAGGGTCGAGGTGGGGCAGAACAGCCAATTATCCTCTCAAAAGCTACATTTCTCAGGAGACAATCATTCACTTTTAATTGAACACATTTATATTTAATGGTAGTGATATGAGGGGAAGGCTGTGGCTAGAGACTGCATGGCTCAGCTGCTGCTGCTATCCATCAGCTGGGCTACAATGCCCCCACATCACTGCTGCTGCTGTTTCAGAAAGAGGAAGTGTATGTAAGAAGCACGCTATCCCCCTACTATTAGCAAACGGCACCTTGTTTTATTCAATTGGGCTTGTGCCGTATCCCAGCCCAATCAATGACATTTATCTGCTCTTTGAAAAAAGCCGATAATGGGATGAGACAGCGGAGAGAGAGTTGGTGCCCGCTCGCTCTCCTTGTTTATATGGAAATTCAGACAGTGGCATTGATTACATGTTTAGCCCGCGGGTTAGTGTCATTGAATTGCCAGAGGGGCCAGCTGGCAGTCTGGTGTGGCATTGTGTGTGGTGATGGTTGAGTTGAAGGCTAGGGTTGGTTGGCAGAGCATCTTCTCTGAAAACCACAGATCAGGGACGGCTTCTCCAATAAAGAAGTGACCGAACAGATCTCTTTATGGACCCTGCCACTGAAAAGAGAGAAGCATGGCACCTAGGAGACAGCAGAGGTGCTGGAGAGTCACCAACTTGCATTCTTATCGCCCACCATCTGCTTGTTTGGGTAGAGGCATTAGCTGGGCGAAGAGGACAAACATCCTTTAGACATCCCAGAGAAGACACTGTATTTTCCAGGGATTTTATTCCAATCAATCTAGGCTGAATGCTGAGGCACATTTTATAGATGGCACAAGAAATCACCCGTCACAGACGGCTAGTGCTCTTAAAGTGGCTATTCACAGCAAATTTCAAGGAAAGGGTTGACTAGCGTCAAATGGAATTTGATGAGTGATATAACCTATTACTTACATGGAAGAAGTAGTGTTTGAGGGCTTTTGCTTTCTACCTATGGGAATGGGTAAGTGTCTAACCACTCCCCCCTCAAAAACCCCAGCCCTCTCTCCACCCTTAAAAAACAAACTGTGTATTACACACCTCGATGCTTACCTTGGAGTACATGGCTCCATTGAGGACCTCTCCATTGCGGATCCAGATGATGGATGCGGCTGGCTTGGCGTTGTCAGCGTGGCAAGTCAGGTTTAGGGGATCTCCTGCTCTCAGGCTCACCACCGGACCACCACGGATCACTGGGTCCTCAGGAGGCACTGGAGGGAAAACAGAAAGGCATTGTGTTGTAGCTACGTTATAAACATGTAATGGCATATACTTGTATACAACAACAACTGTTTCTTCAAGCCAGAGTGTCATTATTTTCACTGATGAAGGTTTTTGATCAAACCTCAGACTCATCCATTGGATTGATAGAAGATATGTCTTGGACATAAGAAGGTTCACATAAGGTGTCACGGTTGTCGTCGGTGAAAGAGGACCAATACGCAGCAGGTACGTGTATGCTCATTTTGATGATTTATTCAACTATCAAAAGAACACTCCAAAACAACAAAACACGAAAACGAACGAACAACAAACAGTCTGGCAAAGCCTAGGGCTGAACACAGAACAATCACCCACAAATCACAAACACAAACACACCCTTATATATGGGACTCTCAATCAAAGGCAGATAGACAACACCTGCCTTCAACTGAGAGTCCCAACCCCAATTAACCAACATAGAAACACACTCACCAGACTAGACATAGAAATACATAAACATAGACTATAAACCAAAACCCCGGAAATACTAAATCAAACACCCCCTTTGAACAAACACACCACCCTGAACCACATAAAACAAATACCCTCTGTCACGCCCTGACCAAACTACAAAACAATTAACCTTATATACTGGCCAGGACGTGACATAAGGTGAGCCCTGTATCTGGGTGACTGTGTAAAACTGCTTGTTCTCACTTTTTGAGTAATACCTGTATGAGCCAAAGACAGGGAGATTACTTCAAATACAATACAGCTTTGTGAATGACAAGTTAGGTGAGGGGTTTCAGTTTTTTTCCATTTTCTCTCCTGTGAGATTGAAATCTCTGGTGTCCATGGTCACTGATGCAGAGATGTCAGAGGCATATTGGGCAGACTTTGGTCACATCATATGTCTGGAGTGTAGCCAACAATGGACTCTGAATAAGAGCCCTAAGAAATCCAAAGCACAGTTCAGCTTTGTGCTGTTACTGACAATGTGAATGGATGATACAGACACCGCTGCATTTTAATCATGACTTTTACGTGTCCGTACATGAAGGCAATTGAGGCAATCAAACCTTTGACTAGAATTGACAGATTGCCAGGGAATGGCAGTCAAGTCATCTCATAAAGACATAGATAGAGGAAGAGAGTGGTGGATGACTGCAGAATGCAGGCCCCTGAATGGCATTGATTACACGCCTCTTTTTACACACACGCTGATCACCCTGTTATTATTCAAACTCCAGTGAATTATTGATTTGCCTGCACGCTCATTACAGTGCAGATCTGGGGCATGATGAAATCAAAGGCTGCGAGCAGCTGGCATATTTGCCTGTGAGAGTGAGAGGGTCGGAGAGAGAAGGTGGGCGGGGGTCTTCTGTCAAACAGCCCAGCCTTGGTATGAAAAAGGGGAGCTATGGATACACTGTTGAATGATTTTATGGATAATGGCCTATTTTCTTAATTTAACTAGATAACCCAGTTCAGAACAAGTTCTTATTTACAATGACGGCCTACACCAGCCAAACCTGGACGACGCTGGGCCAATTGTGTGCTGCCCTATGGGACTCCCAATCACGGCTAGTTGTGATACAGCCTGGATCTGTAGTGACACCTCTAGCACTGAGATGCAGTGCCTTAGACCGCTGCGCCACTCGGGAGCCCAGTTCACGGGTCTGCATTCTGCAGTCATCCACCACTCTCTTCCTCTATCTGTCTCTTTTCTGCTTATGAGATGACGACTGACCGCAATTCCCTGGCAATCTGTCAATTCTAGTCAAAGGTCTGATTGCCTATACATACAACACAGTTATACTTTTTGTTGTTGTTGAAAGGGGACATTTTCCTGTTCTGCCTTGTCACTGACTCATTGAATGCTAAAGGTTAAAGATGCAGTCAGGGATCTTAAGCACAAAAAATTCATAACATATCGTACAAATTGTATTAAAAAAAAATATATATATATATATAACAAAATTACAGGAAGTAACATATAACACGAAATGGATGAAGCAACACACAATTGGATGACTAACTGTAGTACACAAAAAATGGAGACCTGTTTTGGCTCGTGAGAACTACTGGCTGAAATTATACAAAAGTTCCAGAGCATCACTTTGATGGTTGATCTTCCATTCATAACTTACAGTACTAAACTACTCACTTTCAACAGGATCTACACTTTCAACCATTCCCCAGGAACATTTAAAGGGCTCCTGAGTGGGGCAGCTGTCTAAGGCACTGCATCTCAGTGCTAGAGGTGTCACTACAGACCCTGGTTCGATTCCAGGATGTATCACAACTGGCTGTGATGGGAGTCCCATAGGGCGGCGCACAACTAGCCCAGCGCCGTCTGGGTTAGGGGTTGGCCGGGGTAGGCCGTCATTGTAAATATAAATTGGTTCTTAACTGACTTGCCTAGTTAAATAAAATAGGAACAGGGAGCCCTGCCTCGATAACATCCTGAGGGACTCATAGCAGACCTATGGATGATCAACAAGGACTGTGTCACCGTCTGACATAAAATAGAGCTGCTGTAACATCCAAACTCAGGAAGGAAGCTCATAAAGGTTATTTTTACTGCCTCTAGTTAATTGTATTTTTTGGTTATGGAAGGAAAGAAAACTGCAGACTAAATATAACTGATGCTTTCCCTTGTTTCCACCCACATCCTCCTTCCTTAGGACAAGCAATTAAAAAGGCAGGGCTGTATAGTACCGGTGACACACTATGACAAAGTGTGAGATTTTGCAGCAGGGGAGCGTTGGGAATCAGGGCTGCTTTTCTGCTTTGCCAGTTCAGTCCAGCTAAGCCTTGTGACTCAGCTCCCAGGTAATTCTCAACCTGTTTCTAGACCAGACCCATAGACACATTCCTGCCTCTTCAGATGCCTCTGGAAACAGTGATATAGTGTGAAATGTTTTGTTTGTACAGAAAATATTGTGGTTAGTTCATGTCCTTTTGATCTGGTGTTCTTCATGATGTGAAGTTACACAAGTTGGTGGAAGATAGAAATACTAGGTCTTATTTAGAATACGAGATATTTACGGATCTGAACAAATGGACATACATTGCAGTATGGTAATATTGTAATAATGGTAATATTGTGGTTTAAGATTGGAAACAAGCTTGTTCCTTCTCTTTGTCACCAGAATGAGAGAAGCCCTATCAACCCTTTCATTTGTTTATGAAATAGTGAGGAACAGAGAGGAGAGATGCTTCCAGAGATCCAGTGTTATTGGCCTGCTGTCAGCGCTCACTCAATGCTACTGAAACATTAACTAACTGTCAAGTTGTTTGAGGTATGCATAGCTTCCATCTTCTGAAGGGAAAATTTGAATAGAAAAACTGCTCCATTTGGAGCTGTAGTGCAGTGAAGTCAGGCGCAGGAGAGCGAAAACTGATTTACAACGGTTTCGTTTAATATCCATAAACCACCGTCAACAGAACAATACAATAAATGGGTCAAACAAAACCCGGTAAATACCAGCATACCGTGCATAAGCACTACAAGAAACAATTACCGACAAGGACATGAGGGGGAACAGAGGGTTAAATACACAACATGTATTTGATGGAATTGGAACCAGGTGTGATGGAAGACAAGACAAAACCAATGGAAAATTAAAAGTGGATCAGCGATGGCTAGAAGGTTGGTGACTTCGACCGCCGAATGCCGCCCGAACAAGGAGAGGGACCAACTTCGGCGGAAGTCATGACAGGAGCTCTCTGAGAGCCTAACACTATGTGACTGACGATAGCACAGACATGAATATTAAAGATGGAGCAATTGAGTTGTGGATTCAGGCTGGTATTGACTGTCACCACTCCAGTCACAATACCAGGCCATCAAGGAATAGCAATGGCTGTGAACTAATCCAGGTAAAATGTGTTGACTTTCTAACACAGAACATGACAGCTCAAGGCTTCTAGAAACCAGCTACCCTCTGGACATACACTGGTTGAATCAATGTTGTTTCCAGGTCATTTCAATAAAGTTATGTTGGACCATCGTAGAACAGACATTGAATTGATGTCTGTGCCCAGTAGGTACAGTACAGCCAGGAAGTGATGCGATGCCACTATAGAATATGAAAGAGTGTAATAATTTAAAGGCTATTTTCAACCCCTCTCCTAGAGACATTATTGACCCATCTTGACCTGTAAAGTTGATAATAGTTTATCCTTTAAACAATCCATAAGGTTTCCCTCAGAGAGGACCTGAGTGCCGCTGTAGTGAAGGTTAACATTTAATGCATGTTAATCTCCATACGCTAAGGTCCATGGCAAGACACATAGATTGTCGTTATGCTTTCAGGTCGTGTGCTCTGCTCTGGGAGACAGGCGGTGATGTGTCAAGGGTGGATGGAAAACAGACAAAAAGGAGAGACTCGCTTGGCTGCCTCCGACAGGACTTTTTTCATTTCCTCCATGTGTGTGATGTCTGTCACAGGGATGACACCGAGGGTCTCTGAGTAGTATGACAGCCAGTGTAATCTCTTTGCTAAGTCATTGGCACAGGTGGCATGCTCTCCAGCTGCACTCATCCATCTCCCACTTTGGGTTTCCGTTTTAGGGACGCAGGGGCAATCTCCCCACAAAACAAAGGCTAACTCAGACGTACTGTAAGCACTGCATGACCAAATAATGGGCAGGTAGTTTACCTCAACCACTCTACCTCATATGCCATAGATCTATGCTTGTACATTCCACAGTGGACCTGCTACAGTGGACAGTAAAGCAACAGTAAAGAGTAGCCTATTCCAAGTCACAGTCTAACTGCCAGGATAGTTACAAAAAGAAGTGTAATTCCAGTTCTCTCTCTCTCTCTCTCTCTCTCTCTCTCTCTCTCTCTCTCTCTCTCTCTCTCTCTCTCTCTCGCTCTCTCGCTCTCTCTCTCTCTCTCGCTCTCTCTCTCTCTCTCTCTCTCTCTCTCTCTCTCTCTCTCTCTCTCTCTCTCTCTCTCTCTCTCTCTCTCTCTCTCTCGCTCGCTCGCTCGCTCTCTCGCTCTCTCTCTCGCTCTCTCTCTCTCTCTCTCTCTCTCTCGCTCTCTCGCTCTCTCTCTCTCTCTCTCTCTCTCTCTCTCTCTCTCTCTCTCTCTCTCGCTCTCTCTCTCTCTCTCTCTCTCTCTCTCTCTCTCTCTCTCTCTCTCTCTCTCTCTCTCTCTCTCTCTCGCTCTCTCTCTCTCTCTCTCTCTCTCTCTATACTGGGTTGCTGTTAAGCCATCTCTCCACAACCGTCCCTCTTGTGGACCAGTCTGACAGCCGCACAAAGGCCTCGAACCACGCCAGTCATCATCATTACAGTCCTGTTTGCAAACTCGGCAGCCCCTAATGGTTCCAAATTAGCGCTTTACTGCGGCCCCGTGATGGATTTCTCACGAGCCGGTCAGCGGCTCGGATTGATTGCGCCTCTTTAATTACCAGCTGGCTTGCTGAAATACTTCCCCTTTCCCCACTTCACTCTGTGAGAGTATAATGCAATCTCGCACCACACACTTCCACACTCATACAAACACACACACTGCTCAATAGTTTCTCAACTCCTAGAATGGAGGGCAAAAAACATCCTCTTGTTGTCTGAGATAGGACGTGGAAGAGAGATTCTGTGAGTTTTCTTCAAAGGAGTAGATTAATCAATAGGAGATTAGTTGTATAGTATGTGTTCTCCTCTTACTTGGCTCATACTGCTAGTTTCTCTGTTTTTCCTTCCTGCTCTGGAGGAGAGATCTCAGGCATTTATTAACATTTTACCTCTAAATGTACCTTGCTTATTACGTTTTCTCACCTTTAATGGTTATCTGGAGGATTATGATGTGCCTGTCTGTCACCTGGGCCATCACAGGTGTACCAGTTCATTTCACATATTTATGCTCCAAGCAACCTTTTTCAGGGAGTGAGACTACTTGGCGATGGGTGTTATGAGGGGGCACACAGTCTGTCACAACTTACATTAGCCCAGCCCTCTGCCTCAGATAAGAGATTCCACTGAAGTTCATTAAAGGAGCACTGGAGTTTAATGGAATTGCATCGCCCCTTCCAGAGAGAGATAGCACTATGGTTTGTTTCAGGTTTTTGCCCAACCCAGATCTCAGAGCCATGTTTTACCATAAACTCAGAGCAGGCTGGGGAGAAGAAGGCAGGTTGGATTGATTGTGTTTTAGTGAGATCATTTAATTTTAGTGTATAATCAAAGATATCTATAAATGAGACTGAGGCATATGGATTTGTAATTAACCCAACCATGTGTGACAGTAAGTCTGTTATAGGCAGGGCTTGTCCGAATAAACCTTGAGTATAAACCTGCCCTGTGTCCTGGGAGACATTTCAATACCTCAGAACCTCTGGGACAAGCCTGGTCTGAGAAAACACCCTGATGGCGCCATAACTGGAAGAGAAGTAAAGCCAGTCTATTACCATTGGGGTTCTGCTGATGGCGGACAACCTGAGTCATTAACAACCAAAGCCAGGCTGAGGAACATTCTCCAAGCAGCCTATAGTCCTACACACAGCCTTCCAGGAGCAGGAGAGTGGGTTCAAAAGGCAATTTGGAGGTGAGTGAATGAGAGGGGTAACCTCAGAAGGAACTCTGAGATGGGGAGGGGGTGGGGTGTCTGGAAATGCAGCGTGCACAGCGCTGGGCTTCTGCCGACGGTGTCTGGAAATGCAGTGTGCACAGTGCTGGGCTTCTGCCGACGGTGTCTGGAAATGCAGTGTGCACAGTGCTGGGCTTCTGCCGACGGTGTCTGGAAATGCAGTGTGCACAGTGCTGGGCTTCTGCCGACGTGTCTGGAACAACAATGGGTCGGCTCTCCCCGCCGGTTTCGGCAGAATGCTCGCGCCAGACACCTGTCACCCCAATTCGACGGCGCCCTGGCAGCTTGCAGAGGTTGTGATAGATAGATCACAAAAGAGAAGGGAGAAAAGAACGATCCATCGTAGGTGGAAGACAAGAGACATACGTGGCTCACTGGCCCAAATCACAGGCCTCTTCAAGTGCTGTCACCATACACCTGTTTGTAGGTCATAAGATCCTGGCTCACACAGACTGTCTCTATCGCTACCACTCTGCTAATACCGGCTATGTGAGTTGATCAGTGATAGAGAGATTAATGTGAGGTATGACGATATGACGGTGTGTGTGTGTGTGTGTGTGTGTGTGTGTGTGTGTGTGTGTGTGTGTGTGTGTGTGTGTGTGTGTGTGTGTGCTGACCAACAGAGGGAGAGTGAAGGCAGGGATGAGGAGGTTTTCTGGAGACATGGGAGGAGTGGTGAGATGCCAGAGCTGTCAGCAGCGTGCAGAGACGGCTCCGTCACAGAGCAGCGGTGTGTAGCGCTAAAGTTGCTCTCAACAGATTGGGAGGGCACTGACATTGCCGTATTTGTGTGTGTGTTTGTGTGTGTGTGTGTGTGTGTGTGTGTGTGTGTGTGTGTGTGTGTGTGTGTGTGTGTGTGTGTGTGTGTGTGTGTGTTCGTTTCTGTAGCAATGTGGCTGTCATTTTGCATGAAATGTAAAAACAGACTCCTATTAATATATACCTTCACATTAAATGTTATCGAAATGGATTGTTCCTTATAGAGTGGCAATCAATCTCTCATCTCTTCCAGTTCTAGATTTGTTTAAGTCAATAATCGTTTTTGTTATGATCATTTATTACTGAACATATCATATTGATTTGAAAAGATTTCAAAACACAACTGTGTGTGTGTATAAAAGTACCCTCCCTTTTAAAACACGCAAACCAAAAAAAGCATGTCTTACCTGCAATCTGTTGGGTATTAACATAAAGCTGTTCATAAAGTCAGTGATATTATAGATGTTCTCTTTATCTTAGATCTCAGTAATGTACTTTAATGGAAATCAGGGTAGTGTTCGCAGGATAATGTAAATGGAAGAGCCATATTTCTAACAAAATGACTGCTGATCAGGGGTTCTGATCTGGCCCTATTTCAGCGGACATTCTTGGCTAGAGCCAAATTGACTTATGTGAGAGATAAATTGGTTACATACAGAACACTAGCACACTTAAACTGCTTAATGAGGTGTTTCAACATTTTCTTTCAAGACTTTACAATTTTGGCATGCACAGTCAAGTAGCATCATTCAGAGAGAGAGAGAGAAAAAGGGAGAAAGAGAGAGCTGGGGAGTGCATAAAACCACTTCCATTAATTAGTTGGAACGGTAAAAGTGTTGCCGATGGAAATACTGCTCCCGTCGTGACTGTTACTGGAAACTAATCAACTCTCCCCCTTGTGCTTCTTCAATAAGGCATATACTTTGTGTCCTTCCTATTTTCATACAGTGCATCTATTTTGAAACGCATGCTTCCATAAATCATAAGTGGGATTCAGTGGTTTGAACTACAGGAAACCTAGGGACAATTACTGCTTCTTGTTTGTGTCTTGTTATAAAACACAATGTTCCTCATGAAGTTGCCCTTCGGTTTAGTGTCGAGATTTCAATAGAGTTCCTTGAGTGAGACAAAATTCAGTTTTACCTTCAACAACTGCAGTTGAAGGACACTTTTTCATTAAATGATTGCGTTTTTCCCCCCTTCGTCTATCACTGCTTTAAAGTTAATAAAATGCAATGTAATAGAATAAACATATGACGGAAGGTTTTCGAAGTTGACATTAGATGCAGTTCAGTAGAGAGAGTACTTATTAATCAGATGTCATGCTAAGACCCTGCAGTGCAGAGCAGGATTGTTTGCTCCACCACTATTGGAAAAATCTAGTGGATGTCCTACACTCTCCAAGGTGTGTTAAAGTCAAGTAAGTCACTGGCTCCCTCCCCTGACTGGACAAGTCTATTTTTCGGAGGACAAAGGAATGACAAGAGGATGAGGTGGATTGTAAAGTAAAAATAACAAAGGGTCATGTTGAACAGACAATCAATAATTTCACCACAGGAAGAAAAACTAGACATAAGACTAGATGTGAGCTCCAAGCAGTAAAAAGAGGACACTGGGAAGCAAACTATCTGTGCACAGTTAGATATAACTAGATTACCCCCTTCCAATGTTGTGCTGCGAGGCACACCATGACCCCTGGCACTGCGCAAGGCTAGACCAGCCAGAGAATAATAATCAACAAGCTTTCTTGGAAAATGTGATTTTTGCCTCTGAACTCAACACAGCTGAGTGCCCTTCCTTGTCTTTGGCTGCTCCAAAGACAAATGTTTAGCCATTTGGAAGGAAGTGTTTTGTCAGATCTCACATCTTGCACTCTTGTAATTAAAAGTGAATAATCGGTGTGCCTCTGGATGCTCTCTAAAGTTACAAACAAGGGCAGAAGAGTGGCTGGGACACTTCAGCTCTAAGACCGGCTATTCACCGTTATTAATTCCATGCTAAGGAAACTTGATCTTCCCGTAGCAGTGTGAATCTAATTAATAATTATCTTGACAGCAAATGAAAAACAGAGGACAGATCTGGCCCTAGTATTTTCTTTGGAGTTAATCTGCAGCAAAGTACATATTTCCTAATGGGCAATATCAAAACATACATTCCCAGAGAATACTTATGAAAGTATTAGGGCCTTGTGGCATTACTTTGCATGCCCTAAATGTAGTTTTCATCTTAGAGTGCATCAAATGTTGTAATCACAGAGGGCTACGGCATTAAAAAGCAAGACCTAGCGAGGAACAGGAAGGAGCAACAAAGGAAAGCGATCAACATAAGCGATTGATGAGGAATGAAGGTTCATTAGAATACTTGCCAGAGGATGAATGTCAATGAGCTCTCTAAAAGTCACATTAGAGTCAACAGCTGTCCTCATCACTCAGTGTAGGCCTACTCTGTAAAAAAGCAGCAATAACTTTTTCTCCATCGCTAAATAGAGCCTGGCCTATTGAGGAATGACGGACTTCATCCTAGCTGGAGGGGTGCTCTCATCTAATCTACGAACATAGATAGGGCTCTAACTCCCTTAGCTCCACAATGAAATAGGGTGCAGGCCAGGCATAGAGCTTAGTGGAGTCTGCAACTAGCACAGTCATTGTAGTCAGCTCAGCTATCCCCATTGAGACCATGTCTGTGCCTCGACCTAGGTTGGGCAAAACTAAACATGGCGGTGTTCGCCTTAGCAATCTCACTAGAATAAAGACCTCCTCCATTCCTGCCATTATTGAAAGAGATCGTGATACCTCACATCTCAAAATAGGGCTACTTAATGTTATATCCCTCCCTTCCAAGGCAGTTATAGTCAATTAACTAATCTTTATGTGATTGGCCTGACTGAAACATGGCTTAAGCCTGATGAATTTACTGTGTTAAATGAGGCCTCACCTCCTGGTTACACTTGTGACCATATCCCCCGCGCATCCCGCAAAGGTGGTGTTGCTAACATTTACGATAGCAAATTTCAATTTACAAAACAAACCCTGACGTTTTCGTCTTTTGAGCTTCTAGTCATGAAATCTATGCAGCCTACTCAATCACTTTTTATAGCTACTGTTTACAGGCCTCCTGGGCCATATACAGCGCTCCTCACTGAGTTCCCTGAATTCCTATTGGACCTTGTAGTCATAGCACATAATATTCCAATTTTTGGTGACTTTAATATTCACATGGAAAAGTCCACAGACCCACTCCAAAAGGCTTTCGGAGCCATCATCGACTCAGTGGGTTTTGTCCAACATGTCTCCGGACCTACTCACTGCCACAGTCATACTCTGGACCTAGTTTTGTCCCATGGAATAAATGTTGTGGATCTTAATATTTTTCCTCATAATCCTGGACTATCGGACCACCATTTTATTACGTTTGCAATCGCAACAAATAATCTGCTCAGACCCAACCAAGGAGCATCAAAAGTCTTGCTATAAATTCTCAGACAACCCAAAGATTCCTTGATGCCCTTCCAGACTCCCTCTGCCTACCCAAGAACGTCAGAGGACAAAAATCAGTTAACCACCTAACTGAGAAACTCAATATAACCTTGCGCAATACCCTAGATGCAGTTGCACCACTAAAAACTAAAAACATTTGTCATAAGAAACTAGCTCCCTGGTATACAGAAAATACCCGAGCTCTGAAGCAAGCTTCCAGAAAATTGGAACGGAAATGGCGTCACACCAAACTGGAAGTCTTCCAACTAGCTTGGAAAGACAGTACCGTGCAGTATCGAAGAGCCCTCACTGCTGCTCGATCATCCTATTTTTTCCAACCTAATTGAGGAAAATAAGAACAATCCGAAATTTCTTTTTGAAACTGTCGCAAAGCTAACTAAAAAGCAGCATTCCCCAAGAGAGGATGGCTTTCACTTCAGCAGTAAAAAATTCATGAACTTCTTTGAGGAAAAGATCATGATCATTAGAAAGCAAATTATGGACTCCTCTTTAAACCTGCGTATTCCTCCAAAGTTCAGTTGTCCTGAGTCTGCACAACTCTGCCAGGACCTAGGATCAAGGGAGACACTCAAGTGTTTTAGTACTATATCTCTTGACACAATGATGAACATAATCATGGCCTCTAAACCTTCAAGCTGCATACTGGACCCTATTCCAACTAAACTACTGAAAGAGCTGCTTCCTGTGCTTGGCCCTCCTTTGTTGAACATAATAAACGGCTCTCTATCCACCGGATGTGTACCAAACTCACTAAAAGTGGCAGTAGTAAAGCCTCTCTTGAAAAAGCTAAACCTTGACCCAGAAATATAAAAAACTATTGGCCTATATCGAATCTCCCATTCCTCTCAGACATTTTTGAAAAGGCTGTAGCGCAGCAACTCACTTCCTGAAGACAAACAATGTATACGAAATGCTTAAGTCTGGTTTTAGACCCCATCATAGCACTGAGACTGCACTTGTGAAGATGGTAAATGACCTTTTAATGGCATCAGACCGAGGCTCTGCATCTGTCCTCGTGCTCCTAGACCTTAGTGCTGCTTTTGATACCATCGATCACCACATTCTTTTGGAGAGATTGGAAACCCAAATTGGTCTACACGGACATGTTCTGGCCTGGTTTAGATCTTATCTGTCGGACAGATATCAGTTTGTCTCTGTGAACAGTTTGTCCTCTGACAAATCAACTGTACATTTCGGTGTTCCTCAAGGTTCCGTTTTAGGGCCACTATTGTTTTCACTATATATACTGCTCAAAAAAATAAAGGGAACACTTAAACAACACATCCTAGATCTGAATGAAAGAAATAATCTTATTAAATACTTTTTTCTTTACACAGTTGAATGTGCTGACAACAAAATCACACAGAAATAATCAATGGAAATCCAATTTATCAACCCATGGAGGTCTGGATTTGGAGTCACACTCAAAATTAAAGTGGAAAACCACACTACAGGCTGATCCAACTTTGATGTAATGTCCTTAAAACAAGTCAAAATGAGAATCAGTAGTGTGTGTGGCCTCCACGTGCCTGTATGACCTCCCTACAACGCCTGGGCATGCTCCTGATGAGGTGGCGGATGGTCTCCTGAGGGATCTCCTCCCAGACCTGGACTAAAGCATCCGCCAACTCCTGGACAGTCTGTGGTGCAACGTGGCGTTGGTGGATGGAGCGAGACATGATGTCCCAGATGTGCTCAATTGGATTCAGGTCTGGGGAACGGGCGGGCCAGTCCATAGCATCAATGCCTTCCTCTTGCAGGAACTGCTGACACACTCCAGCCACATGAGGTCTAGCATTGTCTTGCATTAGGAGGAACCCAGGGCCAACCGCACCAGCATATGGTCTCACAAGGGGTCTGAGGATCTCATCTCAGTACCTAATGGCAGTCAGGCTACCTCTGGCGAGCACATGGAGGGCTGTGCGGCCCCCCAAAGAAATGCCACCCCACACCATGACTGACCCACTGCCAAACCGGTCATGCTGGAGGATGTTGCAGGCAGCAGAACGTTCTCCACGGCGTCTCCAGACTCTGTCACGTCTGTCACGTGCTCAGTGTGAACCTGCTTTCATCTGTGAAGAGCACAGGGCGCCAGTGGTGAATTTGCCAATCTTGGTGTTCTCTGGCAAATGCCAAACGTCCTGCACGGTGTTGGGCTGTAAGCACAACCCCCACCTGTGGACGTCGGGCCCTCATACCACCCTCATGGAGTCTGTTTCTGACCGTTTGAGCAGACACATGCACATTTGTGGCTTGCTGGAGGTCATTTTGCAGGGCTCTGGCAGTGCTCCTCCTTGCACAAAGGTGGAGGTAGCGGTCCTGCTGCTGGGTTGTTGCCCTCCTACAACCTCCTCCACGTCTCCTGATGTACTGGCCTGTCTCCTGGTAGCGCCTCCATGCTCTGGACACTACGCTGACAGACACAGCAAACCTTCTTGCCACAGCTCGCATTGATGTGCCATCCTGGATGAGCTGCACTACCTGAGCCACTTGTGTGGGTTGTAGACTCCGTCTCATGCTACCACCAGAGTGAAAGCACAGCCAGCATTCAAAAGTGACCAAAACATCAGCCAGGAAGCATAGGAACTGAGAAGTGGTCTGTGGTCCACACCTGCAGAACCACTCCTTTATTGGGGGTGTCTTGCTAATTGCCTATAATTTTTACCTGTTGTCTATTCCATTTGCACAACAGCATGTGAAATTTATTGTCAATCAGTGTTGCTTCCTAAGTGGACAGTTTGATTTCACAGAAGTGTGATTGACTTGGAGTTACATTGTGTTGTTTAAGTGTTCCCTTTATTTTTTTGAGCAGTGTATTTTACTTCTTGGGGATGTCATTCAAAAACATAATGTTAACTTTCACTGCTATGCGGATGACACAAAGCTGTTCATTTCAATGAAACATGGTGAAGCCCCAAAATTGCCCTCGCTGGAAGCCTGTGTTTCAGACATAAGGAAGTTGATGGCTGCAAACTTTCTACTTTTAAACTCGGACAAAACAGAGATGCTTGTTCTAGGTCCCAAGAAACAAAGAGATCTTCTGTTGAATCTGACAATTAATCTTGATGGTTGTACAGTCGTCCCAAATAAAACTGTGAAGGACCTCGGCATTACTCTGGACCCTGATCTCTCATTTGACGAACACATCAAGATTGTTTCAAGGACAGCTTTTTTCCACCTGTGTAACATTGCAAAGATCAGAATTTTTCTGTCCGAAATTGATGCAGAAAAATTTATCCATGCTTTTGTTACTTCTAGGTTAGACTACTGCAATGCTCTACTTTCCGACTTCCCGGATAAAGCACTAAATAAACTTCAGTTAGTGCTAAATACGGCTGCTAGAATCCTGACTAGAACCAAAAAAAATTATCATATTACTCCAGTGCTACACTGGCTTCCTGTTAAGGCAAGGGCTGATTTCAAGGTTTTACTACTAACCTACAAAGCATTACATGGGCTTGCTTCTACCTATCTTTCTGATTTGGTCCTTCCGTACATACCTACACGTACACTACGGTCACAAGACGTAGGCCTCCTAATTGTCCCTAGAATTTCTAAGCAAACAGCTGGTGGCAGGGCTTTCTCATATAGAGCTGCATTTTTATGCAATGGTCTGCATACCCATGTGAGAGACGCAGACTTGGTCACAACCTTTAAGTCTTTATTGAAGACTCATCTCTTCAGTAGGTCCTATGATTGAGTGTAGTCTGGCCCAGGAGTGTGAAGGTGAACGGAAAGGCACTGGAGCAACGAACCGCCCTTGCTGTCTCTGCTTAGCCAGTTCCCCTCTCTCCACTGGGATTCTCTGCCTCTAACCCTATTACAGGGGCCGAGTCACTGGCTTACTGTTGCTCTTCCATGCCGTCCCTAGGAGGGGTGCGTCACTTGAGTGGGTTGAGTCACTGACGTGGTCTTCCTGTCTGGGTTGGCGCCCCCCCTTAGGTTGTGCCGTGGCGGAGATCTTTGTGGGCTATATTCGGCCTTGTCTCAGGATGGTAAGTTGGTGGTTGAAGATATCCCTCTAGTGGTGTGGAGGCTGTGCTTTGGCAAAGTGGGTGGGGTTATATCCTGCCTGTTTGGCCCTGTCCGGGGGTATCATCGGACGGGGCCACAGTGTCTCCTGACCCCTCCTGTCTCAGCCTCCAGTATTTATGCTGCAGTAGTTTATGTGTCACGGGGCTAGGGTCAGTCTGTTATATCTGGAGTATTTCTCCAGTGTCCTGTGTGAATTTAAGTATGCTCTCTCTAATTCTCTCTTCCTTTCTTTCTCTCTCTCAGGGGACCTGAGCCCTAGGACCATGCCACAGGACTACCTGGCATGATGACTCCTTGCTGTCCCCAGTCCACCTGGCCGTGCTGCTGCTCCAGTTTCAACTGTTCTTCATGCGGCTATGGAACCCTGACCTGTTCACCTGATGTGCTACCTGTCCCAGACCTGCTCTTTTCATCTCTCTAGAGACAGCAGGAGTGGTAGAGATACTCTCAATGATCAGCTATGAAAAGCCAACTGACATTTACTCCTGAGGTGCTGACCTGTTGCACCCTTGACAACCACTGTGATTATTATTATTTGACCATGCTGGTCATTTATGAACATTTGAACATCTTGGCCATGTTCTGTTATAATCTCCACCCGGCACAGCCAGAAGAGGACTGGCCACCCCTCATAGCCTGGTTCCTGTCTAGGTTTCTTCCTAGGATTTGGCCTTTCTAGGGAGTTTCTCCTAGCCATCGTGCTTCTACACTTGCATTGCTTGCTGTTTGGGGTTTTACGCTGGGTTTCTGTACAGCACTTTGAGATATCAGCTGATGTAAGAAGGGCTATATATATACATTTGATTTGATTTGATTTAAATGGTAAATGGTGCACATTTATCTTACAAAGGAGTAGCTGGTCTCACATGTCTGTTTAAAGGGAGAGACCTTATTCCAGAGAGCCCATGCCTCCCCCTACTTTCCTACCCCAGGTTAACACATTGAGGCATCAGATTGAATGCCTGCTACCTTGCTGAAGGGGATATAATTAGCCTCAGGACTACCCCCAGACCATAACCCCTAGATCACTCTTGACCGTCATGCCTAATTCACCAAACTTGAAGCCTCTTGGCCTCCAGGGCTCCATGGCTGCAGCCTGGATCCCATGACTGCAATCAGATATGGGGTTCCAAGTTCAAAGCAAATTTACCAGTGGGGAATCATTTCTGGGGAGGGAAGTTGATGCCTCGTTACGTTATTGACGACCCTTTTCATTCCTCTATGGTGTTTTCCTCATACCGCATTTATTTGAAAAGCTTACTTTTTACTCCTAATGCTACTCAAATAAGACGCTCCAAACTCCCCCACAAATGTTTTGCTATTGTTAAAACAGGAATAAGGTCAGGTTAGAGACTGTGTATCCTTTTACTTTTTGCTGGGTATTTCAAGGATTTTGTATTGGAACATCATTAAGGTTTATGAGTTCAACGGACTAGTAATTGCCTGTAAAACTAGAATTGTAAGGCTTTCTATAATAAATGAACAAAATGACACAGTACCAATCTTATGTGAGAATATCGAGTGACAAAAAAGCACTCCAAATCTGTGTCTTTTTTCTGTAAATAGCAAAGTCATAAAGAAAACTGTTCCATTGATATAGAACACAGTAGAGCTGGAACAGATATTGGCTGATGAGAGAGAGAGTAGGGGAATGTTTTTAGATTAATTTGACAGTCAGGTAGGAGAGAAGGGAGACTGTTCCACTCTGTGGACGGACAGTCACTGTCTTCCGAGTCGATAGACACACTCTGTCACCACTGGCGGGTAATTGACAGCTTAGAGTTTGCAGTGACACGGGGCTTGCATATATTTATTCTATTACCTTGCATGTGTGACTGCCTGTGGGCCCTCCTTCACAATGTATTCAGGAGTCAGCCTGCTAGGCAGGGGACTAAACAACATCTTACGGCTCTTATGAGAAAGGATGATAAGTGTTTCACCCTCAAATAGCCAAAGAGGAATAGAGACAAATGGCTCCCCTCGTTTATTGATGATTAATCATTTTAATGGGGCTTAAACAGTCCTTTCCTTTAAGTAGCCATCTTTACATTGTTAATGAATGTGACTGCAGCTCAACAGGCTTGGGTTAGAATCGTACACTATATATACACAAGCTCACAGAGTGGGACCGGCAAGTGCTGAAGTGCGTAGCGAGTGAAAACCGTCTGTCCTCGGTTGCAACACTCACTACCGAGTTCCAAACTGCCTCTGGAAGCACTGCCTCTGGAAGAACTGTTCATCGGGAGCTTCATGAAATGGGTTTCCATGGCCAAGTAGCCCCACACAAGCTTAAGATCACCATGCGCAATGCCAAGCGTCGGCTGGAGTGGTGTAAAGCTCACCGCCATTAGGACTCTGGAGCAGTGGAATCAAGCTTCACCATCTGGCAGTCCGATGGACAAATCTGGGTTTGGTGGATGACAGGACAACGCTACCTGCCCGAATGCACGGTGTCAACTGTAAAGTTTGGTGGAGGAGGAAGAATGGTCATGGGCTGTTTTCATGGTTCGGCTAGGCCCCTCAGTTCCAGTGAAGGGAAATCTTAATGCTACTGCACACTGATATTCTAGACAATTCTGTGCTTTGGGGAAGGCCCTTTTCTATTTCAGCATGACAATACCTCCGTGCAGAAAGCGAGGTCCATACAGAAATGGTTTGTTGAGATTGGTGTGGAAGAACTTGACTGGCCTGCACAGAGCCCTGACCTCAACCCCCTCGAACACCTTTGGGATGAATTTATACGCAGACTGTGAGCCAGGCCTAATCGTCCGACCTCACTAATGATCTCGTGGCTGAATGGAAGCAAGTCCAGCGTCCACATACTATTGGTCATGTAGGGTATCAACTGTTGCAGTAGTGTACTGCACAGGAAAAGGATGCTTTAGTTAAACTCATGTTGAGCAAGCCCCCAAGCAACACTATCATCAAGATTAAATGACATACCCAAATCTAACTGCCTGTAGCTCAGGCCCTGAAGCAAGGATATGCATATTCGTGATACCATTTGAAAGGAAACACTTTGAAGTTTGTAGAAATGTGAATTGAATGTAGGAGAATATAACACAATAGATCTGGTAGAAGAAAATACAAAGAAAAAACCAACATGTTTTTTTCTACCACCATCTTTGAAATGCAACAGAAAGGTCCCTGTTCCAGCCATCACTCTGGTTGTAATTCCTATGATGTCCAAAAGATGGCAGCAGCATATGTCCAACGTTTCAGACGGATAACTTGAAGTATGAGCGAGCTACATGACATTTAGTGTGAAGTCACCCAGGTACATTTGGGCAAATCGTGAAGGAGACATTCACATTCATATTACATTTTTCTGCAAGAATATTGTCAAATCTGTATACTTGGACTTTGATTTAGCTTTTCCAGTATTAGTAGCCATATTATAAATTCAACATTTTCAAAACAACCAGTTTTCATAACTTCATAACTCTGAATATTCGAATAATTTTTATACAAAATGAAAAGGCATGCAGTCGTACAAGATTAGTAGCTACAGAAACATGTTTGTTTGACCCCGATTGGTGCTTATTTGAAAAAGTTAGAATCGTTCAAGTAAAGACCGCCCGCGTCATTGGCGTGCCATGAAGGCATCGCTCTCTGACCAAATATGGTGTCCTATAGGATATACTACACCCCTAATGATATAGTGAAGTCTCGTTACGTTCTGGGATCTCTGGTGAATACATACGAACGTGATTTGACTGGTTGAAACAACGTTTAGGGTGAGATTTTCACAGATTCCTTTCTTTGCAAATTGAACGAGTGGGAATACAAAATCAATCGTGCATGCTATATGGACCTTTTTAGGATATGAAAAAGGATTTTATCTAACAAAACGACACTTCATGTTATCTCTGGGACCCTTTGGATGATAAATCAGAGCAAGATTTCCAAATGCAAGTGCACATTTCACCTTCAGAGGTGAATTTATAAAACCTATTGAGGTGAAAAAAGTGTTTTGTTGTTAGGAGATCTCCTCAAACAATAGCATGGCATTTTTTTTGCAGTAATAGCTACTGTAAATTGGACAGTGCAGTTATATTAACAAGAATTTAAGCTATCAGCCGACACAAGACACTTATATGCACCGACATTTGTTGTTTCTCTAAAATCTGCGATGGTGACACAAGGCGCTGCATGAATTACAACTGTCCCGTTGACAGAGACAGTTGAGAGAGACCACAAATAAATGGAAGGTACAGTATAGCAATGCATCCTAAATCATTAGTGTGTCATACCCTTCTCCTATCCTTGAGGCCTTGATCAAACTACTTAGATGCTTGAACGGTGGGGTTGGAGGAAGATAAACTTAACTTTGAATGGGTGAAGGGGAAGCGGGGTATAGTTCCTTTGACTCTCAGTAAAGAACTCGTAATTATTCATTCATAACCATTTGCATGGGGTGCGGCAGTGAGAGACGTTGGGTCGCAATTTGTCTTCCCTCTCTCCTTTCTCTGGCTGCCTCCAGATCATTAGTTTCACTTTCATTAGCGGAGATCAATAAGGTGGATCAGTCTCTCGTGTGAGGATACTCTGCTCTACGGCCTCCCACTCTCCCTCCTCCTCTCCCCTCAGTCCTTCTCCCTTGTTCTCTGGCTCTGTCATTTACTCCAGCTCCCCCTCATATTACCCATCATCCTCCACAGCAGAAGGGTATACTGAATGGAGGGCAGAGAGAGGAGATAGAGAAGAGTGAGCAGTGATTTTACTAATGCTGCCCAAAAAGGCAGAACTGGCAAAACTGAATGATAACCCAATAAAGTTTAATGAAGAAACAGTAGCCTCTCAGAATTAACACTGAAGATGGCTGGAAATGTAGCAGGAAATGAAAGTAAAAACATTAGGGACTGGCAAAGTTTAGAGATGCTGTATTTTTTGTATTTGCTGCAGCATTATCTTGATAGTTGCTGTTATGCTAATACAAAGCTGTGGCTTTTCTGGCACAGTCATTGATTCAGTACACAGATTTAGTGGATTTTGAATGTTTTGAGGGAAGGGAGAAGCACTGCAGATATGACATTGAGGTTGGTTGGAGGTGGCTGCTAAGTCACTGCCTGTCTCTATTGCCATTTTCTCTGTGCACATTATTCTAAATGTGTCTACTGTATACATGTATGTGTGGTGTGCATTTGTGTGTAAATGTAATCCTCACTTACCCAGCACAGAGAGTCTGGCGGAGCGGGACCTCATGGCTGCCTGGATTGCCTGGCACTCAAAGACAGCGTCATCCATCAGCTCCACACGTTGGATCCGGAGGTGGTGTTCCCCTGTACTGTGGTCCCCAATCACTGTGTAACGAGGGTAGCCTGGGACACAACAGATGCCCTGTCAGAACCTGGAGTCTGGTCTTTCAACCTTTATCAGCAAATTTCAATCCAACTGACATAGGCAATCACAAATGAGTGAAGGATCAGTGGTGCAATATAGATTGTTGACTACTGTGTTACCGTAAATGTTAGGTCATTTACAGTGGCGTGTATTCATGGATGCCAAGGGAAGCATAAAAAATGTACCAATAAAAATTAAATAATTTCATGATTTTTCTTCAGTTCGTAAGAGGTTGAATGTATCTCACCGGAGAACGCATCCAGAGAGCGAAACAGCGCCCCTGTCTCTAAATGTGTTGGCCATCTATCTGATGCTGCCTGGTCAAAAAGAGTATGACAGCGTTGATTCCCTTAGCATTGAATGCAAGGGAAGCCAGTGACCATTTGGCCTCCCTTGATAAAAAAAAGAATAAAATAATAGCCAATCAGCATTGAGATAAACTGAGTGAGCTCAACTTGTGAATGAGCTCAACAACCGACTCTTTTCTCTGTATACATACACCTCTATGCAGAATACACCATTCTGTATACTTCTGGCCCTTCTTTGGACACTGTGTTTACTAACCTCCAGGCGAGCTTCAATGCCATACAACTCTCCTTCCGTGGCCTCCAACTGTTCTTCAATGCAAGTAAAACGTAATGCATGCTCTTCAACCTATCGCACCTGCCTGCCCGTCCAGCATCACTACTCTGGACGGTTCTGACTTAGAATATGTGGACAATTACAAATACCTAGGTGTCTGGTTAGACTGTAAACTCTCCTCCAGACTCACATTAAGCATCCCCAATCCAAAATTAAATCTAGAATCAGCTTCCTATTTCGCAACAAAAGCATTCTTCACTCATGCTGCCAAACACCCTCGCAAAACTGCCTATCCTACTGATCCTTGACTTCGGCGATGTCATTTACAAAATAGCCTCCAACACTCTACTCAGCAAATTGGATGTAGTCTATCACCGTGCCATCCGTTTTGTCATCAAAGCCCCATATACTACCCACCGTGACCTGTATGCTCTTGTTGGCTGGCCCTCGCTTCATTCTCGTCGCCAAACCCACTGGCTCCAGGTCATCTATAAGTCTTTGCTAGGTAAAGCCCCCCCCCTTATTTTTTGCTCCTTTACACCCCAGTATCTCTACTTGCACATTCATCTTCTGCATATCTATCACACCAGTGTTTAATTGCTAAATTGTAGTTACTCCGCCACTACAGCCTATTTATTGCCTTACCTCCTTAATCTTACCTCATTTGCACACACTGTATATAGATTTTTTTCTATTGTGTTATTGAATGTACGTTTGTTTATTCCATGTGTAACTCTGTGTTGGTGTTTGTGTCGCACTGCTTTGCTTTATCTTGGCCAGGTTGCAGTTGTAAATGAGAACTTGTTCTCAACTGGCCTACCTGGTTAAATAAAGGTGAAATAAAACAAATACAAATAAAAAAAATGGTCCTGGTGCAACAAAAATAAGTGTTGAGGGAAGCCAGTTTGGATTTGGCTTCACTCCAATCACATCACGTCGAGAGCCAAACGTCATTGACAGAAACAACTTGAATTGTTGCATCTCGTTGTGTTGTCCTCCGGTGGCTCGCTAGCTAGCTAAAATTGTCCCTTTCCTAAAGTAACCATGGATGGAGATAGATATTTTGACTGTGGTTTTACTTAATTCTCCATGCTGGCCAATGATTATAACAGTGATTCTGATCCAACCATAAATTCATACATTCTGCCCCTGGCCTGAGAGGATGGAAGTTCAATATGTAGCTAGATGTAGAAGGCTAATTCCTGTTAACTAGTTGGCTCATCGTTGCCATGAATGGAAGTTAGGCTAAGAGCAAGCATTTTAGCCAGGTAGCTTAGGACAAAAAAAATAAAAGTATGTACTGTATGACAGAGTCAGAGACCGTTTCGTCAACATAAAAGAGTGGAGGATGTCATTGGGTTTTGTCTGCAAGTAGGGTGAGTCAACATGTTTTTTGTAATTGCACGAACGCACACACACACACACACACACACACACACACACACACACACACACACACACACACAGGCATGCACACACGCACACACATACAGAAATCAGAACCATGCACAGCCACATCATATTTAGCTTACGTTGATTGCACTAAATCGTTTTTGGTATCTTTAAGTTGTCACTGTATTAGGCTAAGCATAGGTGATTTGATGATGTTGAAATGTTGAAGTTGAAATGGGACTGAAATAGAGGAGGCAGCTCCTGTATTCTTTGCAACTTACGGTATCTCTCCGTGGTTTTAAATCAATAGTTGTTTTGTAGTATGAATATGTTGGAAACATTAACTTGCTTCACCATACTGTAGGTCATGTAACTGTTTATTGCATGCAATATGCTTTGTGGACTTCACCGGACAGAGTTTGCTCTCCGGTTTTCTGCCACTGTGTCTTCTTATTGTCTCGGCCTTAGGCTTATATATCATGGTGGCAAGGCATATGAACTAACAGGTTATAGCAAACAACGCACTTTTCACAACACATAGGTTGTCATCTGGCTTGGTTTCCCCAGTGATTTTACCCACGCAACGCTAATGCTCATTTGAGATGGGCTATTATTTTTCAAATGAGATGAGATTGGGTAACAGGTCACTTTAATACAGTATAACTGTCTTTGAATTATTAGTGTCACCAACGTGAAAACAAATGGTCTTATTACAAGGGTTAGAAAACACTATATGTTGAAATTATCATTTTAACACTGGATGAAAATGTTGGCAGAGTGAATTCCGTAGATGAGAATGATGATAGGGGTTGAGGAGGTTTCTGTATTCTGGAGAGCCAGTATGTTGTATGGATGAGGATAGGGGTTGAGGAGGTTTCTGTATTCTGGAGTGCCAGCATGTTGTATTGATGATGATAGGGGTTGAGGAGGTTTCTGCATTCTGGAGTGCCAGCATGTTGTATTGATGATGATAGGGGTTGAGGAGGTTTCTGTATTCTGGACAGTCAGTATGTTGTATGGATGATGATACGGGTTGAGGAGGTTTCTGTATTCTGGAAAGCCAGTATGTTTTATTAATGATGATGATAGGGATTGAGGAGGTTCCTGTATTCTGGAGAGACAGTATGTTGTATTGATGATGATAGGGGTTGAGGAGGTTCCTGTATTCTGGAGAGACAGTATGTTGTATTAATGATGATGATACGGGTTGAGGAGGTTCCTGTATTCTGGACAGTCAGTATGTTGTATGGATGATGATACGGGTTGAGGAGGTTCCTGTATTCTGGACAGTCAGTATGTTGTATGGATGATGATACGGGTTGAGGAGGTTCCTGTATTCTGGACAGTCAGTATGTTGTATGGATGATGATACGGGTTGAAGAGGTTTCTGTATTCTGGAAAGCCAGTATGTTTTATTAATGATGATGATAGGGGTTGAGGAGGTTCCTGTATTCTGGAGAGACAGTATGTTGTATTGATGATGATAGGGGTTGAGGAGGTTTCTGTATTCTGGAGAGCCAGTATGTTTTATTGCAATGGTGAAGAGGCACGGCTAGAGATTGAGATGTGTTTTAGCAGCACAGTGGTGTGAGATTTATAGTTTAATAATTCAGGAAGAGGTATGTCCAGGAGTCCTAACCATTTTACAGCACAATTCAACATATGTTCCTCATTGGTTCAACATAATTTCATTGAAATGATGTGGAAACAACGTTGATTCAACAAGTGTGTGCCCAGTGGGATAGTTCGAAAACACTTCACTTATTGAAATTTGCATTGAGAGTGTGTCGAGGAGCGCATTTCCCCATTGGGAAAAAATAAGTCAGAAAAGGATATGTTTGATTGTGAATTTTTATGGTCAACTACAGTTTCAATATGAATAACTTGAACAGCTCTCTAAAGGCTGAACTCTATCTAATTATTGGAGAAATGTGAATTAAACAAGAATCTCTGCTTGTGAAATTCTCCAAAATGTTCAGTATTTCTTGGCAGAGATTGCTTTCTCCTCCTAAGGTTCTCCTGTAATTCACTGATGACAGAACCCGAAAGAGTGGAGAGTTTAAGCATAACCAGACCAACAGTTAAACATTTTATCCAATGATGCGGTTAGTCAAACTGAACTTTATAAATCAGATGGTATTCCACTCTAACCAGCTACAGTCTCTGCCAACCCCGCTGTTGGAATATTGCCAATAAATGTCTGGATGAAAAATCTATTCCGTTGCATCCATCAATGAGTCATGTTCTCTTCAAATATTTTTCAGTGACTTAGTATTAAACACTGGGGATATAAAGAGGTATGTTTTAGCACATGCCACCAAATATGAATATAATACATTAGGACAAATAGACTAGGAGATACAATGGCTTTAAGTCCTTGAGTTCAGATACTGAGATCACTGTGCTCCAAAAGTCAAATTATCGTCCATTGCTTCATTGGATCGCATTCACTTTCATAGACCATGAAGTGGCCCTAATTTTCTGATAGTGGAATGAGTTACAGCCGATTAAACCACTCTGTATTTCACCTACCCACATATAGCTTTTAATCTTTAATGGTGTCCGCATGCTTCCCAGCCGAAACAGTTCGGTAGTGTTTTTTTTTCTGGAGGCAAGCTGAAGTTCGGAGCTGACACCTAAGCCTCTTTGTCGGTGATTGGTCAACAGTCGGGATTCTTCAATAAAGTCTTTGTTGTCATTCAATTAGAGATGACTCATTTTCCTGCACATTTTTTTATTGAAAAATACTGCATCAAAAATCTTTGTCAGACATAAAATTGCGCAACGCAGATCTCTTCAGCAAAAACATAAACATTTATGACAGATAAAGCGTATACTGGCTATGGTGTCTTAAAATGGACAACCATCACTATTGCTGCTTTTTTCTCATTTTTCAAGCGGAAGTCTTTTAAGAGAGTAGGTGAGCACAGTACAGTATTTCGGTTCGGCTTGTCGAGTTCGGCTAGGCGCTAACCGAACTGAAGCATGCTGACGCCTAAAGAAGGTGAGGGATGGAAGCAGGATAGAAGAGTATATATAGCATAAACATAGAACATAGGAAAACATAACAAGACCAGCATACAACGAGGTACCAAATAAACAGACAGGAGTGGGTAGGCTATGTGAGCTCTGAGTGGTTCCTCTGTTAATAGGAAAGTCAGAGCCTCAGATAGAGAGCGCTCTCATCTGCCCACATACCGCTTGCAGTTATGCGTCTTATTATTCACATTGGTACAAAAGCTTCCATACAGGGCCAGAAGAAGGTCAAAAAGGTTACACATCACTCTGATATAGTGTTGATCAAACTGGGCATCACTCGCTTAATAACATTAATGACCATTGGTCTTGAGTTCCATGCTGTTGTTGATTATGCAGTCAGTGAGTCAATGGCTCTGCTTGACTGACATCTTTCTCTGAAGTTGAATGAGACTCCATTCCTGGAATATATGCTTTGAATGAAGATCCTTCCATGTTGTGTTCAAGTATAAGAACCTGCTTAAGCACAATGCACTGGTGTGACCCTGTGTAAACTCAGGAGAAATTTGAAATTATATCTCCACAGTAAACATTGTAAATGGTAAGAACTTGAGGTGATCTGATCTGCCTTATTCACTACATGACCAAAAGTATGTGGACACCTGCTAGTCGAACATCTCATTCTAAAATCTTGGACATTGGTCCCCCCTTTGCTGCTACAACAGCCTCAAGTCTCTGGGAAGGATTTCCACTAGATGTTGGAACATTGCTGCGGGAACTTGCTTCCATTCAGCCACAAGAGCATTAGTAAGGTTGGGCACTGATGTTTGGCGACTAGGCCAAAGATATTCCATGGGGTTGAGGTCAGGTCTCTGTGCAGGCCAGTCAAGTTCTTCCAAACCGATCTCAACAAATCATTTCAGTATTTGTGTATGGGGGCATTAGCATGCTGAAACCAGAATGTGTCTTCCCCAAACGGTTGCCGCAAAGTTAGAAGCACAGAATCATCTAGAATGTCATTGTATTCTGGAGCATTAAGATTTCCCTTCACTGGAACTCAGGAGCCTATCCCGGACCATGAAAAACAGCCCCAGACCATTCTTCCTCCTCCACCAAACTTTACAGTTGGCACTATGCATTGGGCAGGTAATGTTCTCCTGACATCTGCCAAACCCAGATTCGTCCGTCGGACTGCAGGACGGTGAAGCGTGATTCAACACTCCAGAGAACGTTTTTCCACTGCACCAGACTCCAATGGCGGTGAACTTTACACAGCTCCCGGCGATGCTTGGCATTGCGCATGGTGATCTTAGGCTTGTGTGCGGCTGCTCGGCCATAGAAACCAATTTCATGAAGCTACAGTTATTATGCTGACGCTGCTTCCAGAGGCAGTTTGGACCTCGGTACTGAGTGTTGCAACCGAGCACCGACGATTTTGCGCGCTACATGCTTCAGCACTCTGCGGTCCCGTTCTGTCAGCTTGTGTGGCTTACCACTTCGTGGCTGAGCCGTTGTTCACAATAACAGTCCTTACACTTCGTGGCTGAGCCACTTCACAATAACAGCCCTTACGGTTGACCATGGTAGCTCTAGCAGGGCAGACATTTGAGAAAAAACCTGACTTGTTAGAAAGGTGGCATCCTATGACAGTGCCACATTGAAAGTCACTGAGCTCTTCAGTAAGGCCAGTCTACTGCCACTGTTTGTCTATGGAGTTTACATGGCTTTGTGCTCGATTTTATACACCTGTCAGCAACGGGTGTGGCTGAAATAGCCAAATCCACTAATATGAAGGGGTGCACATACTTTTGTATATATAGTGTATGCACTGTAGGCCTATTGTGTTGTACTATACAACAGCATCCCACCGAGTTTCCCTGTTCATATACATAAACAAATGACCCAGTCAATTGACTCCTCTTGCCCTCTAGCAGATTGAACATAATAAGATGTGCTGTTGTAATACAATAAAGCTTGCTGAGAGTAAATTTCAAAAATACCTTTACGTAAAAAACAGTTTAATGGCATCTAAATGCCTTTTAAATAGACCTTAGTGGATTTAGTGATGACGTTGTCCCGTGGCATGAAACAATTTTTTTTGTACCTTTATTTAACTAGGCAAGTCAGTCATAACTAGTTACGTTCATGTCAAACATATCATACACACAATGGCATTCTTATGTAGAGTGTAGAGCGTACAAAAACACTGCTTCATTCTATGGGAGGAAATTTCAGGGATGTCACTGTTGTATAAGTATAACTCACATTGATCTCAATGAATCTCAAAGACAAGGTGTGTTAACTAAAGCAAACAATGTAAAATAGCCCCATTAAGTGTAATGAATCCATCAGGACAGAAATTGATTTGTCTTTATGGTGGATCAATGGCAGGGGAAGGGACGATGAATAGAGGCAGGGGAATAGTGATTTACGCTATTCAGGAAGGACACGTCTCACACTGACACCTCCAGGGATGGAAATAGGGTAGTTGGTGTTCGGAAATGGATGACCAATTAATTTGCTGTTGGGGGACAAGCCAGAGGAGCACACGTGTCAGGTAGATTCCAATGACTCTACACCTCTGTCTAAAATGTTAAGAACACTATATGGAACATTCTAAGACTTAGGTTTTCAATCATTCCATGTGTGCCCTCCACAAAAGCGTACACCGGTGGGCACTCTCCATGGACTGTTTTGAGATATATTCATGCCATTCATGCCAGTCATTTGGTGCAGCTTGGCGCTGGTGCATCTCTTTCTTTAATTAGAATAGAAGGCGCCTCACAAAGAGAAGGAGCAGGAATTCAGGGAGCGATAGGAATCATCCTCTTTTGTCCTCTGATTTATCAGACTGAACAGTGAAAGATTTCTCTCATTTTAATCACTGTTCCCCTGAATTGAAACAGGCCCAGGCAAAGCGAGCTATTGCAAACGTAGCTCCTTCTATGAATAGCAGAGTGGGTCCTATATTGAAATGCGCTGCACAATATTAGACGCCTCACACTTTTATGTATACCGCTGCTTTCCTTGTGTATATAGCTGTGTATATGCCATAATTATTTATGGCTGACTGTATTGCTTGTTGACGTAGGCACAGACGATAAACAGAGCAGCTGTGGTAGACTTTATTTCAAAAAGTGACATTCATCTTAATACACTGTTCTAAGACCCTGTCCATGCTGATGTTGCTTTTTAATAACGATCGCTTTTGTCCATGGCAACCTTCTCCAATTCGATGTATCTCAACAACACAGGCTGTATGGAGAGTGGCATTGAGATTCTGCCCATCTCTGAGCGTCCTGGCCCGGCCATTGATCCGCATACAGAGTGGAATGTTGGTGCACCGTGGTGGAGATACAATGAGATCAGTCCACAGCCTCCCTCCACAGCCTCTCGCCCATGACTGTTAAACTGCTGCTGATGTGCCGTTAAGAGTCGCTCACACCCTCTCTCTCTCTCCTCGTTATCATAAGTCCTTCTCCCTCTCTTCCCTCTCCTCCCGACCACTTCAGAACTGTTGGGCCATTGTTTACTGCCTTCCCCAGCCTCCCGGGGGTCTGATAAGGGCCAGACCGGTGACTGGAATGGATTTATTGGGACACCGTCGTCCACTGAGGTTTAATTAAAGAGCTCTATCGGTAAAAAGAAAGGCACACTAGAGCAGTCACTGAAGGTAAGAGGGTAGGAGACCCCAGATCTCTAGTGGAATACATATTTAATCACACGGAGCATAAGAGGTCCAGCTTTTAAAGGGCCCCAGTTTATTTTTTGCCATGACTTGAATGGCAAGTACTCTGAGAGACAGGCTAGTGATCCCTCGGCGATGGAGGAAGAGAAGTGTTTTCAGACTCATCTCCCTTACTCCCTGTTTAAGGCCGTAGAATGTAGTGAATCCCCGGGATCCCATTTCTAAAGTCAATCGAATTCAAATATATTTTAAAAAATAATGCTGATTTTCCAAGCTATATGGATTTACTCTCTCAAGAGGTCGGAAGTTAAAAGGTTGTAAATATTTATTTGGAAGAATAGATAGTCATAACGCCTCATGAATATGGATCAGGCGCCAACGTCAAGTGGAGAAGCTGCAGGTTACTAAAATGACAGTGCAGCAGTAAGTGGTACTCCAAATTAAACAATTAAGGTAATAATACAAGAGGCCCGATTTCATTTGGATTGTGAGTTACTCTTCTAAAACCCATTTACTAGCTAAAAGTACTTGAAATGTGACCCCTGCCTGCATTGATTTCACATTTAGTGTTGATTTTGGGGCTTCTTTGCTCACCACAAACTGTTATTGAATTAGGTTTATCTTTCTATTAAATACTAATGAGGCCTCATTTTTGTGGTAGTGCTAAAGTGAATACAACTGTCTGGGTTATTTCACTGTATATATGATTGGACCCTAGATATTTGTGGTGGAAAATGGAGTGTGGTAATTAAATCTTGAATTCCACTTTCACTGTGTTTTGGACCCCTTTTAAACACTGTGTTAGTGCTACAGACTTCTGGGTTGTACCATTGGATGATGTCTTCTGCATCTGCTGATACCAACCATTAGTACAGTATGTGTGATTAACGGGACCTGAGATAGCGTGGTGTTAGTGAGACAAGGGCGGATCCCAAAGGGGTCCGGGAGCGGTCCTTCTCACAACAACGTCTGTAGAGTTCGAATGGTTTGAGCTACAAACTATTATGCTGAGACTCTCACGAACACGTACATGTAATCTGTTTTGTTCTATGATGCTCAGGGGTTCTCCTACATAGAGGGGTTTTTCTACAAAGAGATCATAAGAAATCCCATATTGTCTATAATACTGTAAGCTCACGTAGTTGCTGTCACAAACTTTAAACTCCACACAGTTGTCACTTACTAATTGGATATTAATTTCCCACTGAGTAAACAATTTCTGTACTTACAACATTATTATGAATACATTTTCTATCAGGGTTGTGTTAATTTGTTTATTTGCATTTGTCAATACAACTCATGCATCTAACTGTTTATGTCAAATGTTCCTTCATGTTCTACTTGTAGTCCTGACTGTCCTGAACAGAAAATGGCAAAACACTTCAATGTTAGGCTAAATATGAAGGCAGAGCATGCAGATTAATGAAAGTAGTGAATTTCAGCTTGTTTTGTTGTGGTTACAATGAAGTTAACAGCACATTTAATGCACAGTGCTGCATTATTATAGGATTGTGCTGTATGTTTATCTACCTGCAGTGGCATTTCTATGACGATGAGAAAGAAGACTTAAGCTTTCAAAAGATGAAAAGCAGTGAAGGGAGAAATCTAACATTGACAGATATATGACAGCGAGTAAGTAATATTACTGGCTTGTAAGCGATTGGAAAAGGGATCGGAAACAGACGTGATAGAAGGAGATTGAGAGTGACCTATGGTTTGATAAATATCTTTCCTTACCTGATAGGTCTCTGCCAACGCCTAGAGCCAGGCCATCTTTGATCCAAAGGACAACACCATGGTAGCCAGGAATGGAGCAGGGCAGGGTGACGGGCTGGCCGGCCACCACCACCAGGTCCTGGGGCTGCTGGGAGAACATGGCCTGGACCCCTGGAGAAACACACAGAAAGATAGATGAACGGTCAGATAGTATGATCCAGTTCTCTAACACATTCAAAGACATCACCTTCAAAACACCTAACCCAAAAGGACTGGTACAAACACCTAACCCAAAAGGACTGGTGGAAACACCTAACCCAAAAGGACTGGTGGAAACACCTAACCCAAAAGGACTAGTACAAACACCTAACCCAAAAGGACTGGTAAAAACACCTAACCCAAAAAGACTGGTACAAACACCTAACCCAAAAGGACTGGTGGAAACACCTAACCCAAAAGGACTGGTGGAAACACCTAACCCAAAAGGACTGGTGGAAACACCTAACCCAAAAGGACTGGTACAAACACCTAACCCAAAAGGACTGGTACAAACACCTAACCCAAAAGGACTGGTGGAAACACCTAACCCAAAAGGACTGGTGGAAACACCTAACCCAAAAGGACTGGTACAAACACCTAACCCAAAAGGACTGGTACAAACACCTAACCCAAAAGGACTGGTGGAAACACCTAACCCAAAAGGTCTGGTGGAAACACCTAACCCAAAAGGACTGGTACAAACACCTAACCCAAAAGGACTGGTGGAAACACCTAACCCAAAAGGACTGGTACAAACACCTAACCCAAAAGGACTGGTACAAACACCTAACCCAAAAGGACTGGTGGAAACACCTAACCCAAAAGGACTAGTACAAACACCTAACCCAAAAGGACTGGTACAAACACCTAACCCAAAAGGACTGGTACAAACACCTAACCCAAAAGGACTAGTACAAACACCTAACCCAAAAGGACTGGTGGAAACACCTAACCCAAAAGGACTGGTGGAAACACCTAACCCAAAAGGACTAGTACAAACACCTAACCCAAAAGGACTGGTGGAAACACCTAACCCAAAAGGACTGGTGGAAACACCTAACCCAAAAGGACTGGTACAAACACCTAACCCAAAAGGACTGGTGGAAACACCTAACCCAAAAGGACTGGTGGAAACACCTAACCCAAAAGGACTGGTACAAACACCTAACCCAAAAGGACTGGTACAAACACCTAACCCAAAAGGACTGGTACAAACACCTAACCCAAAAGGACTGGTGGAAACACCTAACCCAAAAGGACTGGTACAAACACCAAACCCCTAACCCAACAAGATAGGTGCATTAGAGTTGTTCCACTTTGCTGAAACTCTACTCAGAAAAGCAATCGAAGCATTTTCATTTACATAGGATTTCACACATGCAGATTGGCTGCTCGTATGACACACACTCGAAATCAAAGCCCTGTCTGCTAACACCACATCTCTGGCACACATTACCTCACACTCACATTAATGTACTTCATCCATTCCCGTTCAGGCAGAAAGTGTGTTGTGATGGACCCCATTAGGGGTAGTGAGGGGGTGGTGGGGTGGACAGGGGGTACTGGAGGTGCAGTCAGGGAATGGCACTTAGTGAGACGTGTCACTGACATGCAGAGTGTTGGTGAGCATGTTGAGGCTCTGATATCTTTGAAGCTATCTCCCTCTGAGTCCACCTGAACAGCAGCCCTCCATCCCCTTCTCCTTGGCATCCTACCACCCTCTAGCACAAAGACCATTGGGTAATTGGAAGGCCTTGTGAGAGGAATAGCGGGGAGAAAAAAAAGCCTTTTAAAGTCAGCCTGTCATCTGGGCCATAGTTCTCGCCTGCTTGTGTCTCGCTGCCACCATCTGAAGCTGGGGTTGGCTGAGATGTTAGCCTCAACAGCACATTGTGTTTACCAGGAGCTAAAGCACGGTCTTCGGCTTACTATAATGTAAAGACAAGCAATGCATCTTGGGATGGGGGGGGATAAGGAAGGAATCTCGACTGAGGGTAACAAGTGACATGTGGTCTCAGATCAATAAGATGGACTCTCGTTTGATTTCTCTCCTTTCTTTTTGTCTTCTTTTTTTAAACTTTCAAGTGAAATTGTTGTGCAAAGCTTAGGATGGCCTTGGCTTTCCCTCTTATGTACACACAAAAAACCCAATCCACACACAAACAAAGAAAATAATGAAGAGATATGTGCTTCCCCGCCTGATAATTCTGTTGCAATATGTCCAAGGGGAATAAAAGTAGCATATAGGAGAGGAAAGGTAACGGATTGCAATAATAGCAATAACAGCAAACATAGTAAATGATGTTGCTGTCTTTAATGCACCTCTATCCACACAACATATTGGAATTGCTTACAATAATCCTGTTCTTTCATGCTTTGGGTTGTTGTTTTCCTATTTTCTGATAGTAATTACAGAGAAAAAACAGATTAGCTTTGTTTTTACAACATTAGCACAAAGCAGAGAGAGGGACAATAATAGATGATAGAAATACAAACACAATGTCTTTACATCAGTGTAAGTATTACATTATTAAACACATCAGTCATATTTAGTCCTGTGACCGATGAAACATGAGTGATAGCTTGTTAAAAGGTAAACACAAGTCTCCATATTGATTTATACAAATTCTCCCCCACTGTATGCCGCATCTCGTGCACGCACCCTCATTATCAAATCAACATCTGAAAAAATTAGCTAGGAATCTGTAAGCATACAGTATACTGGGCTATTCATCTTCGGGAACACGACGGGCCTCTCTGGCATGTTTTCCTGTGACGTTATTGTTGTGTTGGCCTTGGGTATACTACCCAGACAGCCTTGTTCCGTCTCCCCTAGGAGGGGTATATCTTGGCTGTACGCAGTGAACCAGTCAGTGCTCAGACACATGGTAGGAGAGACGGCAGCTTGCAAAATCTCTTGGCATGTGAGAGAAGAAGAGAATGCAAGAAAATGAGCTTCTTTTCCGCTCTCTATCCTCCCAGTCAGGATTGCTATTATCAACCACTTCAACCTGTGCTGTAATTGATTTAATGTCGGAGGCGTCTCCGCCTTGGCAGCACTAATACCCCCATACCTTCTCCATCTTCTAACCCGCTGTTCAAATCCCTTCTCCCCACCCCATCAAAATCCTTCCCGTCATTGTAACAAATTAGACAGATTAGGATGATTTTCTCAGAGGTTGTCACAGCCTCCCTTCCTCCTGCATCAGGTCTTCAACTCACCAGTAATTATTATTATTCACAGCCTAGAATGATTATTTTAATTACTACTAACATCTAATTAAAACGGTAATGAAAATAATACAATGCCAAAAAAAACTCCTGCCAAAAAAACATGCTAACCTAAATATTCCCTTCTGGAGATACTCTGTTTCAAGACAGTAGCTTGGTTTCCATCCAATTGGCAACAGATTTTCAAGTTAATATTCTAAAATCTGCATAAAGGAAATATGCACACTACACACATTATGCACAAATTCCAGGTTCACTAGGTGAATAGAGACTAGATCAAGCAGTACCAAAGCTATTGTTAACCCCCCAGTATTCATAAACCACCCCCGTAGTTGATGAAAGAGCCATTCTCCACAGACATAAATGCGGGAGCACAGAGGTTTCTCAAGAGTACAGCCTCTCATAGACCCTTACAGACATAGGAGGGCTGCAGAAGTCGGTGGTAGAGAGAGAGGGGGAGAGAGAAGCTGGGAGATTAAGAGGTGACCACCCACAGAGAAAAACAAGGTCCACCTGGTGTGGCCACTTGACCAGCAAAATGGAGATCTGCTTCATTCACGTAAAAAGGCTATCTATGGCAGTCCACATATGTAGGTCACCAGAGGAGCACTGAGAACAGGGTAGGGGTGGGGGTTAGGGAAGATGGGTGGATGGGGAAGGGAGGGGGGAGCAGAATAAGCCCATTTAAGACTGGAGGTCCTTCAGCAGTGTCGGTGAAGTCACAGCCCTGTGCGTCGTACAAGGCTCTGTCGCATCTGCCAGCTTTCCGCTCCGGTGGACAGCAGGGCGGCTGTAGCGGAGCCCCCTCATTTACCTCCTCCTCTTACTCCCTGGGCCAGCTGCAGGGGCAGCCGAGCATGACGTGCAGTGGAGTGGAGACAACAGATTCCTCTCCTCCTCTCCTCTCCTCCTCCTCTACCCATGCAGAAGAATGGTGGGTCGATAACACCAGATGATCAAAAACGAGGAGTGAGAGACAAAAAAAACTAAAGTGTAGCAAGAAAAACCCAGCTGATTTTATAATAACAAATACACAGTGAATGAAAAAATTCTGTGGGGTTTTGGAGGTGCTGGTAGCCGGAGAGAATGCTGATTTCAGTGAGGCTCAGGTGCTGGAGGAGACAGAAGAGAGCAGAGATCCCTCTTAATAACGCTTTATTAACTTCTGCTAATGGAGGAAGATGAGAATGAGCCTCGTGAAATGTCTAGACAGAGCAATATGCTGAGATAAATGGGCCCTGATTAGAGGGGTCAGGTGTGTGTGTGTGTATGTGTGTAGGAATGTGGTGGCATTTGTAGAGATAGTGTAGACACCAGGTGACTATCACTGAGGACAACCTGAGGGAGGGAGGTAGGGAGGCTTCCCCACCTAGCAACAGCTCCTCAAGCTAAAACCTCTCACCTGTTTTCACAAAAAAATTATATTAAAAGCGCTGACCAGTTAAGTCTCCATTATTCTGTGAATGGGAGGTATGCTTCTCTCAGATGGAGATATCAGAGTGCCACTACATGATACCTTGGCTCGGCTCTGTCCACAGCAATAGAATAAATGGGGTCTATCCTTTGTGGTTTTTCAAGTAGGGCCATACAGAACATGAATACCTCTCACCATTGGCCCATGGGCCTCCCGACCTCTGCTCAACCCCTGAGTGAACTTGCAGCTGCTTCTCTCCCGATTTACCTAACACAAATCACTGCTCATTCACACAACGCCTTTTGATTGAACTCTATGGGTCAATTGATGAATTAAAGGCGGTAGACCTTTGATTGAGAATGCAGGGCTGAGGGTTCTGGAGGAAGCAGGCTGTTAGAGGCGCTGAGCAGGGCCACATAATGCCTGTATGAGTACATTGCCTTCACCTAATGTTTTCATTTCACTTCAGATCATTTGTTTACAGTTGGATGGTGACTGCGTTTCCACACACTCCACACACTTCACCCAGCGCTAACGGCCTCGCTGCGGCCCCCAATCTCACCACTGTCTGCCAATCAGACCTAGAAATTACCATTAGAGCCGCACATCCAGTCCACTTGAGATTACTAATCAGAGCGGCGGCCGCCCAACGCCTGTCATGCCGTCCGCGTTGCCTGGAGCTCAGCTACGGATCATAAGCAGGGACTATTATCCCCCTGGTCTTCACATTTCCTCAGGCCTGAGAGAGCTGGAGAGAGGGTGGTATGTACAATAGGGAAGGTGTTTGCAAGGTAGTTTTGTGACAACTTTGGCCGAGCGCATGGTATGGCTTCCCTGACGGCTTTATTGGCATGGATATGCCGTCACCTGCCCCTCCTAACATCCCTCCCTATACCTCCTCTCCCACCCACTGGGCATGCTGTGTCGGTGTATTCATTTGCTGGGGGCGGCAGCTCCGTCTCCTAATCCTGTGCCTGTTTACCATGGGGACTGTCTGCCGAGCCCAGCGACCTCTAATGAGAGTGTGAAATGAATGAATAAATCCCATCATTATTGTGTTTTCCTTTTCAACATCCAAGGCAACCTCAGTCACGTTAGATTCACCATCCACTCAGCTAGTGGGCCCCCACAGTTCCATTTTCTCCTGCCCAAAAATGAAAAGTGCCCCACTGAAGACAGATAGGAAAATTATCTAAGCGCAGCGACAGACTTTAAATTTACCTGTGCCGAGGCGATGTGAGTTATTTGAGAACATAATAATGTGTAAAAGGACTCCAGCAGTTCTCCACTAATCCAAGCCTGAGGACCAAAGTAAACACAAACCCAAGCAATATGGATTACTGTATCTAAGCCCATCTCTCTCTAATTGAATTCTGCCTATTGTGCCCAACCTGATGGCTGGATCAATCTGAGCCCCCACCTCTCTGCCTATATCTCCATAGCCAAATGTTTATCTACAGCTCATCCTTCCAGCTTATCTCCCAATATATCGCTTTGGCTCCCTAATTCTCCTCACTCAATTCCCAACAAGGCACATCTTAAAACTGTGTATCCATATGTGAGATGTGTAGATTTCACAAAAAAGAAAGACACCAGAGAATGTGGAGCAGCAAGTTAGGGAGGTCAGTGGATGAAGGTTCATTTTACACTGGACCAAATGTAAAAAATCCGGGATTTAAAGCACTTCTTTCAGAAGGGCAGACGGCACTGACATTTTTATAATAAAAAATAAAAAAACTTTATTTAACTAGGCAAGTCAGTTAAGAACAAATTCTTGACGGCCTACCCTGGCCAAACCCGGACAACTCTGGGCCAATTGTGCGCCACCCAATCACAGACTGATGTGATGGGACTGTAGTGACGCCTCTTGCACTGAGATGCAGTGCCTTAGACCGCTGCGCCACTCGGGAGCCCAAATGCAGTCTTGCTTTCCCTGCAGGAAGTCTTTGGTTCAAGAGTCCCCACAGTAGCATCAAGTCAGGATTTTTATGTAATTCAAGGTATTCACTTATGGGTTTTATGGGAATAGGATAACAAGAATACTAAATGAATTAATTGAATGTGATTCTCAACTGTAAACAATGTCTGTACTACATCTGTCTCTGCTGTGTGAGTTATAAACGTCATACATCAGTACATGATCTTTGAAGCCATACTAGACTACACCATACACACAGCACTCTCAATTCTTTGTAATTTCTCCTCAAATGGCTTTGTTCCAACTCAAACTCCGATCATTTGGCCTTGCCTCCAACTTATTCGAGTAAAATGCCACATTGTGATTGACAGCAGAAATGTACAATGCATCCCCCTCCATCTCGCCGCCAGTCGTCCTTCCTCCTGGAGACAGAGACACATGCTCTTGCCCTTCATCGCCACACGCTGATCAGTCACACACTAACCACTCCACCACTCCCTCTCCGACTGACAGTGCCGGGGCCATGATTGACGCATTTAATTATCTGGAGCGCAATCACTAATTCGACTACCTCACAGAACCGTGCTGTGAGGTGCATCAATTAATTAGTAGGGCATAAAGCAGAAAGCCACAGTGCATAATACTCAAAGTCATGGCATTTTCCTGAGTTTCTTTCATTAGGTATGAGAACAAGCTAGCTAGTTGCATCGCTATACTGACTCCCTGCAATACTTATCAATCTCTTCTGTTTCTACCATTACTTCTAGACTGGACCGTAGGGACTAAGTGGCTGACAGGAAGTGAGGTGAGGCTGGACAATTATGAGGATGTGATGCATGAAGTGTTTGACTAACATTAACTACAGCAAGGTGAGGCAACGGCTGAGGCCCCACACCTCATCTATCTCTATTGTGCTAACAACCAATCAGATAGAAAAATAAGGGTCTTCTATGGAGCACTGTTGGCACTGAAATCACTCCATAGTCATCCCCTTTTGAGACAGCTAACATACTGTATGACATTCCCTGGTACCCCACAAAAGTCTAAAATGGATGAGTTAGAGATTTAATGGATTCCTTTGCTATGATATACTTAGCTTTATGACATCATACTGGGACCTGATTACATGTTATCATGTTCTGAAGGTCAACTTCAAATCAATGGTCATTATAATCTTATCTATTATGATATTATAATAATTAATGACATAGGAAAATAGTTCTGAGGAGATTGCGGGTCACCACGTCAGTCAGTCCTATATTAAATTTCAATTATTTATCATTAATTTACTTCTTAATAGAGCTTAATATGCCAATTATAAGGTCACTTTACAGATGTTTGGTCACCTTGATATTTCATTGCATTCCCACACACACGGATGTACACACAAGTATCGTAATATGAGCTTGGCTCTATCGTCATTTTTGTTGCCATTTTGTTATTGACATAGCCTTGTTCTGTTCGATGTTCTCTACCTACAGTATATAGTACTCTAAATATCCCAATGCATGTTGTTAAGTTCAAAAGAACACAAGAAAAACATTGCTTACACCATTCAAACCAATGAGGGTTTGGAACTTAAAAAGTAAATTATGTCAGAATCATCTTTTAGCAGATAGAACCTTATTGTCCAAGCTCTCGTAGTAGATAATAGCCTTTAAATTATGTTTGCTTGAAAGCAAGATAAGACACTTTGCTATTCTTAATTTTTTTCTCTTCTGAAATATTCTGGATCTCTTCAGAGGGATTCTTTGAGCACAGAATGTCTGAAGCAGACTGACTAACAGACACTTCAAATGAAAGGGCCTGGAGATTGACAAATGGTTAGCTTGCCAGCCAAGAATAACTCACTTTTGATATGCAGATGTAAATTAACTGGTATTACACCTGAAGCCTATGCACCGGAAGGCTGTAAGTGAGCTGTTCAGAAAATCAAATTCATTCAAATTGCTTTTGTCTTCATCCCAGTTACTGAAAATTACATTTGATGTAGAACAAGCATTTTGAAAGACAGTCCATAAGAAATTAGGCTAATCATCATGGAAAAATGTTTTCGCGGCAACCAGGAACGAATCCGCATATTCATGACAAAGCTACAATTCTATGTATTAGTGATGATGGGCCAAAACTATTTTTTTATAGATTCAAACTAGGTTCAGACTAGCCTCAAGGTTTTTCTCTTCTCTCCTGCTTGAATAATTAGATGAATTGTATGAGCTGCACATTACATCATGTATTGGCTTTTCTGGATACTTCATCAATGTGGACAAAACTGAATCCCTCAGCCACAGCTTGCAAAGTTATACAGTGGGGGGGAAAAGTATTTGATCCCCTGCTGATTTTGTAAATTTGCCCACTGATAAAGAAAGGATCAGTCTATAACTTTAATGGTAGGTTTATTTGAACAGTGAGAGACAGAATAACAACAACAAAAAATCCAGAAAAACACATGTCAAAAATGTTATAAATTGATTTGCATTTTAATGCGGGATATAAGTATTTGACCCCCTCTCAATCAGAAAGATTTCTGGCTCCCAGGTGTCTTTTACACAGGGAACGAGCTGAGATTAGGAGCACACAAATCTCAGATTCCAAACTCTCCACCATGACCAAGACCAAAGAGCTCTCCAAGGATGTCAGGGACAAGATTGTAGACCTACACAAGGCTGGAATGGGCTACAAGACCATCGCCAAGCAGCTTGGTGAGAAGGTGACAACATTTGGTGCGATTATTCGCAAACGGAAGAAACACAAAAGAACTGTCAATATCCCTCGGCCTGGGGCTCCATGCAAGACCTCACCTCGTGGGGTTGCAATGATCATGAGAACGGTGAGGAATCAGCCCAGAACTACACGGGAGGATCTTGTCAATGATCTCAAGGCAGCTGGGACCATAGTCACCAAGAAAACAATTGGTAACACACTATGCCGTGAAGGACTGAAATCCTGCAGTGCCCGCAAGGTCCCCTTGCTCAAGAATACATATACTACATGCCCGTCTGAAGTTTGCCAATGAACATCTGAATGATTCAGAGGACAACTGGGTGAAAGTGTTGTGGTCAGATGAGACCAAAATGGAGCTCTTTGGCATCAACTCAACTCGCCGTGTTTGGAGGAGGAGGAATGCTGCCTATGACCCCAAGAGCACCATATCCACCATCAAACATGGAGGTGGAAACATTATGCTTTGGTGGTGTTTTTCTGCTAAGGGGACAGGACAACTTCACAGCATCAAAGGGACGATGGACGGGGCCATGTATCGTCAAATCTTGGGTGAGAACATCCTTCCCTCAGCCAGGGCATTGAAAATGGGTCGTGGATGTGTATTCCAGCATGACAATGACCCAAAACACACGGTCAAGGCAACAAAGGAGTGGCTCAAGAAGAAGCACATTAAGGTCCTGGAGTGGCCAAGCCATAGAAAATCTGTGGAGGGAGCTGAAGGTTCGAGTTGCCAAACGTCAGCCTCGAAACCTTAATGACTTGGAGAAGATCTGCAAAGAGGAGTGGGACAAAATCCCTCCTGAGATGTGTGCAAACCTGGTGGCCAACTACAAGAAACGTCTGACTCTGATTGCCAACAAGGGTTTTGCCACCAAGTACTAAGTCATGTTTTGCAGAGGGATCAAATACTTATTTCCCTCATTAAAATGCAAAACATTTTATAAAATTTTTGACATGCGTTTTTCTGGATTTTTTTGTTGTTATTCTGTCTCTCACTGTTCAAATAAACCTACCATTAAAATTATAGACTGGTCATTCCTTTGTAAGTGGGCAAACGTACAAAATCAGCAGGGGATCAAATACTTTTTTCCCCCACTGTAACAATAGTTAGCAATAATGAACATTTCATAAAGTGGCTGTGGAATCCATTAGATGAGGCATTGCATTGATGTCTTTATCTTCCCTCAGAATGTACGAACCAATTTTTCTCACCCGGCCACTGCTAAAACAAATAAGCCGACATATCCACCAGGCCCTCTCTGCAATGTGATGGCTGCTGTTCTTATGAAGATTTGTCTCTGAGACTGTAAATACATGGAGCAGGAAAGATAAACACCGCAGCCGCGGGAAGCCTGTGTATTTATGCCCGCTCTCGCGCTGCTCGTTAGTGGAACAGAACAGTTGCTGAGGCACAATCAAGACGGATTGCTTCCAAACGAGAGACAGCCTCATAGACAAACTCTCTATCATCAGCCACAGGGGCAGAAAGAAAAAATATTGTTTCTACGGAAAACAGACATTCGAGTATCCAGTGCCAGAAACCTTTATTAAATCTTTCTGGCCTGCATCTTTCTTTCAGTTGGCATAAAATCAAGTCAAAAGAGCTTTAAGGCTTCAAAAGTTACAGAATGGGTTCTTAAGTCATGTTCTGTCCTAAGTTAATTCTGTTTCCACATTTTTATAATAGACGGGAAAGAGGGCTAATGGAAATGGCTAGCCAGACAGCCTTTTGAGTTTTTAAGTGTTCAAATGTAGTAGAGATAAATATAAAGTTGGCCTATCATATTTTATTAGGGCTTTTTTGCTGTAAACAATGGGACTAATCTGACCAGCAATTGTAATTACTGTCATGGAAAAAGAGAGTACCATGGGCTTGTTTCCAAGGTAACTCCAGTTGAACAGACATAACAGTTCACTTAACATAGAATGAAATGTAACACAGCAGTCTCTCAGGGCGTGTATTGATTGAAAACCCAGAGGCTATCTTTGCAAACTATACTTATTTTTTTTTAGAAGCTTTGAGTTTTTCATAATGACAAGTAAAAACATAAAAGAGATGCTAATGAAAAATGGGGAGAAGGAGTGTGAAGTTCAGATGTGTCTGATTGAAATAGAAGGGCCCCTTCTGTTTCCCCAGCATTGCAATTAGGTTCTCTCTCTATGAACTTCCTCCCTGGCTCTTCAGGCCTCTCCATCACACAGTGCAATGTGTAATGGCAAGGCTTCAAGGAGATATCACAATGGGGTTGTAGCTGACCAAACATTTTCTTGGAATAGTTGTGGAGTGAAACTCTTGATGCTTTATAAAGGGAATACGTTTTTGCTAGAGATGGACCTTGAAAGGTCCAGTCACAATGTGCTTTTATTGGGATTGATCAGATTCATTATTGAGAGATGAGATCTTTGGCCAGCCTCGGTTGAGTTACTTGATGGATGTGCTATAGAGAGGGCCTTCCTTCAATGGACACATCATACATTTAGAGGGAGAGTCCAATTTTCCATTACATGCTGTGTCACAACAGGTGGAGAGCCACACAGCCCTTTGTCAAGCCATAGCTCATATTTTGTGGGTTGACGAGATAAAAGATAAGACTTTCAAGGCATATTGCGTTCAAGGCATTGAGCGATTATCTCCTTTTTGACAAAAATTAAATCAATAGACAGATGAAGTGTTTTGAAATAAGCCCAAAGGCATAACTGCTGTGTCATGAAAGGTTAGGAAATGTGTACAATTCACATTCAGGGTCTAATAAATAGAGAAAACCTAACCAAGTTAACAATATGTCAAGTTCTGAACTATATGCAGTGATATTTGATCAGCCTACTAAAGCTGTCAACCCCAGGATTGTAAAGAGAAAGAAATATTATCAGCATCACGTATTCTTCTGTGGAAGGCATTATTTTTCTATTAAATGTATCTTGGAGCACATGCAACACCTTTTCTACAAGGAGTTTGTTTAGAAAATGTATTCACCCTGAAAAGTGTTTTGTGAATCTTATTACTGAGAAATATAGAGATGACAAAGTCAGTGAGTTTACGTAAGGGGTGCTAATCCCCAAACACTTAAACTGGAGAAGGACACTAATTTGTTCAGCTGTATTTAATTGTTACAGTAGACAGGAAAAGGTGTACTGGGAAATAGGGAGTTTGTGTGATAAATTGTGTCAGCAATTAAATGTAAGCGTTGATGATGGCTATTTAGTTCAGCTTTATAATGCTAGCAGTGCTCAACATACTAAGTTGTCCCATAATGGGTCTCTCCCTTGTCGACTTGTTGTATTGTTCTACAATTTGTCTCTCCTTTGCAGGAGAGTACAAAACAACAATGGGAATAAAGTATTGCTGTATTTTCTGATGCTTCACAGTTGGTCCTGGTTTGTCCCAATGACAATTAAAAAGTAAGTTGGCAATGCCAAATATAATTGATTGACACCATTCTCATTTTGCCACAATTGAGTATTGTTTGAGAAGTGCAACACAGAAGCGCAAATGCAGCTCAAGTTATTGAACGTTTTCTACAGTATGCTGTTGATGTGTCATATTCTTCAAGGTTTTTCTTTCAAACCTAACATAAAAAAGTGCATTAATTTCTCTGTGGGAGAAAAAGTGTTCTATATCAGATGCTGGGTTCAGTCTGCCTAGTGTTTGGCTGATTGAACAAGAGTGGAGGGTGTAGGAGAGAGAGAGAAATGTATCCTCAGCGACTTTGATTCCTTCGATAGATTCTCCTGCTGGAAGTACAAAAGACTCTAAAACACAGCCCAAGGCCGCCAGCCAGGAAGGAGGGAGAAAGAATAGGGGGGAGGTAAAAAATCATAGAGCAACTTTACAAGTCAAAATACATTTTTTACTCTTTTTAGGAACAAAGCCGGTTGGAGATGGCTCAAGTTAATACATCTCCTGTTCAGTGTGTGATCAGCCAGGGGGTCAGGTCCATTAAAGCACATCTGAGGAATTCTGAAAGGTTCCTGGGTGGCTCTACAGGGGTCTGCTATAATGAATTATTGTCTGAGAGGAAAAAGCAAGAGAGAGCACCACAACTCATATCTTGCTGATGAAATAAGACTGCTAATGCTGCCATGCTCCAAGAGAAATGGGATTCCAATCCTGGCCTATCCTCCTCATGGATGGCATCAGAAGTTGAAAAGCTAAGCGGGAGTAACTGACAGCTCGTTACATGGCAAGGAGATGAGATGGATAGGAGGGTTGATGAGACATGGGTGGGCGTAAGGTAAACCATTCAAACGTATGCTCCCAGCCAGAGCCAGGTGTACTATAGCGAAGGCCATGATGGTGATTATATCACTGTTGTCACCAAGGCTCCTAATTGTCTACCCAGGAAGAATCTCTCCCCATAGATGGCCTTTCCCTCACACTACCAGAGGAGAATCTAAGAATCTATGACAAGACGATTGATCAATACAAGGCCATGCAGTCTAAAAAAATCATGTTTTATCATGAAGGCAGCAGTAACGTGGCTTATGTTATTGTTTATAGTTTTCCGAATATCATGTTATTGGAAATGGTATTACCAAGCAAAGGTTAAAAATGATCCTCTGGCAATGGGAAACGAGACTCATTAAAATAGATGCTTGCACTGTGATGCTTTCTCTCGCTCATAAAAAGCCCATTTAATGCCCTCCAGACAGTGGATACATCCATTTTCCTCTTCTTCCCCTATCTCTGCTGCTCCCTTAGCGAGGACCTCGTCTCATTTTTATCCGCTGGCCGCCGTGACATTGAGAGAGGCCCCTAATCAAAACATTTGTCTTTCTTTCAGCCGACGCTCAGATAGGTGAATGAGAGCTGACACCAGAGGGAGACGTATTTGTCCCAATCAGGGCCCGCCACCGTGTCACCACCAGGCGAGTGTTCTGTGTCAGCTGGATACTGATGAATCCGCCACTTAGCCTTGATTTGGAGGAGCTGCTCGCCACAGCCAAACTGCCAGGTTAAATCAAAACAACGACAACGGCGCTGCCATAGCCATTACCACCAAGCAGCCATCCCACCACCATCACCATGAACTCTGACATAATGATCCCATGCTTATTTATTGTCATACAAGCTGTGATTAGGAGTTGGATATTGTGACAAAAAATGTGTGTGTGTGTGTGTGTGTGTGTGTGTGTGTGTGTGTGTGTGTGTGTGTGTGTGTGTGTGTGTGTAGACACCACCAGGTTACAACAGCCTGCAGTCCCTTTTGTTGTCTCCCAATACGTGGCATTGTGTGGCATTAAGTTAAGTACAGAGTTCCATCTCCCAGCTGTCACTGGACATCACCAAACTGACCACATTACATGGTGTCATCCTTTAAGACGGTATGTTGCCACATTTGTGCTGTCAGAGCAGCCTAGCACTAAGTGCAACTGCTCTCCAATCTAGTCGTGATGCATTTGTAATGCTTCACTCTTCCCCTGCCAGTAGGAAATAGACTTCCCTCGTATGGCAGAGACAGACACACAGAGAGAGAGAGAGAGGGTTCTGGGTCAGAGTTCAACTACATTGTCCTGATGACAGCGTCATGAGTCTGTTTGTGTATCCATTAGAGCTCTCTTATCTCAACTCAAGTCTGGGGGTTGAGGTGTCAGACATGTAGCATATAAAGAATGCAAGTGATGGAAGTGTCTCTAATGTACTTCTTTGACTTGAGCAGCATTCAGCATCCATCTCCCAACACTATCTGTAGCATTAGAGAGGAAAGCCTTTGTGAGACTGGAGATGAGAGGCAGACTGCAGGTATCAACCTGTCAGGGACAGGGCTGTTATTACAGGATGAGGGGGGAGAAGAGGCTTTATCAGAAGATGTGTATGAAGCTGCTGACATGAGAGAGCATCCTGAGTCAAAGCGGCATTACACCACACCTTCGCTAAAAGGAATCCATTGAGTTCGTAATAAAGAGATCCATTTCAGTCCTGGGCGCTATAACACATGGCTAAAGAAAGTCATTATCCCTCAAGTGCACACTTCACCATAAGTGTATATAAGGCAAAAATAATTTAATTTGGACCTCCTTCGTCTTTCTTTGAATCCTTCCCTGACAGCATTGTATTAACGTTTTACTGAAAATGGGGGAAGGTGGGTTAATATTCAGGAAGCCCTTTTGAACATTTTTACATACAGTATATCCTATTACTGAAAAAAAGACAAGATTATGGACTTTCTCTGGATGTCTGGACTTGGTCTAGCATTTCTGTGCTACAGAGGAGGTGATGTGGGCTAAAGGTTATAGAATGAGATGAGGTGACCTGTCAATGGCAGAGAGTTCTGTCTCAAAGAGGACCAGACAGGGTTGGCAACTCCCTGGATGTCTTCTTCAAAAGGGTTTTTACAGAAGTGCATTTCCATGCCCACATGGGACCAAACACATCTCAGTTTGGATTTGCTTTCATGCTGCTACCTTGTACACGACACCATTTTCAGGAAAATCACTCAATCAAAACAGAATTAGCATTTCAATGTAACGCAGCTATTGCGAGGACATAAATCACAACTGCCTTCAAATAAATAAATGTGAATTCAACATATAAAACATATTATATAAAAGAGGGAGCTTGCAGAAAACGAAGCCATTTGTATTTTATGTCCTTTACAGTACATTAACAAATGCCATTAAGTGCACAGCTGTGCTGTATTCTGTGGGTACAGCATTTAGGCAGTGATGTAAACGAGAGGGTACAGGTTTGCCAGAGACTCTGTGGGCAAATAGCCCCAGAATGCATCAGTATTAATCAGACGTGAAAAAGATCAATGGAAATGCTCCCCTTTATTTTTGCATTTTTCACCTGAGAGATGCGTGCTTATCCTACCAGTTCCAGGGTGATCTTCAAAAAACTGTTTATCAAACGACTGCTTTTCAGTGAAGGAGAAAACATATTATGCAATAGCTGGATTCAGTGAAAGAGCCAAATGTCACAATTTTGCTAGAAGAAGGTGTTGCTCTTAAGTCAAACCCACCCTAAAAAGACTTTGTTCTCAACATAAGAGGTATTCTCTTATAAATAAAAACATCCCACTAGTATACTGTTGAAAGTGGAATCTGCACTATAGATTACCACTTTTCAAAAAAGGCAGGGACCTGTATCTCACAGCACATCTCAATCTCCAGTCATTTCAAAGGTACTACAACACCCACACTTCTCCTCCCTGACTGCATGGTAACCAGCAGAGCCCTGGGGGCATCTGGAGACTGAAGAGGGTGTTAAGACTGGGCATTGTCTGGATAATAGTGAACAGAGAGAGCCAGTCCTCTGAGGAGTGCTAGAGGTTTGATGTTGTAGCTCAGGGGAGTCTTATCCCAAGTTACCCTCACTCACTCTGGGCTGCAGGCCTTCCCTCTGGGGCCCATGTCAGATCCTCATCCACAACTGATGCATTGGAGTGTGAAGCCACAGGACAGCTTTTTTGCACGGTTCCCCACCTTCTGACTTCAACTCCCCGCCTCTTGAACTTTCTGTTGCCGGAAGCGCTGCCTGGGGCAATAATTCAGCTCCCGAAAGTCAGAGAGTTTTGAAACCCATCTACAGCATCTTACTGTTCCCCTTGCTAATCTGATGTCTCCTTCATACTCCTGCCAATCCCAACATGTCATGTATTTTAGACATGCTCCTGCGAATCAACACGCATGGCATGAGCTCACTGACTCACACACACAGCTTCCAACAAAGGTAAACGTTTAGCTTTGTCAGGTCCTGTCTGACTAATGGTATTGAAGTGATTATACACTGGGGTACAACCCCGACCAGCTGTGACGGAGGTAGCCCAGGCACAGAGGACCCAAAGCAGAGTTCAGACACTGCTTGTGCACCACTTTTCTACCTCATCGGGCTTGGGAGGTTCCCAAACTGTCTCATACAGAGTTAACAAGTGATAATTAACTGTGTACCTAACAATGGTTTAATGTCTGTGTGACCGAATGGGCCCACGGTTCCAGTCTCATTAACACTGCAGAAGGAGGATGGTCCCCGGTGAAGAATCCTGCTCGACATAGATCTTCTTGGACTTGATGAGGGTAGGAAAAGGCCAGGAGTGAACAGTGAAGTGGGAAAATATTCAACAATGGCCTTGGCTCTATCTAATGAGAGCGTAATGGGGATATACTCTACTGTATCCGACTCAGAATCTTGAAGTTAGTCTTAGAAATTGAGCCATCCACTTCCCTCCACAGAGGTTATATACACCTCATTATGTCACAATGAGATCCATTTAAACCTGTTGATGGTATAGGAAGCCTTGCTCTCCTCTCCACTGGAATGTGTGCCTACTGAGGTATGTGGCATGTCTTAACCACCCTAAGTGGTGATGATGACGTGTTCTAAACCAATTAGCTAGAGGGCTTCACGAGGAGAGGGCGACCATTATAACTGGCTGGAGCTGGAGCACAGAGAGCTGACAGGCCTGCTAGCATAACTGGTGACTGAACTCGTTCATTTAACCTCCTACACTAAACTCCTGCACTAGGAGGATATTACCCTTCCTCACTGTCACACAGGTTAAAGCAGCTATAGCCCTGCTAACTTGCAAAACGCCACCTATCACACCCACAAGTGGGCAGATTCTGCATGGTGTAGCAGTGTAACCTCAGCAGCCGCTGATGGAGCTAATGTAGCCTTGGAAAGGTCAGATGGAGAGAGGGAGATTAGAACTCATGCCCTGCTCTGACAGCTAGTCTGACCTTTAGCAGGCTAATCCTTGCAGGAAGGACCCTGCCCAGCCATGTCTTCTCTAGCTCTCCTGCCTCCCTATCAGGCACAGGGGTACTCACCTCACCTCAACCCAAATGGGGACTGGCACACAGTGTGAAAATGCTGCTGTGAGGGGGATCACTGTTCCAGTCAGGCTGAGTGAGTTGGACTGGTGCCCTGGGGTGGGGGAACACTGTTCCAGGCTGAGTGAGTTGGACTGGTGCCCTGGGGTGGGGGAACACTGTTCCAGGCTGAGTGAGTTGGACTGGTGCCCTGGGGTGGGCGAACACTGTTCCAGGCTGAGTGAGTTGGACTGGTGCCCTGGGGTGGGGGAACACTGTTCCAGGCTCAGTGAGTTGGACTGGTGCCCTGGGGTGGGGGAACACTGTTCCAGGCTGAGTGAGTTGGACTGGTGCCCTGGGGTGGGGGAACACTGTTCCAGGCTGAGAGAGTTGGACTGGTGCCCTGGGGTGGGGGAACACACCTCTGACACACCGCTGCCCATGTCCCTGCTCTGCTGCCTTCCACGTGTAGGACATACTGTATGTGGTTTGTCTACTGTAGGCGATGAGCTAGAGCACAGCTAGGTGAAATTAGCAGTGGGAACAACAGGCATACTAACAGTGATTAGCATGCTCCGTTAAACTGCCCAGTGGTGGCATATGCCGGTATGACTGCTTCAGGTCATGTACTGTAGGATTACAACATTAACATAGCTAACACGTTTCAGTCTGAAGCCATTAAGGACATGTTTGGACTTGAGGAGCAGTGGGAGGATAATGATGAGTGGTCTTACTGGAGAACAACTCAGAGATAACAAAGATGATGGGTGTCAATGCCACAAACCATGCTTTAGCGATGTTCTGTAAATGAGCAGTCTACTGTATGTCGCTGTTTACAGTACAAAGCTGGAGTCTCTGTTAGTCCTTGTCTGTATACTGAAAGAGGCGAAGCATGTCTCTGTTAGTTCCCAGTGTGTGACAGGGAGCTAGGCGAGGAGGAGGAGAAGAGGGAGGAGAGGAGATGTGTGCGACAGCCTGGCGGTTCCTATTTTAACCCCTGCGGACTGCAGGTTGACAACTCTCTCCCACACCTGCATGGCTGGAGAGGAGAGAAGCAGGTTTTCTCTTTACTTACAATGTCACAACCTATGCTCCCTCTCTCACTTTCACTCTCACTCGCTTTCATGCTCTCTCTCTCTCTCACTTTATTTCGCTCTCTCTCTCTTGTGCTCTCTCTCTCTCTTTGCTTCTCTCTTACACCCCCCCTCTCTGTACTGTTTCACCTCTTCACCCCTCGCCACCCCTCCCCCCTGCTACCCCACTGGCCCTGGTGTGACCCAGCAATCCCCGGTCAAGGTGACAGGTGTCATCATAGCTGCTCTCTTCAGCCCCCAATTAACAGAGCTTACCCTTGGCCAACAGCAGCCAAACGTGTACTGCAAGTGTGTAGGGGGAAGCACAAGATGCAGCTCAGCTGTCCTTCACATTGTGCCACTAGTGAAAACCACAGCTTTTTTTCCATCTCCAATGCTCAAGGAAAACTAGAGGTGGCTCCTGAACGGTACATGAAGGCTAGGTAACCCAGAGGACTTGGGACAGCCATCATAGTGACATCAAACCAAACTAACCATGCAACATTTGATATTTTCCTACCAAACCACCTGAAACATTCCATGAAGCAATGTATGCTGTAGTGATCCAAACCAGATATAATGAGGACTTTGATTGAACATTTTGTCATCGAGTTTCAAATTGCCTGCATCCACATGGATGTGTCAGGTTTTGATTTACCGGCCAGGTATCTCTAGGGCCAAATAGAGTCCCAGTCAATAACAAACACAAGCAGGATAATGAACCAAACAGAGGACTGAAGAGTGGTTATCTGATTGAAATGCTTGAGCATGCAAGCGGGGATTCTTGACAACATGAGTGTGGTGTGCATTAACATATATCCCCTTGTAGTGGCGTCCCTATTACAGAGGTGTCCTCTTCACGTCCCTCTTTAACCTTGAAAAACAGAATGAATAATGGGTTTCAGGTCATTCAAATGTGTGTTGTGCTATCTGGTGTTAAAAATACCTTCAAATACATTACGGAGATGGAGCACTAGACATAATGCTTGCTGGTTCAATTTGCAGGTGCAGTGAATAAAGTGTCCATGCTGAGGATGGGGACTGATGAGCCACAATAACTGATATTTGACCACTTGCTCTAAACTGATTGCTGATAAATGTCACGTCCTCACCATAGAAAGCTTTTCTTTTCTATTGTAGAGTAGGTCAGGGCGTGACAGGGGTTTTTGTCTAGTTTACTTATGTCTATGTTGGTTCTAGTTAATTTTTTCTATGTTTGGGGTTTTGTTTAGTTTATAAATTTATATGTGGGGTTCTAGTTTATGTATTTCTATGTTTTTTTTGGGGGGGGTGATCTCCAATTAGAGGCAGCTGGTCATCGTTGTCTCTAATTGGGGATAATTTGTAAGTTGTTGTTTTTCCCACTAGGTTTTGCGGGAGATTATTTTGAGTTATTGTATGTTGCACCTCTTCGTCACGGTTTGTTGTTTTTGTTTATAGTTTAGTTGTATGTCTTGCATAGTTTCACAGTTATAATAAAATGTGGAACGATACACATGCTGCGCCTTGGTCTCCTTCGTACGACAACCGTGACAGAATCTCCCACCCCCAAAGAACCAAGCAGAGTGGTAAACAGGAATGGACATGGGAGGAAATACTGGACGGGAAAGGACCCTGGAGGCAGGAAGGGGAGTATCACTGTCTAAAGGAGGAGATTGAAGCAGCGAGAGCAGAACGGCAATATTACGAGGCGTTATACCATCAAGGCAAGCACGAGAGGCAGCCCCCAAATTTTTTTGGGGGTGTCACACGAGGAGTTTTGTGGAGTCAGGTTTGGGACCTGAGCCAACTCCTCGTGCTTACCGTGGAGAGCCGAGGGGTGAACCAGAGCCAGTCAGGGAGACGAGTGAGGAACTCGACGCAAGATTCCGGAGAGAGGTGTTGGCATTGAGAGCGCTGCAGAGCGGGCGTGCTGAGGAGCGTGACACCAGTCCGGTATCATATGCACCAGTTTCACGCATCTGGCCTTCAGTGCACCTCCCCAGTCTGGTACGTCCTGTGTCTCCTCCACGCATTCGCTTTAAGGAGCGTGTGACCTGTCAGGCACCATGTTTTGCGGTGATACGCACAGTGTCTCCAGTGCGCATTCACAGCCCAGTGCGTCCTGTGCCAGTGCCCCGCACTTGCCGGGCTAAAGTGAGCATCCAGCCAGGACGGATTGTGCCAGCCCTACGCTCCAGACCTCCAGTGCACCTCCACAGCCCAGTACGCCCTGTGCCTGCTCCTCGTACTCGCCCTGGAACGATACACACGCTGTGCCTTGGTCTCCTTCGTACGACAACCGTGACAATAAAGATAAGGGGAAAGTGGCCAAATTTGCTTGAGAGTTTAATTAAAAACATACAATTATTTATTCAGGTCCAGTGCCCACAAAATGTAATCTCTACTGACCAGAAACACCTCTTGTTTGTGAGAGTATTAAACATATCCATCCTTAAGGATTTCTGGTATTCTGTAACTACATGTACGAGGTATGTGTTGTAATTATGCATAACATAATTTGTAACCCAGGAAACTCAAACTTTTATTTGATTAATAAAACATACATTCAAATTGTATTTGTCACATGCGCCAAATACTTACCATGAAATGCTTACTTACAAGCCCTTAACCAACAATGTAGACGGAAATATTCAGCTTAGCTTTAGTGGCTCGTATGATGCTCCTTTGGAAAAACCATCTGGTGTGTAGCTAGGGAGACCCATCAAGTTTTTGACTGGTGAGTGTTTAAGTCTTTTGAAATAAAGTGGAGATGGAACGCCTACTGATTTACTCCTTTCAGTGTCATATCGCTGTTGCAGGCATATTCATTGTCCCACCTCCCTGCTGTCTGAGGGAGCGGCGTTGTTTACTTTCACTGTTCTGTGCATCTCTATCTCAGCAGTGCTGAGTCTTTTGACAGACAGTGTGCATGCAGCCGGAGGGGAGAAGAAAAAGCTCTAGTGTTTGGGAAGAAAAGGGCTAGACAGCTGGAGAGAGAGAGGTGAGGCTCTATAAGAATTAGATCAGCGTGGAGAGTCCAGACTGAGAATCAGAAGAAGCCCCCCTGTGGTCATATGAGGCTAGCGCTGAACGCTAGCTACCTTGCTAACTGAATGAGCAGCAGGCCAGCAACACAGGGCATGCATACCAAGTATGCTAGCACGAGCATGATGGAGCGCAGCCCTACGGGAGGGAAGCCGACTTGTTTACGTTCATAAACTAGCTACTGGCCCTTTGACAGAGAGACAGACACCTTCAAACATGATGGGATAATAACAGCAAATGTGTTAATTCTGACTGTAGGCTTGAAGATTGATGTGACAGACGTAAATCCACTCTCTGACTCCTAGGGGGCGCTAGGGATCGTATATGTGGACACAAATCTGTCGGCTGCCATTGCCCTGCCACAGCTCTGGGCAGTGCGCGTCAAATGCAGGGCCTTACTTTATGTGACTTTTCATCAGGAGAGCGGTCACACGGTAGGTGTAGATTATGTTCTCTCTCTCTATCGCTCTCTCGCTGCTGTTTCCCATCGCTAGCCTCTGGTTTAACTTAACACTGCAATTTTTTCCTCTGGATTTCTATGATCAATGAAACAATGTGTTATTAAATGCCAGTTTAAGAGTGCAATTTGTCATGCAGAGGAAGTGTTCTCTTTTCTCCAGTCTGGCACAGCATATTGTCATGATCTCAAGGATCAAGAGTTTCCAATGGGAGACTCCATAGCACTCAGTAGCTACACTGTCTGACTACTAATGAGGCACTGTATCCCTGTTCACAGTTACAAACGGATGGAACTACAAACCTTTTCCCTGCCGATTGAGCTGTGACCTGGCAAAGCTCTGGCAAATCAAAGACTACCTTGAGTTCACTCATTATGTATTTGTGACAGTGAGCACAGATCATGATTAAAGGAAGCAAAATGAAATAGAGGAAGAAAACAAATACAGTATAAATAGTGGGAAGATATCATCAAATATAATACTTAAAAAGGGCTGAAGGTCATAGATGCTAATTAAAAGGAAAAAGAAAATAGCCCTGTCTTTATGCTCTGCTACAGCAAGAAAAGAGAAGACAATGACATCAGTATGACAAAAAGCGTGCGTGTGCGCGCATGTGAGTCACTGTTTGTCATCTGACTTTGTTACTACGTCAGGGCACATTTTGTGGTCCCTTCACTTATTATGCCCCCTGCGTTCATGGTTTTAAGTCATCCTCAGTTGAAAAGGTTGATCTTGTAAGACAATGGCAGAACGCATCACTTTTTCTAATCAGCTGCAAATGAGCTTTGGGGAAGAAGGTTGTTTGGAAAGATGATCCTCAAAGGGAGTGATTGTCAAGCCTTTTCCATAGAGAAAAAAATCCTGCATCTTCCATTTTCCTATCGCATTTGCAGCATATTGACATCTGAAATAGAGCTACTTTTCCTTTCTAGCCTGTTAAGACATCAGGCTGATTCCTAATGAACAAAGGGAAGCTGAAACGGTTAATGGTTCAGTGATGATCTGATGCCAGAAGGAAGAGGCTGACAGTGGGTTTTGCATTATCAAAGCTTTGTTGCTCGAGCATATGTTAGCACAGGCAAACATCCACACAGACACACGTTAGTCATTAAAAGAAAGCTTTTGCGCGTCAAGGCAAATATTTCCTGGAGGATAGACGGAGGGAGCGGGCACTTGGGGAAAGAGAATGACTTGCCTGTCCTCAGCAATGTTAAGAAGGCTTCATTAGGGCTCCAGCTTTTCATTAAGGCCTCCATTAACGTCAGCTCCGGTTAGAGTAAACCCCAGCCAGAGTTCCACGATGGAGGGAGCACCACAGCCATTACCCATACACCTTCCACTTCCCCTTACCCACACTGCACAACTAGTAGGCCTTTTTACGACACGTAGCGGGACAAACTCCTAGCTAGGCACAATAATTAAGAAACACTGGTGCTGGGAGAGTGACTTCCGCCTTCCTACCTCGCAGGGGGGCAATCTATCATGTTGCACTAATGCGTTTAGTGTGAAATTCATGGCAGATGGATTTTGAATTAAAACATAAAGGACAATGAGATTGCCGTTACATGAAAGTAGACCTCAAAATATATACCCCATCCTCCTCCACCCAGTGTTGTGATGTATGGTGCAATGCCAATCTTCCTCTCCCTGCACCAGAGTATAGCTTCAAACTGAAATATGTGGGATGCAAGAACATCTTAATTTGATTATTTACTTGGCTGAGATGCAGACTGTATCTTAGGAGAACAGTTTCAGATATAGAGAAAATGTAAATGTGTGGGAAGATATGCATCTACAGTGAACTGTAAATTAGCAAAATGGATGCTAATAAGGTTACATTTGTGGTGTTAATTTGGAAGTTATTGCTTAATATTTTGAAATGTTAGTCCATCTGAGCCTGGCTATGTCTAGAATGCCAGATGTGATATATATGTACCGTATGAGTAAAAGGTAAAAATAAGATTCTGCTTAGTGTCAGTTAAAGCTGAAGCATTGAATCTCTTTACGCCAGCCGGCATTACATTCTTTCCAGCCAACTGATCTCTAAATCGTTTTTGAGCCACCGTGTCCAGGGACCACTAGTGTTACACTGGGAGAGGATGGGAGAGAGGAAAAGAGAGATGGAGGTGGAAAGAGAAAGACATAAATTCATCTCTGATCTTAAGTGACGATTTGCCTTGCCGTTTTGCCAGGAGAACAGACCCTGATGAAAGAGTACATAAATAAGGGATGCAGAAGAGATGTCAGAGACAAGAAGAGTGAAATAGACAGAGGAAGAGAAGGAAGGAGACAGGATTGCACCCCGGGCTAGATCCCATTCCCATTACAAACTCTGGATCAGACTTCACATGTCATTAGAGGCTGTGTAAATCAGCAATTAGCCGCACAAATGAAGAAATGTCAGCCATTACCTGGAGCACAACAGACCATCAGGCCCTGTCACAGAACAATGCTACACACACACCCAGGACCTCCTACACACACACACACACACACACACACACACACACACACACACACACACACACACACACACACACACACACACACACACACACACACACACTCAGAAATCCTTCCCCCTCCATGTCAGGGGTAGTTGACTGACTCTGGCAAGACAATGGCACTGAGGCGTGTGGCTCAATTATAGATATTTGTTGTAGTTTAGGCATGACGGCTGTCCTGAGAGGACATGTAGACACTGCATCCACAGCTCAGGCTCTCAGCTAAACACAGCACAGTGGATGGTGGAAGGAACTAAGGAGGGGGAGGAAAGGGAAAGAAAGAGAAATACAAAGAAAAAAGGAAGGAGAGTAAGAGAAGAGAGATTTTTGATGCCTGCGATGTGCAAGTACCCCCAAGAACACTGATGAAAGGGAAAGCCTCAGTCAGGCAGAGAGGTGGAAATGGAAATGCATGGCTTCTCTACCTCCCTTTTCCCTCAATCATATCCCTCGCTCCCTGAAGGCTAAGAATATTTTACCTTATATAAAACTGGATAAAATCACCATCTCCATTCACATGCATACATTATTTGCTGCAGAACCTCTGTATGCATGATTTAACTATGTCCCATTCTACACCAGAATACCTGAATACTTGAGTTAATTTGCCTTATTCTTGGCTCAAAACCACTTGCCCTCATTCAACGATCACTGCCCGCACCTGCTTGCCCGTCCAGCATCACTACTCAGGCTCTGACTTAGAATACGTGGACAACTACAAATACCTGGGTGTCTGGTTAGACTGTAAACTCTCCTTCCAGACTCACATTAAGCATCTCCAATCCAAAATTAAATCTAGAATCGGCTTCCTATATTGCAACAAAGCATCCTTCACTCATGCTGCCAAACATACCCTCGTAAAACTGACCATCCTACCGATCCTCGACTTCGGTGATGTCATCTATAAAATAGCCTCCAACACTCTACTCAACAAACTGGATGCAGTCTATCACAGTGCCATCCGTTTTGCCACCAAAGCCCCATACACTACCCACCATTGCGACCTGTACACTCTCGTTGGTTGGCCCTCGCTTCATACTCGTCGCCAAACCCACTGGCTACAGGCTATCTACAAGTCTCTGCTAGGTAAAGCCCCGCCTTATCTCAGCTCACTGGTCACCATAGCAGCACCCACTCATAGCATGCGCTCCAGCAGGTATATCTCACTGGTCACCCGCAAAGACAATTCCTCCTTCGGTTGTCTTTCCTTCCAGTTCTCTGCTGCCAATGACTGGAACGAACTGCAAAAATCTCTGAAGCTGGAGACTCAAATCTCTCTCACTAGCTTTAAGCACCAGCTGTCAGAGCAGCTCACAGATCACTGCACCTGTACATAGCCCATCTGTAAACAGTCCATCTATCTACCTACCTCATCCCCATACTGTATTTATTTATTTATCTTGCTCCTTTGCACCCCAGTATCTCTACTTGCACATTCATCTTCTGCACATGTACCATTCTAGTGTTTAATTGCTATATTGTAATTACTTCGCCACCATGGCCTATTTATTGCCTTAACTTACCTCATTTGCACTCACTGTATATAGACTTTTTGTTTTCTTTTGTTCTACTGTATTATTGACTGTATGTTTTGTTTATTCCATGTGTAACTCTGTGTTGTTGTATGTGTCGAAGTTGCTATGCTTTATCTTGGCCAGGTCGCCGTTGCAAATGAGAACTTGTTCTCAACTAGCCTACTTGGTTAAATAAAGGTGAAATAAAAAATAAAAACGCCACATGTCTATCTAAAACCCATTTAGTACTTTGGATATTTACATTTGGGCCTAACATGGGGAGTACACACACTGGAAGAGGAAGATGATGAGAAGGAGAAGGAGACGGTGAAGGAGGAGGGGTTCTGAGCAGCAGGCCATTTTCCAGCACAGTCAACAGATTGGCCTAATTATGCAGCCACCAAAACAGAGGGCGCTAATCCGCAGGCACACTGGCCTGTCAGCTTCCCACTATGTTCCAGTACACATCCAGTGCCTAGCCTCCCTGTCAACAGGCAGCACGCATCTAGTTACGGGATAGAGAATTACACGAGTGCGATAAGATCCAATGTGAAAGCTGGGTGCCCCAGATTGCTCCCTGTCCAAGGGTTCCCAGAGTGAGGGATGCTGTTGTAAGTGGAGGAGATCGATGCACCCAAGACCTCAAAAGAAGGAGGATCCCTTTGGGGATGTGCTTACAGTTAATGCATCTTATTTGGTTAGCCATAGGGCAGTGGTGTGAAGGGAAAGAAGGGAAGAGAGGCGTTAACATCCAACACTGAAACACTATCTGATGTTGCACGCTATGGGGATGAGAAAAGACCTGATATGACTTCTGTCTTCTTCTGTGTTCATAAGAGCTGGAAAAAGTAACTGCCAGATTCTCTTTGCAATTACTATGAATTCCTTGCTAGTATTAACATACAATTCACAGAGAGACTTGGTAATGACACCTCATAATGAATGGTTGTTTCCTGTCTGCCACATAATTTTACCCCCCGGAGCCCCCCCCCATCCCCTCCCACTCTACAGCACCTGGTGCGCGCTGGCTGTAAAAGAGCCCAGTGCGGTCGTATGGCGCCAGGTTGGAACAAACCAATTAGAGCAGAGCCAATTTACCCCTGTGGCAGCAGGTTACAGGTGCGGAGTGCTGTGTGTGAAAGTGTTACCTGCAGGTTGACAGCAAATGCTACCCCAGTGAGACCACCACTTTATCAGGCTGACTTGTTAATTTGCGTGAGGGCTGGTTCAGTAAGCAGGAGGGCTCCAAGTCATACAGAAATAATGAAGCCAGACTTATGAACAACAAATTACATTTCCCTCTCTACACGTTGGAGCAGCCCCAGTCTGCATTTAGGTGTGTGTGTGTTCTTGTTTGTTCTGGTGTGTCATGGTTAGGGAGGCAAGGACTGAAGAACATATGTAGTTTGCTGACTGGATGTCTACACCTTCTCTCTCTCCCTGACATTTACAATTTAAAGAAACAGAAAACGGTAAAGACTTGAAGACAGTGGAGATGCCTGGACCAGGGGAACAACAGGCATACAGCTGAAGACAGCAGCTCTCCAGATAGGTTGAGATGTATTCTGTTTCCAGGCCAAGCCTGGCTGTGTGAATAAACCACAGCCCTCAAACTCCTGACAACAGTGGCATTCAAAAAGCCAGCGTCTCTCGGAATAGGAGCAACCTGGCAGATCCCGTCACTGTGGAGAGCGACTTCCCGAAAATGAAGCCCAGTCGAGCCACAGCAAGGCTCACCGCTTCTCCCCGGCCCCAGCTGAGTGAGCACAGTTGTCTGAGTGACTTTTTACCTTCACTGATGCCCCTTCTTCTGCCAGCCAACTGCTGTTTGTCTTATCCCCATGCTTTCCAAATCAAGTCTTTTTTTTCTTTCTCTGGGGTGGGAGTGTTTGGGTCCTGGGGCTGGCTTCCTGCGACCAGTGTGTGGGAAGCCATAATGTGCCAGAGCTGAGCAGAGCCCCCTACTTCCATCATCTGTAGCACCCGCGTGCTGCCAGCACAGAGAGAGTAGGAAGCTGAGCTAACTCGCTCACTGCTATCTTCAACCCCCCACCACCAAGAGAGGGCTAAGTATGCTAATGAAACTCTGCAGATAAGCAAAGATGGGCAAAAAAGCAGGGAGAATTAAATCAAAATAACCCAGCATTAAAGAATAATAATAATAATAATAATGGGATAATATTGTATACTGTCGAACAGCTAGACGTCCTGGTTATTGATGTCTCTTTTATGACAAACCTCCATTGAACAGAGTGAGACATTAATGCCTGCCCTGTGGCAGGCTGGGGAATCAGCACCAGGGAATATTCATTTATTTGCATAAGCGAACAGAAGTATGCTCAGTCAAAAAACATATACTTTAATAATGTGAAAATCCAATTTAGGGCCGTTATGATGCTTGGGAGCGTACGTCAACAATAACACTAGCTCTCACATGCGATTCGTCATTATTATTTCATTTTTTATTGACGTAAATAGCTTTGGAAAGTGGGCCATAAAAGAGCTTATTCTTAACTTGATATTGGGGCAGTTTCTCTCCCACTTGAATGCTCGCCCACAGCCTGAATGTGGCACAGTGGGGAGAGACAGATGCCCTAAGTGCCACAGAGTGACAGAGGGGCTCAGATGGGCCTTGCTCGACCACCATTTTCTCGACCCGTTGGCAGCGCTTTGCCTCCATATGCTGTGGAGCACATGTGTGATTTGGGGCACTCAGCTATTGCCTGCGGAGGTGAGTGTTGGGGTCTGTGAGTCCAGGGCTGGACGGCTGGGGACACTCTGTCTCTTTGGTGTTTACAGCTTTCGCTGTAAGGACTCAGAGACAGCTTTCGCTGTAAACTGGCAGCTCATACAAGCCCTCATTAACTGAGTTGGAGAACAAGGCTGAGAAGCACAGAGCACATTCACCGACTGGACCTCAGGCTGCAGCAGCCATGGATGGAGATAGATATGGGGGAGTGCGTTACCTCAGGACTCAGAGATTTTATTTCTCCAGAATACTTATCCTCCTGTCTTTGCTGTTGTTACACACTGTGCCTATGCCTATAGCAGAGGACAGAGCATCCTTCCTTGTAGACCAAGTCGTTCTGAGAGGTAGTTGCCACATCACATTGGGATAGGACTGGGAGAAGGTCCTTTTCTCTCTGACTCCATCTCACCACCGCTGACCCAGGAGAGATCTGGTTGATTCCCGACATATGCATGGCAACCGCTGACGTGCTCTATATCATCACCATCATCGTTAGCGCTCTTCTCTCTCTGTTCCAGTACACTGAGCCGAGCTCCACAGCTGAGGTCTCTCTCCTCTCTTTACGCATCCCAGTATCTCATCTGTCCTCCAGCCTGGGTCTCTCTTCATCCCACTAGCTCATCTATCCAGCGGCTAGGGTCTCTCTTCATCACAGTACAGTAGCTCCTCTCTCCTCCAGCCTGGGTCTCTCTTCACTCTGCCCCCTCTAGGCCCAGCGCTCAGTCTCTAATCCTCCTCAACACCTGTTAGCCCAGGGCCTGGCTGGCTGAGAGGTCCTCCACCAACACAATTGGAGCAGAAGAGCTTCCATTCTCCATGCGAGGCGGACGGCATCATCAAATGTGTTTGTGTGGGGGGGTAGGCCAGGGACGTTAAATAGCATCTTTAAAAGCATCTGAGTGTGTTTGAGGGAAGAGGCTTGGATCCTCACGAAAGGCCAAGCTGTTATGTTAACAACTTATGACTATCTGTGTTTGTAATCAACATTTTCTAAAGCTCTCTAACATCCTCCACTTTTCCAGCAGTGGGTGGACATGCAGCATTAGTTGATTACATTTTTTCCTTCCTTTTTTGAACATGATGGTTGCAAAGCAGCACAGCTGTGACAGATTGTTAAACCAGCGGGTCAATTGGTTGTTGGGACTAGCACAGGAACGGTAATGCATTAAATCACTTTCTTTATAACGCTGCTGCATTAATTGGGGGGCAAAGGTAACTGTACTGCCGTATGAAATAATAGTGTTGCCGTGTATTGGCTTGTTGTTGCTGCCTGATGGATTTTTAATATTCATTGCCGGGTCGTTCCGGAAGGGTGGATGTGGCAGCCACCTATGTCCTTTAAGATAGAGTCACTGTGCCTGAGGTTGTGGGCTTCGGGAGAACACAGGGTCAACGTTAACTTAATGATTGTTTGTCTGTGGTGAGCCGGGCGCTGTCTTGCCTTGTCTGGGTGACTGGGACGTCTCTGTGTGCTCTGTGACTAAAAGGTTTGCTCTAATTAACAGGGCAGAGGGCGGCAGTGTCTGGATGGAGAGGCGATAATCGGGTTAGAGAGGAAGGGGAACGAGGGCGCGCTGACCTGTGAGGAAGGATGGTGGGATGGAGGGAGGGTGGGACAAAGCTGCCGTCCCCAGGAACAGAGAGGAGGAAGCCACATTGATGACTAGTAGACGCTATGTGTCCTCTGAGAAGAGCTCATTACAGTGACCTTGGGTGAATCATGTCATAACGCGATAGTAGAGCATTAGAACCACAGCTTTTAGCATGACAAGGACTTGCTACCGATAAATCATTTACATCATTTTACCTTTCCATTTCATCTCACCCAGGAATTTATGGAGAGAACCTGAGAGTCCTGCTTACTCCTCTGTTTCTCTGAATTAGAGCATATTCTGTGAGCCAGTTTATGAATTCCTATTCATTTGCAGGTATGCCTAATTTGACACCTGCCTCATCATTTACAATTAGGCATGATGGGATGTAATTGGCCATCTGCCTCTGCCATCTTGTGTTCCTGGAGAGTGGCCATGTTGGTCTCCAGCTGTTTAGCAGGGCTAGGCCACACTGAACCGTCAGATGGCCTGGACGGATCATCATACTCTACTGTTCTGACGTGACCACCGTCAGGAAAGCAAATAACAGGACAGACCGGCTGCTGCTATGAGGAACAATGTGGCAGTTGTATTTATGTTGAAATTAGAGGCATACATGTTTTTAATAGATATTCATGAGGACTAGCATTCATTGTTCTGTAATTGCCGAGCAAATGGGCTCATTGTGTTAAAAACATGTGCTGAAGACAAAATAAGTATTGGTGTGCATGGGAGATTGTCTGACACACAGAAGGAAGGAGAGCGAAAGAAAAAGAGGAGAGGTGGAGGGATAGCAAAATAATGCTCACTCCTTTGTCCTCTAGCTTTGCAGGTACTATAATAGCACTAATCTTTCTGTCAATCAATGTTCCTTGTCCTTATTGCTAAGTCCTTTATTTAGCTCCACCTCTATTCCATGCACTGCCCATTGTGCTACAATGTATGCATCATTCATAATAACAAAGCAAACATCTTGAGTGATCTATGAGTCATACACTATATATACAAAAGTATGTGGACACCCTTTCAAATGAGTGGTTCGGCTATTTCAGCCACACCGGTTGTTTTAAAAATCGCCTGTCCTCAGCTGCAACACTCACAACCGAGTTCCAAACTGACTCTGGAATCAACGTCAGCACAGGAACTGTTCGTCGGGGGTGTCTTGAAATGGGTTTCCATGGCCGAGCAGCTGTACACAAGCAATGCCAAGTGTCGGCTGGAGTGGTGTAAAGCTCGCCGCCACTGGACTCTGGGGCAGTGGAAAAGCATTCTCTGGAGTGATGAATCATACTTCATCATCTGGCACTATCCGACGGACGATTCTGGGTTTGGGGGTTAACAGGAAAACGCTACCTGCCCCAATTCATGGTGCCAACTGTAAAGTTTGGTGGAGGAAGAATAATCGGTGTGGAAGAATGTGACTGGGCTGCACAGAGCCCTGACCTCAACCCCATCGAACACCTTTGGGATGAATTGGAACGCTGACTGCGAGCCAGACCTAATCGACCAACATCAGTGCCCGAGTTCACTAATGTTCTTGTGACTGGAAGCAAGTTGCCACAGCAATGTTCCAACATCTAATGGAGAACCTTCCCAGAAGAGGCTATTAGCAGCAAAGGGTGGACCAACTCCATAATAATGCCCATGATTTTGGAATGAGATGTTTGACGAGCAAGTGTCCACATACTTTTGGTGATGTAGTGTAGTTTATGTCTATCGGGGGGCCAAGCAGGACCAAGCATCTATGGGACTCTCCAAATTTGCCCAATGGCATATTCTTTAATCTATTGTTGTGTTTCTCCAAACTGCAGGTTCTACCTTCATGCAACGAGAGTGCAGCAATCTTGTTTGTTATGCTTCCCTGCCTCTCTGTACAATATATTATTTTCAAATAATAACACTTTTTGATATTTTGTTGTGTATTATTTGATTTCATATTCTATACTACATGGCTTGGGGACAAGTTTGCAAATGATTTTGTCAACACTCAAGCATTCTTCCACATCATTTGCATACAGTATTTGGAAGTCATTGAGTGATAAAAACTTAGACGATCATAGAAGTGGACAGTATTGAAGTCTGGCTTGATAAATTCCTTCCTATATAATAAATGCCTGCATCCTGCCATATTGTCAGCTCTCTTCAAAACAGAGGAGAGAAGAACGTGAAACAACATACTGAGAGTTCGAAGGCTCCTGAAGCTGTGTATTTAAGACCTGGCCAACTATGACTTTGCCCTACGACCCTGGCGCTATATCATCCCCTCACACATTTAGATGCAGTCACATCTTCCTTCCACTGCACACTGCAACATCTGGCACATACTGCACCATGTGGGGTTAAGAGGCCGTGTACACACTCTTCTTGCACCACATCTTGAGTGATCTATGAGTCATACACTATATATACAAAAGTATGTGGACACCCTTTCAAATGAGTGGTTCGGCTATTTCAGCCACACCGGTTGTTTTAAGAGGTGTATAAAATCAAGCACAAACTCGAGCACACAGCCATGCATAGACAAACATTGGCAGTAAAATGACCTTACTGAAGAGCTCAGTGACTTTTAACATGGCACCGTCATAGAATACCACCTTTCCAACAAGTGAGTTCATCAAATTTCTGCCCTGCTAGAGCTGCCCCGGTCAACTGCAAGTGCTGTTATTGTGAAGTGGAAACGTCTTGGAGGAGCAACGGCTCAGCCATGAAGTGGTAGGCCACACAAGCGCACAGAACAGAAGTGCTGAAGTGCGTAGCGCGTAAAAATCGCCTGTCCTCAGCTGCAACACTCACAACCGAGTTCCAAACTGACTCTGGAATCAACGTCAGCACAGGAACTGTTCGTCGGGGGTGTCTTGAAATGGGTTTCCATGGCCGAGCAGCTGTACACAAGCAATGCCAAGTGTCGGCTGGAGTGGTGTAAAGCTCGCCGCCACTGGACTCTGGGGCAGTGGAAAAGCATTCTCTGGAGTGATGAATCATACTTCATCATCTGGCACTATCCGACGGACGATTCTGGGTTTGGGGGTTAACAGGAAAACGCTACCTGCCCCAATTCATGGTGCCAACTGTAAAGTTTGGTGGAGGAAGAATAATCGGTGTGGAAGAATGTGACTGGGCTGCACAGAGCCCTGACCTCAACCCCATCGAACACCTTTGGGATGAATTGGAACGCTGACTGCGAGCCAGACCTAATCGACCAACATCAGTGCCCGAGTTCACTAATGTTCTTGTGACTGGAAGCAAGTTGCCACAGCAATGTTCCAACATCTAATGGAGAACCTTCCCAGAAGAGGCTATTAGCAGCAAAGGGTGGACCAACTCCATAATAATGCCCATGATTTTGGAATGAGATGTTTGACGAGCAAGTGTCCACATACTTTTGGTGATGTAGTGTAGTTTATGTCTATCGGGGGGCCAAGCAGGACCAAGCATCTATGGGACTCTCCAAATTTGCCCAATGGCATATTCTTTAATCTATTGTTGTGTTTCTCCAAACTGCAGGTTCTACCTTCATGCAACGAGAGTGCAGCAATCTTGTTTGTTATGCTTCCCTGCCTCTCTGTACAATATATTATTTTCAAATAATAACACTTTTTGATATTTTGTTGTGTATTATTTGATTTCATATTCTATACTACATGGCTTGGGGACAAGTTTGCAAATGATTTTGTCAACACTCAAGCATTCTTCCACATCATTTGCATACAGTATTTGGAAGTCATTGAGTGATAAAAACTTAGACGATCATAGAAGTGGACAGTATGGAAGTCTGGCTTGATAAATTCCTTCCTATATAATAAATGCCTGCATCCTGCCATATTGTCAGCTCTCTTCAAAACAGAGGAGAGAAGAACGTGAAACAACATACTGAGAGTTCGAAGGCTCCTGAAGCTGTGTATTTAAGACCTGGCCAACTATGACTTTGCCCTACGACCCTGGCGCTATATCATCCCCTCACACATTTAGATGCAGTCACATCTTCCTTCCACTGCACACTGCAACATCTGGCACATACTGCACCATGTGGGGTTAAGAGGCCGTGTACACACTCTTCTTGCACCAGTAATAGTGAAGCATCTACTGCTCCACCACCCCGAATCTAGCTAGGGACTCTCTCTCTCTCTCTCTCTCTCTCTCTCTCTCTCTCTCTCTCTCTCTCTCTCTCTCTCCCTACACCCCTGCTGCTCTGTGGAGTGTGTATCATGTTCATGTTCAACCCTGGTAATTAACTTACACTGTCTCAGAGAGGGACTTCCTCCCTGCCTCACACACACACACACACACACACACACACACACACACACACACACACACACACACACACACACACACACACACACACACACACACACTTCTGCCATGCCAACGTGACCCATATTGACACAATGCCCGCCTGCCTGTCAAAGCCTGACAACAGTCCCTCAAGGGGGCCCGGTTGGAGGAGAGAGAGTGCTGCCTTGCCTTGTCTTACAGAACCTACACCAGGGTTAGTAAGGAATCAGCCTAATCATGTCAAGCCGTGTACTCCACCTGCTTTGCTTGATTCTGTGAATGTTCTTTAAAAGCTTCACTCACACCTCATTCCTAATGGGAAAGTAAAAGCAAAAAATGTAATCCTCTCGCAGCTATTTGGGAAATGTAATTACTATGAAAGTAATTCAGAAACTGAACCAGAGATTTGCAGAGTGATGAAAAAGAGAAGTTAGAAACTAAGTTGGAACATCTTTTGAAAAACGTACATTTTTATCTGGTAATCTCTTTACATTATAAGTCAAAATTGCATTGCAGATGATATAGGGTAACAACAGACTCCGGTGAATTACATTACAATGCAATGTTGGCCAACATATATTGTTTCTGATTTATTCGTATTTTCTAGGTCAGACTTAATCTATTTTCCCTGACATCAATAATGTCTTGAAGGCTCCACAGTACTGTACGTGAAAAACTAAAATAACAATACATCAAACACTACAAACTCAAAGTTTCACATTAGTCTGATATTGGCCGGGGTTAAATCCGATCGGCCCTTTTCGGCCATGGACCATTTAAAAGCAATGTTACCGGGGTCAAGGAGATCGCATTGAAGGTAAACGCTGCATATTTCGGCTCAATTGGAAATTATCTTAAGTTTATGCATGAGCTAATGCGTGTGTCATATGTTTGTGTGCAGTGTGTGAACCTATGTGTGTGTGTGTGTCATGTGTTTGTCCACAATGTGTGTGACTCTGTATGTGTGTGTGACGTAGGTTCCTGCCATACAGTAGAGGTGGGAGTCTGACTGGTTGCGGTGTCACTGATACATGACATGACAGATGTGTTTGGACAGTGGGGTTGCGGCCCTGCCACACAGCATTAGACTCAACCCACAAGAGAGGAGAGGAGAGTACAGGACTATTCCCACACAAGAAGTCCAATCATGGAGATAATCAGGCTACATCCACTTAGAGTTACAGTACAGTACCAGTATGGTTTCGTTCACCTGAGTTGTAAAGAGTGTGAAATGGTTCTTGACTAGACTGCTGAGCATATCATGTGTTTTCACTTAGCATGGTAATAATAGGCTTGGAAATGGTGAATGTGCACTGTTTAATAATTCTGAATATAAATTCATGATTGAGAGCAATTTGTTCTGAAAATCATTATTCTTTAATAGTTTGTATCATTTTCCTGGACATGATTCATCACTCATTTATCACAGGAGTTGAATAGCAGAATAGGCGTGGGACATTGACAGGTTTGGCAGGTATCCTCTCTCTGACAGGGGTTTTCATGTTTCTTTCTTGTCTCTCTTTTGACCCAGTCTGAGCAGAGCGCCACTCAGTGAACTACAAAGCAGCCCATTGTAGATAGACATCTCCAATCCGACATTGGAGGACTCTTAAAAAATTCAGTATGCACAATGAATTATGGAACGGCATAATGAAAGTGGTGGGGGACTTTTCTTCTGCACACACAAGTCCAAAGGAGTCATCCTATCTCCCATCTGCCCCATAAAAGAATGGACTTGGACACATAATGAACATACACTTTTGTCCCCATTATCAGTTCACCTGAGGATTCCCAGAGCCGATTTTATTGTGTTGAACGAGAGCAATTACCCCCAGTACCAACCTCAACTCAACATAACGCAACTGACGGAGAGGGACCAAGATGAGACCTGCAAATAACCTTGGGAAAATGGGACTCTTATTACCATAAAATTAATTGCCACATTTATTACATAATAAGCGCATGGACATTTATGTGAGCAGAGGGAAACCTTTGCTCTGTATGGTGTGGAATATGATTACACATGGTTAATTACCATATAGGAATGAATTCAAGTGCAGAGGCCAGTTTATGAATACTTAAAACCTGGGGAAATCCAACAGTGTGCGATGCCATCTCAACTGAAGCAGTTTATTTTGTAGTTTTTTCCTTGGCTCTTCTTTTCCAATTAGATGAAATTATACTGTTTAAATTGGGTGGCTGTTAAATTGTTACTTTATTAAAACAGTTTATATATATATATATAAACTGTTTTAATAAAGTAACAATTTAACAGCCACCCAATTTAAACAGTATAATTTCAGTCACATTCTTCCACACCATAAATAAAAATAGCTCAAGAACACAAGAGCCAAGCCCCCAATACTATAGAAACACATTGGCTGTTTAATTACATCACGCCGGTGGAGGACCAACTGGCTCTGCATCTGAACAGAACACAAGCTGTTTCTACCTCCCCCAAACCCAGCGGAAAGCAACAGACAAAATCCTGAGCAAACATGAATGAGAGCAAACCCTGAAGTTAATATTGGAGTCGATGGCTTACAATGCTATGCACGAATGTTGGCGCTTTATGTTTGCTCTGGTTTCATATCTTCCCTGACGGGCACAGGCAGCCCACTGAGATGAATGCCTACCGGAGGAACTGATCTCAGTATGGCTGCATGTGCTATATGAGTGATATGGCACAACATGGTGTATGGTGTTATGAGGCGGGCGGGTGCGAGCAAGCGTCTGGTCTCCTCTCTCTCAGAAGCTTGTGGACAGATCGGACCTAAGGGAGTGTCTCTGATGTGTGGCTGCTGTCTACACCGCTACGGTCACGGCGGAGGTCAGTGCCGGTTGGCCCCAGGCTAAAGCTAAGGTCTCCTCTTTTAATGTCAGGATCACAGTGCTTTCTCTCCCCTCTCTCTCTTTTTCAATGTATCTCTCTCAGACATTCTTACTCCCTCCCTGTCCCTCCATATCTGTCACATACTCATACATTATATTCATACATGATACTCATACATGATACTCATAGACAATACTCATACATGATACTCAAGCCTTCCAGCTTGAAATCCTTTAATGCGAATCCGAATCACTAAAATGCACTTAAAGAAAATAATGAATACATTGCTCATCATGTGTCAGATGCTAGTCTCTACTGCGTTTTCACAACTGACCACTACACTCAGAAGCTGAGCAGCCCATTCACAGTGAGACGGCATCCGACTGTCCCAAACAACATGAACAGGCTGCTAATGTATCCGAGCGACCGCTCACTGGCCCTGGCTGCCGCGACTCATAGCTGTCGCCATGGCGATTTGCGCCTTCTGATGACAAGCTGTTCACCTTTGCAAGCTCTAAGTCATGGTTTGGCTGACACGCCACAGACTCACACAAGGGAGGTGGATATTAATTTATCAGCTCTGATCTTCCTTAGGATCCCAGTCCTCTCATGTTCCCCACGTTGGAGTCTAATGAAAACGCACATGTGCAGCTCTGGAGTTTAGAGTGGTTCTGACATCATACCAGCCAGGAGGGATGTGCCTTCTTTCCGGTACATTTACACATACCTTTCAAGACCACAGAGGATGACGAGAGTGAGAAGCCATATCACAATATTACAACCACCTCAGGTCTGTCTGATACTGCAGTCTAATTGGCCACCCCCCCCCCCCCGCGTCCAACCTCTCTTATTAAAAGTTTTGACAATATGAGAGAGTGGATACAGTATATAGCGCTGACCAGCATAGGATTCATGACTCACCAATGCACAGCAACATGGTGACTGATGTAAAGAGATATTCCAACAAAGGTGATGTCCACAGTGTGTTTGAGATGTAAAACGATAGATTTAAGTGAACTGGTCAAAGGAGGCCTGCCTATCTGGGTGAATATATACTGTACAAACAACACAGTTGAAATCTCCCTGCAATCTCAACCTACTGTCTCTCAGTGTGTTTGTCGTTACTCTCCAGGAGCATTAAATGAAATGGAGAGAGTATATTTACCTCTCAAACACAGCACTGGGTTAGAAATCGTCTTCAAGGCTTTGGTTTCCATGCATTCATAAACACCTGCGGCCATGAGAGCATTTGTTTGATCAGTTATTTTGGGAGATTTGGGAGATATCAGGTGGGAGGTAATGTGACTGGGTGGCCCTATATGTGTATCTAAGACAGTTTGAACTGCTTGAACTGTTTTGAAGAGGCTACACAGGTCTGTCTTATTGAGAACGGAGAGGTAAAAGGCAGTGTTGTGGAGCTGTTTTATCAGTATTGGCATAGCGTGGTGTATTCTCCTCACTGATGTTGATTGGCACTTCAAACTGTGTATTACTAACACATTGCGCTCCAGCACAGTCCAGGCACTACCCTAATGGGAGAAGCATCTAGCCTGGAGGTGTGGGTTTCTGCCCTGCGGCTGTTTTGTGCTATGCTGGAGTTTTGGCCTGCAGCAGGAGAATCAAAGCAGTATCAGGTGCCATGCCAGGTCTGGGTTCCATGCTCTGTTGCACACTGCCGTGCTACCAGCCTTTTAACCCTAATTAACAGCCTAAAGTCCACTCTTCTGGTGCAGCCTGCAGCACCCCTGGCCTGGCGCGCGCACAGACAGAGAGACAGAGAGACAGAGACACAGAGAGAGAGAAACACAGAGAGAGACACACAGAGAGAGAGAGAGAGAGAGAGAGAGAGAGAGAGAGAGAGAGAGAGAGAGAGAGAGAGAGAGAGAGAGAGAGAGAGAGAGAGAGAGAGAGATGCATGGCAGCATAGATCCTGATGGTAAAGGGGAGCATACTGAGAACAAGAAAAGATAGCAGGACAACGTTGGCCAAGAAATCCTAAGTGACTGATGAGATGTGAAAGAAAGGTAATTGTTTAAGCAAATCTCTGTAAACTAGGAAAAATAATTATGCTGTGTGGCTGCATCTGTGAGCTGGGCCCTGAATGGCAAACCAACCCAACATCCCAGAAAGATAGGGGATCACTGTTGAGAATTACGCTTTCCCTTTATCAGGCCGACTAAATCCAATAATAGTCCCCGATATACTGTCTCCGACTTTCCAGAAAAGGTGAACTCCTTTATCTGCTAAACACTGCAGAAGCCACTGAATAAGTCTCTTCATAAGCTCTATAACCCGATCCCCCCTCCCCCCCCCTAAACTCCTAAACCGAGCGCCGTGCTAATCGACGGGAAAGAGGCGAATAAAGCCACGTTAATCCATTCTGGAATTACGGGGGAGAACAAATTAAGAAACCGCAACTCATTAGCTGAGCTTTAATTTGCCGCCCCTCCTGGAGTTATCACTAAACTCAGCCTCTCCAGTTCAATATGGCAGAGCCAGGCTTGTTGTCGTGGGTTTATCTCTTCTGTCGGGCGGCTAAGGGGCAGCCATGACCCTGTAAACACATGACCAAGAAGACAGGTCCCAGAGAGAGACGATGAGGAACTAAACAGTGTTTTACCTCATTTAAACTCAGACAAACTTCTGACTAGGGTTGCAAAGGGAGGTTATATTATTGTAAACAGAATTTTGGTATCTTTCAAGGATTTTATGTAATCTATCACAAGACATCTATGGGCCCTGTTGGGTACTTTAGATTATCCCAGGTGTTTGTAATTATCTCTGGCCCTCTGTGTGGCCTTATCACATGTAAAATATACTGCTCAAAAAAATAAAGGGAACACTTAAACAACACAATGTAACTCCAAGTCAATCACACTTCTGTGAAATCAAACTGTCCACTTAGGAAGCAACACTGATTGACAATAAATTTCATATGCTGTTGTGCAAATGGAATAGACAATGGTGGAAATTATAGGCAATAAGCAAGACACCCCCAATAAAGGAGTGGTTCTGCAGGTGGTGACCACAGACCACTTCTCAGTTCCTATGCTTCCTGGCTGATGTTTTGGTCACTTTTGAATGCTGGCGGTGCTTTCGCTCTAGTGGTAGCATGAGACGGAGTCTACAACCCACACAAGTGGCTCAGGTAGTGCAGCTCATCCAGGATGGCACATCAATGCGAGCTGTGGCAAGAAGGTTTGCTGTGTCTGTCAGCGTAGTGTCCAGAGCATGGAGGCGCTACCAGGAGACAGGCCAGTACATCAGGAGACGTGGAGGAGGCCGTAGGAGGGCAACAACCCAGCAGCAGGACCACTACCTCTGCCTTTGTGCAAGGAGGAGCAGGAGGAGCACTGCCAGAGCCCTGCAAAATGACCTCCAGCAGGTCACAAATGTGCATGTGTCTGCTCAAACGGTCAGAAACAGACTCCATGAGGGTGGTATGAGGGCCCGACGTCCACAGGTGGGGGTTGTGCTTACAGCCCAACACCGTGCAGGACGTTTGGCATTTGCCAGAGAACACCAAGATTGGCAAATTCGCCACTGGCGCCCTGTGCTCTTCACAGATGAAAGCAGGTTCACGTGACAGACGTGACAGAGTCTGGAGACGCCGTGGAGAACGTTCTGCTGCCTGCAACATCCTCCAGCATGACCGGTTTGGCGGTGGGTCAGTCATGGTGTGGGGTGGCATTTCTTTGGGGGGCCGCACAGCCCTCCATGTGCTCGCCAGAGGTAGCCTGACTGCCATTAGGTACCGAGATGAGATCCTCAGACCCCTTGTGAGACCATATGCTGGTGCGGTTGGCCCTGGGTTCCTCCTAATGCAAGACAATGCTAGACCTCATGTGGCTGAAGTGTGTCAGCAGTTCCTGCAAGAGGAAGGCATTGATGCTATGGACTGGCCCGCCCGTTCCCCAGACCTGAATCCAATTGAGCACATCTGGGACATCATGTCTTGCTCCATCCACCAACGCCACGTTGCACCACAGACTGTCCAGGAGTTGGCGGATGCTTTAGTCCAGGTCTGGGAGGAGATCCCTCAGGAGACCATCCGCCACCTCATCAGGAGCATGCCCAGGCGTTGTAGGGAGGTCATACAGGCACATGGAGGCCACACACACTACTGAGCCTCATTTTGACTTGTTTTAAGGACATTACATCAAAGTTGGATCAGCCTGTAGTGTGGTTTTCCACTTTAATTTTGAGTGTGACTCCAAATCCAGACCTCCATGGGTTGATAAATTGGATTTCCATTGATTACTTTTGTGTGATTTTGTTGTCAGCACATTCAACTACGTAAAGAAAAAAGTATTTAATAAGATTATTTCTTTCATTCAGATCTAGGATGTGTTGTTTAAGTGTTCCCTTTATTTTTTTGAGCAGTGTATATGAAATAATTAATGGAATAACATATTTCAGTATGTCAGTATGTATTTGTTTTCAGTGTTTTGGCGTCAAACTGGTGGCAGTCATTGGTTGGAAGAGTTGCAGAGTTAATTGAAAATGAAGCCATTGTTGAGTAGATACTTAAAAAAAATAATTAGTCTATTTTCTCTTGACCCATATGGTCTATTTACTAGAAACTCATGGAATATATGTACACCGATATAAAAAATAAATACTACATATCATTTTTATTTGTTAAGTTTTCAAGTATTAATGACCAAAGTTACGATAGATTGCCATCGATAGATTGCCATAGATTTTCTGTTAATTACCAAAATTACTGAAGATTCAGGTAACTTTGGTAAACTACCGGTAGCTTGCATACTTCTGACAAATCTTAGCTAAACTTGTACTATGGGTGGGCTGGCTACAGGGAGTTCTGATGCATATAAAGGCTGGTTAATATGTGTGTATGGGTATGTGTGTTTCCATTTTGAGGAAAATATGCCCCTCATGAAATGCTAAACACATTTGATGAAAAATGTGCATACATTTTTTCTCTCTCATGTTTTTGGTTGATGGGAAGGTTTTGAGGGACTCGTGTGTGGAAAACGTTGGTTATCAGCCCTGTCTCTGCAACTCTCAGATGAGGTAAAATCAGAGATATTAAAAGGTAAAGGCAGGAACCTTTTCAAGTAGTCACCTGCACTGAGCCAGGCATTGTAAATTACTTACAGGCTTTGGTGTTTTTCCCCTATCTCTGAATATTGATCTGTGCAAACGTACGACAATACCTTTGCAGGAGATGACTGGCTTGTGAAGGAGGAACCAAAGGAGCGTAAAATAAGATTGGAGCACACCATGGAAGTGCCATGGAAGTGCCCTAAATTCCTTTTGAGTGTTTACACATATTAATATATTATAGTTAAATGCAACTTATAGAGGATAACTGACTAAACATGGATCAATCTATGACTCATTTGCTACCATTTTGTTGTAGCTGACCTGATTATAGTGCTCTTTGTCCTCAGCCGGTACCTGCTGGTTGTACACCTAGAAGTGGAAATCAAGAAGAACCATGTTTGATGAATTTCCATGGTGTTTGCCATGGTGTATAGGAGCATGTCCACAAAAAGGACACACTTACAAAATGAAACACTGCTACAAATGGATTTGTTGGAACTCAAATAGCATTTAACTCTTGACACCGGATAAAAAAAAAGAACATCTCCCAAAATATCCTTTCCTCGGTTATGGAGTTAAATATATATTTTTTTAAATCAGTAATAATGAAAGTTCTCTGTTGTGAACTACCTTCATCTGTCAGAAGAGCAGTTGAATAGCACTATGAGCTGTGTGGATGGATGAATTGAACTCTGCCATTACATTGGTGATAAGCCACTGATGAGTACCACTCCATGTACTCATCTGTCCCAGCGACACATGCAGTGATTGTTGTAATCAGCACAGGCCCTCTAGGAGGACCAAATTGGACGCCATGTAATACCTGTTCCAATTTGTTGTTGTTTATGCTCGGCGGTCCGCAATCACCATGGTGATAATTAACCCACGCTTGGCAGCCCAAAGGATGTGGCTGACGCGCGCCACTGCTCCAAAGCCCAGACCCCTCCTCCTGCACCTCGCTGTGAACTCATTGATTTCCAGGCCGCTGGTGTTAGTGTGGGGGCCGCTGGGCATGGATCTCCCGCCAGACTAACGAGGTGTGCCATGACAGCCCAACGGTGGGGCGAGGACCAGCTCACGGTACGTGCGGTCTATCAGATGGCAACGTATATCTAGGCCAATCTCTCAGTCCCTGCACCATACTAGAGCTATTAGGGCCTTATTACAGACAGAGGTCAAAATCCTCTGAAGTCCTGATTAGCATTTCAGTGATTATGTGAGAGTAACAAGCAGTGGTGAAACCCTGGTGTCTCTCCGCTATCTCTCTGCTATCTCTCTGCTATCTTTCCGCTATCTCTCCGCCTGGTGCCATTAATAAGGGCCTTTTCCATTATGTTAATGTGCTGCAATGATACAAGGAAACTAGCTTTTAGGTGGCAGTGAGGATGGATGAGGGAAGAACGGCAGCAGAGTGATAGAGAGGAGGTGAAGGGTGATGTTGCTTGTGCATAAGCACTTTACCTTTATCACATTGATAGTTTGAAATCATGCTATTTTTTTAAGTATAAAGGTGCAATGTAATGGAAAGCGACTGGGAGAAACAACAGAAAACTTATTTTGATTTCAGTAATGACTTTCTCCGCTCAGATGATGTACTGTATGAATCAGTTGTTTTTTCTTTTGTCTGATGGCGTTGTATCTTCTGTCAGAGGTATGGGAAAACCATTTTCATTTGAGGAAGTCTATGGAGAAAACTTAACCATTTTTGGTTTCAGGTAGAACCCTTTTGGGTTCCTTGTAGGACCCTCTGTTGAAAGGGTTCTACATGGAACCAAAAAGGGCTCTTACATGGAACCAAAGGGATTCTACCTGGAATGAATAAGGGTTCTTCAAAGGGTTGTCCTATGGGCATGCATCCATACTGAGCAAATCCCAATTACCTCCCATTTAATCTGACCTGTACAGAGACACACTCATCTCCATGGTCTTCTGAAAACAGCATCTACACTCATTCCAGGAGGTCGGCCTTTGCAGAAATAGTCTGTCTTTAATACCTGTTCCTTGTTAGCGCTCAAACTGGGGTTAATAAACCAAAAGGAGGTTAAATTAAAGGATTGGGATTTAATTGGCGACATGCTGGATTAAACCACCCAGGCTGTTTTTCTCAGACCTAGTCATCCTTACACCCCCCTGCCTCAAAATCCCTAGCCCTAGCCCAGCATCATTGTTTGTGTGCGTGAGTGTGTGTGTGTGACCCCTCCCTCACTACATAAAGGTCACCATATTGGCTAGTGATTCATATGTGGTTACAGTATGTGCTTCTCTCCCATGGGGTTTCTGTTTGAACAGCACTAATGAATGGCATGGCCAGAATTAGAACACCTGTCAGATATTACATCTGATATGGTAACACTAAAAGAAAATTTGCATTACCTACCTCAAAGGCATGTAGCATGTCCCCTATCCCTCAAAGGGAGCAGAGTGCAGTAATGAATGCTTAATTGACATGATCAGCTAATGGGCAGCACAAAGCTACTCACTCTGTTAATACAAATTCAAGTTTTTTTAAATCTCTAATCATACGTGTTTCAATCAACATTAACACATTGTTAGGATATAAGTATTTCTAACGTAGATATATGGTTTCGAATGGACTGCTTGACAGCGTGAATAATGGATGTGCTTTCATAGGTATGTAGCAGAGCTCTATGTGTAAGATCTATCATGGTAGAATTTTACTGAATACACTGAGGACAGACCTAAGCATGCATGGCCATAAACATGAATCACCACACCACTTTCGTGTGTAAGGGGCCGGGCAGGATCCAGGGTGAAACCTTTTTAGAATAACAGGTTTGGGTGTTTGATTTTTGGCATGCCCTTGTGACATCACCACATTCAAATGTGTGAAGGAGAAATGTAAACGAGTTCTCTACTCCCACCTCCACTGTCTTCTCTCTGTCTCCCCTAGGACTGCAGACAGGCAGCGGTGGGTGGGAGTGTGTTTGTGAAAGGAGGGGGGATACATAAACACGGTAAACACGGTGCCACACATCCTCTCCTCAGGGAGAACAAATCATCCAGACGTACCTGGCCTTCGCAGAGGAAAGACCAGGGACCAAATCTAAATATTTACCTGTGCAAGGGCCCCCGCACATCCACAAGCATCCATAAGCACCCACAAGCATCCACAAGCATTCACAAGCACCCACAAGCATCCAAGCTCTGCCCCTTCTTCCTTTTCTCCGAACACACACACATCTATCAAAATGAAAGCCTGCCACATTTCATTTGCAAAAGTGCCTCTCAACAAACGATCCGCCAGGGGAGGAGAGATGAAGCAGATTGGCCAGTCAGTCTGTTTAAGGACAAAGGTAGCGTGATGATATCTCTCTGCAGCTAGCACATCAAAGCCAGCGGTTGTTGTTGCCACCTGTGCTTGTTGCTCAGGGAGGTTACTGTTCAGTCTTTCAGCTTTAGTTAGTTTCACTTCAGAGCAACTGCGCTGGTAACTAATGGCATCCACTAGCCTTGCAGTGACAAACCTGCTCTCCATGAAGACTCCAGGATTTTTTACCTTGCCAGCCATGTGCCTCAAACATCCCTGCACATCCCTGTTCTGTTTGCTCTGCTTGCCTGTAATTGTCCAGGACGTCGCAACATTTTCCTAGTCATTTTTTCTACCCTTTAATCGGACTTCACACATGGTGTACCCATTCCCCCTGTTAGAAACTGGTTCCCTGAGTCAACAGAATGAGGACATGACACCAGCTGGATACAGGGATGCCTTTTACAGTGAGGGAAAAAAGTATTTGATCCCCTGCTGATTTTGTACGTTTGCCCACTGACAAAGAAATTATCAGTCTATAATTTTAATGGTAGGTTTATTTGAACAGTGAGAGACGGAATAACAACAAAAAAATCCAGAAAAACGCATGTCAAAAATGTTATAAATTGATTTGCATTTTAATGAGGGAAATACTTTTTTCCCTCACTGTATGTATTTCTGAAGGAGAGACAACTAACAGAACAAGCGTTTACGTGTTAATGACGTTAGCGTGGTGCCAGACTCAGAGAGTGGCCAAAGGCTGTGGAGAGGCAAAGGATCCCAGTGAGGGATCCTTATTATGATGTGTGTCTGGCATTTCATAGGCCCTAGGTATCCCATTGTATCTTTACTATACCCCCTCTATCGCAATAGGAGCCAGGGCCTCGTCAGTTGGAGAGCGGGGTGCATCGCTCTTATGGAGACTTCACAAGCATCACGGTTGACAGATACAAAGACAAGACTATGGTACATACCTCTCTCTCTCTCTCTCTCCCTCTCTCTCTCTCTCTCTCTCTCTTCCTCTCTCTCATATACTTGGAGTGGTGAGCCCAGTGACAGACATACTGCCTCATCACACAGCTCCCCTCCACTACCACTTCCAAGCTATAGACACGTGCTACTATAAAGGTTTTTCAACTGACAAATCAGCAGGTTAACTAAGGGTAGCTAGTTGGATCGAGGTACTTACCTATTGTGGATTAGCAGAAATATAGGACGTGGATCCAATGGAGACATGAAAGAAAGAAAACAGAGAAAAGACATCCATAAGTTCTGATATACAAAGATATCTCTCTCTCTCTCTCTCTCTCTCTCTCTCTCTCTCTCTCTCCCTCTCCCTCCCTCTCCCACACACACACACACACACACACACACACACACACACACACACACACACACACGCACACACACACACACACACACAAAATAGATTTCAGGATCCAGAGCATGGCCTGAAGGCCATCATTTGTATCCACACACCCTCTCCCCCCTCTTCTAACCCCTCCCCTCCCTACCTGTCCAGGCTGTCTTGGCGACAGATGCATGGGGCTGGGTGACAAATTAATAGTCTCTGATACCTGTGCCGGAGGAAACCCACAGGAGAGTAGCGATGGCTCATACCCCTGTTCCCTACACGTTTGGTATGCCCCTGTTGTCTGAAACTGGGAGGAGAGAGGGTTTGGCAGATTAATAGGCCTGTGTCTTCCTGTCTTTCTGTCTTCCTGTTCCCATTGGTGGCACTAAGAGCCTACATGGTCTCTAAAGCATACAGGCTTGATCTGCCCACTCATGAGTCATTACTGGGCTTTGCTATGGTTGAGACAGAGCCCAGTTGCTGTGGCCTGTTTTGTACACTACATTATGTCCTATTGTGGACATTTTCTACTCAATGAGGACGGTCCTGGTGACCCCAATGTCATCTGCACAGCTAAAAAACATGTCCTTACAATTCCTGTGTATGTTACAGTACTACTGACACTGAGCTGGAGACCAAAGGAGTCTTTGAAAGAGATTTCTAGAATAATCTGCAACTTGAGGTGCCCATTGAGAATGAATGGATTATAAACAAGCAATTTGGAGCTCAATATCTGAGCCCATCCTGAAGCCAACAGGGTATATCTTGATGTTTGACCATTGTTGTGTCCTCTGGCCTATTTCTGATAGTGACAGCTAAGCACCTCTGAGACCCTCCAGTCTGTAAAACTCTTTCAATTCATAATACCACAGAGGTCAAAAGGGCATGCATATACTCTACACAAACTGTACACCAGTGTTTTTCAAAATCGGTCCTCGGTACCCCAAGGGGTGGGGATGGGGGGGGGGAGTTTGGAAACCCTGCTGTATACTCATACCCACATACATAGACGCACCATTCCGCAATTGCATAGACACAGTCCCCCTACTTTCTCTATTCATATTACAGAGATATGTCCATGTACACTGTCCACAGCACCAAGTGAGTTATTCATCTCTGAAAAGTTATCTTGAAGTGTGATGTGATAAGAGAGCATTGGATAGAATCTTCCTCTTCCTCTCCAAGGCAGCGGGCGGGTTGAGAGGTAGCTAGTGGGGGATTACTGAGCAGCCACTGAGTTGTGCTGGCTGGCAGTAATGACACAGCAGACCCCCATCCCTCACTGCTGCCACTGGCAGGACCCCGTCTCCTGGGAGCTGCTGAGGTAACGGCCAGGCTAATCAGGTCCATCTGACATCATCATCATCATCAGCCCCGCACACACACAGTCACACACACTCCTCGGCTGTCTGTCGCAGAGCAAAGCCCGACCCGGCACAGCGGACAGATGAACACGATTAGGGTAGGAGAGGACAGGAGGGGGGTGTGTGGAGGGTGTATGTGTCAGTGGAGGCTGCTGGGGGAAGGACGGCTGAAAATAATGGCTGCAACGGAGTTCATGGAATGGCATCACACACATGGAAACCAGAGAGAAACAGAGAGAGAGAGAAACAGAAACAGAGACACAGAGAGAAACAGAAACACAGACAGAAACAGAGACATAGAGAAACAGAGACACAGAGAAACAGAGACACAGAGAGTAACAGAAACACAGACAGAAACAGACACAGACAGAAACAGAGACATAGAGAAACAGAGACAAAGAGAAACAGAGACACAGAGAGTAACAAAGACAGAGGGAAACAGAGACACAGAGAGAAACAAAGACAGTGAGAGAACCAGAGACACAGAGAGAACCAGAGACACAGAGAAAAACAGAGACAGAGAGAAACAGAGACAGAGAGAGAGGACACACAAATACCCAAAGAGCGTAATCTCATTACAGCGCACACAGCCTTTTCCCTTTCTTCTACCTCAATCACTCCTCTGTGTGATTTCAGCGCTCAATTAAGGAGTAACGTAAAATGACTTATTGACTTTAACAGGGAAGGTTATTTATAACATCAATGGCTACTGCATGTTACACCAGCCTGACTGGTTTATGGACCAGGACAAGGCAGGTTAGTGCTGCAAACATTTGTTATCCCCTTGGCTGACGTCATCATTGGCTGTTTTGTATTTGTGCAATTTTAAGTAATGATATGGCAATTAAGTTTACCAGTGATTACTTTGAGTATTTCAATACCGTAAATTCAATGGGAATAGATGCTAGAAAGAACAAAATAATAAATAAAAAACATTTCAATCACAAAAATCACTCTTTTATCATATGCAATTATGAATAAATATAGATTTGAATCCAGCTCTAACTACATAGGGTACAACGCCAGTGTACATGACATTAAAGTCCATATGAGCACATTACAGCCCTCCTCTCTCTGGTCTGGCTGATGAGGATCTGTCCCCTGTAATGGATTTATCTGTTTCACAGATGAGACCAAACTTCCTCAGGGTTGCAAATGGATGTCCCTCCTTGGGTGCATGGTGGGTTACAGAAGAGTCGCACATCGCCAAGACCTCACCGGTAATGATCGCTGCCCTCTTTATCAATCATGCCTTTGATATGGAGTTGCTAAATGATCACACGTTTACTTAGTCACCGATCGAAGTCGGGGGGAATCAGAGAGCTGTATAATCCGAAGGCCCCCTGGCTTAATTCGTTAGCCTCAGGGTTTGGGAGGGAGACCAAACAGCCTTGTGCCTCTGCCTCTGCTCTCCAGGCCTCATCACATTTTGCCCCCTGCCTCACAGACGTAAGCATAATATATTCTCTCACTACTCCCATTATTGCACAGAACATTATAGATTAATGTCCAGCTTTCATAAGAAAGACTGGAAGAATAAGGGGAAGGAAATGGAAAAGTATGCAAGGGAGAGAGAATAAGACTGAATATAAATGTATTTAGTGGAGTTTAAATATATGAAGTGGAGATGATACAAAAGCCAAGCCTCTCTCTCATACCAGACTCTGCTTTGAAGACCATTAGAGAATCAAAATGGCTGGCTCTCAATGAGTTCAAATAGAATGCAGAAACGCCTTGTGCTAGGCCCTCATCCAGATTCAATACATGAAAGGGGACAGATGAAATGCAGACCTGAGGATTAAAAAAACCCTGGCTTCATTAATACACATTATTTTATTTTCAGCCCCTCTTAAGTGGTCCTTTAGCGAAGGGTATCTTTTGTGAATTTTCCATGAAAAATACAATTTTATCGAGAGTTAGGGGATTCATGAGCTGATGCTATTCAAATCCTCTGAATGACTTTCTACCACAACAGATGAGACCACAGGGTCATCAGGTACAGTGTACCACCAATAGAAAAAACGAAGAGTCCAAAAATAATATTGTGTATCAAGCACCATAGACACTATAGATCCGCTACATCAAATAGATTCTTTGCCAGGACCACATATGCCACTAACAGTCTATTTCCTGTAGGGAGAATAAAGTAATGCTCTCTCTGCAGGCAGTGAAACCAATTACCCAAAGTACCACAATCCAGAAACACGTACTTCACTGTGTGGGCTAAAAGCACTGCATTTTGTGAGGTGTGTGTCCATCAATCAGACATGGCAGCTTGTCCTGCTAGTTACAGTATAAGTAGACACAACAGATCAAAGTAGCAAACTAGCCTGCTGACCACCCTCACACCTGGTCTGGCGGGCTGCTGTACTGTATACATCATGCCCTGGATGAGCTCCTGCATTACCCCATCTCTCGCTCCCTGCCCCTTGATCTCTGGTCCCTGGAGAGGACTGGGGCTTGCGCCAACAGCTGGGCATCTGGCTGGGAGCAGCTGCTGTCTGCCTGGGACAGGAGAGCAGGAGTCACGAGGTAAAACCTCACTATCCCTCCCCTTTCACCTAACAAATGCCTTCCTCCCTCCCAGTATTTTGTGCCCACGCAGAGAAGTCAAGGTATGCTCATCTTTGAGACAGTTAAATCCTGGCAGCTGTGGTAAACCTAGCATTTACCTCAGCTGCTGGGTTCACCAACGGCTGCAATTACAACCATTAGCACGGTTAAATTAACAGATTTGCAGGCAGCAGCCGGTGTAGGCAGCAGACAGAGACCAAACCACCAGGCCCGGGAGCCACTGCAACTAGGTGTCATTTAAAAATTGCCCACTTTCTTTTTCTTTTTACCCCTCCACATACAGTTATCTCAGCTGACAAAGGCTCCACATTGCCACACACTGATGATGCAGCATGACGGTGACCTGGGAAGCGTTTGATATGCAGCGTTCCAGACACAGAGGTCTCTGAAGTGACATGGACCATTCATACTAGGCCAGAAAGATAAAACATCAACAAAAACAATGAGAGGAAACACAATCGCATGTTCTCGTTCGACCGATGGGTGAGGTTGGTAGAACTCCCACTTTCCCTCCCTTCTATTGTTTAGTTAAAATGAAGACAATACACCATGATGTTGTTGGTGACTTCTTGTCCTCACCTTAATAAAGTTGTGATTGTCTTCTAACAGGTGAACACAGTTGTTATGGTGCTTCTGACCTGCCGCTGTCCCCTTCACACAAACTCAACTCATTAGACAGTAAATTAATGCCTTTTTAATTAACTCCAAATGGACTCCTTCATATGAAAGCAATTAAAGGGAAGAATGGATGCTTTGTGAAAAGGAAACATTTGGCTCGGACATTGTTGTTGTCGAATAACCTTGGCTTCTTCTTCACAACTTCATTACTGGGTGAATTACTGTATGTCTAACACTCTCACTACTGCAGCAATAATACCAACAACCACTCAGTGATCCTCCTCGTATAGTTAGCATATTTCAGGGATTGCATGAGCTTTTAGGAACCTAAAGTAATTGATGACAAGAAATGAATGGGAATATAAAAGCTTCAATTTGTTTCAATGTGGCATAATCCATCAAATTTATTTCAATACATATCTTTTTTTTATAAAGCCCTTTTTAGATCAGCAGTTGTCACAAAGTGCTTATACAGAAAGTGCTTAGTCAATTACGTCGTTGTTCCATAACTCAAGGAAGAATGCAAAACAGAATGAATTGTTTGGCTATTTTATGTTACGGTTGGGCAAATTACATCTGAATTAATTGGGAATGAAGGTAAAACTTTATTGTAATAATGGAATGCTGGCGAGATTTTTAAGTAACATAAAAAACAATTAGATGTTGGCACTGCACATGGCCCTCTAAAGGCCTCCTCACACTATTAAAAATGGATCCTGTTCTATGGTGCTTAGCTTATTAAGATGTCATATGTGCAAACATTGCTGGTTTGAGGTGAATACCCCTGTGGTACATTCTTCTGTGTACAGTCTATTCGCCCTGTCGCTCTTTAGCTGTCGATGGCTCTTTAGTGCCTATCGAGGGCTACAGAGAGTGCTTCACAAACATATTGTGCTTTTTCACATAATTAGGCTGGAGGGATTTCATTAAAAACACTGGCGTGTGGGCTTTCTACTTGCACCAGTAATACTGAAGCAATCTAGCTAGGGCCTGTCTCTCTCTCTCTGTCTTTCTCTCTCTGTCTCTCTCTCTCTGTCTCTCTCTCTCTGTCTCTCTCTCTGTCTCTCTCTCTGTCTCTCTCTCTGTCTCTCTCTCTGTCTCTCTCTCTGTCTCTCTCTCTGTCTCTCTCTCTGTCTCCAAGCTCTAAGCTCTCAATTACAAACAGCATATCAGCATCCAAGTGTTTATGACCAACATGAAATATTTTATTTTGTATGTATACTGCTTGGCGCGTGGCTGCAGTTTAAGATTTTTGTTTGATTATCTCCAGGGGTCATATCCACTATTAAAAGTTTACAATTCATACTGTATGTTTTTATTCCATACAAATTATGAGAGCAAGTTTATAAATTGAACTACTAACCAGTTTGGCCATCCTAATCATGCAACAAAAAAACATGAATAAAGTGAGAAAGTGTTTACTTTTGCAATTGTTATTGCCCATTTCATACTGTACCTAAACATTATGTGATTTTAACTGAATTCCTTTCTTACTGCATAATGCAAGAAGCAAAATAAATGTACAGTACTGTCCAATTAGATTATAGAGTAGAGAGTACTAATCTGAACGCAATTATTCCAGTCCTTTAATGGTTCTCTCTTCTATGCCCCCCTCTTCTCCCCACTCCCCTGTCGACCGAGCCAGCTCCACACCCGCTCCAGCCCCAGGACACTGACCTGGGTTCAGCAGAGGATAATAGAATTCCTCCATCCTCCTATCCATTACTTACTGCGGGCCTGATCTCTATGTAAATATTTGTACAACAATTTCCATGCAGATCCAGCTTGGTCAGTACAACAGGCTGATTCACCACCAGTGGACTGCAGATTAACACCTGGTAAATATGTACAGTATGAAATAACAGAATGCTCAGATGATTGAGATATGGTGGAGTAGAGGCCTTATATTACATGGTGTTCAATCTCCTGGAGCCAAATCGCTATATCCCAGCTGGGTGTTCTGATTTACGTGTGCTAAATGCATACCCTCTGTTGGTAAATACAGATTTGGTTTTATAAAATAGACATAGCAACTAAATACATTGATATTGAGTTCATATTTTATAAATCAACTTGCTCAAACAAACAATAGGGTTTACTATAGCAAGTTCAATTATCTGTAATCCCATTGAATTGACAAAATCTTTAGGAGATTAAAGTGTTTTACAGAAGTTTGCGCAATTGACAGGTTAAATTGAACTAAAAGTAATTGATGTTCTCTGTAAATTCTCCTTCATTTAATTGTAACTTCAATTGATAGATAGTCATATACCACAGTAACGATAGGGCTCTAAATGGTTTTAATAGGAGGCAAGAGGAGGAAAATATTAAAACCACATCTCTGATATAAAGCTTGCTATACAATATGTATCTCCTCTACACTCTAGAACCTAAAACGGTCCTTTGGCTGTCCCCATAGGAGAACCCTTTGAAAAACTCTTTATGGTTCCAGGTAAAACAATTTTGGGTTCCATGTAGAACCCTTTCCACAGAGGGTTTTACGTGGAACCCAAAAGGGTTCTACATAGAACCAAAAATAGTTATACTTGGAACCAAAAAGGCTTCTCCTATAGGGACAGCCGAAGAACCCATTTGGAACCCTTTTTTTCTAAGAGTGTAGAGCTGTACTGAACATTTTATTTGTATTTTTTATTTCACCTTTATTTAACCAGGTAGGTCAGTTGAGAACAAGTTCTCATTTACAACTGCGACCTGGCCAAGATAAAGCAGAGCAGTGCGACAAAAAACAACACAGAGTTACACATAGGATGAACAAAAGTACAGTCAATAACACAATAGAAAAATCTATATACCGTGTGTGCAAATGGAGTAAGGAGGTAAGGCAATAAATAGGCCATAGTAGCGAAGTAATTACAATTTAGCAAATTAACACTGAAGTGATAGATGTGCAGATGATGATGTGCAAGTAGAAATACTGGTGTGCAAAAGAACAAAAAAAGTTAATAAAAACAATATGGAGATGAGGTAGGTAGTTGGGTGTGCTATTTACAGATGGGCTATGTACAGCTGCAGCGATCAGTAAGCTGCTCAGATAGCTGATGCTTGAAGTTAGTGAGGGAGATATAAGTCTCCAACTTCTTTCCAGTCTTTGGCAGCAGAGAACTGGAACGAAAGGCTGCCAAAGGTGGTGTTGGCTTTGGGGATGACCAGTGAGATATACCTGCTGGAGCGCGTGCTACGGGTGGGTGTTGTTATGGTGACCAGTGAGCTGAGATAAGGCAGAGCTTTACCTAGCAAAGATTTATAGATGACCTGGAGCCAGTGGGTCTGGCGACGAATATGTAGCGAGGGCCAGCCGACGAGAGCATACAGGTCGCAGTGGTGGGTGGTATATGGGGCTTTGGTGACAAAACGGATGGCACTGTGATAGACTGCATCCAGTTTGCTGAGTAGAGTGTTGGAAGCTATTTTGTAAATGACATCGCCGAAGTCGAGGATCGGTAGGATAGTCAGTTTTACGAGGGTATGTTTGGCAGCGTGAACGAAGGAGGCTTTGTTGCGAAATAGGAAGCCGATTCTAGATTTTATTTGGATTGGAGAAGCTTAATATGAGTCTGGAAGGAGAGTTACAGTCTAGCCAGATACCTAGGTATTTGTAGTTGTCCACATATTCTAAGTCAGAACCGTGCAGAGTAGTGATGCTAGTTGGGCGGGCGAAGTACGGGCAGCAATCGGTTGAAAAGCTTGCATTTAGTTTTACTAGTGTTTAAGACCAGTTGGAGGCCCCGGGAGGAGTGTTGTATGGCACTGAAGCTCATTTGGATGTTTGTTAACACAGTGTGCAAAGAAGGGCCAGATGTATACAGAATGGTGTCGTCTGCGTAGAGGTGGATCAAGGAATCACCAGCAGTAAGAGCGACATCATTGATGTATACAGAGAAAAGAGTCGGCCTGAGAATTGAACCCTGTGGTACCCCCATAGAGACGGCCAGAGGTCCGGACAACAGGCCCTCCGATTTGACACACTGAACTCTATCTGAGAAGTAGTTGGTGAACCAGGCGAGGCAGTCATTTGAGAAACCAAGGCTGTTGAGTCTGCCGATAAGAATAACGTGATTGACAGAGTCAAAAGCCTTGGCCAGGTCGATGAAGACGGCTGCACAGTACTGTCTTTTATTGATGGCGGTTATGATATAATTTAGTACAGCGGAGAAGGTACGGTGGGATTCGAAATGGTCAGTGATCTGTTTGTTAACTTGGCTTTTGAAGACTTTAGAAAGGCAGGGCAGGATGGATATAGGTCTGTAACAGTTTGGGTCTAGAGTGTCTCCCCATTTGAAGAGGGGATGACCACAGTAGCTTTCCAGTCTTTAGGATACTGTAACTACTGTTGAAATATCAAAGTTTTCCCTGAATTACAACCATAATGTCAATACACTCTTAGGGGTTTTTCCGAAACACCGACTGCCAGCTATGAGGTAAAGTAGGGCTACAATCATAGAACTAGCAGGGCATAGGGTTTGACTATGTAGCAAACTATAATGACCACAAGATACCTGCCATGTTCAGAGGGCCATCAATAGCATAGCTAAACACAGGGCTACATGAGCAATATCCACAGCCAGCTACTGTAAATCCATGGGAGATAACATGCTGATATCAGCAGATGGGAGATAACATGCTGATATCAGTGGGCTGGGGAGGTTAGACAGGCAGAATAATCACAACACATAGCACACTGTATTTATTATTGAATGGTTCCTTAAGAGGCCACTAATTCAGTCTGAATAACCTGCATGTGGATGTATTGAAATGTCTGTGAGCATATAGTAAATGGATACGATTATAATGGAATGAGAGAGATGGTACACACTACATAGTATAAAGGAATTTAAAGGACACATAGCATTGCATGGCATTAAAGATCAGGAAATTACATATAAATAAGTTCCTAAATCATATTTCACTTCCATATTGTGAAAACACACACACTCTCCCCTCTGCTTCCTTGGCCAGGCAACAGCTGTGTTTGGTGCAAGTGGAAGAGCAGCTAATGAGCCAAACACAACGCTTGACAATTCACATCTGCTGCCACTCTCCAACCTCTGCCAGCACCCCAGCCTGACTGGGCCTCCCTGGACAGGGGCCTACGGCTAGAGCCCACACCTGGGAACGACACACACACAAATACACTCACCTTAAAAAGGCATTATACTCACGTACACACAGTAAGGATTTAGACTGGAGACTACATCCATTCACATCCCTCATCCAACAGCAGACCCAAATCAAGGGCCATTGCATGTTTTCCAGGGAAGTGGTTAGGGACGTAGCGTTGATGGCTGTCACGTCAACGTCTGATTCCTATTGTCCACCTGAGAGCAACGTGAAACCCCTCTGTGACAGCCATTGCTGCTGCTCATTCCAGGCTTAAAAAGGGGTGTGTGTGACAGGGGCAGCAGAGAGAAAGTTACCAGGGCTGACTTGGTTCTCCAATGCGAGCGGCATTGTGGCTCCAGGGCTTTCTCTCATGTTCTCCCCTCAGGCTGCTCTCTCACAAAGCCAGCCCAGCCATTGGTGGCGCAACCTGGGGTTCAGAACGCTCCCCTTAGGCCTATCTGCCCAGAAGGCTCATTAAACCAGTGCTGGCCCAGTCCAAATCGACCACCAGACCACCCATACCTACTTTATGTTGTTGTGTGAGTCACAGCATGTGAGGCGGAGGGGGATATATGGATTGCTATTCGAATATTTTTCTGGAGACAGTGATGATTGTATGCTTGGCTAGGCACCAGGCCTCTCTACCTACTGGGCCATCTGGATGGTCTGTGAGAGCAGTATGGTAGAACAGAACGGCTAGCTTCCCAACGTCAACGTGTGCATATATAGACCAAGATGAGTGGGCATGCATGAGAACGCACATATGCAGACATAAGCACGCATGTTCATGTCTACACACACACACACACACACACACACACACACACACACACACACACACACACACACACACACACACACACACGCACACACACACTACAGCGATCCCATCTGGTGCCTTAACTTTGTGACAAGTTGCCATGCTGCGACTGTGTCATGGTAAAGTCTGTGTACAGTGCTGTCGTAGTGCAGGGCTGAAAAGCTGTACTGTAAAGGGATCTGCAAGTTGTTTTTGTTGCGTAGTCTGTGACCTCATTTAAACATCAAGAAATGGTTCACCTGCTAGTTTAACCTGACCACACACCAACATGCACACACACACACACACACACACACACACACACACACACACACACACACACACACACACACACACACACACACACACACACACACACACACACACACACACAAAGACATGCACCCACACATGCAGTAGACACATGCATAATACACATTAAGCTAACAAAGCTTCCCAGCAGACACCTGCTGAAACAGTATCTAAAATCAAGTCAAATGTTATTGGTCACATACACATGGTTAGCAGATGTTTTTGCGAGTGTAGCGAGATGCTTGTGCTTCTAGTTCCGACAGTGCAGCAATATCTAACATGTAATCTAACAATTCCACAACTACCTAATACACACAAATCTAACCTGACCACACACAAATCCTCCATCATCCAGGTTTACCCAGGGTCTTATCCCCCTAAAAATGTCTGTCTTTCTCTAATTGCATTTGATAACAATTTTGTCAAGGCTCTTCTGGCAGCCGCCATGCGGTGGTCCCACCAGCAGCTGTGGCTAATTAGCTGCTATCGCTAGCTCTTTTGGCTCTCCCTCTACTGCATCCCCTGGCCCATTCCATCCTAAGTATAAATTATTGGATTGTCGAGGATAGCTAGAGCTGGCAAAGGAGTGAGCGAGAGATTGAGGGTGATGAGAAAGAGTGCGAAGGGAAGAAAGATTGAGGGTGAAATGGTGAATTGGACTCAGATTCCCATTCCTTGATTATGTGTTCACGGCTTTCCAAAGTGTTGTCCTTGGCCATAACAAAAGAGGTTGTTAAGCCAACACAATGTCACGGTAACTCTTCCAATCACTCTAGTCAATGTGTTTCTTTATTGACTCTAGTGAATGCACTCTCACCCTAGCTCAATGGTGTGTGTGATCTTCCAGTAGTCTCTGTACTGATACATTCCACTCACCGTGTGGTTGCCTGCTTCCAGGCATTCTGAGGCATTACAATGACCTATAGGTCATTCACTGACCTTAAATTATTAGTAGAAGTTTAGCTTGAGCTAGTGTTTTGTTGGAGGGGAGAAAACGTTAAGGGACAAAAGACTGATCTGTCTAACATAAGATGTTACACAGAGACCAAAGCCCAAACACAGTTGGAAACAACATGGCTATATCTAAAAACTAGTGTAATCAGCCTCCCAACAACCCAATAAGGATAGTGACTATAGCCTCTGAGCACAATAACATAAGGTGTCGGAGTGCAGGTGAATTACCCTGATGAAAAATGGTCCTAAAGCACACCGTTGCCTCAATATGTATCACATTCCAAAGATAAAAATGCAATTTCAGAATGTGGGGGGGACATGCCCTCGTCCCCAGTGAAAGTTACGCCCCTGCAACAAATGGTTAAAATATGAACTCGAGCCTTCAAGATTGAAATAAAATGGTCTGACATGGGCAAGCTGTAGACAGCTCATTTAAGGGAGGGAGATACATCTTGAGCTTTTCTGGGCTAATGGCTCTTCAAAGACTTGGTTCACAGCCACTGGAGAATAGTTATTTTGCTAATAAATTACTCCACTGGCATATGTTAATCAAATAGCATCAGCTTACAAGCAAACTGTGAGGCAGATAGGGGAGAGATAATAAATATCATCAGGAAACATTCCTTTAGATTTGATTGATGTCACATCTCACATCTGTGCATACGGAAGCTAGCTCCTCTACAATTAGTCAAGTTTACAATTTGCTTGTAACTTTTTGACAGCTTTCAAAAATGCAACTCTTCTCCTGAATATTTACAATTTCTTCAGATGTTGTTTACATTGGTCAATGTCGATCAATAACATGGCAACAGAAACATCTATTTGTGGAATATGACATTATTCATTTAAGTAGGCCATCTAGTGGAGAGTGGATCTACTACATCAGAGAGACAGCAAAAGTCCTATACTGTAGCTTGTTGTTGCATCTTCTAGCAGAACATCTTAAACACTATAACCCAAAAGAGCATGCATGTATTAGGTACGGCTACACTCCCATATCACAAAATGATGTATGAGTATCATTAGCATGGTCACTCTCACAGAGATCCTATTCTACTCAAATCAAATCACATTTTATTTGTCACATGCACCAAATACAACCGTACCGTGAAATGCTTACTTAAAAAGTGTCAAGTAGCCTAGTGGTTAGAGCGTCGGGTCAGTAACCGAAAGGTTGCTGTATCGAATCCCTGAGCTGACAAGGTAAAAATCTGTCTTTCTGCTCCTGAACAAGGCACTGTTCTCCTGTAGGCTGTCATTGTAAATAAGAATTTGTTTGTAACTGACTTGTCTAGTTAAATGAAATGAAAAAAAACAAGCCATTAACCAACAATAAGAGCTAAGAAAATATTTACTAAATAAAAGATTAACAATAAAATAACAATAATGAGGCTATACACGTGGTACTGGTACTGAGTCAATGTGCGGGGGTACAGGTTAGTTGAGGCAATTATTGTAATTCTTTATTCTATGGCTACTGTATTCTCCCTCTCCCTCCACGGGACTTCTATAGTGGGGCACTATAGTAACTTGTTCTTCCCTAGCAAATAGACGTTACAGCATAGTTATTTGGAAAGAATATGAGATTCTTGAGCATGACTACACACTGAGTCACGATGCATCAATCACTTAGGAGTTTGAGTGAAAGATTGTCATCGGACATCACTTTTCACCATCTGAAGGCTGATGGATGATAATAGATAACTGTGGCACATCAGATTTATCTTCATTGTAACTATTCATTAAGACGCTCCTGTCAATACTAACTCTGTATGCATTGATATAACTCTGAATGGTCATTTTAACTTAGATGTTCTATGGGAGACTTATGTGGATGGCTGGACAGGCATGCTACACTTCAGTGGTAAAGGAGGACTATGTCTGTAGTATCCAACACTGTTTGTTTTCTTCAAGTTCTGTATCACAGGAAGATGGAAAGACTGACACCTGACAAAACCTGAAACATAGAAGTCAAATTGACAGGACTCTGGGCTCATTTGCTATGCTGTGTCTAACCTTACATTACATGGCTCACTTCTGTCAAGGGCTTGTTCACTATGCTGCAGGTAGAAAGGGATCTGAATAAAATAGATATTAAAGTAGACAGTCTTTTCTGTATCAGACAACAGGTGTTGCAGTATAGTTTGAACATTATACCAACCATGCTATTGGTGTCATGGGGAGAAGAACCAGAGGTGGATTCATATTTAATCAAGATAGATGATGCAAATGTGCTCGAGTGTTGCATTCTGTATTTACTGGCTTCCTCACTACGCCCACACACACAAGCTCTCGGCACAGCCAAGGTGTGAGGTGTTCAGAGGAAAGTGTTGCAAGGGGAAAGTGTAAAACATGTCACTGGCACCAATAACAACAACTTTGCGTTTGACTTCGTAGTTCTTGCCGCTACCTTCACAGGTCAAACACATCTGAAGATTTTCTGTTATGATTCTATGTGTTAGGTTTAGCTAATTGTAAAAACAAGCTAATTGTAAAAACACTTTACAGCTCAACACTTTCTGTCAGGATAGAACTGGATGTGGGCTGGGAGCCAGATAAAATAAAACAATAAAGCAAATAGAACCCAAAACTGTGACCCCATTTAAAATCATCACAGAGTGCCATTTTCAAGTCGCCCTTCATTTCTGATAGCCTGAAAAAACATTGATTTTCTTTCCCGCGATGCCTTCATGAACCCTCTTTCTCCAAACCTGCCATTCTCCCCTCCGGATGCGGGAGCTATTGAAATGCTGAACCCCCGGACTCCTCTGAATGACAAACTGCCCTTTCAACGAAATTCTTCATATATCACCCAAACAATGTCGTGCGCCCCGGTGCCACGCTTGACGGATTGGAGATGGATGACGGGAGCTGCGGGGAAAAGCCAAATGACGCACCCCATTAGCTGTGGGGTAGGGTTATTCAAATCGATAAACTGTTCAAATCGATAAGCTGCAATCCTGTCCTGAACAGAGCCCACCCCCCTTCCCTTGAGGTGCAGACATGTATGACATCAGAGCTGTCTGTTAACCACACCTCTATTTGGTAACTCTGATGCATTCTTGACACATCCCCTTCACCTACACATCCACCCCAACTAGAGTTAAGCAAGTGACCAATCATGTCCCGTCTCACCCTGTCTGGGCTGCAATTTTTCTGTGAAAAAACGACATATCTCTGGATATGTGTAATATCAGTGAATAGTATTGACAGCGCCTAATTGATAATCTTGCCTACCATTGAAAGGGGTGCATTCTCTTTTAGGAATTGTATTGTGCTTTAGGTAGTTGATAAATGTGCTCAATGCTGGCATTTAGAAAAACGAATGAATCTCTATAGTAGGAAAAAAAAATTGCACATTCAAAGTGTGCCACCCTACTGTGCCTAGACCTAAAAACATGGCATCAGGGGGTTGCTTTGATGGATGTTTTTTGAGTAATAACTTAGCTTGCTGTGCTACTTCCTCCAGGTCCATGTGCTGCATCCAATCTGGGTGAAGACAAAGCTAATACTGGGGGACGGGCAACAGCGATGTGAGGGATCACTGTGGACGGGCTGACCACGGGGCAGCTGGGCTCATGCCGGGTGTGATATGTACATCTATGACCAGAAGCTCTAGGCTGTAAGTCTCGTGGTCCACATATCACAAAGATTTACCTCTCTGTCTTGTTCTCTCATGTGGGTGTATGTGTATATGTCTTCAAGCTGTTGACCCAACTGGGATGTCCATTCACAGCTTACAATGATTTGGCAAGCGTTGCAGATATTACTGCTCATTTTCTGTGGCTTACTGTCTACACGACAAACAACATTAGAGTGTCTGGGTAGTTGCATTTGCCGCTATTAGTTCAATATAACTTGTTCTCTATTAAAAATGTTTGTCTAGCTATGCAACCTCTTCCGATTCTGAATATCATATTTTGTTAACACTTTAGATACAGTGATACCGTTTATTATGTATGTCCAACATGCCAGCCAGAGTTAATGTATCTGTTCCTTGCTCAAAATGGATCATATTTGAAAGGTTGAACTGGCCCATATTGAGTCTGCCCTCTCTGGCTAGTTGTAAGGCTCCCAAGCTGGAAAGGAGCCAAGCCATTTCAGTGCAATCAATTTCTATTTTATTTTATTTTATCCACACTGCACTTTTCTTGTACCTCACCATCAATACGTATTTCATCTCTCTGGGTGAACAGGCTCGGGGGAATGGTGAGGGATTCGGGATTCTGCTTAGATATTTAGCGTAATAAAAGCTCAGCTAACTTGTGACAGGATCCCAACCAACACAACAGGAGAGCACAGAGTTGGTTAGGAGCTTTATGTGCTCAGAGCCCATGGTTGTCTTTGACTCCCAGGTGTGAAAGGTGAAGACAAATGCTTTCAATCTCTGTTGACTGACTGTGGAGCGATCTGGTATCACAATGGACAGATACTGTAGTGGAATGACGGGGTCGAGACAGGCAGTTATTTGCCAGATTCAACACAGAGGGGAGAAAATGGTGGAAGCCGGAAACAGAGAAGGAAATGAAATTAAGGATGTCGGAAGGATAGTGAGAAATAGAAAAGCCCCGCCTGGTCCTCCCGACACCGGGCAAACATAGAAGGAGGTTGGGGATGTGAATAACAAATTAATTAAAAATGGAGAAAGATGGGCAAAGAAAAGGAGGCACATCGCCTGGCGTCCAGGGAAAAAAGCCAATCACGGCGCAGCGAGCTGTGAGCCCCATCCATTATGTGGGGACTGACAAGTTACCAGCAGTCAGCGAGGGAGCTACACTTAATAAATCAAACCTGACAACTCCTCCTCAGCCCCATCTCAACTACAGCTTTCCCACTTCCCTTCCCTTACAGCCGTTAGACTTAACCTTCTTCCCACCAACTCCACCACTGCACACCATCAACAGGCTTCCGCCACAAGTGAGCAACAGCAACCGCAGAGAAAGTGAAAGAGAAGGGAGTGAGGGTTTTGATGGAGGGAGAGAGAGAGTGTGAGAGAGAAAGCACGCAAGAGAAAGATAATTGAGAGAGAGAGAAAGAATAACATTGACCCTGAGTTTACATCAGATTTACTACTATTCTGTACATCTGTGTGGTTTGATCTACGGACACAAGGTATTGTGTCAACCAGCATCTGCCCCCCTACCAGTGTAGTAGCAGGTTCGTTGATGGTTCAACTCGGAAAACGGCTCAAACACCACCAATCATCTTTTTACAATCTGTAGTCCAATCACTCCCCATTTAACGCTTAATGAAAGTAAATTTCCTGGATACCTCAGTTTTAATTAAAAGATAGTCTGCATGTGCTTCCAACAGTGGAGAGCTTTCCATTAAGTCAAAAATCTTCCACTGGCTGCTCAATTAGTACCTGCCAGGGAGGCAGAAAATAAGCAAGTAATGTGTAAGCATAATTGCTGAGAAGTTAAGAGCCTTTTCCTCTCTTAATAATAACAAAAAGGCCTGGCTGCATGTGTGGTAGGTCGTTTTCACCAATTAACAAGTCCTGTTTATCCCGCTCTTTTTCTACCTTACACAGGTTGTTTGCTTGTAGTAAATGGGAAGAGCTCTTTGGGGAAAAGCAATTAAAATAATCGGAGAAACAATTATGAGCGCAGATGTTTTGACTGGAGACCCGTCTAGAATCAATGCTAATCAAGTACCTAAAGGTCACAAATCAACCTTGGCATTCCTTCCCACTCCATCCTCCAAGGAATGGGTTTCTCCATGCACGTTCTCTCTGAGATGTCTTGTGTGGATTCCCAGGCTATACAGTATGTGAATGTCAGTGTAAATGAGGCCAGTGTGGTGAGACAGTTTGGCACACGCGAGGAAAGCGTCAACATGTGAGAGAAAGCGAGCTAAAACCACCTGACCATCTCCCCCTTGGACACAACAGACCCTCTAGGTGGCAACTTCCCAGTACTGTTGCCACTTTCTCAAACATCAGTTTTTCTCAGCCATTTTATCCCCTAGTTTTTCTGCTCATACCTTCATTTCTAAAGTGGACAGTGCATATGGAAAGTATTCAGACCCCTTGACTTTTTCCACATTTTGTTTTGTTAGAGCCTTACTCCAAAATGGATTCAATAATTTTTTCTCTCATCAATCTAAACACAATACCCCATAATGATAAAACAAAAACAGGTTTTGAGAAATGATTGCTAGTGTATATATATAAAAAAAACGGAAATATGACATTTACATAAGTATTCAGACCCTTTACTCAGTACTTTGTTGAAGCACCATTGGTAGCAATTACAGCCTCGAGTCTTCTTGTGTATAACCAATAACATTTGATTTGAGTTGAAGCTAAAAGCTTGGCACACCTGTATTTGGGGAGTTTCTCCCATTCTTCTCTGCAGATTCACTCAAGCTCTGTCAGTGTCGCTGCACAGATATTTTCAGGTCTCTCCAGAGATGTTGGATTGGGTTCAAGTTCGGGCTCTGACTGGGCCACTCAAGCACATTCAGAGACTAGTCTCAAAGCTGAGTTAAACCTTCACCCCTGTCTGAGGTCCTGAGTGCTCTGGAGCAGGTTTTCGTCAAGGATCGCTCTGTACTTTGTTCCGTTCATCTTTCCCTCAATATTGAATACATTTTTGAATAAGGCTGTAACGTAACAAAATGTGGAAAAAGGGAAGGGGTCTGAATACTTTCTGAATGCACTGTATGAGCATGTAAATCATTGTGGGGTATGGTTTGTAAATGTTTGTAAATGAGAGAAAATGTTGGTGTATGTTCACACACTTCTATTTTCTGTTCTATTCACCTTTGAATGCTTTCAGATAATGGAAAGGTTAGTTGTCTTCAAATAGACACCACCATACACCATATTAAAGGGATGGTTGGAGAGTAGACATCATCTCTGGAAAACCACAAGATAATTGATGAAAATATGTTGTTTTCATCATGAAATACTTTTCTTTACCTTCACTGACAAAATTATTAGAGATACATGTATTTTTCTGTTAAATGAAAAGAGAGATTTAAGATTTAAGCTGCTTGAGGAAAGTTATTCCTTTCCTACCGCTAAACAAACCTAACGCGAGATGTGAGCTCGGTCCTTATCTGGAGGCCTCATTTGATGGATGTGCTGATTAAAAATGTATATCTGGCAGACAAATAAAATAAGTCTGAACTACGAAAGGTCACAGATTCTCTGAACTCAATGGCTTCCTTGGATTCCCATTTCTAAGCAGTTAAATGATCTTCAGCAAAGAATCAAAGTGAAATCAATTTGATTCCCTGCTTCATACACCGTGCATACATGGAACGTCCACCCTCTAACAACAAGCTAATTACAAGCCTCTAAGTCAGTGGTTCTTAACCTGGGTTCGATCGAACCCCAGGGGTTCGGTGAGTCAGTCTCAGGGGTTCGGCGGAGGTCAAGACACACACCCGACTCATATGATTCGTGATGACACGCCCCGCTTGGCCATCATTGGCTGCAGGTGATCATGCAACATCGCTTGGCCTATCTGTGCTGCAGGGAATTTGGCGCGCTCAGTAGTCGAATTGTGACTGTCGTGATGGTACGTCGTGTGATTTCTTTCTTAATATTTTAATCCCTTCATACTAACTATGTCGAGCAAAAAAAGAAAGTGGTCGGACGAATATGTACAATTTGGATTCACATGTATAACGGAACGTGATGAGAGTCAGCGTCCTAACTGCATGATTTGCAATGCCAAGTTGAGCAATTTTTTTTAAATTTTTTTATTTATTTATTTCACCTTTATTTAACCAGGTAGGCAAGTTGAGAACAAGTTCTCATTTACAATTGCGACCTGGCCAAGATAAAGCAAAGCAGTTCGACAACATACAAAAACACAGAGTTACACATGGAGTAAAACAACATACAATCAATGATGCAGTAGAAAAAAATAAGACTATATACAATGTGAGCAAATGATGTGAGATAATGGAGGTAAAGGCAAAAAAATGCCATGGTGGCAAAGTAAATAAAGTATGGCAAGAAAAAACACTGGAATGATAGATTTGTAGTTTGAAGAAAGTTAAAAGTTAAAATATAAATAATATGGTGCAAAGGAGCAAAATAAATAAAATAAATAAATACAGTAGGGGAAAAGGTAGTAGTTTGGGCTCAATTAAAGATGGGCTATGTACAGGTGCAGAGATCTGTGAGCTGCTCTGACAGCTGGTGCTTAAAGCTAGTGAGGGAGATAAGTGTTTCCAGTTTTAGAGATTTTTGTAGTTCGTTCCAATCATTGGCAGCTGAGAACTGGAAGGAGAGACAACCAAAGGAGGAGTTGGCTTTAGGGGTGACCAGAGAGATATACCTGCTGGAGCGCGTGCTACAGGTGGGTGCTGCTATGGTGACCAGTGAGCGGAGATAAGGGGGGACTTTACTTAGCAGGGTCTTGTAGATGACCTGGAGCCAATGTGTTTGGCGACGATGATGAAGTGAAGGCCAGCCAACGAGAGCATACAGGTCGCAGTGGTGGGTTGTATATGGGGCTTTGGTGACAAAACGGATGGCACTGTGATAGACTGCATCCAGCTTGTTGAGTAGGGTATTGGAGGCTATTTTGTAAATGACATCGCCGAAGTCGAGGATTGGTAGGATGGTCAGTTTTACGAGGGTATGTTTGGCAGCATGAGTGAAGGATGCTTTGTTGCGAAATAGGAAGCCAATTCTAGATTTCACTTTGGATTGGAGATGATTGATGTGAGTCTGGAAGGAGAGTTTACAGTCTAACCAGACACCTAGGTATTTGTAGTTGTCCACAAATTCTAAGTTAGAACCGTCCAGAGAAGTTATGCTGGATGGGCGGGCAGGTGCAGGCAGCGATCGGTTGAAGAGCATGCATTTAGTTTTACTTGTGTTTAGGAGCAGTTGGAGACCACGGAAGGAGAGTTGAATGGCATTGAAGCTCGTCTGGAGGGTTGTTAACACAGTGTCCAAAGAAGGGCCAGAAGTATACAGAATGGTGTCGTCTGCGTAGAGGTGGATCAGAGATTCACCAGCAGCAAGAGCGACATCATTTATGTATACAGAGAAAAGAGTTGGCCCAAGAATTGAACCCTGTGGTACCCCCATAGAGACTGCCAGAGGTCCAGACAGTAGGCCCTCCGATTTGACACACTGAACTCTGTCAGAGAAGTAGTTGGTGAACCAGGCGACGCAATCGTTTGAGAAACCAAGGCTACTAAGTCTGCCGATGAGGATGTGGTGATTAACAGAGTCAAAAGCTTTGGCCAGGTCAATGAATACGGCAGCACAGTAATGTTTCTTATCGATGGCGGTTACGATGTCGTTTAGGACCTTGAGCGTGGCTGAGGTGCACCCATGACCAGCTCTGAAACCAGATTGCATAGCGGAGAGGGTGCGGTGGGATTCAAAATAGTCGGTAATCTGTTTGTTGACTTGGCTTTCGAAGACCTTAGAAAGGCAGGGTAGGATGGATATAGGTCTGTAGCAATTTGGGTCAAGAGTGTCACCTCCTTTGAAGAGGGGGATGACAGCAGCTGCTTTCCAATCTATGGGAATCTCAGACGACACGAAAGAGAGGTTGAACAGGCTAGTAATAGGGGTTGCAATAATTTCGGCAGATAATTTTAGAAAGAAAGGGTCCAGATTGTCAAGCCCAGCTGATTTCTAGTCTAGCACCGGCAAAACTAAGAGAACACTTCCTTAAGCTGCATGGAGATGGACAATACAAGGACACAACGCTCGCTGAATTCAAGGTGAAGAGAGCCAGATTCGATGAAAAGGCTACTCTGCCTGTTCTCGGCTTTGTACCCATCAACAAACCGATCCTCACAGCATTGTACGAAGTTGCTTACCTGATCGCAAAGCAGGGCAAACCACACACCATTGGTGAAACACTCATAAAACCAGCTGTGTTGAAGATGGCGAATATCATGCTGGGAAAAGCGGCTGAAGTTAAGTTATCCCAAATTCCTCTTTCAAATGACACCATTAGCGACAGAATAGAAGACATGAGCAAAGACCTCTTGGCTCAAGTAGTTGCAGATCTGATTTCAAGCCCGGCAAAATTCAGCCTTCAACTCGACGAGACCACAGACGTTTCCAATCTAAGCCAGTTTGCTGTATTTGTGCGCTATGTGAAAGACGACGTGATAAAAGGAAGATTTTTTATTTTGTAAGCCTCTGTTTTTGTTTTTGTGTGAAAATCATGTTTTAATGGTTTTGTTCTTTGAACACTGATGTTGATGCACGGTTCATTTTGTGCACCAGTAAAATATATACCTATGTTTTGAATTTTATTTTTCCAATTAAGAAGGGTTCGGTGAATGCGCATATGAAACTGGTGGGGGTCAGTACCTCCAACAAGGTTAAGAACCACTGCTCTAAGTATAATAAAGCCTGCATTTAATTCCTAGCTTTGGGTATAGTGTGGGAGGTGTACAAGTCCTGACAAAGTACAGTGCCGTGAAAAAGTACTTGCCCCCTTTCTGATTTTCCCTACTTTTGCAAGTTTTTTATTCTGAATGTTAGCAGATCTTCAACCAAACCTGATATTAGAGAAAGGGAACCTGCATTTGCAAATAAATAAATCCAATCTAATTCCCCTGTGTGAAAAAGTAATGGCCCCCTTACACTCAATAACCGGTACCACCCTTACAGTTGCTTGCGAAAGTATTCACCCCCTTGGCATTTTTCCTATTTTGTTGCCTTACAACCTGGAATTAAAATAGATTTTTGGGGAGTTTGTATCATTTGATTTACACAATATGCCTACCACTTTGAAGCAAAATATTTTTTCTTGTGAAACAAACAAGAAATTAGACAAAAAAACTGAAAACTTGAGCATGCATAACTATTCACCCCCCCAAAGTCAATACTTTGTAGAACCACCTTTTGCAGCAATTACTGTCACGCCCTGATCTGTTTCACCTGTCCTTGTGATTGTCTCCACCCCCTCCAGGTGTTGCTTATTTTCCCCAGTGTATTTATCCCTGTGTTTCCTGTTTCTCTGTGCCAGTTCATCTTGTATGTTTTCAAGTCAACCAGCGGTTTTCCCGTTCTCCTGCTTTTTGCATTCTCCTTTTTCTAGTCCTCCCGGTTTTGACCCTTGCCTGTTTCTGGACTCCGTGATTGACTGTAGACCCTGCCACATACCTCTCGTGTCTGAGCCGTTGAATTGCGACGCTACTTTGTCTCTATACTGACGCTTAGCTTGTTTGATTGCCTTGCAGAGGGAATAGCTACACTGTTTGTATTCGGTCATGTTTCCAGGCACCTTGCCTTGATTAAAAGCAGTGGTTCGCGCTTTCAGTTTTGCGCGAATGCTGCCATCAATCCACGGTTTCTGGTTTGGGAATGTTTTAATAGACGCTGTGGGTATGACATCGTTGATGCACTTGCTAATAAACCCGCTCACCGACTCAGCGTATTCGTCAATGTTGTTGTTCGCCGCAATGCGGAACATATCCCAGTCCACGTGATCGAAGCAATCTTGAAGCGTGGAATCCGATTGGTCGGTTCAACGCTGGTCCGACCAATCGGATTCCACGCTAAGATTTGATTTGTACCCGCCTGCCTGACCATTCTGCCTGCCTTGACCACGAGCCTGTCTGTCATTCTATACCTCCTGGACTCTGATCTGGTTTTGACATTTTTGCCTGTCCATGACCATTCTCTTGCCTACCCCTTGTGTCGGCATCGAGTAATTGTCTCTGGCCCCCTCCCAGTTAGGGGGAGTGATGAGCTCTGCAGCAGAGTCTCACAACTCAATCGCTGGATGAAAACTGTTTTCTGCCCCTCCCAAAAGATAGAATTTCTAGATAACTGGCCCTCTTTCTGGGATTCACCCACAAACAGGACCAAGCCTGGCCTGCTGAGGAGTGACGGACTCCATCCTAGCTGGAGGGGTGCTCTCATCTTATCTACGAACATAGACAGGGCTCTAACTCCTCTAGCTCCACAATGAAATAGGGTGCAGGCCAGGCAACAGGCTGTTAGCCAGCCTGCCAGCTTTGTGGAGTCTGCCACTAGCACAGTTAGCGTAGTCAGCTCAGCTTTCCCCATTGAGACCGTGTCTGTGCCTCGATCTTGGTTGGGCAAAATTAAAAATGGCGGTGTTCGCTTCAGTAATCTTACTAGTATAAAGACCTCCTCCATTCCTGCCATTATTGAAAGAGATTGTGATACTTCACATCTCAAAATTGGGTTACTTAATGTTAGATCCCTCACTTCCAAGGCAGTTATAGTCAATGAACTAATCACTGATCATAATCTTGATGTGATTGGCCTGACTGAAACATGGCTTAAGCCTGATGAATTTACTGTGTTAAATGAGGCCTCACCCCCTGGTTACACTAGTGACCAAACCCCCCGTGCATCCGGCAAAGGCGGAGGTGTTGCTAACATTTACGATAGCAAATTTCAATTTACAAAAAAAAAAACAATGACGTTTTCGTCTTTTGAGCTTCTAGTCATGAAATCTATGCAGCCTACTCAATCACTTTTTATAGCTACTGTTTACAGGCCTCCTGGGCCATATGCAGTGTTCCTTACTGAGTTCCCTGAATTCCTATCGGATCTTGTAGTCATAGCAGATAATATTCTAATTTTTGGTGACTTTAACATTCACATGGAAAAGTCCACAGACCCACTCCAAAAGGCTTTCGGAGCCATCATCGACTCAGTGGGTTTTGTCCAACATGTCTCTGGACCTACTCACTGCCACAGTCATACTCTGGACCTAGTTTTGTCCCATGGAATAAATGTTGTGGATCTTAATGTTTTTCCTCATAATCCTGGATTATCGGACCACCATTTTATTGCGTTTACAATTGCAACAAATAATCTGCTCAGACCCCAACCAAGGAAGATTAAAAGTCGTGCTATAAATTCTCAGACAACCCAAAGATTCCTTGATGCCCTTCCAGACTCCCTCTGCCTACCCAAGGACGTCAGAGGACAAGAATCAGTTAACCACCTAACCGAGGAACTCAATTCAACCTTGCGCAATACCCTAGATGCAGTTGCACCCCTAAAAATTAAAAACATCTGTCATAAGAAACTAGCTCCCTGGTATACAGAAAATACACGAGCTCTGAAGCAAGCTTCCAGAAAATTGGAACGGAAATGGCGCCACACTAAACTGGAAGTCTTCCGACTAGCTTGGAAAGACAGTACCGTGCCGTATCGAAGAGCCCTCACTGCTGCACGATCATCCTATTTTTCCAACTTAATTGAGGAAAATAAGAACAATCCGAAATTTCTTTTTGACACTGTCGCAAAGCTAACTAAAAAGCAGCATTCGCAAATGGAGGATGGCTTTCACTTCAGCAGTAATAAATTTATGAACTTTTTTGAGGAAAAGATCATGATCATTAGAAAGCAAATTACGGACTCCTCTTTAAATCTGGGTATTCCTCCAGGGCTTCATTGTCCAGAGTCTGCACAACTCTGCCAGGACCTTGGCTCAAGGGAGATACTAAAGTGTTTTAGTACTATATCTCTTGACACAATGATGAAAATAATCATGGCCTCCAAACCCTCAAGCTGCATACTGGACCCTATTCCAACTAAACTACTGAAAGAGCTGCTTCCTGTGCTTGGCCCTCCTATGTTGAACATAATAAACGGCTCTCTATCCACCGGATGTGTACCAAGCTCACTAAAAGTGGCAGTAATAAAGCCTCTCTTGAAAAAGCCGAATCTTGACCCAGAAATTATAAAAAACTATCGGCCTATATCGAATCTTCCATTCCTCTCAAAAATTTTTGAAAAAGTTGTTGCGCAGCAACTCACTGCCTTCCTGAAGACAAACAATGTATACGAAATGCTTCAGTCTGGTTTTAGACCCCATCATAGCACTGAGACTGCACTTGTGAAGGTGGTAAATGACCTTTTAATGACGTCAGACCGAGGCTCTGCATCTGTCCTCATGCTCCTAGATCTTAGTGCCGCTTTTGATACCATCGATCACCACATTCTTTTGGAGAGATTGGAAACCCAAATTGGTCTACATGGACAAGTTCTGGCCTGGTTTAGATCTTATCTGTCGGAAAGATATCAGTTTGTCTCTGTGAATGGTTCGTCCTCTGACAAATCAATTGTAAATTTCGGTGTTCCTCAAGGTTCCGTTCTAGGACCACTATTGTTTTCACTATATATTTTACCTCTTGGGGATGTCATTCGAAAACATAATGTTAAATTTCACTGCTATGCGGACGACACACAGCTGTACATTTCAATGAAACATGGTGAAGCCCCAAAATTGCCCTCGCTAGAAGCCTGTGTTTCAGACATAAGGAAGTGGATGGCTGCAAATTTTCTACTTTTAAACTCGGACAAAACAGAGATGCTTGTCCTAGGTCCCAAGAAACAAAGAGATCTTCTGTTGAATCTGACAATTAATCTGGATGGTTGTACAGTCGTCTCAAATAAAACTGTGAAGGACCTCGGCGTTACTCTGGACCCTGATCTCTCTTTTGAAGAACATATCAAGGCTGCTTCAAGGACAGCTTTTTTCCATCTACGTAACATTGCAAAAATCAGAAACTTTCTGTCCAAAAATGACGCAGAAAAATTAATCCATGCTTTTGTTACTTCTAGGCTCGACTACTGCAATGCTCTACTTTCCGGCTACCCGGATAAAGCACTAAACAAACTTCAGTTAGTGCTAAATACGGCTGCTAGAATCCTGACTAGAACCAAAAAATTTGATCATATTACTCCAGTGCTAGCTTCCCTACACTGGCTTCCTGTTAAGGCAAGGGCTGATTTCAAGGTTTTACTGCTAACCTACAAAGCATTACATGGGCTTGCTCCTACCTATCTTTACGATTTGGTCCTGCCGTACATACCTACACGTACGCTACGGTCACAAGACGCAGGCCTCCTAATTGTCCCTAGAATTTCTAAGCAAACGGCTGGAGGTAGGGCTTTCTCCTATAGAGCTCCATTTTTATGGAATGGTCTGCCTACCCATGTGAGAGACGCAGACTCAGTCTCAACCTTTAAGTCTTTACTGAAGACTTATCTCTTCAGTAGGTCCTATGATTAAGTATAGTCTGGCCCAGGAGTGTGAAGGTGAACGGAAAGGCTGGAGCAACGAACCGCCCTTGCTGTCTCTGCCTTGTCGGTTCCCCTCTTCCCACTGGGATTCTCTGCCTCTAACCCTTTTACAGGGGCTGAGTCACTGACTTACTGGTGTTCTTCCATGCCGTCCATGGGAGGGGTGCGTCACTTGAGTAGGTTGAGCCACTGACGTGGTCTTCCTGTCTGGGTTGGCGCCCCCCCCTTGGGTTGTGCCGTGGCGGACATCTTTGTGGGCTATACTCGGCCTTGTCTTCGGACGGTAAGTTGGTGGTTGTAGATATCCCTCTAGTGGTGTGGGGGCTGTGCTTTGGCAAAGTGGGTGGGGTTATATCCTGCCTGTTTGGCCCTGTCCGGGGGTATCATCGGATGGGGCCACAGTGTCTTCTGATCCCTCCTGTCTCAGCCTCCAGTATTTATGCTGCAGTAGTTTATGTGTCGGGGGGCTAGGGTCAGTCTGTTACATCTGGAGTATTCTCTTGTCTTATCCGGTGTCCTGTGTGAATGTAAATATGCTCTCTCTAATTCTCTCTTTCTTTCTTTCTTTCTTTCTTTCTTTCTTTCTTTCTTTCTTTCTTTCTTTCTTCTTTCTCTCGGAGGACCTGAGCCCTAGGACTACCTGGCATGATGACTCCTTGCTGTCCCCAGTCCACCTGGCCATGCTGCTGCTCCAGTTTCAACTGTTCTGCCTGCGGCTACGGAACCCTGACCTGTTCACCGGACGTGCTTGTTGCACCCTCGACAATTACTATGATTATTATTATTTGACCATGCTGGTCATTTACGAACATTTTAACATCTTGACCATGTTCTGTTATAATATCCACCCGGCACAGCCAGAAGAGGACTGGCCACCCCTCATAGCCTGGTTCCTCTCTAGGTTTCTTCCTAGGTTTTTGGCCTTTCTCAGGAGTTTTTCCTAGGGAGTTTTTCCCAGCCACCGTGCTTCTTTCACATGCATTGCTTGCTGTTTGGGGTTTTAGGCTGGGTTTCTGTACAGCACTTTGAGATTTCAGCTGATGTACGAAGGGCTATATAAATACATTTGATTTGATTTGATTTGATTAATAAACATTGTAAGACTCCAGCCATCTGCCTCCTGTGTTTGCATTTGGGTCTCGCCTTGTGCCTTGATAATTACAGCTGCAAGTCTCTTGGGGTATGTCTCTATAAGCTTGGCACATCTAGCCACTGGGATTTTTGCCCATTCAAGGCAAAACTGCTCTAGCTCCTTCAAGTTGGATGGGTTCCGCTGGTGTACAGCAATCTTTAAGTCATACAATTCTGACCAGTTTCCCAGTCCCTGAGAGGTGTTGAGTTTGTGCCAGACAGTGTTTTCCTTAATGGCCAAAAAGCTCAATTTTTGTCTCATCTGTCCAGAGTACCTTCTTCCATATGTTTGTGGAGTGTCCCACATGCCTTTTGGCGAACACCAAACATGTTTGCTTATTTTTTCTTTAAGCAATGTTTTTTTTTGGCCGCTCTTCCGTAAAGCCCAGATTTGTGGAGTGTACGGCTTAAAGTGGTCCTATGGACAGATACTCCAATCTCCGCTGTGGAGCTTTGCAGCTCCTTCAGGGTTATCTTTGGTCTCTTTGTTGCCTCTCTGATTAATGCCCTCCTTGCCTGGTCTGTGAGTTTTGGTGGGCGGCCCTCTCTTGGTAGGTTTATTGTGGTGCCATATTCTTTCATTTTTTTATAATGGATTTTATGGTGCTCCATGGGATGTTCAAAGTTTCGGATATTTTTTATAACTCAACCCTGATCACAACTTTGTCCCTGACCTGTTTGGAGAGCTCCTTGGTCTTCATGGTGCCGCTTGCTTGGTGGTGCCTCTTGCTTAGTGGTGTTGCAGACTCTGGGGCCTTTCAGAACAGGTGTATATATACTGAGATCATGTGACACTTAGTTAAATAAAGTCCACCTGTGTGCAATCTATGTGACTTCTAAAGGTAATTGGTTGCACCATATCTTATTTAGGGGCTTCATTGCAAAGGTTGGGTGAATACATATGCAAGCAGCATTTTTTTAACTTTTTTTTAAACAAGTTATTTTTTTCACTTTATTAATTTGGACTATTTTGTGTATGTCCATTACATGAAATTCAAATAAAAATCAATTTAAATTTCAGGTTGAAATGCAACAAAATAGGAACAGGGGGATGAATACTTTTGCAAGGCCCTGTAGCTGCAATGACTGGAACCAAATGCTTCCTGTAGTTGTTGATCAGTTTCTCATGTCGCTGTGGAGGAATTTTGGCACACTCTTCCATGGAGAACTGCTTTAACTCAGCGATATTTGTGGGTTTGACATTCTCCTGTAGAATTCTCTGATACAGAGCGGATTTCATGGTTCCTTCTATTAAGGCAAGTCATTCAGGTCCTGAGGCAGCAAAGCATCCCCAAACAATCAGACTACCAACACCGTTGGTATGAGGTTCTTACTGTGGATTGCAGTGTTTGGTTTTCGCCAGACATAATGGGACCCATCTCGTCTAAAAGTTGAATAAAGTTTGCCAAAAAGCACCTGAATGATCATCAATACTCCTGTAAGAATGTTCTCATGGACAGAGGAGTCAAAAGTATAACTTAATGGGTCACATTATGCCTGGCAAAAACCAAACACCGCATTCTACCGTAAGAACCTTATACCAACGGTCAAGAATGGTGGTGGTAGTGTGATGGTTTGGGGATGCTCTGCCTCAGGACCTGGACGACTTGCCTTAATAGAAGGAACCATGAATTCTGTTCTGTATCAGAGGAGTCTACAGGAGAATGTCAGGCCACCCGTCTGTGAGCTGAAGCTGAAGCGTAGGTGGGTCATGCAGCAAGACAACGATCCAAAACACACAATCAAGTCTACAGGAAAAAGTAAAAAAGCTGAGTTAAAGCAGTTCTCCATGGAAGAGCGTGCCCAAATTCCTCCACAGCGAAGTGAGAAGCTGATCAACAGCTACAGGAAGCGTTTGGTTCCAATCATTGCAGCTAAAGGTGGCACAACTAGTTATTTAGTGTTAGGGGCAATTTACGCACCTCTCTGATTCAGAGGGGTTGGGTTAAATGCGGAAGACACATTTCAGAATACATTCTGACTAGGTATCTCCCTAATCTTATTATCTTATTATTATACTTTTTCACATAGGGGCATTGGGTGTTGCATAACTTTGTTTGTGAAATAACTGAAATAAGTATGTAATTGTTGTGTTATTTGTTCACTTAGGTTCCCTTTATCTAATACTAGGTTTTGTTTGAAGATCTGATAACATTCAGTGTAAAGAATTTGAAAAAGTAGAGAAAATTAGAAAGAGGGAAAATACTTTTTCACAGCACTATATATACATCAACAGTATACTGATACACTGCACACACCACTGTAAATCAATATACCCTCTTGAGGAATTCTACAATATGATGCTGCTATAGAAAACTAATTCCAACCGCATGGACTTCTCGAATGTGATGGAACTTCTTACCATGTATGACATTAGGTTTCCTCCCTGGCTTAGGTAATTGGTGTGCCTGTCCCTGGAGAGAAGGGGCTCTCAGGGACGGGGTAACGGTTGAGCGGCAGCAGGTATGCCTTCCAAGAGACTGCTTGATGAGGTCCCATGAGCTCTGTGCATCTGCTGGGTCTGATAAGCCAACCTATGGGGCGACTAGGGGAGAAAAATGTCCCTAAAATGTCCTTATTTCCAATTCAGCTGGAGAGAGAACTTCTCTCAGAGTAATACATGGAAATCCAAAGACGAGCAACCCAAGTTCCCGGTGCTAGAGCCTCGCGGAGCAGAGGGGGAAATGTTCATATAAGACAGAGTAGAGAAGGAGACCGGCCGTTTTAATCCCACACAACGCTCCCCTTCAGGAAATTTGAGGATTTCCTCTGAATTTAAGTCCAGGAATTATCCCTGAGCAAAAGCTGTGGAAAATAAATGTTAAATCCAGGATAAACTCTCCCAACACTAAAGTGCTGTTACATGTCAACAGAGCAACTTTTTTTTCAAGTCTTAGGTATATACTGTACTCGTACTCTATGGTTTCAAATCAGTATTTCTTCAGGAAGAGTAAACAATATATCTGTCTGTTTTGCGTTGCCCCCTCCAGAGACCCATTGACCGACAGAAAGCTTGACCCCAGTCCATCACTGGGGCCAAGCTTCCTGCCATCCAGGACCTCTATACCAGGCGGTGTCTTAGGAAGGCCCTAAAAATTGTCAAAGGCTCCAGCCAACCTAGTCATAGACTGTTCTCTCTGCTACCGCACGTCAAGCGGTACCAGAGCAACACGTCTAGGTCCAAGATGCTTCTTAACAGCTAAATCCCCAAAGCCATAAGAGTCTTGAACATCTAATCAATTGCCTACCCAGAATATTTGCATTGTCCCCCCCCTTTTACACTGCTGTTACTCTCTTATTATCTATGCATAGTCACTTTAATAACTCTACCTACATGTACATATTATTTCAATTACCTCGCCTAACCTGTGCCCCTGCACATTGACTCTGTACCGGTAGCCCCTGTATATAGCCTAGATATTGTTATTTTACTGCTGCTCTTTAATTATTTGTTACTTTTATTTCTTATTTTTATTTTTTAGGTATTTTTCATAAAATGCATTGTTGGTTAAGGGCTTGTAAGTAAGCATTTCACTGTAAGGTCTACACCTGTTGTATTCAACACGTGACAAATACAATTTGATTTGATGTCTGACATGAACAAGGCATAGCCATCCAGAATGACAGCAGCTCTCTCTCTCTCTCTCTCTCTCTCTCTCTCTCTCTCTCATGCATTATAAAGACAGATAGGAAAAACAAACACGTTTCTCAACAGCTAGCGCAGCAGAACTACAAACAGCCGTTCAGCTATAACAACAACAACACCAACAACTACAACGGGGACAGCCCTGATAGGGGTTTGTTGACGACATGTGTTTATCTACAAGCACACAGCCCACCCAGCAAAAGCCTAGAAAAACTCCTAAGGCCTTCTTCTTTGTAAAGCCCCCTATATGTCTGTGCCAATTAGCCTCTTGCTTCCAGTTATGGCTGTTAAGGAGGCCTGTTATTATAGAATGCTGTTGTGTTTGGTATACCACACTGAGGCACACTGAGGCCAGCCTGCCAGGCCCTCTGTGTGTGGAGGGTGTGTTTAGGCTAGAGGAAGCACCAGTGGAGCTGTTTAGCCCGTGTTTATATGGTGGAGGCCTGTAAGGGTGGCTTACTAGGAGAGCATGGATCTGTTAGACACATAAACCCACAATGCCCAGAGTCTGAGAGGACACACCAGTGTCTGCACACGCACATGCATACGCCCACCCATACACACACACACGAGCGCTAAAGTACTGCTGTTAGAGAGTGCACCTTGAGCTAGCAGCGGGTCCACCTGTTTGGAGCCATGACTCAAATATTTATCAGGAAAAAGATGATCGCTGAGGGTGTTCTTTACATCAAACAAACACACAAAGCCTCTGATACTGTATGTTTTTGCTTGTGGCTCTACGTTTATCCTCGGTATCCAGCTGTGTCTGTTTGAAAGTTGGGCAACACAAAAGCTCAATAACAATCAAATGTAGAATCCACATTGGAGGATAACTAAGGTTAGCACCATCAATTGTATCCTCAAATCTAAAAGTTGCATTGGAAAAATATCAACTCTAAAATGCCAATAATGCTCAAAACTAACATAATTGGATCACATTTTCAGATTCCTCACAAGAATGGACTCAAAATATAGAATATGGCCTGTTTAAGATATAGCAGTCGAACAGAGACATGCCCAGCGGCCCAAAGCCTTTGCAGCTGGCCAGAGTTTTTTTTTCTGTGCTTGGAACTATCTCTCAAAGGAGCATACATAATTCTGCAGTGAGAGTGCCGATCTCTCTGGTCCAGATATGGATGAGTGGGGCCGGGGAAATGACTCACGTTGAGGCGAGTTGTTCTTCTCCCTCCCATGCTACCAAGTTCTGCCGAGACTACTTTCCACAGCTTTATTCAAGGTCAAACAACCCATCTGCAAATAAAGTGGTAATCTACAGCAAAATAACATCATACACCCCTGTGCATCACTTACGTTCAAGGACAATGGTCCTGTTTTCTTTCCAATGTCACTTCTCCAGTTCTCAGGTAGTACATAACAGAGAGATTATGTGTTAGAATGCTCTGCCGTGTAGTGGTATGTATGGGAATTGTCTCTCCATCTTGACTACTTTGTCTAAGGACAATATTTCCCCCTTTCTATGCAGAGAGTACCCTTCAGCAACCACAAGGGTCTGTTTAGGGACATCTATGATGGACACTGCTTTCCGAGGGTGTTATTTGATAAAACAATGTAGCTCAGTCATAGGGTATACCACATCATCCCTTTTCTCCTTCCAGCGAACATTCTCCTCAAAGTCACATTCCCACTGTCCCTACTCAGACGTCTGGTTAAATTTAAACATGGCTGCCATGACTCTGCATGAACACCTGGGCAATCGTAAATCCACCTAACCTGTAGAGCCAACAGAGATTCTGGGGGACAATTTCCATTCCTCCACCACCCTCTCCACTGCAGCCTTGACCCCTTTGTCACCAATCCGTCACGGATGTGACTGACAGCTTCGCCGGATCCCTTAACCTTCTTTAATCAAGGTGTCACTCGGCATCACCCTAAACATAAAACAGGTGAGGAGGACAGGGCATTTGTCTTGGCATTAGCTCAATGGAAACATAGATGAGCTTTCCTTGAGAAGCAGGAGCAGATTCATCAAAATGAGAAAGTGGTGTTTTCACTGCTTAAGGAATCCTTGGGAGGGAACATGAGAGAGAGAGAGAGAGAGAGAGAGAGAGAGAGAGAATAAGTCCTCTGACCTTTGGTGCATTGCGGGAGGGAGTTCTTCCTCCAAAAGAGGCATAGGGGCGCTCAGTGTGTGTGAGCGTGTGTGGAACCTTGAAACTCAAAGGCTTGTGTTTTGTGGGATAACCGATCAATAGCTGCGAAGGAATGTGTCCAAGGATTTCACAGTAAACACAGCCTATGCTCTCATTCAGCACCCCATACAGTATCTTGATGTATTGATGATGCCTGTAGCTTTATCATATGCTGAAATACCATCAGCAAAAGCCAATGCTTTACATATTTCCCATTGTGAATAGAGTGCCTTCAGAAAGTATCCATACCCCTTGACTTTTTCCACATTTTGTTTTGAATTTAAAATGGATAAAACTGAGATTTTGTGTCGCTGGCCTACACACAATATCCCATAATGTCAAAGTGGAATGATGTTTATCTAAATGTTTACAAAATAATTAAAAATGAAAAGCTGAAATGTATTGAGTCAATAAGTAATCAACCCTTTGTTATGGCAAGCCTAAATAACTTCAAAAGTAAAAATGTGCTTAACAAGTCATATAAGTTGGACTCTGTTTGCAATAATAGTGTTTACCATTGATTTTGGAATGTCTACCTCATCTCTATACCTCACTCATACAATTATCATTAAGGTTCCTCAGTCAAGCAGTGAATTTCAAACACAGATTCAACCAAAAAGACCACAGAGGTTTTCCAATGCCTCGCAAAGAAGGTAACATATTGGTAGATGGATATGGATAAATAAAAAAGCAGACATTGAATATCCCTTTGAGCATGATGAAGTTATTAATTACACTTTGGATGGTGTATCAATACACCCAGTCACTACAAAGATACAGGCGTCCTTCCTAACTCAGTTGCCAGAGAGGAAGGAAACCACTCAGGGATTTTACCATGGGGCCAATTGTGACTTTAAAACAGTTCCAAAATGTATTAATGGCTGTGATAGGAGAAAACTGAAGATGCATCAACAACATTGCAGTTACTCCACAATACTAACCTAAAAGACTGAAAAGAATGAATAAGTATATTCCAAAACATGCATATTGTTTGCAATAAGGCTCTGAACTAAGACTGCAAAAAAATTGACAAAGAAATGAACTATATGTCCTGAGGCAAATTCAACACAACACATCAATGAGTACCACTCTTTATATTTTCAAGCATAATGGTGGCTGCATCATGTTATGGGTATGCTTTTTTATGATAAAAAGAAACGGAATAGAGCAAAGCACAGGCAACATTCTAGAAGAAATCCTGGTTCAGTCTGCTTTCCAACAGACAGTGGGAGACAAAGTCACCTTTCAGCAGGACAATAACCTAAAACACAAGGCCAAATATACACTAGAGTTGCTTACCAAGACAACATTGAATGTTCCTGAGTGGCCTAGTTGCAATTTTGACTTAAATTGTCTTGAAAATCTATGACTGTAACGCCCTGGCCATAGAGAGGGATTTTTGTTCTTTATTTTGGTTAGGCCAGGGTGTTACATTGGGTGGGCGTTCTATGTTCCTTTTTCTATGTTTTTGTATTTCTTTGTTTTGGGCCGTGTGTGGCTCCCAATCAGGCACAGCTGAAGCTCGTTGTTGCTGATTGGGAGTCACATATAAGGAGCATGTTTTTCTTTTGGGTTTTGTGGGTAATTGTTTCTGTTAGTGTTTGCACCTGACAGGAATGTTGGCTGTCGGTTTTCTCTTTTCTTGTTTTTGTATAGTGTTCACGTTGTTCAATTAAATATTAAATGATGAACACTAACTCCGCTGCGTTTTGGTCCACTCTCTCTTCAGACAGCCCTTACAGAATTACCCACCATACCAGGACCAAGCAGCGGAGGATATCTGGCGAGGACCGGGAACACGGCTGGTAAGGGAACCCGAGAGGCAGCCCCAATAATTTTTTTTGGGGGGGCACAAGGGCAGTTTGGCGGGGCGAGGATGGAGCCCCAGGCCAGCTCCCCGCACTAGCCCTGAGGTGCGTCAGCCCAGTCTGACTCTGCCTGTTCCCGCTCCCCGCACTAGGCCTAAGGTGCGTGTGCCCAGACTGGCACATCCTGTACCAGCCCCACGCATCAGGCATCTAGTGTGTCAGCCCAGCCTCGCCAGTCTGGTGCCGCCAGAGCCACCCACCAGTCAGGAGTCACCAGAGCCGCCCGCCAGTCAGGAACTGCCAGAGCTGCCCACCCGCCAGTCTGCCCGGAGCTGCCAGAGTGGCCCGTCTGCCCGGAGCTGCCAGAGTGGCCCGTCTGCCCGGAGCTGCCAGAGTGGCCCGCCTTCCCGGATCAGCCAGAGTGGCCCGCCTGCCCGGATCAGCCATCGCCGCCCGCCAGCCGGGCGCAGCCAGGGTCGTCCGCCAGCCGGGCGCAACAAGGTCACCCGCCAGCCGGGTGAAGTCATGGTCGCCCACCAGACCTTCGGCGCGGCCAGGTGCGCCACCTAAGAGGGCGATGCCAAGGGTGGGGCAGAGGCCACGTCCCGCACCTGAGCCGCCGCCATAAGAAGGCCCACCCAGACCCTCCCCTTCAGTGTCAGGTTTTGCGGCCGGAGACCACACCTTGGGGGGGTGGGGGGGGTACTGTAACGCCCTGGCCATAGAGAGGGGGTTTTTGTTCTTTATTTTGGTTAGGCCAGGGTGTTACATTGGGTGGGCGTTCTATGTTCCTTTTTCTATGTTTTTGTATTTCTTTGTTTTGGGCCGTGTGTGGCTCTCAATCAGGCACAGCTGAAGCTCGTTGTTGATGATTGGGAGTCACACATAAGGAGCATGTTTTTCCTTTAGATTTTGTGGGTAATTGTTTCTGTTAGTGTTTGCACCTGACAGGACTGTTGGCTGTCGGTTTTCTCTTTTCTTGTTTTTGTATAGTGTTCATGTTGTTCAATTAAATATTAACCTCTACGGGCTAGGGGGCAGCATTAAGAATTTTGGAAAAAATATGTGCCCATTTTTAACTGCCTCCTACACCAACTCAGAAGCTAGAATATGCATATTATTGTTCAGGTTTGGATAGAAAACACCCTAAAGTTTCTAAAACTGTTTGAATGGTGTCTGTGAGTATAACAGAACTCCTATGGCAGGCAAAACCTGAGAAGGTTTCATGCAGGAAGTACCCTGTCTGACAAGGTGTTGTTGTTCTTGCTTCTGTTTATTGAAGAGTCAGGATCTTAGCTGTAACGTGACAATTCCTAGGGCTCCAGTAGGCTCTCAGAACCCGGGAAAAACCTGAACGATGACGAGGCAGCCTCAGGCTGAAACACATTATCTCCTTTTCCAAGTGTCGCATCAGAGGACAATAGAATTAGGCGCGTGCGCGATTCGACCCCGTGGAGTATTTACCTTCGGCTGTTTAGCTAATTGCAGATTCCAGGTCGGAATATTATCGCTTTTCTACGAGATAAATTGCATAAAAATTGATTTTAAACAGCGGTTGACATGCTTCGAAGTACGGTAATGGAATATTTAGAATTTTTTTGTCACATTCTGCGCCATGCGCACGACTGTGATTTAGCATTCTGATAGTGTCTAGAACGCACGAACAAAACGCCGCTGTTTGGATATAACTATGGATTATTTGGGACCAAACCTACATTTGTTATTGAAGTAGAAGTCCTGGGAGTGCATTCTGACGAAGAACAGGAAAGGTAAGACCATTTTATAGGAAATATGATTTTGATGAAGGCTAAACTGGGTGGGTGTCTAAATAGCTAGCCCGTGATGGCTGGGCTATGTACTTAGAATATTGCAAAATGTGCTTCATCCGAAAAGCTATTTTAAAATCAGACATATCGAGTGCATAGAGGAGTAATGTATCTATAATTCTTAAAATAATTGTTATGCTTTTTGTGAACGTTTATCGTGAGTAATTTAGCAAATTGTTAGTAAATTCCCCGGACGTTTGCGGGGGGTATGCTTTTTCTGAACGTCACATGCTAATGTAAAAAGCTGGTTTTTGATATAAATATGAACTTGATTGAACAGACATGCATGTATTGTATAACATAATGTCCTAGGTGTGTCATCTGATGAAGATCATAAAAGGTTAGTGCTGCATTTAGCTGTGGTTTGGGTTTTTGTGACATTATATGCTAGCTTGAAAAATGGGTGTCTGATTATTTCTGGCTGGGCACTCTCCTGACATAATCTAATGTTTTGCTTTCGTTGTAAAGCCTTTTTGAAATCGGACAGTGTGGTTAGATTAACGAGAGTCTTGTCTTTAAATAGCTGTAAAATAGTCATATGTTTGAGAAATTGAAGTAATAGTATTTCAAACGTTTTAAAAATCGCGCCACTGGATTCAACTGGCTGTTACGTAGGTGGGACGAATTCGTCCCGCCGGTCCCATAGAGGTTAAATGATGAACACTAACTCCGCTGCATTTTGGTCCACTCTCTCTTCAGACAGCCCTTACAATGACAGGACTTGAAAATGGCTGACTAGCAAAGATCAACAACCAACTTGACAGAGCTTGAAGAATTTTTTTAATAATAATCTACAAATATTGTACAATCCAGGTGTGCAAAGCTCTTAGAGACTTACCCAGAAAGACTCACAGCTTTAATCACTTCCAAAGGGGACTCTAACATGTCTTGACTCAGGGCATGTCTTTACTTGTTTTGTTTCCTTTTCTTTGTTTTCAAATGTTAGAATTTTTCTTCTATTTTGTGTAGATCGTTGACCAAAAATTACAATTAAATCTATTTTAATCCCACTATGTAACACAACAAAATGTGGAAGGATGCTGTATCACTTGATAAGTAAAAGTCAACTAACCATGTCAAAAGTAAATACAAAATATCAAGGCTTTAATTCCAAGCATTACAATATCAATACATAACCAAGTGGGTAAGGACAAATCTCCTATATTCTTCAGAAAAGTTTTTATAGTTGACTGACTTGGTCATTCAGGTGCTGGTAAAATCATCATGGTACAGTAGCTAAACCTTGCGTCTCACAGAAGTGGCAGTAAACCTCCTGAGAAAGAGAATGAGATTTGCCGGGCTAACTCCTGCTGTCTCTACACCAGCCCTCGCAGGCCAAAAGGTCATTAAAAGCAGAGAAGTGGTCATGTGGAAAACTGGATTGGATGGTTCCGCTGTTACACAGCCCCCACTGTTGTCACACCTCTGACGGCTTAGCTAGCTAGTTGCTTCCTGTTTCTCTATTTCTGATGCACTGGCTCAGACATCAAAATACAGCTTCTTCAAGTCTCCTCCCCTCAGTCGTCTTGGATAAAGAGGAGCACAGCTTTAGTCATTTTTTTGACTCATCTTATCGCTCACTCATTCACATGAACATTGCCAACTCCCCCACTAAGGAAGAAGAGATTTGTGACAATTATAGGGAGCTGTGTGTGTTGTCCCAGGTGCATTAGGCTGGTGCTACTGTAGTTCTGGTCCAGGTTGAAGATTGGCGCGCCACTTAAAAAGCTCTGTGGTATCCAGGGACGACCTCGTCTTTAATCAGAGGGCACATCCTGCAATGACATTGAGCAGGAACCAGGGAGGCTGCCACACTCTCTCTCTCCCTACTTCCCTCTCATGCCAGACACTAAGTCTCGTCAAGGGAGAGAAGAAAGATGGACGAGTGTCGAGGAATATATATATATTTTTTAACTGTTCAACAAATCGGAACACCATTCTTCTGCCACGGAAAATATCCCTTTCCCATGCATTGACTTGACAGACTGAATAATGAAGTTGATTGTGCACTTAGTTAACATTGTGCACTTAGTTAACACCGAGAGAGAGAGAGAGAGAGAGAGAGAGAGAGAGAGAGAGAGAGAGAGAGAGAGAGAGAGAGAGAGAGAGAGAGAGAGAGAGAGAGAGAGAGAGAGAGAGAGAGAGAGAGAGAGAGAGAGAGAGAGAGAGAGAGAGAGAGAGGAGAGAGAGAGAGAGAGAGAGAGAGAGAGAGAGAGAGAGAGAGAGAGAGAGAGAGAGAGAGAGAGAGAGAGAGAGAGAGAGAGAGGTGGTGGTGTCTCCACCAGTCCACTCCTGCCTTGGACTCCCTCCAATCGCACATCTGTAAACAGTGCAGCCAGTGCACTACCTAACAATCTGAAAACCACCATATGCTCTTTCTCATACCCTTCCAGAGTCTTCAAGGATGTGTCCTCCCATTTACCGGCCGGCCTTAACTACCCGAGGGATCTGAGACCAAGTAATCATTAAAAACTATATTTCATCCAGCTCACTCCGCCATGTAATACTCACCTTTGACTGTAATAATCTAAGTAGCTGCTAATTGATTACCTGCTGGGGCTAAAAGGACTGGAAAGGTCAAGGTACAGCACCCCGCAAAAGACAAACAGCGTGGGCCATGCTGAAAGGTCACAGCTTTACCTTTTAGATGAGGCAGTGGGAGGATGAGCTAACTGGATGCCCAGGGGAGAACACAGCTTGAATCATTTTGGGACAGACGGTAGTGCTTCCTAAATATAAGTAGTCAAGCTGTGTTCACTGGCACAGCTTGATGACCCAGTCCTGACACAATGGAGGAATCCAGGTCAGGTGGATCTGTTCTGGAGCATTGCTCCAGACTTAGCAGACCAACAGGAGATGTGCAATTGTGGAGCTACCATCACAACTGACAAGGACCACCAGGGATGACTGCTCTACTGGGTGACTAACTCCATCTCAGGTGTATCTGTATGTACAAACTATGCTTGAGTATCTGGCCTGTATATGTGATGTATAAGTCTCAGCTCAACACAGAAAACTTTTCTGCAATCTCTTGGCAGTGCTTTACAAAGTGAAACCCCTCTTCCCGACTGTATTATCTCATAGTGTAGCTCCCTCCACAGGAAGTCTTCCCCATGGGAGGGACTCTCTGCATTTCACATTTCACAGGATACAAGTCAATTACTAACTATTAAATACTGCAAATGCATTTCAGAGGGAGTTGCAGGCACTTCCGCCAGATTAATTAGCTGTGGCTGTGTTTTTGCTACTTGTAGGTTACACCCAGAGATATGCCTCAGTTCATTACACCAGCTTGTGTGTTTGTCAATTAAGAACTTCCCAACACAGACACAGACACACACACACACACACACACACACACACACACACACACACACACACACACACACACACACACACACACACACACACACACACACACACACACACTCTCTCTTTCACACACACACACACACACACACACACACACACACAAACACACACACACACACACATACACACACACACACACACACACACACACACACACACACACACACACACACCTCTCAGGACTGGGCGTCTCAGGCTCTGCACACAATTGGATTGCATCATACCTGGCATGTGAAGTAGAGAGGATCTGTGTCTGCACCACGTACTTTCACTACTGGGGTTCCCTCAGGGCTCGGTATAGGCTTGGTTTTATGGCCTCTCCTCTTCTTTCTATACACCATGTCATTCGGCTCTGTCATATCCTCACATGGTCTTTCCTATCATTGCAATGTACATGACACTCAACTACTTTTCTCCTTCCCCCCTTCTGACACACAGGTGGCAACACGCATCTCTGCATGCCAGGCAGATATCTCAGATTGGATGTCAGCCCACTACTTCAATGTCAACGTCGACAAGACGGAGCTGCTCTTCGTCCCGGGGAAGGCCTGCCCACTCAAAGACCTCTCCATCAGGGTTGGCAATGCCAAAGTGTCGCCCACCCAGTGCAATGAACCTTGTCTGTGACCCTGGACAACATCCTGTCATTCTCTGCAAACATCAAAGCAGTGACTCACTCCTGCAGGTTCATGCTCTACAACATCCGTAGAGTACGAACCTCCCTCACACAGGAAGTGGCTCAGGTCCTAATCCAGGCATTTGTCATCTCCCATCTGAACTACTGGAACACGCTGATGGCTGGGCTCTCCGCTTCTGCCATCAAACCCCTGCAACTAATCCAGAACACTGCAGCCTGTCTGGTTTTCAACCTTCCCAAGTTCTCCCATGTCAACCCGCTCCTCCACACACTCCACTGGCTTCCAGTCGAAACTCATATCCACTACAAGAGGAACTGCCCCTCTCTACCTTCAGGCTATGCTCAAATCCTACACCCCAACCTGAGCACTCCGTAGTCTCTTGGCCCTCCCACCCCATCCCAGCTCCCACTCAGTCCAGACCAAGCTCTTCTCTTTCCTGACACCCCAATGGTGGAACCAGATTCTCCCTGATGCTAGGAAAGCAGAGTTCATGCCCATCTTCCAAAAGCACCTGAAACCCTAGCTCATCAAAGAGTATCTTATGTACATATTCCAGAACAAACACTTACACTCGGCCCCCTCCCCCTTCTAGTTACTATATTGAGGAAAATGTACTAAAATGTAGGAAAATCACTATGCCTGTGATATGTGGTTGTCCCACCTAGCTATTTTAAGATGAATGCACTAACTGTAAGTCGTTCTGGATAAGAGTGTCTGCTAAATTACTAAAATGTAAATGTACTGTAATTACATGTCATCAGTTACATGTAATCCGATGACAAAAAACTGTAACTGTAATCAGTTACATTACAAGCTAAAATATTGTAATCCAATTACAGATACATTTGAAAAAACTAGATGATGACTTCTTGGATGACTTTTCAATTCAAAAAGGATGTTTGGGAAAAAAATACATTATGAAACCGTTCTGTTTTCTCAAAGACATTCAATTCAGCATTGAAAAAAGGCACAAGTTGAAGTCCGAAACCACTGTTTTGACACACCAAATGTGTTTGATAGTTCTTTTTTTTAACTTTATTTAACTAGGCATGTCAGTTAAGAACAAATTCTTATTTACAATGACAGCTTACCGGGGAACAGTGAGTTAACTGCCTTATTCAGGGGCAGAATGACAGATTATTTCCTTGTTAGCTCGGGGATTCAATGCAGCAACCTTTTGGTTACTGGCTCAACACTCTCACCACTAGGCTACATGCCTTTTAAGGGGAAAGTAATCAAAAAGTAATCAGATTACATTGTTGAGTTTGGGTAATCCAAAAGTTACATTACTGATTACAATTTTGGACAGGTAATTAGTAACTGTAACGGATTACATTTAGAACTGACCAACCCTGCACATATACACTCACACACACACACACACACAAACACATATGTGCTGGCAAACCTACACACACAGTCACACGCTTGTATGCACCAGCATCCTACCTGCATCAATTTTCTCATAATTTCCCTTTCATATAGTCAACAGACAGTAGCCTCTGTGATTTTACAGCTTAAAAGGTATTTTATAAAAATACACAACGGGTTCCATTTGACAGTGGAGGACACTCTTTTTGGCCTTTATTCTCAGCTCCCAAAACACTATGAAGTGAAATGATGGCGACAGCCACATCCTTGCCTGAACAGGCCAGACATCCCCTGCTAACACAGGAAAAAACGAACAAGACTCATGTACACTTCAAGGGCAAAGAAAAGGTTGAATAATTAAAAGTCTCTCGCTAGGACGACGTGTCAAAAGAGCCTGACGATCACATCACATCGCATTCACTTTTCCACTTGGTGAATCTGCTCTGCGCAGCCTGGTGAACCATTAGCTATTCTTTCACGTAAACCCTATTTCCCCCATGACCACAGGCGATCTACTCAAGGTAAGAAAAAAAGGAGAGAGATAGTGTTTGCAGTCTTTGATTTACCGATCGGGCCGCTAAGACAAAGACAGCAGAGAGTCAACCTGCACAGATAGCGGGCTTTGTAGACGGAGGTTTACCAACGAGTTTCCCTCAGGACTTGGGCTGCTTGTCAGGTTGACGCAATTCATGTTGCCAGTCGCGCTTTTACCGACAGGATCTTCCCCCTTAGACCCCAGAGGGCCATCCTTTTAGGCAGCGAAGGTGTGAAGAAGCAGGGGCAAAATCACAGAAATCACAGCCTTCAGTGGAATACAAATTAGAGACAAATCATCTTAAATCCCAAACCCACCACTTATACAGTTGAAGTCAGAAGTTTACATACACTTAGGTTGGAGTCATTAAAACTAATTTTTCAACCACTCCCCAAATTCCTTGTTAACAAACTATAGTTTTCGCAAGTCAGTTAGGACATCTATCATTTTTCGCAAAAGATTTTACAGACAGATTATTTCACTTATAATTCACTGTATTAAAATTCCAGTTGGTCAGAAGTTTACATGTAGTAAGTTGACTGTGCCTTTAAACAGCTTGGAAAATTCCAGAAAATTATGTAATGGCTTTAGAAGCTTCTGATAGGCTAATTGACATCATTTGAGTCAATTGGAGGTGTACCTGTGGATGTATTTCAAGGCCTACCTTCAAACTCAGTGCCTCTGTAACGTTCGTCGTTATAGAGGGACCAAGGCGCAGCGGAGGTTTGGTTCATCATCATTTTTATTAGAACGGTGAACCAGCAAAACAATAAACGATACCATGAACGAACAGCTTCACAGGCTACGAACAGCAATGCAAATACAATTCCCCACGAACAGCGTGGGGGAAAATGAACTTAAATGAGATCCCAATCAGAGACAACTAGCGACAGCTGTCTCTGATTGGGAAGACAGAAACCAACATAAAAATACTCCCCAATAGAGCCAACACAAGGCTCCAACGCAAAACAGAAAACAAACACAGGAAAACCACCCAACATAAACCACCCTGACCCAAAACACCTGAGTTCACCCGGTCAGGGCGTGACAGTACCCCCCCCTCAACGGTGCGTACTCCCGGCGCACCAAACTTAAGTCTATTAGGGGGGGGAATCCGGGTGGGCGCCTCACCCTCGGTGGAGGCTCTGGCCCCGGGCGTGTTCTCCCCCCCGCCTCCACCTTAGCCCTACCCCTCTGGCCCGGACTGGACCACTGTGGAGCGGCATGCCCAGGCTCTGGAGCGGAGCCGTCGCCCGGAACAGGATTGGGCACCGGTGGACCGGACCCGGGCCGTGCCGGACTGGGAACACGCACCACTGGTTTGGTGCGGGCAGCAGGGACGGGCCGGACAGGACTGGGGACACGCACCACTGACTTGGTGCGGGGAGCAGGGACGGGCCGGACAGGACTGGGGACACGCACCACTAACCTGGTGCGGGGAGCAGGAACGGGCCGGACAGGACCGGGAACACACACCTCTGACTTGGTGCGGGGAGCAGGAACGGGCCGGACAGGACTGGGGACACGCACCACTAACCTGGTGCGGGGAGCAGGGACGGGCCGGACAGGACTGGGGACACGCACCACTAACCTGGTGCGGGTAGCAGGGACGGGCCGGACAGGACTGGGGACACGCACCACTAACCTGGTGCGGGGAGCAGGGACGGGCCGGACAGGACTGGGGACACGCACCACTAACCTGGTGCGGGGAGCAGGGACGGGCCGGACAGGACTGGGGACACGCACCACTGACTTGGTGCGGGGAGCAGGGACGGGCCGGACAGGACTGGGGACACGCACCACTAACCTGGTGCGGGGAGCAGGAACGGGCCGGACAGGACTGGGGACACGCACCACTAACCTGGTGCGGGGAGCAGGAACGGGCCGGACAGGACTGGGAACACGCACCTCTGACTTGGTGCGGGGAGCAGGAACGGGCCGGACAGGACTGGGGACACGCACCACTAACCTGGTGCGGGGAGCAGGTGCGGGCCAGACAGGACTGTGAACACGTACTGGTGCCCTGAAGCGTGGAGCCGGTTTAGCCACTCGTCCTGGCTGGATGCCCATCCTAGCACGGCATGTGCTGGGCATGTCCACCGGACGTACCGGGCTGTGCGGGCGCACTGGCGACACACCGCGCAACTCCGCTTCCCGTGGCCTGGAGCGGGGAGCAGGGACGGGCCGGACAGGACTGTGGACACGCACCGTGGGCTTGGTGCGGGGAGCAGGGACGGGCCAGACAGGACTGTGAACACGTATAGGTGACCTGTAGCGTGGAGCTGGTTTAGCCACTCGTCCCGGCTGGATTCCCATCTTAGCACGGCATGTGCTGGGTCTGTCCACCGGACGCACTGGGCTGTGCGGGCGCACTGGCGACACAGCGCGCAACTCCGCATACCAGGGCTCCTCCTCCAGATCTTCCCTCTGCAGGTCCTCAATCAACTGCCTCATCCTCGTCTCTACCTCCGCCGTCATCCCCCACGAGAGCAGTGGTCTGGGCTCTTCCTCTGCCCTACCGGACCACCCCATTAGCCCCCCCAAAAAATTTTCTTGGGGCTGTTTTCCGGGCCTCCTCGACCGCCGCCTGCGACTCCGTCTACCGGCTGGCTTTTCCTCCTCGACCTGGGAGTCCGTCCGCCAGGGTCCTTTCCCCGACATGATCTCCTCCCAGGTCCAGAACTCCTTTCCCTCGCGAGCCCATCTCTCGCGCTCCTTTTCCTCCCGCTGCTTGGTCCTGGTTCGGTGGGGAATTCTGTAACGTTCGTCGTTATAGAGGGACCAAGGCGCAGCGGAGGTTTGGTTCATCATCATTTTTATTAGAACGGTGAACCAGCAAAACAATAAACGATACCATGAACGAACAGCTTCACAGGCTACGAACAGCAATGCAAATACAATTCCCCACGAACAGCGTGGGGGAAAATGAACTTAAATGAGATCCCAATCAGAGACAACTAGCGACAGCTGTCTCTGATTGGGAAGACAGAAACGAACATAAAAATACTCCCCAATAGAGCCAACACAAGGCTCCAACGCAAAACAGAAAACAAACACAGGAAAACCACCCAACATAAACCACCCTGACCCAAAACACCTGAGTTCACCCGGTCAGGGCGTGACAGCCTCTTTGCTTGACATCATGGGAAAATAAAAAAAAATCAGCTAAGACCTCAGAAAACCAAAAATAAATAAAAATTATAGACCTCCACAAGTCTGGCTCATCTTTGGGAGCAATTTCCAAATGCCTGAAGGTATCATATTCATCTGTACAAACAATAGTACGCAAGTATAAACATCATGGGACCATGGAGCCATCATACCGCTCAGGAAGGAGACGCGTTCTATCTCCTAGAGATGAATGTACTTTGGTGCGAAAAGTGAAAATCAACCCCAGAACAAAGCAAAGGACCTTGTGAAGATGCTGGAGGAAACAGGTACAAAAGTATCTATATCCACAGTAAAACGAGTCCTAGATCGACATAACCTGAACAGCTGCTCAGCAAGGAAGAAGCCACTGCTGCCATAAAAAAGACAGACTACGGTTTGCAACTGCACATGGGGACAAATATCATACTTTTGGGAGAAATGTCCTCTGGTCTGATGAAACAAAAATAGAACTGTTTGGCCATAATGACCATTGTTATGTTTGGAGGAAAAGGGCGAGATTTGCAAGCCGAAGAACACCATCCCAACCGTGAAGCACGGGGGTAGTAGCATCATGTTGTGGGGGTGATTTATTGCAGGAGGGACTGTTGCACTTCACAAACTAGATGGCATCATGAGGCAGGAAAATTATGTGGATATATTGAAGCAACATCTCAAGACATCAGTCAGGAAGTTAAAGCTTGGTCACAAATGGGTCTTCCAAATGGACAATGACCCCATGCATGCTTCCAAAGTTGTGGCAAAATGGCTTAAGCACAACAAAGTCAAGGTATTGGAGTGGCCATCACAAAGCCCTGACCTCAATCCTATAGAACATCTGTGGGCAGAACTGGAAAAGCATGTACGAGCAAGGAGGCCTACAAACCTGATTCAGTTACACCAGCTCTGTCAGGAGGAATGGGCCAAAATTCACCAAACTTATTGTGGGAAGCCTGTACCCGAAACGTTTGACCCATGTTAAACAATTTAAAGGCAATGCTACCAAATATTAATTGAGTGTATGCAAACTTCTGACCCACTGGGAATGTGATGAAAGAAATAAAAGCTGAAATAAATCATTCTCTCTGCTATTATTCTGACATGTCACATTCCTAAAATAAAGTGGTGATCCTAATTGACCTAAGGGAATTTTTACTAGGATTCAATGTCAGAAATTGTGAAAGACTGAGTTTAAATGTATTTGGCTAAGGTGTATGTATACTTCCGACTTCAACTGTACGTTGACTCCTGTTCACTCTCTCTGACGAACACATACACACACTGAAAGGATTGACGCAGGAGATGAGAAGCAAGTACAGAGAGTGAAGGTTTAATAACTGACGGACATGAAAAAGACCAGGAACAGGAACAAAGAACAACAATTAATGTGGACACAGGGAACATCACTGAGGAACAGACAGATATTCAGGGGGTAATCAACCATGTGAAGGAGTCCAGGTGAGTTCAATGAGTGCTGCTGCAAGTAATAATGGTGACAGGTGCATGTAAAGACAGGTAGCCTGGTGCCCTCGAGCACCAGGGAGAGGGAGCGGCAGCAGGCGTGACACACACCACACTCTGTATGGACGCTAGCTCTCCTCTCTCTGCTGCCTGTTTTTTTTCCATTTCACTCTGTATTACTTTTAAGTTAGCCAGCTCCACTTTAGTATAATCTGACACCTCCTGCTTGGCTTGCAACTCAAAGCCTTATTATATTGTTACTGTAGCCCCATGCCTTTATCAAGGCATTTTACTAGTGCTGTGTGGAGACCGCATACAGGTATGTGCTGACACATACACATTTCGCATATAGTCAATGCTGCAGATCATGCCAGCAAAGATGTCGTAATATCCACAAAATATTTCTGCAATGGTGGAGATGAAGAGTTGAACATGTTTGTGTTTAAGTTTTGATATTGATATAGTACAATATTTTATGTTTCGTTGGACCTATCCTGCACAATACTTGATACTTAAAAAAATACAAATGTCCTGACTTACTATGCACCTGTAAGTGAGACAGGCCACAGAAAGCAAATGCACCTACCTCGGTGCCTGCATTAAAATGGCAGCAGGGGTCTGCACTCAGGTGATTAGGCTGGACACCCGCTGACACAAACACAATCATTCACTGCCAGGACCCATAAATCAGATCCTGGGTGACGGACGATTCTGACCCAACTGATTGATATCGTGTGTAATTTTAGCATGAATGGAATCTGATTCAGGTTGCCCTGAAAGTCCCAGAAAGCGTCTGGCAATATGTTCCATGCCAAACTATAATTATTAAATTGGCTTTCTACTACTGGGCAAGGTAATCTTATGAATCAGTTTTCAAGCTGGGTAAAAGAGCACTGGTCTAACTATAAATGTCATGATGTCACTGTGCTGTGCCAGGGCAAGGCTGGGAGAACACCAAGACATGATCAACTCTTTTGGATAGGGCAGCTTTAGCATTGGGTGTCGTCATTGTTCAACGTACAGGATAGAAACACAATGTGTGTGAGTGGGAGTTATATACTTTCTTAGAGCACAATGGCTTCAAAAATATTACAATGAAGCCAAATGTCTTTACAATAGGCTTTGAATCATCACATTCATGTGATCATAGAAAGACCTTGAGATGAGAATAATGATAATGACATTAAAAATCTATTCCAATGTTAGTTTTCTGTTCATTGGATTACCAACTCAGGGTATTGTATTGAAATTCAAGCATATGACAATACTCTGAGTTGGCAATCCAATGAACAGAAAACTAACATTGGAATAGATTTTGAATGTCATTTTCATTATTCTTGAATGTATTTCATTCTATTGTTATTTCGTTACTTTGTTATTTCGCTCTCAGTATTTGCCATGGATTCAAAAGAGAGGTTTCCAGGAAGCCTCACATCATCTTTTCTTTGCTTTGAACTGTTGTAGGTTTATTGAATTGCTTTCAACTAGCATATTATATTAAGGCTTGAGAGAATAATGGGAGAGGTTGAATGTGTGAGTCCTCAAAACATACACAGTGAACATGTTGCATGTAGGACTGTTGTATGCATGTTTACAAATGCAGGGGGCACAGCAGCAGAAAGTCAAAGACAGACATGGATATAATGAACACATGAAATCCCTACAGAATAAGAGGAGCCACTACTGAGATCATGAAGGCCTGAATAGATGGAAAGAGAGGGAGAAAGAAGAAAAAGGAAATGGTGCAGAAAAACAAACACGTCGTACACACATGCACATGAGAACAGAAAGACACACGTCCACAAACATCCCACTGTTAAAGACCATGTGTTTATCAGAATGTTAATGTTTGCATAATAACAGGCTCCACAATGCTGCAGAGAATGTCAAGCCTGTCGGCCCGTCATTCAAACCTCGAAATAGAATGGAAAATAATTATGCGTTGCTGTCTCACAAAATGACAACCAGAGCAGCCAGAGCTACAGCCTTTAAGCTGACAAATATCAGGCCGGCACAGGTGTAGAATTATTATATCAGGGAGAGGAGAGAGAGGAGGGAGAGGAGAGAGAGGAGAGAGGAGAGAGGACAGAGGAAAATACAGGGTGGCCATCTTAGTCCACTGGCACCTGATCTTATCACACTAAAAGAGAGAGAGAGAGTACTGAACTGGAGGGGGAGGGAGGGGAGTACTGAACTGGAGGGGGAGGGAGGGGAGTACTGAACTGGAGGGGGAGGGAGGGGAGTACGGAACTGGAGGGGGAGGGAGGGGAGTACTGAACTGGAGGGGGAGGGAGGGGAGTACTGAACTGGAGGGGGAGGGAGGGGAGTACGGAACTGGAGGGGGAGGGAGGGGAGTACTGAACTGGAGGGGGAGGGAGGGGAGTACTGAACTGGAGGGGGAGGGAGGGGAGTACTGAACTGGAGGGGGAGGGAGGGGAGTACTGAACTGGAGGGGGAGGGAGGGGAGTACGGAACTGGAGGGGGAGGGAGGGGAGTACTGAACTGGAGGGGGAGGGAGGGAGGGGAGTACTGAACTGGAGGGGGAGGGAGGGAGGGGAGTACTGAACTGGAGGGGGAGGGAGGGAGGGGAAGTACTGAACTGGAGGGGGAGGGAGGGAGGGGAGTACTGAACTGGAGGGAGGGAGGGAGTACTGAACTGGAGGGGGAGGGAGGGAGGGGAGTACTGAACTGGAGGGGGAGGGAGGGAGGGGAGTACTGAACTGGAGGGGACGGAGGGAGGGGAGTACTGAACTGGAGGGGGAGGGAGGGAGGGGAGTACTGAACTGGAGGGGAGGGAGGGAGGGGAGTACTGAACTGGAGGGGGAGGGAGGGAGGGGAGTACTGAACTGGAGGGGAGGGAGGGAGGGGAGTACTGAACTGGAGGGGGAGGGAGGGAGGGGAGTACGGAACTGGAGGGGGAGGGAGGGAGGGGAGTACTGAACTGGAGGGGAGGGAGGGAGGGGAGTACTGAACTGGAGGGGGAGGGAGGGAGGGGAGTACTGAACTGGAGGGGGAGGGAGGGAGGGGAGTACTGAACTGGAGGGGGAGGGAGGGAGGGGAGTACTGAACTGGAGGGGGAGGGAGGGAGGGGAGTACTGAACTGGAGGGGGAGGGAGGGAGGGGAGTACTGAACTGGAGGGGGAGGGAGGGAGGGGAGTAAGGAAGAAAGAAAGAAAGGAAGGAAGGAAGATAGGAATACACTGGACACAGTACAGTAGAGGAAATAGTGGCAGAATGGAGAGAATGGAATGGGCCTGCTGTTAATGAGGCATCTGTGGTACAGGATATAGAAGAAAGCAGACAGAGCAGATCACCACTGTGACTTTCACTTGTTGGCACCTATTGATTATAATGGGTCCCTCTGGGGGTCAGGAAAAACAAGTAACAAAGAGAATCATGGAAAAAATCCCTCTTATAACCACCAGGTCAGCACAACCCCTCGGCTGGGAGAGAGAAAGAAGAAACATATTTAAATGTTTGGGTTCTCTCTCTCTGTGTGTGTGTGTGTGTGTGTGTGTGTGTGTGTGTGTGTGTGTGTGTGTGTGTGTGTGTGTGTGTGTGTGTCTGTGTGTATGATATACAGTAAAACGGCATGGAGAGAAGCTTCCCGGAGGCCGAGGTACACAGAACCCTTATGCTACCATTTGCCTCCTACTGTTGTCTGGCACCCATCTCACTCTCCATTTGGCTTTGGCATGCAGGCTCCGAATCGAACGCTCCCATTTCAATTCTGCTGATCAAGTATTCTCCACACATAATACGAAAGTAAGGAAATGTGTGAACATTTTCAGAGTTCTACCTGTGGCTTTCCCATAACCATAAGTGTGTTTATGTGTGTTTATGATCAATAGAAATGTCAAACACACAAACTGAGTGTGGGGATGGTGGAAGAACATCACAAGGTCATATTTAAATTACATGTTTACGTAACATACATTTTTGAGAGATTGAACACACTCAATGTCCCTTGGGAACCATAACATTGTGTTCTCACCCCCCCCACGCCCCTTCTTTGTTTAATCAGCACTTATCTGCTTCGTCTTATTGAAGGATGAAGCTGCTTATCGTTGTCTCCAGGACTGATTTTCTTCAGATTATTTCCTAGACTGCTACTTAAAGGTGTTAAATGGGGTCGGACCAGGCAGGGGAGGATGGGGATGCAGGTTAGGCCTCTGTAGAGTGTCCTTGACTCAGTAGTACGCCCCCCATCACTTTTACCTCCTGCTGAATTCTCACATGGTGTCTGCCGGATAGCAGGATTAGGGGGCCTTGGGACAACTGCTTACAAAGGACACACACACACACACGCACACACACACACAACACTGTACAGACCACCATGGCAGCCCTGAATTGAATTCCAAGGGACCCACTCTTTAGAGTTGTCTGCTCAGTACTTCATTTTTCACAGAGGATCTTTGAAGTTTTAGTTTCCACCTTCTTCGGGATGATTTGAATGATCCACATAAAGTAAAATATAAAGTATATAGGGATTTGTGTAGCTGTGTAATGCATTGAATAAGGCACATTTTTTTGGTGTAAAAACAAACAAAAAACAAAAAAAACAATTGTCCAAAGAGTATTCTTGAGCAATTCACATACCCAGTGAGGACGATGAAAGACTAAACAAGATGAATCTAAATATATTTTGTCATCAAGTGTATTGTTTACAAAACCACTGTCAAACCCATCACCAACTCCCTGGCCGCATGTCACAATCCTTCATGACATCTCAGCATGCGGCTTGTTTATTTTTCCTCTCTTATGTTGCATTGCAGTCTCCTGTAGATCTGCATTAAGTAAATTATGATGGACAGTAGGAATACACATGACAGGGATCACAACTATAATTGCAATCAGAAACAAGTTGGGGAGATATTGCTTGGGTGACTCTGACCGCTATCTTCACCTGCGATGACAACCGAGAACTAATACTGTCTGTCAGTGGGCTCCGGAGGGTTGTGGAGCCTGCAGCCCGAGCTCTGGGCTGCAAGGACACAGGGAGACAGCCTGAGCTCTGGGCTGCAAGGACACAGGGAGGCAGCCCGAGCTCTGGGCTGCAAGGACACATGGAGGCAGCCCGAGCTCTGGGCTGCAAGGACACAGGGAGGCAGCCTGAGCTCTGGGCTGCAAGGACACATGGAGGCAGCCTGAGCTCTGGGATGCAAGGACACAGGGAGGCAGCCCGAGCTCTGGGATGCAAGGACACATGGAGGCAGCCCGAGCTCTGGGCTGCAAGGACACGGGGAGGCAGCCTGAGCTCTGGGATGCAAGGACACATGGAGGCAGCCTGAGCTCTGGGCTGCAAGGACACAGGGAGGCAGCCTGAGCTCTGGGCTGCAAGGACACAGGGAGGCAGCCTGAGCTCTGGGCTGCAAGGACACAGGGAGGCAGCCCGAGCTTTGGGATGCAAGGACACATGGAGGCAGCCTGAGCTCTGGGCTGCAAGGACACAGGGAGGCAGCCTGAGCTCTGGGATGCAAGGACACATGGAGGCAGCCCGAGCTCTGGGCTGCAAGGACACAGGGAGACAGCCTGAGCTCTGGGCTGCAAGGACACAGGGAGACAGCCTGAGCTCTGGGCTGCAAGGACACATGGAGGAAGCCCGAGCTCTGGGCAGCAAGGACACAGAGAGGTGAAGGAAGGCTTGCCTGTGTAAATCTTTAAACACAGAGAATGAATGCCTGACCTGGTGAAAGGAGGGAGGAGCGTGTGAGCGAACAGTGCTGAATGGGGTTAACCAAGCAGAAGTGTCTTACAATAATCGATTCCTAATTTCATGCTGAGTGCCTCAGATGAACCTGGACAGCAGCAAGAGGAGAGGGTGAACTTTTCTGCTGGTAAAACGCTGGGAGGGGGAGGGAAGAGAGGAATAGAGAAGAGAGAAGGAGGAAAATGGTGCATTGGACAATTACAAGGAAGTGGAGTTACTGAAGCATTAAAACTCCCTATTTTAAATATTTTAAATAATAATACATTTACAAAAAAAACAGCATCCCAGCAGTAATTATCTGGTGTGTTTCTTCCAGTTTCTATTAATAGCCCTTGGACGACGCATTCAAACAACAGCAAATATTGTTCCATTCCATCTTGTGAGGTGATGCATTTATAATATAGGTACTTTGCAATAAAATGTTCCCTGGACTATCGTACTAGGACTAAGGCCACCGTGTTCTGATATTGTCGAAGTGGGAAAGGAACACAGCCACTTGTCATACACCTTACCTATCCAAAAAAATAAAAATAATTGTGCTCTAAAAAATGTCGGGAAATACAATCAAAGCAAGTAGCAATGAAGTACATATTCTGTACTACAAATAGTGTTGGCAAAAGGCAAACATGTTGTGCAAAATGTGTTGTTGCTGTAGTGGGTAAATCTAGCTGTGCAGACTAATATGTTTATTTCCTCAGGTGGCAACTGAGAGGGAGATGTATGGGGTTTTGCAGTGTATAATAGGCAATAAACGTGTTAAAACAATACGCCTCAGTAAATAGTTTCTTGAATCAAGACCTGGACGATTTTTTTCTTTTAATTGTGACTATCAACATTCAAGAGAGCAGAGCAGAGGGTGTGTGTGTGTGTGTGTGTGTGTGTGTGTGTGTGTGTGTGTGTGTGAGAGAGCGAGAGAGAGAGAGAGATGCTATTACAGTTTTTTACGATTGCTAACACACTAAAGTTGAACTTTTCCCACAATTAGCAAAACCTTACACTCAAGGAGCAAAACACAAGGCTAGATTTGCACAACTGTAAGCACATTGTCAGCTTCACACTATTTGCAAAACATTACACACAGTGATTTGCAAAACACTAAACACACTTGTATACATCAGACACAGAAGTATATCATGATGTCACTTCCTTGCAATTCCAAAGCACTGACTGTCAAATTACCACACCTATGAGCCAATCTGGTAAACACAGCCATCAGGTGCACAAACACATGATTGCTAAATTGTAGACACACCAATCAGGTTTAAGCACTATAAAAATGCAGCAGGTAGGTTCACCTGCCTTCAACCAAAATGTAATGAGTCAGAAGAAGAGTGAGGGTGAGAGGAGGAGTACACAGAGGAGGAGTACACAGAGGAGGAGTACACAGAGGAGGAGTACACAGAGGAGGAGTACACAGAGGAGGAGAAGAAGGAGGTAGAGGTAGAGGTAGAGGTAGAGGCAGAGGCAGAGGCCGAGCCAGAGGTCGAGGAAGACCTGAAGCAGGAGGAGAACGTGCACAAAGAAGAAGAGGACCAAACTTATCAAATGACATTCGTGCAACACTAGTGGACCATGTTGTGAACCACGGATTGACGCTGAGGGAGGTTGGACTGAGAGTTCAGCCAAATCTTAGCAGATATACAGTGGCATCTGTCATAAGGACTTTTCGACAGGAAACAGGTAAAAGATCTGTCTACAGTTACAGTAATCAGCTGCTTATTGTATGCACCATATCAGCACTTGTGATACCCCTTCCTGTGACATTGTACAGTAAGTTACATGTATTATTCTCCACATAGGATTGAGGGTCGGGAACAGCAAGGAGGAAAGGGGCCCATATTCACGCAAGAACAAGACAGAGATGATAAACCTGGTTTTGGCCAATAATGCTATCAGGCTCAGAGAACTACAAGCCAACATTATCGGTGACCATGCCATTTTCAATAATGTCCATCAGGTCTCTCAGTCAACACTGGCACGCATCCTAAAAATACATCAGGTTCAAATGAAACAACTTTATCGAGTGCCTTTTGAGCGGAATTCAGAGAGGGTCAAATGGCTGCGGCATGAGTATGTGGAGGTTTGTATTGTTCACTTTAGCACTGTGATGTTGTATACTGCACACATTACTTTTTTACATTGACTGTATATTAGACCTATCCTGAACTACACAATCTTGTCTTTCACTGTATTTCAGGGAGTTTTGCAGATGGATGCTGAGGAAATCCTGCATGAATTCATATATAGATGAGGCAGGGTTCAACCTCACAAAAGCAAGAAGGAGAGTCAGAAATATCATTGGCCACAGGGCTATAATCAATGTCCCAGGGCAACGTGGGGTAACATCACCCTTTGCGCTGCCATTTCACAGCATGGGGTTCTCCTCCGTCATGCCAAAATGGGCCCTTACACTGTCATCTGGGACAATGTGTCATTCCACCGCTCTGCTTTGGTCCAGAACTGGTTTCAACACCATCCACAGTTGACAGTACTATACCTTCCACCATACTCTCCATTTCTAAACCCTATCGAAGAGTTTTTCTCTGCATGGCGGTAGAAGGCTTACGATCTCCAGCCCCAGGCTCAGGTACCTCTCATTCAGGCCATGCAGGACGCCTGTGACCAAGTCGACGCCGCAGCTGTGCAAGGATGGATTCGACATTCAAGACGGTTCTTCCCGCGTTGTCTTGCTAATGAGGATATTGCTTGTGATGTTGATGAAATTCTCTGGCCAGATCCAGCTAGGCGAAGAGATAGTGTATAGTATGTTTACTGTAGTATTTTCTGTACAATATTGTCAGTTTTTTCAGATAATTTTTTGTTTGTTGTTATTTACTGTAATTGTAACCTGTACTGGATACAGTATTTTACGTTTGTCTGTTTGCTGAGCTAACAGTTTTATGCACACTACTGTAGTAGCATGAAAACTGGGACATGTTTTGTTGTGATTCTCCATGTTGACATGTTGACTGATTTGGGTATATGAAGAGAAATAAATGATATTTTCCTCAGTCTGCAGCATTGGTCTTGTGTAGTGTTTGTATAGTTGCACTTTCTCTGTGTATTTCATTTACAGTACTCTAATCACTGACAATTAGACTTGCTAAAAGTGTTTTAGGTTAGCAACAGCAGTGTAACTGGTTCAAAAAGATTGAAGTCATATTAAATGTGTGTGTTTCGTATGGTAACAAAATATTGTTCTTATGAAGTCGTGTATAGTTTTGACAAGTGTTCCATTTTGCAAATGATCTGAAGTGTTGTGCTACTTTGGTGTAGGTTTTTGACAAACTGGGCCCTGTTTTCAAAGTTGTGCTTAAACAATTTAAACAAACTGTAAATATTGTCTTCTGACTGGAGAGTATCACCTAATCTGATTCTCCTCCAGGATGACCAACACAACACGCCTGCAGCAGTTTAGTAGGAGAGTCTCCCATTCAGAACTAACAGGGATGTCTTTGTTATTTACCAAGTCATTTCTCTTATCACTTAGGCTTTGGAAACAGTTTTTGGGTGGCAGTGCAATCTACTGTGCTATTCATTCAAGTCTTAGATCAGTGGAAAAATGAGAAAGGCATATACATTGCCAATCTATCATTCATGGCAAAGTGGCCAGATTGCTCAATTGGAAGCAATGCTAGGGCACCACAATAAATTATCGTCATACATCTAATTTATCACAGATATGTTTTTCATGGTGTGATTTAAAAAACCCAACAAGTAAAACCCTGTTTCCACGGTGAAGATTAACCGTGGAAACAGAATGGCGGTGCCACGCCATCATGATAGATGAAGTCGTTGACCTTGTATTATTGAATCATAACTAATTGTAGTGAACAATCAGTGGGCCTGCTCACCTTCTAATGAAGTGCATTCACGTAGGCTACGAGGCCCACCTCCCCACTATGATACACACTGATTCTAATGGGGGTTCAGTCTTCCTTCCAGAGAAACCAGATGAATCGCGCAGCATCGACAGGGGAATTACAAACACATATATCAACCATGAGGAAGGGAAGAGGAAGTGGATATGGGGATACAGCGAGGGAAGGCTACAGTACCAGTCTAAAGGAATGGAAAAGCTCTGAGTAGAGAGTACTGCACTATCGGTAGGTCCCAAATAAACTGCACTCAGACCACAGTTGAGGAAATTGTTCTGTTCTGTATTTTTCCCACTGTGATTGGTACAGGGAGAGCTGTGAATTCCTTTGCAGAGGGACATTGCTAGCAGCCTTTCATGCAGACATATCTTGAAGTGATATGGGGTGGCAGATATCCTAGTGGTTAGAGCGTTGGACTAGTAACCGAAAGGTTGCAAGATTGAATCCCCGAGCTGAAAAGGTAAAAATCTGTCGTTCTGCCCCTGAACAAGGCACTTAACCCACTGTTCCTAGGCCGTCATTGTTCCTAGGCCGTCATTTGTTCTTAACTGACTTGCCTAGTTAAATAAAGGTTTAAGAAAAAGTGGTAGAGGAGTGGTGATAGCAAGAGAAGAAGACCGCTACTCTTGGGAGTAAATCAGGTCTTTTGTACCTTTGTATATTTTCTACACTAAAATGGATAAAAACAGAGTGAGAGAGGATAGTTAGTTGTTGCTGCTTTCAAACTGCCATTACTGAAGTGAGCTGTGTGAGTGCAGTGGTGGTTTTGTTCTGTAACATCCCTATCTACACCCCTCCAAAAACGACCACCACACACACACTGTCAAATCTCTCAAAATGCCTCCTTTTCACATAGTACAAAGATAAGTATGCTGTCTCACACCAGTATCTGTTAAGTACCATTAGTTTCCCAGTGAACCTATTTCCCTGTGTGGATCCATGCACTATGCTTGGTAATGATAAAATCTCTTAAATGGATGGCTCTTCTGCCAGCTGCAGATAGATAGAGACAGAGAGGAGCAGCCCCCGCTGTTCCGTTACTTCAAGTGTTCACCTCGTCTTAGTTACTATGCAGTACAGTTTGGAACACAACACTAAACGTGAGAGATGATTTATTACATGAGACTTTCAGCACTCAGTAGCTTTATCCTTAATGTACATATAGGAATAGTACCCGGGTGTGCATCTTCAGAATAGAATGATGGGGGAAGTAAAGACGATGAGAGAACAAAGCGCTCCACGTTTAAGCTACAGGGATATTGTGATCATGTATTTGCCATGTCGAAATGTGTGCTTCTCATTCAATGAAAATGAACAATTACAAGTGAAATTATATCTTCCTCCTGTGACAAGGCACATGATGGAAGTTTTACTTTCCATATTCAAGCATGGATGGAGTCTCCGTGGCAGGATATTTATTGTAATGGTGTTGGAGAATGTGATTTTCAGAGTAAAAATTTGAATTGAGGACTGAGTTTAGAAATGTAAGCCGTCTTTTAAAATCTACATTAATCCCCCCCAATAGGGTTTGGAGAGATCTTCCTCACATTGATGTGTGGACTGAAATAGAGATTTCCGCTGTCAGCTCTTTTAAAGTGCGTTCCAGATAACATCCCTTGAGCACTCTCAAATAGGGAGATATGTCTGTTCAACTACCCCATCCATGCTATCCTAAATGCATAGAGGCACAATCTTGCATTGAGATATGATCTCAGCATCTGCAGATCCAGCCAAGCACAGCACATCTTGCTCATGCATAGTGCACACCACATTGAATCCTGTCTGGAGTATTGCCATATAAACTAAACACTCCCATATGTACTAAATAATTAGTGTCTTTCTAAGTTAAGTCCAACTTCTTTCCCCAGCATTTGTTATGATAAACAAATAGTTCAGCACAGACTTGTACCAGCCATAGTCAGTGCAGCTGGCCTTATGATTTGAGCTCCCAAGCTGCTTATGATAACAAACCTCCAAAATTGTGAGGCTATCTGGCCCAAACAACATTAGTAAAACCTGTGCAAAAGGAGACTACATCTAATGATTTAATTGACCTAAAACAATTAAATGGGCAAGTTTTATTTTTATCCATCACAGAGTGCATGCTTTAGCAGCCGGGAGAGGGAGGACATCGAGACATCTAGACACATCTGTTTTGCAGAGGGAACTGACCAACAGAAGAGCTCTTTACTGCCTAGGTCCCTCTATAGAGCTCCTTTCACATTTGAGAGCTGTGCGACTGAATGGTGGCTAAATTGCAGGTAAACATTTTTCAATTTTACTGGTCTCTCAACCATAAAGGCTATGCAGTGGGGTCGTTCGTGATATTTAAAAATCCCATTTGGATGTTATTTGGCTTTTATGAACAGCTTAACTAAGTCAGTTCAAGACTGAATTCCCATTCAGGGTAATTTTCTTGACCCAAACAGTACTGTAAGACCTAAGCCAGTGGATATCCATGACGACGCAGACCAATCACTGTGAAAAAGCTCAAAATTGCCTGATTTCACAAATACGTGGAGCAGTCAGATGAGGCGCCGCATGGGTTGTGAGTGCACCCAAAACAAGTTGGGTAATATGCAAATACACTCATAACTGTTCAGCAGCTGTGTGTACAGTACAGTTTCCTCTGCCCTGTTTTGGCTCTGCAGGGGGTGGGCATGGATTTGGAACCGTCCTCTCTCTCTCCTCACCAAGATTCTTTCAGGCTGCCAAACCCGAACAAGAAACAGCCTGGCCTCCACTTGGCATTAGGCACTTGATTAATAATCATAAATGTGCAATGCGAAAGGATTAGGTGGAATGTCAAAGGATAATGAATCTCTTCAGCAGTGATTCAGCTAGGAGTCTTGAAGCTTTCTTCCTGTCTCTTTCCAAGACAAACATACTTAGTAGGATGAGAAGGAAGAGAAGGGACATAAATAAACAAATTTGCCTGTATTATTCTGGCGTCTAATTCCTCTTAAGTTCAATGCTCTTGGGCTACTTTTGTTTGAAATCCCTCTTAAAGACCAGGACTCTGCCCAGTCTATTACCATTCGGTACTCAACCCCTTGTTGAGTGGATCTACTCTCTTGTCTAATAAGGACAGGAACTTCTAGATCTGAAACAGGTTTAAAACTTTTCTTTCTGACAGTTTTGTGCCTTCAAGTTTTCAAAGTTCAGAAAGACTAAAATAGTGATTACATTAATAGAAGATTGTTTTAATTAACCCCAAGCATCATAACACAAGATATGCATCCCAAAGGAAAGAAACTAAATCAGTAGATCATGGCAGAACACTAATTTTGAAAGTGTCAGCTGAGAGTACTTTTGATTGATAGGTTGGTGAATACATAATGTCCTGGTGGAGACCCATTAAACTGTTACTTGTAAACTTCAGGAAATGGGAACATCAATAATGTATTACCCATAAACCCACACTGTAATTAAATAAACTGTTTTTAAGGAGAAACTGGGACACTTGTCGTCTCTGTCGTGTCGAGGATTTAAGACCGATAAATGCCGTTTTGTTTCTACGTAGTCGACAGTGTGGTTTAGAGAGTTGGTTAAGTGACACCCATGACGAGACATAGGGAACCAGATGGGATACAATCAGGAAAAAAAGAAAGACTGACAACAAACCGTCGGAGTGTATGCGACGACGTGGGCTAACAAATTGAGTAAACAAACAAGATGTCGATAAAAGGCCTCCTGTTGTGAGAGTGGCAGCTCGGGCCGAGTGGAGGGGGCCCCTCCACCCTCCTCTTCCAGTCCCTTGGGGTAAGGAAGGAGCAGTGGAGAGAATCCTCCCTTCAACATGGGTCCTGGATAGGCGGACATGCTGTCAGACAGTATTAGGCTCTCGGGAGGAAAGGAAAATAAAACAGACCAAGTTAGCTAACCGACTGTGTGTTTAGCCGGCACAAAGATGGCAGTTAAGATATATAGCAGGGGGAAAACAATAACAATAAATTAATCTTATATCAAGTTTTTAAACATCATACTAAACTGATCAGAATGACAATTTTTTTAAGTGGTCCAACAAGACAGCACAAAGAGGAATCATATCTCCACAAAGACGCCAGGGCGAGGGGAAGATACAATTGTATTTGGTTGTCTCTCAGACCATTATCTAAACCTTTCCTGGAGGTTGAGTCAAGGGGAAGTTGCTTCTTCTTCCCGTATTTTCTCTGCTTTCAGAGTAGGATGTTTGCTTTCCAATATTGGCAAAATAAAATAGAATTGGCTTAGTGTTGGATTGGATAGGATAAAGGATCTTGATAAAAGAAATGCAGCTTGAGGTAGGACCCATTGTCGGTGCATGGTGCACCAGGGCAGAAATTACAACACTGCCTCTTACTGGCAACGTCCTTATTAGTTTTGAAGATAGCATGTTTGTATAGTGCCACGGATACAGAGATTAGAAAATCCGATCCTTACTAGCAACATACAAGCCTTATTGGACCAATACAAAAACGAATACCTTGATTCCAATCAATGTAATCTCATTGGAGATATACTCAAGCAATTACAACATAATATGCAATATTGTAGTCTATTAAACCCTCAAGTAAATTGTGTGCTAATGGAATTCAAACTCATTGTGTTTTTCTTTTTTTATCATCTCTCCTTTTATTGTACTATTCCTCCCACGTCAGAGAACCAAACAACTATCACCTGACAATCAGTGAGGTCTTTCATTTCAGAATGTTGAGGCATCCCTCTGTTACTGATGCTGTTTAATATATGTGATAGTGGTGAAGAGTCTGTGCATGTGGTGGGTTGGGTTGGGAGGTGAAGGTCATTGGTGACTAGGAGAAGTGGTTGAGAACAAAAGGATTGGTGGTCATCTAGGTTGAGGTTCTAATGATCATGGATCAGTGATATTACTGGGATCAGGGATGTTTCTGAAAGGTGTTGGAGTGGGGATCAGACTTGGTGTGTGTCTCTCAGGGTGGGAGGGGAGGATGGCGGGTTTTACTGTCCAGTAATGTGGGGTGCTATGCGGATTAAGATGCCCCTAAACTGAGTGCTGCAGATTGTCAGGATTTAAGGATTTGGTAGGAGGGATTGCCGGTGGTGCGTGTGGATCGGGGTAGAGATTGAAAGCAGATGGCTGTGATTTGGGTGTGATTATCCCTCCAGCATTTCCACTGATCTCCATCATCCTGTTTCATTTCCCAGGAAGCCTGGTTCATCTCGGACACTGAATCAAACCCCACAATCCCTCCCTGGCAATGGAGTCCACTAATGGGAAGGATTTAAGGTATCTAGCTATCCTCCTCCTCTTGTCTGATTTTTCTATCTTTCTCTCCTTTGTTCTCTCCTCTCTAACATCATCCTCTCCAATACTCTGTCTATTGTAGCTATTAAATTGCCTCCATTTCTCTTTCCCCATCTTCCTATACAGTAATTATTTTCTCAATCACTCGAAACATAAAGGTCAAGTGTCCTTATGTACAGTAACTAGTGTATGGGTCTTTTTTTCCCCTCCTCTCATTACCACCTGTAATTTGTATGTTAAAAAAAAAAGGCAAACAAGGTGATGGGTCTGACTTTTTACGTGCAGTTTTAAGCCAATTAGAGCATTAGGCAATGGGTACCATGCATGTGATATGAATACTAATCAAATCATTAGAGCACAGTCATTTAGAAACTTTGTTATAGCGAATGTACTTTGAAATGTGTCCCCTTAAAATGAAATGAGAGAGAGAGAGAGAGAGAGAGAGGGAGAGAGAGAGAGAGAGAGAGAGAGAGAGAGAGAGGTTGAGTGCTATTGTACAACATTGTTTACCTCAAAAATGTATGTATGACTTCTCAATTTTTGGCACAGTTAGGTCCATTAGGAGCCAGGTGATCACCTGCGATATTTCGCACCACACCCCAGTCATCCTAAGGTCAACCAATCTCTACACACTGCATTGTTAAAACAAGGTTAATCCACTTTCTGTCTGCACCTTATATAGGGTACACTAATCTGAGTACACCATTAAAAAACTCAGAGAGGTTAACTCGAAAGCTTTAGAACAGACACTTACAAATGGCCACTTTTGAATCACAAACACACAAATGTGTATTGACACACACACACACTCACTCACACTCACACACTTGCACACCCTCACACACTCATTCACTCAAACACTCACACACACACTTACACACACTCACACACAGACACACACATACACACTCACACACTCACTCACAAACATTCACGGTCACACTCAACACACACACGCACGCACACACACACACACACACACACACACACACACACACACACACACACACACACACACACACACACACACACACACACACACACACACAGACACACACACACACACACACACTCCCATGACCCTAACCGATTTGTGGCATTTACAGTAATGGACATGGTTTTGTCAACTTGGTTCTTACAGTTAATGAGATTTCCTTGCCAGTCCAGTGCTCACTTTCCTTTGAGAAAAGCCATTGGTCAGTCCATTCTATTCAAATTTTGAGAGCACTGTTTAGTATGGGATTCTTGAATTGCAAGTTTAACTTCTGATAATCATTGTTGTATTTCATGTAGGTAAAGATCTAATAAATATTTTGATGTTACCAACACAATTTTGTATGTCTTTAGGGTTATTTCACACATTTTGACCTGTCAATCACGTCAAGCAGTCAGGACAGTTATCATATGCCTGATGACAAAATAAGCACAGGCATGCCTTCTCCCTCCCAGCAATTGTTCACTCCATTTGAGTTCATGTTTTATTTATTTTAATGAAAACACAATCCCAATAGAAACTAAGGTAATGCCATTTTCAATCAGGTAAGCAATATTCAATCAAAAATACAGAGTAAGAATAAGAAAATCCCATTATCAACACCTATTGTCCCTACATTTCTAAATGCACACAGTCTATTTTGGCATAGTGACATGTACAGACAGTGTATGATTGATCTGTGTCCAATCTTCCTGACAGGACCTCTGTAAGGAAACAAGCCTGAGGATTTACACTGGTGCATGGTGTGGAAAGCCCCTCTTCCCCTCTGTCTCTGAGCCAACCCCAGTCTGGCTGATGGGCCCTGTCAGGGGGTGGAGGGGGTTGATGTACAGGGCCCAGGGCAGGTGGCTAGCACAGGAGCTCTAAATTTGGAGGTGGTGGCACCTTGGTAATGGGACAAGATAGGGGCAATATTGGAAGCCCATGATTGGACAACCATGCAAGCTGTCTCTTTGTGACACTGTGATGGAACACTGGAGATAAACTCTGCAGTATGGTCCATACATGCCCCAGTCAGTCACCATTGTGCAATGGGTTGTTTAGCTGTAGGTGACTCATACACATTTGTTTTCTCCTTCATCTCCTATTCAGTCTCTAATCTCTTTTTACATGCATCTGGACCTTGGAAAACACATAGAACATACGCTTTTTGAAGCATTTTGTGAAGATTCAATTGACTTTGAAGGACCTTTGCTTGCAGAATGGCACTAGAAGGTCATTAAGCAACAAAACTGAGTGTTGCTTCTAATCTGTATTGTATTGATTGAAATAATTGCTTTTTTAATAGAAAATTCTGTAAAAAATGTGGAATCATACTGTCAATTGGTCAACTTTGTCAATGCCAGTTACGTCTGTTCAGTAAAAAACATGATTAAATCTCACTAAAACTTTGAAGGACCAAAGACTTATAGGTCATGAAAAAACTAACTGGAGAGCTTTGGTCCTATTTTATGTATCGAACGAACTCGTTGTGCTTCAGAAAATGTCTCTTGTGAACAAGCACTACAAGAGCAAGGTTTTCCAATTGGTGCGCATGAGTAATGATACACTCTGAGGACTCTTGTTGTCTTCATGTTGGGAGTACACTGGAGTACACGTCAACAGAGAAAGTGCAGCCTGAAAGGGTCCTACTAAAGTGTATGTATAAGGACTGAGGAGAAAGGGTAACACATTCCTATTTGCTTAATATCTAAGAAGCCAAGTGGTACAAATAGAACTTAAGTGGCCATATTAATGTTGATGAGTCACCCACAGCACATGTTAAATATTCCTCCACATGAGTGCTGAGTGTTACTGTAAGTGCTATAACGAAATGAGATGATGGGCAGCAGGTAGCCTAGCGGATAACATGTTCAGCCAGTAACTGAAAGGTCACCAGCTCAAATCACTGATCCAACATGGTGAAAATTCTGTCGCTGTGCCCTTGAGCAAGAATCATAAACCTTTTCCAGGGTCGCCTGTCACGTCTACTCCCGCTCCTCCTCTCCGGCGTTCGACGTTGCTGATTTACTAACCACCGGTCCTGGGGACCATCATTCCGCGCACCTGGCATTCATCATTACACGCACCTGCACTTCATCATTAGGCACACCTGGACTCCATTACCTCACTCATTACCTTCCCTTTATCTGGCACTCCCTTAGGTTCTTTCCCCAGGCAGTATTGTTTCTGTTGTTCATGTCTAGTATTGGTCCATGTTACTTGTTATATTAAACTTACCAACTGCTTCTCAACTCCCAGCATCTACGTTACAGAATACTGCCTCACAAGTGGAAATCAGAACATCTCCCAGACAGTCGACGAACAGGGATACCTACTTCGTTAACACCATGACCAGCTGGCACAACTGGAGACGGCTATGGAAGAGGTTCATCGCAGTGTTCAACATCTCAAACATACCCGAGAGGCATTGCCTTCAACTAACAAAGGATACTCTACCACCAGTCGACCCAGCGAGCCAGCACACCAGCCCATTCAGCAACCTGCCCAGGTCAGCGACCCTCGTTTGTCCCTCCCGGTTAAATATGACGGCACCCCATCTAAATGCCGTGGCCTCCTACTACAGTTCTCCCTCTACTTTTCGTACCAGATGGGAGCTCCTACCACAGAGGTCCAAGGTTGCCATGGTTATTTCTCTGCTGGCTAGGTGAGTGTTGGAATGGGCCACGACTCCTGGGAGAGAGTAGAGGAGGAGCTGGATTCATATTAGGGGTTTATGGCTCGGTTCAGAGGTATCTTCAATCATCCACCGGAGAGCAAAGAGGGGGTGAGCTCCTACTCCAAATATGGCAGGAGGACCAGACTGCTGTCGATTATTCACTCACCTTCCGGACAGTTGCAGCATCCAGCAGATGGAATGAGTGCGGAGGTTCAGATGGAACTGGCCTATTGACATGACAACCTCTCCTTGGATGCACTCATCGCGATGGCCATCCGTCTGGATAACCTTCTTTGGGATCGTCGGCACTCTCATTGCTTCTCTCCCTCCCTCAGTGAACACTTTGGACCAGAGCCTAAACCCATAGAGGTAGGGGTCACACGCCTCCCCGTGGCGGAGTGACAGAGATGGAGACAGCTGCGGCTCTGTCTCTATTGTGGTCAAGGAGGGCACCAGCTACAGCAGTGTACGATACATCCCAACTCGGGATCCACAAGAGCAGAGGGATGGTCACGTGATCTTTCACTTCCTGGGGCAGTATCCCCTCTTCATCACTTTCTGCCAACCCTTTTTGGTGGCGATCGCACTAGTTGACTGTCCCTCATGTACTGTTTCTACAGCATTAGTAAATTCCGGTGCCACAGAACTTTACTGACCAGACCCTTGCCTCCTCTCTCTCAACATCACCTCACACCCGCTCTCCTCTCCTTTCCCGGTTTAAGCCCTTGATAATTGGCCATTAGGTTCCAGGACCATCACACACATCACCAAACCACTCACCCTCACCATGGTGTCCATCCATCAGGGGAACATCCCCTTCATCACCAGTGCACCAGCTCACAAGATCATCCTCGCCCTACATTGGCTTCAACACCACAACCCCACCATCTCATCGTCGAGGATGAAAATCACAGACTGGTCATCCGAATGCCGGAGGACCTGCTTCCCCGTCCCAATGGTTCCATGTCGGTTGAGTCCTGTGGTTGCCCTTCAGCCCAACACCCCAGACTTATACCAGTACCTGCGGGAGGTATTTTCCAAAACCCGCGCCACCTGTCTCCCTCCTCATTGCCCCTGGGACTGTGCCATCGACCTGCTTGCAGGCTCTGCGCCCCGCACAGACCCATCGACCCTCTGTCAGTGGCTGAAACCCAGGCCATGGAGGAGAACATCCATGAGGTGCTCCAACAAGGTTTCATCCTCACTTCTCCTGCGTCGGCAGGTTTCTTCTTCGTGGCCAAGATGGATGTATTGATTACAGACGACTCAATGAAATCACCACCAAGTACCGTTAGCCTTTTGGTGCCCGCAGTCACGGGGCCTGGTTCTTTGCCAAATTGGACCTGCAGAGTGCATACAATCTCATCCGCATCCGGGAGGGGGATGAATGGAAGACAGCTTTTAGCACGATGTCTGGTCACTATGAGTACTTGTTGATGCCATTTGGCTTAGCCAATGCTCCGTCAGTGTTCCAGGCATTTGTCAACGAGGTGTTCTGGGACATGCTCAGATGTCAAGTGGTGGTGTATATTGACGACATCTTGGTCTACTCAGCTACCTTGGAGGATCACATCGCTCACGTCCGAGTAGTCCTGGAACGCCTCCTGGCTAACCACCTGTTTGTCAAGGCTAAGAAGTGCCAGTTTCATCAGGAGGCTGTCTCCTTCCTAGGCTACCAAATCAGCCCACAAGGAGTGAAGATGGAAGTCAAGAAATTAGATGTGGTCAGGTCATGGCCAGTTCCAACCACCATAAAGAGGTTACAACAGTTTTTGGGGTTTGCCAACTTCTACCACCATTTCAACAGGAGCTTCAGCTCCATCGCTACTCCTCTCACCTCTCTCCTCAAGGGTGGTCCCCGTAGGTTGGTGTGGAGTCCAGCAGCTGACGAGGCCTTTTGCCTACTCAAGGGACGTTCACCTCCACCCAATTTCTAAAATAACCAGTTCCCACGATATACTTTGTGGTGGAGGTGGACGCTTCAGAGGTGGGCATGGGGGAAGTTCTGTCTCAACAACAAGGTAATCCACAGAAATTGTATCCGTGTGCATATTACTCTAAGAAACTGCCCTCTGCAGACAGGAATTATGACGTCGGTGATCGAGAGCTCCTGGCCGTGAAGTTGGCATTAGAGGAGTGGAGACACTGGCTGGAGGGCGCCAAGGACCAATTCATCATGCTCACCAACAATTGGAACCTGGAGTACATACAGACAGCGAGGAGTCTGAATCCGTGCCAAGCATGTTGGGCCCTTTTCTTCACATGATTTGACTTCATGCTGATCTATTGCCCAGGTTTTAAAAAGACCTGTCCCGTCTCTATGATTCTGGAGATGGTCCTGTTCAGAATGTATCCATAATCCCTTCCTCTTGAGTCGTAGCCCCTGTGGTCTAGGACGTAGATGTGTACATCCACCAGGCTCTGGATAGTGAGCCTGCATCCACTAACTGTCCTCCTGAGCAATCCCACAGGGATAAGGAATCGGCTGCTGACCTGGGCGCACACAGCTGTCGTCGCTGGACATCTAGGTATTTCTCACACTACCCAATCTATCTCCGAGAAGTATTGGTGGCCTACCTTGTCGCAGAACGTTAGTTGCTGCATCAACTCCTGTTCTGTATGTACTCAAACCAAATTCTCCCGGCATGCTCCAGCAGGGAAACTCCTTCCCTGCTGGAAGGAGTTTCACCTAGCCCATAGAGGTTAACCATGCCTCAGCGTCCCTGGTCTCATCTATCCATTGACTTTGTCACTGATCTCCCCTCCTCTGATGGTTTCACCACCATTTTGGTGGTTGTGGATAGATTCTCTAAATCCTGTCAGTTCAACCCTCTCTGTTCTCCCTTCTGCTCTCCAGGTCGCTGAGCCACTATTCCAGCAGGTCTTCCGGCATTATGGCCTTCCCGGAGGACATTGTCTCTGACTGTGGGCCCCAATTCACATCACGGGTATGTATGGAGAGCTTTTATGGAGAAGCTCGGGGTCACGGTCAGCCTCACTTCCAGGTATAGACCTCAGTCCAATGGGCAGGTGGAGAGGGTGAACCAGGAGCTGGGGAGGTTCCTGAGGAGTCACTGCCAGGACCGGCAGGGAGAGTGGACCCGGTTCCTTCTATGGGCGGTGTACGCCCAGAATTCATTACCTCACTCCTCCACTGGGCTGACTCCCTTCCAGTGTGTTCTGGGATTTCAGCTGGCTCTGGCTCCATGGACTCCTGGTCAGACTGAAGCTCCTACGGTTGATGAGTGGTTCAGGCATGCAGAAGAGGTGTGGAGCGAGGCTCACATGAGACTCCAGCACACTGTCCACCGTCAGAAGGAGCAGGCAGACCACCATCGCAGTAAGACTCCCGTGTTCCATCCAGGAGATTGTGTCAGGCTCTCTACCAGGAACCTCCCACTCCACCTGCCCTGCAAGAAGCTGAGCCCCCAGTTTGTGGAGCCGTTCAAGGTTCTCCGGAGGGTCAACGAGGTGATGTATAGGTTACAGCTTCCCAGTGACTACTGGATCTCACCTTCTTTTCATGTCTCCCTTCTCAGGCTGGTGGTTCCTCATCCCCTGGCTGATGTTGTCCCCCACGACATCTCTCTGCCCCCCATGGACGTCGAGGGAGCTCCCGCCTATGCCAACTGGACTCCCAGGTCGGCTCCAGTACCTGGTGGACTGGGAGGGGTACGGCCCAAAGGAGCGGTGTTGTGTTCCAATGAAGGACATTCTGGATCTCAACATCATCCATGATTTCTATCTTCGCCGACCGGCCCGCTCCTCGTCCTCGGGGCTGTCCCTCTGGCCGGTGTCATCCTGTGGCTGGAGGGGGGTACTGTCATGTCTACTCCCGCTCCTCCCCTCCGGGGTTAGATGTTGCCGGGTTACTAACCACAGGTCCAGGGGACCATTACAACCATTACAAGCACTTCATCATTAGGCACACCTGGACTCCATTATCTCCCCTTTATCTGGCACTCCCATAGGTTCTTTCCCCAGGCAGTATTGTTTCTGTTGTTCATGTCTAGACACTACTCCTACGTTGTATTGTTCCATGTTTCTTGTTATATTAAACTTACCACATGCTTCTCGACTCCCAGCATCTACGTTACATCGCCATTACATCTACGTTACATCGCCGTTACATCGCCACGCTCCAAGGATGTCTCGGGGAGAGTTGGGATATGAAATAAATTATTATAATATTCTAATTCACACATGTGTATTTATACACACATGTATATGTGTGAAATAGGACAAGTATAAGCACCCACCAAATTATAATTAGGATGATGATGATGTGGCACAGGGACTCAGTAGTACTGCGCTTTGGGCTGTTTTGGTCATTATAGTCCTAGCCTTTGGAAGGGACCATGAATATATTTCCTGTATAGGATATAGTATTATGCAAAAGAGTGCTTTCCTTGTAAAGAATATATTTCAAGACACGCTGTTGAGAAACATTTTGGCTCCTGCATTGGGAGCTAATTGAGTACTCTGACAACGCTGTGCTCGGCTGATTCACATACACACACACATGGGTGGAAAATTCAATTTCCCAGCAGGTTCAGAGCACTTTATGTGCGGAAAGGGAAAAAAACAACATTGGATTAAAGAGTGTCTGAGCAGGCTGTATGGCTGTGTCTAGCCCAGCGTTCCGATTCCTTTCAGTTCATTGTTGGATTTTATTGACCAAATGACACGGCCTGAATATAAAGAATATAGCTTCTCTTTCCCTTAGCTCCCTCATTATACCATTCTGCGTGTTTACATTGATTTTCTGTTCACCATTGTTTTGTACAGTATGTACACATACTTCCTATTCTACACTGTATGGCCTGGATGAGGACAGAGGGACAGAAGATCCACTGCTGTGGGGCCTGTCAGTGACTGGTGAAACTTCTGAAACTTTCCCTTTTACGTAATAACAGTGTCAATGATGCTGGAGAGGGACAGTGACACTGCAGAAACTCCAGAGACGCTAGCTCCTGTCACTCTTTCTCTGACCCTCTCTGTTGTCTGTCTGTGTGACGCTGCCTGGGCCATGTGAGTCACAGAGGGACCCATCTGGCGCTACTGGCCCTGGACCCTGACCCAGCCGCAGTACAGGGTCGATGCCAGTCACAGAGGATTGCTCCGTGTGCCCGTCTCACAGACACAACTTAGAGGAAGCAGGGCAGAGGGAGTCAGTGACATTCAGTGCAAGCCCCTTAGATGACTGAGAATGGAGATGGAAGAATGAACCATCTGACACTGTGTCTCTTCATCAGGGTCCCTTTACTGCCCAGTAAAAGATTTTGGATGATAGTTATTCCTCTATTTCCTTAATAACTCTAACCACATACACCATCATTCTATGCAGAATATATTCCTTTGTGGTTCAATTAAATTCTATAGCTGTGGGTCCATTTTGATTGCTGTACCTGAGTCACAACAGACAGAAACAAATAAATTGGTCCCCTTGATTATTTCTTTTTAGAGCGCTTTTTGGACTAGAATACCATCAGAATACGTTATTGATTTTTGTTTTCTGTCAACTACACATCGCTTTGTGTTTGTTGTTGACTGCTCTCGCTGCAGTGAGTGTTCTCTGAACATGTTGATGAAACCCACAGAAAATAGGATGTTTGAGAGGAAAAACAAAGAGTACTTTGAAGGTGAGGTTATGCCACTCTTGGGACAGCCAGTAGACTTCTCATTGTGATCAAATAGTGACATGCCCTTGATCAAAGAGACACTCTTCCCCACTTCTTGTCCTGGTTTAATGGGGGGATACTTCCCTCTCTGTGAAGGTGAAGTACTGCTGTGCACTTGTCTATTCATTGCTGTTTCAATTCCCTTTGAAAGAGATGTTGTTGAAACAACTCCTTGTCTGACAAATTAAAACCAATGTACAGACCAAAGAGGCGTTGGAACTTGAATAGGGGAGATGTTCCCCCCCAAAAAAGAAACATTTCGTATCAAAGGTACCCTTGAAGCTTACTTAAACCTTTTGTTTCACTACAGTAATTGTTTGGAAGGGAAACAATTTATATTCAAAGGTAATGGCAACAGTCAGGGGCAGATTGGGCATCTGGCATTTTGGGCAAATGACAACTGAGCTGGTTTATTTTTAGCCAGGTGGTCCTGTATAAATTGTTTTTGTGCAAAATGATCATTATCTGACTAATAATGGGGGCCACAAGAAAATAAAATGGGCCAATGTGGCGGATTCAAGGAAAAAAAATGTCCTCTGTGTTAGAAATGCCATGTTTGATTTTTGGTCCCAGTCAGCCCCGAGCTACAGTAGTATACTGACATTTTGTATTGTGAATATTGTAAGCATCAGCTGAGCTGTGAAAAGCAGCTCCTGTGCTCTGCTCTGCTCTGTGTGAGGCCAGGTTCAGTAGGCGAGTGAATTAGCTGCTAGGCATTGTGCTACAAAAGCGAACTCAATCTCCAGCTAAATTACTCTTAATTCAATGTGCCCTTTTCACTTGCAGAGTACCGAGACGTTTACCATTTAGCGCTGGCGGTGCTATAGATAGAAATGTGGTGTATGGGGATTGCGACAGGGTCCAGTGTTTCCCATGTGCTGTAGTGTGGGGGAGGTAGGCTAGTCGTGGGAGGGAGGCAGAGGCAAGAGGCCGTTTCACATCTCCACGTCTTTCTGTCCCTCGTTCACTAGCTCATCCTGACTTCACTGCTGGGAGGCATGTCTGTGGCATTAATGATGCTCCCCTTGTGTAATCCTCCGCCGACCAGCATGCTGTGTTCCAACGTTGTGCGAGCAAGATAGGGAAGCAAAGATGGAGAGAAAGAGAAAAAGAAAGATAGATGGAGAGATAGAAAGAGAAAAAGAAAGAGATAGAAAGAGGAAGACCAGGGCACTGCTAGCAGGCGAGGTCCCCAGAACAAAGACAGAGAGGTGGAGAGGGAGCGTTTTTGGAGAGGTGGAGAGGGAGCGTGTTCGTATGGAGGGTTAGAGTGCCACGTGGCAGTGGAGTCCGGTGTTCCATCAGATGTCTTCACTCCTATGCCACACCCCATAACGTGATAGACAGCCTCAGCCTAGAGACTAGGTGGATAGCTGTGACACTATATGCCTCTCTCATACTTAGAATCATTTAAAAGTTAATCTTGTACTTGTACTTCCTACGTGAAACTCTCTTGTGGTTCACATCTGGTTTTTAATAGTGTCTCTTAGCTGTGAGTTGAAGCTAAAATAGAAAAGTCCCTATCTCACCAGCAGGCTTTCATATTCCTCCCCCTACTACAAGACACAGGCCAGCATCATTCATCTCTCCACAACACTAGCTGTCACACAGGCCGTATGTCGGAGTTGTCCTGTCATGTTGCGTTCGCTGAACTTTAAGATGTCTTGACCTGCTTTACATTGCCTGAGGAGGGGGAATGGGAGCACACTGGTGTGCCAGGGCCTCTGGGAACAGGTATAAGTGCATATCTGATGTACCATCATGTTAATACTTTTATGTTTGTATTTATATATTTATTTTTCCTTCATGACATACTACCCCAGCATGCACTGATTCAATTTCCCAGCTCTCACTCAGCCCATATGACTTAATCAGTCTGACAGACTCTGTGTGCCTAGGGAAAGTCTCTCTCTGCAGTCCCCTTTCTCCTCGACATTACGCTCTCCATGACAAACACACTCTGGCACCTTTCGCAGTACAGCGCTTCCACACAGCCTCTGCGGTTCCATCACACACACATACACATGCACACACGTAACCAGACATCCTTCTCCCTCTGTTCCTGCCCTGCTTTCCCTTAACGTGCTTATGAAAACAGCTTGTATGCACAAACTGTACAGTAGCAGTCTTTTGTGGAATGCAGCTATTCAACCATTTGTTATTGGGTTACACTCAAATTAACTTTCACTGCCGTGTCTCATTGAGCCTGACCTCTGTTACATCAGTCCTTTTCAGACTCATAATAAAAGCAGCAGGATAGAGAGCAGCGTTGGTTAACCTTGGACCAGAGCCGCACAGTCTGGTTAAGAAAGGGAACTGGGCAGAACTTCAGCGGACTGTTGCGATGCTCCCCGCAGGGTCAGTTCCTCAGCAATGTAATTCAGTAACATAACATTGCCCCGGTGGTGTCTTCAGCCCCTGCAACACTTACTGAGAAACTGCACAACACTGAAACTTTCCCTGGCCCTTTAGGAACAAACAGTTTCTGCTTCTTCATCATTTGTCTTCTTACTTTTCTTGTCTTCCACCTGCCTGACCTGATAAAACGTCACAATCCCTGCCGTTAAAAGGCTGGCTATTCTCTCTAACAGCATGGGTGCACTTTGAAAAGCAGACGACAAGGTCTCAAACTTTAAATATGACGGCTGAGGCCAATAGAGCTTATTTGAAATTCAGTCTTCTGTTAATCGGTTTAACCTGACTTGTTCTCTTGTTACACCAGCTCAGCCGTTTGACCTCTGTCTCCACTCTGAGTTAGTCTGAAGTCTCTGATACATCTTCATTTCGGCTTCGCCCCAAGCCCTTTTCCTATAAAATTAGGTGAAATAACACTCCCACCTGTCAGTTCATATTCTTGAAGACAGAGCCATCTGAGCGTTTCTTGAATCCTCTACATCTCATGCTGTCTTAAGAAGAAATACTCTTCTCTTCCACTTCACCATCCTTCACCCCACTCTGTCTTTCTCACACAAATATCTCTCTCTCTCATATGAGTCACACACCCCTCTCTCTCTCTCTGAGAAGTCGAGGAGAATGGTGGGGTGTCCTATTTTGGCTCCCTCTTGACCTACCTGTCTGGCAGGGGTCTATAGGTGGGTAGACATCATGCTGATTGCACCTGACAAACTCTTCCCCAGATGTTTCTCCTTTCCTCTCCATCTCTCGACACTCCTGCCACATGTCTAAGCATTTTAATGAAATATGCTCTCAGGCTTTCTCCAGCCGAGCTGTATTAGTGGAGCGTGGCTTCCTCAGAGCAACATGGTGTGCTTCTGTGTGTGTGTGTGTGTGTGTGTGTGTGTGTGTGTGTGTGTGTGTGTGTGTGTGTGTGTGTGTGTGTGTGTGTGTGTGTGTGTGTGGGGGGGGGGGAGAAGGGGATGGAGGGATGGGGATCTGAGGTGGTGATGCTGTTAGAGAACAAGAAGTCAGAAAGGGGCATTTGTCGGTCTGCGGAGGGATTCTCTTTCTTTCTCCATTTTCATTATAAATAATGATGTAAATGAAAACATATTTTCCTTTCTCAAAGTGGCAATTTGCCTTTGTAACGACCAAGTCTGAGCCTGCATCTTTTTCATCCTCTCTCCTCCTTCTTTCCTCTTATTCCTGGGTTGATAATTTCCACTTTATTTCCGTTAGGCTGTTTGTTCACAGCGGTCTGTCCCTGTAATTGATTAGAGCTGTCGGTCTAACTGTTGCGGCAAGCCGTCTCAGCCAGGCAAACAGCCCCCACATCCAACCCCCTCCACTCTCCTTCCTCTTCCATTGAAAGCTGCCTTACTTTTAGAGATGGGGAGGGGGGGGTATTACAATGATGACATACAGCCCCCCCAGCAGCGATAGATGTGACATGTTGGAGACATGTAGCCCTCAACCCATGGGAGCCCAGGTTGAAATCTGGTTCATGTCTCGGTGAGGGCCACCACAGCTCCCGCTCCATCATTAATGCAGGGATAGCAGATTCAGGAAGCAACAGCCCACTCTCTCGCTCTTTCTCTGTGTGTGTGTGTGTGTGTGTGTGTGTGTGTGTGTGTGTGTGTGTGTGTGTGTGTGTGTGTGTGTGTGTGTGTGTGTGTGTGTGTGTGTGTGTGTGTGTGTATGTGTGTGTGTGTGTGTTGTGGACGGGGGAAAATATTACCCATCTCTAAGCCTTGTTGACACACTAGCCCCAAGAAATCCAGGATGTGAAACACACAATGTCTCCTTTGGTTTAACACCCTCCTCATTTCACAACAATACAGAGAGACAGATCAAGTGTACACTCGCTCTATGTCTCTGAAAGCCTTTGCCTGTTACCTGCTGTGGCTGATGAAATCAAAGCATCAGTTACATGTTCCAATTCATCATCCCACCTCATTAACTGTGGAAAGCATCAGGGTGACTTTCCAGTTTAGTAAATGGTCAGTTCACTTTGCACCCTAATTGGACTCGAGCCTTTTGATGGGGTTTGGTTTCTCCCTTTTTTCATCTTTCTTTGCTAGAGAGAGATGGGTCAGAATAAATGTGTGGAGAAACTATAAAGTAGATGCCATTTCCTGAGGAGGCCTTGTGTACAGGCACATAAAGAGAGACCCCAAAATCTTCCCTTTCAGATCTCCTACCCCTGGATTTTGATCTCTGATCTCCTACCCCTGGATACTGATCTCTGATCTCCTACCCCTGGATACTGATCTATGTCTGTTATTCTTTTTCTGTACCACACGTCTGCTGGTTTTAACATGAAAGACACTTGTTTGTCAGCCTTCAAAGAGCCGCCGAGGCACTGAAAGTTACTTGTGTTTTCGGGTTGTTCATTCCCCATTTTCTCCCAATATGGAGGTGATCAAGAGATGCACAGCAGAGTTGAAGTAATGATGGCTGCTTTTGGGAGAATAATTACAGTTCATACTACAATGATGCCAGGGCCCACACAGGCACTGATCATTAGTGTTGTTCTAGTACTTTGGCTCATGAAAACAAAGTATGTTTTCAGTAGGGAATTCAGTATGAATGAACACACTATGAATACCTATGGTTCCGTACAAATAACAGAAAGAATTTGGGTTGAAACGACCGTAGGTAATAGGCTGCCATGGAAGAAAAGAGAAAATAGGGGGACAAGATCACATTTGGCAGTTAGAGAGCAGCAGTAGAGGAGGAGTGACGGCAGACTCCAAGCCATTAACTCCCCACTCTGTGTGGAACAGGCCCATCTGGAAGAGACTCTCTGGGCTGCGGGACATCCAACTTTTTCCGTCGTAAATCTCCACCACGGCACTGTGTCTCCCTTAATCCAAACGAGTTCGTCAAACTAGCCAGAGTTTCTCCGGCTGCAGCCCTGAAAAGTGCCTTTTAATGAAAGACTGTTAATAATTCAAGCTGGTCCCCATGAACACAAAGACCTAGAGAAGTTTAAGGACACTCGGAGGAGGTGAGTGGGGGATTTGTGACACCTCTGAACATGCCACAGTGCACTGCCATGATCAACTTTAGATGCCCTTCTGCGTTTTTTATGTCCTGCCTTGCTAGTGTCACACAGCATTGGCCTGGGGGCATGCACCACCCTGCACCATTATTCAAAAGTCATACAAGGGTATTTCAAACCCATCCCACTGGGCACAGATGTCAGTTCAACGTCTAGTGAAAAAAAAATCTAAATTCCCTTGATTAATTTGATCTAATCCAATCAGTTTTCCAAGTTGATTCAAGGTAATCACATATATTTTTTGTTGTTGTTGAAATGATGTGGAAACAACGTTGATTCAACAAGTTTTTGCCCAGTCAGATTTATTTTCTTACTCCTCAACTATGAGCAAAATTGTGTCCAACATCACAGAAACCCAACGTGAGAGTCAAGCTGCTATGAGTCAGATATGCAAACAATGTTTAGTAATACAATTAGCATCCAACAAAAGAGGAGAATAATTTCATTTGCTCTCAGTCACACAAAAACACACATGCACATCCCTAGCCCGGATTAGGACTGCAAGCTTCAGATACGTTTAACTTGTGACAACAATCCCCCCTTCCCTTTGAGTTTTTTTCTCTCCCTCTTCTAAGCAGGAGATAGCTTTGTTTACCTTGGGAGGTATTGTATTCTGATGTTCTTAATCAGACCAACAATTAGATAACATAGACTTCAGAAGGGAGAGAAAATCCCCAGGAGTCATTGTGGAAAACTGGAACAGTTGGCTTACCTAAATACCTCCAAACGTTACTTTACTGTTTACCGGGGAACCTAAGATGCCTCTTTCTTGTTATTATTATTATTGTTTATTTTTTCAGCTTTCTGTGAGCATCAACAGCACTCTACACCGTCCCTGAGAGTGATCCTCTCAGACACACGACTTTGTCAAACACTCATTTCAAACATAGCAACCCCCAACTAGAGCAGAAATATATACTTCCACCTCACACATATCTGAGAAAAACTTCTCCATTATTCAACTCTCGAAATGTCTTGGACATATCTTAGCTAAAATAGCCCTCAAATGGCAGCAACATACCATGATTCTATCTGTTCCCTTCTGAGCGAAGTCTACACCTGGTTTAATGATCACACCGCAGGCCAACTAGAGGTCTTGCAATTGATGGTGAATTTCAGAGGAGCTATTCCCTGCTGTTTGAATGCTAGCCTTTTCTGTTCTTTCAGAAGTGCAGTTGTTGCATATCCACCAAGCTATCTGGCCTATTGTTATATCTTGTATAAGAGCTACCATCCACTCATCCGTCATTGCACTCATCCGTCTGTGGTAACATTATCACTTTAGATAAGGCTACAATAAACTGCACTCTGCTTTTAAGTTTCTCTCTATCCCTCTAATCCAATCTCTGACATAGAGTCTGTTTATCATCGGCCTGCCGGAGCATCCTCTGTGTCCCTCCACTTCCCCTTACACAGGAAATAATGGACGACCCTGGTAGGGTTGGAGGGTAATAAAGATACGTATATATATGTTTTTATTTGTGTATGTATGTGTATGTATGTATATATTTTAAATAAATATACACATGTACATATATGTATAATGTATAATATAATGTATATATATACATATATATACATTTGCAAAAAATATATTGGGGATTGGAAGTGAGGCAGACAATTACATTGATGGAAACTACAATCTATCTGCAATATTAAAGCTGATCCACCCCCTAAAAAAATAAAAATAAAATAATAATAATAATAATAATAATAATGGACGACCCTTCTCCCTGCCAATGCTTAGGTCTTCCTCCTTCAATGTTTTGTTTGGTCTCGCTCAGTGTTAGAGCCAGGCCTGTTTTGAGGCGTTATAATTAAATCAGGTTTAAAGGGAGTCTCCTGGCCCAGTATTGTTAGCCAGAGTGAGCACTGCTATTTAGCATTGGGGGCTGGACAAGGGAAAGGGGCGAACTGCGATGACTCCGGTGTGCCTCTGTGATTTGCACTAATGTCCCCTAGGGATTGAGCAATGACCACTGTCAATTCACCTGGGAGGCCTGCCAGATTGAAACCCCTGCCAACAGATTTGAAAGGATAGCAAATCATTTAACCGCCCGATCGTGCATTAATATTTTTTTTCGCCTGGGCCTGGCAAAAAATTATCTCCACAATATTAAATTGCACTTGAACTCCAGCTCCAAATACAAAAAGAGAGTGTTGTGAAAAGTGCTCTTGAAGCTACAAATCCTTAAAGAAATATAAATACCAACACCAATTAATTACAGTTTAATTTTCAATGTTTACACTTTCACAATGTTTACAATGTTTAATTTAGAATGTTTACACTTACTCATTTCTGAAACCCCCTTGAAGTGGCATGGCGATAAACTAAGGACTTAGAGGAAGATGATGAGAGACAAATCATATAAAATAGAGGATGGGGCTGAGACATAATATGTGGTGATTACTTATAGCTGATCCTGAGTCTGAAAACCAGTTATTACTGCATGTAAAAATAGACCTTTTTGTTCCATGTGGAGAGGACTCAGTGAATACAAGCTAATTCGTATCAGAGACATCAGAGAGACTCTCAATCGATATGGGACCTTGAGTGTGATGGGTTGTATTAATGTTCAGTGTGAGATGGATTCAAACTTGGATATATATACTGCTCCAAAAAAAAGGGAACACTTAAACAACACATCCTAGATCTGAATGAAATAAATAATCTTATTAAATACTTTTTTCTTTACATAGTTGAATGTGCTGACAACAAAATCACACAAAAATAATCAATGGAAATCCAATTTATCAACCCATGGAGGTCTGTATTTGGAGTCACACTCAAAATTAAAGTGGAAAACCACACTACAGGCTGATCCAACTTTGATGTAATGTCTTTAAAACAAGTCAAAATGAGGCTCAGTAGTGTGTGTGGCCTCCACATGCCTGTATGACCTCCCTACAACGCCTGGGCATGCTCCTGATGAGGTGGCGGACGGTCTCCTGAGGGATCTCTTCCCAGACCTGGACTAATGCATCCGCCAACTCCTGGACAGTCTGTGGTGCAACGTGGCGTTGGTGGATGGAGCGAGACATGATGTCCCAGATGTGCTCAATTGGATTCAGGTCTGGGGAACGGGCGGGCCAGTCCATAGCATCAATGCCTTACTCTTGCAGGAACTGCTGACACACTCCAGCCACATGAGGTCTAGCATTGTCTTGCATTAGGAGGAACCCAGGGCCAACCGCACCAGCATATGGTCTCACAAGAGGTCTGAGGATCTCGTCTCGGTACCTAATGGCAGTCAGGCTACCTCTGACGAGCACATGGAGGGCTGTGCGGCCCCCCAAAGAAATGCCACCCCACACCATGACTGACCCACCGCCAAACCGGTCATGCTGGATGATGTTGCAGGCAGCAGAACGTTCTCCACGTTGTCTCCAGAATCTGTCACGTCTGTCACATGCTCAGTGTGAACCTGCTTTCATCTGTGAAGAGCACAGGGCGCCAGTGGCGAATTTGCCAATCTTGGTGTTCTCTGGCAAATGCCAAACGTCCTGCACGGTGTTGGGCTGTAAGCACAACCCCCACCTGTGGACGTCGGGCCCTCATACCACCCTCATGGAGTCTGTTTCAGACCATTTGAGCAGACACATGCACATTTGTGGCCTGCTAGAGGTCATTTTGCAGGGCTCTGGCAGTGCTTCTCCTGCTCCTCCTTGCACAAAGGCGGAGGTAGCGGTCCTGCTGCTGGGTTGTTGCCCTCCAACGGCCTCCTCCACGTCTCCTGATGTACTGGCCTGTCTCCTGGTAGCGCCTCCATGCTCTGGACACTACGCTGACAGACACAGCAAACCTTCTTGCCACAGCTCGCATTTATGTGCCATCCTGGATGAGCTGCACTACCTGAGCCACTTGTGTGGGTTGTAGACTCCGTCTCATGCTACCACTAGAGTGAAAGCACCGCCAGCATTCAAAGTGACCAAAACATCAGCCAGGAAGCATAGGAACTGAGAAGTGGTCTGTGGTCCCCACCTGCTGAACCACTCCTTTATTGGGGGTGTCTTGCTAATTGCCTATAATTTCCACCTGTTGTCTATTCCATTTGCACAACAGCATGTGAAATATATTGTCAATCAGTGTTGCTTCCTAAGTGGACAGTTTGATTTCACAGAAGTGTGATTGACTTGGAGTTACATTGTGTTGTTTAAGTGTTTCCTTTATTTTTTGGAGCAGTGTACTTCAGAAGATCACCCCCCTACCAATACAATATTCAAGCAGCAGTGGTCTACTCAGTAGCGCCCCCCAAAGGACATATTGTGAATGGGAGTCATATGCTTAGGCAGATTGCTCTTTGGTAACTCAAGGAGAGGACTGATTGAGGAAGTAGTGGGATGGTAAACAACTCCATAAAGACACAGAGCCACAGGCCTTACAGTAGAGGCTTGTCTTGGGGCCAATGGGATATTTCTGTCTAAGCACCAACCAAGCGCTCCATCTGACATGTTTCCTAAGCCTGGTGTCAAACGCTCCTACATTTCCTGCAACAAACATGCTAATTAGGATGGAAGAAAACTGGCATCATGCCACCGTTGGTTGGAGATGGTAGATGGGCGGCTCTGTCTAACTCTAATACCAGCCTTCTGATCATGACAAATGAATGGCCTCTCCCTCAATTGCCTAATTGTCATATTAGTAGGACAAGCAGGTGGCTCAACCCCCCATTTGGCAGCTAGTGAAACACTATCCACATCAACAGACTGATGAAGGGGATGAGGCCTGACACTATTAGGGCCTCCTGATTGACAAAGCCTACATAGCCCCCAGATTTAAAAGTTTAGAATGAAGAAAAAGTTTAGCGAAAGCTGTTGTGTCTGATGTGCTTTGCTGAATAAAACATTTTTCTTGATCAGTGCTGGATTAAATAGTTGCTCAAAGAATAGAGCCTCTCTTAACAATTACTGTATGCCTGGTTCCCACAGACAACTCTGTTCCCAGCGGCCTCTAGTTTAAAAAAGTATAATCCAGTTGAATTGACCCCGACGGAGCAGGAATGAGTTGGGCATACTCCAATGAGCCAATAGTGCCAGGGGAACATTACTGAAGGGCTCTATCTGTTAACCATATCCAGACCCCCATGGCCCCCATGTTCTATCAGAGGCCATCACCTGCTGTCAATGCTGTCCGCCACAAGGCATCACTGGGAGAAGTGAGCTATATATTGCCGCTGTTCTGTTGTTTCCAGATAGATGCATGTGTGATGTACTGGCAGGAAAGCACACACATATTTAACCACAGGTGAGTTTGCAAGGCGCTCCTTTCTTTCCTGATTCCCCATATACAAGTCAAAAAGCTAATTTGCATGTATACTGAACAAAAATATAAACGTAGCATTAAACAATTTCAGCGAAGTTACAGTTCATATAAGGAAATCAGTCAATTGAAATTAATTAATTAGGCCCTAGTCTATGGATTTCACATGACTGGGCAGGGGCACAGCCATGGTTGGGCCTGGGAGGGCATAGGCCCACCCACTGGGGAGCCAGGCCCAGCCAATAAGAATTCGTTTTTCCCCACAAAATGTCTTTATTGCAGACAGAAATATTGATCAGTTTCATCAGCTGTCCGGGTGGCTGGTCTCAGACGATCCCATAGGTGAAGAAGTCGGATGTGGAGGTCCTGGGCTGGTGTGGTTACACACGGTCTGCGGTTGTGAGGCCGGTTGGGCGCACTTCCAAATTCTCTAAATTGATGTTGGAGGCGGCTTATGGTAGAGTAATGAACATTCAATGCTCTGGCAACAGCTCTGGGGGACATTCCTGCAGTCAGCATGCCAATTGCATGCTCCATCAAAACTTGAGACATCTGTGGCATTGTGTCGTGTGACAAAACTGCACATTTTAGAGTAACCTTTTATTGTCCCCAGCACAAGGTGCACCTGTGTAATGATCATGCTGTTTAATCAGCTTCCTGGCAAAGATAAATGCTCAATAACAGGGACGTAAACTAATTTGTGCACAAAATATGATAGAAATAAGCTTTTTGTGCGTATGCAAAATTTCTGGGATCTTTTGTTTCAGCTCATGAAACATGGGACAAAAATGTTGCGTTTATATTTTTGTTCAGTATATATTGCCGCACAAGGCTTGCAGGCGTAATTGGCGTTGCACATCAGTACACCTGCAACTCCGACACACATACACACATGCGCTAACAAGCATACCGATACGCACAGAACAAACACATACGGCTAGCTTGCATCGGCCAATTTAAAAGACATTTCCATCTCTGGTAGGTAACACTGGCATGAGAGAGGGAGAACAGAGAGAGAGAAATGGAAGGCGGGAGAGAGGGAGGTAGAGACAGCCGAGTTCATCCAGGTGTAATATTGGGTTGTCCCAGAAACTTCCCACAAAACACTCTGAAGCTGTTATCAGATCAGAAACCCAATTCCTCAAGTGCCTCCTGTGCCGAAACACCAAATGCATCTTCCATCCTCCCTCCAACACGGCCTGTAACAATCCTGTCAATGTATTTGCTAGGTGGCTTACTCACAAATGCTTCAGCCGCTTCCAGGATACACAACATTATATCGGCAGCAGTAGGCAGCGAATAGGATGGCATGCAATTTACCCAAGGTAATGACTCCAGATCTGCACTGATAACAATATCGATGTGGGGAGCAGCTTTTTTCCCGCTCCGAAATAGAAATGGGCAGCGAATGGAGCCGAGGCGTGAAAACACATATGTGGATTGTTATTTTGAGGCAAAATCAGGAGTTCTCAAGAACATAAAAGACAACTATAACACATTAGAACTATCATTTTTGAACCCTACAAACTGGATTGAATGGCACTATTATGTGCCATTTATAAATCAATAGAAACAGTGCTCTGAATCCTAAGAGCAGTGTATAGTGTCAAGCTGATCATATCTGCACACATTTTCGATACGATACATCCTAAACTATGTAATTGAAAGAAATGTCTCTTTACTAAAGGGGAGGAAATCAAGTTAACCTATTCGCGATCGGTGTCCCTATACCGGGATGGTTGTGCTAATGTGCGCTAATGTCGATTAGCATGACATTGTAAGTAACAGCAAACTTTCCAGGACATAAACATGTCTTATATGGGCAGATAGCTTAAATTTTTGTTAATCTAACTGCACTGTCCAATTTACAGTAGCTATTACAGTGAAAAAATACCATGCTATTGTTTGAGGAGAGTGCGCAACAACAAAAAACTTTTATCACGGCAACTGGTTTGATGCATTCACCTCTGAAGGTAAATAATGTACTTATATTCAGTAGTCTTGCTCTGATTTTTCATCCTGAGAGTCCCAGAGATGAAATGAGGAATAGTTTTGTTTGATAAAATCAATTTTTATATTCAGATGTAGGAACTGGGTTCTACAGTTTGAACCCCTGCTGTCTCTGGCTCCCCACCTACCCCGCCCGGCCATCTAGATGTGTGAAAGTTAGTGTATAAGCTAATGAACCATCATGTACAATATTCCTGGGAGTGTGTAAACTTACATTTTGTATTACCATATAATTTTTGTATGTTCTCTATTGTTATGTACTTGAAAATGCATCAACTGACCAATTAGGCACATTTGGGCAGACTTGATACAAAATATTGTCCAGTATTGCAATGCTTCACTGGATCAATCTGAAACGTTGCACACACACTGCTGCCAAAATCTAAATAGTGCCTAAACTGCAATATTATATTATGGGCTTTCTCTTGCATTTCAAATATGATGGAGAAAAAAAATAGAAAACGCATGTTTTTTTGTTTGTATTATCTTTTACCAGATCTAATGTGTTATTTTCACCTACATGTCATTTTAGGTCAAACATTTAAAAAAGGGTCAGATCCTGATTAACAACTGATGACCAAGCTACACTCAAAATCATAGCATTACTTCCACTCTACTACCTCCTTCCTACCCCTTTTCTCCGCCCGGCAACCCCCTGCACAGGAACAAGGAGGTAGGCACTGGTAGGCACTTTTGACCAGCTGTGTCACAAAGACACTGCCGGAACAGAAGCGTGGTGTACGACCCGCCTTACCCCGGCTCTGTTGACCTCCCCTGCCAAGCCGCTGCATTCGGCTCCCACTGAGAGGGAATAACATCGCCTGTTGTTTCCTGTGCATTAGGCTGCAATTTAGAACCCATTAATCCACTCTTTAATCTGTAAAAAAAAATCCCGACTGTGCTCAGAGAAGGCAGCTGCCTCCCAGTGTGCCCATCTTCCCCCTTCAGCCATCACCCTGTATCCTAACACTCCTTATGAAAGGCAGACAGGACAAGTAGGGTGCTGTCCCATGTCTTCAAGGAAAGACGGGGAATAGGGGAGAGGGTGGGACGGAGGAGTGCAGGTTGGTGCTAACCCTCACTCCACAGGTGACCTCATGATCACAACAGCATCTGGTTGAATTACTTAACATTACGCCCAGCAGACACGTAATCCGGGATAATGCCCTTTTGCCAAGAGTGCTCCAATCTGGATAAATGTATCCCCTAGGAATGAGATCCAAGAGCAAAGTCTCAGAGAGGGAGAGAAGGTGGGGCTGGGGGTTGGAGTGCATATTGGAGTATGTCATTCTGAATGGTAGGTAGGTGGTCTTTGGAGTATACTTAAGAACAGTGATGCCATTGGTGAATTGTAATGAACTCCAGTAAACACTGCTTAAGAGGAAGCGGATCATTGCCTGGTTTGGAAGAATAGTTTCCAAACTAATCATTTTCCTTTCCTCCCTGACCGGAATCCGACTTGAAGAGATTCCGTCCATTTAATCGGATGAAGCAGTCAGATACACTAGGCGGGAGGTAGTCTAGTGGTTAGAGCGTTGGACTAGTAACCATCAAGGTTGAAAGATCAAATCCCTGAGCTGACAAGGTAAAAATCTGTCATTCTGCTCCTGAACAAGGCAGTTAACCCACTGTTCCGAGGCTGTCATTGAAAATAAGAATTTGTTCTTAACTGACTTGCCTAGTTAAATAAAGGTAATAAAAAATATGAAGAGAATAGAGGATATTGCATGTCTCCGAATTGATCTCTTACTTACGGTATACTTGTTTTGCGTCTGCTAAAGGCCCATGATGCAAGCATAAAGATACATGATGCACTACAATTAACTACAAAGACAACAGCTGATTAAAATGCAATAGCTTTAATTAAACGGTAACTCAATGATCTAATTACTCCAATCAAATTGTAACAAAAGCCATAACCTATTATCAATCATCAATGAATGTAAAAAAACAAAAACAATGCCATTTACTCTGAAGGCAAAAACCTACTAAAAAATGTCTATTGACCCAGCATAAACCCATAACCTTATCTAATATTCTTGAAAATAACATTTTGTCAAATGACCCCTTTGAAGGCCTATCCATTGCTAACCACTGGGACCAAGAGCCAAAGCTTTCTAGAGACAGCTTCTGATTATTTATTCATATGTTTACTACCAGAAATATCCTTTGGGAATCGTCAGGCTGGATCGGATTAGGCTTAATCTAGCATGACACAGAAATCAGCAGGGGTCATGGGCGACTGAGGTGACTTATGACGCTAGCCTCGATGGTACACAAAGCACAAACAAGGAAACAAAGGTTGGCTTACAACGTCACACCCCAATGGAGGACATCAATATCAATCTCCTGTGGAGACGTGACCTGGCAAAGGTTAATGTCCTTGCAGCATGTGCCGTCAATGAAGAGCGAGTGAAGAGTTAAGATATAGGAAGGACACATGGTATATCTTCTTAGCCACCATGTTTGACCACAGACAACAA